>NC_135640.1:7044823-8501073 GCF_053574225.1 Canis aureus
ATCCTCACTGCCTTTAACAGGAGGTGGTAAATAGAAGGCACTCAAAAACACTTGACTTCCTCCTGTGCTGAACTTTTAAGCAACTTTACGTAAGTCAAGGTCCTATTACTATGGAAGATCAAATAGGGAATATGTAAGATATGCAAATAAGAAAATATGGGAAAATGTTTACATTTGATGTTGGGGCTGGGTCCATGAATGACCGCCATATTATTTTCTGTACATTTTAAAGTTTAATTCTTTTATAGGCTAACCTGTCTGAATAACTATCCACTCAGAACTAATAGAAATAAGTAACAAACCACAGCAGTTTGGTGACTGAGAGTTGAGAACATTGGTCTATGATCAAAACAGGAGGGAGTAAAAGAAATGCCTTGTGGAGAACAGGAAGGAAAACATCCTGTACCTGCACAATGCAGCCTTTGAATTGGCACTCTTTACTTTCAATTTCAGCACTGACTCTTCAGTCCTTCCAATTTCCTCCACCAGGTGTGTCTGCCTCTCGAGTGGCAACAGCTCCCATAGCGGCACTTTGGTATTTGGCAGTCACAGCATAAGAAATTAGCTAACCGCTTGAATCTGGGTCTTTTTTTTTTTTTTTTTTAATTCATTCTTTCTTCCCTGTATGTTTTTAAAGCAACATTTAGTACTTCAGCTCCATCCTTGGCAACTTGTATCTTGCTTGAACCACCATCAATAACAGTATTAACACAAAGCAACTAATGCCAGAAACTCAGGTTCTGTGGCATCAGTGGCCTTGCTAGTCATTGAGCCAGGGCACCTGCTGCTGGTGCAGAATCAGGCTGTTGATAAAAGTGTAATCCCCTCATGGTTCATTTGACAGCAGCTGCAGGCATGTAGGAATGTTTCATGCAAAGAGTGAAGATATTCCCAGGAATTTTTTTTCTATAAGCTCTCTTCTACATATCCTTAATCCATAAACAATCACTTTTATGCATTTCAGAACTAGCAGAGAGGTTAAGTCTCCAAACTGGAACTATGATTCAAAGAACTGCTTCTCATTTCCAAGACACGTTAGCTGTCAACATAGACATGTTTATGTTAATTTCTTTAGGGAGGCTTATAAGGAGGTGCCTGGAGCAAACTTTCTCTCAGGTGAGAAACACTAATCTGATAATTTCTTCGTTCCTTAAACTTTTAGTTTAAATTAATAATCTCATTAAAACAATTGCCATCACTGAATGGAGTTTCCCTCTACCTACTTCCTAGCAAATCTTGGTTTGTTTTTAGACATAACATAAGTGCAGCTTGAATTGTTGCTGCAGAATCATGGCCTAGGTAATATAAATAATTTTATTAAAAAATATATGTTTGTTCTCAATGCTTAACTTGAACTTCTATTAAGAAAACTGCTAAAAACACATATAGTAAATGTAAATATAGTAAAATATAGTAAATGAAATATATAGTCAATATATAATGAAATATATAGTAAATATAGTAAATATTTCCTCACTAAACCTGTCTGATGGAAACAAGCTGTGACTTATGAATTTGTTAATATAGATTAATTTAGGAGCTTAATAAGACATTAATAGGCCATGTTACCATAAAACACAGACTACATTCTGATAAAATGGGAAGAAACCTAGGAAGATAGGCCATTGCCATTAGGAACTTGAATAAAAAAATGTACAGGATCTTATGTTTATCAAAGTAGCTGCCTTTTTTAAACACAAAATAAAAATCTAAAAAAAATAATTTATGTTAAGAGTAAGAATGTTACCAACTATGATTTAGATAAAACGTTGATGCATATATGTGCTTATATTTGGTATTTATTTATACCAGATAGGTTCATGAATATATAATTTGTAACATATGACATAACAGATAAAGAAATCCAGAGTAAAATTCAAAAGACTTTAGAAAAGAGACTCTTGCTATTTGAAAGGTATTTAAAAATACTTGAGAAAGTGTATGCATAAACAAAAATATCATGGCCCAAACAAAGATAATTTAATCTAACTCTCATATAATCAAATGCATACTTAGCAGTCTTTTCTTTGGCCTTTACAAATGGTTTTGGCTTGCTGTCTGTTGAAGAAAATCCATTTCTGGCAAAGGTTTTATACACAAGAGATCTAGTTTATTTTGATAAAATTAAAATTTAAAGACCACTTCTCTCCATGATTGTTTTGGTGCCTGTAAGACTTCCAAATGAAGGAGACGCTTTAAACATATGGATGGGGTTAAGATGCCATCTGTACCCTGCATGGGACCTCATACATACTAAATATTGGGATAGCTTTTCAATCAACACTTCTCCAAACTGAAAAGTAGAAGAAGCAGACACTTAAGCTTTGGTTATAAAAACTTAAGTCACTGTTAACAAACAGATGCAAGGATATAATTGACAAGTACACATTTACATAGCAGATATTCTAGAAAATGTTACTGTGGAAAACTGATGGGATTATCAGAACCATAAATTTATGTCTGCTGAATTATAAATTAACTCATTGTATATTTAATAAATTGCCTGGTAAGATAAAACCATCATCCTACTAACTATCTTGGTATGATATTTTGAAAGAAATTTTGAAAAGAAAATTCATTCTACATATTATTCATCAACATCATTATTACTACTTATTTTCTATTCCCCAAATAGAGGCTTTTATGTTAGCCAAAGTTTTGTTTTGTTTTTTTAAAAGATTTTATTTATTTATTCATGAGAGACACAGAGGGAGAGAGAGGCAGAGACACAGGCAGAGGGAGAAGCAGGCTCCATGCAGGGAGCCCGAGGTGGGACTCGATTCCAGGTCTCCAGGATCATGCCCTGGGCTGAAAGCGGCGCTAAACTGCTGAGCCACCAAGGCTTCCCTAGCCAATGTTTGCTGCAAACCAAAGTTAATCCATCTTTAGTTTAATGTACAAAATTTAGATGCAAAACAATAAAGTCAGACTTTTTCCTCCAGTAATATTTGTATTATTTATAATAATTTGAATCTATCTGATGGGCAGCACATGAGCATATGAATTCCTGGTAAAGATTGCTGTGGAATTGAGAAACAAAAACAGCACAATTCCTTTCTCTCTCTCTCTCTCTCTCTCTCTCTCTCTCACACACACACACACACACACACACACTCAGACATCAGAGAAGTGTTTATGGTCTGCATTCCTTTTTTTTTTTTATATAGTCTGTATTCTTAAGGTCAAATTAGAATTCATTTTATGAACAGAAAAATAAATACGAGAAGTACCTAAAAGGCATGCAATCTGCTCCTTTTTCTTAGTTTTCAAATGTTTTGTCTCAAAACTGGCTTTGCATTTATATATGTATTTATGCCTATGGGATTAAGCATGAAACTGAATTTTGAGTAATACTATCATCATAACGATAGTGAAATAATTTCTTATGGGGCATAAAATCTTGTGGCCAGGGAACATGGGATGCAGGATGAGGAATGGACTCAGTAATAGATTAAGTATTCTCAAAATGCCTGCAAGACGCAGAATGAGCATCTATTTATTTGTGGCTCACTTTCCTATAACCAGTGAATCATTTTGTGTTGTCAAAATACTCAAAAACACAAAACTGTTGTTACAATAAATACTTCAGTTGTATTCATGGTTTCATTTTCCTTTATGAAAAACATAGGGAGGAGTATATTTTGTATTTAATCCTTAAACAGAACCACAAATTGGGTTTTACACTAGTGATAATTATACTTAATTATGTTTGATTTTGCTAAGAAACTCCTGTTCAGAAATGAAAAACAAAATAAAGGAATAAATTGAACAGGGTAAACACCAATTTAAAGTTTTGTATTATTTTGAAAAATTGAAAGTCTACTATTTCAGTCATTGTTGATTATCATTTTATTTTCATTCCTAATTCCATTCTCTGATCTCTGTCCTCTCTAAATTCACAAGTAGCAGAGATAATTTTCATCTTAGTTGCAATACTGACACACATGTGTGTATGCATTTGTATGTTGTTTTTAACCCAATTTTTAATTTTTATTTATTTGCATTTATCACCTTGGCTCATTCTGATAGGAAACCTTGAGGCAATAAGGTAAATGTGACTGTAATATAATTTTCCCCTCCCTTCTCTAAAAGGAAAAAAAGAATGAACTTGTTGATTTACAACTCTCTATCTCACTCTGCACTGATCTGTTTTTCTAGTTTCTGCTATGCAGTCACAAGGTTACCACAAAGTGACATGAAAATGGTATTAAAATAATAAAGCCAATAATTCAGAGTAAATGGTTTAGGAGTCCTGCTTGAATACCTTTCAAATTCGTTCATGAATAAAGAACCTTATTTTATTGGACTAAATATATTGTCAAAATCTAGAAATTTATTCACATTGACACTGTGAATTATTTTCTAAGTTCAGTAATTTTGATGCCTGTCTAGATTTGTAAATCACCATAGAGTTGCCTAAGCATGCACAGGATATTATGTACATTGTAAAATGATCAGTAAATGATTTCCTGTACTGTTGTTCTTAATGAGAGAATACAAAGTTATTCAGAAAGCTACACTTGTGAAATAAATCATTTCTCTGCTGACCTAAAGCAATCTGTACTTTCTCTCAATTGAGTTGGAGAACATTAACGTTTTGAGGGAAGTTTCAAGATTTAAATAATTGCTACTACTATTGTAAATTGCATGGCTTTTACAAGTTATTTATATTACATAATTCTTTTAATTTACTTTAAGACATTGTGAATGGTAACACTGTTTCAGGTAAATCTATGGATATATAAAAAGTTACTCTATAGTTTTTGAGGTTATATTTTTCATGTATACAAAACTATGTTTATATGAATAGGTCTAAAATATATTACTGACAATATTAGTTATATTTGGGAGCTTAGTCTAGGTCTTAGCTAAATACTAAACTAAAATATTTAAATATTAAATATTAAAATGTGTAAATATTAAAAAACATTTTAAATATAAAATATTTCAAATATCTTTCCAAATTACAAAATAAAAGTTACAAACCATACCATAACCTAGATGTGTTTATTTGTTTATTTATTTATATCACATAATTATACATACATATTTATTTATTTTGTTGTGGTTAATAAAGAATAATTAAAATGACAGTGTATGAATCCTGTCCTATGTGTAACTTTGGAGAATTGTTTTAAAATATCTTGGGAAACAAAGAACAATCTAAATGTCTACTCAAAAGGTAATAAGTAAAAAAAAAAAAGGAAATAAGTTATTTCTAGGTCTCACATAATTTAATTTAAACATTTTTCTAGCAAAAATACTGAGCAATTTAAAGGTATAACATACTGTTAGGGTACAAATTCAAATAATGCCAAATTTCAAGGTAGATTCATTTTCTTCCTGTTTTCATGCATATTATCTTAAAACATAATTATTTTTGGTTATATGAAGTATCTTTTTTTTTTTTTTAAGATTTTATTTATTTATTCATAGACACAGAGAGAGAGAGGCAGAGACACAGGCAGAGGGAGAAGCAGGCTCCATGCAGGGAGCCCGAGGTGGGACTCGATCCCGGGTCTCCAGGATCACGCCCTGGGCTGAAGGAGGCACTAAACCGCTGAGCCCCCTGGGCTGCCCAAGGTTATATGAAGTATCTTTAAGTCAATCTGAATCACACTGAAAGATGACAAATACTAATAGACACCCCATCTTCTTTTCCTTGTCATTATTTTTGTCAGTATCTAGACCAAAGTAGTTATTTTGAATCAAGAATAACAGCATCTAAAATCTTATGGAAAAAGCATTACCTTGCATCGTAAATGCCAAGCAAGAATCGGGAAGTGTGATGAAGCAGCGTAGATCTTCAAATGCACTGGCAAAGCCACATTCCCACATGCTAGTGTAGTATAAGCCACTTATAAAATACTTTTTGTACATAAAAATACTCATATAATTTGTATAATTGCTTTCCTAAATGACTTACCTAACTCTACATTTTACGTTACATGAAGAGACACAGCAAAAGACTGGCATACTTAGATTTTTTTTTTTTTAAATAAAATAATCAGATTTTAAATTGAGTAAAACGGTAATCTGAAGTATGTTTTTTAAAGTTGAGCAGGGGGATCCCTGTGGTGGCGCAGCGGTTTGGCGCCTGCCTTTGGCCCAGGGCGTGATCCCGGAGACCCGGGATCGAGTCCCACGTCGGGCTCCCGGTGCATGGAGCCTGCTTCTCCCTCTGCCTGTGTCTCTGCCTCTCTCTCTCTGTGTGTGACTATCATAAATAAAAAAATTAAAAAAATTAAAGTTGAGCAGAGGCAGAATAAACCCATGTTAATTTTAAGCAAATAAAATTTAAAATTTCCTTTATGCTCTTTTATATAGGTGCATATCTTAGCAAAAATATGACAATTTTTCATCTTGTATATATGTGTGTAAAGCTAGTTTATTTTTTTTTTAATTTTTTATTCATTTATGATAGTCACAGAGAGAGAGCGAGAGAGAGAGGCAGAGAGAGAAGCAGGCTCCGTGCACCGGGAGCCTGATGTGGGATTCGATCCCGGATCTCCAGGATCGCGCCCTGGGCCAAAGGCAGGCGCCAAACCGCTGCGCCACCCAGGGATCCCTGTAAAGCTAGTTTAAAAACTGATCAGGCACTTTCAAAACAATGCTTAACTTATTCATTTTTTTAAAAATCTCATTTACTGAGGCCTCAAATACAGTAACATTTTAGAAAACGGATAATATACTTTTGAAATATAAAGAATGGATCAATTTACCATTTACCACATTGAGATTTTATTCCAACATAAATCTAAACTTTCTTTTCTTACTCAGAACAAATACTCTGGAGTTTTTGTTTTGTTCTGTTTTTTTTTTTTTTTTCTGGAGTTCTGATTAAAATAGTAATATAAATAATCTGTTTTCATACTTGTCAAGGATAAAGTTTATGGATGCTCATTCCTGGAGGGAGGAAATAAACTTTTTAATAGACTTTTTAATGTTTTAATAGTTTATTGATTTCTGATAGCTTTTTTTTTTTTAATTACTCAGGGACAAGGACCACTGTCACTCCCAGATGTGCATATAAAAATATGCATCACTGGATATCCCACACTAGTTCTAAATCAGAATCTCCTGCAGTAAGTGCTTAGAAGAAAGCATTTTCTCAATGCTTTCTCAGGACTCATATGTACACCAGAGTTTGAGAACCATTGCCTTATTAGAGAACATTATAGTTTAAATTTTTTTTTTAATTTATTTATGATAGTCACAGAGAGAGAGAGAGAGATAGGCAGAGACACAGGCAGAGGGAGAAGCAGGCTCCATGCACCGGGAGCCCGACGTGGGATTCGATCCCGGGTCTCCAGGATCGTGCCCCGGGCCAAAGGCAGGCGCCAAACCGCTGCGCCACCCAGGGATCCCGAGAACATTATAGTTTAAAGTGGTTTACATATTCTAAACATATCATTTAAGTAGCATCATAGAATTCTAATGTTTTTTTAAAGAAATGGAGGCCAAATTAGTAATTTTCTAGAATGACAGTAAATAGTCCATGTAGCAAAGTGGCTCAAATCAGCTTTCTCAAAATCAGCCAGGCTTGTGGCTCTTAACAATTATATGTCCACGGGAAGGTTACATTCCTAGAAACTCACTTTTTTTTTTCCTGTAAAAAGGTAAGAAGAATCATATCAGATTCTTTCCTTTTTTCAAAGCAATGAAACATAACGAATAAACTGAAGTATCTGATACGTAGTAGATGCTTGGAAAATAGTGATCATTATCAGTATCATCATTAACTTCTTGGTCATAATTTTAATGCTGTTAGAAAGAAGTATATCCACATATTCTTTTTCTATGGCCAGTTATCTACCTACTTAACTAACCCTAGTATTGTTTATTTATTTAATTATTCTGGTGAATAATCTTAATTATGGAAAATAAGTAATTAAATTTCTAAGAATATAACATCAATCATACATACCAAGACAGAGGTAGTCAAGAACATTAAAAACAAAGAAAGCAAAAATAAAAACCAAGGATGCATTCTTAAAGGAAAACGTAATTGTAAAGTCTCTATTTCATAAGATCGTCCTGCATAACTTAAGTCTTCCTAAAAGATTTTCAGGATGATTTAATTATTGTAAGTTTTTTGGATTCTGATACTTGATAAAGTACACCTGTCTCCAATTTATTTTTTAAATGTCATAGTCAAATGTCATAGAACTGAACTCTAATTTTAGTTTTGCTTTCTAATTGTTTGATCTTTAATGAGTCAGTTATAACATTTAGACCTCAATTCCATCACCTATAAATAAAATGTTTGGATAGTTGATGTCTAAAATATTTTATGCATTTACAGTTTTGGCATTCTATAAATGGCGTTTATTTAGCAATACCCTATTTATAAGACGTGTCCCACTAACTCATTAAGTGAGAAAAGGGATATAAATGATACAGTTTTCAAGGAGTAACTGCAATGTATCCTTCTTTACAAGTTAAGGTGGATATTATAAATTTGAAATATTTCACTCCTGTGGGGAAAAAAGGTGTTTATGTATGTATGCATAAATCACAAAAATACTGTAAAATAGTTTAGAATTTATAGTCCTTTTGTCAAATTAATAACTAATAAGGAAGACAGAAGTCAAAGTAGGACAGAATGGAATTCTCAGAAGACAAATGTTTCTAAAATAGTGTTGTGGGTTTTTTAATAAAATGGCATTTTTATCTGGACTTCTGGGTGTCTGATTTTTTTGAAATTACATGCAAGATAGAAACTTTTTTTGAAGAAAGTACAGAATTTTCGCAGGATTTTCAGAAAAGGTAATCCAAAAAAGATGCAATCATTAGGTATGGATATTAGGAAAGCTAAGGAACATTGTAATATTTTCAATGATTTTTTATGAACTATAAGAAAACATTCTTTACATAGATGTTGCCTTAACTGATTCTTGAAAAGATGCTGACTTTTAATTCATGATAAAACATACCATTCTTGGAATTTAAAGGAATCAAATAGAACGAATGCATGCATTCATTTGTTCAGTGAATCATATGATCAAAGGCCATTTATGGGACCTATCCAAAAGATGTTCACAGTCTGGTGGAGGGTGCAAATGTTAATTGTATCAGTAATTATAAAGTGTAATCATAATGCAGGCTTCAAGAGAAGTCCTTGCGGTTAGAAGATCAAATAATAATGACTTGCTAATCACAGGGGTCAGTGAAGGATTTTCTAAGCAAGTGAAAAATCAAATCTAAGACTATGTCGGAGTCTACTAGAGAAGATTGAAAATATTATCAACTTTGGGAAAGGCAGGTACAAAAGGCCTGTGGAGTACAATGAGATGGCCACAGGGCACCAAATGGCCTGCGGCTGGAAGAGAATGCAGAGGCAAGCTTAGCAGAAGGTGAGCCTAGAGAGACGGTCCGAGGATAAGAAAGACATCTCAGTCCAACAGGCTTTGTCTTTTGCTTCAGAAAAATGGAAACTTGATTGCTGTTGTGACGACAGCAACACAATTAGCTGCTTTTAAAACATGCATACAAATTTAGGAAATTTAAAGAGTGTCTTTGATTTGTGAGGCTCTAACTTACCAATAAGAAAGAGCTTGGGCTACCTAGATCAGAGATTCCCAAACCTGAGAGTGGAACAGAATCACGTGGAGAAATTGTTAAAACACAGATCACAGGGGCCCCAACCTCAAATTTCTTTTTTTTTTTTTTTTTAAGATTTTATTTATTTATCCATGAGAGACACAGAGAGATGCAGAGAGAGAGGCAGAGACACAAGGAGAGGGAGAAGCAGGCTCCATGCAGGAAGCCCAATGTGGGACTCGATCCTGGGTCTCCAGGATCAGGCCCTGGGCTGAGGGCAGCACTAAACTGCTGAGCCACCTGGACTGCCCTCAAGTTTCCAATTCAATTCGTCTGTGTTAGGATCTGAGAATTTGCATTAGCAGCAAATTCCCATATGCTGCTGTGCTATGGTTGCTGGGACTACACATCAAGAACTGCTGATCTCAGGGAATAGACCATGGACCTAAACTCTTGAACCTCTTGAACCTCTTTTCCCATAAGAGATTTTTCCTGTGAGATCTTTCCTAGATCAGAACCAATTCACAATTTGTAGTCTCTGAATCTAAAGTGCACAATACAACCTGCATCTTTTCAACCCCAGAGATACTGGATAGTCATGGTACAAAGTAACAAAACACAAATGCTGGGGCCAGACTCCTTGTGTTCACAGAGTTACGTGACCTTAGGCTCCTCATTCACTACCCCCTACCTCATAATAGTGCTGTCTAAGACTATTATTATTATAAATAAGTTAACCTCTTAAGTCTCTTAGTACAATGCCTGGCATACAGTAAGTGATATTTGTGTTAACAAATACTATTGTCATCATTTTTAAAATTTTCTCATTTTGTAGTTAAAAACAGATGGTTTAATTTAAATTTCTTCAATAACTAAGCGGTTGAGCATCTGCTTTTGGCTAAGGTCGTGATCCCGGGGTCCTAGGATTGAGTCTCCCTCTGCCTATGTCTCTACCTCTCTGTCTCTCTCATGAATAAATAAATAAAAATCTTTATAACAAATAAATTTCTTCAAACACTAAAGAGAACACACACTAAAAATGTTTAGTAGCCATTGATTGCTCTTTCAAAATGTATGTGTTCTTATTAAGGCCATCTATTGACCATTCACTTGCCATCAAGTATCCGGAAAAACTCCATGAAGTTAGTATGTGTAGATACCTATAGTTCTTGTTTTTCCTCTTAGATGCACATGACTATTTTTAAGTATAAAAGCAGTTCAAAATTAACTGCCGCCATCCATGTGTACCATGCATATGTCTCCATTTCAGTGTTTTCCAGACTGGAATCTCCTGTTACATCTGTCTTGTGTATTATCTATCTTAATATTATTTTATATTCATTATGACTTTCATTTCACTACTGTTAACTCTGCAGGTTGCTTTGCCCTACTGTGTGTTTCCTGGCTAATTTGATTCTGGTATCAGAAACTGTATTCCACAGATGTGAGCGTGTCATAAACAAAATACTTAACACGTGCTAATACTGACCCCTTGAGACTCTCCCTGCAGCTCTCTACTTAGAGGGCCCACATTTATTGATTATGCTTACTCTACTTTGTATGGTGAGGCTTTCTTTCAGGTATTTATCCAATTAATTTATAGGCATCTATTATGTAGCTCTATAATAAATGCCTTTCTCAAAACGAAGTATGCAGTATCCTTTCATTATTTTTATCTCTTAAGTTAGGAGATACGCCAAAGAAGGCTATTACAATGTATGACATGACCTACTTTTAATAAATTCACATTTGCCACTTACTTTATTAGACACCTTTCTCCCCAGTGTTCACATTTGGACATTTTAATTATATGCTCAGCCAAAGACTTCTAACACATGAAGGCAATTTAGGAAGCAAGGAAGTAAAGCTCTGCAGGCATTTCAAGATACAAAAATAAAGACAAAAGGAGGAAAAAAAAAATAGTATTGCAATTCTAGAAGGATTTGCCTTCCACCTTCAGACTTAAAATTGTCTTTAAGAGCCTAGGTTATTTCTAATTTTGGCCCTTAAATTACATACTACACATTCCAGACAGCCACGACAGTCTCTCTCTGCTTTTTCTTATTATTCTGATTGTTTAATGCATTGCAAATGGGAACTCTGGGACTCTAGGCTTCTTTTTCCCCCCTTGAAACCTCTAAATAATTAATTAGACTGTCGAGCTCTCACTGCTGCAAATTTCCTCTTCATGTTGGCCAGGGTGGCACACATTTATCCTTAGGCAAAGCCACAGGCTAAAGCAATTTCATATTAGCTAAACATCTTAGACTATGCCATGTTATCTCTGAGGTCATAACATGAAATAGCTCCATCCCAGTGAAAGTGGGTTGAAATCAGTAGAGCTTTCGGATAAATTTAAGGATTAAATGGGAGTTCCAAGCAAGCTGTCAGTAACTTGAAATTCAGCTCACCTGTGATTTAACAAGGCTGTACATGTTTATTTTAATAGTGCCACAGAGAAGGTCTGAGGCCCACAGTCTCACAAAACATCCTGTCTAAAATGTTCCAGGGGAACAGACATAGATGGTGGCTTATTTGTCAAGTCCCCTTCAAAATCTTAATGCTCATTATGATCCTTTTTAACCTAAAAAGAAATGCTTTAGAAAGGGTCTGAAATTACTCTCCACCTCCTTATACTCATTCTGTGATGGGCTGTAGGTAAATAATACAGGCCTCTCTGTGTAGCTTTTCCCACAAGGCAGACACAGAGGTGCTATGGGACAGTCCACTTCCTTTCTCAATAGTAGAGAATTATCACTCATGCTGCAGCACCACTCCTGAGACCAGAGAGGTGTCTGATGGCACAGAGTGGCAGTGCCCTCCGGGCAGGCCATGGAGCAACAGCAAAGGCAGCAGGAGGAAGGCAGGACTTTGGGTTTGTGTGTCCTCCCTGGTCTGTGGTTAGACAAAGGGTTCATTTTTCAGCAGTGTCTTAATCTTCCCAAACAGAATTAGAGGCTTTCTCTGTAATAGCCAACACTCTGTGTACTGTATGCTGTTCTGTGCAACAAAGATAAGCTGTTTGGTCTAACTTAAAAAGAATGCATAAAGCTCCAGTAAGCACACACCTACCAGACTCCACGAGTTTACTCTTGAATATTTGTGAAAGCACAAAACACACACAATTGGAAATGTGTCAATGTGCTCTGAAAAAAATATGGAAACTCCAGGGATTCAGTCTCCTCAGCAAAGTGATCATTTAGGGAATATGTTGGGAGAGGATGTGAATTAATTTATCCCTGTCATCCACTCCTTGTCTCTTATCCCTCTTTCCCTTCACAACTACTACGTTTGGTCACAATAGTACTGAATTCAGTTATTGAGCACTTACTGTCTGGCGAGCCCTGTGTAAGTCCTCTATAGGGTGCTTTACTTCATTAGTCATTCCAGCTATGAAATTGGAACAATTTTATAGAGAAACTGACTCGTGGAAAATAAAACACCTTACCCTAGTTAACACAGTAAGTGGGAAAAACTGGTTTACAACTCAGGACTGGTACGTGAGATGGGTTTGTAAACAGCATGATCTCACATTCTCAGTTATACCCACAGTGGGTAGTGATTGTCCACAGAGGTTCAGCGGTCCATGGCCCTGACACTAAAAGTTATTGGGTAAGCTGCTAGCTTATCTCCCTCGGCCAACTTGTTCTAAATGCCAACTTGATCTAAAAGCTAACTTGTCCTATGACTGCGGTGATGACTTGTGATCTCGAAGACAAAAACTTTGCTGGAATTTTCAAAGTTTATCCAAACACTGATAGTCTTGATCATACTGAGCACCAAAGATCTCCTACTTAAGTGCAAACAATTCTTAACATGCTGAACAAAGTGGAGCTTTTACTTTTTGGTTGATTAGTGCTAGAGGTTTTATAAAGACACAGCATTTTTTGAGCCAGAAGGGACCTAAGCAATCATCAATTCCCTTATTTTAAAGTCAAAAATCTGAGACAAAATCAGACACTGGGTAGGCTAGTTTTGGAGCTGATAGCAAAATGGAGGGTTCCTAATTGCTAGGTCAGCTTTCTTTCCACAATATCAGACAGCTTCCCATGACAAAAAATAAAGCAAGTCTTGCTGAATTATTAAATGTTGCAAGTGGATTTTCAATATGTAATTACAGCTTAGGCTCTGATTTAATTATTTGGATAATTCACTTCATATTTTCTTGGTTAATTGCTGCCATCCAGTGCACTGTATAATTCAAACAATCATAAATAGCAGCTTGAATTTTATGAAATCACCATGCCAAAATTTCTAAGTGCTTAGCACTAAACAAATATTTGCAAAGAACTATCCATTTGCTGGATATTATATTACAGATCTGCCATCACTAGCTTGAAAAAAAATGCAGTTTTCAAATGAAATTTTGCATCATCATAACAAATACTTAATTCATTTTACTTGAATAGTTTTGATATGTGTTTGATAAATATATTTATTAAAATAATGTATATTCAACAAAACGTATTTTTTTTTTGTTTAGGAGTTTGAATCCCTGCTTCCAGACTTATTAAAGAATAAGAAAAATGAAAAGAAAAATGAAATCCCTTCATGTTCATTTTTATCACAAAAACTTTACAAAGTAAAAAAAAAAAGAGCCCTTTATATAGATGACATAAAATATTTTTAAAACGTGATCGAAAATGGTGGTGTTTGACACATTTCTACGTGGTAAAAATGAATAGAGTCTTGGCTTATATGTCTCAATTTTTTTTTCCATTGACCACTCCATGAATTATATAATACTCCATATACTTTCTCTACCATTTACTTCATTTGACTCACTGCTTTCTGTTTATTATATGATCTGTGCTTCACCAGCAAAGAAGAGACATTAGTAAGGAATAACCTTAGTTTGGTATTCTGCACATCTGGGAGTAAACTGAAGTTGGTGATCTATCTCTTTCCTCCTTTTTTTGGTCTTTTTTATCCTATTAATCTTCTCTGTGTATAATTTAATGATAGCTGTATCATTCTTTAAACTCATTCTAGTATTAACAAATGCTCTTTATGTATCTTTATCTTACTTCTGATCAGCTTCTAAAACAAAAGAACAAGGTGGGAAGGATGAAAAGGAGAGAAGGAAGAAATGTCTCATGCATCTTTTATGAAAGGGGAAGAGAAGGTGGGGGTACGGTTAGTGATTTGAATTGTTTATTTGAATTCCCACTTAAATAAAATCTGGAAAACGCTATCAAAGACTCAACTCAAAATGTAAAAATTCCAGGCAAACCTTAGTATCTCTGCAGGTGATTAATTGCCTTAAGAAATGAAAGAGATGTCAAGACTGACAAACAACAAGCCTACCCAAGATTTGCTCAGCATGATGCTAGAATTTTGAAGAACATCCTTATCAGATCATGTAAAATCTATATCCCTGTGACTTGAGCATAAAAGTAATAAAGCAGTATGATTTAGGACATTCCTAAGAGCTACTCCTTTATTACGAACTGCCATGGTCAGCTATAATCACATTAGTACTGTCTATCGTGTATGCTATTTAATTCAAGAAAAATAAAAGCTTCCCCTAAAAAGTTCAAGTTTCTCCATATAAGGTCATCTTCTCTTGTACTGGGAAACTGGATGGAAAAGAAATAGGACCAAAAGAGGAGGCTTTCTTATCTATACATTCTCATCCCAAGATCTAGATGTCCAACATGCTGAAAGATTGGAACACAGGGCACCTGGTTGGCTCAGCGGTTGAGCATCTGTGTGCCTTTGGTTCAGGTCATGATCCCAGGGTCCTGGGATCGAGTCCCACATCAGGCTCCCCACAGGGAGCCTGCTTCTCCCTCCGCCTGTGTCTCTGCCTCTCTGTCTCCCTGTCTCTCATGAAGAAATAAAATCTTTAAAAACAAACAACAAAACCACCCAAAACAAAACAGAAAATATGCCTTGAAAAGCACCACATCTCAGAGTTCTGATCCTGAGGCACAATTCTAGTCCATGTTTGAGATGCGCAGCAGAGATGATGGGCCTGCCTCAGGCTGTTCTGCCAATATTAGGTCTATGTAACCGGGATGTGACAAAAAGACCTTACAAGTTGTACTTCATCTAGGTAATATGGGGTTGAATGTTTGAATATAACATATCCTTCCTTCCTATTCTCCTTTCTTCCTTCATCTCTTTCCTTTCTCTTCTTTCTTCCTCTCCTTTTTGATACATATAAGACATTGTCAGCAAGTTTAATTTTAGCCATAAGAGATTGTTTTTTCCTTTCTGCTTGATCCCATAATTATATTTAACCATCCCAATGGGTCTCCTTCAGGAATTCCATGAACTTGGTATTCACACATTGACACCTCTCGAAATTTGTCTCTCCTCTACCCTTAACCAGAACACACACAGTCAAATCAATCAAAAGTATTTGCCTATCTTGATCAATATTTTTTCTTGTAAATTATGTTTTAATTTAAATGCTTTCCATTTTAACTTTTCTCTCAAGATATCCAAAAATATTTAGCTTGATTTTTAATTTGAAAAAGAAAATTAAGTATGGTTAAAAAATAGAAGAGGGTTATTTTAGAGAGGAATGTAAATGCTATCAGGACACTGAGAAACAGTGAATTTTTAGTGAATACATGATGCTTTGATATTCTATACTTTTGGTCAAAAGAATTCTATTACTTTGTATATGTGTTTAGAAGACAGTGTAATTGTATGTACATTTTGGAACATGCTTTATTTTTGTCTATGTAGAGAATCAGGACATCTGCTGCTATTCAGAATAATGAATTTCTTGAGAAATTAGCAATTTAGGCAAAAAATAAAATGTGTGTAAGTTCTGGAGTTCTTCAGCTTTTCTGACAAAAAAAAACTTAACAAATACATTCTTTTTGAAGATTTTATTCATTTATTCATGAGAGACACACAGAGAGAGGCAGAGACACAGACAGAGGGAGATGCAGGATTCATACAGGGAGCCCGATGCGGGACTCAAGCCCCAAACCTGGGATCACTCCCAGAGCCAAAGGCAAACTCTCAGCCACTGAGCCACCCAGGTGTCCCACAAAAACATTTTATAGTAAAAATTGTTAGAAGTGCAATTTGACTACTTGACATATGACTTTGAGAGCTCTGTACAAAACTCTCCAGAATGACAGAGCAGTGCAGTGTACTCTCAAATAGTTGAATGACTTGAATTATTAGATGAAATCATAAAGTACTCCTTACTAAAATGTAGACTATCTGCCAATGCCAAAATCAGATTTCATCTATTCGATGCTAAACATTTTTTTTCTTATATTAACTAGGTATTTGGTTCAAATGCCTCCAAATTCATTCTTTATCAGAGATATCAAAGTCATGACGACAATGGAGGCATGTTTTTCTTTCTACAGTAGCCAGAGGACATGGAGCCAATTCTAATAGCTAATGTCAACATATTTAAATAGAAGTTTAACAGGAAAGTGAAGGCACAGTTTAAAATATCATTTAGAATGAGATTTTTATTTTGACACATGAACATTCTTTGACTCTGGTTTTAACAGTGATGTGGTTACATGTATTTTGAGGACGCACGAACAGCCTGGTAATTATAATATACAACTTATCCTATGAAGTGTAAAAGATGAAAGACTAACGAAACAACAATCCTTTGAAGAATGTGATTTCACCCTGAAGGAGCTGTCACAGTATGTAGCACAATGCTTGGAATATAATCAGTAAAGTTTTGGGTTTTCTAAAAAATAAATTGCATTGATGTTAAGGTAAACTCCTTGATGGGGCAACTTCTCAGGGCAGGGATTAGACAATTCTGGCAGGAAGGTGTCACTTTTCTCCTGGTGCTTCTTTGGGGCTGAGAGAACTGGCCTTTACTGATCTCCTACTATGTGCCCAATCCAGAGTAAGGTTACCTTTTTGTGGTTCAATGGATGAGAGATGCTTCTAAAGCCTGGGAGAGATGTCACAGAGCCTCTTAAGGTTTTTAAAGAGTAGTGAAATTTATGGGCTGCCATAATGCAATCAACTCACGAAAAGAGGCAGGCAATCAATCACTCTGGGAGATGATAGATTATGCCTTACTGGAGAGCAATTGAGTGAGGGCTACCACTGTACTTTCATGGGAGAAGATTTGGAAAGGTTGATTTTTTAAATTATTAAGAAAATATTAAGAGCGTATGCTCTTTATTGTCTTACTATTTGTCTATCCACTTTTTATTTCCATTTAAATGCACAGATGAGAATAAAGGATTTTTAGAGACCTCTTATTGTGTGCCAGTCTTTGATATAAAGACTTTACATACATTATGTAATTTAACTCCCTCATTAGTTCAAGTCATTGTTGTTGTTGTAATTGTGGTTGTTTAGATAAAGAATTAATTGTTCAGGTTACATAGCAAATGGATCTAGGATTTGAACCAATGCAATCTACCTCCAGAACCTGGCACCTACCCAGCCTGCATTTATAATATATAATTATCTTTCCTTTGTATCTACTCTCATTTCTCCACCTATTGATGATACATGTCTAAACTCTGATAAAACCTTATATTTATAAAGAAGTTACGACATAATACCTTCCATAACATTTCTAAATATATTCTGTATAAAAATGTATGTAAATGTGTGTATAGATATGCATGTTTGGGTATATACATGATGTATATACTGAAGAAAAATACAGATACTTGTGCCAAATTTGGCTGGATAGTATTTCAAGACAAGAGTATATTTTAATAATCATTTCACTGGATCTCATATCTGTTATGGGCTGAATTGTACTCCCCCTACATTCATATGTTGAAGCCCTAACTCCTAATAGAGAGAACATCTCTAAGGAGATAATTAAGGTTAAATGAGGTCAGAAGAGTGGACTCTAATCCAAAAGGTCTTTATAAAATGAGGAAGACCCCAGGAGTGTGCACACAGAGATAAAGCCATATGAGGACACAGGGAAAAGCAGCCATCTGCAAGCCCAGGAGAGAGGTGTCAGGAGAACCCAAACCTGCTAACATCTTGATCTTAAACTTTTAGACTCCAGAACTCTGAGAACATAAATTTCTTTTGTTTAGTCACTCAGTAAGGGGTACTTTGTTATGGTAGCACCAGCAGACTAATACAGTATCCCATTACAATAAATGCTTTCTATAAAATTGTTATTTGACAGATATTTGCTAATTGCACATGAAGATCATAGTGGGTTAAAGTGGACACATTTTTACCACAAATAGATCAGTTTAGAACAATCTTATCTGTGTGATGTACAGAGTACAGGGTAGTACTCTGAAGCCAGGTCCAAACTAAAAAATACTGTGCTGTAGATGTTGATTATATTTGCACTGTCACGAATAAGCATATCTGTCATCTCTAACCAATTTTAAAGATAACACGGCTTAGTTTCCATCCTAACATGAAAAGTATCTGTCATTAAAGATGTCAATTTTCCACTGACTTCTGTGTTCAACAAAGACCTACAGCAAGCCCAGAACCTAAAAGAGTCAAACTGCTGATAAAAGGTTCTGGTGTGTTAATCTTCTGAAATTAAGAGATTTGAGGGCTCCTTGTTTACTCCAGATGATAGCCTACTATAGTGATAGCCACCTTTATCCTACAGATTTTGATGAAAATGAATATAATCCTAAAGGATTTCATTTGGCTTTCATGATTACATGCAATTTGAAAGTTAAAGTTCCATTAAAATCACACTTAATGGGAAAATAGATTTATCACGATAAAGATCCCAAGGGTTTTTCCCAGGTCCTGGTCTCTCTTTCACTCTCTCCAAGATTGCCACATCTAATCCATGAATCAGACAAT
This sequence comes from Canis aureus, assembly GCF_053574225.1. Taxonomy (NCBI): domain Eukaryota; kingdom Metazoa; phylum Chordata; class Mammalia; order Carnivora; family Canidae; genus Canis; species Canis aureus. The sequence continues at coordinate 7,064,126 of NC_135640.1, forward strand.
ATTATCCTTAGTTATATTCCTATTCTAACACTAGACTTATATATTGAACTTTCTAAATAACATTTCTGCTTTGAAGGTAGAGGCGATGTGAACAATTTTTCCCCAAGGTGAACTCTTCATTGTATCCATCATCACCAATATCTACTTACTAAACTTCACCCTATTTTCCCCTATTTTAGAAAGTAGTACTCATATCTGTCCAGTTGCTCAAGCCAAAAACATTGTCATCTTTAACTGATCCTCCCCTCTCTTACCCAATCCACTTAATTTTCACCTGTCATTTCTACTCCCTGAAGAAAACTAATGAATGGAAGGTTATGACCCTCTTCCCCCCCCAAAAAAAAGTATAAATCACTGACAAGAATGTAGATTATTTATAGATTTGATTAAATTATATAATGGCCCTCTGATAGACTAGAACTAAAGGCAAATACATTAAAATGAAATGGAATAGAGAATCCTGGAGCTAGAGCACGTCAGAGCAGAAAGGCAAGGAGTAGGGAAGGAGGGATGGAACTGCAAAGGAGTCCTGTACGCTGGGTGTCGTAAGCAGTGAAGCAGTAGAATGGAGAATCGAAAACTGAAAACTTCACAAGATTTATATGTTCTGGAGACATTTCATGGTAATAACTAAAAATGTAAAGTCTTTAAAAGAAATTAGTATCATCTTAAGATATATTTTATTGATACCATTAGGGCACCATAAACTTTTAAGATATGTTTTTACATGTCAATACGATGGACTTCAGTCAAACGGATATATCCCATCCTAATGTGCCAGAGCACCTAGAAAAGAACTCACAAGTCAAGCATTGAAAAAAATCTTACAAAGCTGTTTTGTTTTCTTTTGCTTTTTAAAAAATGTTACCTCAGTATTTTTATCTAAACAGTCGTCTTAAAAAGCTCTTAAAAGCGTCGTTTCCACCAAGAGATGACGCCAGAGGACGCAGCACAGAGCTGTGAATTCAGACTTCGGCATATGCAAGACGGCAAAGCGCCTCCTACTCCGGGCGCTGTCCTAAGAAGCTTCTCCAAAAAGAAGAAAAAGAGGAAGAAAAAAAGCTTGTTCCACTCGCAGATATGTTCAGCCTTAAAAAGCATGTATTTCAGAATCCGTTGCCGCCCCCTCGGGGCTATCTACAGCTCTGCGCCATCTGCACCCACCCCGCGCCCTCCTGCACGCCCCTGCAGCCGCCGCCTCCCACCTGCCCCTCATCCTCCCCCCCCCATCCTCTCCGCCCCCACCATCCCCGGCCCCCATCCTCCCGGCCCCCCTTCCCCCACGCTCACCGGCCCCTCCCACCTGCCCCCATCCTCCCCCTCCCCATCCTTCCCTCCCCATCCTCTCCGCCCCCACCCTCTCCCTCCCCCATCCTCCCCTCCCCCATCCTCCCGGCCCCGCTTCCCCCACGCTCACCGGCCCCTCCCCTTGTCCCCTCTCCCTCCCCCATCCTCCCGGCCCCGCTTCCCCACGCTCACCGGCCCCTCCCACCTGCCCACCAGCCCCCTCCCCCTTGTCCCCTCTCCCTCCCCCATCCTCCCCCATCCTCCTCCATCCTCCTCGCCCCCATCCTCCCGGCCCCCTTCCCCCACGCTCACCGGCCCCTCCCCTTGTCCCCTCTCCCTCCCCCATCCTTCCCGGCCCCCATCCTCCCGGGCCCCCTTCCCCCACGCTCACCGGCCCCTCCCACCTGCCCACCAGCCCCCTCCCCCTTGTCCCCTCTCCCTCCCCCATCCTCCCCCATCCTCCTCCATCCTCCCCTCCCCCATCCTCCCGGCCCCGCTTCCCCCACGCTCACCGGCCCCTCCCCTTGTCCCCTCTCCCTCCCCGATCCTTCCTCCCTCCCCCTCCCCCGTCCTCCTGTCCCCCCTCCCCCCCAGGAGCAAACCCAGCCACGTCCAGCCGGACGGAGCCCAGGGCAGGGGCGCGGAGGGGCGGGCACGCTGGGACCGTCAGCAGCGGCCTCCAGGTGGCGCCGACAGTTCCCGACGAGCGTCCCGGTGACAGGGCCGTACCCGACCCACGGCCCGGGACCCCGGGACCCCGGGACCCTGACACGCAGGCCCACGGCGTGCAGCTTCACCCCCGCAGCCGCTCGCCGGTCTCTGCCCCTAACCTGCGGCGGACGAGGGCGCAGCTGCAGGCGGCCGGGAGCGCTGGGCCCCGGGGGGGGGGGGGGGGGAGGCCCGGCAGGAGCCGCGGGCACCGGGGGGCCAGGAGGGAACAGCGCAGGAAAGCGGTTGGGCGCCTCCCGGGCTGCGCTGAGGGGCGGGGCGGCCGCCTGGCCCAGGCTCTGAGGCCGCCGCGTCCTGCACCGCCCGGGCCCCCCACGCGCCCCGCGCCCCACGCCCCACCCCGGGGAGCCTTTGCCGGATGCCGGATTAAACATTGGAATTTCCCAACAGATCTGGCGCGCCCTGGGGCTCGCTAACAAAGAAAGAGCTTCCGCTTTCACGTATGACGATGTAAGCTTTGGTTTGGGTCAGGCTGTTGCCACGGGGTTCCGAGTGCGAGTCGTGCGGGGCCGCTGGCGTTTGTGGCCACTGCCGCGGTCCTGGAAGCCCGAGTCTACGTGCATCTCAGCGGCGGGCTGGGAATCCCTGCGGAGGCAACGGCGTGGTAAAGCCGGAGGAAGATGATGCCATCCAATGGCTCGTGCGTACCCAGTTCCTGCTTCACAGCAGCCAGTGTTATTTTATATAAAATCAGGGAATGAAATTATTAAAGGAAGTTTGCAGTCTATCTTACCTGAATTACGATATCGCTCAATTTAACTTATGATCCTGTCATGTTAAAATAGGAGTGAGCCACACTCACTGAACAGTGTGATGAGTATACTTGTGGAAAGAAAGGCATTTTTTTTTTCTCAAATTAACAGGGCGCTACTTCTCTCTCCCTCACACACACGTGCACACACACCTACATGTACTTTTACTATCATCACTTTGCGGTTTACGATCACATAACATTTTAACAGATTCTACTCCATACGTCACATCAATCTAACAGAACTCAGAATCACATTTGCTGAGACGATAGCAAAATCTATTCTGCGCATCTAAATTTTTTCGAACTTATTTGTTTGGGAGAGAGAGTGCATAAGCAGGCGAAGGGGCAGCAGGAGAGAGAGGATCTCAAGCAGACGTCCACTGGGCTTGGAGCCCAACGAGGGGCTTGAGCCCACAACCCTGAGATCATGACCTGAGCCAGAATCAAGACGGTCGCTTACCCGCCTGAGCCACCCAGGTGCCCCTAATCACCGAATTTGTAGCATTGTTCTAGCAATGCTAGTATATACCAAGGTAGATAATGCTATACGCACTGAATACTCTGAAATCTTTTAAATGCTTGTAAAAAAAAGTCATAGTGTTAGTAATTTCAACCTTCCAATGTTAGAATATGTACAATTCTGCTTAATTTAAGACACCTATCATCCCTTGAATGAACACTACATTAATAACATTAATAAACATTGTGAGAACCAAGCTTACCCTTTCTCTCATTATACAACTATTTTATTAAATATTTAAACAAATCTTAGAAATGTAAAAAGTTATTTATATAATATTTTACGTAACAAACTCCTCATGAGATACGGGAATATTAAAATTTCAAAAGTACAGTCACAGTAAGTGGTAGGCGAGGCATGAAGATAAATCAAATCCTATTTTTTGCCATGCTGTGAAAAGACTGCTGGCTTTTAATCATCCTGATGTGCCATATGTAAATTCCATCAAAAAAGAAGTTTGGTAAATGTTATATTACAAAACCACAGGAAGCAAAGCTATTAATAAACATCAATTAAAATATATACCATGGTCTAAAGTCATTAATAATATTCTACTAATCTGGCTATACATATCTTTCATATTTACTCAATCGTTCCCCTACTTTTTATGCAAACAACAGTCTCAGAATTACCAGATGTCTGTCTACATATTCCTACTTAACTCAAGGTCACTACAAAGTTCTGCAGTAAAAGAACTACAAAAGCTCCTTATTAATCAATCCAGTGAAAAGAAAATACAAGGAGAAACAGCTTCAGATAAATATCTTATAAAATTGATGCAATCAATGAGGAAAAAGAAGCATTCTTGCCGAGCCTGGAAAGAAAAAGTATTACTCAATCTAACAAAAAATAAATAAATACATAATAAAGGTATCCCCAAAAAGGCCAATTCTGAACACAAACTTTGATTAAAAAACAAAAAGAATATTTAGCGAAGGCATGTCAAGCTAATCACCGTGATTTATTATATTGTCTTTTCTATTGGGCTAGTTGGTGTTCCTTTGAGTTTGCCGTTCCTAATGAATCCCGATATGTTATTCTTTCTTTTATTTGAATATTCTTCACTTAACCAATCCTCTATTGGCTTTTCTTGCATCCTTATCATTTTTCCTTGAATTAGTGTTTCCCTTACATCATAAAATATCTGTTTTGCCTTCTAGATACGCCAGGACTTCCCAGTGGTCTGAGAGGCTGCTTCACCATGATACTCTTATTTCCCATGGCTTGCTAGGACAAACAAGAGTCCCTAAGTTTTGCTCTCTTTAATAAACCATCCAGCTATGCCACAAGGACCCCATGATGACACAAGTCTACAGCCCTAAAATATCATTCCGTCTACACACAGCGTTAGCACGCCATAGCCAGCTGACCCAACCGTCACTCTGCCCGAGGGTTCCTTTTTCCACCTTGCCGTGCTAATTTCCCTTCTGCGCTTCCAGGAATAAATGCTGGCCTGCAGGGTCCTGCTGCACATTTCCCCTTCCCTTAAAGCTGAGAGAGAACAGTGGACAGAAGGAACGGGAGCTGCTTTGAAAGAGGAAATATGGCATCCTACCAGGGAGACACACAGCACCGAATATCGCAGGGTAGACAACATAATTATCCTTATCATTCCCCATGACCAGCGGCAATGACAAGAGGAAACAAACTCCTTCAAAGGGGATGGCATCATGTAAGGCACGAGGAATTGCACAAAGGATACTTGCAAAGCAATGTTTTATTTATATTGTACCTCAGACTTGCAAACAGAAATTGCCTAATTCACAAACTATTGCAAACCACATAGAAAGTGGAATCAACATTCCCAGATGTCTGTTTTAGATGGACAGTTGCATTATAGAGTGTTTGTTACTTAGGGCCCACGGAGGGGTTGGTTGCAGTGTTCCACATCTCCAACATATCCACTATTCGTATGTGCATAAAGTGAATCCTGTCATACCTGTCTTTTGATTAGGAGAAATTTAATGCTTCAGCTCTTTGTAATGTTTGTTGTTTTGTTAGAACTGGTGTGTAGATTGAATGGCAGGTGACATTTCATAAGATTTAAATAAGGTAAGAAATTAATCAAATTAACATACTGCTTTTCTAAAGTATAATGAGTCATTTGCATATAAAGTGCAATGGAGTCTGTAAATACAAAATGAACTTCAAATTACTGAGGAACATCGTGAACTGCATTTGTTGCATATTATAAAACAGACATGAAGAAAGAGTCTTGTAAATATTCCCAACTCCAAACTGATTTATGATACATTTTGTGGTTGTAATGGTAGGCTTAGATGCTGTAATATCCAGCATTCCTTGTTTCTGGAGAATTTATGACTTCAATTTGACATAAATAGTGATAGTAGCCATTCCTTGCAATCATTTTCCTACCTGTATCTGAAAAGGTTCTTTAGACTCTGTAAGGAGAGCCCAAGATAAGGACCTTGAAACATATTTATGCAAAACATAAATTACATAAAAATTAAAAGAATGGAAAGCAAAAGTCAAGAGCTACTCATTTTTATAGCTCTCAAAAATGTACTTTAGACAATGGTCTTGTTCAGAGTTCAGCAGACATCTTTTGCAAAAAGCCAGACAGTGCATATTTTAGGCTCCGTGGGAGACACTATTATCTGTCACAACTACTCAACATTGTCTTTGTAGAGTAAAGCACTCATACGTAACACTTAAATCGATAGGCATGGCTGTGTTCCCATTAAATTTTATTCATAGTAACAGGCAGTGGGCCAGATTTGACTAATGGGCCGTAGTTTACCAACATACCTGGTCTGGAACAGCGCTGTTCAATAGCACTTTCTCTGATTATGGAAATAGTTTATATCTACTTGTGGCTATTGAAATATGGCTAGTATGACAGAAACTAAATTTTTAATACATTTTAGTTAATTTAAATTCACATTTAAATAGCTATATGTGATGATGCCTACTAAATTGAACAGTACCTATGTAGATGTGTTTTTGATAGTAAACAGTTGAATAACAAGAGTTATAGGAAACATTAATCTTCCAAAACAATGGATTGTTTAAGAATCAAATATCAAAAATGCTTAAATAGAAATAAATTCAGTATTTTCCTAGGTGGATAGCGAAGATCCCCCCCTCCCCACACCCGAGGAACACAAAAAAGAAAATATCAACATATGGTACACATCTGAATAAATACGGAGATTTCAAATTTGCTAGGTTTGAACTCCAATTTATCATTTTGCATCTTAGCTTCTTTGACGGTGGCATTTTTAAAAATGATAGGCTGAGAATATTTTACAATAGTAAAAGAGAATTGAAAAAAGGGAGATTTCCAGTCTATCTGTAAAAGGTTTTGCTCTTGTCCTAGAATTTAAGGACTTATTCCAAATTAAATAAAAATCAATGACCAGAATTTAAACTAACTTTCTGGGAGTCCAGATGGCCTCCATGGTGCATGGCTTCTGATCTGGCTTAAGATCAAATCACCTTCTGCTTCTTGTTCTGTCTCTAAGCTGGCCCTTGATTATAGCTAATGACCCTCAGTTGTAATAATTCCTTAACATACTATTTATTTTATTTCTGTTTGGATTCACAGGGCTTTACTTTTTCAGAGGAAAGCATCTGAAATAAGCACCATGATTCTGTTTGAACAACAACAAAAAAGATGACCGAATTTGTTTGTTTGTTTGTTTGTTTGTTTGTTTGAAATGGTTGTGATGTCTTGTCCTGGCTCATGCCACTTGTTATCTGAATAAAATTCATACAAGCCAAATTTTCATTTATACCTAAATTTGATGAAATCTCAGCAAAACTGTTTTGCTGAAGCTGTATTTTTGCTTCCTTCAAAAATATTGTTGAAATTAGTTTTCAGTTAGGTGTCAATGTTGGACATTTTTAAGTATGTAAGTTTCTCTTATGAGTTAATCAAGCTCACCCTTGTACTATAGAGTACTGCATCGGAAAAGACTACCTGTATTCTCTTTTGGTCATCAGAGGATAGGAAATACATGGTATGCTTATAAAGGAACTATACAGACCAAGTTGCCTAGGTGACTCATTCAGATATGGCCAAAATGCAAAGAACCAGCTGCCCTGGGATTTTTTATTTCTGCCAATTTTCTTGAAGACCCAATTAAATCTACAGTTTCCAGATATTTGCCACCAAACATTGATGCCTCTATGTTTAAAATCATAAAGTAGTCTTTACATGGGTAAAGATTATGAGCATAAGTAACCAGAGCAGAATGGAGTTAAGTAATGGAGAGCAGTAGTTCAAAAACAGTGATTTACTCAACTGGAGTATTTAAAGATATTTAAAATGCAAATAGTCCTTGAAATGCATTTCTAATTTAAAGAAAGAACAAAAGATGAAAATTGTACTCTAAGGGACAGGGATGGCATACATATGCTTATGAATAATGCTTTTATCAATTTCATGAATTTCAAGCCAACAGTCATAATTACTTATTATAGTTAAAAAGGCAAAAATACTGGCTGTAGTTTCTTCAGTATTAACATCAAAACACTGCCTACATTGTTACCTCTTTTTATTTTTGTCATTTATAAAATATTAAAACATAATCAAGTACCATTTATAAATCAATGGAACAATAATAATCACAGAAATGGAAGACTGACTTAATGAAAAATGGCTACTTTGTTTCATTTCGTATATATTTTTCTGCCTGACTTCTTCTTTAGAGATCTTCTTTAGAGATCATGGCTATGTCTTTGGATTGGGGGTTGGGGGGGAGAGTGGTTGAACTCTTTCTTTTATTATTAAATTTTTAACATTTTTTTTTTACTTTTTAGAGAGGAAGAGAGAACGTGTGTGCACAATTGGGACAGGGACAGAGGAAGAGGGAAAGAGAGAATATTAAGTAGATTCTCTCACTTCACTGAGCCACCCTGGCACCCCTGGAACACTTTCTTTATGAGTATTTTCTTAACTATCTTTACTGGATATAACATTTTGAGAGGAGGTAATGAAAAATTAGACCAGGAAAGCCAGAGTTACAAATAAACACAGTAAACACACTCTCATAACTGTTAACAGTTACTTATATTAAAAATATCCCTCTGAGTAAAATATGGCAATCATTTTCATTATTTTACAATCCCTTAATCTCTTTTGTTTGTCTTCATACTCATTATTCAAATGTTAAATCATCCTCAGACCCTGAAATATCAGGATTTCTAAATACTTTATCAGAATTTAGATTGCCAAAAAATGAGCTGCTTAAAACAGAAACCACCACTACCAACAACTTAAACATTTTTCACATCTTGTTGGTTCTCATCTTCAGAGGTGAGTGAAAACTACAATTATTTTCCAAATTACTAAAATCAAGAAAGTAGACACCATATTTAGTCATGAGCTTGCTGGGAGAATAAAAAGAAATGGATGAAATAATGACCAATGAGAAAAAAAAATTCAGAAGCTGCTTCTTACAAGACAATCATGATTTTAGTGGAAAAATGCCCAATGAATAGAGTTCGATATAAAAATCAGTACCAGGTCTCAAATGAAAAGAGAAGGAAACTGACACATAGTAATCTAGAAGATTTACACACTTATTCTCAAAATGTTCTGATGAAGAGGGTATTTGTATATCCATGTTACTGAGAAGGTTGTCTGAGTTTCAAGAATATTGAAGAAACCTCCTGAAGTCAAACGGTAACTGAGTTGTTTTTTTTTTTTTAACATATACCGATTTGATTATGAAACACACAATATTTCGCAAGGACAAAGTCTACCTTCTATTAACACATTGCCTTATTAATAATTATTTATAAGTTGCCTTTATGAGTCAGACTCTGCCTGGTGCAGAGATTATGATGATAAACAAGAATGAAATGGTCTCTGACCCCATAAGAGTTTACCAGGTGGCGGGAAAAATCATGACACAAATGAATGCAATTAAATGTGTAATTACATATTTTGATAAATGCTATGAAGGAGAAAAATAGAGAGTTACCAGAAAGAATAAGAGAGGTATGTAATATATAAGATATTGGGACTCAGAGAGGGCATTTCTAAGTACTACTTGGACAGAGATTTGAAGGTAAATTAACCAGGAGGATACTGAGAATGAATATCACAGATAAAAGGAACGATGCCATGTAATACCATTCCACGAGGGGAAAAATGCATTGCAAAAGCTGAGAAAAGGTCAGGGTGGAGTGAAGTGAATGGGGAGGAGTTCCACATGAGATTGCAGTCACAGCAGGAGGTCCCAGAGAACAAGGTGAGACATGCTTTAATGCATTAATTTCATGCAATCACTAAACTGTTTGAACAGGAAAAAACAACAACAACAACAACAACAACAACAAATCATTATTATCATGCACTGAATGTCTGTGTGCACCCCGTAAATTCATATGTTGAAGCTTTAACCTTCAATGTGATGGTATTTGGGTCTCTGGGGGAGGTAATTAGGTTTGGATAAGGTCAAGGCAGTAGGCCCTCATGATGGGATTAATGTCTTTATAAAAAGAGGAAGAGAGCAGAGCTTGAGATCTTTGCCATGTGAGGAGATGACAAGAAGGTGGATGTTTCTAAGCCAGGAAGAGAGCCCTCATGAGGTAATCAAATTAGCTGGTACCTTGCTCTTGAACCTCCAAGCCCCCAGAACTATGAGAATAGATCCCCTTTGTTAAAGACACCCAGGCTGTGTTATTTTGTTATACCAGCCCTAGCTAAGGGAATGGTCTAAACCATAGCTTATGGTTTGAAAGAATAATCTTTAGCAATTAGAATTTAACATTAATTGAACAACATACGGAAAGAGCAACAAAGTGTCACATATACCAGGGATTAAATAAATTACCTGCTGAATAAATTGATGGATACAAGACAAGACTGGCAGCACTCTGTGCTCTGGCCCAAAGAGTTTCATCTGCATCTAAATGCCACTCCATCTACTGCTTCCCTATTTCACCACGTTTGAGGAAGCCACAGAAATGTAAGGTTGTCAACTAACTATAAGTAGAAATTACAGGTGTGCTTAGGAAATGCCTAATCACTGCCTGCTCAAAATACCACTCCTTTCAGCTAGTTCTGAAGAATGACTCAATCAGAAATTTCAGGTTTCAACTTAAGATTTCCTTTCTTTATCTTTGGAAATAGAAAAGACAACACAATACAAACTCTGACTTTATATCTGACCTTGAATAAGCTATTCCACTTTAATAACATTTGTAAAATGGCACAATAATACTTTCTTGACAGGGTGGTTGGATGAATAAGTGATATATGTAAAGTTCTGCTATGCTTGAAATGTATTTATTTTAAAATACATACAAAATGGGGATGCTTGGGGGGCTCAGCGGTTGAGCATCTGCCTTCAGCCCAGGGCACGATCCCGGGGTCCTGGGATCGAGTCCCACATCAGGCTTCCTGTGAGGATCCTGCTTCTCCCTCTGCCTGTGTCTCTGCCTCTTTCTCTCTCTGTGTCTTTCATGAATAAATAAGTAGAATCTTTAAAAAAAATACATACAAAAGCTATTTCTCTGGTTTGATTGTATAACTTAAACAAGTAGAAAGATTTTGAAAGTAAATATCATTTCTAACCATGTTAAGGGAATCATTTTGTTTTATATTTGTTACTTTGTTTTGTTTTCCCTGAGAAAGACTTATAAGAAGAAAATAAATGATGTTTATTTAGAAATATTCTCTAGAATATCTAGAGCTGTTCTAGATTGGGGTAAGTATGGGAGGAGGACACGGCAGGAAAGTCACCAATATTGGTATTTTGCTGCTGGCGTACTTTTGCCTATACAAATCTTTATTTGTGCTACTGTACCAGTCATGGTCACGACAATCTAGTAATAGTAGCATTAGGTGTAGCCGTAGTCAGACCTAAAGTTTACAAGATGACTATTAAATGTCGGGCCCTCTTCTAAGCATAAAACTCATAGGTAAGTATATAAATTATTTGCATTTTCTTTTTTTTTTTTTTTTTTTTTTTTTTTTTTTTTAAATTTTTTTTTATTTATTTATGATAGTTACAGAGAGAGAGAGAGGAAGAGACACAGGCAGAGGGAGAAGCAGGCTCCATGCACCGGGAGCCCGATGTGGGATTCGATCCCGGGTCTCCAGGATCGCGCCCTGGGCCAAAGGCAGGCGCCAAACCGCTGCGCCACCCAGGGATCCCTAAATTATTTGCATTTTCTACTAAGAATGTTGAAACACAATGAGGTTAAGCAATTTGTCAACTGTCACACAGTTATTTTTAGAAAAGCTGGACTTGGAACCCAGGAAGTTTACTTCAGGTTCTGAGCTCTTAACCACTAGCCATAAAGAGAAAGAAAGATGTTACATGTGCAGGAGTATGCTAATGTTTCCCCAAAATTACTCTAGAATTAAGTTACTTTGGGATTTTCTCCACAGAGGAGCATGGGCCAGGATGGCAGCAAACTGATGTGTGGCACTTAGGGGACCTTCACTAATTACAACAGGAAGGTGACAGAAGAGGTTCCTGAGCAAAGCCACATGAAAAAAGTGACAAGACAGGTTCCTGAGAGGTTGGCCTATGGAAAAATGTGTGAACTTGAAAGGTGATTGATACAAAGGTGAATTTCTGTGCTTGTGAGATTGTGGCAAAAATGGCACATGTCTCTGAAATGCAGATAGGAGACAGGGAATCAGAGAAATAGAGTCTCAAAGATTGTATATGAGAAATGGACTGTTAAAACATTTTACTAAAGAATATTTGACAAAAAGGGAGATGAACTCAAAAGAGAATAAAAGAAAATGTCACACTGAAAGAGCAGAAAATACTACTACGAGGGAAAAAAATGTAATCTTCACTATAATGATTCAGAGTGCTTCTAATGCAAAACAGTTTAAAATACTACCATAAAATAGTAGCATGTGATTTTAACAGTGGTTATGACATTTGCCAGACCTCCGGAATGCTGTTTTTTTGACATTGTCAATTTGTATTGTTCATGACAGAAACTTATATCATAAAGAATAACCAAAACATGCAGAATCATAAACTGTAAGAATTGGTAACTGTCTCCTCCCGGAGATGTTTTGATATTTTTCAGGCTTTAGCTAAGAGTCTTTGGAGAGTGCCATAGCCAAAAACAGTAATTTTAAGGAAAACAATAACAGTGCAACATATTAATTTTGTATATGAAATTAAGTTCACTTACTGAAAATAGCATTTTGATTATTTATTATGATGTGGAATTTAGGGAAGTAGCAGTACATAACTATAGATTCCAAAGAATTTTAGATATATTTAGTGCATGAAATAGCAAATGCTAGAGTGTTATTTTTGAAAATCCTGGTATAGATTCATATTCCTAAAAGTAAAATGTTAGTATAAATTATTTTATGAAAAGGAGGCTTAAACTACAGAAATACGTGAGAAAAAAGCATAGATCAAAACTGAACTGGGTTTAGGGCTCCTAGGTAGCTCAGGTGGTTAAGTGTCTGAGTCCTAGTTTCAGCTCAGGTCATGATCTCAGGGTCGAGAGGTTGAGCCCTCTGTGTTCAATGTAGAATCTTCTTGAGATTCTCTCCCTCTCTCTCTCTGCACCCCCACCATACTCACACTCAAAAATAAATAAAATCTTTAAAAAAAAAAAAACTGAACTGGGTTCAAATCCTATAGGAAATGCTTGCTCATTTTGTACAGTCAGATGTAATTACCTACCTAATGGGAATTCAGTTTCCTTAGCTATAAAACAGGGGTAGTTATTTTTATAGACTTTTGAGATGGTAAATTATAATATATGCTGGAATCTTGCATATCTTGGGCATTAAAGTTTATGTAAGTTCATGTAAATTGATACGGAATCATACCTATTTCAATGGAGAAAAAAACAAGCATTTTAGATTATCTATTATAAACTCCACAGTGAGCTTGGTGTTTTGATCTTCAGTATAATCTTGCAATCTTGGAATCATTAATTTGGTTTTTCACATGAGAAAAATGAATCTAAGATAGGCTATGTCATTTGTTCAGGGTCACAGAGCTCTATTCCTGGATTTTAATCCAGGTCATCTGATTTCAAGTCCTGTGTTTTTCCTATTATATCACATTACTATACAGCATTACATCTTTGTTGTCTTTTGTCTTAAATAGATTTCCATACTTCCTAGTACAAAAAAGTCTGGGATGTGAGCATCTAAAGTTTGTGTCTTCCTGTGTGTGTGCATGTGTAAGAGAGAATGAGAGAGAAAGAGGAGGGAAAAAGGGAGGAAGATATCTTCCCATGGGGTTCCAAATTTCTGCTAGAGCACTAACAATGTGCTATAATTTACATGGAGAATTACTTTGTTCTTAATTTATTTTAGATGGCCAAAATGCATTAAGGACCAAATATACCTTCTCATTGAAACAAACAAAATATGTTAAATAGCAGTTCACAAAATACCGTTTACAGACAGTGAATAAAGGACAGTGAGCCCTGGAAGATGGAAAACAGACAAGGTGAACCCTTAAAATGCTCCATTTTACTTTATTGAGAATTTCCATGTTTCCCTGCAGGGATAGGAAACCCAAGAGGAGCCTGGCTGACTCCCAAGGCAGCCATAGCTTTTAAAACAGAGTGCTAGAGAAAAGAAATAATTGGATTTTTGAACAAAAAATAATAACAATATAGTGTGAAGTTTAGAAATATGTAAAAGTAAAATGTGTAGCAATAATGGCATAAAAGTTGAGAGAGAAATAGAAGAATATAATTAAGGCTCTTTTTCTCTATGCAAAGTGATAATATATCTTGGAAATAGAGCATGGTGGGTTAAAGATGTAAACTACACACCCTAAGCAATTACTAAAATAATAAAAATAAACAGCTACTAATAATAAGCCAGAAAGAGGAAAAACATGGAACCATAAAAATATTCAATTCTTTAAAAAGAAATAAAAAAGGAAAAGGAGAACAAATTAAAATAAATGAAAAGAAATAGAAAGATGATATCTTTAAAAGTCACCAAATCAGTGATCACATTAAATACAAATGACTGAAAGGTAAAAATTGCCCCCCATTAAAAGACAAAGACTATCATATTGGGGAAAAAGTAAGACCTAATGAAATGCTTCCTACTAAAAATATACTTTGAAGAAAAAGATACAAATAGATGGGTACACTTGGCTGGCTTAGTGGGTAGAGCATACAACTCTTCATCTAGGGGTCATGAGTTCAAAACCCATCTTGGGGGTAGAGTTTACTAAAAATGGTAATAATAAGAACAGATTTTAAAAAATAATCATTAAGAAAAACGATACAAATAGATTAAAAGTAGAAGGATGAAATAAGACTTAAAATACTGACATTGATAAAAAGAAACCTAGAAATTGCCACACCCAAAAGAATCCTCAGCCTGCCTGACTGCTAAATGTATCATCGTACCCTGGATGGTATGAGAAATGGAAAAATGACATTCAGTTAAAAATGAGGACCTGAATAAAGTATGGGTTTTAGTCAATACTAACCTACTATTGTTGGTTTATTGATGGTAAAAAAGGTATTATGTTCATAGTGAATATAAGTAAAAGGGGAAACAATGTAGGGTAGATGTAGCCTCTCTATACTATCTTTATAATTTTAGATTTACAAATCCAAAACTGTCAAATCTCAACCTAATTCTAAAAAAAATTAAAGATAGAAATCATAAAGTTTCTATATTGATGTCAGAAAATCTAGACTTGAGAACAATGACTATTATAGGAAATGAAGAATGTCATTTCTTAAAGATAAAGGCATCAATTCATCAGGAGGATATAAAAATGCTAAACAGTTATGCGTAAAATAGTGTAAGTTCAAATACATGGAACAAAACTGATGCAACTGCAAGGAAAAAGAAATCCACAAACATAGTCTGAGATTTCAAAAACCCTTGCTATAGATTATTTGTGCCCTGTGCTGCAAATGTTGAAATTCTAACGCCCAATATGATGCTACTAGGAAGTGGAACCTTTGGAAGGTGGTAAGGTCTTGAGGGTAAACTTTGTGATTTGGTTACTGCCTGTATCAAATAGACCCCAGAAAGCCTTCTGCCCCTTCTGCCAATGGGAAGACACAGCAAAGAGATGTCCATCTATGAAACAGGAAGACCCTCAGCAAGACAAAACATCTGCTAGAACCTTGATCTTAAAATTCCCTGCCTCTAGAACCGTGAGAAATAAATTTCTGTAGCTTACAGGACACAAATGATATGATATCCTGTTAGAGAAGCCCAAGCAGACTAAGAAAACCCTTTTATTAATAATTGATAAAAGAAGTAGACATAATATTAGTAAGATATAGCAAATCTGAACCATTCTATTAGCCAATGTAACCCGACTGACATTTTTGGAGCATTCCACCCAACACATTCTTCCCAAGTTCACACACACCATTCACCAGGATAAAACATACTAGCCCATAGAATAAACTTTAACTAATTTAAAATTATTCAAGTCATACAAAGTACACTCTCTGAACAATGGAATTACAGAAAATGAAAAATAGGATGTTTTCTTCATAATCTTCAAATACTGGAAACAACATACATCTAAATAATTAAATGCAAGGGAAAAACAACATATGACAATTTGCGAAATGCTGCCAAAGCTGTACTTAGAAGGGGTGTTATAACACTAATTACCTGTATTAGGAAAAAAAATTATCAAATTAATGGCATCATGTTCCACCTAAGAAACTACAAAAGAGGAGCAAGTTACATTCAAAGTAAAGACGAACAAAAGGAATAATAAAGATCAGAATGGAAATTAATAAAACAGAAAAAAAAGCAATTAAAAATTAATGAAACAAAAAGCTCTATAAAATCAGTCAACCCCTGGTCAATACTATTGTGGAGGTGGTAACTCACAAAGGAAAGGGCTAGTTTTCTAGTTTTGTGAGAGGCAGTTTCTTATGGGTGATCTTCATAGCATTTGGTGATTTCCTCATAACCTGATGGTCTTTCTATCCTTTGGTATTCAAAAATCAATGGCCTCCTTAAATTACGTCTATTCCTAATTAATTAATAATACAGTAAATATATTTCTTATCTGATCAACTTAGAAATAAGCAGTTTAATTTTCTTGTTGGGCTATGGTGTATATAGGCACCAGTGCTCATTTCCTGCTTATCTACAAATAGATTTTTAAAAATTTTATCTTACTTATTTCATTTTTTCTCTCTGGGGTCATACCTTTCCCCAGTACAGATCCAGTACCTTCCTATGCTCTAATGCTTCTCCAGAAAAAGAGGGAATAAAAATCAGTTTCTTACACAGTGACACTCATTCCTATGTTATTGCTTTTACAAGGATATTTGCAACTTGAAGCTGGAGGAAAATTTTCAGATAAGAAAGCAATAAAACAGACCTATATTTTGGAAAAGGAGTGTTTCTCCTTGCCAAAGAAAATGTGTGTGGTGGAGGGGGAGCCTGGGTGGCTCGTTGGTTAAACATCTGTCTCTTGATCTCAGCTCAGGTCTTGATCTCAGGGTCATGAGCTCAAGTCCCACATTGGTCTCCATACTTTGTGGGGAGCCTACTTAAAGAAGAAAAACAAAAAAGGAAAAGAAAAAGAAAAAAATGTGTGTATGTATATATACCTACATGTTTACAGTTACCATTTTATTGATTTTTTAATATGTACATTAAGTACTCTACCTATATAATTATATTTTCCTGTTCAAATTGTCCTGTGAATCATGTTTAATTATTGACCCCATTTTACAGATAAGGAAAGAGACACATAGCTCATATCTCTTGCCATAGGTCATATGTAAATGATGAATCTGGGAATCAGATGTAGACACAACTAAATAAAATTTCCTTTATGATGCTCTTTCCTCTATGATGGATGTGAAGATAAAATATGTTTGGTCATTCATCAACTCACTAAATGTTGGAGGCTTTCTATTTACATTTATTTGCTCTGTTTCAAGTGTGAGAAATAAATCAAGATGCAAGGAAATCTATCCTTACCTTGATGCTACTTTCAGGTAGTTTGCAACTTATGCGGGACATATGCATGCAAGTTAATATTAAATATTAGATTAGGGCAGCCCGGGTGGCTCAGAGGTTTGGCGCCGCCTTCAGCACAGGGCGCGATCCTTGAGACCCAGGATCAAGTCCCACATTGGGCTCCCTGCATGGAGCCTGCTTCTCCCTCTGCCTGTGTCTCTGCCTCTCTCTCTCTCTCTGTGTGTGTGTCTCTCATGAGTAAATGAATGAAATCTTTTTTTTTAAATGAATAAAATTAAAAAAATATATAGATAGATAGATAGATAGATAGATAGATAGCTTAGATTAAATCTAGCTAATATGTGAGGGTCTGGTCAGAGGAGGTCTTTGTTTATTGCTCTTCCCTTGAGTTTCCTTGCATTTCTGTGATAAGTAAGCTACAAATAATATAATCCTATTTCCTGGTAATATCTGTGTCATTATATTGCATACTGTTTTTGTTTTTGTTTTTATACTAAATCTCCAGAATTTATGGCTGTACATGTGGCCTCTCTCTTCTCGTTTCCTATTTTCTCTTTCCCTGAGGATTCTTGATGCTGGAGATCCAGAGGCTACCAACTCTGTATTGTTACTCCCTAATCCCTTGGATTTAGACTTTTTAACACTTGCCTTTCCCATTTTATTTATTTATTTACTTTTAAAAGATTTTATTTATTTATTCATGAGAGAGAGAGAGAGAGGGAGAGAGAGGCAGAGACACAGGCAGAGGGAGAAGCAGGCTCCATGCAGGGAGCCTGACGTGGGATTCGATCCCGGCTCTCCAGGATCAGGCCCTGGGCTGAAGGCGGCGCTAAACCATTGAGCCTCCTGGGCTACCCACCTTTCCTATTTTAAACTTCAGAACGTAGTACTGTTTGTCCATTGCTCCTACTGCAGGCAGCAAATTCATAAGCTCCTGTTTTCTTTGTGGAACAGACCAAAGAAGTAACAGAATGGAGTCCAATGACAGTTAATAGATAATGGTCTATAAACCTGTTTCTCAGAAATTGCACTTTCCATACTTATTCAAAGTCATAACAGTTAAAATGAATTGCCACATAGTTTAAAAATATCAATATTTGTTACATTACATTTTGCCTACACTATTAAGTTTTTGATAGTTCTCTATCCCATAAATAAATGACAGAAATTACTTATTTTGCATTTATGTTATGGCGTGGACTGAATGAAGCATTTCTACAAATGTCATTTAATTAACATGCTTCAAATATAACTTTAAAAAGATTAATTATTATGAGGCAAGGAAAAAATGAAATTTTCAGATTATCAAATTACTATTTTGTATATAATTGGGCAAGATGTATGTGTGAGAGTGAATTAAAGAGAAGGGAAACAGGCAAGGAAGATCATAAAATGCTGATATAGAACAGAAATTAAAACCTGGATGAATGAACAGAATAGTGAAGAGAGAAAAGATTATACTGGGATGAAACAGATGAGAAATCTACAAAAGTATAAAGAAGACAAAGGGAAATACTGCCTTTAACAAAAGAGGGGTTTCCCCAAACCCACAAACGTTCACTCAGAGCCCTGAGATCATTTGCTACTGGGTACCCTCTGAGATAGTGATTATCACTACTTCTCTTGTACCCATGACCCTGAGGGAGGGCTCACCTCCCATCAGTAAGAGTGGTTCAATGCAATATTATTTTCAACTACTTAAGGACCACCACATGACAATACACTGTTTTATGTCATTTTCTGATCTTTTGCTGATTTTCTGAATGACCTTCCATAAATATCTTAAACTATCTGCCACAATTCTCTCACCTGTCAAATGTGAATGTATCCTACGAACTCACTGAATATGTAAATTAGCTACAGCGTTTTAAATTTTCTGTAGAAGATTGATTATCTTAAATACCCATTGTGCTTTAAATAATAATTAAAGGGCTTTTAAAAATCCATTTGTTTACTTTTGTTAATCTCTAATTACTTTTCATTTTCAAGATATTCATTTACAGAAAGGAATTACTTTTCTTGAAAGTCATGTGCTTAGAACCGGTAAAGCAAACAAATCCTAAACAGCACTTTGTTTCAATAAACAAAGATGGAAACATAAAAGAGTGACCTAAATCATCACACTTAAATGCAAATGACATTAATAAGCATATAGCCATAAGTAGCTGATAGCACTGAATGTAACAACATGAATATAGTTAGCTAAGATCTAGGAAGCCTTCATATATGGATATGTAGTTCTTCTGTGGAGAAAATCTAATTCCTTGGGGATCCCTGGCTCAGTGGTTTAGCACCTGCTTTTGGCCCAGGGCATGATCCTGGAGACCCGGGATCGAGTCCCAGGTCGGGCTCCCTGCATGGAGCCTGCTTCTCCTTCTGTCTGTGTCTTTGCCTCTCTCTCTGTCTCTCATGGATAAAAAAACAAAATCTTAAAAAAAAAAAAAAAGAAAAGAAAGAAAGAAAGAAAAAAAGAAAATCTAATTTCTTAAGAAGATGCCATTTATTATAGTTGTTTTAATTAAGTTATAAAATGGATTTTCCTAAAACTAAGGAAAAATAATAAAAGCATATAAAAGTGATACATACAAAAGTTAAGTAGAGAATACAAACATGCATGATTATGTAGCAACCTGTCCCTAAAATATCCACTTTTCTAAATTTTTCTAGATATTATGAGGAAGAGTGAATTAACATTGGCTTTTTCTAGAACTCTGTTTTCATTTTCACTATGCTACTAGAAAGTTGATTATATTAGAAAAAAGTAGATCATTGACAATTTTATGAGTTAAACAGGAAATCAGATGGTATGTCATGCCTCTTGGTGTGATAGTTCATAATTTTTGAAGAGACACTATGTTGTAGCACTTTTTAAAAAAAAATGTAAAAAGCATTTATTCCCTCTGGAAACTGGAAATGCCCAATCTAACTTAATTATCAGAGTTTAGCATATTAATAAACC
This sequence comes from Canis aureus, assembly GCF_053574225.1. NCBI lineage: Eukaryota > Metazoa > Chordata > Mammalia > Carnivora > Canidae > Canis > Canis aureus. The sequence goes on from NC_135640.1 coordinate 7,084,290, forward strand.
ATACCATATACTTTTCTGCAAGGGACAATAATGTTCTCCACCTCTCAATCCATAATGATTTGGAAGCAAAAGAAGTTATTTTTTAAAAGAACACATACAGGGCAGCCCAGGTGGCTCAGCGGTTTAGCGCCGCCTTCAGTCCAGGGCGTGATCCTGGAGACCCAGAATCCAGTCCCACGTCAGGCTCCCGGCATGAAATTTGCTTCTCCCTCTTCCTGTGTCTCTGCCTCTCTCTCTCTCTCTCTCTCTCTCTCTTTCTCTCTCTGTCTCTCATGAATAAATACATGAAATCTTAAAAAAAAAAAAAAAAAAGAACACATACATTAAGTAGCTGGTACGTCCAAAATTTTCTAGATCAAATTTACCAACTCAGTTACTCTGAGTTTTTTTCTTTAATGTATTCACTTAAAGGAATTTAATTAAGAAAATCAAGCTAATTTATATTAAGTTTTCCCATCTAACCAAATCTACTGATGGCTGATGAGTATCTAATAGAAGATGAGTCTATGCAAACTGCTAAGTCTTTGGAACTTCTATCTATAAAAAAATCACAGATAATGTTGTTTAACCTGGTTCTAAATGAAGAGTTAAAGTTTATATCTGTAACAAGGTCCTTTAATTAATCATACACACTAAGAATATCATGCATACAGAATTAAAATGAATAAACATATGGATATTTCATATACATCTCCAGGGACAATAGCACTGTTGGTAGATTTTGGTGCATATGATTGAGGAAATTAATATTAATTGTTAATAAAAATACACATTCTGTTTTGCAAGACATTTTGCATTTTTTACTCAGTGAAGTAGAACTTTCTTTCATTATGCAATCTCTTTCCAAATTCAGTGGGCATAAAAAAAAAAAACAAACAAACCTGTACTGAATTGCTGTCTCTAACTTTTCTTCATATATTTAAAACAGTACCAGAAACTTTGCCAAGTTTTATAGTATTTCCTCCAAATAGAAAATCAAGTTACCCATGGTTTGCTTTAACTTTACAACTCAGTGCTGTTACTGTGTTTATACTTAATTTTAATGACAGACTTATAGTCCAAGCTCTCTATAGGACTTCACCCTCCTAAAACATGTAGGAACTCAAAATAATGTTTATTTTTTAAAGATTTATTTACTTGAGAGAGAGCGCCAGCCCGCGCAGGAATGGGGGGAGGGGCAGGGAGAGGGAGAGGCAGACTTCCTACTCAATGGAGCTCAATCACAGGACCATGAGATCATGGCCTGAGTAGTAGAGATTATCCCAGATTATTCCAATGGGGCTTACATATTATTACAGTGTCTTTATGAGAGAGAGAGAGAGAGCAAGATTTGACATAGATAAAAGAGGAAGAGGGAATAGGGCTATGGAGGCAGAGATTAGTTAGAGTGATGCAGCCCCAATCCAAGGAATGCCAGCAGTCTCCAGAATTTGTAAGGAACAAGGGACAGGTTCGTCTCTAAAACCTCCAGAGGAAGCACTGTCCCTCCTCACACTGGTTTTGGACCAATAATACTAACTGCAGACTTTTGACCTCCAGAATTGTGAGATAATAAATTTTTGTTGGTGCAAGCCAAAACGTTTTTGGTAATTTGTTGATGCTGTCATAGGTAACTAGTCTAGATTTTGATACCTGGAAGTAAAGTGTACTCTAACAAATACTTTCAAATATGGAAGTGACTTTGGAATCTGATAATGGGGTAGAGGTTGAAAGAACTTTGAGATATTTTATAGAAAAACCTGTATTATTCTAAACAGAATGTTGTAGGAATATGGATGTTAAAGATCCTTTTGCTGAAGGATCCTTTTGCTCAGGAGAAAATGAAGAATGTGCTACCAGAAATTGAAGACAAGTTGATTTTTATGGTGGAAGAAAACTTAACTGAAGTGTGTCTTATTGCCATGCATCTGTCTTTCAAAATAATTAGGAAGATCATATATCCCTATTGTTAAAGTAGTGCTGCCAAATACAAACAAAAATGAACACAGTATTCGCCATACACATACTGGCATACTCCCTTCCCCCTAAAATAAATAACATGATTCAGTGCTAGAACCAGAGCTTACAGAATAAATGACAAAGGATATTTGACTCATTGATATTATTCTCACCACTATTTAAAAATGGCATGCATGCAATCTATAAACTTCTATCTAAAATAATTTAACTTTCATTATCCTAGTTGATATTAAATATTTTTAATTAAATGAATGGCAAAAATGTTTGGAAAGTCTTCCTGATATTATCTGCATAACTGTGCAGCTAAAAGAGCAAATTAAAAGTCTAAAAAATTGGACTTTAGAGTCAAGCATAGCCAACTCTTGTTTATCATATTATTAAAATTATGATGATGATATAATTTTAATAATATTTCAAGCCCAAAATCCTGATGTAAAAATGACTGAATCATTTAGGCTAGAACAGGAAGGGTATGTTTACAGCTGAGACTGAACATGTGGATTGAAGTAGACTGCCACTGATAACAGTGCTTGGTGTAAAAATAATTTGTTTGTTTTAATGGAGAAGCACAGAAGTCAAGAAAAAAAATCATAGTTTAAATATATGAATCTTAGAATGTAGTCAAATAATTTCTTAATATTTTAGTAGTTTATATTCTGAAGTAGCAAAAGAGATTCATTTGAAATAACCTCAAAACTCTGGTATTATAAGTAACCACAAGTAGTGGTAATGTCAAGAATATTATGGGAAGCTTTTCATAAATTGCTTTATATAGAAGGAATTGGAATTGGAATTCAAATGTAATATTTTAAAAAATACAACCATCACACAATCATCACTTTTTTCTTGAACTAAGAAACTATGTAATTATCTATCCATGGTAATGATTGTATAAGAGAAATCTAAGAGCATTCTTTTGAATTAGAATCATCAGCATGATATGGGTATCTATATTCTCATATATTTTTTTAGAATTATGAATGAGTAATAATGACAAATCCTTCTAAAGGATAATAGAAAATAAGCATTCTGCAATACAAGTTAAAAAAAAGATGAAAGAAGATAAATGGCTTTAGGTAAAATATATACTGTAGTGTTCAACAAATAATATCCCTAGATATCTTAGGGATTTTGGCACAGTTCTAAACGTGATGGATTCCTTAATTTCTCCTTCATCCGTCTCATTGTTGGTGTATAGATATGCAACTGATTTCTGCGCATTCATTTCGCATCCTGCCACATTGCTGAATTCCTGCATGAGATCTAGCAAGTTTGGGGCGGAGTGTTTTGGGTTTTCCACACCAAGTATCCTGTCGTCTGTGAAGGGTAAGTGATGTAATGAGCACTGGGTGTTGCTGGGCTGGCTGAGAGGCAGGGGCGCCCACCATGGCGGACATCTCAAACGGGTCAAGATGGCTGCTCTTCCCGCCAAGGCAGCCGTGACCGCCGCGTCATCTCCAGTAAGTCGAAGCCTAGACGGGACGCGGAAACTTCCCATCCAGGACTTTCCCATCGTCTGCACTGTCCCCACCCCCAGCCAGTCGCCGAGGGACCCGGTGTTCCCTTGCCCAATCTGGCAAAGGACCCCCCTGGGTCTGGGCCCAGAATAAGGCTTGAAACCCCCACACTCCCCAGGCCCTGCGCGCCCTCCCTGACTCGGGCCTCCTCTCCGAGCCTCCGAGCCTCCCGCGGGGTGGGGGGGGGGGGCGCTCCCCATTGAAGCACCCTCCAGCCCCCCGCCTGGCTCTGCCGTTTTCTTATTTTTTATTTCTCCGCCGATCATTTGGAAAAACAACCTAGCAGGTATTATATGCAACAGATGGATAACTGAACTCTGTATCTGAAACTAATGATACAATATGTGTTAACTAACTGAATTTAAATAAAATAATATATTAAAATTTAGTTGAATTTTCACTCAACTTATTAACTATCACTCAGTGTATTAATTTACACATGCATTTATTCAGTTGCCAATCACTAGAAGAGATAATTCAAAGGTACAATTCTGGAATTATGATTTTAAAATTAAAATATTTCTGTCTACTTAGAAGTTAATTGTCCTAGTTGGACCGTGTTTCTTATATCTCTTTTTTAAAAATAAAAGACCTTATATATTTGTTTTTTGTTATATAATTAGACCATGACTGTTTGCTACACTAAATATTTACTGCCTATTAAGAAAACTAATATACGATACTAATGGTTGTACTTCTAAAATCTCTGGTAATATAAAAGGTTATGATATTAAACAGTGACTTTTAAAGGAAGTCATTCTTGTTATTCATGTATCTACCAATTTACCTACCTTTTCTTCCCTCATTTAAGGAGTATTAGACAACTTTTTATAAATGAGTTATAAAATCCATGTGTTAACATTGTATGAGATTTTGCATGCAGTCAATATAGAGCTTTTTTCTATAAAACAATCTAAGGAATAAATACATCAATAGACACAACAAAAGTGTTCCTAAGTTCCTGAAAATGTGCCAAACCCTTTATTTAAAGGGGATCGATCATCAAGGGAAAAAGGACACAGAATCTGAGCTCAGGGAACATCCATTTTCATGGGCCAAATTTAACCATCAGTTGCTTATTTACATGACAATTTCAAACATTTGAGGACTGTGGTAATGAAGCCAGTATAATCAAAAATATTATTAAAATTTTATTATGCATGCATATCCACTGCCCATTTGAAACTTTAAAATATTTACTCATATCTTATGCAATTACATTTTAGTTCCTTTCCATAATGAAGATGACAGGTTTATGCAGTTTAAAAATTAAAGCTTCCACCATTTTCTAATTATGAGAACACAAGCAAAAGCTAAATTATTTTATTTTATTTTATTTTATTCTATTATTTTAAAATAAAATATATGCATTGCTATTGTCTCATAACTTGGAAGTGATAGGATCATTTTTAAAGAAAAATCCATTTAATTTTAAGGATGGGATGATATATTCAACACTAAAGAAACAGGTAGAAAAAGAAAATCCAAAAGGTAATGCTTATTACAGTATTATTAGTCTTGCTTCTATATGCAAAAGAACAGTGCATCTTTGAATGATCTCCATAGAAAAGGAATATATGCTTCCCTTTTGGTGGATATGATTAATAAAATAATATAATAAAGATGTGCCTTATTAAATCAATTATGTCTATGTTGCATGAAACTCCCCAGAATTTCAGTGGAAAAGTAGTCATTGCTTACCAAAATAGGAAAGAATAGAATGGTGAAGAAAGAAAAGTTAATTTCAAGCTTCAAAGAAGATATTATAGGTAATGGAGGTTACAATAAAATTGAGACTATAAAAGCAATTAAAAACGTCCCTGTAAGGAGCAATGCATGAGAGATTGTGATAGCCTCAAATTGTTCATATTTGCATAGAAAAGGTCACAAGATATCATTAGATTGTTAACACTGAGCAAGAGACTTCCTTAGAGAATCAGATGCACATTCCATTGCAAGACATCAGGTCTCTTTAGAGCTATAATACACTACTATGATATTACGTAATTTTCATATTTTCCTAGGACAAAGACACTTTTGCTTAGTTTTCATAGGTATTTTTCTGCCTAGAAAACCCTTGATCAGAGCTCTCTAATACTCAGTGTAATAGTCACTCATATGTATCCTAAAACCCTATATGTCCTGATATAAACCACGAAACAGTATAATTCACTTATAGCGATGTTGTTTTTATATTGTGTTGTAGCATATTACAAAATGTGAACAGAGAATCAAATAAACAGTAGTGTCTATCTCTGGGTATTTTTCTCATTACAACTCTGTACACTGTGACAAATTTGAAATACTACGACAAACAGAAAAGACATTCTGATAACATGTATTGTTGTTTCTTCATTGACTCGCAAAGAAATTCAAAAGAAAGAGTAGTTAATTGAAAAAAAGATGACTCTAGGTGTTCTAAAACATTAAAGAACTCTATACCAGTTTGTGGAAAAGTGATAGATACATAGTTTGCCCATTTCTGTCCTTAGTAAAGTTTAACTATGTTTGACCCAGTCTACAGACATTTGCTTGACCAAAGTCACATATGATTGTTGATTATAATAAGTGGGTGGAAATAGTATTCTTCTGCTGAGGTTATATGTCATGAGAATAGATAAAATTACATGCTGAATTTCAAAGAAGAGCATCTGCTTAGAGTACATCAAGCAACAACAGATGTTGCTAAATCAAATAACTATCAATCTGAAGCTCATAATGCCATTGTTTGGTGCTCATTTTCAATTATAGCCTCCAATGGACAAGGAACATATATCATGTAATCTGGAACACCAAAGTTAAAGTAAGCATCAATTAATTGGAATTCAACTAACATTAAATGCCAATAAGTTTGTTCTGCTTTATATGTTGGCAAAAATAATCATGGGATGATAAGATAAGCTAATGTATGAGATAGTTATGAATATCATGGCAGTGTTTTAGTTTTTTGTTTTTGTTTACAGATTTTGTTTCTTTTGGCAAAAGCACTTATATATGTAACTTTCACTCTTAGTGATGTTTTATTAGAACATTTACTGCAGTGAATATGATTATATGGCATCATTCATAGTCATCAAAGAAAGATCAAATTGTATTTCCAATTCTGCAGTCAAAGGGAAAGCTATATAACGGATTTTAAAAATATCTTTTGTCAGCAAAAGTTTGCAACTCAAATGTTTTATGTTTAAGATTTATTTAATCAACAACATAAAAATCTTCACTTGAATTTCAGTTTTTTGAATATGGAACAATAGTCAAAATATTTTGATGTCATAGAGTAGCTTTTGAATGTGTATTTCTATAAAATTGTTTCATTATCACTATACTCAGTGGTCATGGCGACAAAAACTTTGAACCTTTTCTCCGTAACGGACACCTTTTGATATGAAGGAAAATAATTTTCAGAGTTGAATACGTGATTTCAAATTTATCTGCAATACTCATCCAAACAGATATTACTACCCCTTCCCAGAGAAACACACAATTTAAAACATTTAGTTTCTCATACTTGCTTGCACTGTAGACATTTATCTATACTAACAGAGAATTCAATTTGATCCATTAAATACTAATTCCTATTTAAAACAACATTTTAAAAACATTTATTTTAACAAAGTATCCCAGGGACTCATATGAAAGGTCAGAAGCAAAGGAAGGTTAAAAAAGGTAGTATAACAGCCAAACAAGTCTCTCTTCTCAATCCACTGCTATAAATGCTTAGTTGTATCATAGTCACATTGATAGGATATTCTTACTTAAAATCAGTATTAAGTTATTATAACATTCAGAAACATAAACCATATTTCTAGCATGATTACTAAAGACTGAAAGTAAAATTTAGCCTCTTTACTTATATTCAGGTGTTTCTTTAGAGGAAGGAGAACACCCTTGCTGTATCAACTAAAACATTATTTACTTTCAAACTCTTATAATGAACAATGATGGCTTTTCTTCTAATTAAGAGTACTTTGTCCTTTTCTGAGATAACGGGCCTTCACCTCTCCTTCCAGTGCTGCCACACTCAGAGGTATTGAATTCTAAAGTCATGTATGTTCCTTCCTAAACCATCAATTTGTCTTTGTTCCAAACCATAAATTTGGTTAAGCACCCCTAAAGATGCCGACACAGGCTATACTCCCAGAAATTTGAATTCTCCTGGTCTTCAGTGCAAAAGTCAAAGAAGCAGGCTAAACTAAAGGAACTATAAGCACACTTTTATTTTGAAATAAAAAATACTAAAAATAGAATAAATATTATCTACAATATATTTAATTTAAACATTACTATAGTTTTGGAGAGTGTTAGAACTTATATCCCCTCATAATTATGATTAAATTTGGCTCTTTCAGTTGTGAGTACCAAAGCAGCATTTTTAACTATGATTCGATTATAGAAAAAGCAATGCTATAAGTTTTATGGATGATAACATATATCTCCTAGAAAAATGATCAATTGATTTTCCAGAGATGTTAATTTCATATGCTGATAACTAATCTTCAGAATGATAAATTATATCGATTACTATTATTCTGTACTTCCTAATTATAATAGTGATGGATAAAAGGATAAAAACTATATCCTTTAAAAACAATATGTAGAAGAAATATCTTCCAGTATTTGAAAATCGCTTGTTATATTTAAATTTCTTTTTTATACAATATGTGTTAAAATACATTAATTTGCATATTGACAACAAAATTATTTTGCATTCAAAATCTACTCTGATTTGCACTTTTCACTTTAAGGTGAGAAATGCCCTAATAACACTAGAAGTTAATAGTTTTAAAATTCTCCATGATACGCAATTTCAAATATTGCAAGCGTATGATATTGATATCAAAACAAAATATACAAACAAACTGAACATTTAGATTTTCTATAGGTACTTTCAGTCTTTAGTTCCCAAAACAAAGTTGGTTTTAGCCCTTTTTTGTCTCAATTTTAGAGTTACATATTGATTATTGCTATGAAACATAATTATACCATTTTTTTCTTATTTTACCTTGATGCAGTCTGATTATATCAGGAATGATTAATATGCTTACCTATAACAGAAAGAAACAAAACATGTTGTTAGTTTTAAAAGGAATACTTTTTCTGAAGTTCGCTGTGGAGAAAATAAGACATGGCAGATAAACAATCACAACTCTCATTCCAACTGCTGTTTTCCTTTGCACCCCAGAGATCTTTATAGTTGTGACAAAATCAAATGGAATTAAGTTGTTTCAAAAACTGCATAGGCAAAAGAGCCTTTACAGATGACTTGGCAGCAAGTACATTTTTATTGAGTTGAAGACATCTATTTTTGTCATTTCTTTTCTGCCACCAGCACACAACGAATCAAATAAATATCAACAAAAGCTTTGTGGAATTCTATTACTTCCCCAAACATCTTAGAAACATTCTTACAAGTCCATTGTTTGTAGTTCTACTACAGAAGCAATCATACTGTCCACATTTACCTGCCCAGGAAATTTTAGAATGCAGATCTGTTTAAAATCAGCTTCAGTAATAATGAAGGGGAAATAACAAAGTATGCTATGTCTATGAATTACATATTATATTACATGCTATGTGTTATAAATATATCAGATGTCATATGTCTATGAATTTCAAGCAAATTGTAGGTCTATGGTACTAGAAATATTGTTTTTTTTCTACTTTCTATTGTAAGCTTAGAGGTAAAGCTAAATAAACTGTTGAAATGTCCCTAAAAATTGACATTTTCTTATCTTTCCACCTATCTCCAATTTGAGAAAGGGGCCCGAATCTATAGGGCACCTTGGTCCATTTCCTTGGAAGTGTGTTTTAAGCAGTGGTAGTTCACATCTGAAGTTAGACATTCCAAAGATTTCATGTGTGAAATATTAGCATGTGATCTTATTTGTGATTATAAATAAAAAAGAAACATTTAGAACTCTAAAATAAATTAAATTTGTGAAATGATTAGGTGTTTATTCTTGTATATTCTTTCAGAATCTGTTTTATATGTTGTATGATTTAGACTAGAGCTTATGAACTATCATTGGATTTTTTTTTATTTCTGTATTTATTCTCTTTTGAATGCTATAAGGTCAGAAATCATATTTACTTTTTGACTCTAAAATCTAGCACAGGGATCCCTGGGTGGCGCAGCGGTTTGGCGCCTGCCTTTGGCCCAGGGCGCGATCCTGGAGACCCGGGATCGAATCCCACGTTGGGCTCCCGGTGCATGGAGCCTGCTTCTCCCTCTGCCTGTGTCTCTGCCTCTCTCTCTCTCTCTCTCTCTCTCTCTCTCTCTCTCTCTGTGACCATCATAAATAAATACAATTAAAAAAAATAAAATAAAATAAAATAAAATCTAGCACAGTGTTAGATATGTAGTAGAAACTAAATATGCTTTTTATAGAACTAATAAATGGAGGAAAAAATAATTGAACTAATGACATAGAAAAATTAAAAGTTGGAAGTTATCATCCTATAAAATCTAAAAGAGTTGAATACTAAATACTAAATGCAGAATGTCTGATTGGTTATTTAGCTTCTACTTGGTAAAGCTCAAAAAAATAAAATTTCGTTGAACTTTTAAAAATTTAAACTAGAAAAAAAAGTAGCAGTGTTTTGTGGTTCAATAAGCTGGAGTGCCACCTCAAAAGGACATCAGGGAGCCATCTGGGGCAATTTTAGTCATGTAAAACAACAATTCTAGGTTTTTATTTACCAATAAAAATGTAATTTACTTCACATAATGTCTCTTTTGAGAGGTAGAATTTCTAATTGGAATATGCTGATTTTCCAATTAACATAGTTAAGGAAGATTTGCACAATTTATGTAAGTCACAATTTCCTTGGGTGATATTTCTCCAATGTGTAAAATGGTGGAGGCAAGGTAGTAGCTTCCTTTATTTCCTTTGTATTTCTCTTAAAGGGACTACTGAAGAATTCTAAAGAAAAGAAGAAAAAATCTCAGATACAGATACACATAGATTTTATTAAAAAGATTCATGAGAGGCCTATAATTATTTTCTAGCACAATTTTGACTAGTTTTTGTTCCTTTTTTTCCCTTCTCATTAAGTCGGTTGTGCTTAGAAGTATTTATTTTCTTTGGTCCATTATACATATTTGTGATAATCTGGGCAGTGAGCCTATATTGCTTTATTTTTTTTGTTTATTATTTATAGACTGTCCTAGATTTTTTTGAAAAGGCATAGGCTAAGTTATTATTACCATAATTATAGGAAGATTGGCACTCTGAGATTATAATATAAGAAGATTCTCCATTATTTCATAATAGGCTAAATACTATACATTTTTTTTAGAAGTGATGTGTTATATGGATAGAACCTTTTAATTTTAATTTTGCCTACATGTCTAGACTGTATTCAGGACACAATATGATTTTAAGTGTAACATGCTATTGTCCAAAACCAGAAGCCTATCTATGGACTGGTTTTATTTATTTTTATTTATTTTTTTATTTAATTTTTTTAAAATTTTTATTTATTTATGATAGTCACACAGAGAGAGAGAGAGAGAGAGAGAGAGAGAGAGAGAGAGGCAGAGGGAGGAGCAGGCTCCATGCACCGGGAGCCTGATGTGGGATTCGATCCCGGGTCTCCAGGATCGCGCCCTGGGCCAAAGGCAGGCGCTAAACCGCTGCGCCACCCAGGGATCCCTACGGACTGATTTTAATTATTGATGTATTTATTATACACATTCCATAATGTTCCTCTCAAAAAATAGGATTACTAACAAACCATAGTATTTAATGCAGTACAGACTTCCTCTACCCTCATGTATGAAAACCACAACTAAATTCATATTATAGAGATGAGACATAACATTTAAAAGGTGAAAACAATTAATGTAACTTGAACCCTTTAAACATGCTATCTAATTGTGTCTCTACCTATTTTTTTTTTAATGCAGTCACTGAGGAAAGCTAAATAGTATGTCAATTTCCAAGCCAGACCACAGTAGCTTCCTAGGATATGAATTGCAATGTTGTTTGGACCACAATACTGATAATGATACTGCCAGGCATTATATTTCCATCATGCCCTACTGCCTGACTCATGGAAACCTATGCCAGTTGTTCATGATTATTTCAATTTTCCCTTTTTAAGGTTTTTTAACTCCACCTGGTTCCTGGATATTTGGATACATAAATATTAGACGGGAAAACAAACTTTAGATATCTTATAACATATTAAATATGAGAGGTCAAGTGGTTTGTGTAGGGTTGTATAGATGTTGATTTCCAGTCCAATTGTCTTTTTACTTTACTTTGGAGATCATTTTGCTCTCCTTTAAAAGAAATGAATTCCTAAATAAGAGTTATTTAAGTATGAATTTATATATTCACAGCATACTTTTGACATATACATTCAATGTTAAAATTAAAATTTTAAAAATTTGGCTTCATCTGGACAGTGATTGCTAGCTACTCTTTCTGGGAAACACACATGTGCGTGTGCCCGAAATCCTTTCAGGATCAGGTTCTTTCCTATTAATCTGTTCTGTGCAGCAACTCTATTGCTGATTTGCTCTCAAGTATTAAAATTTCTCAAGTCCTCAACTACTGAACTTAAATCACTTCTTATTAAGTTCAAAACAAGACCAAGGAACTTTTCATTTTGTATTTACCTGAATTTCATTGAACTTGTAGTCTCAAATAAAGAGATACCTGTCTTCCAGCCCTGGTCCATTCTCATTATTTTATTTTCCCTTTTGAATTCTTTCAAGCTAGAGCCTTCAGTTTTCACTCGAATTGAGGTCTTTAATGTCACCCCAACTTCTTGCAGGTCATCTTTCCAAATAACTGAAAGTTGAAAATCATTTCTTCTTTGTAAAGCATTCTGTTTCTGAACAAGGTTTACTAGCAAACTTCCTGATGCACAGCTAAACTATTCTCTTCGTAAAATATATGTTATTTAGAACGTAGTATAAATCAGTATGAATTTCCGTGAAAGGCCATACTTTGCTGATCACTGATACTAGCTATTTCAAAATAATCTAATAATATTTAGTTAACCAACTCATGATATTGTGGGTATCCACTCAAATAATATGTCACAAATAGCAAAGGATCTAATACAAGAAACAATATATGCTCATGGAGGTCTGTCTTGGGAAAGGCCAAGATAACTCCAAGGATTTATCTCCTACCCCTTTTGATATATATCAAAGGCAAATGGATTACAGAATCTCCAAAGATCATTCATACTGGGACGTGGTAAGAAATGATAAAAATCATTACAATTGGTGAAGAGACTCTCTACTGTGTAAAAATGAGCAAAAATACATACTGAGGGTAAAATTCAGCAGACATCTATAACTCAGCTAAACAATAATTGTAACTTTCAAAAATTCTAGAAAATTGCAGTTGCATATCTGGATGTTGTCAAGAGTGTAAAATTGGGTATTGGTTAGGTTATCCCTAAGAGACAGATGTACTTATTAACTTTTTTTTGGTACATATTTGAGATCATGAGAAGTTACTGATATGTAAAAATCCATTAATGCAATAATGCTGAGGAACTCGAAGGACTAAATTCTTTTTTTTTTCCCCCTTATTCATTTAAACACCATAGGAGGCCCTGGGGCTAGAAAGACAAATATTTTGACTAAGAATCTATTCCTTGAAGAAGAATATAGTCTACTGGAAGAACTAGACTTATAAAGTAACAAATCATATGGATGTTAATAGTGCTTCAATATAAAGAATTCTTTGTATTAAATATATTATCCACCTGTTCTGTTTAAAAAGAAGTAGACACAGGTCTCTTTTAGGGCAATGAGTAAACTTACAACTATAACTGCACAGCATAACTCAAATATAGGCTTTGAAAAAAATCCCCTTGGTTACCTTGATATATTTATCTTTCTACCATAATGAATGTTTATTATACTTGTTTTGAATAAGTTGTCTAGCAAAGTGCTTTAAGGTAAAGAGCTTTAGTGATGGTACATCTGTTGCTTGGATCTGTTAAAAAATCTTAAGCAACACAGTATGTCTTAGCACTATAAGGATAATTTTACTTTCAATAAAAGAGATGTATTATGGTGAAACAACTATCGAAGCCATGTCAACATGCATGTAGAAATTTGGCAATTAATCTTTCATGAAGGGACACCTGCATGGCTCAGCGGTTGAGCATCCGCCTTTGGCTCAGGGTGTTATCCTAGTTTGGGGATTGAGTCCCACATGGGGCTCCTTACAGGGAGCCTGCTTCTCCCTCTGCTCATGTCTCTGCCTCCCTCTCTGTCTCTCTCATGAATAAATAAATAAAATCTTTAAAATCTTTAAAAATTTTTTCATGAAGTATCAGTGAAAATATAGTTAGCATAAATTCAAAACATAAGACCAAGACTGCAGAATAAATATCAGAATTTCATCAAATTAAAATGCAATCTTTGAAATTATTTATTTCCAATTTTATATTTCAACATGCGCTGCTGCAATCTGACCCTATGTTATTGAAAACAATCAGGACTAACGCTGGAAGATTCACCTTGCATATCCTGGTCCTGCTCACACATTCTAAAAAGATGTCAAACTTACTCACATCACTTGGGCTGGTCGAACTTGTTTATATCATTTAGGTCTTCTCTGGATTTGACTTTGCACTGACTTTGCGAGTTTTAAGTGAAAGGGCAGCTAAATTAAGCAGAACAAAACAGCCCAAGTTCAAGGAACAATGGAGTCCAAATGTACTTTTCTACTTAAGCATGTGCTGCTCTTCTCTCCAAACTGTAATCACTGATGTGCAAAATGACAGGTATCAAGGATGGTGAGGGCCAAATCCAAGAGCATCAATTTACTTCTCAGTTTACTTCTTTTTTTTTTCTTAAGATTTTATTTATTTATTCATGAGAGACAGAGGCAGAGACATAGGCAGAGGTAGAAGCAGGCTTCCTGAAGGGAACCTGATGCGGGACTCAATCCCCAGACCTGGGATCATGACCTGAGCCAAAGGCAGATGCTTAACCAACTGAGCCACCCAGGCGCCCCAATATTGAAGATCTTTTTAATTTTTTAAATTTTATTTATTTATTTATTTATTTATTTATTTATTTATTTATGAAAGATACAGACAGAGAGAGAGGCAGAGACACAGGCCGAGGAAGAAGCAGGCTCCATGCAGGGACCCTGATGTGGGACTCGATCCCAGCACCCCAGGATCACACCCTTGGCAAAAGGGCTGTTGCTCAACCACTGAGCCACCCAGGCATCCTCAATACTGAAGATCTTAAGTTATTGTTTGAAAGCTAACATATAATTAACCAAAAAAGAATGGAAAATCATTTACAGCTTCCTTAATGTTTCTAATACTTATACTCTTAATCAATTAACTGTACTTCTTGTCTCTGTGATATTCCGCTCATTAGTAAACACAATTTTGTATAAGAGTAGAATGTAATGTATGTGTAATACACAAAAATCCCTTAAGCAACTTTTGTACTACCCCAAGCCTTCTTTTAATTTATTAATTATAGTTGTCGACATTTAAATATTCTCAAAACCTATAATATCAAATGTCAAAAATCACCAAATGAAAGCAAAAAGAAGTTTTAAAAATGAAATCATCATGATTGCTGTTCTATGACAGATGTTCTGTAACTTATCTACCTATCCTAATTATCTGGAGAGCTCTAAAAACAAAAATAAAATGCATGGACCTGGCTCCACACCAGGTGTTTGGGATTTGATTCTTTTGATTGGAGATTATTTGTCTGTATGTTCACAAAACACCTCACCTAGTTCTAATAAGCAACAGGGATGAGTACCCTCTTTTTACCTTGTGTTATGCAGGTTCAGTTCACTTGCTGTTGCTGTATTAATCATTTCTTCTTCTCCTAGTCACTCTAGGCTCTTTTACAGTCTTTGCAAGCCACAGTAACTAAAAGCATTATGTGATGTGACCGTATGAACCTATTTGCCTGTATGAATGCATGTATGCACACGTGTAACTAAAATGAAAGTTAATATTCATCATTTACATATTTGTGTAGAATTTATTCTCTATTTTTTAATATTTGCCATAAATATCTCAACTGCTAATATGGCTCACTAATGGGTCACAAACAGAAGTTTGAAAATTCCTGCTCAGTTTTCACTCACATGGAATACATTCTCCAAGAACGTTGTATGCTCTAAGAAAATTAGAAAAATACAGGAGCGATTATGTGTTTATAGACTTAGCATGCAGCCATTCACTTGCCACCTATGACATAATATTGCAAAAACTAAGCTTCAATGAACATGTATGTTGACCAGGTAGTTGTGACAGGCTCTTAGCTAGATCACCCTGCACCATCGGGACACATCACACTTTTTCTGAAGGCAGAAGTGGTAGAGCATTAAGGACCTACTTAGATATTTTTTACTTGATCTGATCAATTACCCAATAGATGTGAAAAGAAATATACAAGGATATTGGCAATCTGCAACTGTGTGTTTGACTATTAATACATTGTATAACAGGAAAGGGAAATAAACTACTCAGGAAATACAATTTCTTAAAGGAAAGAATGATGCCAGCATATCTAGGAGAGGTTACATCTATGCGAAAACAAAGAAAATAAATAATACAAAACAATGAAACCTAACCTTCTATCATTAATTTCTAAATATTGACCAAAAAAAGATCTTAGCTTTATGTAGTTTTCATGTAAAATTGTGAAACCCAATAGATATATGTACAACCTGACCTTAAACATTAACATAAAAATTAACACTACTATTTTGGAAGTGTCTTTGGTTTCCTGATTATGTTTTCTACTAGCTGCAAGATTATGCAAATGCAGAAATATTTTGAGATGATTGTTCCTTTAAATAAACAAACTTATTAAGAAATTTATTACTCAGTGATTTACATAATATTTTAGCAATGCATTCAGTTTTCTTAATTCTATTGTTTTTCCCAATTGCCCATTTTTTCCATATTAAAATGTTTGAATCAATAAAAGTGTTTGCATTAGAGGTATGGTTAAATATGTGTGGCTACTATATCATCCCAAAAGCATACATTTAACTGCTAAAAGATGCAGAAGTCTTAAAAAGTAAGAGAAAAGTAACCAAGGCTTTAAGGACTCAACAAAGTGCCCATCAGAATGAAATTTTATTTTATTTTTTTATTTTTTATTTTTTTTAATTTTTTTTAATTTTTATTTATTTATGATAGTCACAGAGAGAGAGAGAGAGGCAGAGACATAGGCAGAGGGAGAAGCAGGCTCCATGCACCGGGAGCCCGACGTGGGATTCGATCCCGGGTCTCCAGGATCGCGCCCTGGGCCAAAGGCAGGCGCCAAACCGCTGCGCCACCCAGGGATCCCCAGAATGAAATTTTATTGAGAGTTGTTTCAAGTACCCACATGGAGTACGTGCATCTGAAGTAGGATAACTTACAGGACTTGTAAAAGAAAATATTAAAAAAACCCAAATTTTAAAAATCCCCTGAACTCAAAAAACTTCCTTGTGATCTATATTCCCTTTCTAAGCTAAAGTCTAAGTCACTTAAGTCCTCAGAAAAAGGTTATATCACGAGAGAATAGAGGAAGTACTTTCTGTTGACATAAACAGTAATTGATAAGGCTTTCTTGAATACTTTCATAGAAATGCTGATGTATTACACTTAGGATTACTAGTTAGCTCTCATTTCCTTTCAACTTTTGCCTCTGGATAAGCTCAACTATTCCCAGGAAGAAACACTGATCAAGTACATTTGTCATGCGAGCAACTATAATAAGGTAATTCATCATAGTCTGTCAGAGTTTTATTCTAGAAAGGCTGCTGCATTTTTATCCTTACTTAAAAATCTGCTGTCACTCCTGCTGAAAATTTGGTAGACATTTTGGACATGTTTAAAAGCCCTTCCAAACTGATAGTGGCAGATAATTAAGTTATCAGCTATCAAAGCTTTCTTTCTTTTTCTTTTTTTCTACAATTTGTATGACACCATGAACCCATCTGGTTAGTTTAATCTGACCTGTTCACAGAGCATGATACCTTGTTCCCCTCCCTTTTGCCTCCTTAATAGTGGCCAATGACCAAAGTAATTCACA
The DNA here is from genome assembly GCF_053574225.1 of Canis aureus. NCBI lineage: Eukaryota > Metazoa > Chordata > Mammalia > Carnivora > Canidae > Canis > Canis aureus. The sequence continues at coordinate 7,101,813 of NC_135640.1, forward strand.
ATGACAAATGAAGCCTTTCTCAAGAGTCTAGTTGAGCAATTTTGTTTTCCTTTGCAAGACCTGAAATCCACAACACTCTGAACTTCATTCACTGAGGTGGCAAGAAATAGTGGTTACTAGGAAACTAGGTGGATTAAGGTTTCTGAAGAACAAATAAATAAACTGCTTAGGTGTACTATGTTATATCTCAATAATATTTCTTGTCATTCAATGCATCTACTCAATTACTTACTCCATGTGTGTCCTTGAAACCACTCTCAACAAAATTTCATTCTAATGGGTATTTTATTGAGTCCTAAAGCCTTATCTTTCTCTCACTCTCTTTTTAAGACTTCTGTGTCTTTTAGCATGTAATGTATGCTTTTCTATAAGAACATACCAGTCTTTTGCCAATTTTATGTCATCCTTATACACTACCTTACCAATAGATGTTGTTTAGTTTAAGGAGAAGAAAGGAAACATCACAAACATTTTTTTTTAATTTGGCTTCCCATTCAACTAATTTACAGCTTCCTCATGTAATATACTTTTTTTTCACTACTAATTAATTATCAAGCCTGAGAACATGATCTCATTGGTACCAAAGCAGTGCCAAGGTAATTAAATATACAGTATATGTCTATTTGTGTGTGTTTATCTCTAAATACAAAATAATGTAAATATAAAGGTAAATACATATGGTATCTTTTATTCTTTTCTAATAATTTGAAAAAATACAAAATCATAGAGCTCTACTGCTTTGATGATTCTTTGCTGTCTCATCCCCAAATATTTATTGAGCATCTGCTGTATTCACAGTACTACTTTCATCTCAAGGAAAGCTTGGTAAGCTTCTTTGAAAAATACTTGTCTCTCAACTTACTAGAGGATCGAGACATAGGTGAAAACGATGCTTCTGCATCAGATAGCCATTCACATAGAATGTAAAGCATCATTACAATTCTACTAAATTATTTCTCACATCTTTTAAGGAAGAGAGGAAATCTAAAACTTTGTGAGTAATTAGGATTAAATACTGATGTTCTACATAAAATTGATGATATGTCATACTGATCATCATATTTTCACAAAAAAAGTAAAACTGAAGTACAGGGCTATTTCAGATTTTTGGTTGGCTGCCAACTTTGTGAAACGTCATTTTCTGCATTATCACTCCAAATATGTTTAAAATTTTTGAGGGGATCCCTGGGTGGCTGAGCGGTTTAGCTCCTGCCTTCAGCCCAGGGTAGGATCCTGGAGTCCCAGGATCGAGTCCCAGGATCGAGTCTCACATTGGGCTCCCTGTGAGGAGCCTGCTTCTCCCTCTGCCTGTGTCTGTGTCTCTCTGTCTCTGTGTCTCTCATGAATAAATAAATAAAATCTTAAAAAAAAAAATGTTTGAAAGCACCTAATCAAAGATCCCATATAAATGCATAGAATTTAAAAATAAGTGGTACCATTACTTAATATTTAGCATTTTAATAAATTAAAAAATAAATTTAGGGCTTTAATAATTTGTGTGGATGTATACAAACACGCTTATAATTTTTGCTTATAAATATCTTGAGGCTTGAGTTATGAAGACAGTTGAGTCTGTAACATTTGGGACCAACTGGATCTTCCTTCCTTCCTTCCTTCCTTCCTTCCTTCCTTCCTTCCTTCCTTCCTTCCTTCCTTCCTCCCTCCCTCCCTCTCTCCCTCTCTCCCTCTCTCTTTCTCTTCTCTCTTTCTCTCTTTCTTCTTTCTTTCTTTCTTTCTTTCTTTCTTTCTTTCTTTCTTTCTCTCTTCTTTCTTTCTTTCTTTCTTTCTTTCTTTCTCTTTCTTTCTTTCTTTCTCTCTCTCTCTCTCTTTCTTTTCTTTCTTTCTTTCTTTCTTTCTTTCTTTCTTTCTTTCTTTCTTTCTTTCTTTCTTTCTTTCTTTCTTCTTTCTTTCTTTCTTTCTTTTTCTTTCCTCTTTCTTATTTTCCCCTTCTGAACGACCTAATGATAGTGAATTTTGATATTAAAAGTGCTTTGAGGGCAGCCCGGGTGGCTTGGCGGTTTGGCGCCACCTTCAGCCCAGGGCCTGATCCTGGAGACCGTGGATCGAGTCCCACATCGGGCTCCCTGCATGGAGCCTCCTTCTCCCTCTGCCTGTGTCTCTGTCTCTCTCTCTCATGAATAAATAAATAGTCTTTTTTTTTTTTTTAAAGTGCTTTAATATTCACAGTATCTCCTTATAATTCTAAAGCCTCAGGCAAAAATACCTATAATACTAGCCCACAATTTTCACATCTTCTGTCCTAAAACTAGTACATGCTGACAAATAAGTTAAAAACTACAGAGAGCCAAAAATGTGTTATTACAAAATATCATTTACAAAGCAATTTTTGTAAAGCTACATTACAACTGCTATGAAATACATTCTAAGAATTCATAAGTCTATGATAATAGAACTAGAATCATCATGAGGGAATCATATATTCTTCATTTTTAACTCTCCAAGGGCTTAACTGCCAAATTCCTCTTGAAGAAATAAGACTTTGAAAAATTAAATGATTGGATGACAAACATATCCTTATAATAGGAACTCCTAAAGTCATTTCTAAAATAACATTTCTCCCACATGTAAAAAATTATGCGAGAAATGTAATTTATTTCTTCAACAGCAATAAGCCAATTATAAGACACATTATAATTTTTTATATCACTATAAGGAGAAACTTCATCAATTAAAATACAGTACATCATTTGTCATCAAACTCATTCCAATTTCAGAGATGGAAAATGTTGCATCTTAGAATTGATGACCTGTAATATTGGCTATGATTTTTCTGAAAGATTTTTACCAGTTCTCCATGTAGATTTTAACTTAAATGACATATTTTATAAACCCCAGTAAAGACTTCCTTGATGTCAAGGAAAGTACTCTTAATATTATAGCTTGCTAGATGAATCTGTAAAATAATGAAATTTTAAAAAAGGATCCACCAACCATGCCCCTGCTACCACAACCATCATGAGGGAATCATGTGAGCACCTGAAAAGGTATCTGAAAAAGCTATGTGAGTCCAGACCAAAGAGATACATCAACTTCTTAGAAGTATGCTCATATTTAATTAAAATCAATGTTGATTTTCAAATGCAGACAAGCTGAATTTTTATTGCCAAGACACCAATGAGAATGTCAGATTTTAAAAGTTCAGATAATTTGTGTCTCAAAACAATAAATCTACCAAGGGAGCTTTAGTGCTGCTTAAACAGTAGGAGATCTGCAAATACTTGACCTCTTTGACACTGACCAAAAATCATGATGCCTGAAAAACAAAGCACTGTCAGATTGTGAAATTCACTGAAGAAGGATTAAAATTTTCTGTGAGAATATCCCATCATTTCCTGTGACTATTTTGACACTCTGTCCATCACACTGCATCTTTATGAGAACAACAGTATGTTTTGTTGTTGTCATTGTGATTTTTAAAAGTGTTCTTGTTCTAGAAAGAAGTGACAAGAACATTACAAAATTTGTGAGACAACTAAAACGTATAATTGTGGGGGTTTTGTTATATTCAGAATAAACTATTGCAGATACTATGAATCCACAATTGGTAACTTGAACACCACTGTTGCTATTAGAATAACTCTCTTTAAAGATATTTTATTCTGGCAATATATATGAAAACTTAGAATGGACCAAAATAGTCAAGGGTCAATCCTAGCACTTTGTATCTTTTTATTACTATTGGATCAATAGACATCACATATTTATGATAATTTCAAGATTATTATTAGTTTCAGATTATTATTAGTAGTAAAGATATGTAATTGATTTCAATTAGTTTGTTTCAGATTATTATTAGTAGTAAAGATATGTAATTGATTTGTCCTAACTGGGTAGTCAATCAAAACGAAATATGACTTTAGAATATTTTAAACATATATATGTTTCATTGCACATTTAAAAAAAACTAGGTTAACAATATTGCTTATTTAAATTACTCAGGAAACTTGTTTTAATAAATATATAAAATATTAATCTACTGCTCTTAATTTAATGGTGTGACTCCTATCTCTGGGGAGGTCACTTATCCAAACACAAGCATAGAGTATGGATCAAATTTGATATCCACGGGGTGACAGATACTTCTGCGGGTCATTGTCACAGTTCTAGCAATGTAAATGTATGCTTTAAAAAAATGCCTTTGTCTATTCTTTTATTTTGGTTGTTTAAACTATTAATTTGTAGTATTTCTGGAAGAAGGCCTTAAGGTGAGAAAACTTAAAATACAGACTTTAGTTTCAACTTCTATCCTAATTAGCACAAATTCTGAATAAAGAAAAGTGATAAGACATGGCTTCATACTGGGTGGAATAACATTTTAAAATCAATAAAATCTAGTTTCTTGAATACGATATACATGAAAAACAATAATTCCTAATATGTGAAACATTATGAAAATATCAGTTACTTCTTTTAAAGTAATATAATGAACTCTCAAAAAAACTCAATAAAATTTAGTAAAATATATAGTCAATTACATATATGAACAGCAAATATAATAAATGTGTGTATATCTATATCCACCAACAAAACAAAAAGGCTACCTAGTGAACGGAAAAAGTTATTTGCAAATGATAAGGGGCTAACATCCAAATATACATAAGGAACCTACATAATTCAACATCAAACAAACAAAAATCCAATTAAAAAATGGGAAGAGGAACTGAATAGACATCTTTCTTTCTTTCTTTCTTTCTTTCTTTCTTTCTTTCTTTCTTTCTTTCTCTTTCTTTCTTTCTTTTTTTTAATTAATTAATTAATTTATTTTTTAAGTAAGCTCCATACTCAATGCTGGGCTTGAACACATGACCCCCAGATCAAGAATTATATGCCCTACCAACTGAGCCAACCAGGCGTCCTCTGAATAGACATTTTTCTAAAGACATCCAGATGGCCAACAGACACATGTAAAGATGCTCAGCATTGCTAATCATCAGGGGAATGCAAATCAACACCACAATGAGATATTGCTGCATCTGTCAGGATGATGAGAATCCACTGTGTTTTTTTTAAAATCAGTTGCAGTATTATTAATCAATAAATTTAGTCACATTTCCATGCTATCGTGTTTCCATGTTAGCTGTTACTTTAGTTAGCATTTTGCTGAATGGCTTCATTTACAAGTTATAAATTTCCTCTTTCTTTTTCTGGTTGTACCATTTTGTTGATTCATTGGCATTGAATGCACCGTAACTCATGCCTGACATCTTTTCTCCACAAGGCACATGACAACATTCTTGCCCTTAGCAACATTGTGTCACAATGCTTGGGGGCCATTTTCTTTTTAAGGATTTTATTATTTTTTTTAAGATTTTATTTATTTATTCATGAGAGACAGAGAGAGAGAGAGAGAGAGAGAGAGGCAGAGACACAGGCAGAGGGAGAAGCAGGCTCCCTGCAGGGAAGTCCGATGCGGGACTCGATCCTGGGGCTCCAGGATCACGCACTGAGCCCAAGGCAGACACTGAACGGCTGGGCCACCCGGGTGCCCCAACATTATCTATTTTTGACTTATATAATTGTGGGACCCAGGAAATTTAACAAAACTCCCCTACCCCTGGACAAGCAGAGCAAGACTGATTCCATTTTGTGCTACACCCGCCACCTCCCCTATGACCCCCACATGACCTGCTTACTGCTTAAGGCGCTGCCCCAGCCTAGTCAAGCCCCTGGGCACACCCTAATCGGAAATCAGCTCACAACGATGTAACCCTGCTTTGTGCCCCCAAAACTGCGCGCCGATTCTGACCAAAGTAATAGGCCAGCTCAAGTGGATACTATAGGGTAAGGTGTAGTTCAATCGGCCACCTGCGTGTGGACCGACACGACTGTGCAACTTTCTGCGCATCCCATGGGCCACGGGCCCCTATAAAGCTGCTGCCTCTTAGTCTCGGGGTCCAAGTCCCTGCTCCACTGTGTCGGGTGCACTTGGACCCAAGCTCGAGCTTGTAAATCAACCCTCGTGTGTTTGCATCGGTGTCGGCTCCTCGGTGGTTTCTCAGATTCGCGATCTTGGGCACAACAAAAATAAAGGTGCTGTATATAAAGACCTGGGTCTTCTCAGTCTTCTCTTTGACCCACACAAACGGAATAGTGTGCAATCACCACCACCACCACTACCACTACCACCCAATAATATACAAGAGTCTAGAAAAATGAACTTTAATCCTAAAGACAACAAAAAAATCCTTCTATAACTTTTAAAAATGCTAAACTATGTATAATTTCAAAAGAACATTCAGTACAAAAGATTAGGGCATATAATAGCCATCCTTAGGTATTATTTACCTTTGGGTGCCTTGAACTTAAAAAAACACCCAATATTTGCTGAGTAGGTGAAAAATAAGGGGTTCTACAGATTTCATAAGAAGGTATAGGATTAAAAGATGAGAGAAGAAAAGACAGTTGCTTAATTCCTATTTTGCTTTGATTCTTTCAGAGAGAATTTTAAGGTAGAAATAATAAGGAACATTTTTTAAGAGATAAATTAAGTTTCAGGGGCACCTGGGTGGCTCAGTGATTGAGAGTCTACACCTTTGACTCAGGCGGTGATCCTGGGGTCCTGGGATCTAGTCCTACATCAGGCATCCTGCTCAGCAGGGAGCCTACTTCTCCTTCTGCCTGTGTGCATGCCTCTCTCTGTGTGTCTCTCAGGAATAAATAAATAAAATCTTAAAAAATTAAGTTTTAGAAATGTGGGGAGTCCCCAAATACTTCAAATATTTTTTAGCTTTCTATCTAATTCAAATAAATTTCATCATAGAGTAATATAAAAATTACTGATGTGGTTACAGGTAAGTTTTTCAGAAAAGGAGAAACAAAACTTACAGCAAGAGATACAGCAACACTTCTTTTTTCAATTTTTGAAATAGGAAAAATAGTGGATTTTGGACACTGTGAAAATAACCAGTGATTATTTGGTATTTCATTACATTATGCAAGAAATGGCATACTCCAAAGTAACTGTTTCACCTTTTGTTTGGATTTATGTCAATATATTTTAAAAAGATCCTATAAGCCAAACTAAAATATCTATATTTTTAGAAATACTCTTACTAATTCTTTCTCGATATCTTTGCAAATAAGATGAAGAAATAGGAGTTGAAAGGTAGTAAAACAAAACAATTCCTTAGCAATTAAAAAAATTTCCAATAAACTGAATTACTGATTGTATCAATATAAATTTGAAGGGGCCTCTGCTTTCTCATTTTAAACAGTCTTTGACAAAAAAGTTATGATTATCTAATTTTCTTGGAAAATTTCACATTATTAAAGAAAATGATATGAAAGTGAGTCCAGTCAGAAGAATTCTAAAAGGATGGCATAACTGGGTCATGGGCATTAAACAGGGCACGTGATATAAGGAGTACCGGGTATTATATAAGACTGATGAATCACTGACCTCCACATCTGAAACTAATAATACAATATATGCTGATTAATTGAATTTAAATAAAAAATAAATATTTAAAAAATAAAAATTCTAAAAGGAAACTTATGATTACTTAGAGCTTATGAAAACTGGAGGAGTCAAATGCTGACAGCAGTGATGGGGAGGTTGCTGAGAATCTTAAGTCATTAGCAGTATTGAAACATAAATCTCTATATTTAAAGTTAGGAAAGAAGAATGTTGCAGAGTCTGGTGATGTTTATCTTGAAAAAGAGAATTTAGCAGATGAAAGCACGTTTCAAGTATTTGAAACATTTTCTAAGGTAGTATCAGGCGGTATATTCTACTTTGGTTCTAAGGGCATATAACTGTGACAAATGTCTAGAAGCTAATGAAGAGTAGATTTTTCTTCAACCTTAGAGAGAATTTCTAAGTCCAGAAGTGTCCAATCATGGATCAGACAATTAGGCAGAGTAGTAAAGGTTTATTAATAGACCAATAGGAAAGAGATGAGATGCTCTGTTTTAGATGGCTCAGAAGGAATGGCTCCCATGAGGGGGATAACTTCTGAGCCTTATTCCAATTTTCTTTCAATGTTTCTTCCAACCAATATCACTTCCAGAAGAGATACAATCCAAAAGTATTCTATTCTTCAGCATAATGTACTTCAGTTATGATTCAAAATGTGCAAACACATTTAAGAGAGAATAGATTAGTACTGGGAAGGGAATTGGTTACCTATTCCTAAGTTTCATATTGTTACTAATAATTACATATTTGTGCTAATAATAATGAAATAATTTGTGAAGACTAGTCTCTATTTAACAAACACACTATTATTGATGGATTACATTGAAAAGTCTAAAATTGAAAAGTCTAAAAGAATTGAAAGTCTAAAAGAATAATCTTTAGACAAATTTTCTCATTAATGAAGTGACTGGATGACATAGAAAAATTTTTTAGATAAACTATACATAATTACTTATTAGCTTTTCACAAATAAAGGAAATCCTTAAACTTTTTCTATAAAGGGTGTATGTGTGTATATATTATATATATACATACTATATATGACAAATAATGGGGAACATCATATGTTAAATAAGCATGTATTCAAAATTAATTCAACAGTCTTTTTATTTGCTAGGATAATGAATGGGAAAATTAAACAATTGTGTAGGGTAGTGATCCAACATTTTATTAAACAGAGAAATAGAAAAAAAAACACTAAGAAAACTATTTCATCATGGCTTACAAGCAGCAACTCTAAAATATTACTGAATTGTTAGTCAAAGTGCATTATGGATTTAAGAATTTTTATGAAAATTAGGAAGCAAAAAGAAAAAAAATCTGAAGTCTTAATGAAAAGAATGTATATTTTGTATGAAATACTTCAAGTGGGATATTCAGAATAACATTTGCCATACTATCCAGAGATCACCTAGGACTTCCTGCTTATAATCATGTATTGGTCTCTAGATAGGATGAGTCAGCAGACTAATAATGAACAAGTAGACCCTAGATTTTTAGTTAGAGAAACAAGCAGACTGATCTGAGGCCAATCCACTAGCCATGATCCAAACTGATAATTCTAGGACTTTCCCATTTTTACCTTGAATTCCTTTGGGATACCTTGCAGTGCACTTTAAGCAAAATGAAGAGACAATCAAGAATGTGAATCCATTCCCTGTCCAGGTTCTATAAATCTTTGCAAGGTCACGTGTAAATGATTTAGGGGGCTGTCTGTTATTTTAAATTATCTGCCCCGCTGACCCCTTACAAAAATGCAGACCATCAAGCACAGACTAAATACAGATATTCATGGAAGAGCAGAAAATTAACATTAGTTGTATCTCTGAGGAGCCTGTCATTGTCTGCTCTACAACTACGACAGCCATCATGTATTTCTCTTTAACTACTTTTGGACTACTTAGTTGGAATTACAATTCAAGCCTATTTTGTTTAAACTCACTCTACTGTCATCTGCAGATATACCTGACTGGGGAATGTGACACTTTATACTACACACATAAACAAAACAAAACAAAAAATTACACGCACACACAAGTTAGAAAACAAGACGCTATCAACCACTAATTGGCATGCATGATGGTAAAACAAGAAAATATAGTATGTTTAAAAATATAAGTCATGTCTAAGTCTTTCTTTCTCTCCGTTCATTCTCTGTTTTGATTGGCGTTCACATCAGCAGTGTGACATCAGTAGAGACCTACAAGGGAATTAGAGCAATGCATTTTCCCTATGGCCACCATTTGTACTATAAATTATGAATGCATTATTATGCTGCCACTTTGGTTTTGAAGAGCTTATGTTAATTAAAGGCTAAGAAAGCACACACGCAGCACAATTATTTTTAATTAAGATTAAAATAATTCAGTATGTCAATACAGTCCTTAATGGGAATGATGGCTTAATGTGTCCTTTCAATTTCTTGTCTATAGTAGTACAGCCATGTCTAATGCTTGTTTTTAGTTTCTTACCTTTTAAGTACATAAAACTCAAGGTCACCCAGAGATAAACCTTATGCCTGAGATGGTATCGTATACAAGCAATTATGGAGTGAACACTCTATACTAAGGACTATCCATTTGAAGTATGTAAACAAAAATGTAAACTATAAGATTCTATGTTTCTTAGGACTTTGCAATCATGTTTTGGGTGACCTATAGAATCTATTGCTAAAGTGGAGACTATTTTTGTGTAAATTTACGTAGAACAACAAAATGACATAGAGCATGAGAACCATATTATAAAACAAACGTATTGACTGATATTTTAAGAAGTGTGAAATTTCAGATTTTTCTTGCCATTTATAATTAAGGAAATTAGAGTTACCTTTATTCAATTTAAAAAAGGCCTAATTAATTCGTTACTTGTTTTAAATTGTTATAAAATGAACGCTACATAGTTGAGTAAACTTTAATTTAGAATAACTCCAATCTCCCCAGGTCTACTACGTTTATAAAGGCAAAAAGTTTGATCTTGTAGTGTGTTTAACAAATACTCTTATTCTAAAAAAACATTAAAACCTCAATTTCATGGCATTTCTAGGTAATAAACATTTCTGTCTTGCTCAGGTATTGTTACATGTGAAAATGTATTTCTTCATGAAATAAGACTGATCATAAGAATCTAAATGGCAGTTTCCATTAAAAAAATGGAACTTTTATAATCTATCAGAAGAAATCATATTGTACACAAGGATATGCTCAGGTGACATTTCTTTTATTCCTAACAGAAGTACAAATCTTAGGGCTGACAAGAAATCTATATGTTTAATTTTGTCACAGCAGCAACCCAGTGGACAAGCAAGGCAATGGCCGCATTCTTGACGAAAGGTGAGCAACACAGATTCCTCAGGGAATGCTGAGGCTGAATCATTTAGAACAGCATGCCCAAATTGCTGTTGTTGGGACTCCAGTAGAATGAAAAGACCAAGTCAAAATGAAGAAAGTGTAATTAAAATTTTTTATTTGACAGTTTACTTCACTTTAATTGGCAAGTTAACACCTGTGCTTGTTTCAGTGGCAAAGAAGTTCTAATTTTAACATGAGACAATGTTCCTTCATGGATAAACCCAATAAAAGTATGATGAAAAGTGTTCAGTGCCTGATTTAAAAAAAACATGGAATTCAATAAACATTTATATGTACTTTATAGAGTATTTTTTATCACTGAAACTGAGTATTTTTGGAAGGATGAAACTAATAGCTGTGTCAAAACAATAAGAAAAAACCTGAACATGATGGGGAATAGCAGGGGACTATATGTACATGGAAGAGGCCTTTTCAATTTTAGTGGGTAAACACAACAATTTGTGAAAAGTGTATACTGAAATATTAAAATTATTTGTGAATGTTATATTTTGGCATATCCAATAAAATAGCAGAACTAGTAATAAATAATTGGTTTTGATTTTTTTATTGGATAGAATAATTTTGCCTGGGTAGCCTCAGACCATAAATAACCATTCTAACCAATATTCCTTCTTAGTCCTCCATGATTGGTTAATTTTTCCTAATTTGTGTAGAGTTAGAAATATAGTCTAGTATCAGAATAAATAAGAACCTATACGCTACCATTATTGACTTTCCTAATCTTTCCTATCAAGTCTCTCTTGTGTTTAACTTCTGCCTTTCTTATTTGGAAAATGCAAGAATCTTCAGTTTGCTTCTTTATGTTAATTTCCAGATACAATCCCTTATTGATAGTACCTATTAACTGAAATATAGTGTTCAATTTTTCAATGATGAACATTATCTTTGCTAGGTTAGTGAAAATATGGAGGTAATTCTATTTTGAATGAACTATCTGTACATGAAAGCAATCCATTTATAAGGAGAAAAGTTTTGCTTAATTGTGTGGTAGGAGGAAAGAAAACAGCTCCAGTAAAATGTATTTCATATATAAAGTTTTTAATAACTTAGATAAATTTCTCCTGGACTTTAGTATTTGTTTTAAAAATAAATATGTAGGAACACATTGTTATTTCCTAAAATATAAGGCATTAAAGATTTAAAAAAATGTTCTTAAAATTAGAATGCAATGAATGTGATTAAATGTTGCACTATGACTAAAGAGCAATTTTCTTTCCCTATCCAGGGGTGCCTGGTATCTTTTATGGAAGACTAGAATGCAGTTATGCAGATGAAAACTTCAAGTTGGGATCCCTGGGTGGCGCAGCGGTTTGGCGCCTGCCTTTGGCCCAGGGCGCAATCCTGGAGACCCGGGATCGAATCCCACGTCGGGCTCCCGGTGCATGGAGCCTGCTTCTCCCTCTGCCTGTGTCTCTGCCTCTCTCTCTCTCTCTCTCTCTCTCTCTCTGTGACTATCATAAATAAATAAATAAAATTAAAAAAAAAAAAAAGAAAACTTCAAGTGACTAGAGCAGTAAATGGGAGGCCACAGTTGGTATATTGCCAGGAACAGATGTAGCAAAGGGGAAGACAACAAGCTTTCCACACAATTTAAACAAACTTTCTTAGATGTTTGAAATGTAACTTTAAAAGTTATATATGCTATGTATGTTTACATGATGTTATACTGTGTTTCTTGGTTGTTTTTACAGCTGTGATTTTATTGGAGAAAATTATGAAGCAAATTAATTCCCCATAGAATAGAAGCAATAATTCTATGGAAACAAATTCAAGTTAGGCCAAGTAAGCAACTCTTTTGAAATTTTTATTATATATTTTTTCTATTTTGACTTATTACTTAAAAAAATTCCAAATCCAACAAACCCAATGTATCCATTCCAACATAGGTTTTATATCTCAGCTGTCATTAACTTCAGGCATGGTTGGTCCATATTCTGTACTTTTACTACTCTGTTTAAGGCAGGGGTCTTTCATGTTTGCTTTGAAAACGAGCAAAATATCACAATCATCAAGCACATTTATCATCTACACAGGGCATTCTGCAAGTTTCAGGTTGGATTCAATACATGCTTTAACGCTTTGACTTAAAATGATAAATGGTAGTCTAAGTATTCTGAGAAAAATTCAGAACAAGTACAATTATATACTTCTTTTAAATGTCTAATAACACATCTTAAAGAAAAATAAATTAAATCTGTAACTGCCTAGCCAAAATGTTATCTACAAATGGTTTTTCTTTTCCTGCAGCCATCCAAATTCCCGGATATCTAAACTGTATTTTTCTTTCAAAAAGAATTGATAAGATTTGATATTTTTCTTTGGTAAAGACAAACCACATATTAGTGATTTAAGAACCCTGAATAGCAATTATTATTACAAGGTATTTATTGTAAAAATGTCTCAGAAATGTTCAATTTTTAAAAGTTTTTATTTAAAATCCAATTAGTTAACATACAATGTAATATTAGTTTCAGGTGTACAACATAGTGATTCGACACTTCCATATAACACCTGGTGCTTGTCGCAACAAGTGCCCTGAAATGTTCGATTTTCTACACTACATACCAGAAACAAGAATGGGTCACTTAAGCAGCCTTTTCATTAAGTGGAATACTGAGTGAAAGGAGTACTATGATTAATTAATTGGATTTTCTGTAAGTCAAAAACATTTAACATTTTTGACTCCTTAAGTTGATTTTCCCTCTAAACTGTAACCCATGCTACCAAACACTGGGGAAATACAACTTGGAATTTGATGTCAGAGGGTTTAAGTCTTAAGTATGACCTCAGGCAAACAAAATATGCATTTGAGTTCAGGTTCTGCCAATGTGTAATAGGAATGCCAATACCTACTCAAATGATTTTTGTGTGAATTGAATAAGAAAATCTTGGGGCACCTGGATGACTCAGTTGGTTAAGCATCCAACTCTTGGTTTTAGCTCAGGTCATGATCTAAGAGTAGTGAGATGAGGCCCCAGGGTTAGGCTCTGAGCTCAGCCTGTTGAGCTGCTTAAAATTCTCTCTCTGCCCTTTTCTCTTCCCACGCTCCCTACCTTCCCCACCCCATTGTGCACTTTCTCTAAAAAAAAAAGAAAGAAAATATTAGAAGTGACTTACAAATAAAACCTTTAAGGAGCTAAAGTATTACAGAGTTTTCTAATGAATATAATCAATTCTTTTAGATGATACAGAATTTATTTTCAAGTATTTCAGAATTATGATTCAGAATAACAATTTATATTACACAGGATTTCATAATGAATATAAAATGTGTATGGAATTTGTTTGATCATATACTGACTTCCGGAATACATGGAGTCATTATTATATAAGAATTTCATATTAGTTTCTTTCAATATTAATTGTTTCTTTCCCTTATATTTAGAATATATCTTCTTAAAAAATGTTGAGTTTTTAGAGGGTCATTATTTTTTGAAGTTCTTTTTCTCTTAATTACTAAGATTGATGTATTAATTGATGTTACAAGTTACAAAAGGATTTAAATGGCACATTTAAAAAAAGAAATATATGTTAAACTTATGGATCTATTAAACTAAAAGTTGTAACATCCCTCCATAAATTTCCAGAATCAATCTACTAGCTATGTTATTAAGATCTCAATCTAAAGAGAAAAAGTATAGGGGTGCCTGGGTGGATCAGTCTGTTAAGCATCTGCCTTCCACTTGTGTCATGATCCCAGGGTCCTGGCGTTGAGCCCCATGTTGGGCTTCCTGATTAGCAGGGAGCCTGCTTCTCCTTCTCCTTCTCCTTCTCCCCCTCCCCCTGTTCATTCTCTCTCTCTCAGATAAATAAATAAAGTCTTCAAGAAAAAATAAAGAGATACAATGTAACATGAATAAATGAATCCTCTTATTTTAGGAATTCTATTTTCCACTAATCTAATAACACAAAAACAAAATTAATTTTTACTTAGCCATTCAGAGTAAGATGAACTTTATTTTACATTGCTATAAACACAGATTGTCTTCAGTCATTAATTTTAAGTTATAAAAATGATGTAGTGAGTGATGTAAGACAAGGTTTACATCCTTCTTTCTTAAAATTGTTAGTTTTAATTACTCTGAAATGACAACACTAAAACTGAAATCTTTAATTTGTTGAATATATATGACCACTGAGCAGTAACTGCACAAGATTCTCTAGATAGTACCTGTAGAATGATAGAAATTGGCATATTTCTAAATTTAGTAAATTCAATAGTGATACACAGAAAAGTATTTTGTTATCAAATTAAGGTCCATTGTAATTATTTTCTTTTTACTGTGTCTTGCAAAAGTATGAGTTAAAAACCCAGCCTCCATCCTCCCTTGGTAATGCTGAAGCAAATAAATAAGTAATAAAATCCTCTATATCATTTCATGCATCCTCAGGAAGGACTGCATAAAACATACCAAAGCAAAACAAACAAAAAGCAAACAAGCAAAAAATCAAAAGCATACTGTTAAGCATTTCAAAAGTCTAGTCTTGGCTACTATATTTAGAGTGTCTGATGATGTTTTAGCACCTTATCTAAAAGGTATGACAAATTTAGAATATTTTATATAAATAAAATGATCTCTATCTTGTTTGGTAACTTATAGAATAAAATACTTAGATGTTTGAAAAGACTAATTAATTAGCATGTAGATTTTTTCTTCATCTGACAGTATAAATTTGAATAAGGGAGAAATCGAGTATCCCTAGGTCTTAGTAGAGTCAGCCTCAGCCTCACTTTTCCATGTGTGACCCTTAAATGACTTTAAAAGAAGAAAGAAGGAACTTGTATATATGAATACAGAAGACATCATTTACTTATTACTTTAGATAACTTTCTATAATTTATTACTGATATGTGAACTATTTTTTAAAATTGTTATATTGTTGAGATTCTGGATAGTATTTTTCTAAAATAGAAGTAAATAAGTGAACTTAAAGGGAACATTATATTCAGTGCAAGAGGGCATATGCAGTTTGAGGGGGGCGGCAAAAGCAGCAAAATTTTATACTAACCAAGGAAGGAAAGGATGAGCAAATTAGATTTTAGCATCCATGATAGAAAAAAAAAATAAGGTGCCATTTGTCAGGGAGCTTCTGGTAGGCATTAAATACATGGCTCCCTGGTAGTTCCTTCTTGTATTCACACACACACACACACACACACACACACCAAAGATCCCTCTGAAAATTTCTAGTCCTGCATATACAGATACAAGGGGTAAAAGACTTGTTTAAACATAGCTCCAGCAAACAAAAAGAGCAGAGCATTTTTGAAAGCCCAGGCTTGGTGGTAGCATTGCCTAATAACACTACACTAAAGATAAATTAATGTAAGAGTTGGTGGAAATGGAAAAAAAAATTGAGGCCAAAATATTTACTATTTTAGCAGAGATTTTCAGCTCTATAAGTCCGTAACCAGATAATTCCTTGTCCTGGAGGAACATCCATTCAGTAATGTAGAGGGATATTCCATTATGATTTTTTTATTAAACTACTTGTGTTATATTCTCATAGGAAAAATTTAAGGATCGTTCTTTACATTACTTTGTGCATTATTTTGGATTGGATATATTTCATAGAGGTTTATATTTGAGACTGGTATTCTTTTAGGGTTCACCATGGCTACCTCGATTCAGACATAGTTCTCTCTGACTATTTAGAGTGTTCTATCATAAAATAAGTTTAAAATGTATTACAATCTGTCATACTATTAATAATATACATCTACCGAAAAATCAAACCTATTTTAATAGAACCTATTAGAAAGAATTTGTGGTGTCCCTGGTTGAGCATCCGTCTAACTCTTGATTTCGGCCCAGGCCATGTCTCAGGATCATGAGATTGAGTCCAATGTCAGGCTCCATGCTCAGAGGGGAGTCTCCTCTAGATTTTCTCTCTCCCTCTCTGTTTGCCCCTCTCCCCCATGCACATGCATGCTCTCTCTCAAATTAAATAAATCTTTTAAAAAATTTGCTATTTTGTAGTCATTTGCTACAAAAGGGGGAATATTACAAAATAGAGAATTGAGAAAACATAGTTTTTCCTTGACAATAGTAAAAATTTTCCAACTACTTCACAGTGAACATAAAATGTAGATTTCATCTACTTAGGTATTACTGCATAAACCAGATTAATTAACAATCTTTTCTCCCAAACTATCATAACCCATTTTCAAACATGGAAATCACACAAATTTATAAATAAGATTGTAACAGACCTACAATATGAATTAATGTAAGTATTCACATTATTGGTCAAAGTATTTCCATTTCTTATTATTGCTCCTCCATAGTCACCTATAAAAATGCATAACCTTACAATGTAAATTACACAAACAATAAAAATACAAATGGCATTTTACCCTTATTTTACAGGTGAAAGAATGTTTTCAAGAAATTATATTCTGAAGATAGTAGTTTAATGTCTAGATCATGTCAATACTTTGCAATATAACAAATATAAATGATATGTTCCACTGAAGAGAGAATGAGTTTTATTTTTTATTAAGATTTTATTTATTTTTTCATGAGACACACACACAGAGAGAGAGGCAGAGACACAGGCAGAGGGAGAAGCAGGTCCCATGCAGGGAGCCTGACATGGGACTCAATCATGGGTCTCCAGGATGAGGCCCTGAGCTGAAGGCGGTGCTAAACCGCTGAGCCACCAGGGCTGCCTGAGAATGAGTTTTAAATAGGCCTAAGTTACCTGCTGTGACTCTGATGTCATCATTTACTACTCTGCTACTCTGTCCTTAACTTAGCAGCAATAAATAAAAGCAAGTTTTGAAGGTCATTATTAACTTAAAGTATAAACTATACTGAATGTAAAATGCTGTTCTTGATGCTAGCAGACCCTTTGAATTCTAAAAGAGTACATTATGAGGTTTTGAAATACCACATACTCATCATCTTTCTTTCCATAACCATCACAAAATTTTCAATGAATTACCCATAGGCACAGAGTTAAACATGCCTCCTGGGGTAAAACCTTTTATTTCTTCTTCTTAAAATGAGCCTTAGAGAAGGAGAAAAAATGAATTGGAGAGCTTTTTAGTTTATGGGTTTTATTTAATGCAATAAATGGTTACTTTTCATGTTAGTAAAATATAATTATGTTGACAAGAGGGTAGTTTATAAGCAATTAAGTTTTATTTTGCTGATGTCAATTTAAATTCTAGAGTCTCAATGAAATATATAGATGCTATTGCTACACAGAGTTGCTCAAATAACTGTGGCCTACCACACAGGCAGGATGTTGATGTGTTTGATTTATTTCTATGGATATGGTTATTTTTTTTCCAGTTACCAATCACCTGCTGGTGTTCTTTAAGGAATAATTTGAAGCCTATGTCTGAATATGAGTAGTGAACCATGAAGGAAAGGAAGTTAACAATGCTTTGGGCAGATTTTCAAACATGAATTTATACAGAGTGGTGAATCCAAAGGGTTATAGAGTCAGAATGTCTTTTCTTCATAGTGCATAGTAATTTATCCTTAAAATATGGGATAATAATTTTAACTTTTAAAATTCATGACATTTAGGAACTTATACAGCTGAATATGTTACCTGATAGGTTCTCCTTTGTGTCCCTAAACCTTTGATGGTCCTCAACACATAACAGATTGTCAATAAATATTAGTGGACAGTAAAGCATATTTTATTGTGAATTAGAAGGAAATAGAAATACATATAAATTATTAATCTCATTTTGCAAAATATAAAATATGATCTATTATTCTAGATTGCTAAAACGTTTTTAAAAAGACTCTACTGCTTATTTTTATTCCTTATATGTTACTGTATTAACAAGCATTTGTGAGTATTCAAGTCCATACATCATTGCTATGATGTATTGGCAAACTGCATGAAGAACAATGAATGAATGTTTCTATAAATAAGAGTCAGAAATATGAAGTCTGTCACATGACTATATGACTATAGGATAAGTACAACTATAAGTTAGATTAAATTTGAGGGTTTTTTAAAAGATTTTATTTATTTATTCATGAGAGACACAAAGAGAGAGGCAGAGACACAGGCAGAGAAAGAAGCAGGCTTCTCGCAGGGAGTCCAACATGGGACTCCATCCTAGGACCCCGGGATCACGCCCTGGGCTGAAGGCAGGTGCTTAACCGCTGAGCCACCCAGGGATCCCTAAATTTCAGTTTTTAAGAATAGTTTAACAGGGGATCTATGAGGCCAATAAAGAATTAGGATAAGAAAATGTGAGAAAAGTGTCTAATACTTACACTTTTAAGATCTGAAACTAAATTCATTGTCCTTATGCTAATATGATCAGTGATGGTGGGGAGATAGAGATGTGGTTTTCAAGATATTGTAGCAAGAAGTAGACTTTTGATTTGAATGCAAAAGTGAGAGGTAAAAGGAAGGGTAGTTACTGGTCACATATCAGACTCCCTAAAATAGAAAACCCTTGTCAGCATGAATATAATATACTAATGACACTTCGTGTGATTATGAAAAGGGTAGCTTTCTAGGGTTGTTGACACCTTTTCTTTAAAAAATACTTTCTCTTAAAAGTTTATATAATTCTAAGAAGTTAGGCTATCAATAAAGCAGATGGCCTTCAATTTAGGGAAAAGGTTATTTTGCAGTTAACACAGAACTTGAGCAGCATAAACATCAGGAAAGCCTCAGTGCTTGCCACCTTTGGAGCATTGTGAGAAGCACAATAATGTCTAATAACTTATTCAAAGGATCCTACCCAAATACCTGGAAAGTTGAAATTGTAGCCTGGTGTCTTTGTTAAACTTGTAAGTGTGGAAGGAGAGTCCATAGCTTGTATATATATTGGATTTGCTTCCAAGCTACTCTATGCAGTTGAGGAAGAAACTGGGATATTTTCAGAGCAGATATTGTAATGAAATAGGGAGAAAAAAATGCCAAAACATTGCATAGTTTAAAAACAAAAGTACTAGGATGCAACAATAAGGACACAGATAAATTTAGTAACTCAATTTCTTAAGAAATGATATACCTTAATAGTTTTTTTAAGGCAGAAACCACCAGAAAATAATGATAACTTCTATTAAGGAGATTCTAAACAGGAATTCAGGAGGAATTAAAAGTAAAAATATCATTTGTGTAAAGGTTAGGATACCATGATTTTCAAAGAAGATACATCACTCCTTCTTGAAAATTATTTAACATCAAAGAAATTTCTATTATAGATAGCATATATACATATATATAGCTATATGCCTACACATATATACATGTGTACCAGTTCAGAATATTAGCATGTACATCTAGAATTAGAAATCTTTATCATGTGTATATGTGTCTGATGCACCTAAAAATATGTACACTGGCCACAGAAAATTGTGTTAATTGTCAATATATGTAATACATTGATCTAACATATGATAAAATATGTTTATATATATGCACACACATACATGTATATCTACATATACACATGCAAAGTTAAAGAAGAAATTATGCTTTATAAGTTGGTATGGGAACAATCTAAAATTAAATTTCACAAATTCAAAAACACATTCTAGAACTGACAAGGTGACTTATTGTTTAATGGGTACAGTTTTTGTTTAGGGTGATGAAAAGGTTGTGGAAATAAATAGTGGTGATGATTGCACAATATTATGAATGCAACTAATGCCACTAAGTTTCAACTTTAAAATGGTTAAAATGGCAAATACATACAAAGGGCAGTTTTATAAATACCTGTCAGTCAATATGGAATATGTTTGTGTTCAGATTCTAAGAGTGAGATCAAGGATATTATTTAATAATTATAATTTTCTTAAATATTTATATATCCATAAAATACTTTTAAAGTCTTATGGGAAAAAAAGCGTATGAAGGTATATTTAAGTCATCTTAATAGATATTTATTTTTAAGTAAAAGTTCACTGCTTGAATACCTAAATTTAAAAAAATTAAATATTTCACTTCCATTATTGTTTCATTCAAAGTATGCATCTTTTCTACACTAAAAGCTATAGAATATAAGGATTACTAATGAACCCTGGTTTATCAAGCCCTTCATATAATAATAACAACCCCATGAATATTAAACTAAGATGGGACAACTTCTTTCATCATGAACCATCAATTAAAATCCATTAAAATCTCTTTGAAAAATCACAAACTAGACACCATACATATATAAATAGATCTTTACATAAACTCCTCACAGTTGGCCTTACTGCAGTTACATGTCCAACACAGCAATATGTTTTTCAAAAATAAAATTATCCATTACAATCACTAGTAGAAAGTCAAGGAGATTGCTTGTTAGACCAATCAACTTAAGTTAAGAAATGGCTTTAATTGTACCATTATTTTTGAATGTCCCTGACAAACTCCCAGAAACTATTATGGAATATTCAGACTCCCAGACATATGAGTGAAGTCAAAATAAATTCCAGTGTTTCATTAACTATAGAAGTGTGAACTTTTAACTAGTTGACTTCTATTTTACACTCTCTAGAGATAGTGTTATGGTACTTTCTGGTACTAGTAGAATTTCCCATAGTTGACTTCTATTTTACACTCTCTAGAGGTAGTGTTATGGTACTTTCTGGTACTAGTAGAATTTCCCATAGCTACAGATAATCTGTACACTCTGTAAATCAACATAGGGAATATGAGGCATACACTAAGAATAAAAGAAATATTTTGAATTTTAATAAACACATAAAAATGAAGGTTTTTCTAACATGTATTCTAATGAATTAAATCATCATGTAGACTTTCCCCTTTATACATGTAACACATGCAATTGCCCAGTTGAAGAAGCAGCATATACTGTCCCATTGATCTCTATTTATTGTTTTGTATTTTCAATTCATTCCGACTTCTTTTGAAGTGCAACTTTCTCCCCAACTCACAAAGAACACTAATAACATCAATAGAGTGTTCATCAGGGTATTTATATTTTAAGAGTAGGAAAGGAAAAAACTGAAGTTCTTTTGAATACCTGAAAGAAGAATGTTTCAATTTGATTGGTATCTTGTGCTGACAGAAATCCTAGCACAAGGATTTAAATATGCTTGAAAGAAATTGACATTGTGCTAGGAGATATTAAATCTTTTCTCCCCCATAACATCTCAGTGGTAATTTTCTTTATTATTATAGAGCAAAAACTTCTCACCCCCAACCTGCCGTGTTTATGGGTGGAAATCACAAAAGCTTTACCAAGTTGGAAACAAATTAAAATGCCTTTTCTGACTTGTTAATGAAATCGGTCCAGTCTTTTTATTCACCATCTTAATGGTCATGCTGTTAGTAGATTGTATCCAACTAAGAAAGTCATTTGTTTAAATAAGAATCTATTCACTCTTGTAAAATTCACAAAAGAGGCTTAAGCAATATGAATAAAAGAAGACTCACTTATCTGTCAATATGGGAGCACTTTCCTAGATCATTGGTGATAAATTAACCATTATGTCAGGCACCTTGATTTATTTTGATCACACATGTAAATAGTATCATTCTAAACTGATTCTACATTAACCATAAAAGATACAATGTAGTCACAAAAAATTTTTGTATATGCCATATAAGTACATCATGACCATTAAAAACATTAATGTATATATCAGATCTAAAATTTGCAAATAAATATATACAAAACTAAAATAATTAAAATCATGGCTACCTTTATTTCTGTTTTGCTATCTCCTCTTGCATGTACCTTAGATAGACCTTAGATCATGAGATGAAAGATAACTCAAGTTCAGAGTCCGATTGTGCTGAGAGAGAAATCATACAAAGCTTATGCTTCATGACAAAAAATATTTCCTTATAAAAAATAAAGGATAGCACTGTTGATACAAATATTTTGAGAAAAAATAAAAGTAATCTAAATCAATACAACAGATATTAAATTTTGTAGATTTTTAAAAATTTTGCATTCATTTGTCCTGAGAAGTTGCTATTCTATATCTTATTCATCACATAACTGAGGACAAATGAATAACCTGTTGTAAATTGCCTAAGTCACTATCCTCCTCAAAGACAAAATAACTTAGTGGTGAGATTCTACATAAGAAGTATACACTACATATTATGAATAGGAGTTTATAGATCATGCTACTCAAAGGAGCTTGTTATGTCCATGGGAAGAACAAATCGTTCATCATACTTACGGGACAGGTACATCTCTGCATTTTTTACGACACTCGAGCTTATTTTATCATCACAATAAGTTCATGCTATGGGTGCTATTATTCTGCCCATTTTACTGAGGAGGCTGAGTTATGTAGATGTGAGGGGCTTAAATGAAGAATATGATAACTTACCCATGGTAACAAAGTAGAAATTGCAGTCTGGATATACATCCACTCAATTTGTGCTATTGACCACCTCATTATGCAGTCTTTTCTTTAGATTTTTAAATATGATCTTGATAATGGTTACAATGAAGTTGATAAAACAACTTAGGTAGTTTACAGGAAAGTTACCTTTATAATGGAGGAGTGGGTAAAACTCATTGATTTAAATTTTCTTTTTGACAAATGCAGTCAATAATGTAAAGAACCAGTGGTAGAGATATTATTATCTGCTTGTATTAGCAGCCTTTACACTTCTCCTATCAGACTGGTAAAATTACCCTTAGCTCAAAGCCATTAATGTTTATTATGATTCTCTTCAGAAGTTCTATTCCCTATGTAGTATCTTATAAATCGTAGAATATATAAGTATTCTGTAAAATTATATCCCCTTCACACCAAAAATTTAGTTAGTAAACCAAAAGCAACAAAATCCCAAGTCAAAAAACCAGACAACACTTGTTTACATTCTATATTTAACTGGAGTTTGATCAGAAGTTTGAGAATTTGAAGTAAAATTAAAAATATCTTTTTTTCTCCCTCCAAAATTTAGCAAAGTTGACAATAAAATATGCTTTAGTAAATTACTGCCTAATTTAGTGCCACTTAGCTAGGTAATTAGGACAGATCTCCTATATACAGAGCCTGACATGTCTGTGCTGTAGAGTGAATTATAAGTTGGAAAATCAGCATTTCAGATAAATGCCATCAAAGATCAAGGCAAGGGAAAGGCAGTGATGTGGGTACACAGAGGTGTCATGGAACTACATGGGCAAATTCGGATTTGAATCCTTGTCTCAGTACCATCTTGCTATGTGACCGGAATTATTATCAATTATAATTATTATTAATTAATATAATTAATTATTATTAGATTCACCCCTTTGACTCTAATATTTCTCTCATCTGTAAAATATCACCTTTGAAAGGTTCTTGTCAAGATTTTATGTAATAAAATCATATGGAATCAGTTAATACAGTCTTACTTCTTATTGGTGCTCAAAGTAGCTTAGTTCCCTGGTATCACTCTCCTAAGTGAAACTTCTGGTGCTCATCCTGTAGGTGGGAGGTTCCCCTGCCAACAGACATATTTTCCACTGAAAAATAGGTAAATACTTCACACTCTCTATATAATGCCAAAGGAGTAAGTGATAAATGCTTATAAAAAGCATGGCATAAGGCCAGGCAAGCCGGAAGTGTTTAATAGCTTCACTAATAAAAATACACGATTGTCTACTGATTTCCCCTTGGCCATGTCCAATGCCTCCTCTCCTTACTCCACCTCCTGCTTCCCCAACACCCTGCTTCTCAAACTTTACGATTCATCAGATTTCAGAGTAGTCTCAAGACATTAGGAAAATGAAAGTTTCACTTCAATAAAATATTATAGAGCTCTTCCCTTGTTAAACTTGTTTCTGCAATAATTTAATTCCCTAGGTTGTTTCTTACCCTAGGAAATGGATAAGTTCCCATTTTTTATTTCATTTTCTAGTCAATTCTTCCAACCAGTTGTGAAGATGAAATGAAGTGCCAAATCCCATTGCCACTTAATCCAACAAAACTTCTTTATCATTCAGAGCATCCTGTTCAATCATTACCACACTCATATTTTCAGAGACACTTGTAGACATACAGAATGATTCAGAGATTTAAAAATAAAATCAGTAATAACAAGTCTCAATTCTTTTATATAATCCAGAAGTGTTTCATGTTGCTTAACACATTGTTATGACTGTTTTGAAAAATCTTAAAATCTTCAACAGCATTACAGATATTTTACATTTGTTTAATAGAGCTTAAAACAGATATTTAGACTATATTTAACACTTCTGCCTTTGACTACCATGTATTATCCTGCAGGAAAGTCTTCAAAGGCATGGGGAAGAGTCATAACTAAAATATAAAAGGTCTCCATGCCCATGAAGTGATTCTAAATCAATCATACCATCTAGAGCTTTCACTTTAAATTGTCATTTCATTAAAGAAGACATTAAAGCCTTATGAGAAAACCCGTATTGCAGTACAATGATTTGGTGTTTCAAATTCTTATTTTAAAGTACATTTTCCAACTATGTTTTAAAAATAAATAAATACTTAAAAATCTGAGAATCTTAATACTTTGTTACTGATGTCCACTGGAGTAATTTATGGGGACAGAACCAGATGGGGCTCCTATTACATTATTCAGGGGTTACATTTTCTGACCTATTTGTTGTACACATAATTCAGAGTTGTTTTACCATCACTGAAGAAGGTAAGAAGCCAGTCCAGTCCAGTATCTAGTTAACCCAGAAGAGATCGTTAAAAGAATTTTCAGAGAAAAATATATGCTTCAGAGAAAATTGATCCAAATCATTCTATGTCATTCTACTGTTTTCTTATCATCATAACACTTACTACTGTACATCATCTTGTTCCTTTATTTTCTTGTATTTTATTCTTCCTAAAGGTAAGCCTCATGAAAACACAGGGTCTATTCTACTTGTCCACAACCTATAAAAGTTGCTATACATATTTTAAACTCAAACTTTTTAGTTTGAGTTCACAGTATTCATTTCCACCTCTAAGAATTTTAGCTCAACATTTTCTTTTTCTTGTATTTGTCGTCCCCTGCTAAAATCTCTCCCTTCCTTGGATATGTAAGTATGTTGACAAGACAGGTCTTCAAATAAAGAAATATTAATAGAGAATTTTCTATAAATAACTAATATTGCTATGTCAAAAAAAAGGATGGGACCAGTTAACTGTGGGAAAGCAAACTTTTAATGTTTTTAGCCATTAAGAGAAAAGAAACAGATGGTTTTTTGACAGTGTGGTATTCTTGCCACTTGAGGTTTAAGAAATTCGTACCTAATGGTTATGCCTTCAGGCAAAAGTCTTAACTAATCGAACTACTAATTTGCTGTCCGACGTAACATGCTGCAAACCACGTGAGCTTAAAATAGAATGCCATTATGGAGGTTTTCTCTATAGTCACGTCGAATACTGCTGTAGAGAGGAAAGGATGATCTGTCGGCATTGTTATGGCTACCCAAAAAATGGATGAGTGTGTAGGTGTGGGTGTCTAAAGTCTTTGTTATAACAAAAGCTTGTCTAAGCTCTTAAAGTTTAAAAACTGACATGTTTAAAGATAGATAGGTAGGTAGGTAGGTAGATAAAACTAGCATGCTGTATTTTTCAAGGATACAGAATTTCAAAGAAGATTCTGCTCCTTCTGTGGATTTAAATTATTTTGCAAGCCAAGCACTAAAAATAAAAGTCTACTCTGTGTATGGCAATTGATTATTAAAAATAAAAGAATAGATTTTAAAAAATTGAGGGGTTTGCAGAATTTGCTTCTCTCTGCTACCTTTGTAGTGCACTGGCAAATTCTTGACCTTGAACTACAATATAGATACTGTATATGTGACATGAAAAAGTTGAATTCATGAGAGACACAGAGATACAGGGAGAGGGAGAAGCAGGCTCCCTTGGCGGGCCCAATGCAGAACTCCATCTCAGGACCCTGGATCACCACCCAGCCAAAAGCAGACACTAACTACAACCCAGGCGCCCTGACGTGAAAAAGTTTTAAAGGAAGGAGTGAATTAGAAACAAAACAGAGCCTGAGTTCATTTAGCTTCCTCAATGTGATATTTCTATGCTCTCCCTTGCAACCCCTATTTCTTTTTTTAATATCATTTTCTAAAGGAGAAATATTTTCTCCAATGTGTGTATAATTTAAAAAGAGATGGAGGAGTAAATTCTTTAGCATATATAGAAAGCTTAATGCTAGAAAATGTAATCATAAGGCTATGATAAAAGTTCAAATTGTGATACCTTTCTCCTGCCCCATTTTATAAATATTTATGAAGGAGCTCTCCCCTTAAAACATTTCTCAGAACTTTGTATGTCAAAATACCAATACAACTTTACCCAATAGATGCAATTTCTTTTTAGTTATGTCAGGCCTATTATGGCAAATCTCTTTTTGGAAAAAAATAGACATCTCTACAGATGGGTGAATTATTTGAGGGAGGGCATAATTAGATTGAAATATAGATAACTTGCAGGCAATATTTCTTCAATGATTCATTATTTTGTTCTACTTGTATGAAAGGCAGGAATTCAGTTATGTGTGATTATTTTTCTTTTTAAGTGCCTTGCATGCAATTAATATAACAGACATTCCAATCTGAATATTTTTAGTATTTCCAGCTCTGCAAAATAGTAAACTCTCTCAATTGATTTTAATTAAACTAATGAAATAATAATTATTATCCATTTAGAAAAATAAAACAATTAGAAATAGTCCCTGGCTCTTAAAATTTCTTTTATAGATGTAAAGCTCCATTAATTTTAGAAGCTTTTTTTTTTCCTTGTGAGCACTTAAGTGATTAAATAAGCATATTATATTGCTTCAAAAATATTTATAAATTATTAGGCAGGTCTGCTTTAAAGATTTAGTCCTTAGTAACCAGTGTATTATTATATAAAATCCACGATGGTTTATCAAACTTATACTTATCCTAGACACAGGATAAAAATGGTTACAGTCTAAAAATATATCCAAATTAGACAAACGTAGCTCAATACAAAAAAGGGAAAAGATGAGTCTTTCCAAAACTTCTTTCCTTTACAATGATTATTTATAATTCAAGATTATTGCGGGAAGCGATTATCCTATTGATTATTATAAAATTCAACGCACCACTATATACCAATTCGTAACGTCACAGCGCTAAAGGTGATAGAATTGAGGTCAGGTCCGCGCTAGCCAGAAGCAGGCCGATGGCCAGGCACGCAACTATTTATTTCATCTTATTGCAATTAGGTGACTGAGGCCCAACTCAGTTGGCAAGGCCCACATGCTCGAATTCTCTCCTTTTTATAAATTCTGTACTTACTAGGTCCCTATTTAAATCCACTAAAAATACTAGGACTGTTTGCCTTACCCTTGCTTTACACTAGACAAACATCGGAGAAACCGAGCTCGGGGGGAAATGCCCTATGCATTTAACGGAACCTCCGTGGCCTTTGCCTCCGGCTCCCCAAGGAAGCGTCGCTGCCAGCGCCGCGGGTCCCTGCGGGGAGGCCCGGAGCAGCACCTGGCAGGTCCTCGCTGCGGCCGGCGGGGACTACTAGGGTCACGCGCACGCCGGCGTCCCCTGGCCACAGACGAGGCCACCGCCCGGCCGTGCGCGCCCCGAGGCCCGGGCTTCGCCGGCACCGACTGGGTCAGGCCTCCCGGCGCAGCGCGCTCTGCTGTCCCGCACGCACCTGGGCGCGCCCTGGTCACCACGTGTAAGCGGGAACCGTGAGCGCTCGCTTGGGAAGGCGCGTGCCTCGAGCACGTACGTGCAGCACCCGGTGGAGGTACTCACAGGAGTAGCTTAAGCTTCAGTGAAGCCATGTGACGGTTGCGTGTCCACATGGCAGGGCATAGGGCCCAGATGCTTGGTCGGGCAGCCCTGTTCCTGTGAACGTGTGTCTCGGGCGAGATTAACTTTTACTCGGGAGGTAAAGCAGATTCCCCTCAAGAATGTGGGTGGGCCGGACCCCCGGGTGGCGCAGCGCTGTGGCGCCTGCCTTTGGCCACGGGCGCGACCCTGGAGACCCGGGATCGAGTCCCACGTCGGGCTCCCTGCATGGAGCCTGCTTCTCCCTCTGCCTGTGTCTCTGCCTCTTTCTCTCTCTCTCTTTCTCTCTCTCTCTCTCTCTCTGTGACTATCATAAATAAATAAAAATTAAAAAGAAAAGAAAAGAAAAGAATGTGGGTGGGCCCCATAGAAAAGCAGTTTAAGAACTTAACGGAACACACACTGACTCCCGAGCAAGCAGGAGCTCTGTCAGCAGGTTGCCCCTCTGCTGGCCTTGCGGCTCTCCCCAGGGGCCCACCCTGCCAGCCTAGAGAGCACAGTTTGTATTTACCATGCCTGCACAATCCCATGTTCCAGTTTCTTTTTTAGTTTTTTGAATTTTTTTCCATTTTCCAGTTTCTTAAATCTCTCTCCGCTTTCTTTTTTTTTTTTTTTTTTTAAGATTGTATTTATTTATTCACGACAGACACACAGAGAGAGGCAGAGACACAGGCAGAGGGAGAAGCAGGCTCCATGCAGGGAGCCAGATGCAGGACTCAATCCCAGGACCTGGGATCCTGCCCTGAGCCAAAGGCAGATGCTCAACCACTGAACCACATCATAGAAAACTATTTTAACCACTTTAAGATATACAATACAGTGATATGATTTCAGCTTAAAAAAAAAAGATTTTATTCATTTATTTGAGAGAAAGCAGAGTGAAAGAGAGAGAGAGAGTGCACAAGCGGTGGGAGTGGAACAACCAGACTCCCTGCTGAGCAGGAAGACTGACTCGGGGCTGGATCCCAGGACCCTGAGATCATGACCTGAACCAAAGGCAGATGCTTAACCAACTCAGCTGCCCAGGTGCCCTAATACTGATTTCAACTTGTTTAACTATTCCATCTATTAATATTTTCATCATTGACTATTTTGAGATGTTCTGTTTTTATTACATTAGTATGTTTTAACAAAAGTTAGGCTAATATTTGTACTCCCACAATATGATCTACCTTTCCTTATCTTTACCATCACTAGAAGCTCATCCAAATCATAAAAGCTATACTTAAAACAAATCAACCCTCCCTAATGCATAAAATGATGAGGAAAAAACCAACAATGCTACTTAGTGTTCTAGAAACCTATCAGCTTTCCTTGCCAATTTTATTACATTTTTATGTCTTTTTTAAAGATTTTATTTATTTATTCATGAGAGACACAGAGATGCAGAAACATAGGCAGAGGGAGAAACAGGCTCCATGCAGGGAGCCCAATGCAAGGCTCGATCCCAGGATACTGAAATCACGACCTGGGGTGAGGCAGATGCTCAACTGTTGAGCCACCCAGGTGCCTCAAATTTTTATGTCTTAAATTTATTTCTCATAACATCAATATTTTTCATGCCTTAGTTTTCTGAATATTAGTAACTTTGAATATTAATTCAATGTATTAACAAAAATATTTTCTCCATAGTGGTGAAAGTATTTATGAATGCCCTGTCTCTTTAGTTCTATAATCTTCCTGGTAGCATCAAGTCATATTCACTAAATATAACTGTATATTTTTGAATTCTGAAATCCCAAATTTTGATTAGCACTTCTTATAAAATATTATAATTTAATGTGTTTTTAATGAGATAATTATGAAAATGGATCAGTTATAGGTTTTTAAGGTATATTTTCCAATTTTATTAGCATGCAATAGAAACAAAATTATTGTATACAATTAGTATACTCTTGGATTCTAAAATCAGTTTAAATTCCAACACAAAAGTGCTTCATCACCTCTGTTTCCTAGATGAAATAATGAAGTTGTCATTCTTTGCCAACCATTGTTCAAGACTGCTTCTCGTTATACCCGAAATTTTAGAATTGAGGGTTGAAATTTTGGTAAACCTGATTAATGGAGGATCGACTGTCACTTGCTTTTGAAATATGAACATGTTTCCTTGATACTGTACATGGTAAAATTTCCAAAGCGGGAAGCTATTTTGAGTAGTTTCCAGAAACATCTCTTTGTAACACAGTCTTAACTGTGATTTCCTAATCACTATGCAGAAGATTTCACTCCCTAATTAGAGGACCGGTGCAGTGATGAAGATCAAGAATACAGAGCAGGGCTGTGAGCTAATCTACAAGCAAAACACAGAGGCTACTTGTCAAGAGTAAGGGCATATTTTATCGACAGCTGTGTCCAATAAGGATGAGTTATGTGGTAAATATTTAATATTAATGCATTTCTGCCATGATTGTTACCTCCTTCATTATCTCTCACTGTGCTCAATAAAATAATTAACAGTCACTTATTGAAGTTCCATTTTAAATGGTGGAATTTTAAAGAGTAATACTTATTTTCAGGGGAAATATAACCGTCATTGCATAAACAAAAATATATAAATCCAATAAACTAAATGTATAACTAATCTAGTTAACTATTCAGTTTATTGGTAATATTCTATTTTGAATACATGAAATAGTGTATTAATTACACATGTATGGTAGAGAAACAGTATTGACATAATTGCCACCATTATTGTGTGAGAAACTAGTGGCTTAAACCAAATGCAAATTTAGTAGTAATTCCCTTTACAAAGGGAAAACACATATTGTAATAGAAGGGCCCACACTTTAAAACCAATACTCCACCAATTGTTAGCTCAGTAGCATTTGCAATTTACTCAATCTCTCTGAGATGTAATTTCCCCATCTTAAAAAAGAGAAGTAGAGGTAATACTATCTACCATGTGGAGTATTTGTGAGCAAAAATAAGATGTTTATAAAACACATGGGACACACTAGACTTTTAATAAATGTTATCTCCCACAACATAGATAACATAATAATGGCTCTAAATTATCCAAGCCAGATTAAAAGAATAATAAACATTTTAAACATGATTACTAAGCTTTGTTATTCAAAATCTATCATATTTAGATCTATAATTTCAATAAATGTATATTGTATTTTCTATTATAACCCAAGTTCTGTAAATGCTAGTGGCAATGTCACAATAAATAATATACAGAAGCACAGAGTAGAAGTGTATATATTTACATCTCTGCCTAGGTCTATAAATCTGTATAGCTACATCTATATCTATCTATTAACATATCTCTCTGTGTGTATAAAAATATAATTTTATACATTTCCCCCAGGACAGGTAAGGATAGTTAAGAAAAATGTTCAGTGTACTTTTATTTTTTTAAGATTTTACTTATTTATTCATGAGAGACACAGAGAATGAGAGAGGCAGAGACACAGGCAGAGGGAGAAGCAGGTTCCATGCAGGGAGCCGGACATGGGACTTGATCCTGGGTCTCCAGGATCATGCCCTGAGCCGAAGGCAGCGCCAAACCACTGAGCCACCGGAGCTGCCCTGTTCGGTGTACTTTAAAAAGAAAATGGTTGGGCAGCCCGGGTGGCTCAGTGGTTTGGCGCTGACTTTGGCCCAGGGTCTGATCCTGGAGACCCAAGATCAAGTCCCATGTCGGGCTCCCTGTGTGGAGCCTGCTTCTCCCTCTGCCTGTGTCTCTGCATCTCTCTCTCTCTCTCATGAATAAATAAATAAATAAATCTTAAAAAAATAAAGATAAATCATTCCAGGGCCACCTGGGTGTCTCAAGGGTTGAGCGTCTGCCCTCGGCCCAGGGCGTGATCCTAGAGACCCAGGCTCCCTGCATGGAGCCTGCTTCTCCTTCTGCCTATGTCTCTGCCTCTCTCTCTCTCTCTCTCTCTCTCTCTCTCTCTCTGTGTTTCTCATGAATAAAGCACTCCATTAATATGTTACCAGAGGAAACCAGAAAAGTCTGGTTTACTTTAATATCCATCATGCTTCCTTCATCAAGTTCTATATAGACTATTAAAGAATTTTCTTACGTACAGACTGAAGGCTAAATTCAAATTTGGTTTCCTTAGATCCCTACATTAGCAATAGTGTGGGGAAAATAAAATGGCCCAATGTATTGCGGTTGGGAGTGTCTTCTTTTATGTACAAACTGATATAAATCTTTAAAATACAGATATTACAGAATCTTTTTAAATAAAAATAATGTGTTTTATATTTCTAACACCAATTAGTTATATTTTGTCTCTGTTGGCTATTTAAAAAAAAAACTTTCTCAGTAAAAGCATAAAAGGCACTAAAAATATAACTAGGGAGAGTAAATGGTATAATTTTCCTTAGATTAACTATTGGAATTTTCATATACTTTCATTTACCAGACGATGAATGCTCTTAGGGAAACGTAACCTTAAAAAGTTTAAGCACGTTGATGACTTGAGTAGGTTGACTTGTCATGTTCAGGCTATTATTTTGGGTATTTGGCACAGATTGCCTACGGTCCACCTAAATTTGCCTTCCATCTCACTTTAGTAATATATTTGTAGCAGGGCAGATGGTGCCAGGTTACCTTGAAGTTAAGTGTGATTAAGTTTTTGTTGAAAGAATTGAGTAGAAGTGTATCAATTCTGAGCTTGGGACTTTATACTTTAATCTTATATTCTTCTAAATTTGTTACAAACTCCATGTCTTGTAACAGTGGAGTCACTGAACTGGGATAACATGGAGAAGAACGCAACATCCGGTAATACGGTAGAGGGACAAGAAAGATGAAACCTGCATCTTTGAGTGATATGAAACAAGCACTCCAACCTGGCTGTTGCATGCAAGAGACATAAAAATCTATATTTAGGGTGTTTGGGTGGCTCAGTTGGTTAAACATCTGACTCTTGATTTCATATCAGGTCATGATCTCAGGGTTGTGAGATAGAGCCCTGCGTGGAGCCTGCCTCGGGCTCTGTGCTGGGTGGGAGCCTGCTTAAGTTTCTCTCTCTTCCTTTTCCTCTCCTTCTGCCCACCCCCTTATTCTCTGTCCCTCTCGTAAGAAAAAAAAATCTATATTTTAAAAATTACCATGTTTTTAAATATCTTTGTTAGAGCTACTTTAGCCTCTGCCCTATGTGATAGAAGTAATCACTGACTATCAAGTAAAAATACCATGATAAATTGATAAATCTGCAGCATATGGCTATGTAATTTTCATGTATTTTTAAGTTTTTTTAATATTACAAAACAAAGGATATTATTTTAATATAATTGGGTATGACAACTTGCTAAACATTCCTCTTTTTCAAGGGCATATGAGATGAAGGGTAATTTTGAGAGATAAGGAAGCTAGAAATGAAGAAACTGTTTAATGTCTTTACGTCCAGCTTTCTTGGCTTTCACACCAAGTGGTTTTCCTACTTGTGCCACACCAGTTGTCTCCTCTTCTGAAATCTAGCAATATATTAATTATATCACGGATAATTTTTTAAAAAGTAACATTGGAAAATCTTTTCATATACACACTTAATTGCTAAAATTTTCCCTTACTTTCGTTCTCAAAGATCACTACCTCATCACTCTGAACATTTCCAGAAGAAAGAGTACTGATTCATTTTTTTCCTCAGTTTTAGACTACTAAACCCTCCCAACCCTCCCAGAGCCTTCCCTAATTAGGCTCTAATAAAACGATGTAGCTCCTTCCACTATTCCTATTTTGTTTCCCTTTTTTATTGAATCATGAAGGCCACTTCTATTTCAGCATATAGACTTAAGTATTTTTATTTATTTATTTTTTAAGATCTTGTTTATTTGATGGAGAGAGTCAGACTACAAGCAAGGGAAGCAGGAGAGGGAGAAGCAGGATTCCCATTGAGCAGGGAGCCTGATGCGGGGCTGGGATCATGACTTGGGATCATGACCTGAGCCTAAGGCAGACTTCTAACCCGCTGAAGCACCCAGGTGCCCCGAAGACTTAAGCATTTTTAAATTTTTGCAAGTTATCCAAACATCCTGCCTTTTTACCCTTATTCGTAGAGCACAATTATTCCACACCATGTGGTACTTGCTTGCTAACTCCTCACATGAATTTCTGCATCACCATCTCATGATGTATGTATTTTTGCACTGTTATTTGATTGTGGAAATGTGAACATATTTTATCTCCATAAAAGTTTGTGAGTTTTTTTAAAGGCAGTATTAAATAAATGATGGGACTTGTTTCTCTGAAACTCTGAAATCTAAACCTCTTCAATAAATCCTTCTATTTGATCCTGGGTGTAATTCAAATAGGCATTTTGAATATAAATAGACATTACCAAACCCAATGGAAATCTGAGTTAAGTCACTCTCTAGTACTGAGGATTGAGTGGTCCAGCTGAATTTCTATTCTGCTTCCCTCTAACACCACTTCCCCTTCTAAAAAATGTTCTTTATTTGGCTCATCATACTCACTGCATACACAACGCAACAAGAAACAAATTGGAGTATCTCTATTTGTCAATTTAATAGCAGTTATTAAGCAGCTTCTGTATGTCAGACACAGTTCTAGGCACCTATACATTTATGAATAAACAGACACATGAGATTAATATTTCCTGTTACTTTTCCATACTTGCTCACATTGACAAGCTGCATCCTGCTTGATTCCCTTTCAATCACATTCCTAACAGACACATGTTGCCAAGGTAACATTTACTTTATTATACTACTTTAATCCACTTCCACAAATAATTGTATTACATTGCCTTGCAGTATTTGCTAAGTAGATGTCTGTAAAGATTACATTTTGACTCCTACCCCCATGTTTGACAGAAACTGTGGTAGCCTTTCGTATACCCATGGCACTCACTGACCTTTTAACACTTTGGATTTTTTTACTGCAAACTCCTGGAACATTAAGCCTGAAAACTTTTTCTGACTTCTTTGAAAAAAATCAGCCCTTTATTTTTCATGTTCTATAGTTCCGCTATAGAACTTTCCTGATACATCTATCATTTCTCAAGGATTTGGGTCACATTTTCTGGTGATGGAACATGTGAAAGAAATGTGTAAATCACAGGGTAGCATTCTGACAGTTATTATGATAACTACCACACCAAAATTTCCAGTATTTGAAATATTCGCTATTATAAGACTCAATGAATTTCTTAGAATCAATAGAAGTAACATTTCTAAACTATTTTCTAATATTTAACTAGGTGGTATTTTGATATAAAAACAATGTTACTAAATACAACCTACCGAAATTGTAAACCATTAGATTGTTATGTTAATTTATGGCAAGTACACACTAAATGACAAAATGTCTCACTCAAAAAATACCTGATAAACATCCAAATTCCCCACCATTTATCGCTAGAATTCAGGTTTGTTTTTAACCCACTAATTCCGGCTTGCCACACTTCTACATAAAGAGGATACTATATATTTTACTACCAACATAGGGTAGCTGTTACAAAAATTCAGGTTGTGTATCTGGCTAGGAGGGTTTTTAACCCCAACACATGTACTGTGACATTGTTTTCTACCTAACATTTAGGGAATTCTAAAAAAAGCACTGAAGTTGGCAGTTATTCACAGTGTTGGCTACAGGAGACCAATTCTCTGCTGGATCAAAATGTTAAGTTAGTTCCAAGAGAAAATGTGAGAAGAAAGTAAATGCAATCTCTCTTCTGAGCTCTAGGAATTCACATTTTCCAAGAGTGGCTGAAAACATTATCAGCTGATACCATCCAATGAAAGAAAACTGTTGGAAAAGGGAACTACAGAAAAGAAATGCAATTTTGGTGAAAAAAAAAAAAAAACTAAAGAACAAACTTCAATATTATTTTCATTAGCAAAATATTTAACCCTAAACAATTTTCACCTAAAGATTTGTCTTCTTATATTTATCTTTGCAATTAATCTGATACCATTCCATAGATCATTAAAGTCCAGTGTTTTCACATCTTAGGAATTAGTACGACTGATGCAGGGGTGTAGAGAACACGCTAGACTAGACTGCTAGATGAGAACGTGGACAGAAATGGTAACGCCTTCATTCTTACTAGAAAAAAGTCAAGGCTTTTTTAAAATGATTGTCGCATAATTCCGTTTCTGCTAAGAATAGTTTCACATGGATATATTTCCCAAAAATTCATGCTCTACTTATTTAATGTTGAAATAATTTGGAAAAACTCCTTCTGAAATTAACCTTTGATCAAATTATAACCCTCAAATGACAAAAACGTATAAAATTGGGGAAGATAAATTTAGTCTGAAATTACTGAAAGCCTTCATTAAGCCTTAATATATGCTGTCAGCTTTAAACTAAATAATAGATGAGATTTTAACATAATCAGAAGAAAACTGCTGCTACCTGCCTGTGTTACTGTCACAATGAAATTGACAAGATAATTTTGAAAATAAGGCCTTCTCCAAGTCACTTTATGGATCTGACAAGCACACAGTATTTGGAATTATATCTATTCATACAGAAAAAAGATTTAGCTACACAGATAGTTGAGTGGAAGATCAAATATATTCTCCTTTACATAATACAGCATTCCTTGCTTTAGCAAATAAACACACATGCTAGCAATTCTTTGCTTTCAGAGAAGACTCCATTTTATTTTCCTCCTGTAATAGTCTTTAAGTAATCCTGAAGTCAGATAACCTTCTGGAAATTAAGAAAGGTGTAGCCTGTATATGTTACACTGAGTTCCTGTGTTCAGGTGCCTTCTTGAGGGTTTCCTTATATTATTAGCATATATAGCTATAATTATGACTGCCAATTAAAAAAAAAAAAACAGTTTCCTCAGTGTAGGGAAGAGGTACAAAATAACAAAGAAAAGCAATGTATGTCTAGAATCTTCAGGGATATGTATTAGGACAAAGCTAAAATTTTAGCGTAACAATATTCCCACCTTTCTTTCCAGCTGTGTAAGATACAAAGTATTCAATAACTCTTCTTTTTATCAAATTGAATATTACTCAGAAAAATTAGTGACATGACTTTGGACTTAATATACACAAAGAGCTGGAGTTAGTGGAGTTATTATTAACTAAACGTTGCTTGGTTATATATCATGTGTTATTTGACATTTTTTGATCACATATTGATCATTATGTCATTCACAAATATTTACTTCCTAATTTTACTGCGTTCCAGATGCTAAGTGGTGGTGGCAATTACTAACGATTATTATATCTGAAATCAGATATCTCTAGCTCTTTGAAACAATATTCAGGCAAAAACATATTCCATCTCCTATCTGACAGTGCCTGATTTGCTTGTTAATATTGCATTGTGAATACACAGGCAAACTTCGTACCAAAAGCCAATTGATGATTTATTGGTCATAGAGCACAGGTTAGGAAAAGAAACAAAGAATATTGTTATAATACCTTTAATCAACCAGTGTTATCTATTTTAGAATTAAAAATAAGTTTTCTGCATTAAAACTCTGAATATAACTTTGAATATATCTTTTGAATACAGAGCTTCAACTTCTGATATCTAGATATCACCCTTTGTTTTCCAAATGACAAAGCTAATGGCATCTTTGTATAAAATATGATGTTAAAACATAGTGAAAAATCATTGCTATTATCCTTCCATCTGCTTAAAATGGGACAGGAAAGAGACACAGCAGGGAGAAACTCATGAACTTACCTGAAAGTTAAATACAATAGACAGGTCACATTTTTGAATTGCCAACTTTGATGTGCCTTTACTTCTATATTACAAATCGTGTCATATTCAGAAAGTTTAAACGTTGAGGGATCTATTGAGTGTGCTGTCCCTGATCTTCAAGAAACCTGAATTTCCAAAGAGACATACAGATGGATTTTTTTTTCTCTTTTTGTCCTTTTCATTAAATGTCTCCAAGCAAAAAGTTCAAGATGGACGGGAAAAAAGGATGTTTTAGGAGCTTAATCTGAAGTGATCATTTTGTATCAGAATAGCTATGAAAAATAATCAATTTTAAAAATGGAAATATAATCACATTTCGGATCCATCTAAATTTTATACACATGTGGCAAGGTATAGATTTTTAGTATGGCATACTCATTTATAAATATCTAAAAGCTTTAGTAACTAGGTCTCATTACTCACCAACATTCTTTTCAGAGCTTCATATTCAGATTACGCTCATTATCAGGGAAAAGTAGAAATCTTATGCTTCATTGCTTGTACTCCATTTTGGAAGAATTACATATTGATCACCAAAGCAGAGAAAGTCAATGCATGATGTACCAAAATTAAAGGAGATTTAAATTTGTGTCAAATATTATACCTCAATAACATTAGGCCTATGGAAATAATATATTTAAAATTTTGAGGTAAGAGTAGACAAAAAATTATTATAATTTGTGAATCTTGCTATTTCCTTTAGCAGGAATAGAAATGAAGAGCCTAGTAGCCAAGTGTGTTAAAGAACCAACAAAAAGCTAAAAATGAGAAAAAAAAAAAAACATTGAACTTTTGGATTTTAAACCTACTTATGAACTATCCTATAAAATATCTTTCTGAATCATTTTAAAAGCAAATTGTTCACATATTCCAGCCAAATAACATGTTTGTACATTCTGGGGTCGGAGTGGGATTGGGGTTGGAATGAAGAAAATATATATTTTTATCTCACTCATAGGACATACTTATTAATATACATTTTGAAAATTTGTAAATAATTAGAATCCTTTCCTATTAAAAAGAAAACGAGATACCAAGGCAATATGAATACAGTGGGGCTAAAAAAGCAATGGATCTCCGCGTTTATCCTGAAGCTTCAACAGACTCTAAGCTAGTAGAGATTTCTTGCCCGAGAGTCATCAAAATGCTAGAAATGCACCCCTTGAGAGAGGTAGACTTGTTCAGACCAACTAACTGCAAGCCACGTACAGTTATCATCACTCTGACCTTGTAAAGAAAACGGATGAGAAAAGCCGCTTTGAGAGAGTCTGACACTCACAAACTGTTAGATTAATAGGGGAATATGCTAGTATTCCACCACTCCAGAACTTGCTTCAAATTCACAAGGCCCATGAAATGGGCATAACTCTGGATGTCTCAGCAAAGTCACAGAGGAGTGGAATGAAAAAATCTTTGACTTCTAGATCTGCTGCAATAAACCAGCATTTAAGAATACTTACTCTTAAGAGCTAAACTTACTATGAGCAATGTTCTAAGCTCTCCATGTGTTAAATAATTTAATTCTCCAAACATCCCTATGATCTGGTTATGATATTCTCCTTTCACAGAGGAGGAAACCAAGTAGGGCGTGGCTCAATTATTACCTATTGCAAAGCTGGAAATCTAACCAAGATTTCTAGACACAAATACCTGCTGAACTACACTTATCAGATTAATACTGAGACAGTTTTTCAGCAATGTGGTCACAGTAGTTTTACAATACAAAAGATTTACATCTTATGATGTACTACATGAGGTATAACTTACCTCATAAGGCTGATTAATAGAAATGTACAATGAGCATTTAAAGAGGGAGTGTGCAATAGACACTGAAAATACTAACGTTCAGTGTTAATGTTTTGAAGATTTTATTTTGCTAGAAGTGTAGATAGTATTTTTGGCTAGTACTAATATGATATAATTTTTGATGTCAGGATTCACTGATAGGATCTTTCTGAAATAATTTTATTACAGAAAGTACTTAGGTTTAATGTTAAGTATTTTGTATCTTTAGAGTCCAGATTTTGTAATGTTTTATAAAAAACTATCCTGGACTGATCTTCACCACAGAATGACTTATTTTGTGGAAGTCAGCCTAAAATAATGCCTAACACAAATTTCACAAAGGGCCTTCATGGAATAAATCAAACAAGTGTTTAAAAGAGGTGTCAATCCAAGTCAATTTTTAATAACATCTGTGGGTGACTTAGACTACTTTTTCAGGATGTGCCTCAAAAAATACAATTTAATGGAATTGCCATAGTCTTGGTGCAGATTTAGAAATGTGGATCTGTCAGATTTCTACAGGTGTTCTGGTCCTGAGGGAGCAAGTCACTAGATTAAATTCACATGAGACTAATTCATAAGCTCAAATGCCAATGTTTCAAATTCTATTGGAAGGATATTCTGGGGTTTGACAACTGGGACAAGTCATCTGCAAGGGCATACCCTTCTGGGTAGTTAGGTTCTCTGAGGAGGTGAAATTATAGATTAGATGTTTCTCCTGAGAGCATAGAATTAGAACAAAGGGCTTTGACTGGTCTTCAGGGATCATTTTATCAGACAGTGGTAACCTGCTTAATTGCCCTTCCCAACTGTTCTGCTGATGTTTCTATCTAAATAACTAGGTCAAAGTACTGTGGAATCAGAACACTTCCCTCCAGATCATTTCCACAGAAACAGTGGAAATTCCAGACCCCTGGATATACACTATGCTCTACATTATAGTGTCCAACTTTGCTATTTATTTGCTAAGTTAATTTGACCTGAGTCTAGTATTTCAGGACAAGACTTTGACATTGTTTAGCAATAACAGACAGGAAGACAGCCAATGAAAGTTTGATTCTCTCTTTCAAAGTAGAGAATTGGCTGTATAAAATTTGTGAGTTAGGAAGATCCATTGATACTATTAAATTGAATGGATTGGGTCAGTATTGAACAATGAAAGATTTTTGCAAAACCCAGCCCAAAGGCATTAAGAATTTGAACATGGGTTGTTGCAGCAATTAGGGATAGAGGCAAAGTAACAGATGCAAGAAAGATTTTTGGGAAAGGAAAGTTATAATTCTTTTCTTCTTGGTTACATTACATCATGACTGAATACTCATTCATGGACTGAATACTCAGTCATTTACAAAAAATTGTAAACATTTTTTTTTCTAAATAAACAAATAAAGAATAAAGAATAAAGAATTCAGTAAAAATGTCAAAAGTTCATGCTATAAGAAATTGTAGAAAAGGGAATACAAAGGAAATCATTTTAAATTATTTTAAGGTACTCTTCAATACCTTTCCCCTTAATATGATCTCTGCTTTACTTTGCTAAACTTGCTGACTTGTGTCTGACATCTCCTAAAGATTATCTACCAAAGTGTAATATTACAGGTTGTTGGGTTGACTGGGAGAGGGAACCAGTCTTTTTATGTGTTAATCTGTTGTGCCTCAAGTCTGGATCTCTCATGCCAAAACAAGAACAAATGCCTCTCTAATAAAGCTTGAACATGAATGGGAACAGAGAGTATATGGGAACTTTGTACTTTTTGCTCAATTTTTCTGTGAACCTAAAAGTTCTCTAAAAGAGAAAGTATATTAATTAATAAATAAAATAACATAAAATAAAATAAAATAAAATAAAATAAAATAAAATAAAATAAATTGAAAGTGAAATCACAGGCAAAAATAATTCTTTCATTCTCTTTTCTATTCTCAGGTCTTTCTTTTTCTCAATGAGGACAGAACTCATATTAACTACAGCAAGGAAACACATATTCCCTCTTGTGCTTTAGTGCCTTTCTCCAGAGGGATGCTTCGGTGCTTTGTCTCTCCAGAAACTACCAGACAGCTTTATTCTCTCTGCTTCTGACCAGTCTGAGCTCCTCTCCCTCTCCTACCAAACAAAGCTCCTGTTTTGTGAGGACAGTTCCTGATGGGTAGTTAATTTTTCTTTAATATGACACATACCATGAATGTAAACAAAACACCAAAAACTTTAAAGCACCTTCATCATAGATACTTTCCTTACCTACCTTTCAAGAAAATGGGGCGGTGCTGGGGTAGTGGTATATATGTAAAATTAACAGTGATTCAAAATGCAATAGTTAAAATTAATTTAACTTAACCCAACCTCCTCTGTACTGTTACCAAGATGCATTTTACTTGAAAAAGATTAAAATGATGAAATTAAATACAAAATCTCACAATAGAAATTTAAAGGCATCTACACAAAACCATGGATTGGAGGTAATGCCTTTGTCCTTTCAAATTCTTCTTCAAAAACTGAGGATTTTCCTGCATTCTAAAACTTCAGTTACATTTTAGAATGCATGCAGCTTAAAAATAGCTTTTGGAGGTCTTTTAATTATAGATCAATAAGTGTGTCTGAGTGCAAAATCAATTATTAATTTATGTAAGCTGAAAAATTGGTTTATTTTAAAAAGTTAGGTTCTATCTTCAGAGCAGCTCTTGCTTTTTTGGTAACAAACCAAGTGGATAAGGTAATCTTTCTGACCCTTAAAGTTTCACTATTTTAAAAATGATATCTTCTTAGAGGAACCTCAAGTTAGTTGGAAAACCCTGGACTTCAATAAATGTAAAGTTGAGTAATGAAAATTAAGTGAAAAATGTAACTTCTGAGGCAATAATTCTATTAGCTGGTTTTCTATAGTTTAAAATGTTGACATATGATAAAAAGAGTTGAAGTACAAGAAATGAAAATATTT
This sequence comes from Canis aureus, assembly GCF_053574225.1. NCBI lineage: Eukaryota > Metazoa > Chordata > Mammalia > Carnivora > Canidae > Canis > Canis aureus. The sequence continues at coordinate 7,144,711 of NC_135640.1, forward strand.
TCCACAGTATCCAATGTTTCTTCCCATAAAGTCTAAAAATGACTTATCTTTTGGTTAAGTAAATTTCTTCAAAGTATCTTAATCTTTTTTCTCTGGCAGATATAAAATAGGAATAAAGAAAAAAATAGAATAGGAATAAAGAGATTAAACAATGCAGTAACAAAGAACCATATTTGGTGGACATAAAAACAAGCATCAAAGAAAGAAAAAATATAAGCACATCTTAATTCACACTATGCATAAATGGCATCAACAATCAAAACTGCATGCAGAGTTCAAACAGACTTGCTTTTTAATCTTTCTTCAAAAGGCAAAGTAGTGAATGACAATCAAATATGAATAAACTGAAAATGAATCAGCAATAAAACAAGTGGTCCACAATTAACCATTTGCGGTGTTAACATTGTAAGAGAAAGAAAATCATAAATTAAAATGCTGTAGTCATATTCAAATTAACTGCTTTAAATATAGTTTATTTTAGCATCTGGTCAGGGTCACACTGATCTATTATAGATGGGAATCTGTTTTGTTTGTTTGTTTGTTTGTTTTTAAACATTCCTCCTCAGCACCATTTCTCACTTGTTATTTCATACTAGGGAGTTGTTTCTCTCCCTTCTCCTTACTGGCAGGGGTCACCTGCCCTGATAAGAGCTAAAATGCTATATGCTCCAATTTCTAGCCTCTCTTGCTGTCAGAGCACGACCATTCACCTATACCTGAGGAAAGTATGCTGAGTGTTTTTGGGAAAAGTTTGCTCCCTGTGACAAGGAAAGAGAGATGTGAGGGACAGATTTTGTTTCCTTGCTGGTTTTGGACAAAATCATGAGAAAGCAAGGTGCTTGGGGACTGCTACCACCATCTTGTTCCAGATAGAAGAAGATACGAAAATCTCAGAAAACATGGGGCACGGAACCAGCCATCAATACTATTGTTTATGTGGATTTTATTGGGTGTTCTTGTACCAGAAAACAACTGAATACCCTTTACTTTAAAGAAATTCAACCCTGCATCTGTCCTAAATTATTTGGTCTACAGGAACATTATACTTTATATAATCATGTCCAATTTTCTATCAGTTAAGTGATACAATTTCCTTTAAATTGTTTGGAAAAACTGCAAAGGGAAAAAAATGTTCCATTTGAATACTGACAGTGATTCATCACAGAAGCAATATACGATAGCAATGCAGTATAATTTGCCTTTCCAAGACTGCCTTCCTTTTGGCACTAGGTATTTCTCTATTGTAGTTTTCAAATGTATTTTTGTTTGTTTCTTTGCTTTATTCTACCAATGAAGTTTATTCCTGTTTGTTGGCTGTTTTTTTTTTTTTCAAAATTACAATAGAAAGAAGGAAAGAAGAAAGAAAGAAAGAAAGAAGAAAGAAAAAGAAAGTGTTGCCTTAGTTAAAGAGGAAAAGGATAGATTTATAGAGCCTGTTCTCTATTTGGCTTCCAACCCTCTCTCCTTTCAATAGCTACTATACCACTATAGGAAACACACTGTCACAACCACTCTTCTCGTCCTAAAGTGGAAGCAAAAAGGAACTTGAGGAAAATACAATTTGATCTTTTACCGACATTCAGGAAAAAGATGGCAAGATGAAAGTCAATAATGACCTTTCCTAATTATCTACTTTCCAACTCAGGTAGTATTAGGTACACAGGGGATCAATATATATCCATTGTGGGAATGAATAAAACTTTTAGATTACTGTGTTGCAGATAGAGCCTGGGCTTATTGTTGCTTTTGTATTAGGACTTTCCATTATGCAGAGATGATCTTCCCACAGGCAGAGGACTGATATAACATAAAATAATGAGTGCATATGTTCAAAGCCCCTATTATGTGTAAGGCATGGAGGTAGGCTTTTCCCGGGTACAATGAATATATAAGATCCAGTCTTTGCCAAAGAAGAACATTGTTTAGTAGTAGAAACAAAATAATATATATGTGGCCACAAAATACAGAGCAGAGAATAAATGCCACAAGAAAGGACTGAAGCATTTTAAAAGTTCAAAGGTAAAAAAAAAAAAAAAAGTTCAAAGGTAGATGTTTATATCATGTAAGAAGGATCATAAATGAAAAGAACATCGAGTTGGACCCTGACTGAGGGATTGCACTTCAGAAGGAGAAACGTGAAAAAAGAGTTTTTATAAAAGAGATGATAAAGCGTTTTAGAATAAAATGGTAACCCACTTTTCCTTAACCATAGAAAACATAAAGAAATCCAGGGAAAATAAATTGGAAAAATACTTGGGAATTATATTTTGGGAGTCTTTGAATGGCAGAAAGAATTCTCTCATATCTGGACATTCCCCAAAGATATGCCCCAAAGCAATTCAAAATACCCAGCTTATGTAAAGAATGTGAAACATATATCTATACAATGAAAATAAGTTAAAAAGGAATCCTTTGGTTTTATCAGACTCTATAACACAATAGTGTCCACTAATACAAATAAATGCTAAGCTTAGGTGAGATTTCAATTTATAATATTTATAACTGAGTTTTCAACTGTCCTATTTATCTAGGCCCTTAAAAATAAGATGATGGTTGATATATTCCTGTATATTGTAAATCATCATTAAAAAACATAATCATCTGATGTTCATTTTTGTGTAGACTGAAACCACTAGAGAAAGTGGGATAAAATAAGATACACTTCTAATATTTTAATTCTTTCTTTTCACACTAACATGTAAACTTCAAAATGTGAGATTCATAATAGATCTTTTGTTTTAAAGAATCTGATGAAAGATCTGAAAATGACTAGAAATAATGTCCAAAACAGGCCTGGCTTTCAGTAGTGCATCTTAATTGGTATGTGTCTGGAAATAATAATTGTTCAAAATTTTATGGGAATAAATTACTCCAATTTGTCCCTACACTACATCATCAGCTGTTTTTAAAGTGAAAACCTCTATGTCCTTAAACAGCCGACTAACTTGAGCCCTACCTATTATAGAAAGGAAGACCTAAAACCAGTGTGATCTTGTGAGAAAACTTACTTTTTCTTTTTACTGAAAGAGCTAGCATTCTTGAATCCAAATTTTTGTACAGCTTTGTAATACGTTAACTTTGTCCAGTGTCTGCATAAAATTGACTTTTTAGAACTATTTCTTGGGTTTCATAGACAGTGTAATGGTAAAATTGATATTAAAAACCAAGTAAAATTTATTTATAGCTGAGTTGGTAAAACAGCTCATCAGTAAAGATTCAAGAGAGAGAATACTTTAAACTTTTAAAAATATATTCTGCGTCAAAATAGTAAACAATAACAGCAAAAAACCCAACCCCAAGCCATAAGCGATTTTTTGCAGTTAGCCTTGGTAGAAACTTAATAAGTGGTATTCATTGTTATTAGTCAGGGGAATATATTTGAATTTTGTATCAGTTCATTCCTTTGTGTGTGTGTGTGTGTGTGTGTGTGTAATTTTCAAAATGGATTTTCAGCTGTTGTTCCAATAAAGTAGTCTAAACTATAGAAATATTAAAACACAAGCAGAGAGAAAACCTAGAGCAATTTTTTAAAAGATTTTATTTATTTACTCATGAGAGACACAGAGAGAGAGAGAGAGGCAGAGACACAGGCAGAGGGAGAAGCAGGCTCCATGCAGGGAGCCCAATGTGGGACTCGATCCTGGGACTCCAGGATCACACGCTGGGCCAAAGGCAGGCACCAAACTGCCGAGCCACCCAGGGATCCCCTACCTAGAGCAATTTTAAGCACAAAATTGTATCTATGCATCCTGGAAGTCCAAGGAAAAGGGAAACATGATGGAAAACACCTATCTTATAAATAAAGGTGGACATACCATTTACTGGAAGGCAATATGGTAATGCTTACCATTACAACTCCAAAATAATTTACTGTGTGGATATTCAGATAAGGATAATAGAATGGTATTCTGTGCAATGTCTTTAATAGGTATACAAAAGATTCATACATATTTTTATATGGCCATCTCTACTGACATATGACACCTAATAGCCAAGTGTCACATAATACTGTCTATATCATTGTGTGGTCTAGAAATCTAAATTCATAGTGACTCAGGTAGGGATAGGTTCACAGCTTAGGCAATGTCTAGGAATGGCTGCCAAATAGACTATCAATCTCAAATATCAATTGTCTCAACCAGGCTTCAGGCTGTCTAGATAATGGATGGTTCAAAATGGTGTCTGCTGATACCAAACAATGCTGACTTTTTGTTGTAAAAATGCTTATAATCAGAAAGTCAGCCAAAATGAGCAGAGATGTACTTCAGAGGCACTTACAGATGGATCCAAAATGCTCCTTTGCAAGCAGCTTCTGATCTAAGGGTCAAAATTAGTTACATATAGACCCGAAATTCTGCAGCATTGAGCACGGAAAGGTGATTTGATGTCATTTTATTATTTTTATCTGTGGCAGTCATTTTTTTTTTCATTTCGTGTATTTTTAGATGATATTGATCTTGCTTGGGTAAGTTGGGTGTTTTATCTATTCTATTTTTGTTATCATGAGACAGAATATCCTTAGAGATTGACCAATATATCTTTCAAACACACACACACACACACACACACACACACACACAGACACACACACACACTATTTTATTCCTATGTCGAAACCAGTCACGTAATTGTTTGAGGCTTATGGGCTTTGTATTTCTGCTGGCTGCTGTCTAGCACTTAAAAGAGAATTCAATCATTAATAGAATTCCCCTTCTGCTGAGAAGACCCTTTGTGAAGCTTCCAGTTGCATCTACAGGATCCTGTGATATTAAGTAAGAGTTACAATGGACATACTAAAAAAGAGCATCCATATGGCACTGACAGTAAGAATTGTGTTAAATTAGTTTCTGTTGGAAGTCTTTCTCTGCATATCTTTACTCATGCTATCAAGTCCATCCAGGCCTCAGGCTTATGTTCTTTAAACTGAGACATTTTTCTACTTATCAACTTACAAATTCTTTACTGCAAAAACTGTGACAGCACGTTCTTTGTAGACATCAGTAGGGTGGATGTAACAGGATATTGTTTGATCACAATATAAAACCTGTTTTTGTCACTTAATTACTCATGCTATGCAAGATGAAGGTAATAAATTTGACAAAATAATAATTAGTGCAATTAGCTACATGTACTGAGTTACTTAGCAATATTTCTCTAAATACCCTTTTCTTTTGAATTCAAAGGGAATTCTAAATCTTCTGCATTTATGCTTTGTTGTGACTTTAATTTTTAAACTTTGTCTTTTTTTTTTTTTTTTTTTTTTAGCTAAACTAACTTAATGAGGTAGGTTAGCCTCATATAAAAACGACTTTTTGTGAAACATTTATTGGAATTTCATTGACTTGTTTAGGATATTATTTAGATTACAGCTCCGCTGACCACAGCAGAGTGTGTATGCACAGTGAAAGGGTTTTGATTCTGAATCTGGATCATACAATCAATATTGCCTTACACTAACCAATGCAACCATCAAAAGTTATGGTAGCTTTGAGTCAATAAAGCATCTCATGAGGATATAAACTACATTGTGCAATTGTTTTTCATAGCACGTATCAATTTATGAATAGAGGTTTATATGTGTTAATATCACTTAATGACCAATATCCCTCACTGAATGGCAAATTGGGCAAATGCAAGGATAATGGGTATTGTATGTAATGCTTTACTAAGTTGGGTTGGGTTGAATTGCTTTACCATTTTAATTTTACAGTGGATACTTGAGAAAAATTTGTTGAATTAATGGGCATATATTATTGGTGATCTTTTTTATGTCTAAATTGAATGAGGATATACATTTTGAGGGCAAAGTGTTTTGACTGCCATTTGAATATAGTGGGTAATTTGACTCTCCCATTTTGACACCAACAGGCATTTTGATTCTATATCTAGTTTCTCTATCAAACATTTAGTTCCTTTTAAAAATGCTCCTTCGCTTCTTCAAACCTAGGGGTAGTAATAGCTTCCTACTTTTCCTAGTCCCCTGACCACTAATTAATTCCTTCATTTCTTCAGTTATACTCTCAGTGTGTTATTGTTCTCTAAGTGGGACTCGGAAAACTAAAAGGGCTCATTATTTCTCCTGTATTTTTTAAACTTAAGATTGTAAGCTTAGTTTTAATTTGAATGATTATTTCCACTTAATTCATTTTTTCTTGGTTCCTTTTAAAATGTTTGCTATTACTTACTACAAGTGACAATTTTTTGCCAAATGAAATATTCTCATCTTCCGTCTAATTTTTATGATTATTTTACATGTGATGAATTTTGTACATGTAGTGAAAATTATAGTAAAATGGGTAAGAGACTAATAATTAAAATTTTGAAGCACTCAATCTATGCAAAAATTGTGCCTGTTTCCTTTCATATATTCCAGAATTGTTCTATCATCTGAGATCATTTTACTGTATTTGAAATCCAATGCTTCATATACCTCCTATAATTTTTTTAAAGATTTTATTTATTTATTCATGAGAGAGAAGCAGAGACATAGGCAGAGGGAGAAGCAGAATCCCTATGGGAAGCCTGATGTGGGACTCGATCCCAGAACCCTGGATCATGACCTGAGCCAAAGGCAGATGCTCCACCTCTGAGCCACCCAGGTGCCCCTACCTCCTATAATTTAAAGTTGTACATTAAACAGTTTTATCGCAAGTAAAGACAAAATATTAAATATATTTGACATTGTTTTGAATCATGTATAATCATTTTTCTTCTAGTTATTATTTAAAACTGAGATGTTACATGTTATTTTTCATGAAAATTTTGGGTTAAAGTATTCTGGAGCTTATTACTTCAGATGAAAACCTAAGAAATTGTCCATTAAAATGATTAATATGGTAATGATAGAGAATATTAACATGTATAGCAGGAAAATATATATTTATGACAAATATATAAAATATATGAAATTAAAGATGATCCATTATTGAGTAGAATATAACGAGTAGAACATGCAAATTTAAGAAGAGCTTTTTTTGTTCTAAAGATTTTATTTATTTATTCATGACAGATACAGAGGGAGAGAGAAACAGAGACACAGGCAGAAGGGGAAGCAGGGTCCATGCAGGGAGCCCGATGTGGGACTCGATCCCAGATCACGAGATCATGCCCTGAGCAAAAGGCAGATGCTCAACCACTAAGCCACCCAGGCATCCCAAGAAGAGCTTTTAATACACTAAAGGAAAATGAACATGGGCACAAAAAGTAATATTAATATGTGAAATTCATGTTAAAGAAATTAAAGGGGGTGTGAAACTATTTTTGAAAGAAATACTCTTAATTTATTGTATGTAATTTTTTAAAGATTTCATTTACTTATTAGAAAGAGAGAAAGAGAGAGAAAAAGTACGAGCAGAGGGGAGGGTCAAAGGAAAAGGGAGGTGCAGACTCCTACTGAGCTTGGAGCTGGATGCGGGGCTCCATCCCAGGACCCCTAGATCATGAACTAAGTCGAAGTCAGATGCTTAACCAACTGAGGCACCCAGAAGCCCCTTGTTATTGTGTATTTACTTTATCACGTCCTATTAGACAAAAGTACACAACAAAAATTTAAAGAATTATGCCATTAAACTTAATCACCTACTAATATATATTAATAAAATTATTTTATAGTAAAGCAGTAAAGGTTAATTGTATGGGATTTTTTTAATATTGGCATTTTTATGATCTGGGAAACAGCAGGACACTTTAAAACTCAAAGATATTTTGGGGCTCCTGGGTGGCTCAGTTGGTTAAGTGTCTGCCTTCAACTCAGGTCATGATCCAAGGGTCCCGGGATTTGAGCCCCAAGTCAGGATCCTGCTCAGCTGGGAGCCTGCTTCTCCCTCTCCCTCCGCCCCCCACTCATGCTCTCTCCATCTTAAATGAATAAATAAAATCTTAAAAAATGTAAAGGTATCTTGACTGAGGTTTAGTTTAATCAAAGTTTAAGAATATTTGTGTGTATGTGTGTGTTCATACACACGCATAACTGTGTCTGTGTGTTAGTAAGTCTGCAGGTTTGCATATACACGCATAGGAGTGTGGTTCTTTCTTTTCATAAAATTATAGTAGGGGCCATAGTGTCATTGTTTTTAGGCAATTTTCTTGGTATACATTTTATTATATTTCCAAAATGGTCATTATTTATTTATTTATTTATTTATTTATTTATTTATTTTTTCATTTGTTTGTTCACAAGAGACACAGAGAAAGAGAGAGAGAGAGAGACAGGCAGAGGGAGAAGCAGGCTCCATGCAGGGAGCCCGACGTGGGACTGGATCTCGGGTCTCCAGGATCACACCCTGGACGAAGGCAGGCGCTAAACCGCGGAGCCACCCAGGGATCCTTAAATGGTCACTATTTAAAAAGAGAGAGAACGCTGTGCAGTAAATTACATCTGCTGCGATCAGACAACTTCACAATTGGAACGGCCCCTGACATTTCATCTGAGGGTTACCTCCTGGGATAAACTAAGGGACAATTTCAATGGAATCCAAAAGAAAGAACTTATAAAAAGCTCTTTCAAAGAACAAAGACTAATTGCTCAGTACAAACTTTCATCTCTGTTTTTATTGTTGTTTTGTTTTGTTTGTTGTTTTTTATAATTTCCATAAACAACAAAAGTATCTGTTAAATGTATTGGAAAACATGCAGAAAATTAATAGGGAGTTTAAAACAAAACCAAACAAAGCAAAAGAACAAACAAACAAAAAGGAGCAAAAAGAGCTCGGGATTCTATAGACTGAGTACATCAGAAAGTTTCCTTCAATGCAAACTGTTCCTTTTCTACTCTGTCTTTAATAGGCACTATTGCTCTTGTAGTAGTGATGTTTTTTGTTTTTGCTTTTGTTTTTAATAGCATCTCAAAGAGGAAGACAAAAGTGCAAAAGCACTGGGGATGATACTGGAAGGGTTGGTTACTGATTCTCTTTCTGCCATTCATCCAGCATGTGAAAATGTGAACAGAGATTAAACTCCTCAAGTTTTGGATTTATAATCTATAAAATGGGCTTTTAAAAAACCTTTCCCTAACAATAGTGGTATTGTTCTAAGAATCAAATAAAATAATGCTATGAGAGCCTTTTCAAACTGCCATGAGCTACGTAATGTATTATTTCAGCGACACAACCACGTGAGAAAGCAGTTGCAGAATATAAACGATATTTCAAGTTGGAGTGTGAGGAAACACTGCTCTCTAATTTAAAGTCAAAATCATATAGACTTGCTAGAGAGTGAACTAGTGAAGCCTTTAGTTTAGAAATTGAGTGTTTTGGACTGCACACAAGTACTTTAAAACTCTTTTAAATAAATGCTTCCATATCATCCATTACACGGGATGGATCCCTGGTGAAATGATACTTCACATTAATAGCTAAATTATTGACCGCTGTTAATGTGTCCCTAAATACAAAATGGATTTAAAGATTTCTAGGATAACATTGCTGGAGAGTAATTTAAATAAAATGTCATTTTAAAGACATCAGCCTTGTTCACAGAATAGCAAACACTGAATTGGTAATTCGCTCATTTACTAGTACTTTATCAAGAACCAACAGTCTAAGAGTCGCTGTGCTAGGCACTCTGAGAGTTTCAAAAAGGAATAAGACAATGAGTATCTAGACCAGAAGAGAGTATAAGATGAGTCTGCAGTCCCTATTTTGCAAGGGAGAAAGTGAAGTGTGTGAAAGATGTGCAACAAAACCTCATGGGTTTTCAGAGACAGACTGCTTCTAGGGAGGTTTAACAGGGAATGCTTTCAGAAGCAGTTGTAAAATGCAAACTATAAATGTTTATCAAACACTCGTTGAACGAGCTTCCTTTTCTTGAAATAAGTATGAGTATGATCATTAAGTAACTTGAACATTATGCAATTTCTTTTTGTGCCCACTTCTAAAGGGTGCCAACTTCTAAAACTTCTTAAAATATAGAAGTGTTCACATTCTATCTGAATGAGACTGAATAATATTTTAATTATTCCACTGTAGATACCTATTTTGTATTGAGGACCTTATATTAAGTATAAATAAAATGTAAATTAAAAGGCCACACTCTATTTTTGTTCAATGTGTAAAAAAAAGTATGAGTTTACTTTTAAGAAATTGGAACTCCACGGCTTCATTGCAATTTTTGATTATCTACCTGTCTTTGTGCATCAAGATTTACAGCCAGATAAAATATGTTGAAGAGTCTAGAGTTTATTTCCAAAACAAACAAACAAACAAACAAACAAAATTAAACTAGCCTGGCTGCTTGTATGTTATCTCATTGAATCTTCAAAACCATTCCAGTTAATTATATTTAACCAAGAATTAAGGAGATTAGGAAACTTGCCCAAATAGTACTGCTGGATTCAAATCTAGTTCTGTTTGAATTAAGTCCATACTCATTCCACATTCTTTTGTTTTTTTCAGGCATATTTCAAGTAATCATTTACTGTGACATAGTATCTTAAAAAAATCTAAACTATAAAATATATTATATATAATATATATATAAAACACGTTATGATTTTATTATATAAAGTTACTAGTAAATCTATAGTCAAATGTTTTATTATTATACTTTTATGAAATTGCAAGATTTTAGGGCACCTAAATACCAAATTTCATGGGATTACATTTTTTATGCATGGTCAAAACGAGTCTTTCTCTCTGTATTTTTATTTGTTATTGCATTCTATTTATTACTTTATTTATTCTGAATTTTCAACATAAGTTCTAAATTAGTTGTTGGCCTGAACAGCAGACCTAAATCTATTGTTCAACAAGAGTTTTTGTTATTTGAGATTGTAACTTTATATTTGTATTTGTGTCTATGTGCATATGTTTGTATTTAAGATTATAATAAATAAAAGCAAGCAAATGAACTTTACTGTGGGTTCCAACAAGTAGACTTGGTAATATCTTTATTTTCATTGATTTATTGAAATGTATTTGTGAGACAGATAAATTAGGTTATGATTATATATGACATTTAAAGAAATTTTATTCTGAATACTTTTACTACGTCCCCTCCATGATGCAATACACATATAACAAGAGTTAGCTTTTGGCTGATAGGTTTTTCTTCACTGGTTTGATGTTTTGGTTTCATTAGAACAGAAAGGTTAATCCTTTAGATCTTCCCGTAGGAAGCAGGCAAGCAGCTCATTTATTTTGATCGGAACAACTTTTCAGACTTGTTCTGTTTACCTATTTCCTAACCTTATTCTGACATCCCAGGCCCTTTACCTGCCATCCATAAGCAAGGACTCATTTGAAAATTAATCCACTGGAAACAATTTGCATTGAAAGCAAGGCAACCTGATACACTAGAGAGATCATTGGACTGAAACAAAAATGTCTAGTAGCAACTCCACTACTAATTAGGTGATAAACCATAGGCATCTACTCTTAACCGTTTTCCTTCTTTTTTCCATTATCTGTAAAATGAGACATCTGGATTAGTTAATATTTAAAGTTTCCTTAGCACTAAGTATTGTTATGAACATTTAAGAATTTTAAGAACTGAGAGTCTGTTTTCTACATTTATGTTAATATAAATTTTTGATTCAGCACAACAGCTTGTGATATACTGCTGAATGTCATTTGCTTAGTCACAGCACTGGGGGATGAAGGTAATAAAAATTCCGTGAACATGTTTGCAAAATATAAATGCTTAAGCAATCTTTGTAGCCACAACTTGTGGTGTAGATGGAAAGCAATCTTGAATAAACAAGATGAATGAAGTGAAGGGTAACCACTGCTTTATCATTCTTCATGTAGAGTACAGAATCTATTGCCTGTATGTCTAAGGGGCAAAGCTTTATAATTCCAAACAATGAAACCATATTTTAAAACCACATTAAGAGAAAATTAAATATTAATCTTTATAGAATGGATATGGTGAATGGAATCTAAAAATCAAATAATTTATCATAGAACTAATGCTACAGTAAGGCTATCTCAACACAGAATATCTAAAATATAAATGGCAACAACTGATTATCTCAAATATTTTCTTACATGTCATTTTCCATTTCTCTGCATACAGTTTCCACAGTAGTTACTAGAATGATGTAGATTTCTGTTTTATGGCACTTATCCCCAGGATTTGACACTTTTTTCTTGAATCATAGAGCTTCTCCTCTGGGGCCATTATGGCAATTTAAAAACCCAATTCAACTGATGGCATAGTTTTGAGTTATATTACTCTATGTATTATAACTATGAAATCGACAAAACATATATTAAGCTTAAGTCATTTAAATATTTAGCTTCCAGAAGTGATGTATAAATATATTCCTGAAGAGGCACTGAAAATCTTTCATAAAATATTCTAATAATCTTTTTATCCTTATCTTCAAACGCTAATTCTTTTTCAAATAAGGAAAGCCAAAAAGCAGAGCAAATGTTTAATTTTCTGTCAGAGTCAGCAGTTAAATGATGCTACCAGAAAGATTTGCTGAAATCTGAGGAACTCACCATTCAAAAAGGTCCTACTGACCATGGTTTTGTTATGACATAAATAATACCACAAAAGTACAATAACAAGGCTCCTTTATGTCTCCTTATGGACCTTGTTGAACACATAATTCACCTGTAAATTTTAATTAAATTAGTTCCCTAGACTCTGATTACATGTTTATTTTATAATCACTGGGTAACAAAGTTCATCATCCCATTCATTCATTAATTTACTCGTTATTGAACACTATCTGTGTTTAAACACTCTGATTACACAATAGAGGCACAAAAATGAAAAAAAAAAGAAGTAGATGTCTTTCCTCATTTAAGTTAGAGCCTACAAGAGAAAATAAGGAGCATCAAATAATAGAAAATAAGGAGCATCAAATAGTCACACCACAAGGAAAAATGCTCCGTAGGTAAAAATAAAATGTGATGATGATCTAGGGTGTACAGATCACAACTGCAATCATTAAAATCAGAGAAACATTTGTGGAAGTTGAGTATCTCGTCTGCACTCGTGAAGATGAACATATTTGCAATACAACCTCATATATTCTAAGCACTTTGCAATATATTTATATAACTGTATAGTTTTATATTACTTCAAAAAAAGAATCTCTTTCATCTAGGAAGCTTTTTAAAATACTCAGTTCATAGTTATCTTTTCCAAGAATGCAGCCTGTTCTCTCACTGAATTGTGATCATACTTCAATCATAACCCTTGCCAAAGTGCAGTGGAATCATTTTTTCTTTCTGTCCCTCCCACTATGAATTCCTTGAGATAGGAATTATTTAGTGTTGTCTTATTTAAAAAATGTAAGATGCACCTGATGTAAGTATTTGATAAATGCCTGTTGATGGAACAAGTAGATAACTAATCTGAGTTCCTAGGCAAGAAAAATATTTTTCTTGTATTAATAAATATGATTTTAATTGAGTTCTCTTTGAGATTTACAAATGCATATACTATGTCATTATATTTTTACACAAGTTTCATCTACTTATATTTCATTACAGACAATATAGTAATATCTCATTTGACAGGATATAATTTAAAAACTTTGTTGGATTAAATTTTATATACATGACACAGCTTCTAAAATTTCACAGTAGAATTTTTTCTGTAGATTTAAATACAAATTTATGAGTGTGTACTGTATATAGCATTTATTACTAAATTAAACAATTTTTGAGGGAAAACTTAGTGAGAAGCAGGCATAGGTTAATGAAAACTTGCAAGCGCTAGATGCAGGCAAATCTAAATTTGCATTTTAACTTTGCAGCTCCCAGCTCTGTTTCCTTAGGCAAGTTATTGAAATTCTATATTTCAGTCCACTCATCAACAAAATGATGATACCAAAAAACTACTTTTTCTTCCCCCGGGGTTGTTACTGGGAGTAGGAATAAAGTATATGTATTCCTTTAATACTAGTTATAATAATGATAATGGTAATATTGATGATAGCGGATGGTAATATTGATAGCAAACATTTAGCACTCATTATTCCCCAAGCATCATTCTAAATACTTACACCGACTAATTCAAATTCAACAGAAATATGACAAGAAAGTCTCCCTTTCTAGACTACAACTCCCTACTGGACAGAGATAGTGCCTGCATATTCTCTAATGTTTTAAAAGCCAGGAGGCCAGTGAAGCTGAAGTGAAGTTACCATGTTGAAAGAGAAGTAGGGGATGAGTTTGGATACAAAATGTATCTATGTATATATATTTTTATTTAATTTATTGCTCTTTTTTTACCTTCTCTGCTTAAAATTGGCTTCTTTTCTCTGTTCCTCACTTCTGCATGTATTATTCCTCTCAATCCTTCCTATCAATTCTACATTGTTTCAAGTTTTTTTTAAAGATTTTATTTATTTATTCATGAGAAACACAGAGAGACAGACAGACAGACAGACACAGAGATAGAGACACAGGCAGAGGGAGAAGCCGGCTCAAGCAGGGAGCCTGACGTGGGACTGGATCCGGGGTCTCCGGGATCACGCGCTGGGCGAAAGCCGCGTCTAAACCGCTGAGCCACCCGGGCTGCACTGTTTCAAGTTTCATATCAACTTCATGTAGTTCATCATATATTTCTCACCCTCACTTTTGGAGGTTCTGCTTTATTTCAGTTAATCTGCTTGATTTCCTTCACATGTAATTTTCTTGTTGCCACCAATGTGTCTCTCTATACTGAATACAGTTGCCTTGTAAAAATAGTTTTATATGTGTGTGTTGTTTGTTTCTAGTGCTTAGACATATTGCCATATTTGGAGGACTTTTGTGCCCAAATTACAAATCCAGAATTTTAATAAAGAAAGAACAAAAATCAACTTTGTGTTTATTTTTATGGGCAGTATTAGCCAAGATAAGGACGAGAAAAATGAAATTTGTATCTTATATTCATATATGTTGGCCTAACATAAAAGTCAACCAAAAATGTGAAACATTTATGGATATTAAATTACTGGAGAATCAGCAACAATCTGGAAATAAGTGAAATTATAAATGTTATGTTTATCTGTGTTTATAATATTGAAAATAATATTAATTATAAGCAAGTATGTAATATTGAGCTATAATGTGAAAAATGTATCGATCCATGAATCTTAATGATCATGTTAAATGACATTATTAATTAGGATTATTTCTTTTTTTTAAAAGTTTGCATTATTTATTTATTTACTTATTTATTTATTTATTTATGAGAGGCACAGAGAGAGAGAGAGAGAGAGAGAGACAGGCAGAGGGAGAAGCAGGCTCCATGCAAGAAGCCCAAATGGGACTCGATCTCGGGTCTCCAGGATCAGGCTCTGGGTTGAAGGTGGTGCTAAACCACTGAGCCACCAGGGGTGCCATAATTAGGATTATTTCTAAAGTTATTCTTTTTGTTGACAATACAATATTGAAAATTGTGAGTGTTTAATTGCTATGAAATTAGAGTTATTTAAAAGATAGGATAATTAAAATTGAATGAAGAAAACATCAAAGGCAAGCAAATGTATGAAATATTTGACTACATGTGAGAATTATGGCTCTGTGTTTATATATATTAAAAGAGAATAATATCTAAATTTAAAAAATATCGACTATAGCAAATTAATAAAAAGTGATAAAAATGTTATGTAGTGTCATTGCAGAAATTCATACAGATTCCTTTGCTCTCTCTAAAGGAATCAAAGTGCCTAGTTAGCATCATGGATATTGCAAAATAAATTTCAGAGTCTTGAGTCCATCATTAAGGTGACGACACTGAAAACCCAAAGTTGCATAATTTTTCAGTGGTACAGCAAAACTAGGACTTAACCTAGTGTGTATTTGTTCCTCCCAGCTGGCTCTTTATACCAGTTTTTATAGTCAGTATGTGTTTGTAAAGTAGATCAATGCAGTTTTAAGATTTAGAAGAGTCTCTAAGAAGGGCCAAGTCAACTTACTATTTTTACAGACAGATGCTTAAAACCTAGAGAGACTAAAGACCAAATGTTCTGAAGGAACATGGGAGGCAAATTTATCCTGGCTTCTTACAACCTTGAGGAGCAACCATCTTTCCTAATTACAACTAGAATGGAATGCACCTTCTTTGGACGCAAGCATATAAATTGATTTAATACTATAATCCCTTCAAATGCAGACACAAGTTATATATCTCTGCCATCTTTCCTACTTTTGCCACTGATAAACGTAGGCGAAGTGCTTCCGAAAAAGCCACAAAAATACATTAACTCTAAGATACTCTGTCTTATAATTGCAGTGTACTAGTCTTAACATTTAATTTTAAAATATATTGTGTGTAAGCAATTCTCCTAATGGAATTACATTAAGTTGAATTTATCCAAAAGTAATGTAATAAAATGAAACAATTACTTTGATTTTAAGAATGTTTTATATGAAATAAAATCACCATGCTTTTACATTATATAGTAAGAAGATGATATTGCGTCTGACTTTAACTTATTTTAACCTACTATTCCTGAAAACTGAATATTTTGGTTAAGAAATATCCAGGATGCAAAAGCTATCATTACATTGCCTTTTTAATATGTATTCTTTATTTGTCTTAGTAGGTTGTCCATGGAAATTTTAGGGACAGTCAAGTGGCCCAAACGGTATATTGGATGATAAACTTGTTGATTGAGCTGATTGACTACACTCATTTTGGCTGGAGATACTAAAATTATTAAATATGCTGATTTTTCTCCTAAATCACTGAATAGTTTCAATATTACATAGAAAATTTTTAAACAAAAACAGAAGAATTTGTGTACAACTCATAGAGAAAGTGATAAATTTACATTCAACCAGAATTTCACACTAACTAAAATCAACTCATTAGTAAGTCATGTGTGAACTTTTCTCTTATTGTCCCCAAAATATATTTCTCAAAATTTATTTCAAATTCCTTCCACATATTTATTATCTATTGAACTTTGTCTTGGTAACAGCAGGTGTTAAAATGCAACTGTCTATCAATCTGTTTTATACGACTGTTTTTGTATGCACAGCCCATATAAGAATTAAAATAAGAATTTCTCACAATACAGTATATAAGTCTTAACTATTATTCTTTTGTCTTGGAATTAGAATGGGATTGGAATCTACAACTGCTCATAAGAGGGAATCATTAAACATAATTTTGACTTGATTGATTATCAAAAGGTACACCCAATACTTGTTCTTTACTTATATTTATAGAAAAGTATTAAGTGTGATTTCTTCCAAACACCAGGAGTTGGAAACCAAACAGTCATAATGTGCAGAAAATCATTTGCATTCAAAGGTGCTCATTGCTGCATTATATATTCTAACAATGAAACTGAAAAACAACTAAATGTCCCAAAATAAGATGACGGTTAATTTTTGTTGAAACTCACAGCATAAAATAAATTTTGGTAATCATACTTATATTTTTGATAAAATTTTAGTGGTTAGAAATATGCTCAAAGACATATACTATGCAAAAATGAAAAAAAGAATTCAAAGTCATCTATTTGTCTTGATTCCAATTACATCATCATCATCATTATTATTATTATATTATATTACATTGAAAGAGTACTGAAAAACAACTTGCCAAGACATATTGAAACATTAACACTTAGTTTTGAGTACAAAGATTATAAGGTAACAATGAGAATTTTCAATATTTTGCACAATGAGGTAATGAGTGAGTTTTCTTTCCTTTAGTATATTTTTTCTTAATGACAATGCTTTCTTTTTATATTTAAGAAATAATCAAAATTCACATTAAAAGCTAATAGATGTGTGAACAATAACAAAAATGTGATTTATACAAATATATTAAGAATTAAGAAGAAAATTCCCAATAGGTTCTTTGTAATGCAGTTTCATAAAGGAGAAAGGACTGGAAGGGTCTGATGGACAAAAAAAATATGAATATTTTGATATGTGAAGGTGTGAACATCATTTAGGTTATAGAGATGTACACTTCCAAAAATAATAATATTTATTCAAGTAAAAACATGATAGATTTCTAGAATGTTTACCTTTATTTTCAAATTCCTTCACATTTAATGTATTTTGCTATCAACACTTTAAAAAATATCTATCCTCTGAAATAACTATTTTTGAAAGAAATATTGCTATAATGTACTTTCTAAAGTGAATTTGGTTGAACAATTATTTATTCCTTTAGTAAAAGTGTAATCATCTAATAAACACTCACAGTTGCCAAAATGTAGCCTTTGGAACACTGGAAGAATGCTGATACCTGATACATGTATGACCCTTATATTTTACCAGAAACATGCTCAAAGGAAAAAGAAGAAAGAAAAATCATCTTACTCTCCTAAAACCTACTGGAAGCTAAATTTAAAGAGTGTGTATCAAGTAGTTGAAAATCTCTCAAATCCTCCAGCTAAGAAAAAAAAAAAAAATCAAAATCCCTTCTAGGAGCTCCTGGGTGGCTCCATCAGTTGAGCTTCCGGCTCTTGGTTTCCACTGGGGTCATGATCTCAGGGTTCTGAGATGGAGAGGGGTCTGAAGTGGGGGTGGGGAGGGAGGAGTCTGCTTGAGGTTCTCCCTCTGCCCCTCCCCTGGCTCTCTCTCTCTCTCTTTCTCTCTCATACATGCATGCTCTCTCTCTCTCAAATAGATAAATAAATAAAATCTTATAAGAAAGAAATCAAGGAAAGAAGAAACCAAAATCCCTAATTAGTGCTGCAAAAAAGCACATGACTTATTTAATTTTCTGTCATTTGATTCTTGTCTTTTGGATTTTTTTTTTTTAACTAATTACTGTTTTCCATAGTTATTCCCACCTCATCAGGTTGCAGAATGTGAACTAAACTGGTAAAATAAAGTGTGGTGCTTACTTACTTCAGGCCCAGCCTAATCAAGCCATAGAATACCAAACTTCCCTCTATATATTTATCTAATTCGATCACACATTATCTTCTCATTATCTTAAATCAAAGTGAGCTACTTCATCCTCTTCATTTTATTACTGGATTGAAAGAACACACTCGCCCACAAAATGTCAAATGTTCAATGGCTTAAAATGCAAGAGCCCTGAAAATTGCGCTTACCATTTAGTGGCATCGATTGTGTGCTAAGCACAGTCCAACATCATTTACACAACTGTCCTCTGAGGGGAGGAGAGTGAGATGTTTTATGACTGAAAAGGATGCAAAAAAATGTTCATATGTGTCCACGGTCACCACACTACAAAGTTAAGGAGCTCTTCTGAAAGCTGAATGTACCTGATTCTAAAGCCCAAGCTTTTCAGCTCTTTGCTGTGGCAGATTATATATATATATATATATATATATATATATATATATATATATAATACAATATTATATAAAAATATAAATAATATATAATATATAATATATAATATATAATATATAATATATAATATACATTTGGCACATGGATAAGAATATTGAAGAAGTGATATGAATAGCATGAGCTGCGGTATGAATTATGCTGTTGTCATCTATTATTTGAGTAACTTATTGAGAACAGGGCCTGAAAACTAAAATGATAAAATCTAGACTTCTACATAATCCCTAAATGCAAATTAATGACTAGTTAGAAACAATCATTATATACTAGCATAACATATTATCTCCAGTGTACAGTATCTCTATTGTGGATAGAAAACACTACAAACAGATAATGAGAAAGACTCAGCAAGACAGAAAGATCCTATGTAGCTTGTAAATGGGTCATGTTAACATAAGCAAGTAATTTAGGTGTTGAAGGGATCATGGCTCAGCAATTTTATTTTTGTTTTTAGATATTACTAAATTAAGGAGAGTGCTTAGAATGTCAGAGGATAATCTCAATATTAGACTTCAAAGTAGCCTTTAATTTTAGGCTTTTTCAGAAAGTTAAACTATAAAGGTTTATTTAAATAAGCAGACAAAATAAAAGACACTGTACAAAACCAAAATAGAATGATAATATATAATTTGAGTGGTCAATAATCCTCATGGAAATGTAGAATTCAAAGTACAGGTAACAATTATTAATAAAGTATTAATTTTTTCCATAGCTATTTTCTAAATGTATATAACAGTTTCTCAAACATGATGGGCCCTTATTTATTGAATGGATGAATGAATGAATGAATGAATGATTGTATGATTACACTGAAAATTTGAGAAAGAATCTGTTTGACACAATATTTTAATAAGTTTATTGGTTTTTAGAACCATACTTAGTTTTCAGATCACAAGCTAAAAAAAGTGAAAATTAAAATATTAAGCCAAGAGCAGGCAAGGTAGCAAAAATAATAAAACTTAAAAAGTGAAACTTAAGAAAAAATTAAATTACGCACTGATTTTAGCTGAGAAAAGAACAGCTGTTAGTGAAAATCTTTAAGAAAATAAACAGTAATAAAAGAATAATTATTGAAGTTTATTTCTACTGAAAAGATAGGAGGAAATCTGCTTAAGTTAAAATATTAGGAGAACTTCATAACTATGAGACTGCTAAAATTTAGCAAATTTAGTGAAACTAATAAGTAAATTGACATATATTTTCATTGTTTTTTGAAAAAAAAAAAAAAAACATTTACTGATTGACGACAGATGTCAGGAACTATAGTAGGCCCTGTAAATACAAAGAAAGCTTAGAGACATAACCTGGCCCCACAGTTCCAAAAGAATGATTTTGATCCCAGCTGGTGAATGAATTAGATATTCTTCAAATTGTAATGTCTGAGTGCTGTGATGTATGTGTGCTGGTATGATTCTGAGCATCATTTCCTGTAGACATTCTCTTTTGATTCATTTAAATAATGCAATTCACAGAGAAATAGTTAAACTTGTACACTAAAGCACTATTCAAAGAAAAAACTGATTGTTAGTCTAGCCATATTTCTATACAACCTATAATTGGAAAAAACAATTCTATTCTCCGGGTCTATGGGGCAATATGCAAATCAGAATTCATCTGCACAATGGAGTTTTGTGATTTCTCTCAGCATAACCTATCTTTATTTGCTAGCTCTTTACATGACAGAGGGTTCAATAACCCCCACTTCTCCAGCTCTCTGGCAAAGGAGCAAGAGATTGCTTTCCAGGCGGGTAGTCACAAGTAAGCAATTTCAGGAATGCTCTAATGAGGCAATCCATAATGGTTTTCCTAACTGAGTTCCTTCACCAACCACAGGGAAAAAAAAATGTAATTCTAGCAGCCTGTTTGAAGAAGGAACACATACACACTCGTTCCTTGTATTAGAAGAAAATGCATTCGTAGATGAAATGATCACTATAGAGGATAATCTTGGACAACAATTTATGCAGGTCATTTGACGTGTTTTCTAGGCCTGGGCTAAATATAGACTTCAAAGAGTGGCTGGTTCTTTTAAATTATATTCCATATTTCATATTTTATTAGCTTAAAAATTCTCCTTTGTGGAAATAGAGGACTCAGAAATAAATATGTATGCCTTTAACATTTTATTTTATTTTTGTATGCCTTTATTTTAAATTGAGATTTTAATGAGTATATGAAGTATAGTATATCTTAATAAGAGTATGTATAACTTAATGAGAGTATCTCTCTTTTCTTATATATATATATATATATATATAACATACATATACATTATATATTATGTATATTATACATTATATATTATATATATGCATTTCAAATGCTTATAACTCAACAGAATGAAATGTATCACCTTAGGTATTTATTAGAAGTGCTTAGAATTTTTGTTCTCTTTTTCTCTCTCAAATTAAGAATGAACATTATGATCTAAGTATAGTGATAGTTTTTCCTGAAGGAGTGTCAAAAAAGTGCTAAGTGGTATAAGAGGACTATAACTTGATATGTTATTAGAGTAATATTAGAGATTTCAGTACTTAGTTGGTGTTTTATAGATCTTTTTGTAAAGCTTACTGTTTGCTATGAGGAATGCTTTTTTAAAAAATAATAAAACGGTATAGCCCTTTCAGAGGCACCTGAATCAGTCTGTGTAGGATAATCATCTGGAATTTATATTTTGATCACACTCTTTTGGGGATGTTTTATGTACATGAAGTTCTGGTTCTACTATTCTAAATTTTTCTCATCTCTTCCTCCAGCATTGAAATAAATCTCTAACTCCAATTATTACTAGGTTAAATTATCCTAGACTTTTAGAATTGAAAATGACCACAGAATTCAGCCATTTAAATCTTCCCTACAGGGACGCCTGGGTGGCTCAGGGGTTGAGCGTCTGCCTTTGGCTCAGGTTATGAGCCTGTGGTCCTGGGATCGAGTCCCACATGGGACTCCCTACAAGAAGTCTACTTCTCCTCTATATCTCTGCCTCTCTTTGTGTCTCTCATGAATAAATAAGAAAAAAATCTTTAAAAAAATAAATAAATCTTCCCTACAATTTGGGGTGGGGAGACTTACTCCAAATTTCTATTTTACAAATTTGAAACTAGTTAATTTTTGCAGAAATTCTTGGCTCTTCTCAAAAATGCAAGCTTGTCAGTCAACAGTTTTTAAGTCACCCCTTTCCTCCGCCACTATGCTCTGGTATCTGTGAACTCTACACTGTCCTTCTGTAGCTCATTGGAGCCGTCAGCATCTTACTCCCGTGGCTGTACATAGGATTTGCTACAAGTCATAGTAAATCTGATACTTCCAATGGTATCTTTGTTGTCAATTACCAGTTCTTCGACCAAGTCTCTCTACATCTCTCACTCATTCATTGCCAATATCTGAGTTCTTCAGTTTCATGGAGATTTCCAAATTCATTGACTCTCTATTTCCTCCTGATTAGAGCAAAGCCATGCCCGGGCATTATATTTTGTTCATAACTAAAAGACTGTATCATGTGATACATCAACAATGCTTTCGACTATACCACAATTGCACCCCATCTGGTCTTCTTTTCTAGCCTGCTCTGTAAAACCTCACCCCTTCGTGTATCCACATAGCCTGTAAAAAGAGCATGGCTGAAGAAAACATGAACTTAAGTGTAAGCCAGTGATTTTCTTTTTTTACCCCCCTTCCTTTCCCCAAGCCAGTGATTTTCAAATTCAAGTGGTCTCTCAGCTAGCTTAAAAGTACTTTTATTTCTTTATTCCCTACTCAATAGTCCCTCCAAAATTTTGGTGACAATGCTAAAGTTGTTAACTACACGCCATCCAAATTCTCAGCAGACAAATTTAAGTCATTGCACTTAGAGAATTATCATCAGTAACCATTTTTTTCTATTCAGGTAATCCAGGTTCCAAATTAATCCTTTCATTTCCTCAGTCTTTTTCACATCAACCACCCCATCATATATTTGCAGCTTCACTATGTCTTTAACACTTCTGCTGACTCTTTCTTCTCATCATGTGCATTCATGTGAGTGATGTATAGGGGCTAGCTAGACACGAGTGTGTGTGTGTGTTTGCACTCACATGAGAGAAAGAGAGAGAGGGAGAGATATATTTGGAAAGAAGGTATAGAGAATATAGGAGTATGAAAATAAGCATCACTAACTGAATCTGAATCTTGTGACATAATCTCTCTACAAATATGTCCCTGAAAACACTAAAGATAGGCATTATTATCTTAGTTTTACAGAGAAGAATCTTGAGATTCAGGCTCTACAACTTGTCCAATGAAGTAATAATAGCTAATATTAATTTAGCTCTTACTACTTATTAGGTGTTCAAATCACTTTAAATTATTCAGTAGTGTATATGCTTCTTAAGTAGTTATATAATCCCCATTTTATAGTTAAGGAAATATCACCCTATCCTAGCTAGTACCTTCTTTTTCCCTTAAAAGACAAAATCTTTGAAATCATTGTCCAACTTCAAGATCCCTTTTCCCTCAATTTCCAGGTACTCTTACCAGCTGGAGTTTTTGAACTGTCACACAAAGTGCAACAACAAAGCATCTTGCTTCTAAATCTACTGTTTCTCTTTCTTCTAGCCTCATTTATGCCCTCATCAAGCCACTCATCAAGCCTCATCTCTCCATCTACTTATTCAACATTCTCAGTTTGATCATACCAATAGTCTTCTACTGATATTTTTATTGTCTCCTGAATGTCTCTTATAAAACAAAAGCATGGTCATAATTGTTCTATCTTTGTTTTGTCCATTACTGGATTCCACTGGCTTCAGGATAAAATCCCCTTGGCAAGACATAGAAAGACATGTACTTAAGCCTTCTTGAATTCATCCTCACCTTCGGTTTCATGCCTTTGCCCATGCTTTTGTTCCCAATATTTGAAAATTCTGTTTTCTTTCCAACATATCACACACACACACACACACACACACACACATTTGTTTCTGCTTAGGTAATCCTATACATTATTCACTTTACATGATCCACTATATGGTCATTCTGATATTCCCCATCTAACTTCCCTTACAAATCAACCTGTTAATTCTCCACTCACTTTGGTCCTCATTCTAGATCAGAGCTCAGCAAACATTTTCTCTAAGAGAGCCAGACCAGGCTCTCTGGATCTAGAGGCAAAATTGAGCAACTGTTTTTTCCAGAAAGGCAATAGTCTTGGTCTGTTTTAAATTTCACATTTAAAAAAGTAAAAAGAAAACAAAACAGGACAAAACATTTTTACTTCCGAAGACCTAAAAACAAGCAGTGAGTCAGATTTGACCGATAGGGAGTAACTTGCCAATATTTATCTTAGAATATAATTATTTGTGTAATTTATCTCTCACACCCACTTTACAGATGAGAATGTAGGGATTGTATCTTTAATCTTTGTATGTTTAGTGATTATCTCAGTGTTCACTGCATATTGGTCATTTAGTAGATGTTTATTAACATAAAACGAGAAATATGTGATACTCTATCCTGAGTCCATGCCATAAATGTGGTCAACCATTTCCTTTTAAAATGGAAGAACTTTCATCAGGAAAAATGTTAAAGTGGCTTATCTAAGTGTAGAGTAAGTATAAATATAATACTTATATTTACTGATACAAGATCAGTACATTATAACAGTCATTTGGCCATATCTCTTACTCATCAAAGCAGACATTGTGTCTACTTTTTTGTTTATCCTGGGCTCGCAGCATTGAGGTGCGTAATTTATAATCATGAAATTGTTTTCATCTTATTGTACAAAAAATTCTAATATATTTCATATCATTGTATCATAAATGAACACTTTGAGGGGGTATTGTTATTTCTATATAAAAATGATGTAACTGAAAAAAAATGATGAGACTGAACATGAGATTGTGTGACTTGTCGAATGACACAAATACAATGCAGCAAAAATGTGGCTGAATGACACAAGTCCCGTCTTCTGATCACATACCCAGACCTTTCTTCTTATAAGTTTACTGTTTCACCAAAAGAAAATGTGTGTTGTACTCTCAAATGAAGTTCTTTCAAACCTCAATTGATATTTTATTGCCAAAAATGACAATTAATTAACCCAGGAACTTAAACTTTTCAGCCAAAGGCATAATTTGAGAGATAGTAAGAGAAGAGAGAAAGAGAGAAGGGATAGAGAGAGGGAGAAGCAGACTCTTAGCTGATCATGGAGCCTCTGGTGGAGCTTGATTCCAGGACCCTTGGATCAGAACCTGAGCCCAAGGTAGATATCCAACTGACTGAGCCATTCACGCATCCAAAAATGCTTTTCAACTCAGCCCGTAGATAAGGGATCTGCTATGGTTCAGTTAGATTAAGGTGTCTCCCAATATTAGCAATAATCTAAGTAACCCTATAGAAGCAAACTAATTTGACTGATAAAGTGAATTGGTGAAAGAGAAAATAGAAATAGGTGAGGGATGCAGATTGTCACATAAATGTCTTTCAATTAGTTAAATACCCAATTTCTTTAATGTGGCCGATGTATACATACTTTTTTTCAATTTTTATATCTTAACCTTGGTGAGAACATTGTTTCACCATTAGTATTTAAATGTACAAAAAAGTTGTCTTTTTCATGAGTTATTTTACCAAAAATTTTTTGTTCATTTTAGACATAAATTATATGCACATCTATGGTCAATATGAATTGTATAAACCAAGGGAGAAAGTACTTGGTGTTTCATAGTCGAACAACAATCATTACATTAATAATGATACATTTGTACCAGTGATAAAGAAATCATGGAGCAATACTATGAGCATAGCTACAAGAATGAGTATGTCACTACAGCTGAAATAATACAAAAGCTATCCTCAGGTTAACTATAACACATGCAATTTGCTTTATGGCTTCAAATGTCATATCACAAATCTTGCATTCACTGAAATTATAAGTACATGAAGTACAAAACAAAGGTTTCCATGTTTCATCTCCAAGAACTGAGATATTATTTTTCCTAATGTTAGCATTAACCAAAGCAAAATGTAATTCACTCCTAGTAGTCACAGGTTTTCAATAGCCTATACTGTATAGTTAAACATAGTCAAAATGATAACAGAAGTTTTTGCATGAAATTAATTATTTGTAGGAAAGTATGCTGATGCTATTGTGACTTTTGTAAACTGCTGAAAGATAGTAGTTTCCAAGGATGACTTGATAATGTAGCTGTTACATTCCAAGTGAAGGATTCCAAACTCAAATAATGCCTGTGGTGTCATTTTCTCATATTTTAGTATGAATTCAGAATGTAATGACTTTTAAAATGAAATCCTTTTATGAGAGGAATTATGATATAACAGTGTTGACTTTTATACTATTAATGATTGATTGGCCAACTATTTGTTTTATACTGCCAAGAAAAGGCTCAATCCTAGATGCTTAGTCTATAAAAAATCTAGAATCTAAAAAACACATTTCAGGGTAGAGAACAGTGGATATTGTAACTTGTACTCTTTGATCTTCTAATCAAACAATTTTCACTTGTAAAATACATTCAACTACAATATTCCACCCATGGTCTAAATTCTTGGACTTGGATAAAATGAGCTATTATCTATGGCTTGCAATTACTGTACAATTTAATTGGTAGGCCAAGCCATTGAATCAGCTTTACATTTTCTATTTTGTATTTCTCCAAATGCATTTTGCCATTTCCTCTCTAAATTATAATAGCTACAAATTTATAATCTAGTCCTAAAAAATAATTGAGTAATGTTACAACTTAATGAATGATTCTTGTTTTCAGAGGTTGCTAACAATGATTCTGGAGATGAAACCTAATTTAGAAAAATAAATTAATCATATATGCAGAAGCAGTTTCATGGATCATTCTCTTGGAAATGATTTGATACACGAGGTGGAGTATTAGAATGTTTGAACACCAGATTCATTAAACTGTAAAGACATGATTCTAGGAAATATCTGAAGAAAATCACAGATTAAAACATGGTCTCCATCTTTTCATAATCTTAACATGTTAATGCATTTCTTTCTGGAAACTATGTTCACATTCTAGGTCAAGAAAGAAGTTATGGATCTTTTCCCAGACTTTTTCTGCTTTGCAAGAACTTACTGGAAAATCTTATTATACAAAATTCTTAGAAGAAAGTCTGAAATCAAGATATCTTGCTTTCTTATGCCTGTAATAGGACATGAAGAATAAAATAAAAAGATTGTACTTCTTCGGCTCACCTAACTAGCCATGGCTGTTTCCAAAAGAGAATTATTGTCTGGTAATTTAAAGCAGAACAGGTTCTCTTTTGAACACTATATCATGTTTTCTACTTAGAATTAAATTATTTAAATATGCATGATGGAGTTGATGGGGCAAAGGACAAAGACATTTTGGTTGTAATTTTTCTATTTGGATTTCATGGGACAAATTAACCTCTCCTTGAACAATAGACAAACAAGATGTTAAAAAACACTTGGAAAGCCAGATCTAGTCCAACAAAAGGGATGATGTTTGATATCTGTGGCAGGAGAGACGGAACTCTGAATTTTAGCTTTATCTTAATCCTTTTCAATTATGACCTATATACATCTATCTATAAATATACACATATATAATATATGTTATATGTATTATTATAGAACTCTTCCCTTGGAAAGAAGTGAAATCAGATTATTCTCATATATCTTAACATATTCACTCATTCATTCAGTTTTGTATAATGAGAAACCCAAAGTTCTGGGTAAAACTGTGTTGACTGCCAGTTAAAGCAGGCAAGAAGTTGGAAGGTAGTGGCATTAAGAAGGAAAAAAAAGTATTTTTTATTTCTTTACATTTATGGAATAATAACATGATCATTGTTGGAAAAGAGTACATCAAATAACCTACTCTAGGATGTTAGAGTCTAAACCATTACTGAATTTCTTTTACTTAAAAAATAAAACCAAATGTTCAAAAGAGCTCTATGGGTACATAGTTGGGATGACAGTTACAATTAGAAACATTCAAAAAAAAAAAAAAAAAAAAAAGAAACATTCATAGTGTGGTCTAATTTTCTTCTCCTGTTATTTAGTCCATTTTACCAGGTCACCCAAGTCTCTTTTACGTAACTTCAGAAAAGTGATGTTTGCCATGGTCAGCTCTTTGTTCTTTTGAACTGCATTACCTTTTCCACACTGACCTGCTGTAAATAAATAAAAACAAAGCAAAACTCTTAATACCACCTCACCAGTATTAATAATAGGATGACTATGATGGTTAATTTTATATGTCAACTTGGCCGGGCAAAAAAAAATGCCCAGAAATCTGGTAAAACTTTGAGCATATTTGTTGAGAGTGTTTCTGGAGAGACTGGCATTTGATTTGGTAGACTGAATAAAGGAGGTCGCCCTCACCAGTGTGAGTGGGAATCATCCGATCTGTTGAGAGTCTGCAAAGAACAAAAAAGGCAGAGAGAAGACATTACTGCTCTCTGTTTAAATTGGTACATTCATCTTCTCCCATCCTCTGACATAGGCCCCACGACTCTCAGGCCTTCAGACTCAGATTAAATTCTTTTTTTTTTTTTTTTTTTTTTTAAGATTTATTTATTTATTTATGATAGACATAGAGAGAGAGGCAGAGACACAGGAGGAGTGAGAAGCAGGGTCCATGCAGGGAGCCCGACGCGGGACTCGATCCCGGGACTCCAGGATCGCGCCCTGGGCCAAAGGCAGGCGCTAAACCGCTGAGCCTCCCAGGGATCCCCTCAGACTAAAGTCTACTGCAGCTTTCCTGGTTCTTCCACTTACAGAAAGCAGATCATGGAACTTCTTGTCCTCCATAACTGTGCGAGCCAATTCCTATAATAACACTTTTCTTCTATATATCTATATGTATCCTATCAGTTCTGTTTCTCTGGAAAAGCCTGACTTATACCACGACTATGTCCCATCTCTAGCATGTCATATTGTTGGCAATCTGGTGCCACATATCATTTGATTGACATTTTCTCTCTTTTTAAGATTTTTATTTATTTATTCATGAGAAACACACACACACACAGAGAGGCAGAGACACAGGCAGAGGGAGAAGCAGGCTCCACGCAAGGAGCCCTATGTGGGAATCGATCCCTGGTCTCCAGGATCACGCCCTGGGCCAAAGGCGGCACTAAACCACTGAGCCACCGGGGCTGCCTGATTGACATTTCCATTCAGCTTTTGTCTATTAGGAATGCCAGATCTTCTCATCCTTTTTTCTGTAATGTTTGAGTCTCTACAGAAATAAATTAATAGCTCTTTTATTCTAAAGTGCATTTAATTTGTTAAAATTTCCCATATTTATATATTTTCAACCTTCGTTATGTTTAGGAACATTTGTATAATCTTTTTTATAGAAATTAACCATTTTAAAAATAATCGTTTTCTTCATTTGTCAGGTACTAGAGAGGGAGATTCAAGTATTGTTCCAATTTTAGTATATGTACTGCCCAAGCGAGCACAAGTGATTCAAGTACTGAAAGGGAGATGAAACAAAATGATTTTTCAAGTCCTTTTCAAATAGATTTTGTTGTTGTTGTTTTATAGAGTTTTCTATCTCTATATGGTTTCAAATATAATATGAAATAAATATTTTAAATCTCAAACTAGTTAAATTAGGAATGCTACTTTGTGATTCTGATGTGTCATATATTAAAAGTCTGAGCCTAATTTATTTGAAAACTTCTCTAGATAAACAAAACATATTCCTCACAAAAAATATTTCTAGCACTAGGTTAACTTATTATCAGTATTCTACACATTAATATAAAATAAGTTCTCTTTCTTGTGTTTTCAATACACAATCTATGTCCAAGCAGATTTTACTATTTTACCAGAAATTAGGTGACAAAGGACAGGGCAGAAAAGGATTGAAAGAGGTTTCTATCAGATACTATAGATTCGAGTAAATAAAGGCAGAATTTGAATGTGATAGGAAAGACCATGTAAAAGTTTTCTGAAGAGGAATTAGTATCTGGGACCTGGCAAATCTGCTGAATTAGAGACAACCGCACATGGTTATAGCGTAACTAGATTCATATGCAAAATCTAAAACCCAGCAAATAAAACTCAGACTGAGAGAATGCGTAGCAATGAGAATTGTGTTGTTGAACTTTGAGGAGCTATGCCAGTCTCAGACTAGGGACAAGGACCAGAATAATTCTGGTAAAAAAAAAAAAAAAAAAAGAAAAAAGAAAAAGAAAAAGAAAAAGAAAAAGAAAAAGAAAAAGAAAAAAGTGAAGAGTTGCTAATTGAGGCAAATCAGCAGCCACTCCTCTAGTTCTTCTTCCTTGTTAACAGATTCGTGATTGTGTTCTGAGACCATGTGCTTCAGGGGAAGCTGAGTGCTTCCATAGATAACATTAGAATATTCTAGGTTGGCCTACTGTAATACTTTATTCCCCTTTCTTATATCTGGTTTACAAAGAGGCATGAGCTAAGATTCATAAATTAGTAACATTCCTCTAAAATATATACAAATATGCAAAACTATTATATACGATAGTTCCAATAAACATTAATACAAGTAAGAATGAAAGGAAGCTATAATATGGAAGTATTTTAAAAGACTGATGTGTTATTTTAATTGCAAATGATTGTCTGCTTCCGGCATTCAGGAATTATAATGATTTTGTTTTGTTTTGTTTTAAGATTTTTTAGCAAATTACAAAACTTTAGAAATATCACCAATTGTTATTACGATGCTTGTGTGGTTCATGTATATTTATACACACATTCTAAAAGTTTTATATATGCAGATTGTAATACATAAGTAAATAACCTTTTTAATTAAAATGTGGAAGTGGAATATACAGGTGCACACAAAAACTTGCATTGAACTCTTAATGTCAATTCCTTAGGGAAAGAACAAAGGAGACAAAAACTGGAGTTATCATTGACAAGTAAGGTACAAACAAACTTTCTAGGTTTTTTTCTTTACCCTGTTTTCTATAAAATAACAGCAACAGAAAATGTCAAGAAATAGATAAAATTAATTTTTGTTTTGATACTTAATGCCACCATTCTGGTTAAACAGAAAGGGAATTATATGCCATATTTACTTGCATAATTGCTGCCCTTTCCTTTCTTCCTTTGTAAGTCACTCAATTCAAATTAATCTATACAAAATATTACATACAGCAATTATGTGATGGTGACGGATGCGTGAGTAAATATGGTAAATGAACCAAAATACTGTACATATCAGCAAAGCACAAATGATGTACTGAACTTCAAAAACTCTCAACTTGAAATCAAGAGGAAAACATGCAAGACCATCAGGTAGAGGTAATCAGTTTACACATACACTTGTAGGGCATATGGCATATGCCAGAATAGAATAATTTTTAGTAATCAATATTCCACTTGAGAAGAAACATAAGACAGTTAATGTTTCTCATTCTTCTTGGGCTTTGAAAACATGATTCTTCAGCTTGAATTAATTTCTACATATTAAATAATTAATTTGAAGGCATGACAACCATAATTTAAATTAGCTTCTAAATATTGTCTACACTTTTAAAAATTGAAACACTTGTATGCAGAAATACATTAAAACAACAAGCAATTAATGGTGATGCCTTATAATGCCAAATGTTCCAATTTTAGTAACAGAACATGTAATACTGGAAGATGGACTGAAGGCAGACAGACCTCCAGGAGGTAAATCCCACCCAAATTCCCCAATATGTCTCACTCTGCCTGTCTTGCAGCTTCAAATTCTTGAATCATGCATATACCTTTTCTCAAAGTCACATTATAGCATTTCAACTTCACCTTATGTCTTATATTCCTTTAATCACTAACTCTAAAAATACTGATAGACATCATCTGTACTGTGCTTTGTGTAAAGAGTATATAATTCACATTCTTCTGCTAACTAAATCATAACAAAAGCTATGCATCCCTCATCAATGTGATAGCTAGAGAGATTCTGTGAAACCAAAGCTGTTAGGAGGTCTGTGATTCAAGAATTGCAAGTATATTTTCATTGTCTTTATTTTTTTTTAGTTTTTTTTTTAAATCCAGTTAGTTAACATGCAATGTAATATTACCTTGTCTTTTAAAGAAAACTTTAAAATACCCCAATATAGCATTTATTATAAGATGCAGGAATAATGAATATTGGTTCTTGTGAATTGAATAAAGAAATAAAGAAATTTTATTTACTTCATTCAGTGTTATCCTTTTTTTTTCAGCCATAGTTTAATTTCCTCTTATTTTGTTTTGTCTTGTTTAAAGTAAACAGTAATGCAATTTTATAAAAAATGTTTTATGTCTCTCTTTACCTAGACACAAAGATTTTCTATTTCAGTATTTTAGTACTTTGACTCTGCTATCATCCATTCCTGACAACTTACAACTGGAAATCTGAAAGAAAAAAATAGATCCTGTTTTTGTCATGAAGCCCATTACATGTTCCATTGCAGGGAAGTAGTTGGGTTATAAATTATTTACCTCCCATGGGGCATATATTCGAAACTCTTACAAATTTAATCATCATAGTACCACATATTCCTTATGGAAATTAAAGTAAGCTACCAGTGTGCCATCTTTCACTTTCTAATATGAAATATAGACTAAGTAAAAAAATATTTTAGAGGTTAATGATTGAGAGAAATATCTTATCTCAAAATATAATATCCATCTTAGAGATAGGTAAGTAGATGCATCCAGAAGGTCAAGAAAATGTGCATTAGGAATTATTTCTAATTTTAGTGTAGCAAAAATTTGATAGAAAATCAAGGATCAGTGTAGACAAGTTAAATAACACATAGTTATTCTTCCTTAGGCTATTTTCTTTTTTTTTTTTTTAAGATTTTATTTATTTATTCATAGAGACCCAGAGAGAAAGAGAGGCAGAGACACAGGCAGAGGGAGAAGCAGGCTCCATGCAGGGAGCCTGACGTGGGACTCCATCCCGGGTCTCCAGGATCAAACCCCGGGCTGCAGGCGGCGCCAAACCGCTGAGCCACCGGGGCTGCCCAGGCTATTTTCTTGGGAAGAAACCTTGACACATGCCTAAATCTCATAACTGAACTCTCTTTCCATTGTGAAAACCTTATTATCCCTTGAAACTTTGGCAGGGAATTTATCAATGATTTGGTATAGTATAGGGGTTCTCAAACTGTAGTCCTGAGGCTAACAGCATTGGTCCATCCCCTATGATCTTGTTAGAAATGCACATTCATTAACCCAGACCTGACCTATGGCACCAGAATGCTTGTGGATGCAGAATGTCAGAAATCTGGGTTTGAATACTTTCCGGGTGATTCTGAAGGACATCAAAGTTTGAAAACCATTGGTTTGGTAGATGTAGAGCTTAATTACAAAAACTGCAGCTTATTATTGTACTTATCATAATTATTAGTTGTTGTGGTAATAGTAGTCGCTTTTCTAGAATGAGTTCTAGGGTATTAATTTTTGTACAATTATCCAATGCACATGCAAAATAAGTGGCATATGTCATGATATGACAGGAAATTCATGCATTGGAAAGAGGAGAAAAACACAAGTCTTCATTTCAACCAGTTTAAGCTTCCATTATTTGATAATCAAGACTCAAAGTGATCTCTCAAACATGTGTAACTCAAGAATAGCAGTCCATATCAATAAGTCACATATCTTTAGCCCCATGTTTTATTCACAACTTGTGGTCATTATTATGTGATGAATGGAGAGTCTATGTGAATGAGGCCAATCTTGATAATGTGGAACTGTGAGTATCCATATAATAGGTCAGTATAAAATAATGGCAGTGAAATTACTGACTGTACTTATCTAGAATCCTTGCAATCTTTGTTTTCGAATTCTCCTCATTCTTTCTCTCAAAATAAGCCAGCAAGATTTAAAAAAAAATAAAGAACTAGGTCAAACACAGCCACGATATTAGAAAAAAAGTATAGCTAGAGAGCCTGCCGGGTGTACTGTTGTTAAACGGTCACCATTTTTTACTTACAAAACTATCAGAAGAGGAACTGCTTACTCTGACAACTTCAGTAATGCTCAGTTCCCAATGTAAATGCTATTTTGAAGGGAGGGAGAATGCAGGTTAAATTTTAAATCCAAGTTCATTTCTTTTTTTACTCTATTCCTCGATGTTTCAGTTATCACAAAAAATAGAAAATTCATTGAAATTTTAATAAGTCATGTATTTTCTTCTATATAAAAATGACTTTCAGATAAGCAGGATAAAGATTAATATATAATGTCAGCAAAAGAACCATTAAAAAGTTCTAATCACATTAATTCTTTGCTGGGTCAAATTCTCAACTAAAATAGACTTATAACACTTGCCCTAAGTAACATAAGTAACATTTGCCTGGCTTTTTTTTTTTTTAAGGAAGTCATATTTTAAGTAGTTTTGTGTTTGCAGAATAATTGAAAGGAAAAAATAGAGTTCCTGTACTCTCCTTCCCCCATTAATATCTTGCTTTAGTATGTCACATTTGTTACATTTAGTGAGCCAATGTTGATACATTATTATTAACTGAAACTCACAATTTACATTAGGGTTCATTCTCTGTGCTGTATTTTCTGTGAATTTTGACAAAAGCATAATGACATATATCTACCATAATAGTTTCACTGTCCTAAAAATCCCCTGGTTGGCATGAACTTTAAGTTACATTATACCAGTAAAGACAATTAACAACCCATTTGGGATAGGGGTAGGAAATATTTTAAACCTTTTTCTTTCCTATCCATAAAGAATGTTTTTAGTAAATCTTCTACTTATATAAGTAGAATAAATATTTGACAGAACACTGTACTTTAGGCTCTGGCACCTTGGTACTTGTCTTAGTAAGTTCAGGCTGCCATAACAAATTCCATAGACTAGACTGGGTGAGTTAACAACAAATATTCATTTCTCACGGTTCTGGAGGCTAGAAAGTCCAAGATTGAATCCATCTTGCTAACACCTTGATCTTGGACTTTCCAGCCTCCACAGGCTGTGAGACATTGGAGAATAGTGTAAATGAATAAGAAAGAAAAAAAGGGCAGAATTTCCAAACAGATTTGACAAGTGAATTTAGTTAGTTTACATGTTGATTTTGTCTGAATACTGTATGCAACATGCAATAGCTAGTAAAGAACGTACAAATACAAATTTTAATTTCTTGTGACTTTGAAATATAAGACTCAAAGTTGTACTGTTATTCTTAATGCATTTGTTGAACATTTTGTTATAAGCTCTTCAACGATCTATAAAAATCATATATTTTTTTCTATGTAGTATGTACTCACCTTATGCTGAATCACAAACTTGAAATTCATGTCACAGTGTTATAACCATAGCCTTTATTTGAATAAAGCACAATTGAAAAGTAAAGCCATTTTTGTCAAAAATACTCAACCTACTTTTCACTATCCTCATTAAGATTAGCTTAGCACTCAAGATATGGAGGCTGTCTGTGATATAGGACATATTCTCAATACAATATTTAGTCCAGGATTGTCAATGAGTGATAGTTTTCAAAAGTCTATACCTATCTCTAACATATATTTCATATATATGTATACAATTAATATTAATAATATAATTCTAATTAATTAGAAAAAAATTATATAAGTATATACTTCTGAAACTTTTTTTTTTTTTCACATTTTAGGGCTGCCCCTAATAACCCATGCACATTTTCTTGATTTCCAAAAGCAGCGACCTGTCTTTGTTCTTGTTGCTCATGTGGTGTCTGGGCATTAGGCAGCAAAGCAGAACCTTGAAGATCAGTGGCAAATTAAGAGAACTTAAAAGATGCATGGGACCTGGGGATCCCTGGGTGGCTTGGCAGTTTGGCGCCCGCCTTTAGCCCAGGGCGTGATCTTGGAGTCCTGGGATCAAGTCCCATGTTGGGCTCCCTGCATGGAGCCTGCTTCTCCCTCTGCCTGTATCCTTGCCTCTCTCTCTCTCTCTGTGTCTCTCATGAATAAATGAATAAAATCTTAAAAAAAAAAAAAAAGATTCATGGTACCAATTCAGGAACTCTCATCAGTTGCATAAATCATTGTAAATTCATATTATATTCCGGTTTTCTAACAATCCTACAGGACACAGCCTGAAATTATTCATTTTTTTTCCTGTGGGTCTAAGATCTTCTGCCTTTTAATAGTATTTAAACTTTTTTTGAGTGAAAAATATTGACTTAATAAATATAAATAAATGTAATTATGTTTGGTCCTACTGATGAATAAAGAACTTAACAAAAAGGCTATCATCAAAAGCTTAAGAACAATCAGATAGTAAAGATAGTTCTAGATATTCTATTTACTGCTTGCTGTAAGTAGAATTCCCTATGATTTGGAAAACTCTGGAAATAAGGTTTGTTAGGGGTAGCTACTTTTTAAAATGTGCTTTGGGTATCTAGTTTTCTTTCGTATTACAAAAGAATAAAATGTCATATTGCACTATATGGCCCATGCTAGCTATTTTGTAAAGAAATATGTAGAGGGAAAGTTAAATTTTTAGCAAATAAATGTTTTGATATAAAAAACAAGATTTATGATGATTTTTGTCTTCTGAGTTCTATTTTAATTCTTTAGTTTCTAAGTAGCATTGGCATTACTATGATGTTGCTTAATCTAGCATGAAATGTCACAATAAATAATATATTATACACTGCTCCCCCCACAAATTTGCAATAATTAAATATTCTTGTTGCTTTATCCCTAAGAGAAAGTCTAATATATTTATGTATGATGCTGACAACGTATTCCCTCTTACAGGCTTTGATCCTAATGTAGATGAGTCTTAAATCCCTTATTTGTATACAAATCATAACCTTAAAATCAAGGCATTAGGCTGAAATTTTGTTTGCAATACATAGCTTGTATTAGAAACACAATTAATAGCTCCCATGGACTCAGTTATCAAACGTGCAATGCTAGTAAAATTTAGAAAAGTGTGTTTAAATGTCTTTTAAAATATACTATCACTAATAGCACCTGAAGAATCTGTCTAAAGGAGATGTGTTTAATCAACTATTTTATTTTTTAATTTGTTTTAAAGTTTTTATTTATTTATTCATGAGACACACACACACACACAGAGAGAGAGAGAGAGAGAGAGAGGGAGGGAGAGAGAGAGGGAGAGACACAGGCAGAGGGAGAAACAGGCTCCATGCAGGGAGACCTACACTAGGATCGCACCCTAGGCTGAAGGCGGCGCTAAACCCCTGAGCCACCCAGGCTGCCCTCCACTATTTTATCTTGCGAATTCATTTGTAGAAAAAAATAAAGTTAAAAAACCAGTTTGACAGATCTTTTCTTAGTTGAATTTACTACTTTGTAGGACAGATTTTGCAAAGCCTGGCTATTTGTCCACTTGGAAGACTTCCTGAATCAGAGTTCATGAGTGGGAAGACCCTGGACATGCATTTAAATAAACACTTTTAATTATTCTTGGGATGACTCAATGGCTTAGTTGGTTAAGCAACTGACTTGTTTTGGCTCAGGTCCTGATCTCAGGGTCATAGGATCCAGGTCAGCCTTGTGTTCCACAGGTAGTCTGCTTGTTCTTGTCCCTCTCTCCCTCTGCTCTCTCTCTTTCTCTCCCTCTCTCTCTCTCTCTCTCATTCTCCATTCTCCATCTCTAAAATAAGTAAATAAAATCTAAAAATAAACAAACAAACACTTTTGGTGGTCCTTGGCACACACATCAAATTTGAGAACTATGGTCTTAGACTGCTTATGTAAATAGTTTCAAATATTTAGTAACCAAACATCTTTCTTTCCTTTTTTTTTTTTTTTTTTTGTAACATTTCCTGATGATGCAAAGTGTAAGCAAATTGACACTAGGTTCTTTGAAAGCCAACTGAAAGCCAAGGAGATCTTTTGTATAGGTCTATTAATAAAATATTCAGGCATACATGTTTAAACATAAGGTCTTTATGGTCAAGGCAACATCATACGTAGCAAACACACAATGGTTCAGTATTGGGTTCTTTGAAATTAATTTTATACCAAAACTGCCTGGCCAAATGATGGAGGCATTTGCACTTAAGGGCTTCTTTCAGTTTTGCACAATTTATTTTTTAAATCCAAAAAACATATGAACACCTTACCATAATTCTTTAGTCTAATAATAAGTATTTTGCCTGAAGAGTCACAACAACTTGATAGAGTTCTCAGGAAAAGGCATGCCTGTAATATATAAACCAAATACCTCATACTTGAAGATATAACATTTTCACTCCACTCTTTCCCCTAATAAAACATAGGCAGACAGGAAAGTTTCAGAAATCTATAAGAAATGACAGGCAATGTAAAGTAAAGTTTGAATAGAAAATGTGAAAAGCTTGAGGTGGTTGCAAAAATCCGTAGGGGAACTGGTAAAGTGCTTATTAGAATTATCAGCTTTAAAAATTTCATGATAAGAATGTAAATCGAAAGCTGCCCCTGGATTGCTTAGCCAGCAGAAAGAACTGAGACTGGGGGATTGAACAGTGCTCCTGTAGATAGAAAAAAAAAAAAAAATCAACATACATAGGCTGAAAAGAGAGAAGGAGAGGGAGGGAGGAAAGAAAACCTAAAATACTTCAGAAATTTGGAGCAAACTCTAGTTTCCCTCATATAATAAATATTTTATTGCACATGTCAAAACTATAGAGTTGCTATGACCATTGAATGGCCACAATTTATGTCTGTAAAGTGTTATTTTTCTCAAGTGTATATGTGTGTGTGTGTGTTGTTGTTGTTGTTATTGCTGTTTGTCTTCCTCATGAAGGATTTACCTAAGCAAATTTTTGCAACCCAACTAAGCTGATTTGTTGACCTTGCAGTTTCAGGTTTTGTTGAAGACCACTTCACCCTGGTGCTAATTAACTGGAGAATTATTATAGTTAGAGGAGATGCCTTAAAGGACATGACATGTTCATGCGCTAATATCACACATGAATTAATGTATCGAAAGTTCTAGCCAGTCTCCTAGGCAGCATCTGAAGCTATGACTTCAGTTCAGGTAGTTTGCTGATTACCTGTACTACATGATCTTAAACAAGTTTCTTACTTTCTGATAACTGCATTTTCTTAAGCATGTGTTTTTTGTTGTTGTTGTTTTATTTTCAATAGCACAATTATTTTGCAGTGAATGATATTTCTAATCTTGAGAGCTCCACTTATCCCTTTATGAGAGACTCTGTCTGGTTAATTTAACTATGACTTTTCCACTAAATTGGTAATATACGAGCACAAAAGAGAAAATTGAACTAGCTTGGGGCTAGACTGCCACAGTGGGAAGTCAGGTGATGAAGACAACACTGTTACCCCAAAACAATCATTCAACTGTACAGAAGTGCAACAAGAAGTGGAAACAGAAAACAGAGACTACAGAAAATTATTTTTGGGGGCACAGAATGAACAGAGGCACAGAATGAACCGCAACCAAATACTGAACAGGAAGCATCACTGGACCTGATTTTAATAGAAGATTATGACTCCTTAATAGAAAAGATGAGCAACTGGAATTTTCAAATATTTGAAGTTGTGGAAAAAATGGGAGATAAATCAGGAAGGATCCTTAGTCAGGTTATGTATGCCTTATTTCAAGACACTGGCTTATTGGAAATATTTAAAATCCCCACTCAGGTTGTAGTCTCAATATAAACTTTGCGCCAATAGGGGAATTCATCTTACAGTTTTGTTTGGTGACCTACTTTCCCTAAATACTCTAGCAGAACTAAAATTAGATCTAGATTTCAGCTAGTGTATGTTGTCAATTTTTATTTAATTGGCAATAAAACTCATTTAGAGTTTAGAATTGTAAAATAACAATAAAATACATTTAGAATAATAAATTATAACTAATTTCTCCATGAATCATGTCATATACTCTTTATAATAATAAATTTAGAGATGAGGAAATTGAGATTCAAGACATAATCTCTAAAATCCCTTAACCAGTGCATACAGGAAATAGATTTCCAATAAAATTCTTCTTAATTTGAATTCCCTATTCTTTGGAAATCTCAACAGAAAATTATGCTTTGACATCTTCCTTGAAATGATGGCTTTAAAAAAATAATCTGTATATCTTGTTTGGAGCTCAAACTCATGGACCTGAGAATAAGAACTCCCAACCTGAAGATCAAGAGTCATATGCTTTACCGACTAAGTCAACCAGGCACCCCTTGAAATGATGTTTTTAATCTAAATTCTGTAGTAAGCTGGAGCTGGTTGTGAGAGTTGTGAAAGCCTCACTGTGACACTTCTCAAACTTCCATTTGGTGTAAATTTATTTGAAAACAGCTATGGTTGGAGTATTTTAGCCATGAAAACTGGAGGAATGCTACAAATCAGAACCTCTCCCCCAAAAGAGCCAGTTATTAAATATTTACCAACACATCACTTGAGTTTGAGTTGAACCTAACTATGTTTTTTATTGATGCTGTTTGGTATATAAATCTATATTTTTATGTCAGATATTTTTATTTTAATCACAATTTGGTGATCGGTTTCTTAGAAAAGGATGAATACACTTATTTAAATGGGTATATTTTTCATCAAATAATTTAATTAATACACTTAAGCATATTGAACTTTTATTGATCTACATAGCAAATGTTACCAATATTATAAAAGTTCTAAACTCTGACGTTCCTGTGGACATTTAATCTAGCAGGTGAAGTACACATGGTTGTTAGGATTTCCAGTCATGTTCATGAATTCTATTGCAGCCCAGTATAAATTCATCTTTCCCGAGTCTTGTGTAGCTGCCTAAGCCTTTATATACTCTAATAAGACCCCTAGAGTAACCTCCTCTCTAAATCATATTGCTTTTTCACTCTATCATCCACCATACAATAGATCAGGTTACAACAGCATGTCTTCTTGGTACCATGTCAAACTATATATAACCCATAGTAACACATTTTCAAAGGCTGAATGCAATACTGTATTTCAGGGTGCCCTTGTCAAAGTACTGCTTGAACAGTTCTATCTTTTGTATTAGAAGAAGACACTTTGCTTCCTTTGCACAAGAGCCTGTCGTTGAGCAAGCTATTGGCCTACCCAATTTTGGCTGCCATTAAAAGTAAACTACACCACCAGCCCTCAGGTAGGTCACTGGACCTATTGTTTGTGGCTGTTCTTCCTTTGTGGTTCTGTCTCCTTCCTTTCCTAACTAATTTAAACTCTTCAAGCAGAGTCATATTTCTCTTACGTGCTAGTTTCTTGTCTGTTGCTACCACCAACAAAGACCTTCCATTCATGATGTACTTCAGTATCTCTGAAACAATTTTCCCTCCTTCACTCTAAACAACCTTTTTCACTGTATAGCTTAGCTTTTGCTTAAAGTAAACTGTTCTCAAAGGAGCTTTTGCTGTTTTGTAAAATCAGACATCACATAGTTTTACTTGTTTGTTTTAGTCAAGCATTTCTGTTTTAAAGCAAAGTCCATTAAAAATTCAACTAAAATAGAAGATATGAAATTACGTAGATATAGTAGTGCATATACTGATTGCATGAAAAAGGCAAATGTTTTTGAAAGTGAGCTGTATGAGAAAAATCAGCATATAATATGCAAAATGAAAGAGATAGGTGTCATATGGAAATGTGTGAAATCAGATACAATGCTCAAGAGTGCATTTTCTTGAAAGTTTCACTCATGCTAGAAGAACACTAGATTAGTTCAGCATGACTCTAAAATAATCATACACATTCCTTAAAAGTTATGTGCTCAGAATTAAAATTTACAAGTCATGGAAAATGTTGGGCCTCAGGGGTCGTATGTATATGAATTCATACACTTAGGTACTTAGTTATTTTAACTGAGTTTGAAATGAGAACATAAATTGGAATAGGTCGGTTCTACTTTTTTAATTGTTGGATCACATTTGGTAACATTACACTTTGCCTACCACGTCTACATATTAAGCGCTAATGATTAAACCAAGGAAGATGTAAAGAGAAGGAATCATCAGGAAATGTCATTAGTGCAGAATTTATATGCAAAACTGTTCAGGAAATGAAACAGGATGTCAATACCTACACATTTTATACAATCAAGTCTACCATCAATTCTTGATTTTTTCCCCTGAGGTATAGTTGTCTCAAACAGGAAATATGGGATTAACTAAACTTTTGATATATCTGCAACCTTCACATCTATTCACACGATTCAATCAATTTAATTTCATAAATATGTCTTCATTGATACTAGTGTCTTCACTGTGGCCTTTATCATCTTTAACCCAAGTTAAAGCAACAATTTATTTTGTTTCCCTGTCTCTGTTCTCTAATATTCTCCATTGTGCTTTCCAAATTAGCGCTGTAAAATTCATGTCTGATCCTAACACTCTTCCATTCAACCTCAGTGATTCATTTTCACTTGAAATGTAAACTCCAAATTTCCTGGTATAGCCCGGAAGGCCCTTCATAATGTGGAAACTGTCTACATCTCTATAGTACCATTTCTCCCCTTAACCACCCGGCAAACTTCTTCTCAACCCTGAAATTCATTAGAACTCAATCAAAACATCACTTTATGTGATCTCAGGACAGAATATGATACTGACTATAATTGAATTTCAGGAATATTCCCATTTTCAGATCTCCCATCTCCCTGAATAAAACATTTTACCACCTGGTACACCCTTCTGGAAAATGAGAAAAAGCATGTGGGATATTTACCAAGAATGCTGTGAAACATATCTAACTTAAAATGCTAAAAAATGTTCTGTATGACTTGCAAAGGTTAAGTCTAAAGTGGGTTTCGGGATTAAGCCACAGGTTATGTTGTAGGATATAAGAGAAAGCTACAAGTTGACTTTTAGCAGTATTTTGTGCCTGTTTATTTTTCAACTTCATGGATACCATTAGTTGCATGTTTTTGTTTTTGTTTTTCTATACCTCCAAATAAGGCTGTGGTAGCACCTAATTGGAAAATGGTACTTCCTTGAGGGGTTTTCAAATGTGCCTGCTCTTTCACAGGTGGGAAAAAGAAAACAAAAAAAACCCAGATACCCTTAAGATACAGAACCAGGCCTGGCCCCCTGCTGACTGAACATCTCCTGCTTCATGCACTGCTCAGAACAGAGAAGAACTCTATCATATTCACACTTGTTGCATGTACATCTTCAAGACTAAGGATCGTGAGCAATCTAGCTCTGGTTGGGTGGCAGAAAAACAAAAAGAATGTCTCTAGTTTGTGTGGTAAAAAGTATTTTTTAAATGCTTTACTACTCTCTTTCATATCTTCTGGCTTTCTCAAAATTCAAAACATAAACTCAGAAGTTAGGAAATAACTGGTCTTTTGCATTTTTAAAGCAAAAGATACACTGCATTTAAAGAATGTTAATTTTGTCATCCATTCCAGAACCATGTAGTTACCTTCAGATACTATCTGCCTGGTTTTTACATTCAGACACCTTTGCATTTTGTATTTATCTTATTGAATTATTGGGGTTGGTACATTCTTCTATGTATAAGGCATTCTGATTTTCTCTACTGCATGTAGAGCACTGGGTTTTTCCATTGTC
Source organism: Canis aureus (assembly GCF_053574225.1). NCBI lineage: Eukaryota > Metazoa > Chordata > Mammalia > Carnivora > Canidae > Canis > Canis aureus. The sequence goes on from NC_135640.1 coordinate 7,188,408, forward strand.
CTTATAAAGGTGTTGTTCCACTCGTTTGAGGAAATATTCCTGAACTGTATGATCCACCCTAGTCACCTCAGGATTTCCCCAAAGAGCAATCTTTTCTTGCTATCTATACTTCAATATATCTATTTTTCACTTATTATGTCATTTTTCTCAGAAAATCATCATTTATTAATTCTTCATATCATTATGCTTGTGGAAGAGGTAGAAACTGCTGACCACTTCCTCTTTTTAGAAACTCTAAACTTCATGACTCAATGGCTTTCTTACTGACCAAGAAGTCATTCAGGCATGATCTGCTGGATAGAAAAGGCTTGTTTTTAGGAAATGCTACTTTGGCTTAATTTGGAAAGATTAAGAGTAATTCACTAATGAAAAATGGGAGTGAGCGGAAGGTATATTACAGAATAGTAGAATGACTTGTAAAGGTTCTGAGAGAAAAAGAATGTGGGATCCCTGGGTGGCGCAGCGGTTTGGCGCCTGCCTTTGGCCCAGGGCGCGATCCTGGAGACCCGGGATCGAATCCCACATCGGGCTCCCGGTGCATGGAGCCTGCCTCTCCCTCTGCCTATGTCTCTGCCTCTCTCCCTTTCTCTCTCTGTGACTATCATAAATAAATAAATTAAAAAAAAAAAAAAAAGAATGTGATATCTATGACAACCTATCTATGACAACCTGGAATAAGAGCCAGGGTTAACAGAGTCTGAACAAACTATGGAGAGTGATAGAAAATGGAGCTGGAATAATAATAAGAGATCAAATTGTATAAAACTCAAGGGACACATCACTAATTTGGGTCTATATCCTAAATCAATAAATCACTGAAGAGTTTTAACAAAGGGCTTAACATGATCAGATCTTCTTTTAAATTAAAAAAAAAAAAAAAAAACTTCTGTATGGAGAAGAAATTGGATCAAAAGGCAGCAGAGGAATATGATAGTTAGACAAGTACATATTAATCAAGAGATGATGGTTCTAGGGACTGCTAGGTGGCTTAGTTGGTTGAGCCTCTGACTCTTGGGTCACAGTATTGGGGTCATCGGATTGAATGCTGCGTGGGCTCCATGCTCAATGAGGAGTCTTCTTCTCTCCCAGTCTCCTTCTCCCTCTCCCCTGCCCCACTTGTGTTCTTTTTCTCTAAAATAAATGATGAATCTTTTTTTAAAAAAAGAGAGAAAGATGAAGGTTCGAGAGAGTAAAGTGGAAAGATGTGTATGATATTCAGGAGGTAATGCTGGCAGGTTTGGAGCATAAGAAAAAAGTGAGGTGGTGTCAGGTTGGTGTCTACATATATGGAGAATAGTCTCATTTACTAAGACCAAGAACACTGAAGGTGAACCAGATTTGAAGAACATCGTGAGTTCATTCTTGAACATGAAGAGAACTTAATCATTTAAATATATGGTTCTGATGTTTAAAGGAAAATAATGCAAATAATCATTGCAAGAGTTATTACAACTAAATATTAAATTTGGTTTTGAGGTTTATCAGAGGTAAAATTGAAAGACAATATATTGAATGGCTACTGTTCAATTAAAGAAAATTCTAAATTTCTTGTCTAGAAACTCTTCAGTAATTTTATAGAATTTTTCCCAAATGAATGTTTGTAATACATACAAAAATGTATGATATCTTTTAGTAAAAATTTCAGATACCTAGTAAATATTCTTCAAACCGAAATTTCTGGTATTACCTCTCCTTGAAAGGAAAGGCAATGATGAAATCCTTAGTGAAATAACTTCTTAGAGGAATGAGAAGATGCAATCCAAATGTGCTACATTATTTCCTGGATGATTCCAAAATCAAGTGCTTTAAAGAAGCTTCACAAGTGTTTTTACAGTCAATTCATTATTAAATTATTTATGAAGGCCTGAAATTTCTGTCTCTACATATACAATGGCTTAGATACTAGCCAATATTTCATATATAGTGAAGTTGAGAGGTCAGGGACAGAGTTTCATTCTATTTTAAAACATAGGAGCTTTTAGTAAGTCCTAGCTCATAAAAGCCTTTTCAATTTATGAAGGAATGTTAGTTTCATAGTTACTTTTGTGTCAGATCAATATTGAACAACAACAAAAAAAATAGATTCACAGGAATAGGACCACAGGAATATTAAAGATTTGAAGTTTAACTAGCTGGAGTTCAAGTTATCCTTCCACCAGCAGAGGTTTGTTCAAATCTCTGGCTCTCAATCTCTCCTGCTACAGAAACCATAGCTATGCTATGAGGACAAAATGAGATTATAACATAAACTTCCTGGCACAGTTGTAGGAACAGGATAACAATTCAGTTATTTGTATTATTATCAGTCAGAAACACTAGGATGAGCCACTAAGACTCCTCTAGTTATAAAGAAAGTATTTTATGTAAAAATTATTTAAGGATTTTCTAAATAAACACTATATTCTGATAGGCCTTTCAGAGGGAGCAATTGCAGTACTTAAACCAAAGAGCTAATTTGTTTCTTAGGTATTTAACTACTGGAGATCTTTTAACATTTGCATTAAAGATTTATCCAGCAGTTAGCTATGCCTTAAAAGCACTTCTACTTTAGTAACTTGTCATGGCAGAACCATATATCAAAAACACCCAATATGTCTATCATGTGTAGTACAATTTAAAGATAAGACCTATGTAAACTACTAAACTGTTTATTACTCCAAAATTTGTCAAAACCAGTCCCCCCCCCAAAAAAAGCAAAAAAAAACAAAAAAAAAAAAACAAAAAAAACAATTTTCCCACTTTAATTTTGGCAGTGAAAAACTTAAAAGAGCTAAAATTTAGCACAGATTTTATGTAAAGGAAGTAAGCAAGCTTGGTATCTAATAGCAAATTCTGTACATTCATTAAGTGTATATCATGATAACCTCAGGATAATATGAAGAAGAAAGCCATCAATGTCCTAATTTATAGTGCTTTTGTAATTTATAAATATTTAATTCAATCAGTTAGGTTTTAAAATAGAATTAAAAGATTACCTCCACATAAATTTACCTTGAAGGTTGATTTTTTTCCCTAAAATTTTTGAAGTGTACAATTATTAGAGAGTTTGGAGAAACCAAATAGATATTCCAAAAAAATTATTCTCCTAATCATTTGACATTTTTTTTTTCTGGCAAATGCTATGAAAATGTCCTTCTTAGCTGTTTTCCTTTACTGTTTTCCAGAAACTGAGTTTATTAAAAATACCCAATAATCTTTTTGTAATTGACTTTCTTATGAGGAATACAAAATTTATAAACACATATACAACATACAAATCTGTAAGTAACCACTAAAAATGTCACTAGGTCCAAGGGTCAAAAAGATAGAGCAGAATAGAAAAAAATAAACATCTTACAAAGAGAAAGAATGCTACACTGAATAAAGGGAGGGAGAGGATAGGATAGCCTTTTGATAACATGAATAATTTCTAAGATCAATTCTTGAATGTTGCAAAATTCTAAAATTTCAAAGGAAAATCAAGCTTACAAGTTCAATAATTGAAAACTAATATAGTAAACAAATGTGTTGTGTATATTTTTAAGTTGACATTTAAATATATGCATGTTATATATCCATGTATAAGATATGTTATTACATAAGCTGTAACTAAATTTGTTAATTTATCTTCCCTTCCATGCAAAACTCCATGTGCATCATCTATCTATCATCTATCTATCTATCTATCTATCTATCTATCTATTTATCTAGTAAAGGCCAGTTTTTGGACATTTGATTAATTTGCTCACAACATATAATTCAGTTACAGAACTTGACAAAAAGTACAATGTTTACTGATTTTTTTTAAGGATTTTTATTTATTCATGAGAAACACAGAAAGAGAGGTGGGCACACAGGCAGAGGGAGAAGCAGGCTCCCCATAGGTATCCTGATGCTGGATTTGATCCCAGGCCCCCAGGATTGCACCCTAAGCTGAAGGCAGACGCTCAACCACTGAGCCACCCAGGTGCCCCTTTACTGATTTTTCTGAACCCAATGAATTTTTAACACGTCATATCAACACAGCCTTTGTCCTCAGCTTTTTAGCTAAGCACATATGATAGCTTTGGATACAGCAGAGATAAGAGCATGATAGAAATACTTTGCTTATTTAGAGTCATCTAAAAGTTAGAAATCTGAAAACGAAGATTATTTCTACATGTCAAAATATATATATATTCATAGAAATAAACTGAAGTGTATGCATTTGAGCATCTAATAATGTCTAAGCTGGTCACATTAATAAAAATGCCTCTAGTAAGTTTCCTGTTGTCAAAACCAGAAAATTTGACTTACCAAGAACAAGATCTCTCCTAAAATGTTTCTATATTATGTTATAGCAAATGGCATGTCAGAAGAAATAATTACTGACTCAGATGGCCAAGTTATATTTTTGTTTTTCTATAAAAGTGTTACAAGAAAAAGTCACAGATATACTGGTATACAGCAATGACTATGAAGGAATTAGGTACAAACAGAACTGCCCTTGAGAAAGAATGTGAACATTAACATGTGAGAATCCCACTGAAGTATTTGGTCCAATGCTCTTTCCACTCAATTTCACTGTATGATATGCAGTAGGGAACTACATCTTTAAAATTTAAAGAATACAGTGTCATTTAATTTACATAGAAACAACTTTAGTAATATAAATTTGGCATGGGATGAGCAGTTACAACCTAGTAGATCTCTAGAATATACAAAAAAAATACACTATTTAAAGAAATCCATGCATCTTTTCTCGAAACATAGTACCTTTGAAAATCAAACACAGAATAAATACTAGCATACAGTAAAAATGTCTTTAAAGTTTTGTTTCAGCTTTTCAGGTATGTTTACTGTGAGTTAATTAGGGCACTGAAAATATGGGTACTAGCAAATTATTATTTGTCACATCATCAAAATAGGTATTATAAAATATATCAAATTTATTTACTTAAGACTTTATAGGTCTTTCAGGATGGGTGGAACACATTTTGTGTGTGTGTATGTGTGTGTGTGTAAAGTTCTTATCCCAAGGGATTGAGATTGATTACTCTGTACAATTCATGGTGACAAAAAGATTTACAGGTTTTGATCTTAGCTCCTAGTACAGGCATCAGTATTGGGAGGTATTACTTGAAAGACTGTGCATTTTAAGATGAATTGGTCCTGAGGAAGACCTCTGGTGAGCTCTCAGGCTCAAATTTCAAAGTCACAATTTGTTATGACATTCTGTTTCACTGCTTTGGTCAGTCCTTCTATTTCATACATTTAGTAACAAGTTGATGGATTTGTTTTTATATTAGGTGCTTCAAAATTTTATTGAGGGCAGCTCCGGTGGCACAGCGGTTTAGTGCCGCCTGCAACCCAGGGTGTGATCCTGGAGACCCGGGATGGAGTCCCACATCAGGCTCCTTGCATGGAGCCTGCCTCTCTCTCTCTCTCTCTCTCTGTCTCTCATGAATAAATAAAAAAAAATCTTTAAAAAAATTTATTGAGAAAAATATTTTTTCATGACCTACAAAAAAGTAAAATATGGAGAACAATACCCCATACAGAGTAAAAAAAAAAAAAAAAGACAAAATCTATAAAGGAGGGGACCAATAAATACTATGAGTAAACATATTGAGTTTAATGTCCTTTCAAATACTTGTATAGTTATATGAAAGAAGCATAAATATTGGTAGCAATTGAACAGAATTTATCTAACTTTTGATTTATCTAATTAATCTACCTACTAGTACTCTAGCAAAATATTAGCCATTTTTCTGTTATTGTTAGTGGCTAATTCTGTGGAAAATGTTTCCAATGTAGAATTTAAGAATGGTTTGGCTCATTCTTATACTCACGTAGTTTCTTCATTATTTGTATATTACTGGTGTTAATAGAAATGGTATTTGTTTTAAATAGTCTCCATGTCTGTCAAGCATTAATGATGGTTTGATAGTGCATCTTCTATTTAAATAAAAATATAATCCTTACTTATCTAGTTCTAGAAGGTCCAATGAGGTGAAAGTGTCTTATATTAAAGAAGTCTATATTTGAAAAGTATTATCTCAGGAATCATGCTACTATCAAACTTCAGTAAGACAACTTATTGCATCAATTGATTAACAGTTACATTTAAAAGATAAACTAGTTTTAAAAAGAGAAAATACAGTCAAATGTTATGGTGTGGCTGTAGCTGTTCCGGGGCCTGCTGCCATGAGAACTGAATTAAACCTACATGTGACCCTGGGTACTTGTGCCTTCCCAACACGACCTTCCTCTTTCCTGGGGGACCCAAAGAACGAGAATAACCCTGATGCTTTCGGGTCTCTGTGGGCTGTGTGTAAAACAGCAGGAGCAAAAGCGTTCCTTGAAAAAGGGGGGAACTTAAACCTCTCTTTCATTAGTATTCCTCTGTTGTTATCATATTCTTCTTTGCTCATCGGGCTTTCTCTCTATCACCACAGCTGCCTTCCAACTTCCTTGAGCTCTTTTCTCTTAGAAAAGAATCTAGTTTTGGTAAAAGGAAGTGGCTCTTTCCAAGCTTTGTCCACGTCTCCTGCCTTCTTCCTGCAGAAGTCGCCCTTCCGCTACGTGTGGTTCATGCCTCTGTGTCCTTTGGGCAGTTTCTTCCCTATTTCCAAACGGTGTATTTATTCCCTACTTGACTTTTTCTGAAGATGTATTACATGTTCTTGATGTACTGCAGGCAGCATGTGAAATTTCATTTGGGGCTTCTTCATTTCAATTTCAAGCTGTGAATTTTCAGACTCAGCTTGGAGACTTATTTGTCCTATAAGCTCTTGATTCATTTCACTTTCTTCACGTAGCTTTTGGTTTTTTCTTGCTCTTACCTGTGATCCTTTTAGGTTAACAAATCAATGTGTTCAGATCAAATCCTGGCATTCAAGGTGATCTCCATTTCCGGATTTATTCTTTTTGTCTAATTGTGAATTGCCATTCACCTGATTTTCAAAGAGACCAGTGAACTTATGTTAAACGTGGTTCCAGTGAGAGATATTTCATTGATTCTCCATGCCATTGAGGTTCTGTTTCATTCATGAGTTCTAAGTTTTCAAGCATTTCTTTTCTGCTTATCCAGTTTCTAAACTCTGCTTCATTCCTGCAGTTCCTTGGGTAAGCAGTCAGACTTTCCTTAGGAGTGTCTTCCATTCAAATTCTCCATTACTTTTGTCTAAAGTTGTTCTACATTGTATTTTTAGAGGCTTTCAATATATTTTTTAAAATTAGTCATGAGGTACTGGAGGTATTCAGATGCATCGTTGAGTGATTGTGTCTGCCCCTGAACGAGAATCATCATGAGTCTGTGAAATGAAAGTTTAGGGGCTTTCTGTCCTTTTTTGAGAAAATCTGTGTTTTCAAGAGATCACCTGTTCAGATTTTTATTAGATGCAGCCAAACACAACATTTGTATTTTCAGAGTGGGCCCTCACCACAGGTGAATTGAGGGCTTCATAGGCTTGTGTAATTAGTCCAAAATTCTCACTAACTCTTTTGATACTTCTACTTAGGTAGAAAATCTTTTGGGTAGCACTTGTCTCTCTTTAAGGTATGTTGACTTCTTAATATAAACACACTAGAGCAATACATACTTCTCCCAGAGATTTGGGTCTTATCTCTATTATTCAGACAATACCAGCACAGTAACCGCACAGCTACTCCACAAGTTAATTTTTGTCACAGTCACCAGGTCCTTTATGGTTCTGAAGGCACCATGGCCCTTCTTCTGGTTGCCAGTATTCTGTGAGTCACAACTGAGCATATAGAACTCCATGGACTGTTCCATATCTAACAAGTCAAACAAGTGCCTAGGAACCAGGACAGAGAGCATCACTTGGGTTGTAGTAGGGAAAGACCATCTAGATGCTGGAAAGCATTTATAGTTTTGCCCTGCTCAAAGCTCAAATAGAAACTCCAGACTGCTAACTGCAATCAGCACTTTCCACTTTCCCAAATGCACTGTACAAAAAAAAAAAAAAGAAAAGAAAAAAAAGTTACTACTTTCTATTTGACCTGTGAGCAGAGCAAAATTAGAAAAAGCTGTTCTCCAGATCCTGGAGCTCAGGATCACTCTAGGCCTCATATGACCCTACAGCAAACCAGAAGATCAAATCAGTGCCATGTTATAATCCCTTCTTTGCATATGAGCACACGTCAAGGCATAATGGTGGAGCCTACATCACCGACTAAAGCTCTGATTGAAAGTTTCCTTCTGCTACAGAAAGAAAAAACTAATCTTGCCCCCTAAATGTTGAGGGATCTCCCTCTGAAGACTTCCTCTCTCTTTTGTGTTTGGTCAATGTAGGCAGGCAGGAGAAAAGACTGAAGGATCTCCCCAATGCTATTAACTAAGAGACTTGACTTAAAATTGTAAGATCTTAAGAGAAATCAATTGGAAGAAGAAAATTCTTAAAATGTCATGGGTTCTATGAAGCCGGTATGTCCCCATTTAATCCAAATGTTCCTGGGCAGAGATAACTCTTCTCTGAGGTGACACAGTGGCCCAGGATCGTTTTCTCATGTGGCTCTGCCCTAATCAACAGCACATGCCTAGCACGTTTCTCCCTGAGATGGTCTCCAATCCACTGTGTCATCTTCAGAATTGTGCTTTTGAAGAAGGAAAAATACTTCTTTGGCTAAATGTGCTATCTTTTATTTTTTAATACCACATCTAATTCTCCTAGTTTCTCTCTGGCAGACTGAGGTTCAGAGGCTCCTTTTCTGTCACTGAGATTCTGCCTTATTGAGGGAAATAAGAGAACTATTAGTTGAGGCTAGTCTGGAGAACCTGAGGAAGTGCCAGGACCCAGGCTGTGGCTCTACCAGCCTCTCCTACTCTCCCCCCAGGCCATGGATATGGGGAGTAGAGGCTCTAGCCAGGCTTACTGGTGAAGGGAGACAGTGGCCACATGCCTAAAGTGATCAAGGTTTTACTGTTCTTTTTCTTGTTGTCATTTACAATTCAGTTATTTATGTCAAAAGAAGGTCTTCAGTTTTAAAGGTTTACACCCTATGTCTGAAAATATTTGGCCTTTTCTGGGGTAGAAAGGAAGAGGCTGGACAGGATTTAGGTCAGACTTTTTAGTCTCATAACAGGAATACATGGCAAGTAGGTTAAGCCACAATAGGGAATTCAGATAAGTCTATGGGCAAGAAAAGGGGTGGGGTGGAGAATGTGTACAGAAGGGAAGTGCTGTAGGAGTCACAGTGTCCTGGAAGCTTCCTTGGATCAAATGAGTGTGGTTGCAAGCTGTACCTTTGTGTCTCCTCCCGGTATCAGAAAAAGGCTTCTCTGAGTCTTTGGGTAAATTCACCCTCTTACTTTTCTTCTCTGGCAGGAATGGAGTTGATAGAATCTGTAGTCTAGGTTTAAAAACTGTTCTGATTTGTTTGTTGTGTGGTAAAACATGCATAACATAAAATTTCTCATTTTAATTATTTTTAAGTGAACAATTTAGAGGCATTAAGTACATTCACACTGTTGTGCAGCTATGTCCTCTACTCATCTCTAGAACTTTTTCATCATCTCCAATAAAAACTCTGTACCCATTAAACAATAAACTCCATTACCTCCTCCCACTGGGCCCTGGCAATTTTTAGATTACTTTCTGTCTCTATGAATTTGTTGCTTCCTTGATACTTCATAGAAGCAAGATCATATAATATTTGTCTTTTCATGTCTGGCTTATTTAACTTAGCATAATGTTACCAAGTTTTATCCATGATGTAGTATGTGTCAGAATTTCTTTTTAAGGCTGAATAATACTCCATTGTTATGAATATACCATCTTTTGTTTATTAATCGTTTGGTGGGCATTAAGGTTGTTTCCATCTTTCAGTTATTGGAAATAATGCTGCCATGAACATTGATGTGCAAGTATATGTTTGAGTCTCTGCTTTTGATTCTTTTGGTATATACCTAGAGTCTGAATTGTTATTATGTATTAATTCCATATTTAGCTTTCTGAGGAATTGCCATAGTGTTTTCTATAGCAATGCACAAGGATGCCAATTACTCCATGTCCTCAAAAACTTGTATTTTCTGGGAGTTTTTTGTTTGTTTTGTTTTAATATAATACCCATTCCTAACCAGTGTGAAGTAATAGCTTGTTGTGGTTTCAAATCCAATTTTCCCTAAAGGCATGTCAGGTTGATCTTCTTTTCTTGTGTTTACTGATCATTGTAAATTTACTTTACAGACATGTCCATTCAAGTCTTTTGCCCATTTTTTAATGAATTTTTTGTTGTTCTTGATTTAAAGAAGTTCTTCACATTCAAGATAGTAATCTTTTATCAGATAGACCCTTTGCAAATATTCTCTCCCATACTGTGAGTTGTCTGTCTTTTCACTCTCCTGATAGAATTTTTTGATGAACCAAACTTTTTAATTTAAACAAACTTCAATTTATCTGTTAAGTTGTTGTTGTCTGTGCTTTGATGTCAGATTCAAGAAACCATTGCGAAATCCAACGTCATGAAATTTTTCCATATGTTTTTTTCTAATAGTTTCATAGTTTTACCTCTATATGTTGGTCTTTGATCCATTCTGAATTAATTTTTGTGTATGTTGTATTGTAAGGGTCCAACTTCATTCTTTTGCATATGAATATCCAGTTTCCAGCATTATTTGTTGGAAAAACTATCTTTTCCCCTTTATCTTATTATTTTAAATGATACATATCAAAGAGCATTTTCATAGTTTTGAAAAATAATGAGTAATAATAAAATTAACTATATTTTAGACTATAACATGAAATTTCAGTAAATATGTGATTATCACAAAAATTTAGACATTGAAGGATCTATTACTACAATTCATTTTAATAATTCATGTGAAATAAAAATATATTCACTTAAGTAATTGTATTTAGCAGTAAAATAATAATCATTACCAGTACCATGGGAAATGTTAAAAATAAAGTATAAGGCTACTAATCACTTTATGAAAGAAAAGGGGCCTGAATCACTGTTCCTGCTACTATAGGTAAATGCAAAGCTGGTGAGGCATACAGGGAGTTGGATATTAGGAATTTAGATAATAACATATTAAATATATACAAATATTAATATATTACGTCTAATTTTGAAGAAATAGTAGAAATTATTCTAAAGACATTTTTTAAAGATTTATTAATTTATTTATTTGAGAGAGAGCATGAACAGGAATGGAAGATGGAGAGGGAGAGAATCTCAAGTAGACTCCGTACTGAGTGTGGAGACCAACACCGGCTTGACCTCAACCTATGAGATCATGACCTGAGCTAAAACCAAGAGTTGGACATTTAATAAACTGCCATCCAGGCACTCCTGTTCTAAAAAGTTTCAAGAATAGTCTTCAATCATTGATGTAAAATTTTTGTAATTGTAACACTTACATGGTGTAAACTTTGTATTCATTCCTTATTATCTTTTGAGAATATTAACTTCAGTAAAATCTTTCAAACCAGTATGTGAGGGGATCCCTGGGTGGCGCAGCGGTTTGGCGCCTGCCTTTGGCCCAGGGCGCGATCCTGGAGACCCGGGATCGAATCCCACGTCAGGCTCCCGGTGCATGGAGCCTGCTTCTCCCTCTGCCTGTGTCTCTGCCTCTCTCTCTCTCTCTGTGTGTGACTGTCATAAATAAAAAAAAAAAAAAAAAAAAAAAAAAAAAAAACCAGTATGTGAAATATTGGTCTTATTATCAAACTGGCCCTACTGAAGTTTATATATTCCCTCATAGTTTTACACTTCTGTAAAAAATCCAGAGAATTTCCCAGAGAGGTATAAAATCCATATAAAGCAAAGTTTCAAACTCATCTGTACTACATTTTAAGGCTAATATTATCTTCATTTATGTTTACTAAATGACAGCTGGTAACTTATCAATTTATAACTTATAAGTTGATACTTCAGGGAAGCAAGGTCATACAATATTTCTCTTATAATTATGTTATACTTTTTATCTTTCTGCTTAAAACTATTAAAAATCAACCCATTTTGAAATAATTATATTAGATCCAATTATTCTTGACACTAAAATAATAGATTTTTTCATGACTTTCTACATCCATACAATGTCCCTTATTATACTTTTTTTTTAAAAATTTGATGTTTCTGTTACCCAGCAATAAGATGACATAAAAAAATCCCAAGCAACTGCTTATTTTCTCAAATTTTCAAAGCATCACGTGTTGAATATTAAGATCTCTTAGGAGAAAAACATAGGTAAATAGTTTTGTGAAGATACGTGAGTATAAACCTATAACCAGAGATTGTATTTTTGTTTTTGCATGAAAATCATTTTCTTATAATTCTATATGTGAGGGGTGCTGAGCATTTCTAAAGCAGCAATAGGGATAAGAAAGATAGAAAGACTTTACAATAATAATACTCTCCAAACTCTTTTCTCTAAACTCCCTTTTTCCTCTGACACAATGAGTAGCTTATAAATAGTGATTTGATGCACATATATAACATGATAAATGAAGTCAAAGGAAGAGAATACAAAATATAGAGTAGCTCTAAAATAGCCATGGTTGTATGAGTATAATCAGGGCAGTTAACTTTATACTTTATCCAGATTATTTAACTTTGAGTGTCAGGACCGAAAGTAAAAAAAAAAAAAAAAAAAAAAAAAAAAAATGCTTAATTTAAGGAGCAGAGTACTATTCTTAGCTTTTAAAGATAAAGACTTGAAAATAAAATGTCCTAATAATAGGTAAGGGCATGTGTGTCAGCACCTTTTTTTAAAAATAAGTTAATGGAGATTTAAGTAACAATAGGAGTTACAATTTATCTTGAATCTTTTAAAATTATTATCAGAGGACTCCATTAATGAAACACTTGAAAGACAAATTTATTATCTTCTGTTCTGTATCAATTGATCTCTTTCGCAGTAAGTATGCTATGTCTTCCATGTGTTTCTGTAGGGCTTCCTTAAGATTTTTCTCCCTAGGTTAGTATACAAATTCTAGCATCCCTGAGCTTACAGTTTTGGGGTCTTTTTTGTTTTTTGTGTTTGGGTTTTTTTTTTGAGCTTATAATTTTATGAATATTTATGGCTCTTGAAAAATCCAAGCCCTTCTCCAGGCTTCAGCTATCATTTCCACATAGATGACTATCAAGTATCTATCATTAACATTCACCTAGTTTGGTGATTCAGAAAAGCCTTCTCCCATCACCTTTCTGTACCATAGGAATTTTTAATTGTTTGATCCATCACCACTTCAAAAGCAATATATCTAACTCAAAATCTTCATCTTTCTCTTCAATCACCTTTCCCTGTAGTCAAATTTACCATCAGATTCTAAATACCCAAACTCAAAACCTTAGAGTCACTTTTTGACTTTCCTTTTTCCTTACTACATATACCTAGTAAGTTGCTAAGTTTTGTTAATTTGCTATTTTGCCATTCTTTAATAGTCTTACCTCTTAGACTACTATGTTAGTCTAGGACTATTTCATCTAATACTTGGACTCCTGCAATAATTTTCTAACAGACCCTCTTGCCTCCAGTTTTTCTATACTTCAGCTCAACCTGCACATTGAATCCAGAAATTGTTCATTAAACTCAGCCTTTCAAGGTGATCAAAACCCTATTTACTACCAATGTGCTAAATGGAGCATGGGATCATTGTCCAGATAGTTCTCAATAAGGTACAAGGTTAATCCACAAATAACAACCGTCATAACTAATAAGGATAAATATGAAAACCTCCACATGGATAAGAGAAACATTAACACACAACTACAGGTGAGGAGAAGCTGGCCAAACAGCAATTTGTGTTTTGTTTTGTTTTTTAAGCCATAGGATTCCAATTGATTCTAGGTTCCTTAAGTGTCATTGTGAAATTAAGCTGTCTGCGAAGACAGTTAATAGCGTTCTTGGGTAAAGAAAAATAACTTCATTTTAATCTATACTGTCCAGAATGTATTCAGAGAATTGTATTAAATTGGGTGGCTTTAAAAATCGAATAATAAAGGTTATCAGTTGAAATGTTATTAGAGTCCAGAATGTATCCAGAGAATTGTTTTAAATTGGGGGGCTTTAAGAAGTCGAATAATAAAGGTTATCAGTTGAAATGTTATTAGAGTTAGGAAGATATACATGCTTTGCCTAAAGAAGAGAAGACTTAGAGAACTCATAGCAACTCTGTTGAAATATTTAAAGGCTGTTGGGTAGAAGACAAATTAAATTTATTCTGTAGACTCCAAAGAACAAACTAAAATATTGGTAATTTCTTTTTGCCTCAGTATGAATTAAAAATTGATAATTATTGTAACTGATGGTGCCCATAGCCTATATCACAGTTACATGTCTGCATGCATGGAAAAATTCCAGGTTATGATCTATTAGGAAAGTTATTTCAGTTATACCAAGTGAGAAAGCATCTGTATGAATGGAAGGGATTTCTATAGTCTTTTTTTTTTCTTATACTTTGAATAATGGATATGGACATTGAGATTTAGCTTAAAATAAGACCATTCCTTGACAGATTAGGACAGAATATAGTAAGGTATGCTTATGTAGCTTAATCCTTCAACCATACTGAATATTTAGAAGTGTAGTTCCAAGGTCCTTGGATATTTATTATTTTATCTTTTTAAGCTGTTTTACAGAAATATTATTTCTGTCCTACCAACAATTTAAGGTCTTTTCTTCATAACTCCCAATTTTCTCTTTTTCCAGTGGTAATATCCTTCCAAAAATGCAATGGACAACTTGTAAAAATAGCTTTTATGTTATTTGAAAATGTACAAACAGAGACTGATATTTCTTCTCTCAAATTAATTGTAAAGGAAATTCTTTCATAGTGTTGGATTTGAGAGCAATCTGATCACAAATTCACCAGCCTTTTGATAATCAGTAGTGATGCAACTAATCCAAATGGCTAGGGAGAGATTATCATCTACACCTACCCCACATATGTAGATAGTAAAAAGTCTAAGTATATCATATTCTCAGGCAAAGAATACATAAACAAATACATAATTGATCTGTATTTAAAGGTATGAGAGATTATGCTCCCCTGAGAAGTACCTGCTTGGTTGGCATTCAAACCAAAAGACTTTTACAAAACCAACATTATAGCATAGAGTATAATTCTAGTTTGTGTCTTCTGTCTTGTTGAATCTAGACTATTCATCTTCCTTTAAGTATGTCATTTACAAACAAGGTTCAAGTCTCTACTTTTACTGGAAAGACACTCCACTTTGCTTGTCATTCATTTCAGTTCTCCTACTCTGAGAGTTTGGGTCAAGCTGAGCTAATGGATATATAAAGGCATCCATAAATAAACAAGATGTATGATTTTCTTCTTCAGTGCTTTGGAAAGGAGAAAAAACAAACAAACAAAATCATGGTTGAAGAACAATTACTTAAGAAAGCTAAGAACACTAACAAAGAACTAGCCAATGATTTTAAGGATTATGTATTTTTAAAATGGAAGTAAAGCAGGGTGCCTGGGTGGTTTAGTTGGCTAAGCATTCAATTCTTGATTTCAGCTTAGGTCATAACCTCAGGGTTGTATGATCAAGCCCCCTATGGGGTTCAGTGCTCAGCATGGAGTCTGTTTGAGATTCTCTCTCTCCCTCTCCCTCTACCCCCCACCCAATGCTCTCTCTGTCTAAAATAAATAAATATTTTTTTTTAAATGTGGAGGTAAAGCCAAATAGCCTTGAATGCTTCTTCAGACGGATATTAAATAGACTCCATTTTGATAATTTAAAAAACTATTTCTCTAAGTCTAGTATGATGTCTTACACTGGGTATATATTAAATGAACATTCTCTGAAAAAGAAATGTGTAATATAAAACTTTGTAATTTATTTTTCATTTTAAGTACATATAATCTTCTTTATTCCTACTTACGTCTGTCTTTAGACAGATTTGATTTACTGTGCCAAATGCAGCTTCAAAAATCATAATGCTGACTCATTCTTTTACTTTACAAGAAGTTGTAAAATATGCATAGATTTTTAACACTTACTTGCCCTTTTATCAACAATTCTCTTCTGAAAATCATTAAATAGGAAAAGTAGAAATAACATGAAATGTATTTATTGTCAAAGTACTTTGCAAATATCAGAAGAATAGTTAGTGCTAGATACTTGGCCTTGAAATTTTAAGGTGACCCTTTGTTTTTCCATTTGATTGTGTGCACACTGCATGGGATCTAACATTTTTATAAAGCATAAAATCATAAAGAGGCAAAAGGGAAAATATGTTATTGGAAAATGTTGGTAAGAACATTGCAAAAGATAGAATATAGATTTAGTTACTGTAAATACCCTGATGAAGGACTTGAGGGACATAGTAGATTCTGAATCAAGAAATTTGGAACTTGGATTAGAATACAAAATATAGAGTACATATAGAATATTGAGCATAGATTATAGATGGAAATGCAATATACAGAATAAATACAGAAATAAAAGGATAAAATGAACTAGCTAGGTCCTGAGTAGATGTCAGTCTGAAGGATTATGCCTTCAACTTCACTTCAGCTAATTACAGATAATGGAAATGCAGAATAGGCCTGAATTTCAAGATGAGAACATTTAAAAATTTTTTTTTTAATTTTTATTTATTTATGATAGGCACACAGTGAGAGAGAGAGAGGCAGAGACACAGGCAGAGGGAGAAGCAGGCTCCATGCACCGGGAGCCTGACGTGGGATTTGATCCTGGGTCTCCAGGATCGCGCCCTGGGCCAAAGGCAGGCGCTAAACCGCTGCGCCACACAGGGATCCCAAGATGAGAACATTTAGTTTGAAACAATGCTTTGGACAATAAGAATAGGGGCAGAAAATAGTTCTTTACTACAAGATCTTAATTTTTTTTTTGTATAAAGAAAGGGTATTCTATTTATAAAAAATAATATTCAAGCATATTCATACATGATAAGTATACACAAAGGTATACACGATAAAAATATGATACAGAGTTAACATCCCATTGAAAGCTAATTTTTTTTTTGAGTGTAAATCTGAGTGTAAATCTCTTTCCTATGGCCAATCCTTTTTTTTTTTTTTTTTTTTTTTTTTTTTAAAGTAATCTCTTCCCCTAGTGAGGGTCTCAAACTCAGGATCCTGAGATCAAATGTCACATGGTCTACCAACTAAACCAGTCAGGCACACCCTACTCTCTCCCCCACCCCCTCTCTTTTTGAGTAATACAGTTTTTCATCTATACGTTTATTTCATTCATTCAATTATAGTCTAGGTGCCTAGAACAGTACCATCTCCTCCTTCACCCAAAACCTTATTCATGGAATTATTTCTCCTCCTTTATCCATGTTCTGCTTAATATCTCCTTCTAACTGACTACCTTCCTCAAGCCTACTGATGTACTTGCTTAATAATAATCTGTGACCTAAAAACTTCTATTTCTTCAAGCTGCCATGCATCTCATTCTAAAATCACAAAATGAAAAAATAAAATTTCAGGTTTGCTCAAATTCTTTTCTGTTCTAGGTAATCCAGTATTCATACATTTTCTTTGCTTGCTTTTTATAAATGTTGCGGTAATTTCATTACATTTTATTAATTGGGCCAGATAAAGTTTTCTCAGTATTGGTGTTCTTTGATATCTCTGCAGAACTGTATTATGTTGGCCACTGCCTTGTTATCAAAATGCCTTTTTGGATTGCATGATGCTGCACCATACATGTAGATTTCTTTTTTACTACATTTTTGTAGATCATTAAAATTATTCCCTTCTCCATTATCTATATATATAAATGTTCTCAAGGTCTTTTCTTCTTTCTGTATAACTGACCATTTGCCATCTCATACATTTTTGTAGCTATTACTATATGTGCTATGCATATACTTCTTAAATCTTCAAATTCACTCCCAACTTCTTCCAGAAATCATTCCTGTTATTTTCAGGATCTTATACACATATCACCTCCTGGCTGCCTGTTGCAACAGATTCAAGATATCCCCACATGGCCTTAACTTTCTGGCAAATAAAAAGTTCTCCTATATTCAGATCAACTGAAAAACTTCCATAGTTTCCTTTCAACCAGATAAAAAGTAAGATTTCAATAACATTAAAAAAAATCTTTTTGTATCAATACAACTCTTGTCATTTCACATTAAATTAGTTTTCTTAGGCCCTACTCATCTCTATCCTATACAGCTGTATTTGAAAGGAATTGCAATAAAAAACACTTATGTATATATTCTAGATACTCAGGAGATAATTACAACTTGTATTACTATCTTTTTAAAATCTATTGTTCTTGTCAGGATTTTCCAGCTTTTGTCTCCAGCTCACAAATAAATCTCAGTTTTCTGCCTACCTTTTTATAATTGTTGCCTGTGTTGACCTATCTGTGCAGCTCTTGTTTTACCCCTAGATATACTCTTGGACCACCCACAACTCCAAGGCCCTAGGGGTTCCTCTATCTCTAAATGTTAATACTCTTCAAATGGAGATCATATTAAATCAGTCAATGTAGCCCTCACATTTTACACACTACTACTTGTGACACTATATTATTGAAACAATTACATTGACCTATATGCTCTCTACTCTGTTCTGATTATAAGTACTTCACTTAGCAAAATTATGGGCACAAAGAGGACCTCTAGAATAATTTTTGAAAAATTATCAACCCAATTACTATATAGTACCCTAGAAATATACCTGGATGATGTATTATGCCTGGAAGAAGGCCTTCCAATGCGTAGCTTTAAATGAAAGAACCAGTGTGCGGACTTTGTTTTAAATAACACCTGAGAAAATACTTCTATGTCATGAAATGTATCAACTCTCTCAGGTCACGGGGGAAAGCATATCAGAACTTTCATTTGTTCAGACCCCAAGTGGGTCTAGGTTAAGTACTCTCATTAAAATACATCTTGTCTTTAGAAGGCAATTTACTGTAAAATCTTCTCTGATACTGATTAGTTAGTATGGTGTACACAGGGAAAAAAACATCCAAGCACTTGATGCATTTCAAAAAGGGACCAGATGGACAAATATGATTTTTCTGTATCTTTTAATGGTGGAGGTGGGTTGGATGTCAATTTTAATTTGAGTAATGGTTCTCTCTTTTTCTCCTTAATTGGTCAGAATTTCCTGGCTATGGTAAAGGCAGACCAGCTAAAACATCAATCACTCTAGCCAATGTATTTCCTCATAATCAAAAATAGCATATAATAGGGTTGTACATACCATACATTGCATAACTTTCTTTAGTTTTCTGAAAAAAAGATTTAAAGTGAGGAGTAATGTCAACTCAAAAATATATCATATATATTATATACATATATACCCATACACATGCACTTATATAAATAAATGTAATCTTTTTCTAAAATGTGATTTTTTTAACCTTGAAAATCTTATTTTTGAAAGCTTTAAGAGTTGAGCAAAGAAACCAATAACTTTTTTGAGTCTTTAAGGAAATAATCTAATTTCAGAACAGCTCCTCTCTGGGAAAATTACTTCTGTCCTGATTTTTCTTATCTGCAAGGTGATCTGATTCAAAATATTAATAGTTTCTTCAGCAACCAAAAGTGAGAATCAAAGGATCTTATAAAACAAAAGCATAGTGGCTATGTATAGACTTTAGCAGCTCAGGTGCTATAGCTAAGCTTCCATATTTAAATTTCAGTGTCTATAAACCACATACACTAAGTAAAACAAATAATTTTAAAAGGAATGCAGAAAGAATTTTTAATTATTTGAAAAAATACCAAATATATGATATGTGTCTCAAAAAATAGTGAACCTACACAATTATTAAAATACAAATTTAATTTTCTGTATGCTATATATGAAATTACATGAAAAATACAGAACCAATTAACACAAATTTTCATTTGGAGAGTTTTCATCCAAAACTTTGTAAATGATTTGTGTTTTAACCATTCAGTTGTTTATTTTTCTGGTATCAGAGAACAAGAACAACAAAATCATGAAAAAATCTGCACCAACACACATTTACCACTTGAAAACTAAATGACCACCAACTCTTGCTAAATAAAAAGCTTATAACTGCTCAGTAGTAATAGAGTTGTATTTCTGGGTAGCAGAATAAGACATAGATCATTTAAATGAATTAAAGACATTTCATTATACTTCATTTATACTTAATAATATTTTTTACATTGTTTTCTTAAAAACGATTTACAGTAAATCTGCCACATAAAACATAATAGTTATAATATGGTAATATGATATCAGAACATATCAATGACTTGGGAGGAAAATCACTTTTCCAGATACCTACACTAAATATAGGACGGTGAACATGGTTTGTTACTTGGCCTTCTTCCCCCGCTCTTTGTTATTCCCTATAGAATCTTAATTTGTGTACCTGTGATCCGGGAACTCCCTGAAACTCATTCCACCATAACTACTGGGCTTGCTCTCAGTAAACTAAAACTATCACAGTAATCCTTATTCAAGGAGATTGCTTTAGGAATCCCAACTTCAGTCATAGGTATGCCCTACCCGTGGAACTGTTACTGTTTGTGGGTAAGTGTAGAGCTAGAGACAAGTGAATGAGGGAGACATTAACATATGGAAAGGAATGATTTCTATTCCATACTGGAGAAAGAGGCCTCCTGGTACATACTGGATATGAATAGCTGAACGTTTTTTGTTTGTTGTGTTTTCTGGGAAATTTTCTGAATCAAAGTTCATCCTCAATACATTTGACCGTTACCAATTCCTCCTCTTCCCACTACCAAGCCTCCCACTCTTTAATAACAACGTTTGTATAGGCAAAAGAGAGTATTCAAGGTGCTCTGACTTCATTATCTATCTCCTTTATCATCACAACCCTGGGGCATTGCTATCACTAGTTGCCAGGTGAAACAGTTAAAACACTAAAATTTTTAGGTACTTTGGTGCTTAAAACATACTGTTGGTGATAATCACAGCTAAGGTTTGAAAGCCTGTTCTCTTATTCCAGCTTCAATGAGCATTCCATAGGGACAAGGATACACTGAGAGGATATGCCCTTAGTCAGTAAATCTTCCATAAACTAGCAGAGATCATGGGGTATGTGGTCCTGGAGAAAAGAGAGTAGAAAGCGTAAAGTACTAACGGGAGTAGGAGCCATCTGGAAAGTGGAGGGGGGTTTGATATGGGGAGGGGAGGAATTTGGCAGGGCATCTGGGCAAGCTATGGAATATGAAAGCATAGAAGATTTACTGACTAAGGGCATATCCTTTAAATTAACCACTCCACAAAATAACTTCCAAATTAATTAAATACCTTGAATTTATCTATGTTGCATCTCCAGGTATGGAATCATTCCTGAAATACCAGTGTCCTTTGTTTCTTGCAGTCTGGTGAGCATCACTCAAGTATGTAAATAAAGTATCAAATAGTAGGAAAAAAAAAATTCTTTCAGCCAACAACTCCTCATAAAGAAAACCAACTCCATAGAACACAATTTTTCACAGGAACATTGGTCATATTCCTTTTTAAAAAAGATTTCATTTATTTATTCATGATAGACACACACACAGAGAGAGAGAGAGAGAGAGAGACAGGCAGAGGGAGAAGCAGGCTCCATGCAAAGAGTCGGATCTGGGACTTGATCCCGGAATCCAGGATCGTGCCCTGAGCCGAAGGCAGGTGCTAAACCGCTGAGACACCCTGGGATCCCCCATATTACTTGTTTTAAACATAGTCATTGTTAGAAATCAAAATTCAACCAAATACATTTGCATATCTAATTGGCTTTATTAAAGGGTCCATGGATCTGTCAGCATCTTATCTAGCAAATAGAAAAAAATAGAAGGGAGTGACACTGAACTAAACCAAAGAAAGGTTTTTAAAGGCAGGCAGAGGTTATAGAAAGAAGGAAGGAAGGAAGAAAGAAAGGAAGGAAAGAAAGAAAGAAAGAAAGAAAGAAAGAAAGAAAGGAAGGAAGGAAGGAAGGAAGAAAGAAAGAAAGAAAGAAAGAAAGAAAGAAAGAAAGAAAGAAAGAAAGAAAGAAAACAAAGGGATTTATAAGCAATAAATTTGTTTTTTGGGCAAGTTTGCCCACCTAAGTAGAGCAGAAAAGGTCTGTTAGTAATTTCCTGTAATTAACCATTAAATTCTATGTTGACAGGTTAGAGTTTACACTCCTGGGGGAAGGGGGACTGAAACTGCAGGTTAGATATTCTGTCTTGGTTTACTGACTTGGGGCCTTAAGTATTGCCATTCGGGGTCTATGGTTTTCTTTTAACAACATTAATACAATTTAGAATTCTTCATTTGTCCTTAAAATGTGATTACAAGTGTGACACACAAAATCAATGTGTGTATGACTCATAGTAGAAACTTTTTCAGAATAACACACCCAATCTTAAAGCAAAGGAAATATGTTATTCAATTTATACAATCATAATGCATCCAGTTTATCAAAAATGTTCTCTGTCCAAAACATAGAAACACCTGTAAAATAGTGAAGTTTTTCTTAAAGGGTATTTCAGTTACAAAAAAGAGTCAATGTTCCATATAATTGAGGAAAAAAAAAATCTCTCCTCTGGGAAACACGAGCGCGCGTGCGCGCGCGCACACGCACACACACACACACACACACACACACAAAGAGGGGGGAATCTCTCAAATAAATGGCTCTTAACAATGTGAAGCTGCCAAAAAATCAATTCTTTCCTGTGCTATTATTCATTTGATAGATTTTACTACTTCATAGCCCAACCTCATAAAACAAGGATGAACATGTTATTTACCAAACGTATCCATGATTAAGTTTTATTTATTTGTGTAAAGCCATAGGACATGTGCTTCCAAACGTTAACAAATAGACCATGTCTGTGGATTCCCCTTCCTGCTGTTAGTAAATCTATACACTTTCCCTTCCTGCTAGCTCTACCAGCAAACTTAACAGATATTGCTTTTGTTTTGGAAAATTCAGCATATTGTTTCTTGTCTGCACTGGCTAGCATGATTACAAAGAAAGAAAGCATTTATCAGGGAATATAGGAAAACATTTATATTCACCTGGATATATAATCTTGTCCTGAAGGGAAAAGAAGATGATCCATAAATTCCACTACACTGAGATTTAAAACATATATTTATCAAAGATTGTAACATAAAAAGAAAAGTCATATCCTATGGAAGGTAGCTGCTATATATATATAAACTAGTTTTATTTCCTTGAAAAACAATTTGACTCTATCTTATATATTTAAATATGTGCATATTGTTTAATTTACCAATATCATTCCTGAAAATCATTGTACAGGTTCATCATTTATAAGACTTTTCAGAGAAGCACAATTTTTTAAAAGAAAAGGAAAAAAAAAAAACCATGGAAACAACTCAAATATTTATCTAAAATAAGAAGGAATGGGTAAGTAAACTGTAAGATCTTATCTTCATTAAACAAAATACTATACAGCAGCGAAAATCAATTAATGAATAAATGAATGGGAAAATCTCTAAAGTGAAATATTATAGAAAAATATGGGTGTTGAATGCATATAATATGAAATTGTTTATAAAAATTTTAATCCATAAAAAGTCTAACTATGTCCTTAATAATAAAGGAAGTAAGTGAGAGGGTTAAATTTAAAAGAGCTGTTAACCTTGGGAAGAATGGAACCTCATGAAGGAGAATTCACTGGTATGGTTATTAGTCAATTATTTAACTTAGTTGGTGGGTAAAAGTTTATGTCACAATTTTATGTGTGAAACATTTTATTAAAAGAATTATTTACTATAAAACAAAAATTATTCAACAGTTTTGTATATGAAATGTTTAGACTATTGCTGTAGTATTTTTCTGATAATCTGGAATTTCATATTTTCTTATAACTATGCCTGAATAGTACTTGTAAGTGTTGATAGCTCTACTGATATAGTTTTTTTTGTAGTTTTTAATAAAAAATAGAAGTACAATAAGTTTTAACTTCTTTCTTCATTTAGAATTTCCAGATTTTTTATTTCTGTATTATTTAGTTCTTTCCTCTATTATATTATTAAAGTTAAGTCACTAATAGATATCAATTGATGAAGGATAGTTGGAAGAAAGGCAGGCAGGGACAAGGGGTTCCCCTGCCCTTAGAGGAAACTACCCGTAAAAAGATTTTATATCACCCTAGAAGGAGCTCTCCATCCTTTCCCACGAGATAGAACCTAACTGGACGACAGGTTCCTGGAGGGCTAATTAGATCAAAGCAGCCCACCAAAAAGCCCATAAAAACCTTGAGATTTAGAAGCCCCCATAGTGATCCTCTCAGGTTCCCTCCCTCTTCGGGAGCTTTATACTATCATTCAATAAAGTTTGTACAATCACTAGATAAACTTCGCTTTGCTGCCCACCACTCTTCCTCTGGCCTACCTCTTCATTCTTTGAAGCCATGTGACCAAGAACCGCGGCAGGAAGAAGGAAATCCTGCAACACCAATGGTGTTGCAAAGGAGAAGATTATTTGAGAAGTTTTATTTTTGATGGTTGTGTTTTAATTTTTAACAGTGATCTCCTTAGTAGATTTAGATGTATATCACTGTGCTCTAGTAAAATACTATATCTTATCAAAAAGCCTACATAATTCCAAAATTACAGAAATCAGTTCTGATTCACGATATAAATACTTGTATGTTTTGTTACATGTTTATATATTTGATCCATGTACATGAGCAAACATACACACACATATGACTTCTATGTTCACATACAAAATAAAATATATGGGTATGGGTATTTAGTAAATACCAATATTTACTAGTAAATACTGGCTCTGTTCATTTATCAAAATTTTCATAGGTCTACTTTCTCATTTGTATTTATTTCCTAAAATATTGTTTGAGGTTGGAAGTTCTTTTTTTTTTTTTTAAGATTTATTTATTTATTCATGAGAGACACAGAGAGAGTGTGAGAGAGAGACAGAGAGAGAGAGAGGGCAAGAGAGAGAGGCAGAGGGAGAAGCAGGCTCCATGCAGGGAGCCTGACTTGGGACTCAATCCCAGGTCTCCAGGATCACACCCTGGACTAAAGGCAGCACTAACCTGCTGAGCCACCTGGGCTGCCTTGAGGTTGGAAGTTCTTATCCTTACCTTCTATTTTTAAGATTACATTATTTCATTAAACAAGTATTAATTGGATAGTCATACCGTGTTATTTTAACTTCCTTTAATTACTTAGGATGAAACTTATAGTACACTTTTTTGTAGCTGTTTATGTTTTCTGTTCATAAGAAAAGTAATTGATTATCCAAATTAGAAGAAAATGTGAATTGTAGATACCTATATTTAAGAAAATCAATTATTTACAATTATTACAAATATCTATAGTTAATTTGATATTAAAATATTAATATATTTAGGTTTAACTGGATTTTTGTTATCCAATTATTATGTTTGTGCTCTAATTGAAAGGCAGAAGAAGAAAAATAATAAACTTGAAAGTGTATTACGTATACTGATGTTTTCCCAAGCATATCCTTGAATTTAACAAAGCAGTCATACTTAATTGAAATTAACATTCTTAATAATTTAGAATTAGATCTCACATTAAATATGCATATTAAAATAGCTTTACATAATATATATGCAAATTAACTTATATACTCTAAAATTATGTTAAAATGTTAGATGTTATATTCTGATCCACGTAATAGATATTTTAGCTTGAAATTTACATTGATTAAAAAGCAAAAATATCAACAGTTGTGTTTCATATATATTAAAGAATCTTATGATTACCTTTGATATAGCATTTTAACATTATTTTTGAAAGGTATCAAGATTCCCTGGCACATTTCTCCTACTTCCTACTTTTCATGGTTGTCAGGAAAAACTTCATGTTCTTGAAAAATTGAGTATCACT
Source organism: Canis aureus (assembly GCF_053574225.1). Taxonomy (NCBI): domain Eukaryota; kingdom Metazoa; phylum Chordata; class Mammalia; order Carnivora; family Canidae; genus Canis; species Canis aureus. Next base: position 7,214,168 of record NC_135640.1, read on the forward strand.
TACAATTGTAATCAATGTTTATTTTTTATTAATTGTATACTGTATTAATGTGTATAAAATATTAATCTATAGTAATGTATATCTGTGTATATTTAACATTATATATTATAATTTATATTAATGTGTATTGAAAAACCATGATTTATTGAATATGGGGAATAAGCTCAGCTCTGCTCTTTGAAAGGAGACTTAGCACCTTGCTTATCATGAAACATTTTTCAGAAATACTCATTCAGCAGCTGCTGACTTCTACAAACAGATTGAAAAATAGGAATGTTTGCCAAAGCCGTCTTGCATAGAATGTGCATTTTAAAAAAGATACCAGAGAATAAAATGGGTCACAGGAAAGAATGAAAGCTGAATGTGGCATCAACTCCAGTTATAGAACAAAAGCCACAGTTTTAATCTTTATAGTGTAACAGTTGCCAATAGTACAAAATGAATTTGATGGAGCACCAAAAACATAGCAAGTTGAATAAAATGTATTTTTGTTGATAAAAAAGAAAACAATCTTGTGGGTCACAATTTCTTGATCCTGTGAATTCAGTTTCCTTTGAAGGGTATAATATTGATTTGTGGAGTGTCTTGTTATTACTAAAAGCTATTCTCTTTACTCTGATGTTTTTCTCTTGCAAAAAAAGAAATGAGATTACACAGCTGATATCATTAAAGCAAGAGCAAAATTGCATTAAAATGCCATGTTTAAAGAATTGAACATGAAAAGCAACGAGTTTGCTTAAATTTCTCAAGCAAACCTATAAACGCATCTCAGAGTAAACTCAGTCAACTGTCCCTAGTTACAGCTTTATAATACTACCATATTGTGGTGCCTGGGTGGATCAGAGGTTGAGCATCTGTCTTTGGCTCAGGTCGTGATCCTGGAGTCCCCACATGGAGTCCCACATTGGGTTCCCCGTGGGGAGCCTGCCTCTCCCTCTGCCTATGTTTCTGCCTCTATGTATATCATGAATAAATAAAATATTTTAATTAATACTACCTTATCACTCATGACACATTATATTACATTGATGTTTTTTTCTAATAAATATTAGTCAATGTCATTGACTTATTAACATAAATGATTTGGTTTGTATCTTTTTTGAGATTCACCTTTTACTACGGAGTGAAAAAATGAAAAGTCTCTCCTTTTACCCAATTTTCCTCAGTTTTAATGAGACAATCATGAGAATGCATTCAAGGATGTGTACAAAATACCTACTTTGTGGCAGGTGCCATCTTATGTGCTGGAGATTTGATGGTGAACAAGATAGATATGGCTCGTCTGCAGACAGCTACTGTCACACACACAAGATAAACTAATTTTAGGAAGTGCAAAGTACTGCATAGTACACTTTAGAAAAGACAAGGGAGGAAGATCTTTGTGAAAAGAGAAAATTGACACTGAAGTGGAAAGAGCCTCTTGCAAGAGAGAAACAATCAGAAAGGTTGTCGATGTACCAAACAATTTGGCATATCTGAGAAAGAAAAACACCAGAGTGGCTGAAGCAAAGGGCAGAGTGATGTGCTAATAAGGTCAAAGACAAGGCTGACCTGGGCCACAAGAGATTTTATTTTTCATAGTAAGGGGTTTAGATTGTAAAATAAGGGGAAGAGAAACATATTCAAAACAGGAGGGATGGTAGAGAGGAGATTTACCTAATTTAAAATTTCAAAATGCTCTACTGTGAGATCAATAGTGTTAGAACATTCTAATACCCTTCCATGGAAAACTAGACACACAAAATGATTTTTGAAAAATTTAGGAAGTATAGATACCATCTTATGCTTTTGAACAACCACAGCATTCTTTGATGTCTTAAATACAGAACATTTCCAAAATATCAAAAGCTGGTTAAACTTTCATATTACCAAATAGATCCGACTTTATAATCTGGTTTTATGGTGATACCTGGTATTTGTCTCTGGGATCACACTATAGATAGTATTTATAGAGGAAAAACGTACTCAGTATTATTCAAGTGAGCTACTTCCTTGGAATTGCCTTCCTTTGTTTTAAAATTCCTGTAACCATTAACATTTTAAATTTGTAAAAACTTAGGTTCATTACAAGAATGTGCTTTACATTCATTAGTTTCTATACACAACAAACAAATAAATAAATCACAAGGCAATAAACCCTTTAAATATGGATGAGAAAATCCCTCTATAAACTCTTTTATATTTCATGTTCTCATTGGGCAACTGGCATTAAATATGGATAAAGTAATGGTTTTCATAAGGATGTCCAGTATTAGAATGTTAGGATGATTTTAATTAGTCTCCATCAGCAGGATGGGTTACCTGTGTGCTTGTCCATGTGAAGTGCATATAAATCCTGGAGCATCACCTATGAATTTAAATCAGAAAGCTCATCAACTTCTGTTGGCAAGGTGAAAGATAAAAGCCACAGAAGGTCCTTCCCAGCCTTTGTCACTAATGATAAACAGCATTAACTGCTTCTGTAGACACTAATGCTGCTATCTTGGGAACACAGGCATCTACCATGAAAACTTTACAGCTTCACTAATCGTACTTTTGTTTGTCACAAAACACAAAATAAAATCTCAACAAAGAAGCAATAAATATTAGCATTTATGAACAAAAGAAGGTCACATAAATATGTAGATCTCTAAATATGCAGTGCATTCTTCATTAACCAAATATCATGTTCATTATTATAAGCTCTTATTAGAGTCGAAAGAAACAACAGAAAATAAGAGCAAATTAAACAAAAACTGGGGTAGATTCTGCTATGTGGGAAGCATTTTCTATTTAAAGATCTGATGACTATAATATAGAAACAAATGCTTTAATGCTGTGAAATATTTATTTGCTTAAAGGAAACTTCAGGAGAAATTAATATTTTAAATTCCATGATGTCAAAAAAAACTTTTCTTCTAGTTCATTGAAAATATTTTTTGTCATTATTTTTAAAATTAAGATGTTTTCTTAAAATTATGTTTTTATTTTAAAGGCAAATTATTCACATTTAATAAATTTAATAACGTTGTTTATAAAGTTCAAATAACATGTGCTGTAATTTTGATATTTAATATAGAGAAACCCAAATAACGTTAAAACATATCAGGATGGCATACCATGATTGAACTAGTACTAACAAGTTCAAAATAAAAAGTAAACCACCATATATATCCTTTTTCAAAACATATGTGTTTATAGAATTTGTGTGATATTCATCTTATTTTTCATCCTTGTAAGCAAGAATATTAAATTCCTAGTTCTTTGAATGAGTTCTATTATATTCAGTGGCTTCATTTTCTTTTACATTTTTCCTTTTTTTTGTATTATATTTCTAACATGTCTTACTCTAAGTTTTTTCTTCTCTGCTGTATTACCAACGAGATTAATAAATTGATAGTTCAAGTAGCTCAAATCCATCAACCAATTAGTTAACTGTGCTACTAATTATACAAAAACCTTGTCTCATGGTCCCTGCTGTGAATATGTATTAAAAATATCACATTATTACTTCAGTTGCTAAATCTGTTGGGATATAATTAGTAATATTATATTAAAACTCAACTGCAGTTAGGTAACAGGCATGTGGTTTAGGAGATGTACGACCAACCAGGGCATGTCTATTAAGAGGACACTTAAAGAAAAATAATCCAGTATGGATGATCTAGAGTCTAAGAGCTTCGGCATTCTTTGATAATCATGAGTTTTATTACCTGTAAAATGAGTTAATAGTATCCAATTCACATAGTTGCTCTGAGAATTGTTACACATTGCATATGAAATGCTTAGCATAAAAACTGATCATAATTAAGTGCCCAGTAACTATTAGATATTATAATTTAAAGTCACTTTAATTATAATATAAAGTCACTTACATGTCTTTAAATGTGATTATTGAAATAAATAAAATAATAATAATAATCACAAGCACATTTATTTATTGTTGCAAATACTATAAGATAGCCAAGGGAAGATGGTATTGAAGTTTTTATAATGGGATGAATTCATAAAGCTGAATTATCTGAAGAAAGGAATCGGGAACCAAGTCTTTTATAATTTTATAATTTATGTAAATAAACATATTGTTTTTTACTTTTTATCTTTAGCTTACATCTAAAAATTATCTTTTCATTTCCTTTCTGGGAACTGAAAAGACAGTGAATTTGTCTTTATTGGGAAAGAAGAGAACAAGAGATTGGAAGAAAAACTGAAGTCGTATAGTGGAAAGAACTTTAATTGCAATCAGATTTGGCTTCACATCCCAGCTATATGACTTATCAGTGGTATAAATTTGGCACAGCGCGTAGCTTCTCTGAACTTGAATTTTTTCACCTTGAGAATGTGAATAATATATCTAAAGCACAGTGTTGCTTAGGGATTAGAGAGTATGTATTAAAGGACATAGTAATCTTTATTTGATTCATAACAATGTCTTAAGATAATATTTGTTGAATAAATGAATGACTAAATGGTATTTTTACTGAAAGACCATCAAAAATATGGAAAATAACAATATAGAATTACTAAGCTGGAAATGGATATTGAACATTACAAGAGAATTTCTAGCATTAGACTCAAAAATACCTGAACATCTTGAATGTGGGCCAAAATCTCTGTATGGTAAAATCCTACTCAATTTATTTTCCATCTTTCCAGTTAAAATTGTCTCTAGATGATCTTTAGAAATTAGAGTGGGTAGCTATAAAGAATATAAAAATAAAACCCATACATTTTGATCAATGTAGGTATTACTTGGCATTTACAGCCACTAACATAATGGGACTTTATATATAGTTTTCTCCCTGACATTTTACTTTTTGGAATTGTTTATAAACAGGAATTCAATGTCTCTTATAATCTCTTGATTTTGTTATTTCTTTTTTTTTAATCTTGCTATTTCTTTTTTTTTTTTAATTTTTTTTTTTTATTTATTTATGATAGTCAGAGAGAGAGAGAGGCAGAGACACAGGCAGAGGGAGAAGCAGGCTCCATGCACCGGGAGCCCGACATGGGATTCGATCCCGGGTCCCCAGGATCGCGCCCCGGGCCAAAGGCAGGCGCTAAACCGCTGCACCACCCAGGGTTCCCCTAATCTTGCTATTTCTTTAAATAAAATGCTTATTTCTATGTGTGAGGTATATAATGTCAAAATATATCTTGCATCATTAATTGACTATTTTTGTAAAACATTTCAGAGTTCTAGTAGTGATTTCCTTTTGGACTTCTATATGGAATGATTTTTCTTTAACACAGGAACATTTGAGGGACTTTGTCAAATGACTGATATGATATAGACAATGAATTAATTGTCCAGGCACTTTTCTCTATCTTTTTAACATATTGCCAATTCACAACCTCACACATTAGTGGGAAAAAAATGAAGTTCAGAAAATGGAGTTATTTTGTCAAAAAGTCTATATGTGCCATATATATACATATATATGTATATGTATGTATGTAAGATTCTTAATTAGTAATGATAGAGATTTGGACCAAATATTAATGATGGAGAATTATAACATAATGAAATGTTATATATATATTTAATTATTATATATAAATGTAGTATACACATATACATAGAACACATAACATGTTATAATATATATAACAAACATATTATATATATTATATACATATAACAATTCTCCATCATTAATCTTTGGTTCAATTCTCCATTACCAATGTTTAAGTATTTTACCCTTATTTACATATTTGTATTCTTCCTTCAGCAACATTTTCAGTCTTTAAAAAGTTCATTATTACGGTGCCTGGGTGGCTCAGTTGGCTGAGCATTCAACTCTTGGTTTTGGCACAGGTTGTGATCTCAGGGTCCTGAGATGGAGCCCTGAGTGGGGTTCCCCACTCAGCAGGGAGTCTGCTTGTGATTCTTTCTCCCTCTGCCCTTCCCCCCCCCATTGTGCCCGCATGCTCTGTCTCTTTCTCAAATAAGTAAATCTTTATTTAAATATTAAATATTTAAAAATTTCATTATCAAAAATTATTTTGAAAGAAGGATCTATGAAGAGAGAAATCCCAACTACTAGGAATATATATATTTTTTTATTTTAGATTTTATTATCTCTAAGACAAAGTAAAACAGTCTATTGCTTTTGGTCCTGTCTTTTTTTCCTGAAGAGGTTGGAGGATGGTTTGGGACAGATATTGTATTACAATATCAACCAATGCATTAGGTGGGCAACTAAGATACAGATCGGTACAATGAGAAGTCTTTAAGGAAATAATGGTGAAAGAAGAGATTTTCTTCCATATTCATCTGTATATATCTAAACTCTGTAAAAATCATTAGAAACATACTATCTTTCCTGTCAGGATAAAGTATGTTCTGCTTGAAAAAAGGTGTCATGTAGGTATTTATTTTTAAGTGGTATTTCTAGAATAGATGTGTATATACATATAAAATATGTGGATACAAGGCAAATAAATTTAAGTATTATTTTGCTAGCTAAAATGTTTCTTTCAGATATGTATATGAATCTCATCTATAGATCTATAGATCTTCCCTATTTGATACTACTTACTCTGTTAGCATGGAAAATTAAGAATTGACTGCAGGGAAATGTTTAGAAATAATGTTGGTCCACACAATGCTTAGCCAACTCCCCTCTAATCATTTACATGTACAATAGTTAAAACATCCCTTTCAACACTGTATTTTTTGCTCTTCCTTGTAACTATTGTTAAAGATTAAATTAGATCATCAGAAGCTAGTGGTCTGTGAAGGACACAATGCTTCCCTATCACCATTGAACAATAGTTAGTGATGTATAACCCAGAGCCTTAAACTGAAAAGTTTTAAGTATTCAAGAGCTCTAGTCATACACAAAACTCAGGTGATAATAGCTTTAGTAATTGCTAAAATTATTAAGAAGACATCTCTACTATGAGGCCATAAAAATGTACCCAAATTAATTTCTGTGGATAATTCATTAATGCTTTTTTACTTCAATTATTTCTTCAATGTTGTAGCCTAAGCATCCCCCAAGATATGAATGAGGAGAACATAGGATTCTTTTGAGAAGGTCATTACACTTTTGAGAAGGTCATGTTATCAATTTCAGGTAGTTTCTAACTGCAGATTCTGGATTCTCAAATGTATCCTGTGTAATTATGTGGTATTCACATGCACGTAGTAGGAACCTTTAGGACATGAGAGTGAACAAAGTTTGGTATATCACTACATTCATTTTAGTCTCACTCCTTTTCAGTCCAAATCACAGGGCTGAAAATAGGCTGAGCCGCAGAGCATACCTACGTAATGCTAACCTTAGAAATATATACAGTATGAAAAGTACTCCAGAAACATAGGTAGCATGAAAGCACTCCTTACTACATCAACTTTTCTCTAATTCTTATAGCAACTAAGAATTTAATCAACCCTCTAAATAAAGACATATTTATTGATTCCTTATTATGTGCCAGGAACTATCCTGGGACCTAATGATTTAATTGTAAATAAACATGGTCAATAAACAGACAATCAGAAAATTGTGTCTTAACACTGCAGAAAGCATGTGGTAAGGATGATCTATCCAGCCTTGGAATTATTATATTTCTAAGTAAAAATCTTTAGCCCAGGAGTGTATATTCTCTTTCTTTTGCATACCTTCTGTATATTACTCCAGGGCATGATAGGTGCAAAATAAATATTCACGAAACTGAAATAATAACATAAAACATTTTGCTTATGTGTTGGTTAGCAAGAAATAAATGTGCAAGTATATTGAAGATATTTTATATTTATGTAAATGGTTATTCAATAGAAAAACCCATGCTAAAATTAACATGTTAATATATGTATTTCACCAGAGGGTGCATGAATATTAAAATATATGGATACAACATAATTTTGATATCAGGTATCAAAATCACCTATCATTAACTGGACATATCAATCAATGAAGTATTATGATATATTCATTCTCTTTTCACAGAATGCGTTTCCTTTGAGAAATAAATTGAACGCACATGTCAGAATATAAGGAACAGCCAGTGACATATCTAAGCTAGCTGTAATAATCTTAACTCTATTTAATTCACTGTCTACTTCAAATAAGAACACTGGTAGAAGATTAAAACTACAATTCTCCATATTCCAATTATACCTGCTAATTTGTAAAAATTTAAGATTCATTTATAAATGAAAGAAAGATAATAAAATGAAAGATTGATATGAAATAATGCAATGAGAATATTCATCCTTCTAAGAATTAACATGCCATTCATAGAGATATATATAGTTCTAGTGGTGATATTTGATATTGTTTTTTTTTTTCAAGCCAGCATTTTAAGGCATTTAAAGCAAGTGCTACTATTAAATTAGTTTATTTATTTCTGTCTGGATTTGTTATTATACAAGTACTTAGAGTCTTATTTATACAATATGGTGACATCTCCCTTGTGGTTAAAATTTTTCTGATAAAAGCCTTAGAACTTTCTCCTTTCAAAGATTATAAATGAAAAATTACCACAAATAACAAGCCTAACAAAACAACATTCTGACTGCATTGTCATATTTATTATAAAATCCTTGGTTCACTGCATTTTGGCATTTTATACAACTGGTTCTGACAGTGATTAACATGGTTTGGGCTTCTGCAGTTTCACCCAAGAGAAATAAAACACCAAAATCTCCGCAGGTGTGTAATGGGCCAGAGATTTACAATCTGTTCTGCAAAGTCAGACTTCAAAGACTTGAAAAAAAAAATCCCAAAGTTGGCAATGCCTCTATCATCACTATTATTTAAGGTTTTTTCCATATTTCAAAAGGAACTGTATGGCTAATCGCAAATATTTCATCTCCAATTTGACTTCCATGCAAGTCTCTTCAGAAGACAAATTTCATTATATATCTGCACATTCTAGGTGAACAGACAGCCCCTATATGAAGCCACAAACTAAATAATTAAGTATTTACTTGTACTTCCAAGGAGACTTCACTTACTTGAAGTACATTGCATCATTTTACTGATGCTAAGGAGTAGTTGGGAAGTACCAAGAAAATTACCAAATGACAATCAGGTGGCAGCACCTGGGCGATGGCAGCCCCAGGACAAGTGCCCATAATTGCTTCCATGATTGCTTGGCGTGCACCTAATATTAAACTTACCCAATTAGGGTCAGAATGCACATGATCATTTCAATTATAGGAATGTTCATCTTCCTGAGAGCTGCTCACAGAGGAAAAAGTTCAAATAGTGCTATTTAAAATTTTAAATGTAAGAGTTTGCCCATTATAGTGTATAATCAGGCCCACATGTGTGCTTGACCTAGGTACAAATTGTTCCATCTGTGAGAAGAATTTTCCACTTACATATTTTCCAATATCATCACTGTAGTTTATCATTCCACAAGTAAATGACTACTAAACAATATAAAGGAATATCATTTTAATGATATATCCCTCAGAAAATCAGTAGTGGATTACTATCTTTAAACTGGAATTCTGTTCATAAATGTCAATGAAGGCACCCAGGAATTTCTCTGTCAACCAAGGCTATTACTAACAGAAATGCAATAAATTGAATAATAGGCCAATATTTTTAGTCAATTTAACCACCAAAGGTTTTGATTGCTATGATATTTTGCCTGAAGTATAGTTCTCTTTACTTCAAATACATTTGTTGAAAATTGTCAAGGTCATAGATGCACACATTAACTGTATCAGTCAAGGTGGCAAAGAGAAAAGCCTTCTCCCATTATAGCAGATTGCAGCCTTCATTCCAACACTTACCATTACCTTATCAACCTTGTGTAAAAGAGGGAATAATCTTGAAAGAAAGAAAAAAAAAGCTCTCCTAATTTTGATTCACAAAGTATGCCTAGTACTAAGTATGTTTGACGTACATTGTATTTTATTTATTTTATTTTATTTTATTTTATTTTATTTTATTTTATTTTATTTTATTTTATTTTATTTTATTTTATTTTATTTATTTTGATTTTACTTATTTGACAGAGAGAGAGAGAGAGAGCACAAGCAGAGGGAGTGGCAAGCAGAGGGAGAGGGAGAAGCAGGCTCCCTGAGGAGCAGGATGTGGGGCTCTATCCTATGACCCTGAGACCGTGACCTGAGCCGACTGAGCCCCCCTGGCCCCCCTGATATATATTTATGCATCATATATAATATAATCTGAATACATACTTATATATCTATGAATATAAATTATATATAATCTGAAAATCATCATAATACTGCACATTTTAAAGCTTTGGTATTTTTAGGATATGGATAAGAATAAAATGCTCATTTACCAAAACTTCTTAAAAACATAAACAAAAGATCTAATTGCACATATGCTACCAAAGTGTTCAGTAGTATGTGAAAAATAGCACTTTGCCATTTACCAGTGTTTTAAAATCCTACACTTAATCCTCTTTCCATTCTTCTAGGTTTTTGTAGTACGAACAAGCAAACGATCCAGAACAAGCATCAGAACCACAAGGGTATGTTGCTCAGCTTAGTTTCCCGACCAAAGCTATTGCACTGTATCTGCCAGGATGCCTTAGCAAGTTTCGATCAATAATGTTAACCTGAAGCCAGCATTGACCTAACTGAACTTGAACTTGCTGTAACATTTTATTACAAAAATTGGAGGCTGTAATAAGTCATTGTTTTAAAATAAAAGATAGAACCTTTTAGATTTATATAAAAGCCATAATTTATGTAGTGATGTTAATTTCGAGGGTACAATGTGCTTTAATCTCTCATTCTGCTTGCCATTTTGTGACAGAAATGCTGAAGCCATCTGAAGGTTGCAAACAATGTTCACTAATAACGAGCTCTTATGTCCTTGTAGGTTTCACTTTGATGGATATCCATAGTGTTTCCCCATGACATAATTCTACTGAGGAAAAACACATCTTGGAAATACAGCTTGTGCTTTCACCTTCAAATATGACTAGTGTGATTTTTAAAATAAACTAAAAATGAGAAATAAACACGCATTTTCTCATAGTACTGTGATAATTTTTATTATAGGCACTGCTAGATTAAATTGGTAAAAACAAGCTTGCTATAGAAAGAGTTGATATAATGCAGTGCATTCAATAGATTATATATTATTTAAAATTCATCCTTTTAGTCATAAAACCTTTCCAATGAGACATATACAGTACATCTTTTTTCTCTGGAAAAAGCTATTACTTTTAATAAAGCCTTATGGGGCAGCCTGGTCGGCTCAGCGGTTTAGCGCTGCCTTCAGCCCAGGGGTGATTCTGGAGACCCAGGATCGAGTCCCACGTCAGGCTCCCTGCATGGAGCCTGCTTCTCCCTCTGCCTGTGTCTCTGCCTCTCTCTCTATGTCTCTCATGAATAAATAGATAAAATATTTAAAATAATAAAAATAATAAAGCCTTATCATAAGTAAGTCTCAATGTCCATTTTGGAGGAGTGTTTATTTTTTGATTTTTTTAAAGATTTCATTTATGTATTGTAGAGATAGAGTGGGGAGAGGGACAAGCAGACTCCATACTGAGCACAGAGTTGGACACAAGGCTCCATCCCAATACCCTGGGATAATGACCTGAGCTGAAATCAACAGTCAGAGAGATGCTTAACTGATGAAGCCACCCAGGCATCCCTTGGTGGAGTGATTATACTTAACCACAAGTACCCTTTATCATTTTCTTGCATCACCTCTTGGTTCATTTTATTGTTCAGGTAGTGCAGAATGAAAACAACCAAACACATACATGTAAGGCCCCTTTGAAATGCTTCAGTTATCCATATAAAAATAGGAAATCAAAATATCACAGTCCTTTACATGAAAAATAACAGATAACCATATGTTGAGATGTGCATGCTTTGTGTAAAGGCTAAACTGGATTTTCAAATGAGACTCCTGAGTTGTTAGTATTGGCTACACTCAGGAGCTTGGTGTTTGGGGACTTTAATTCCAATGCCATGCAACATGAAATGGTATCAATTGAATCCACAGGTGTTTTAATCAGGAGGTAATATTCTATTTGCACTATACTTTGTTTCCATGGGCTCTCTCACAGATTTCAATATAAAAATGACCTCACTGGTTTACCTCTAACAGATGTCTATTTCAGTAAATTATGCACGTTAGCTATCTTCCTCAGCATACACACACTATGAAATGACCTTACATAAAACTCTATATAAGGAGGATTAAATTTGGAAATTGTGTGTGAGATGATCACAGAAACCCATTACTCGTTTAACAAGTCTATGTCTACCTCCTGTGCAGTGCCATTTAGCCTAGGAATTCCATGAACGAGGGCAAAATGCAGGCTTCGGCAGAAGTCTCAAAGTACCTTTGAGTACTCAGGCAGAAAACAGCTATTGTAACTCTCATATACACATTTAGACTTTATCTGTGACACCATATCAACATACATGGTTTACTGGAAGTATACAATGAGCTCAATAGAGATGTCTTGGGGATCTTCACATGAAAAACTTAACGTTGCTTCTAGATACAAGTGCATGAATTTTGAGATGCTCTAAACTATGTATTTATTTCTACATAGTAAAACAATAATCTCAATGTTAGTGAAAATATGATACGAGACAATTCCTAACTGTATAAAATTCTGAAATAGGAAGGAAGCACCTTTTCACACATGCAGTGACAACAGGTATAAAATGATGTAAACAAATAGGTTGAATTCCAGTTCACCTTAAAAAAATGGGAGAATTGAAACTTCCTTTTTTTTCTTCCCCAAGAATGTGCGCCTCATTATGTAAAGGATTTTAATAATGATTTATAGATGAACATATAGAGAAGTTATCAAGGACAGTCTTTCATTAGGTTTTTGAAAAGCAGTTTCTAAATATATGCATGTCACTTTAATGAAAAGAGTGATGATAGTAATTTCTAAATGACCTACAGATGTGTTTATATAGCACCTGCCTATCTCTAGTGGGCAGATTTTCCATTTAACTTCACATATATCAAATGGGGGAGTGTGGGCAATGGTAGCTAATTATTTGATGTTCATATGAAGAAATCTAGAAATCTCTTCAAAAAGACTGTTTTTGACAAGTGAAATCTGGGGACTATCTTGAAAGTTAAGAGACATCCTCTTTTATTTCATATTGTAGTATCTGAAAAGTTGAACTTGCTTGCAGAGACATTCCTCCTGCTTCAGCAAACATGCAGCTACCCCTGTAATGGAAAACATCTGTCTTTAAGAGGGTGAGATGTAGAGATCCCTGGGTGGCTCAGTGCTTGAGTGCCTGCCTTTGGTTCACGGTGTGATCCTGGAGTCCCGGGACTGAGTCCCACATCGGGCTCCCTGCATGGAGCCTGCTTTTCCCTCTGTGTCTCTGCCTCTCTTTCTCTCTCTCTTTCTTTCTCTCTATCTCTTTCTCTCTCTCTCTTTGTCTCTCATGAATAAATTAAAATAAACAAACAAAAAAAAGAGGGTGAGATGTGATTACTTCAGGGAAATCTGAGCTGTTCCATATGCCTAATCTCATTGGGCAGGCCCTATAAGTTACGGGAGGTCCAAAGTTCTATGGACTTAATTATTTTTGAAAAGCATCCCCAAAGCTGATGCTACCTCAAATCCCATTCAGAATTGTTGGCAGAAAAAAAAAATACATATATATATACCCCTGAGGGCTTTTTTCCTGATAACATATCCACTCCTTTTTACCAATACTTTCAGGAAAAAAAAATGTTACTTCCCTTTAAAACACAATACATATCTTCTCTTCTTGCTTTCCAAAGGCATGTGGTAGAAATGGCTAGCTATTCCTTGAATATTCATAGGGAAGAGTTTTGGTAGAAATAGCTTCCCAGACAGTAACTTAACTGTCTTAAGTATAAGCAAGAAAGAGATGGAAAAAATGGAGAAGTATTAAATTATATAATGTGTCTTGGGAAGAGTGGAGGGTAAAACTGTAGGTGGCAATATGAGCAAAGGCAATGAATGAGATATTGTATGCTCAGGATGCTATACTGCAGATGGTTCTCTGTAGTTATAGACTGACTTTGAAAAAGGGGAATGGCTTGGTAGCTCTACAAGAGTGAACATTGGTATTGAGGGAACAAATCCAGAGTTAGGAAGACCAGCTAGTGATCAATACTCTTATAGTACTCCAGTGAAATGCAATGATGGTTTGCTGCAGGGATGTGGTGATAGGTGTGATTAATTAGATTAATTGGATTGGGAGAGAAGGTAAGATTTAGCTTACTCTAAATGGTTGTGTCAAAAATTAATTATTCAAGGAGAGGCCAAGTTAGAACAAAATATGATTAATTCAATTTTTATTTTTTATTTATTTTTTTTTATAGTCACACACACAGAGAGAGAGAGAGGCAGAGACATAGGCAGAGACATAGGCAGAGGGAGAAGCAGGCTCCATGCACCGGGAGCCCGACGTGGGATTCGATCCCGGGTCTCCAGGATCGCGCCCTGGGCCAAAGGCAGGCGCCAAACCGCTGCGCCACCCAGGGATCCCTAATTCAATTTTTATTATATCAAATTTCAACTGTCCCTAATCTGTGGAAGTCATGATGACCAATGCACAGTTGAATACATGAATCCAAAGATCAAAAATAAGTCTTATCTGAAAAGCAAATTTGATTTATGGAAGTCAGCTTTTGTGATTTTGCTTAATTTTAAGTTCACAGCTATGTTTTGAATGTCGATATTGTCAAAGACACTACCTTTTAATATAATAGATGGGTCATATATTTTTTAATTTATTTTACAGTTGCTGTTTTATTAGATAGTGATAGATGAGCAATTAGTATTTAAATTCCTAAGTTTTGTCAGAAATATATAAAGCTCTCTATTCTGCTTACTAATGGTTCTTTATGCTAACTTTAGTAATAATCTTTAATAATTAATCTGCTTAATACATCAAAATCAATTGTATTCTAGAAACTGAGAGAAATTCTACTTGATATTTTTTAAAGATTTTATTTATTTACTTATTCATGAGAGACACAGAGAAAGAGGCAGAGACACAGGCAGAGGGAGAAGTAGGTTCCCTGTGGGGGGAACTCGATCCCTGTGGGACTCGATCCCAGGATCCCGGGATCATCACCTGAGCCGAAGGCAGACGCTCAACTACTGAGCCGCCCAGGTGCCTCCCAGTTGATATTTTCAAGAATGAACAAATTGTTTTGTATTTATTTTTTGTATGTGTATATATTTTAAATTTAATTTCATATATAATATAATAATTACATTATCATAGACTTGGATGCAATGGCATTATATGATAACTGAGTTTAAATATTTTAGTGGAGGGTTGCTGATATGATTCTCTAAATAGGCTTTGATAATCTTCCTGATAGAATATTTTTTATGCTTAAATATAGCAATTTAATTTAAGTTTAAAAGGAAATTTTTGTTTTCACAGACTTGGGATCGCATTCTTTGCCTCACTTTCAATATGCCAGGCACATTGGACAAATCTACAGACTCCAATAAAGTATTGTTCTCTCAATTTGCTTACTACTATTAGTGGAGTTGAAAGAATATTAGTCTCCCTCTTTTCCCCTCAAAAACCCATATCCATATTTCCCTAGAATAAAGAGAATCAGAGAGTAAAGAGGGCTTTACTGTCGGTATAACATTGGGGGTATCCTAGACCCCACACTATCTCATTAGGAAGAATTCTATTCACAGACTCATAATTTGACCAGAGACCAGAGACGATACTCTAGAACACATCTTGACATACATATCCGATTTCCAATAGGTTTAGCCCTTAATTCATTTACATTCCACACATGGTGCACCTGCCCCTTGTTATCACTTTGCTTGCCCCACATCAGAGTACTTTTTGATAAAATTGCTCTGTCTAGCTTTAAAGATGCAATACAATGCCATACTGAGAATGCTTTTCCATGAGCTTGTATTACTTTGAGAATCTCAACAAAGGGATAATAAGAATAGACAGAGATTAATCCATTTCTTTTAGAAATGCTGCCTTTTTAGTCACAGGGAAATATGCTCATTTGCATGGTTGAGATATAGCATACTGAGTTCCTTAGCCCCGTCCACCTCCTCAGTCAAGCCTAACACCCATGAATCATGGGCAGGTGTAATGAGGCTGTAAAAGAAGACATCCTGGTGGAGAGATTGCCCCACATCCCTTAGGACTCTTAAGACAATGATTTATATTTGTTTGAATTTACACAACACCAGTGTCACATTATAAAGTGTTTCAAGAATGACCAACTGCTAACCTGCAGTTGATTTTGCACAATTTCACATTAAGCGCAACCCACTATCTATAAGCTTCTTTTCCTATTTGCAGCTTCAATTTTTCATTGAAATCAATGTTTGGTCAGTCATGCACTAAAGCAGCCTATCAGTCTTAAGTTATCCATTTCTGTGGTGCACATATATTATACTCTTAATTTACAATTAACAGCACTCAGCTAATATGTCTTCATAATGAATATTTCTCATGGATGTAACACATAAACAGCTTTTCTAAGATTGGTGCTCAATTTTTCCCAAATTTGTAATCAATTTTATTGGCTATGCAAATTTCTTTCCTTTGGTCAATCACTCTTTAAATTGGCTAGCTTAATGCATCACAGCAAATGATTTTCAGAAATCACTAGGCACGTGAAAATGCATATTCAGCTCAGAGTTTTAAGTGACCCACTCGCACCTACCAATGACACTTTTAGACAATCTGCCTATCTTGTTTCTCTTTATTTCATTAAACTCTGGGTTTAGAATCTACTGTTAAAAATCTTTTTCATGGATCTGTGTTATACTATTTATTTCTTTTTGTGTGTGGGTGGGCTTGACTATCTTATTTCTTCATAAAGGATTGATATGACACCCTGATGTTAGTAAGACTGGCCATGGTTTAGCCAAGTTCTTAGATGAGTACTTCCAGGAAGCAAAACTCAAAATCATTTACAAAATGGTTCTCAACTGGGGATTGATTTGTTCTCGAGAAGACACTTGGCCATGTTTGTAAATGTTTTCGATTGTCACAACTTGGGGAGAGGAAGTTACTGGGATCAACTGGGTAGAGAGGTCAGGGATTCTGCTACACAGTCTACAAGGTATAGGTCAGTCTTCCAGAGCAAACAATAATCCATTTGAAAATGTCAATAGTGGTGAGATGAAATAGCCTTGCCTATAAAATGTCCTTTACAATTCATTTGAATGAAATAACAGCTGGCTATCAAAACTCACAGTGAGGTCAGAGAAATCTGGGTCCCAACCTACCATGCTTCCCTTCCTCCATCTGACAGCACAGCCCATGGTCCTTACTGGGTTCTTTGTCTCTGACATATTTACATAATATCCTTTGGGGAACTAGACGTGGCAGTTTCCTACATTGTCCTGCCTCCCCGGCTTTAAAATGTGAGTGCATGTTAGTACAACCCTTGGGAAGGTGGTATGACGTAGGCGAATAGACTAAGGATAAGACACCATTAAAGTTCTATGGTTAAAGCCATTTAGCAGCTCTATGATGTTGTAGAATTTGAGTTTTCTATTTGTAAAATGTGAAAAGTGATTCCTTTCCAGGAAAACTGGTGTAATAATTCAATAGGATAATAATATACATTTTTAAAAGTAGGCTATACTATGTAGTTCATTATAAATGTTAATTAGCTTACCTTTGAGAGATGGTCTGAATGAAAAATAAATTATTCCAGTAATAAGAATTTGGTGACAGGTGGAAGGAATATATACCCAGAAATGAGTAATACAAATATCTCTATTATTTTTTCTTTTGTGACAGCTGTTTTTTTTAATTTCAGCAAATCATTTTCTCCCTGAGTTTGGCTGTGATTTCTATAATTTGTTGAGAGTGATGGAGAGTGTTGACAAACCACCTTTAAAATTAAGCCAATAATGGTTATATCCCTCTTCCTTTTAGGGATTTTCCCATATATGTTGAAGGGTTTATGTTAAATAAAATACAACATTTAGTTGAAAAACCAGAATAATAACAAAATTCATATTTAAAATTATCTCAATGCAAATAGAAAATATTTTTTAATTTAATTGATTTATTTATTCATTCATGAGAGACAAAGAGGCAGAAGCAGAGGGCAAAGCAGACTCCCCACAGAGCAGGAAGCCTGATGAGGGACTCAGTCCAAGGACCCCAGGATCACGACCCAAGCCAAAGGCAAACAATCAACTGACTGAGCCACCCAGCACCCTACAAATAGAAAATCATAAAACGTTTTTCCAATAGCCTCATTAATTATAGAAGAACTTGTGTTAGCTAACCCCCATACCTCCACCCTGGCAGAGAGTGGAAAGTGAGCAATGTCTTTACTTCTCTGATTTGATTTGTCTTTAAATCAATTTTTCAGAATTTTGTCTTGGAGAAGCTGTTCAAAAATTTTCCAACACTTTGTTTTAATTTGGTATTTATAAATAATCATTTTCTGCTACTGCATCAAAGACCCCTTTCAAAAACGTGGCAAGATAGTAAGAATGGAGTATAGCAGTTGTAAAATAAAAAAACTAAATGCACATGGAAAATTGAGTACAACTTAGCTCATGGCATTTGAACATTCCGAGCTGTACTGTTCTTTTCTGTGTTCCAGAAATCATTATTGTACCTTGCAAAAGAATTTTGTAAGTAGAATTCTCTTTCCCACACCTTGTGATCTACTGAAAATCATGAACATTTTGCAAAATATAAACTTACATCTTTTCAAAATACAGATCTCATATTCCTCTAGTTAAAATCTTTCAGTGGCTTCCAATTATCAAAACACCAGAGTCCTTCACAGGCCTGCAGATTGTGTATGGACTGACTCTGGACTACACCTCTAACTTCTCTTCACTTTCTCCTGGAGCTCTGTCTACCAGCCACTCTGATTTTTCGCTATTGCTTGGAGATGCCCTACCCCATCCCATCACAGCTCTTATTTCTTTACTATTCCTCAGACGTTTTTTCCTTTGGTTTTCTCCATGCTAAAACCAATCATTCCTCAATATTGATTGTAGAATTCAACTGTTTGTATAAGAACACATCCCCAAACATTGTGGCATTGTAGCATTCTTACTCTGGCTAGCAATTCCCCTCTGCTACTTAATTTGTTGAAATTTTCTTATAATCCATCAACCCTATCCACTAGATAAGCATTTGTGGAGGGCTGGCACTGTCTACTCAAATTTTGACTTCAAAGCATTTATTTAGTATATAAAATATGTTCTGGGGCTCCTAGGTGGTTCAGTCAATTAAGAATCTGACTCTTCATTTTGGTTCAGTCATGATCTCATGGCTATGATCTGGCAGTCGTGGGGTGGAGCCCCACTTTGGGCTCTGTGCTCAGAGCAGAGTCCACTTCACATCCTCTCTCCCTCCCTCTCTCTCCTTCCCTCTCTTTCTCTTAAATCAATAAACAAATAAATAAATAAATAAATATTTTTTTAAATGCTCTGTAGTATTAGTTACAGTAAATTATTTAATTCAGAACATGGTTTAAAATGGCCTATTCAGTGGATCACAACATTCATACTTCATTATTTCCAGATCATGCTACAACAAAGAGAGAACTTGGCAGCAGTCATCCAGATTTATTCCAAACAAGTCAAAAATAAATAAATAAATAGCCCATTATTTCCCTCCTGCTTAAATTACACCAGCCCCTTTACCTTTTCAAAAATAATAGACTCACTCCTTCCTTGGATCTTACCACTTGTTAAAATATTCTTTCCTCAGATATCCTCATGACTCAAAGGCCACCCTGTATTAACTTCACAACTCCCATCTTTTCTCCCATTTTGTTTTCTCTTTAGTACTTACTGCAATTACTATATTGCACATGTGACTTGTTATCATGTTTTTTCATCTACATACCACCACAATGCAAGTTTCAGTAGAGTGAGTTTTAATTATTTTGTCCCTATTCTATATCCTATACTTAGAATGGTGCTTAGCACATAGTAAGTACTCAAGGAATTCTTGTCTACTAAATGAATGGAAAAAAAGGCAGTAAAAAAATTTCTAACTAAATTATACTAACAGAAACTAGTCCAACTTGTGAGAATCAGGCATCTACATAGAAAGTCAGTGTGACTTTTCTGACCATAGCAAAAGAATGAGCTGTCTCTCTCTACATCTCTCTGTTAGGTTATTCTGTATACAATGACATATGTTTAAAACACACACATGCACATGACACCATGCATGAATACTTATTTTTGACACTAAAATAGACTATATTTTGATTTGATATATTACATTTTCACACATGAAACTTTCTCTAAAGTTTCATATGTTAATGAAGGACTTTTCAAATAGTGGTGGACTTAGCAATTATACAACAATTCATTATCTCATTACACTAGTCAGCCTAATGATAAAAACCTCTTTTCATTATATCATGTAGTTGAATATAAATAAAGGTATATTTGTCAACATTTAAGTTGACATGTTGAACACTATAAACCTGTTTTATTCCTGATTCATGATCTCTACCTAGAAAAAAATCATGTTGAAAAATAAAGAATAATATTTGCATTTACATTTAAAAAAATAAAATAAGTACATTATAATTATGTAAAATTGCAGCTGATCATAATATACTAATAATCTAACATTTATTGAAATAAAAGTTAAACATGCTCAGTTTTCTCAAAGTTAATATTTTTACTGCAAATTCAAATGGTCAAATTTTCATTCTAAAACAAGAATAAGTGATTGCTTAATCCTTTACTAATTTCCAGTGCATTGATTTTGGAAATAGAACTTTAAAAAAATATTGAGTAGAAAGAAAAAATTAGCAAGGAAGACATCTAATGAATATGCTTTCACCACCGACATAGAAATCAAATTATATAGCAATACTATAACAAAAGAGATTTTGAAATGAGTGCTACTTGGGAGAAAAGATCTAAGGAAAAAGAAACAAAAAAGTTCCTAAATAATGACTCGCTGTGATAAAATAGCTCATTGGAAAAAATCTTTAATGCAAAAAAATCATATATAATTCATTAAACTGTTAAAAATAAAGCATAACAATATTTCCCTAAAGCTCTAAAGCTATGAGTATTTAGATGTGAAGCAGCAAGGGAGGGATAAATTCAGAGGGGCAAGAACAAAGATAAAGAGAAACATAAAAATTATAGAACCAATTGTCATTTTCATAAAGTTTCCTACATTGCAATTCAGAGCAGGAAAATTGCCTAACTGTGATTCATTTCTGAAGTGTTCTAATAGAATGGAATCCTGCTGCGTGTTACTTTTCAGTTACAAAAGCCACTGACTTCAACTTCCCTAAAGGTAGCCTGAGCTTTGGAAATTTCTATTCCATGAGATAGGCCTTTTCTCCTCAATTCTTTAAAGCATAAAAAATAAACACAAAAATTCAAATATTATTGCCCAGAAAAAATGATAGCCACAACAAATCATTTTATTAGTTGATCCTTAAGAATAGATTAAAGGTTACTCTATGGAAGATCCAGTGGAATATGTTCACAGTGTCGAGAGATAAATAAGCTTTCAGAAACTCAAGGGGGAAGAATCAGTATATACTGGCAAGAAAATCTCCCACTTATAGGCTCATTGGTGTTAAAATTTCTTTAAAGCTTAGCATGAGGGATCCCTGGGTGGCTCAGTGGTTAAGCACCTTCCTTCGGCCAGGGGCATATCCTGGAGTCCCAGGATGGAGTCCCATGTCAGGCTCCTTGCATGGAGCCTGCTTCTCCCTGTGCCTGTGTATCTCTCTCTCTCTCTCTCTCTCTCTCTGTCTCTCTCTCTCCCCCGTGTCTCTCATGAATAAATAAACTTTAAAAAATCTTAAAAAAAATAAAAAAAAAATAAAGCTTACCCTGACTCCATGAAAGCAGCATACCATTTGAGGTATGACCATTGAGGAAGAACAATTCAGCTGTATTAGTAACCAGAAACACACGGATGCAGCAGGTCCAGAGAATATAACATCAATTAAAAAGCTAAGCTGGATTTGATATGGTCATTTAGTCACTTAAGACAGAAGGTGATTTTCTTTTTAAATCATAAAATTATGAATTTCAAAAAAACACGTAGGTGGTATAGATGCTGTGGAAGCAAAACCGGTTTTACCCTCCTACCACTGTACATTTGTATATGACCTTCCAAGTCAAGAAACAAGAAAACAAAACAAGATAGAAGCCACTACTGAACTCTAAGATGAGCCAAAAATAAATCTAGTCAGTCCTGGATCCCCAAGTAAATGACACTATGAGGGGCCCTATGAAACCTGAATCTCCAATCACAATCACCTTTATCTCTGAATTTTTATTGTGATAACCACATAAGAAATTTGCCATTTTCTACTGCTAACATACTAATGTAAACTTGTTAACTTAGATAATCTTGCAGTTGTTTTCCTGTGTTTTTATTTGGCAAGAGAGTGTCTACTAATGTCAGACTTGCAAATTAAAAAAAAAAAAAAAAAAGGCGACCTAGGTGAATAGGTGAAGGGGGATTAAGAGTACATTTATATGATGAGCGCTGAGTAATGTATAAAATTATTGAATCACCATATTGTACCCCTGAAACTCTTATAGAATGTATGTTAATTATACTAGAGTTAAAATAAAAAACAATAAAAGTAAATTTTTAAAAAGTGACTTCTTGTTTCCTGTGCTTGTCTTTCAGTATAACTTTTACAGTATAAAAAAATGACAACACTCATTATGTACAGATTCTATAAAGCTGTTTTGGATGCATCAGAATAATGTATAAGATGGACTACGAGGCCTTGATTATTAACGTTTTAGGAACCATTCAGATTATACAAATAAATATGTGATTCACATCAATTCTTATAGTAAGGGATAAAATGTCATAATCTTGCATCTGCCTTAGGTGTAAAAGTGTTTAAAGAAATAACCAAATAACTACTGTTTTATACTTTATTTTTTTAAAGATTAATTAATTAATTAATTAATTTATGATAGATATATAGAGAGAAAGGGAGAGGCAGAGACACAGAAGGAAGAAGAAGCAAGCTCCATGCTGGGAGCCCGACGGGGGACTCGATCCTGGGACTCCAGGATTGTGCCCTGGGCCAAAGGCAGGCGCCAAACCGCTGAGCCACCCAGGGATCCCCTGTTTTATACTTTAGGATATAAATACATATATGCATGCGTATGCATGCACTGATGTGTGTGTGTGTGTGTGTGTGTGTGTGTACACAGACAAGACTCAGGTCTTAGAAACCTTTACCTAACTTAGAAGCACATTCCCGTTTTCAGGACTAGATATGTTTGCAAGCAGCTGAACAATTCCCACATTCCCTTAGCCTGTGCAGTAAACTTTACATATGGGGAAGCATACTCTCGTCAGTTCTTACCCAGCCAGCTTTTCCAACCCTGTGTGATCCCTGATTAAATTGAGCAGGTGGTTAAATATTCAAGGTCACTTGAGAGACAATACTTTATTCCTTTTACCAGCTTACATCCCTTCAACCATTGAAAGAAGCATCAGTTATTGCTTTAACCATAAATTATGCCTATTTTGATGTGATATCATTTTGATGACCCTGTTTGCCTGAACAGAGTATATGTTAATTTTAAAACATGAAATATTCCCTCCACTATGGTAAGCAAATCAGCTGGAAGAAACCACTTCTATGTTTAATCAAAAATACTTTAACTCACCAAAGATGACTCTTTTACTCAGTTCAATCATGTCAAATTCAGAAATATTTTATTTGAGTAAGCATCTGAAATATGGTTCATCAAATAATCAATAGATTTAATGCACATATGTATCAAATGTTCACATACTCTTCTGAGAAAGGTACTAAGCAATAAACATGAAAAGGTAGACTGAGCCTATTAAATCAAACACTTGTTCAGCATATCTAAGCTTTACCTTTAAAACAATTTTTTGAGAGCATTTTATCTTGTTCCTTGAAAATATTTCTGTTTGATCACAGCTATATGCAAAATACTGCCAACATTCTTTCCACACTAACTCACGCTTCAAGTAAATACCCCTTGTTTTAGATGTATTCCTTGTTCCACAGGGGAATATCAACCCATATTTCAAGACTCAAGTCAGAAGCTATCTCTTCTTTAGAATGAGGGAACTGTCTACTCCTCTTTCTCCATTTTCCCTGGCTAATCATCCAAACCTTATCCCAGACAACACAGGCTTTGTTTCCATACTGAATACTATGGTGTGAGGCTACTGATGTGGCTAACTCTCCTCTCCTTGCATACATTCCATTTTGTATTAAATAGTATATTTTTTTTAACTTCTGACTGAAATAACTGAATAAATGAAAGGCAGATAATACTTAGATAAATGATGATACAGTAGTGTCCGGAATGGGAGATTTAAAAAAGACCCTAAGTTTTGTTAGGTTGATATTCTCCTTTACCAAGGTAAGCAATAAATGCAATTTTGTGGTATCTTCTTATCAATGAATTGCATTGGTGATATTTGAGGAGTAGTTGAATTTCAACATATTCAACTTAGGTTGTTTATTCAGTGGACTTTTGTTTGTCCTCAATCAACTCAGTCAAAAAAAAAAAAAAAAAAAAGATGGTCCTTCTCAGAAGCTCCTAGAAACATTTCTCTTTCCCACTCCAATGCTGAATGTAAATCTAGATTGTAGCAGAAGACAGAAAAGGGATGAGGAGGGAATGAGAAGTGGGAGGCCTTAGCCATAGAAACGAACACCTGGGATAGATATCAGTGAACACTGATGCCATGAAAACTGCACTCTCTCTATTTAATGTCCTTGCTCCCACTTTACTAAGGTTGACATGCGAATACATGAAGAAACAGAAGAGATTGGAGTACATAAGAAATGCCACTTAGAGCCAGAAGACAACTTCATTTCATTTAACCGTTTCATTTATGGCTAAATCTCTGAACGCTGAACCTTAATAAATGCTGAGAGGCTCTGTGAGGAGAAAACAATCTCTGGACTCTTAAGCGAGCAATTGAAATCTCTGAATAGAAGATAAAAGATGTCATTTAGAACAGTGTAGGTAATGATTGCATTAAGAATGTCTTGACAAAGATTTCCAGAACACAGTTTATACTAGGAAACTCTGAAAATATAGAATTACCCAGAAAATTATCATTATGAGAAAGGATATTGAATGACTCTTGTTATCACAGTAAATATGAGCATGTCTCTTATAGGACAAGCTTTTCTTCTTATATCTTTTGTACCTGAATCAAATCCATTGAGGAAATATAATGAAAAGAAATAAGAAACTATCTTTTTCTTTATGTATCAAATTATACTATTTACAACGAAATAGAGTATGTTAAAGACTATTTAAATTATTCTGTTTTTAGTAGAGTTAGTAGCTTTACATGAATTATGTTAATAAGACTTTCTCATTTTTTAAGTTTACAGGTGAAACTCTCACCCTTTAACCTCTGACTGCCTAATTCTAACCAGGTTTATTGGAATGGAAATGTTTCACAGCTCTCATTTTCATAAAGACTGGATCATATGCTTGACCGGCAATTCCTAAAGTAAGATGGTCCTCTGAATATCCATTTTTGTTCGTTTATTTTGTCTCACTATTTTTTCTTTTTTAATGATGCTTGTTGCAAAGCAACTTCACTACTAATAGCTGATCTCCCAAGAGACGTAGATAAAGGAGACGTGAGGGATAACTTTATGTGTCACTTGACTGGACCACATAGGATGTCAGATATTTGGTAAAATATTATTCTGAGTATTTATTTCTGTGAGGGTGATTTGGGATTAACATTTAGACTGAGTAAAGCAAAATTACCCTTCATAAAACGAGTGAGCCTCATCCTAGCAGTTGAAGGCTTGAATATAACAAAAAGGCTAAGAGAATTCTTCCTAGCTAATGACCTTTCAACTGAGAAAGACATTGTTTTGTTTGTTTTGTTTTGTATTGTTTTGTTTTGTTTTCCTCCTGACTTGAACTGAAACATCAGCTCTTCCGGGACCTTGAGCCTGCTGGCTTTTGGATTAGAACTACACCATCAGCTCTCCTGGGTCTCCAGCTTGCTGACTCACCCTGCAGATCTTGGGACTCTTCAATCTCCATAATTATGTGCGCCAATTCCTTATAAAAAGCTCTTTATCGGGATGACTGGTGGCTCAGGGGTTGAGCGTCTTTAGCCCAGGGTGTCTGATCCTGGAGTCCTGGGATTGAGTCCCACAATGGGCTCCCTGCTGGGAGCCTACTTTTCTCTCTGCCTGTGTCTCTTTCTTTCTCTCTCTGTGTCTCTCATGAATAAATAAAATATTTTTAAAAAGCTCTTTATCCATGCTGTTGGTTCTATTCCACTGGAAAACTATAATTAATGCATAAAATCAATGAAAAATTTCATTTTAAGCCTGTTTGCAGTCTTAGAAAAAGAGTCTAGTTGTTAATAAAAGTCTGCTTTGTAACAAGATATTAACAAGAGCTGGCATAGGTGAAGACATAAATGAAAGTGGATCTCAAGGCAGAATGGGACAGAATTGATTATTTCCAATAACAGAAAAATATAAAGGAATGGGCTTTTTTTTTTTTTTTTTTTTTTTTTTTTTTTTGCAGTAGGAGACTGAAGCACAGAATACTGAACACCAGGCAACCACATGGTATCTTTGGAGGAGACTGGGATGCAGGAACAAGAAAGTGACCACATTAGAAGTGACTGAAAAGCTGGCAAAGATTTATATGGAGTACAAGCCAATGGAACCCGATGAGACTTTCCTCAGTTGATCACCTTGCCTCACAACAGCTGGCATAGAGCTAAGCCTCCTGCAAGGAAGCTGTCTTGAAGGTGCAGGCGGCAATGTTTTACATTTTTGCAATAAAAGATCCTTCCTTAGTTCAGGCTTAGTAACTTCTCTGGATCTGAGCTTGGGGGTAAGGTCATCGGTGACCTACACTGTGTAAGGCAGTATTAGGATCTAACAGTCATTGCAATATAGTATTCAGGATTTTTTCCCAATATTTTTATAGTAGGAAAATAACAGTGTTGAGATCAAGAAATATTATAGGAAGATTCAGAGATTTATAGTCCATGCTTCACTAGCATTTATTCAACATCTCTTCTCAGATTTGACAGTGTGCTTTCTCCACACACACACGGGGTCCCAGTGTCTGCTTGCTGAAGCACGGCTTAGTCAAATGGCACAAACTGTAGAATAAAAGAGCTTTGACTTTGAGTCCTAGCATGGCTACTTTCACTCTGTGTAACGTTGGACTATTTATTTTACCTTGCTTTTCAGTCTCTGCATTATAAAAATGTGGGTAATAATATTTTTTTTAAAAATATTTTATTTGTTTATTTTAGAGACAGAGAGAGAGTGAGCAAGAGAGAGAACATGAGCCGGGTGAGGTGCAGAGGGAGAAGTAGGCTCCCCGCCAAGCAATGAGCCCAATGCAGGGACCCTGGAATCATGACCTGAGCCAAAGACAGACACTTAACTGGCTGAGCCACCCAGGTGCTCCAATATTTTCAAATTTACTGTTAGCTTTAAAGATAGCAGATGAAAGTGTAGCAAACAATGCATGTTTATATTAACCTGGCCAGTCAAAAGCTTCCCACGGAGCCCATCTCCGTCTCTACTCAGCATCTTGCCTGTTCTCCTCCCCAACACTCTTCCTTCAAAACTTTCCATCAGTGTCATGTTGGCTGACAGCCTTGTTCATTGCTTGGTTATGATGGCTAAGAAATTCTTGCTATGTTCTTAATGGCCTAGAATTTATGTTTCTAAATACAATTTTTCTACTCTATTTGTAAGAGTTAAATAGATTAATTGGACACAAGCAATGCAAAGAAGGTGGTATATTAATAAAACAGGTGAAATAGAGGCCTGGATATATATGTTATTTACAGCCATCACCTTTATCCATAGGCCCTTCCTTTACCATCGATTGGTGTGTGTGTGTGTGTGTGTGTGTGTGTGTGTGCGCGCGCACATAGTGGTTTAAGAATTCAATTATGCTTTTGAACATACCTTCACAAAGACAAGTTATTAAGGAAGCAAGGAAGGAGGAGGGGCAGCCTTTTTTTTATAAGAAGAAAGAATTAAGCCAGTTTGTAGGTTTTCAATTTTGACTCACGATTGGTCACTGAACAGAGCACAATGTGATCCAAAAGAAAGAAGAGATTCAGAATCATCATTCACATACAAGATTCTCATATTTTTAATGCAAAATAAAAATCAGAAAATAAAAATTAAGCTAAAAGATGTCACATCCTTTCGAATCAGAACCATACATTCTTGACATGAAATAAATTTTCCTCGGTTTCTGAAATTTGCCTGTAATATGGTATTATATATCGTATATATATATTTTTTTCCCTGAGGGCTTGAAATATTGACATGTACAAACTTTACAAATTTTCATTCCTCTAATGTGAAAATTTCATAACTGTCACAAAATCCTCTAATGCCTCAACTGTCTTCCCTAAAACTTTTCAAGAAAGAATTTTGTAATGAATTAGTTTAAAAACTTAAATTTTGGGATGCCTGGGTAGCTCAGTGGTTGAACGTCAGCCTTCGGTCAGGACGTTATCCCAGAGTTCCGGGATCAAGTCCCACATCGGGTTCCCTACAGGGAGCCTGCTTCTCCCTCTGCCTGTGTCTTTGCCTCTCTCTCTCTCTATCTCTCATGAATAAATAATAAATAAAATCTTTAAAAAACTTAAACTTTAAAAAAAACTTAAACTTTGTAGAAACCTTGATATGAGTAATTTACTCTATTTAATAATAGAATATATTGAATAATATATTCAATTAATAATAGAATATATCGAAAACAGATTCTAAACAAAATCTGAAGTTTGAGAGTTGGGATATTTATGTTTGTTGCAATCTTCCAAATAGTGGTCATACCAATAAGTTAATTTGAAAAAAATATCAAAAAGCTACAGTACTGGGATCCCTGGGTGGCGCAGCGGTTTGGCGCCTGCCTTTGGCCCAGGGCGCGATCCTGGAGACCCGGGATCGAGTCCCACGTCGGGCTCCCGGTTCATGGAGCCTGCTTCTCCCTCTGCCTATGTCTCTGCCTCTCTCTCTCTCTGTGTGACAATCAAAAATAAATAAAAATCAAAAATTTTTTTTAAAAAGTTACAGTACTGTCCTAAAAAATTAGTTGTTTTTTTTGTTTTTTTTTTGTTTTTTTTTTGTTTTGTTTTTTTTAAGATAGGGTGCTTCTCTTCATTTTCCAATGGCATTTTAAAAATGATCATGTCCTGGAGTCCCGGGATCGAGTCCGGCGTTGGGCTCCCTGCATGGAGCCTGCTTCTCCCTCCTCCTGTATCTCTGCCTCTCTTTCTCTCTATGTCTATCATAAATAAATAAATAAATCTTTAAAAAAATAAAAAAATAAAATAAAATAAAAATGATCATGTCCCCAGCCTTTTAATAATTGCTGTTAGGTAGAATTATGTGCTATTCTTAATAATCAAAAAGGGGTAATTTTATCTCTAATTTTTGACTAATTACATTAAACTCTTCCTCCTATTTTTGTTATGCTTGAGTGTACATATATTATAAACAATGTAAGTCCTGGTTTAAGTTATTTCTCCCTAAAGTTAAAATGTTGCCAATACCTAAACTCCAACTGAGTTTGAGTAGTAGCTATAATACCCCACAATATGGAATTGATAAAAGCTAAAAAACAAAACAAAACAAAAAAAGAATGTAAATTTTTGTCTTTTTCCATATATTTTAAGTGCTTGATGATTTTTAAAGAATGTGTGTATACCATTTTTCTAATTTCCCAATATTTACCCTTTCCCCACTGTTAGATCACAACTATTAATGAGTATGTGTATTTTTTTTCCCAAAATTAAAAGCACCAAGAGTAATTAGGACTCCCCCCCTTTCCTTGATACTATTGTCCTTATTCAAAAGCAGTGTTTGTGGCAACTATTTCACTATAGACAATTAGAACAACCTACAAATGACTTTTATCTGATTGAGAATCATTATCATGCATCTGACAACCTGGGCCATTCAAAGATTTTTTGAAAAATATGTGTGTTTGCATGTTGTCTGATGTTGATATAAGTAAGGCAAAAAAGTGTTTCATCTTGTAAGTACAGTACCCTTATCCTGTGAAAATTTCAAAGTAACAGTAAGTAGATCTATTTGTCTACTTTGTTCTCTATAGGAAGTTATTTAAGACAAATTCAAATGGTGGTGTGAAATTTTCATGGCAACTTATCAAGGAAACTAAGTTTAATAAAAAGTTCAACACCTTAATTTAAGTGTAGATTTAAATTATAGCTATGTTTCCTTTATACACAATTTTTTTCTATAATTGGCTGAAATATCTTCTCTGTTACTTAATGCTGATTACATTTTTCTAATATTCTATATTATAAAATAATCCCAAGCTAATAGTAAAGTTACAAGACCAGTAGAAGTAACTCCCATCTGCCTTTCATCCAGATACCCCAATTGTGGACATTTTAACCATTTTCCTTATAATTTACTCTGTTTATATAAATGTATACATATTATTCTCTCTGAACAAGTGGAGATTGACCCCTAATACTACAGTGCATATTTCCTACAAGCAAGATCATTCTTGTATATAACCACAGTCCAACGATCAAAATCAGGAAATTGATATTTTTACTTGATCTAATTCACAGGACAATTTAAATTTTACTTATTATTAAATAGTTTCCTTTATGGCAAAAGAATCCAAACCAGTCATATTTTGTGTGTGGCCGTCATGCCTCCTGGGTATTCTTTAATCCCAAACAGTTCCTCAGATTTTCTTTGACTTTTATGACTGGTATTTTTTTTAAAGGCTTTATTTACTTATTTGACAGAGAGAGCATGCAAGCAGGGGGAGCATCAGGCAGAGGGAGAGGGAGAAGCAGGCTCCCCATTGAGCAGGGAGCCTAATGCAGGGCTCCATCCCAGGGCCCCTGGATCATGACCTGAGCTGAAGGCAGACGTTTAACTGGGTGAGCCACCCAGTCGCCCCATGACTGTATTTTTTTTTTAAATAACTAAAGGCTAATTATTTTGTAGAAAGTCTTTCAGTCTGGGTTTGTTGGATGTTTCCACGTGATTAGAATCAAGTTAAGCACTTGGACAGAAATACAGCAGAAGTCATGCAATATTCCTGCTGCATTCTGTCAGACAGTGCATGCTTTCAATCTTCCAGGCTATTGGAGATGATAATTTTTGCCACTTTTTTAAAGTGTTATAGTCTAGGGTTCCCCCTGGAAATTTATACTTTATCCCTTTGCAATTAATAAATATTTAAGGGGAAGATTATTGAAATCATGTAATTCTCCCATTATTCATCAAAGTTTTACCCACTAATTGTTGCATTCTGATGAGTTATCACTGAATCCTTTCCTTATTTTGGTTACCAAGTGGTGATTTGCTAATTCCATCTACATTCATTAGCTGGTATTTTCTTTTAAGAAAGAGCTTTCTCTTCTCCCAATAGATTCATTAATATATTTATTTACATCAGTATGGATTGAGAATCGTATTTCATCCAAGGGGGTTTAATCCATCATATCCATTATTTATTTTGGTGCTCCAATTAGCCCTTACTTGACTAGTGACTAGCATTATCATTCTTTGAGCCCTTCCTTAATTTCTGATACAGTAACGTGTTCTGGGCTCATCTTGTACTTTTCCTGCTCCAGCCTTAGAATACATTATTTCCCCCAGAGGAAACCAAGACCTGAGGGTTCTATGTTGCTCTTTGTTACTGGAATATTTCTGCCTCCCTTTCACTCCTGGGGTATGGGGTGGGGTGGGGTAAAGATATATACACACACCCACAGACACATGCATATTTATATCTGTAGTTATTTTTATTTCAATCTATATGGAAAACCATCATAAAGATGGATAAAGGTCCAAATTCTCAGGGTTTATTCAAGCTTTCCATATTTCTAATTTCTTTCTTTCATTGTGAAAATTCTGGTTCACATTAGCCTCAATATTTGCTTCTTTGTTTAATTACCTTGTTCAAAAGCAATTCCTTAACCATAACTGGGTGCTACTTCTCTCAGCTATCTTCTCTGGTAAGGGCTGACCTATACCAAATAACCACACTACTTAGCCACCTTCTTTGCTTGGTTACTCTACTTCCTCGACATTTGTGGCCTCTTTCTTGTCTTTTTAAAAATCAGTCACTCACTAGAAATAAAGAAAATGAGAAAAATAGGGAAAGGGAAGGATGAAAGGAGAGGGGAAAAGAAGGAGGGAAAGGAAAGGAGGAGTATTGTAGAAGGAAATGGCTTGTTTAAAATAGCAAGTTTGCCAATGGCCCTCATAATTGTCCCTGCATCTTTCACATGACTACAGAGTAGAGACTTCTACTGCCCTCAAATCTGAAGTTAAACCTGAATATTCACTGTTTCCACAATGTTCTAGATGCCTTTCTAATCCTGTCTCTTGTTCAAGCCTCCCTTGCTATTGTTTTTTATTCCTGTGTCATACTTCTATCTGTATGCATCTTCTCCCTGAACCAATTTCATGAACAGCTTTGTAAGTCTTAAAGGTCTTATATTTACTTGTACGTTGCAGTCATGTCCCTTTTTTTCCTTCACTGCAGTTGCAAAATTATTAGAGCAAAAAAGACTTTCTCGAAAATTAGTATCATCCATAGCATTTATTACAAGCATTAGATGGTAAATGTTCAGTGTTTCTAGGCTGTGTTTACTCTTTGAAATAAGTTGAATGAATAACCAGTCCTCAGAAAATTATAATTTTGAAAGGTTAACATTTGAAAATTACTAAAAATCACTTTTGAAATCAGGCCTTGCTCTATTTTTTAAAAAGCCAATCATTCTTCTTTTTTCACCAATAACTGAGTATCACATTAAAGAAAACAAGGTGAAATGGTTTCTGGAAACTGTACAAAAATTATCTAAGAGCCTGAATTATTTTCAACAATCTTTCTCTTTCACAGGAGTTAGGTCTTGAAAAAATATGTAAAATAATTTTCTTGCTAAAATACCACGCTGCATATCCAGATAGACAGATTGATATGCAGATAGATAGACAGACTCATAGATAGACAGACATACACATGTGTGAGGAGAGGTAGGGTGGAGGGAATTAAGCACTGTAGATCATCTTTATTGATCTATTATTTGGAAAAAGTTATAAGATCAACTCATGAGATTTTAAAAAATAATTACAGTATTTTATCTTCACAGCAGAACCAAATTATTTAGTGAAATGACATTTCTTTAAAACTTACTTCCTAAGCTCTGAGGGTTCTCTTATGAGGGTTATTCCAGTACATATAGTAATGTCATGTTTCATGTGTGTGCACAGAATTGCACAAAGTAAAGGTTTGCGTGTAGCTTTTGTTAGTACTTCAAAACACTTCTTCAAATGTAATAAATTCTAAGTTTTTTGTCTGTTTTGTTCGTTTTTAACTAGGCTCCACACCCAATGTGGGGCTCTAACTCACAACCTTGAGATCAAGAGTTGCTCTACCAACTGAGCCAGCCAGGCACCCCAGAAATTTTAAGATTCTAAATCAAGTAATATCAATATTTATTCATCAATAGCTAAATTGAGTTAATAAAAATTTAAAGATTTTACATTTTTGAAGTTTCAGAAAGTTGAATTTAGCTTATCACCATTATTGACGGAAGAAAATAATTTTAACACGCACTGAATCTTTACCATGCAGTAGACACTGTGTGACGCACACACACAAACACATACACACACACACACATTATCTATCTATATCTATCTATCTATCTATCTATCTATCTATCTATCTATCATCTGTATATATTCACACTATTTTTATAATTCTGTTGCCAATTTTAAAGATAAGAAGTGGAGATCACAAAGGCTTATTGAAATTTAAGTTGTTTAGTCTAAGTTCAGAGCCCTTGCTTTTAACTGCTAGACTAAAATGAGTCTCCAAAAAAGTACTTCAAATCAAGAATGTTAAATTTCTATTGAATAAACTGAAGACATTTGAAAAGGCCTAAATAAAACCGGTATTAAAATTTAAGTATAAACAGTCATAAAAGTAGATCTAAACTGAGAATAATCATCTTTCATTTAGACCAATCTCTAAAGATTGACAAATTGAGTATATTTAATACATGTGAATTATCATATTCCTACCAGACATGGTTACAATACTAAAATGAAAACAGAATGTTCCTAAATAGGGGACCTTAAGAAGAACTGAATTTATTCCTAGTTTCACTGTGTTCTTGGAAAATCAGATAGCTATGGTTTTATTACCAAAAAAAAAAAAAATCACTCAAACAAATAATACCAGTTCATAATTTAATCAGGGAATCAATCTACATGTGGAATGTGTAAATGGGTCAAAAGCTAACAAATTTCCTTTAAGGTGACAAGTGCAAATACTAGTGAATGAATATATCTTTTGCACTGCAAACATATTTTTTGATATACTTATTTATAAGCCATTTTTGCAAATAAACGGGGTTGTTTCAATGAGAAATTGTCATGCTCACTCTCATACCTCGTGACTTCATCCTGGTTGGTCTTATAACCTGGAAACTTTCATTCTCCATCATATATATTAACCAATCAAAATCCAGTTGAAGCCCCATCTCCACTACAAATACTTCCCTGGTTTTTGCAGCCTAGACACAAACAAACAAACAAACAAACTACACTTTTGGTATCAGTTTTGCTTTGTTTTGTTTGACTATTCATATAAGTACTTTGATATTTAACTATATACTACTTCAAAATTGATCATTTTTTTTCTTTTATTGTCATACCTTTTAATATAATCATGCTTTGTCCTTTTAAATAAATTTGTATCTTTTTACAGGCAAAAGTGCTTTAAAAGCAGTTTTAGCAAGTATCTAGCAATGACCTAAATACATAGTAGATTCTCCTTTTTTTAATAATAAATTTATTTTTTATTGGTGTTCAATTTGCCAACATACAGAATAACACCCAGCGCTCATCCTGTCAAGTGCCCCCCTCAGTGCCCGTCACCCAGTCACCCCCACCCCCAGCCCTCCTCCCCTTCCACCACCCCTAGTTTCCCAGAGTTAGGAGTCTATATGTTCTGTCTCCCTTTCTGATATTTCCTACATAGTATATTTTCAATACATGTGTATGGAATTTATTCTGATCAAAGATTTTATTTTATTTTATTTTATTTTAAGATTTTATTCATTTATTCATGAGAAACACAGAGAGAGAGAGGCAGGGAAAAGCAGGCTCCATGCAGGGAGCCCGATGTGGGACTTGATATCATGACTGCGGAATCGCACCCTGAGCCAAAGGCAGATGCTAAACAGCTGAGCCACCCAGACATCCCTCTAATTTTAAAGGAAATTTAAATTTTAAAGGAAAGAGGTCATGAGAGTAAAATGTTTGCAAAAACAAGGTAAATCAGAGATAAATCAAGAGCTTCTTTATCTGTAAACGGTTCAGAGCCAATAAAGACTTCTCCTTGAAGTTTTCCTCTATGATTCAAACACTGTGATCCTCTAAGAACTGCCTTAATGAATGCTATCAAGCCAATACCTTTAAGCATTGTTTTGTTTTACTTTTATATTATTCATCATCTTACTCTTCTTTTTAAACCACAATCCTAGTATGATCCTGAAGCAGAATAGGGGCTCAGAAAATGCTGACTGGTCAGATGGATGATTCCTTTGCTGCACTGTTTAAAATAGATTTACTAATTGATTGGAGAAGGGTAGAGGGGGTAATAATTTTAATATTGCCCCCATTTCTAAAAAAAATGTTATACAAGATTGATTTGGTGTTCATTGAGAAACTTGAAGGAAAGAACTCTAAAAGCTCTGGAGAGACTCTAGAATAGTGGCTCAACAACAACAACAAAAATTCTGGATCCCAATTACATGCACTCTTATTTTAGCTCTACGAATTTGAAAATTTTGCATAACCTCTCTCTAGATCAGTTCCCTTAGCTACAAATTTTTACATACTAGTGTGTCCACCAAATGGTTGTAAGGATTAAATGAACGTATTATGTACGATCAATGTGTAGAACAGGGTTTCTCAACCTTGGCATAGTTGGCACAGGTAATTCTTTGTTGCAGGAGGCTGTACTATATCATGTAGGGTGTATGGCAGCATCCATGGAACCTACCTATTAGATGCCTGTATCTCCCACCACCAGTTGTCACAAGAAAAAAAAATGTCTTCAGACACTGCCAAAAAATATCTCCTGGGGGCAAACTCATCCCCAGCTGAAAACTACTGGTCTAGACTTTTCATTTAATTAGGAAAAAAGAAATAGTCATCTATTATATATTTGTACTAGGGTAAGATCTCAAAGTGGAAAGGTGTATAGTCTAAATCTCAACTTGTAGAACATAGTTCCAAAATAAAAACTGGGATAGAGTTGGGGAGGAGAATGCCACAATTATATTCAATTTAATAAGTATGTATTTTATGGTTTCAGAATTTTAGAAAATGTACAAGCTGACTACACATAGTGTCATTTATATATAAAGTAATATATAAGTTAAAGTTTTGCCTTACTTGGCAGAGGAAAAGAGTATAGAGAGATAGCAGATAAAAATAGACACTAATTTAGGCTTATATTTATTAAGGGAGTTAGTATTACTCTACATCAGTGGTTATCAACAGGGCTTTTTTATGAGGGACTGACAGCTTTTGGAAACTATTTTTGTAGTGAGATATGGTCATAGTAAATACAATAGTAATGTTGAAAGAGCACAGGCCAGTGGTAGGGTTGAGTACACCTAAGAACTGACTAGGGTTTGACACATTACAAAGAAAGGTAGAGAGGAAATGATTCCCACTCTAACTAAAAGCAGTTAATGAAATTCTTGTGGTGTCATCGGTTAGGGTAGAAAGTTTCACACACTCTTTTAGATATGTTTGTATATGATAAAAACTCATACCTGACCTATATTATAAGATTTGGCTTTAAAAATCCAGATAACTTCTCTTAAAAAGAGAGAAAACTAACTGTAAAAAGAAGAGCCTACCCAAATATAACTAATAAGGGTCAAAGACCATACCAAATACTCCTCTCCTCACTTTGATCCTGCAAGATTTGCTACAAAAAAATCACCCCTTTATCAATAAGTCAGAGATCATGCTTTGCATGCATTTTATTTGTGACTCCTTTCCCTAATGAAATTTTTGTGTGTGTTATAACTGTCTCTAATCCAACATCTCACCAATAATTGTCTAATTATTCATTAATAAAGACAACGATCTAGAAGTTTATATTTAATTGAGTAAATATATACAGTATTCTATAATTCCACATTTTTAAAAAGTACTTTTTCTATTAAAAGTTAGATTTTTCCTTTTTAATGCTATGAACATTGTTTTTGCTACTTGCAAATGAATTCATCATTTTTTCAAGTGATCAAATTTCTTCACTTAGAAACTATATGCAGGAGTCTATGATTTAGTTTTTATCTCCAGTGCCCTGCCCAATAACTGACATATAATAGGTTCTACTAATCCTTGTTGAATAAATAAATCAGTAATTATTTAAGCTACCTTATTTTTCCTGTCTTTAGAAGTCATTAATTTCTACTTCATTTTTAAGCTTCATACATGCAATGTATGTTGTTCATTCTGATTTCTTATCTTGCATATGGTTTATGTACAACACACTTAACAAATCTAACTTCTTTTCCCCATGTTTTGTGCTAAACAATGGAGGGACATAGATAAACCAAACACATATTGCCCTAACATTTTTAGAGTTCACAGTTCAGGGTTCTATAAAAATAATGCTTTTTGATAATGAAGAATCTTTATCTTGATCAGATTTAATGACACTCTTTAATTTTTAAATGCATTTCATTTCCTCCTCATTCGCTTTAGCTCAGTGTTTTGATATGGTGAATGTTTAAATACACTAACTCATTTTCAGATTCTTCATTATCAGTTCAAAAACTTTTAGTGTTTTTATAGTCTTTGTATTACTGGTTTATTTGAAGTACTTTATTTCATGGCAAACTGTGGAAGGAGAAAAAGAGTGACATAAATAGAACACAAATATAAGAAGCAAAAAAAAAATAGCTTGAAAAATAAAAACTAATATCATAGTTGAGTTAGGACCTGAGACTTGCACTACAATTACTGAGACTTTAATATCACAAAAATGTAAATTCTAGCTTTCTACCGAAAAATTCTCCAACCTTCTAAGTTTTTAAATAAAGGTAATTTGAGTATAGAGGGAACCTTGTAGAATAGACACAGGAAGAGTTTAAAAGTTTCATCAATGGCAGTAAATAAAATGATAATTAATCTCCAAAGACAATGATGATTATCCTTCAGGGATTTCATAAATTCATCGTCTCAGGAGATTATTACCTTTTGTAGATGAGATTTCAAATGAGAATACCATGTAAATTGACAACATTTCCCATGCTGCCAGAAATATGTTTAAAGAAGAAAAGCCTGAATTGTTTTCTTTTTTTTTCTTTTTTTTCTTTTTTCTTTTTTCTTTATTTATTTTTTTGTTTTTTTTTTTTAAATTTTTTTCTGAATTGTTTTCAACTCATTTTTATCAATCCTGAAAAGTGATCAGAAAAAATCTGTTATCCTGTTCTCAATAAACCGACACACAAAAATGGAAAAGACATTGTGGGCCACATATTCAAGACACAAGTAATGACTAATGAAACCAGACTTTCAATATATATAAGCACACATAAAAATGTATACATGTGTATGCATACGCACACACAGACACGGAAAGGCTGTAGTTTTATTGAATTAGCACTCAATCTAGAAGCAACCACAAGAAAAAAAATCCTTTAAAATCCCTAAAATTTCTTCCTGCAGAAATTGCAGAGAACATTATGTGGTTGTAAAATTTCCTGTTAAACACGTAGCAGAGGATTTACTTTTTATTGGTTTTATTTCTTTATAAAGAGTTCCAGGGATCCCTGGGTGGCGCAGCGGTTTGGCGCCTGCCTTTGGCCCAGGGCGCGATCCTGGAGACCCGGGATCGAATCCCACGTCGGGCTCCCGGTGCATGGAGCCTGCTTCTCCCTCTGCCTGTGTCTCTGCCTCTCTCTCTCTCTCTCTCTGTCTATCATAAATAAATAAATCTTTAAAAAAAAATAAAAATAAAGGTTTTATTTAAAAAAAAAAAAAAAAAAAAAAAAAAAGAGTTCCAGCCAAATGGATTCTACTATTAGAAATTCAATATTTCCTAAGGTATATTCGCAGATATAGATCCAATATTTTAAAAAAGTATGTAGCATTAACACATATTTTTTCAGATAATTTTAAGTAATTATTCAAATTAATATCCCTATCTTCAGTGACCCATTTAATAGAAAAAATATTCACATGCTTTTCTTATATTCAATTATCTTGACATCTCTACAGAAAAATAAGAAAATACATTGTATTACTTCCCTATTAACAAGTCCTAAATATCATTTTTTTTTAAGATTTTATTTATTTTATTCATGAGAGACACAGAGAAAGAGAGGCAGGCAGAGGCA
Source organism: Canis aureus (assembly GCF_053574225.1). NCBI lineage: Eukaryota > Metazoa > Chordata > Mammalia > Carnivora > Canidae > Canis > Canis aureus. Next base: position 7,253,523 of record NC_135640.1, read on the forward strand.
CAGGCAGAGGGAGAAGCAGGCTCCATACAGGGAGCCTGACATGGGACTCGATCCCAGGTCTCCAGGATCACGCCCTGGGCTGAACGCGGCGCTAAACCGCTGAGCCACCTGGGCTGCCCAATATCATTTTTTCTTAATGGTGACATTTACTAATTAATATATTACAAGTATGTCATAGACTATAAAAGTAGATTAAAAATATCAGGAGAGATCTTAAAAATAGAAGAGTTGGTAAAGATGTTTTATTTTTTTTTAAAGGATTTTATTTATTTATTCATGAGAGAGACACACATACACAGAGGCAGAGACACAGGCAGAAGGAGAAGCTGGCACCATGAGGGGAGCCCGATGTGGGACTTGATTCCGGGACCCCAGGATCACGCCCCGGGCTGAAGGCAGATGCTCAACCGCTGAACCACCCAGGGAGCCCGGTAAAGGTGTTTTATTGGACAAATATTTATTGAGCCCCAAAGAAGCACTGGATATGCAGCTTTCATTTCATATTCAATAGGACCTGGAATTTCCTTTATAGAACTAATTTTCCTAAATTTTGGGTAAATCTAACCTTTAGACAATTCCCTAGAAGCAGTTAGTACAGCTTGATAATATCAAGTCACTAAAGCTATTCTGGAAACTCAAGTACTCCAACGAAATTAAGTTAGTGACTTGAAATAATGCCTGTAGGTTAATGCCTGTGGCACCTGAAGAAAAGAAAGAAAGAAAGAAAGAAAGAAAAGAAAAAAAACAGAAAGAGAAGCAAATAGTAAAATAGAAGATGAACAAAGGGCATAGATAGAAAAAAGAGAGAGATTGCATAAATTTCTACTCCTGAGGAGGCCAAGAGAGACCATTAATGAGAAATAACTCCAGAAACCAGAGAAAATAAAATTAAAAGATGTATTCTTTGTTTATTTAATATGTACTCTATGCAATTATACTTGCTCTCTTAGAGGTGGATTCTTTCAAATTTCCAATCTGTACTTTATTTTTTTTTAAGACTTTATTTATTTATTTTTTATTTGACAGAGACAGAGAGCGCGCACAGTGAGAGGAGCAGCAGAGACAGAGGGAGAAGAAGACTGCCTGATGAGCAGGGAGCCTGATGCGGGGCTCGATCCCCAGACCCTGGGGACACGACCTGAGCTCAAGGCAGACGCTTGACAGACTGAGCCACCCGGATGCTCCTCAATCTGTAATGTAAATACTTTGTCTTTAGCTAGGTTTTTAAGATGCTTTTATTTTTTAAATAGACTAGGCTTATTTATCTGCACTAGTTTTTTTTTTTTTATTCAAATAGTAATATCTGACATTTGGTGCATATTTATTTTGTGTCAGACACAGTGAAGATTGCTTTGCATATATTTTAAATTGGGCTTATTAAGTCTGTTTTACAAATCAAGGAACTAAGTCTCACGGAAGTGGAGTTAAATATTTTCCACACCCTCCTCACCATATCATAAATATTAGTGATCAGACTTAAACTTTCCAGCATGGTGCAAAGGCATTTTAAATGATCTTATGTACGTAAAATTCTTCCTGGTCTCTTCTACCTTTCTTAAGTGGAGGCAAGTCCTAAAGACTTGTTGGAAGCTTAAGCATCCTTATCACTTACTCTCTTCACTTAGTGGGCCTAAGTATGATAAATGCAACACAGATGATGTACATCAACTGAATGTCTTTATCCTCCTCAAGTAACTGAAATTTCACTGGGATTCTCAAATAATCTAGAAACAAAATTCAGTATGCTTCATTAGCATAGTCAGTGCATTTGCAGTCAGCTGGTAGTCAGTAGAAAGAATACCAGGAGTCAGAAAAAGATAATACTTGTAAGTCAGAAAATCTGTAATTTGTGTTCAGGTTTTACCACTTCCTAGCTCATGACTTTGGTAAACTCAACGACCTATCTGGAGAGGTAAGAAATTAACCTTTACTCAGAGCCTGCTATGTACCAGAAATATTACTTATATCACAGGGGTTTTGCCGAATTAAATAAGATATACAAATATAAAAACTTCCTTGCAGTATTATGCAATGTAAATTGTACACTGTTACACTAACAATAACAAGAAAATAATAATTAGCATTATTACTATATTACTGATCTGTCCAGAGCTGTTGCAGATTCTTTCATATGAAGTCATGCCCAACCAATACAATGGTTAAACAAAATAAAAAATACTGTGTATTCTTAGAAAAATATCTAGATATAAAGGTGGATTGGATTAAACAGAACTAAAGTGTTTTCATCAAACAGAAGAAACAACATGTATCTAATAAATATCTCTTGTGTATGATGAACTAGACTCTGCCTATGACACAGGACACACAATTTTAATGTGAAAGTGCTTATGTGTAACCAGCAGATAAGGCTTGCTCTTCCTGCAGGCACATACACCTTCTATGCAAGTCATTCCCTTACTATAGTCAATCAATTAATTCAGTCTGATAAGGATTCTTAATATCTCTTTAGAGTAAACAGGCATCTGTTAAATAGATCTTTCCAGATATTTGGCATATGCAGAGGTGCTGAAGAAGGCAGTGATGCTTAAGGCAGTATTTTGAATGACTGTAACAAAATGCAATATGTTTCAAACCATGTAAATATCTCCTTACAGTATAATGTCTAGATCCTAATACAAAAGTGGTTCCAAGAGATTAAAAATATGTGAGACTATATTAATATCACAGACACTATAAATAGGACACACAAGACAAAGAAACTATGAAGCAAGAAAAATAGTGAGGGTAGAGAAAATGAAAATTCTATTTTAAATCAATGCTCATCCAGCATACCTGTCTGCATGCTCTATTACTGAAGATCTAGGCTCACTTTTACTGCTTAGAAATTTTTTAGAAGGCAAAAATACTTAGATTTTGCCCATTTACTTGATTTATGATAAGACTGGATTGTCAAAGTGGCAACTAATATTTAGAAAGAGAGAATGTGATTTAGTTTTCTTGCTAAGCTCCATTTCAAGACTCCAGCAGGTTCACCTGAGGGCAGAGATCGTACAATAAACAGTGATTTGCAAGTCAGAAAGGGTAACTAGTTGATTCCCTTCAGTCTCCAAGCCTTTTATGTTATCTCAATTACAGTTATATAAAGAAATATTTGCTTTGATGTTTTTTCTACACTACCAATTTATGGTGAAACATATGACTTAGCTTACATAACTATCCCTTGAGACAGTTAATATAGTTGGAAGAATCTGGGAAATTGTAAACTGTTTTACTACTTATCCCTCATTAAAATTAAAATTAGATTTAACCCATGTCATTTGCTACACATCAAAATTCAGATAAACCATCACATTAAAATATGAATGTTTGCTGAGGCTAAAGATGTGACAGTTTAGGGGCACCTGGGTGGCTCAGCGGTTGAGCGTCTGTCTTTGGCCCAGGGCGAGTCCCTGGATTGAGTCCCACATCAGGCTCCCTGCAGGGAGCCTGCTTCTCCCTCTGCCTCTGCCTCTGTCTCTCTCTAACCTTCTAATTTCTTGGCTTTTAAATCAATTGTTATTGGCCAGAACAGTTTTGGGGTGAGAGGGTAGATGGATGACCAAAATATTAAGTATGTTTTTACTGAAATAGTGAAATTTTGACTGTGGAACATATATATCTAAACTTTATTTATAGGAACTGCTTCTTTTATTATGATTTTTTATATTCTTACCAACTTTAAGATCAATTATATCTTTAAAATGGAAATAAATTATTAAAAACTCTAAAATCCCTTATACACAAAATTTTCATTTTTAACTCTTTGAAGGTAAATCATGACATCTCATATTTATCTCTTAATACAAAATCCTACCTTCTCATAATATTTGCTCCCTGGACAGAAGAAATTACTGTATTAGTAGTTAAAAGCGATAATTTCTAGTTGTCTACTTTAATCAACTAATCTGTTTGTAGTTGACAACATAAATTTTATCTTTTAAGATAAATCTTATCTTTCATAAAAATGAAATTTCTATACTTCTTTTAATATATAATTTTTAAAATATCCTTTTATAAAGTGCTGAAGTGAGAAAAATAAACTAGCAATTTTCCATTAAGTTTTATGAAAATAATTAGACTATGATGGTGTAAAATATAAAATAATGCACAAATATTTTTTCATTATTGTTAATATTAAAGTTACTAATTATAATTTAAACAGTCTGAAACTAATAAAATTATGGCAAGCTAGTGATAAAATCTTTAATTTACACACACAAGAAAAACCTGCTATTTTAAATTCAAGAAAATGTCAAGAGATGGAATTGAAAGTCGGATTAAGCAAACTTGTAAAGGACACAGAGTTACCTGGAAAGGAAGGCACTCAAGGAGGAAACTTTAAGTAAGTAATGATAAGTTCAGAAATAAATGTTAACTGAGGTGAAAGCAATGGAAATCAGGACCTGATAAAATAAAGATGTGTTTGGAAATTGGGAGCTATGAAACTGGTTTACCAAGTAGAATATGGGTATTCAAATCAGTTGATGGTGAGTGAGAGAAACAAAGATATTCAGGAGTTTTAGTTTTAGAGGGTTAGTGCACATCAGTACCTTGCAAAAAGCAATAAATGTTGAGAGGACAGTTTGTATGGTTTTATTATTGTGTTGTCTTGTTTTAATGTACACTGCTGAGGGAAACAAAAAAAATAATTCATTTGAACATATAGACTCTGAGATGCTCATACTACCTCCAAAGACATGTAGTAGTCGGGTAAACTAGTTAAACTACTCAAAAGTCAGATCTTGCCAGAAAATCTATGTCATGGAAATCATATGAATGGACAAACCCCTCACAGAAGAGGAAGCAGATCATGAAGACAAAATAAAAAGGCAGAATATATACACTTGATATATATCATTTAATATTCAAAGAAAAAGATGATTCCACAAGGAGATTATAGAAACGTCTGATTATCATCAAAGAAGAAGTGGTGCTAAAGCCAAAGCAGTGTTTAGTGGACAAATGTGCCAAATGCGACTGGGATATTCAAATAGGAGATCATTGACCTTCTAAATTAGAAAGTAACTATGTCATCTGATGTTTTTTGTTTGTTTTGTTTTGTTTTGTTTTGTTTTAATGTTGGTGGAGAATGGAAGCCAGACTGGGTGAGTTGAGATGTCAGTTGAAAGTGAATGTGTCAAAATAGATTAGAAATGGTTAAATTATTTATGGTTTTAAAGAACCATATAGTCTCAAAAAGACTGAACATTTTTCACCATATTTTATTTATTCTCATTTTTTTCTTTTTTCTTTTTTTTTGCTACAACTTCACAACATAGAATTAATCCCATAAATACATCCAGTTTTCTGTTGTTGTTTTTCATTTTGAGCTAGCCTACTTTCCTACTAATTTAGTTAGTTTAATAGTTTTATTTTTATTAATTTTTGAAAATACAAATCACCAAATTACAATGATAATCTATTTCTGGGATTCCCCCTCATATTATTTTTTCACTCTCAATATCCAAACCACATTAGTGATTGGGGGATCGGTATCTTCTAATGGCTTCTTTATGCTTTATTTTTACTTAACCTCAGTATTCAAGGGGAAACTAAGGAAGTACTTACAACTGAAGAAAATAAAATATTAAAAGTTCAGATATTTAGGTAGATGATTTAATATCAAGGCCCTTTTTAAGATATTACTATATATTAAAATTTGAAAACAGAAGGAAAAATGTGTTCCTTTGAGTTAAATAAATGTGTAAGGTCAAGTAGAAGATAAATGAAAACGTGTATGTTACTGGTTATAGGTGAACTTTGAATTATCATTATCATAAAATTAAGTTGACCAGTAAAAATGCACTATTTTCTATGATACAAATATTTCTGTCAAAATCTTTCCTGTTGTGTCTTTCCCCTGAGCTGGCAATTGCTATGTTACAAACTATTCAGCAGTAAATATCTCCCACTGAAATCAACCTAAATTATTCTGATGTCCATATGTCATTTTTTAGATGCAAACCTGAGACATCATTAGCACTAATGATGTGAGGCTGCTTTTTGTTGATACCTATTGCTATTTAATGACCCAACTACCTGAGGCAGTTTTGATAATTTGAAAAAAAATGATGGAAAATCATCCAGTATTTGCTCCAGGAGAGATTTGATTACAAGTTCTTGACTAAGCAAGCCTACATCAAAGGTTTTCTGCTATCCTAGGAGAAATGCTTAAAGAAAGAAAAAAAAAAAAAAAAAAACTAGGCCATCAAATTATTTTTGTTTCAAATGAAAATGTTTTGCATTATTTCAGTTATAGTTAATATAAAATTTATTTTTTTCATATTTAAAGGAAAAAAGTAACACCTTTTTATCAATATACTTTTTTAAGATTACTATTTTCTGGATAGGAGAGCAAATAGGATATGTCCCTCAAGTACATGAAATCCCTAATATACCACTGAGATAACCAGTGTTTGTCTCACATTACTAGCTCTTCTCAATTTACCTTAAGACATTATTTTCTTTAATGTATTAATGATGAGCCTTTATAAAATGTTTCCCTTAATGAGATGTACTGACCCAATCAATTGCTTGAATTTTAGCTTGTAATCTGGGTCTTCGATGTTGGAAGGGCATGTGAAAAACATTTTCAGTAGCAATTTCAAAACTGCAGCAAGAGCAGAAAAACATGTTTCTTGAATAACAAAAATTATTTAAAATCATTAACCTAATTAACATTTTCACCTGGTCTTCAACTAATGTGCAAATGGTCAGTTGACAACAGTAATTATTCAACTACAAACTAAGTGGTCAATTAGATACACAATTACCCAATTTGTATGCACAGAAGAGAATTTTAATACTAAAAAGTTATTCCTAACCAGTATAGATATAATATAGATGTAAAATTTAGTCTGTAATCAAACCATGTACCCTTTATCTACCTTTTCAAATGTGTACGTGGAAACATTACTATTGCGTGACTCATATTACAAATAATGAAACGATGTAGGTATTTTGATAAAGATAATCATTTTTATGTATATCACTATTATGGTAGATGACAATCATTCCATTCAATTAAATTCATTCATACAATCATACAATCATTCTTTTATAATTGATACATTAAACACAAACTGAACCTTCTACTGCAAGATTCAATTCAGTATGTAATGCAAAAATTAAGTCTCACAGGGGCATTATGTTAATAATCAAGGGGGTAATATAATGTACATATGTGTCTATGAGAAGAGAGAAAGTGCTAAAAAACAGCAAAAATACAATATGTAAACAGTTTTTTACGTATAAAACAAAGTTAACTTTAGAAAGTATTAAAAAGGTTAAAGTGATGCGACAGTGAATATAATCTATTATGCTCAATCAACGAGTCATAAATTCATAAATGTCTTACATGCATTTTAGGAAGTAGAGTTTACATGCTATAGCAACATATATTTCACTTAGTTTTTTATATTAATAATTGAAAATAATATAACTAAGCCAAATTTTCCCATATTTATAGATACTCGTTACATTCCAAATGAATGGAAATTCATTCCCCATATCCCGTTATTTCAAAGGTCAAGCCTGCAAACTCAGGGAAGAATCTCTGCCACCAAAATTTTTGAAAAATTCCACTGAACCAGGTCTTTCTATAGATTATTTCACTGGCTCTTGTTCTAATATATCCCTTTAACGTATCACACTTTTAAGGTGAGATATTTAATTTTCCCTATATTACAGACCTAAACTCATTAGACAATACAAAATACATATTACACCCTTATCTGGAAATTTGAGAGTCTGCATTTCTCTGGATCCAGCACTATAAAGTAAGCTGACATTCCTATCCCACTATTGACCAGTTTTATATCTGCAATTACTTTTTTAAGAAAGCCAGGATTATTTGAAACTTTGACTGACCCTTCCTCAGGCTTTGCCTCAACAGACAGGAACCAGCTATATATATATATCAATATGAGCCTCATATAGAATTCTGGCCACTGAAATTTTCAATTTATATCTTAATAATTGTTAGCTATGTCTGTGTCATATAGTATGTGTATATTTACCTTTTTTAAGAAACTTGCAAAGATATTGATTGATCCTTCCTGGTTCTTCTCCACTGCTAAAGGAATTATTTATGTGTAAACGATTCTGTAGTACTATTAAATAATAATAATAATAATAATAATAATAATAATAATAAATAATAATGGCTGGGATCATAGGACAGCTCCTTAGTGACAGTATTCCCAGAAAAAAATCAGTGATTTCTAATATGTGCTATTATTTTGTATGGTTGTAAATATTTCAAATAAACTCAACAGTTTATCTGATTCGTTTTCAATCATTTATCAATTTTTCTTGGAGGGTAGAACAGGTAGGCACACAATGAAAAATTAAGTACACTAAAGTTGCATTGAAAGATTATATTTAAACTAAGTGGAATTTTGGGTCATAATTCCTTTAAATATTTTCTAAACTAAAATTACTGAGATCATTCTTTATAGAATAGTACTTTGCTTCTCAAAATAATTACTCATATATGTATCTGTTCATTGGAAACCTCATTTTCCCCCCAGGATACTTATGTCCTTCTTGCTCCTCTAAACTAGGTTGGATGGTCTTTTACTCAGAAACATCTTAGGTAGCATCCTCAATTTTCACAAGAAATTATTCTTATCTTCTACATTGCTTGGTCCCAACTGATTTATATTAAAATACATATTTTGGGGATGCCTGGGTGTTTCAGAGATTGAGGGCCTGCCTTTGGCTCAGGGCGTGATCCTGGAGTCCTGGGATGGGATCCTGTGTCAGGATCTCTGCATGGAGCCTACTTCTCTCTCTGCCTGTGTCTCTGCCCCTCTCTGTATGTCTTTCATGAAAAAATAAGTAAAATCTTTAATATATATATATGTTATATATATATAGTGCCAAGAAATGCAGTACTTTTGGAAATTTTTGATAATTTTGAATAATTTAAAGATCTCGTTGTTATTTCCTCCAGATTAGTGCTTCTCAAACTTAATTGCTCAAAAGAGTCACCTGCAGTGCATGCTAAAAATATGGATTATTTAATACTGAATTAAGAGACCAGGGATGGATGTAAGAATTTTTTATATTAAATAAGTGCTGTAACTAGTAGTTGTGTAATTTTAAAATACATTCTATCTCCTGATAATATATGTATTGACTACTGCATCAAGAATTTGTTGAAATACTAAATGTGACTAAACCAATTTATTTCATTTTAAAACAGCCTTAATAAAATGTAATTTTTGTATTGCTAAGGCCAGAACAGAAACATACACGTTTTGAAGTCTCAAGTTTGTCATAAGGCTTTTATTTTGAATCTTGAGGTTTCAACTTTTCTTAAAAAGAAAAACATACTGGGATATATAATTTTTAAGCTTCTTTAAAGTTTTAGGCCAAAAATATTATATTTTAAAAAATAATTTTGAAATCGTATTAAATATACCCACACTTTGGGTCCAAACTGAAAATTTCCTTACTTACCTTTGAACTCCTTTCCTATAACCTATTAAAGCTGCTTTAGCATCCTATAAATAAATTATTCCTATGCATTCAATTTTTGTTTTTTTTTTTTAATTTCAACATAGCCATTCTCATCATTTTATCCAATCACACTGTCTAATGTAAACTGACTTTTGCTGGTGAAAAAATTTGAAATTAATTTGATATTATTTGTGGTAGGAAACAAAAACATTTCTTACCCTATAGCATTATAATTTTATGTGAATTTATAGTTATAAAATTTCAAAAGGTTTTTTAAAATGTATTTATAAAGGTATAGCCTCTCTGGGAAAACCCGGGTATATTTTATATTTTCCATTTCAATTAAGTCATGTGTTCATATTAGAAAAATGCACTGAGCAAGGTGGAAATGAATAAACAAAAAAAAAATATGTGCACACCAGTGGTGCTAAAATAGTGCCATACAAATTTAATATGCATTGGCCCTCCACGGACTTTTAAAACCTGTAAAAGTAAAAACACAAAAGTTTAAACAAGGTTAAAAAAAAGTAATATACGGAAATATGAGAAATTATTGGAAGAGAGGATAAGTGCTATGAAAACTCAGAAAAGAAGAAGCAATTCATCCAGTTTAACACTTCTATTGTATAACAGAAAAAAATAGACTGAGAGGTTAGGTGAAGCAGCCAAGTTCACACTGCTGGTTAATGGCCCAAATATTTCTAGGTGATAAGGAGATCCTTGTGATTCCAGGCATCATAAAAATTTCCAGTAATTCTTTGAAAATGTAGGGTTTCTTTTATGTGAACCTGAAATAGAACTGCACTAGGAGTGACTTTATTTCTACCATATGTTAAAATAACTATATTATCCTCAAGATGAATTTAATCAGAACTGTGAGAATTGGGTTATCTCCTAAACAGCAGCCAAGGAAATTGATTTTTGTATTTTTCAAGATTAAGAAGAGCTGGTAAATATTACTGAGCAGGAAAACTAAAACTCTAATTCTCAAATATATCTTATCATATTTTGTTCAAAAAGACCAATCTGAGAGTGAAGGTTTTCATTCGTTGTCACAAAATGTATTTTAAGAAAAATATGAAATTCTAATGAAGAATGACTACTTGTAACCTATGCAAATATATAAAAATATTTAATATATTTGCATTAAACCTATTTGTTAGTCATAAAATATATACATATGATATATGTGTATACATATATGTATGCCTATATTTATATATACATAATTTGAAAATTTTAGAAAGATAAGTGCCACAAGAAAATGCCACAAACTGGGTGATTTAAATAATAGAAGTTTATTATCACACAGTTCTGGAGGCTAGAAATCTGAGATCAAAGTGTTCACAGGGCTGGTTCCTTCTATGGACTGTGTCTCTCCCTTTAGTTTGTAGAGGACTACTTTCTCCCTATGTCTCTTTACATAGTCTTCCTTCTGTACGTGTATGTCTCTGGGTCCACATTTTCCTTTCTAAAATCACAAGTCATATTGGATTAGAGCCTACTCTGTTGATTGCATTTTAATTTAATTACTTCTGTAAAGGCTCTATCTCAAATATGGTCACAGTTGGAAGTAATGGGGTTTAGTAGTACAACCTATCTTTACTTGTGTGGAGGATATAATTCAACCCATAAAATCATGTTAGAGCTATATAAAATTATAGTGTAATATAACATGAATATTTTTGTACCACTACAGAAATAATGGCAAATCAGTTTATATTTATCTATACAAACCTCCTAAAGAGGCTTTGTGTAAACTTAATATTTTCAAAAGCAGTTTATGTACTAAACATTTTAATCATTTGATTCAGATGTTCAAGGATCAAATTCCATTTGCTGCTTTGAGCTTGCAATTTCCAAAATTTAATCCTTTCTATTTCAGAATTTGTGACACTTGAGGAAACCTCTCTGCTAAGATTGATTGATTTGGAGGAGAAAAGTCTATCATAATTTGGTCATCCTGTGGTATTCAGTGAAAATTGGAAATGTGGAAATTACCCAAAAGTTGTCATTGGCTGTTCTGTGGACTTCAGATCATTCCAATTAGTATCAGAAAAGCCCAGCAATGATGAGGCAGCTTGGTAGATCATGTTCAAGTTTTAATTTTAATTTCATTTAATAAAGATGTCCTTATTTACATTAAGTTAAAGCGATAGTAGCCTTTTTTCCTAAGCCATTTCCTATAAATGCATATGTATATAATATTATATATATACACACATATATCACAAAGGCCTTTTTAAAAAAATATTTTATTATTTACTTATTTAAGAGTGAGTAAGCAAGAGAGTGAGAGAGAGCAAGCACAAGCCTAGGTGAGAGAGCACAGAGGGAGAGGGAGAAGCAGGCTCCCCAGTGAGCAGGGAGCGTGATGTGGGGCTCCATCGCAGGACCCTGGGATCATGACCTGAGCTGAAGGCAGACACTAAACAGACTGAGCCACCTAGGCACCCCACAAAGGCCTTTTTATTGTTTAAAAGTCCTTAGGGTTTTTAAGTAGTTGGTTTGCTTTGTTCTATTTTGTTTACAGTTTTAACCTGGAAGATATACAGTCTTTTAGGTATGTATTCATGAAAAATGCTGAGGATTTCAGAGACAGAAGATGTTATAAGGACCCAGTTACTTGTTACCAGGGAACCACAGAAAGGCACTAAGTCATTTGCAGTAATTGGCTAGAATGACAACTAGAAGGCAAATCTCCCTCTTCAAGAATGTTGAAAGAAGTCTTCTGACTAAAACCAATAATCAGAGATTCATCTGGCAGCTTAAAAAACACTTCTAGGTAACTTAGCATCGTGTCTAAAGTTTATCTGTTAAAATAGAGTTTGAGAAGGAAGAAGGGTCTGTGAGAATGGCTGCATTAGCCAAGAGATCACTTGCAAATGGCTGCTCTTGGAATGTTTTTACCTACTTTAGAATACAATTTTAATTATAATTGTGAGATGATATATGAATTGCAGAAGAAGCTGAACAAAATTTATAAATAAAATTAGAATTTGTGCTATACCATCAATAGAATAGTTATAATTATAAAAAATACCTATTTTCATTGGTTTTAAATTTAGATTACAAGATGACTTTTTAGTATACACACACATACTAAATATACATATACTAAATAAATAAATATATATATACATATATATAGAGAGAGAGACATAAACACACATACATATTATAAAAGCTATAAATATTCAAAATATATTCACATTTACTGACTCGACTTTCAAAATAGGTTTAGTTTCTCATTGGCTTAATGCTAATAAACTTAGGATATTTACCAAGATATTCCATCATATTTCTTAAAAGAAGTACTAGTATACTAAGGCCACATTTTCTATGAAAGACTGTTCAGGTTGGCCACTCAGCATTTCCTTGGATACCTGTTGTGTTCTGACCATTCTAAGTAAAAACAGAAATAGAATTTCCATTTCTTTTCTTTACATTTCTTTTCAATTTCTCAGATAATTACACTTCAGTGAAACAGTGGAGGCTTTACGATCACTTAAATATACACAAAACACTTGAGATTAAGATTGCTTGCTCAGATATTGAAACTGTCTCAATCTCTGAGAAATTTGCCTTGAAACACAGTTTGAGGAGAAGGATGAGAGATTGGAGGTAGTCAGAGAAAGTTAAGAGAGGATATATTGTATTAGTCCTAGTTAAACTTTAGTTAATTCAATAATAAATATTTTATCATATTTCAATATGAAGTCTACATTTTCATAAATCACTTTCTCACATGTTTAAGTCTAGATTCAAATTCTAATTCATTTGCTTGCTTCTGAACGCAAGATGCAAGCCCTGTGTCTCTTCTCTGAGTCTCAATGCCTGGCACCATCACTGGGACATAGCAACACTCAATAAATATTTGCTAAATAGAGGAATTTGAAAGGAATGGCAGAAATTGATTTTTAAAGTCAGGCATCTAATAGAAAATTAAGAGATAACCTATTCAAAGTAGATGTTCACTATTAACTTCTTCATGGCTTGGAAAAATAATTCATTGCTATTCAAAAACCACAAAAGGGAGGGTAGAAAGAAGACAAAATTTTACTCAAGAGGTCACAGGAGAAAAGGAGGAAAGGAAGGGGGAAGGGAGGAAAAGAGGAGAAAGGAAGGAGAAAGAGGAGAAGGAAGAGGGAAGTATGAAAGACCTTCTATAATATGATACATACTCTTGGATATGTACCACTTGCTCAGAGCTATGTTTAACATTCTCAAGCTTATCAATTCATTTAATTCTGAAAATTGAAGGCGATTCTATGGAAGGGTCATTATTTGTCTCTATAGAAGAGAATCCTGAAGATCTGAGAGGTCTCAAGACTTCCTCCACGTGAAAGCTAGGAAGTGACCAAAATGCAAAACTACATCTGTCTGCTTTACATCTTGCACCGTCACCACCATTCCAAATTCCTATGTTGCTAGGCTCTTTTCCAGGTAAGAAAAAGCAAGCAAATTTAAAACCTTCTTGCTTTGATTTTTAATTTTATGTACACTCTGGTTCTGTGCAGAACCAGTAGCTGAGGGCAAGGTCTTGCAGAGCTGGCAGAAGAGAGCATGTTGAGATAAACTGAGCACGCAGTTAATTAATGGAAAATAAAACTATGACACTGTTGCTAACGTCAAAGGCTGGACTTGATGCTCCAATTTCTGTGGAAGCTGGGACAGTGGAAATAGGGGTGAAATTTTCACAAATTGTTTTTAACTACAAGAGATCTGAAAGTGTAAATCAGAAGGAAGCTAAAAAGGAATATAAAATAATTTTTAAAGATAATACAAAGTTCCTATTTCTGTTTCCACATAGAATCGTGCTCATTTAAGAGAAGATGCCCAGGTGATATATTTTGGGGATCATAGTTAAAATAACCTAAGGACAGATTATGTGAACAACTTGTCACATTTATAGGAAATATAGGAAATATAAATATAAATGAGAAAATGCAGTTTTGCTCATATTTGATTCACTAACATGTCTGAAAAAGTATGGATCAAATATCTATGACTTATTTTGGGTGCTTTCCTCAAACTGCACAGAGTCCAGATTTAAATTCAATATGACTGTATTTGATTGATATAGCCATTGAGAAATGTGGGAGCAGTGTAAGAGCTTTGGGCTTGAATACAACAGACTTGTTTTTGACACTCAGTTCTGTTACCTAAGGGTTCTGTGACTGCCCAAATGATTTCAATATATTGTCTCAAGCTCGTATACCGTTAGGAACAGTAATAAGTATATCTTTCTCTCCTTCTTCTTCTTCTTCTTCTTCTTCTTCTTCTTCTTCTTCTTCTTCTTCTTTTTCTTCTTTTCTTCTCCTTCTTTTAACGAGAGAGAGAGACAGAGACACAGGCAGAAGAGAAGCAGGCTCCCAGCAGAAGCAGGGCCCAATGTGGGACTCGATCCCGGGACTCTGGGATCATGCCCTGAGCCAAAGGCAGAGGCTCTACTCCTGAGCCACCCAGGCATCCCAAATATATCTTTCTCATAGAGACAGAATATTAAAACTTTTTGAAAGCAGTAAGGTCTTATATAAGTTTCTGTTGTTTTTGTTATCCATTTATTGAGCAAATACTTCTTGAGTATTAACTTTAGTGCAAGCACTGTGATAGGCACAGCAAGTGAACAATAGTCTAAAGTCCCTGCCCTCTCAGTACTGTAGGCTAATGGAAGATAGAAATATAGACATACTGTCTTTATTAGCAGCAACACAGCCTGTATTATCGATCGTGTTCTGCATGCCGGGTACTGTGTCAGGGATTTCACTTCTAGTAATTTCTATCATGCCTTCAGCAACATCATTCTTTCAACTATCATATCCTCATATTGTCAAATATAAGCTGTTATGGGTAGGATTGAAGCAAGGCTTAAGTAAGCATGTACTTCAGAAAGACCATGGTGACTTTTCAGTGAGGGAAATAGTGAAGCAAGGGAATCAAGTTTTGATACTGTTGTTTTAGTAATATGAGAGTGAAAGAGAGAGAGAGATGTTTTCTAGAAATACAGAGAAAGGATGATTCTAGAAATATATAGGAGATAGAATTGATGTGATTCTGTAATTGGATAGTCCCATGGTGAACATGGGATCTAGAGAGAGGCCGTTCCCACAGAGATATGGGAGAAAGATAGAAGGATCTAGTTTAGTTCCTGACATGTCTTTAGAGTATCCCATGGTCTATGTCAGCAGAATTATCATAGGCTGTGTGGCACATGGGTAATAAATGAGAACAGAAGAAAGTGGAACCTGCTTATGAGACCATAGACAGTGTTCAAATAAGTAGGAGGAATACTGAGAAAACACCAAAAAAAAGTTAAAGTGACAGAGTATTTTAATAAAACAATTCATATATATATGAATTTATATATGAATATATATATTTATACATATAAAATTCATATGTATATATAATTAAAATTAAATGCTGTCAAATAAGTTTTGTCTAAGTAAAGTCTTAGAGATTTCTTTGAATTTAGTTAAAGTGAAGTTGTTGTTAATCTTGATGAGATACTTTCAGAGGAATGGGTTTGGGATGGGTTTCAGAGTAAAGAGAAATACCAACTAAAAGGAAAACTATTTTTTCTCTACTCTCTACTCACATTTTTAATATCAAATGTGTGCATTTTTTCCCCATACCAACCAACTCTCCAACATTTCAAATACCAACTCGTGTCCTACAATTCAGTTCTGAAACTATCTACCCAGAGTTAGCACAGTTTCCACAGGTTAAGGGCCCAGTCCTACAAGACTATCCCTTGTTTTAGATGTCAATCACAGACCTGAGCCTCAGCCACTTCTAGAGGACCAACTATAAACGAGGGTTCACCATGGCCCCTTTTTCAGTGTTGGATAATTTGGTAGAAGGACTCACATAATTCGCTAACTTGCTTTATTTACTATTACCAGTTTACTATAAAGGTTGCAACTCAATAACACTCAAAGGGAAAAGCACACAGATGGCAAGATTGTTGGTAGGAGTGTGGACCTTCCATGAAGTCTCCAGGGACACTGCTCTTTCAGGATCTTAATGTGTTCAGAACCTAGAAGTCTCCAAATCTCTTCATTTAGGTTTCCTTATAGAAGTTCCATTATGGAGATTATGATTGATTAAGTCATTAGTCATTGATAATTAACACAATGCTCAGTGCAACTGCCTGCCCTAGAGGTCATATATGAGGCTAAAGGCTCCAACCTTCTGAATACGTGGTTGATTCTTCTGGCAACCAATTCCCATCCACCAAGTCTCATCTCATATATGTCTGAAAAGGGCCAATTAGGAATAACAAAAGATAGTCCTTTTGCCCCACCACTCAGGAAATTCCAAGGGTATTGGAAGCTCTGTGTCAGGAAATGGGGATCAAGACTAAATTTATATTTCTTTTTATGTCAGAGGTAGAAAGGGAATCAGATTTTAGAGTGAGTGACAAGTGAGGAAGACAAGTATAGAATTTTCAAAATTGTGGGTGCTATGGGGAATCTGGATTAGAAAGGCTAAGAGGACTGAAAGGAAAAGGGAATATTGCCTTGTCCAAATTGTTGGAAGCATAGAGTGGGCAGGACCAATCCATGGACTTGGAGAAACTTATGCAGAGGAAAAATATCACAATGAGAGAATAATGACTAAATACTTATCCGTGGAGTCAGTTTTGACTTGTTGGGCTTCTCAAAGTGTCAGCATAAGTGAGTCAATTCATGTCTTCTTTTCAGAATTAATCTTAATAATCATGAAATTCTCATCCTATCCAAGAGCTTTTTGTCTCTGTATCTGTCTTTGTATTTTTACCTCTATCTTGAATCTGGACTCCCTCTGGATGTTCACATCATAAAAATGGGTCTCGGTGATTAGTTTTGAAGGCCCTTTTCAAGAGCTCAGTCTGAAGACAGAGATTTCTTTATAAAGGAAAGGAATAAAGAGAATACTTTTTTTTTAGTCTGAGGATGTCACATACAGAAATCAATATACTATTTACTCCATCCGTTTTGCATACTTATCTATTTACACTTTCCGAATGGACATTTCTACTAACAATTTCCTGAGTCTGGTGACAATTCGTAGGCAAGGGATTGCAGCACTATGAGCAAATACTTTGTGTCATCAGGCTGCCAACAGGTAAAAATGAAACACTTTTCACTGAAGGTGTAGACTCCTTGTGAAGAGTGTTACAGCCTGAGATTCAGATAACATTCCTCCACATGAGACATGTGTTCAAGTGTAGAGCATGAAATCCACGCCTTCAGTTTTGCATGGAAAGATGAAGACATGACTAAAAGATGATGACAACTGAAATGACATCTTGAGGAAAAATTCAAATGACACACTGTCTAAAATGAGGGAGGTAAACAAAGTAGAGAGTAATAATTTTTCACATAACATTAAATGTATTCTTGTATGATTATCAAGATAACAGAAACTTTATGGGAGACATTGATATTGTATTACACTTATTAGGTATTTTGAAATGTACTCTGACCCTTAGGTAAATAAGGTACTTCCATATAGCATTATTTATTTATTTATTTATTTATTTTTTTTTTTTTAAATTTTTATTTATTTACGATAGTCACACACACACACAGAGAGAGAGAGAGAGAGAGGCAGAGACACAGGCAGGCTCCATGCACCAGGAGCCCGACGTGGGATTCGATCCCGGGTCTCCAGGATCGCGCCCTGGGCCAAAGGCAGGCGCCAAACCGCTGCGCCACCCAGGGATCCCCATATAGCATTATTTAAAGCTTCATTGAGTACCCTAGAGATAAATGTATTATAAAATTTTGATATTTCTGTACACTGAACATATATGTAAATAGCACTTTTATGCATGAAATTTGCCATATTTATTCTAGTTTATCAAATAATACATATTGTTTAGGATGAATGCATTATGTAAAATGCTACTCTGTGCTTGAAAAATTTAACAGGGATACAAATTATCTGGTCTAAAAATACATAGAACCTATACAATGAGATCTAAAATTTAAGACTTTTATATTTTATTTAGTACTTATTATTCTGTAATGTATTTCCTTAGGCTTCATTTCCTCTTAATTCTGAAAAATAGCGCTCCTTATTCATGTACTGACTGATCAAAGACTCATATGTAGCACAGTTCAGATAAGAAAAACAGATCTTGAGATTCATAAGCCCAATCCATGAAAAATTAATAAGGTCAATTCATATTGTTTTCAATAATTTCTTATAGAAAACATGAAAAATGAAATTGAGGGTAACATAATATTTCATATAACTTTTAAAAACAAAGTAATATTTTAACCAATAGATACTTCCTGTATAATACTAGCTAAAATAAATTATGAATATATTTTAAATAACATAGTTTTTGTGTATGTTTGATTTAATTACAAATCCTTTCACTTAAATGCAAGTTTTATCATCTAAAAAACATACATAGGATATCCCTGAACTAAAATGGCATTATAACAGATGCTTGTGGAATTTAAAAGTAATCAAACTGGAATAAATCACCACTGTGGGAAATTTCATTTTTAGTTTCAATATACTTCCTTTTAGAGATATAGACCATGATAACTGGTATCTGAAATACAGTAATCAATGTGATAAAATCCTGGAAAGTATTATGAATTAAAAATAAATGAGCTAAACCCCAAAAGGAATTTATAGAAAACAAAATAACTGCTTGATCAGCACTGGAGCAAGCTACATTACTGGGGATTGCTGACATTGGAAACATAAGGCATTAATACTTAAAGGGAAGTGTGTCAATATATTTTATTACTTTTGTCTCAATATAATGCACGTTGAATTCTGAAACTAGCATGGGCAAAGTGGAAGTCTGTGGGCCTGTTGTGTGTCTGCTAGGTTGTCAAGACTGTCTCTTGAACCAAACTGATGTCAGGGGACAACTGCCGGCGGCTACAGAAATCATACTATGGAGACTGCCTGCAGAGAGACAATGCTCATGTTACTTGAAAACTACCAAGTATCTATGAAATGCCAGTCAGTTTCAAACCACAGAGAATACTGTAGAAAAAGGAAGTTCATAGTTTTGCTTTTATTTTATAGTAAACAGGGTATATTTTTTTACTCTTCAATTTCATCAGCACGTGATCTAAGTATTACTGAACAGGATTTCTTGACCATGGCACTATTAATATGATATAATAATGACTTTTTATGGGGAGCCTTCTTGTGCATTGCAGGATGCAATGATCCCAACCCATTAGATGAAGTGGGTATCCCGGCTCCCAAGTTATGAAAATCAAAAATGTCCCCAGATGTTACCAAATGTACCCTTGTGGACAAAATTGCCCCCATTAAGAAGCACTGTTCTAGAGTAATTTTTTTAGTTATATAAATATAATAGGATTTTATATTGACCTCTAGCTCATATCTATCAAAGGGAGATTTAATAGTAAAATAGTCCCTTAAAATTTAAGGGACTGATGAGGCATAAATGACAAAATGAATGAGTATGACATTTTATATATGACAATAGCTCTGATTTTTGATCCATTACCAGAACTCTTTTTGAAAAGATTTTATTTATTTATTTGAGAGAGAGAGAGAGCAAGCCCAGGCAGGGGGGTGGTTAAAGAGAGAAGCACACTCCACACATGGAATGGAGCTCTATACAGGGCTAGATCCCAGGACCCCAGGATCATGACCTGAGCTGAAGGGAGACACAACCTACTGAGCCACCCAGGAGCCCTCCGGTTATCAAAACTTCTAATACAACATCTCTTTGCATAGCATGTCTATGACCTAATTTTTATTTTTTAAAGATTTTTTTATTTGCCTTTAACTTTAAAACTGATTTTGAAAAAAAGAACACCTGAGTTATTCCTTTAAATTTTATTGTCTTATAAAACACACTATTTGAAAGAAGTCACAGTTTAACCATGCAATCTAGTTAAAGGTCCTAAAGTTGCTATTTTAATAAGTGAATTCTATTATTCATTTAGTTGAATGAAATATAACTAAATTATTTCACATTATAAGAAGGGGAACCTAATGATGGACATTTTTATGAAAACTTACAGATGATGCTCGTACTTGCTAAAACAGCATCCTGAATCTTGGTCTGCCTAATTCAATACCATTTCATTATTCATAGCATTTTCTAAATGTTCTAAGTCACAGTTTTAAAATTTAAATAAAACAAGAATGTTCTTTTGAATTCAATTTTAACTTTAAAATATATTCATTTATAAAGTGAGTCTTTGGGGATTCTGGAGATATACTATATTTTGGCCTTAATTTTATTGATTAAGAAATCTACTGTTATTTTAAATCTTATTTTGTTTCAAGTAATTGACTTTTATTCTCTGTTTACTTAAAAAAAATTCCTGTAATTTTACTACAATGGATTTAGGTTTAAGATTATTTTTACCTATCCTGTTCAGGATTAAGTATGCATCATCAAACTTAGGATTCATATATCTTCTTTTTTTATAATTCTGGAACTGTATCTACCATTATCTGAAAATATTATCTCTCCCTCATTTTCTTTTTTCTCTTTGCACTACTTCATTTTTATCATTCATGTCTTTCTAATACCTACCCCTCTTTACTCTTCAAGGCTGTACCTTTGTAATTTCTACTCTATTCCAGTTTACTAATGTGCTCTTATTCTGCAAGGTACTGTTTAATCCATAGCTTAGAACTTAGCATCAACATCTACATCTTCAAGTCTAGAAGATTTTAAATAATATCTCTTGGGGCACTTGGGTGGCTCAGTGGGTTAAGTATCTGACTTGAACTCAGGTCATGATCCTTGGGTCTGGGATCCAGCCCACGTGGGGCTCCTGGCTCAGTGTGAAGTCTAATTCTCCCTTTCCTTTCTCCCAGCTCACGATCTTTCTGTGTGTGTGTCTCTCTCTCTCTCTCAAGTAAATAAATAAAATCTATAAAAAAATTATCTCTCAGTACTTTTTAAACATTTATCTGTTTGGTATTAAATATTCTTATTCTACAATTCACATTTTTCTGTTATCAAATGTCTATGCTATGCTAATTATTCTATATGTTTTGTTGGACTATTTTCTTTCATGTAGTTTATATGCTGTTATTATTAATTTATGTTTAATTTTTTGCAAGCATAAGAGTTTCTTTCAGATGGTCATAGCACTTCCTTACAAAGTATATACCTGCCAGGCCCCTAGGGAGTTCACTAGTTCCACCTGAGGTGTTGTGTTGTTTTCTTAGTTTGTGCTTTTTGTACCTAGAAGTTATAAAAGTTCAGAAAACCACAACACAGAAATCCAGTAAAGCAGTTAAAAATACAATAATATTTTTCTTATCATATCTTTATGGGTATGGTTGTTCTCACAAGATCCCAGATTTACTCAGAAATCTGTTTCATCTACCCATTTTACACTGGCTCAAAGCCCTGCCACTTCTATGTGTCTTAGCATCTCCACTCCAACCATAGTCTGTAGCCACTATAACTTAGTGTAATACATATCTAGACTCTTGGGGCCTTAGATTGTGTTCTTAACACTTGCTTCGTTTTGCTGCCTGGAGATTTCTCTTACTTTCTTTTGAGATTGGCTGTATTAGCCTACTATTGTTATTGGTTGCCTGTATTATTCTGTAGCACTTCTTTATAAATGAAATGGGAACTAGTTTATGTCAACTTAGTTCACTATTTTGCCTGAGGCATCTGCTCCTCCTTTATTTAAACACATAGATCTGGGATCCCTGGGTGGTGCAGTGGTTTAGCGCCTGCCTTTGGCCCAGGGCGCGATCCTGGAGACCCGGGATCGAATCCCACGTCGGGCTCCCGGTGCATGGAGCCTGCTTCTCCCTCTGCCTATGTCTCTGCCTCTCTCTCTCTCTCTGTGTGACTATCATAAATAAATAAAAATTAAAAAAAAAATAAAAAAAATAAACACATAGATCTCAAACTTAACCTTTTTTGGCACATTTAAAATTAAATGAGTTAAATAACAAGGGATGGGGCACCTAGGTAGGTGAGTTGGTTAAGCGTCCAATTTTGATCTCAGCTCAGGTCATGATCTCAGGGTTGTGAGACGAAGCCCCATGTAAGGCTCCACACTAAACGTGGGGCTTGCTTAAGATTCTCTCTAATCTCTATTTCCCTCTGCCCCTCCCTACCTTCTAAAAATAAATAAACAAATAAATAAATACATAAGTAAATACACTTTATTATAATAAAGGCCAAGAGGCATTATAGACCATTATTATAGTATATTATGTGATGTATCTGACAACAGAAGGGAAAAGTAATGTTTCACAAAAGCGCTCAAAATATAGATTCTAAAGTGCTCACTAAAGCAAGGGAAGCTGCAGTGGAAATAAAACAATGAAATCTTTGCTACTGACAGTGCGCAGCCAGTCCCTCATTTCAGTTGCATACTAAACGGAGGATTAGAATACCTCTGTAGCTAACTTGTGATTACACTTCCCAATTTAATCACAACTCAACATATATTCTAGCAATGACATGTTCCAATGAAATTGTTAAGGAAATATATTTTTTAAAAAGATTGTATACTCCTAAGTAAGTAAAGGGAATTTAGTTGTATATTTTTCAAAGCATAGACATGGAATATTTGAAGGAAACTTTCAGACGAGCAAACTGATGTCCAGAGAGATTAGCAAAATTGAGACGGAGACACATAGGGCTTGTATCATGTTACTTTTTGTTTTGTCTGAAATTAACTCATTTAAATTGAAGTTTTAAAAAAAGTGAAATGGATTACTGTTGGCATGATCTTTTTTGTAAAATCACTTGTTATTTATTTGTGCTTACAGGTAGAAGGCAACTTGTAAGTACTTCTTTCCAATATCTACATTTCTGATGTGTCCTCAATATATATACATATATTTATCTTCATTAAATAATAAATTACTTAGTATGCCATGATTTAGTTATTTAAGCTGAATAATATCTTAAGTTGCTAATATATTTTTAAAATTTCCAAAAACCTATCTTTCCTAATGAAAGAAATTCTGATCTTAAATAAAACGGATGAATTGACTGCTGTGTCATGGCTCATAAGTATGTGCACAGAACTCACAGCGTTTCCTCACTTCATACTAAAAAAATGAAGTTATTGCTAATATTTGAAAATTAAGGGATTTAATATTACACTTTTATTCCACCATTTAAAAATTATTTAGACCTGAATAGGAGCTATGTTTACAACCAGCCAAAAAAAGACACATACAGCCTCAACAACTTACTACCTCCTCACTATTCTCTATTTTTTTTTTTTAACAATTCAGTCATGTTCCTTGGTATTTATTTTTGCTTGCTCAAATTTTTCAAATTTTGTTTTTCTCATAGTGGTTGTTATGAGTTGAATTGTGTCCCACAAAAAATGTATGTTAAAGTCTTAATACTTGCAGAATGCAATCTTATTTATAAGTAGGGTTGTGGTTGATGTATTTAATTAAGATAAAGCCATACTGGAGTAGGGCAGACTTTTAATCTATTACGACTGGTGTCCTTATAAGAGAAAAGAGTGCCAAGTGAAAACAGAGACATGCAAGAAGACAACCATTTATTAAATGAGGAGGAAAAGAATGGAGTGATGCTTTTGTGAGGTAAATAACACCAGGGCTGCCAGAAGCTGGAAGAGGCAGGGGGAGGCTCCTGTAGAAGCTTTGGAGGGACGGACCACAGTCCTGCCAACTCCTTGATTTCAGAGTTCTAGCACCCGGAACTCTGAGAGAATACATTTCTGGTGTTCTAAGCCATTCAGGTTAAGAGAAAAGTGAAATTTGTCTTGATTGTCTGTTTATATCTGCAGAGATACACACAACACTTATTGTCCTTTTTTTTCTTTTTATTAGCTTGGCTCCCATGGATATTTACCTTTACAATTCCTTTTCTTAAACTCAATGGGCTTCACCTCAGAGTTCAAATTTATTTATTTATTTATTATTTTTCCAGAGTTTAAATTTATACTTTTATTTGAGATATTGTTTTCACTAGTAAGAAATAATAAAGATAAAAGCTTACCAAAAGATAATAATACATTTATTCTTTGAGAAGCATTGGTAAAGGAACAGAATTTCTAAATATAAAAAATAGGAATAGAATTGCTTAAATAAGTATAAATATATCTTACACCTGAAAAAAATTAAGCATTCATTATCTTATTTGACCTTATTTGATTTTTCCAATAACCAGAGATATTTAGTGGGTCAGTCAGGTAGTACTTTCTCTGTGTTATAGATAAGAATATTAAATTTTTTGTTAACACAGCTAATGGCATTCTTTAGATAGAAATAAAATCAGTTGTTAATATCCAGGGAGTGAATTTTATTTTTTTAAAATATTTTATTTATTTATTCATAAGAGACACAGAGAGAGAGGCAGAGATACAGAGGGAGAAGCTGGCTCCACGCAGGGAGTCCGATGTGGGACTCGATCCCAGGACTCCAGAACCACACTGGGCTGAAGGCAGACGCCCAACCGCTGAGCCACCCAGGGATCCTGGGAGTGATTTTTATTATGGAAAACTATTTTGTCCAGTTTTATTAAAAATAAGTAGAAAATTGAAACATTGTAGCTCTCTGCAAGAAAAAACATTTGCATAAAGAAACATAGGCCACTAAAAGCATTGCCAAAAATACTTATAGAATAACTAGCAATGATTCAGGTTCCATTTTTGTTGTATTTGAACAATAAGGCAGTGAAAGAGAAAGGAAACAGTGAAAAGCAAGGTAATTGGTGAATTAAGAAGAGACACACAAAGCTAAATTCAAATTACAGCTATTTGATCCTATACATATTCCATTTCGTAAGCAATTATCTTAGAAAGTAATATAGCCAAAGAGAATAGCAAAGCAATCTATCACTCTATGATTCATAAAGAATTGTGTCTCACCAGTTGTGACTTTTTTTTTGGTATGTGTACAAAATATGAGGGCTTCATGTGTAAGGACATAAAAGCAGGATTTGATTCAACCAGTGTCTGAAGTTGTGTAATAGCCAGTTAAGTTACTGGCCACCACTGCATGCTTTCACAATAGATATCATTTCCTTTGGTCAAGACTGCAGAAAACTAATGTTTATTCTCAATAAAGTGGCATAGTTGGCCAAAGAAAGTGGACTAAAGATTTGGTACCTACAAAGAATGTTTTATCTTCCTCCTTTAAGAGGAGGAAAAAAAAAAAACTATAAAGCTGGAAATATCCACTCATAGTAGAAGCATTTTAATATTTTTAGTATTTTTAATTTTCCTCTAAAAAGTCTTAATAAAGTGGCTTAGAAGTAAAGTAGTTTAAAAATGAATAAAGCTCAACTCTTGACCCAGTGAATCCCATTCCCTATGAGCTACATGCGTATCATTTGCTGATAGCAGAGAGTTGCCACTATATTCTCTCTTCCAATATGCATCATTTTTTAGAAGTATTAGAGGCTTCATGTAGAGCCACCTGCCTGGAGAGAAAGCAAGACTCTCCTCATTAGCACATGGTAGTGATACACAGGGTAGCTAGCATTTGATTATTAATATGAACTGTTTGGGTCAATAGCTGCCACCTGTTTCAAAAACTTGTGTGGTGATGTTCAGCTTTGGATTTTTCTTTCCTGCTGTCAAATTTAGTTAAAGTGTGCCTTTGGGATCAAATGTTGTAAGGGGAAATGCACAATGGAGCCATTTCATAAGTTTTCCTCCTGTAGGAATCATGGTTGAACATGAAATTAATACTTAATACATAATATTTTATACTAGCTTCATAGCTCCTTAAACCTTAGGATAGAGACAATATTTATTAATAATGTCCTGAGGTTTAGAGTCAGTATGCACTCTTATAATTCATTTTATCTCTTTTGAAATAGCAGTTGCTATAAATTGATTTTATTCCACATTGACTTTTGAAGTTGCTGTCAGAGACTTTTTAAAAAATTTCATTGATTTTATTTTTTGTTATTACATTAATTCAAGCTTTCTGTTAGATTTTTATAGTGAGTATTAATAAAGTAGACTTGAAAAACATATTAATGCATCTTTTGCTACTACTGTTCACTAATAATCAATGTAAGTATTCCAAATAAAGAGTCATACCTTTAGAAACACATTCCTATGGGTAATTCATAGCACATAAAATGATACCAAATTACGCCTCATCATGATAACACTCTCATTTTGTAGAAAGCAAGAATGAAAGATCTAGAATTGGAAAGACTAGATTTCTTCAGCTTCTAGCCTCTTTATGCCTTTCATAGTTCGGGATGTATTTAAACACTGTCAACCTATCTGCCACACAGAACAACAAAAATTAGTTTAAATTCTATTTAATTAATATTAAATTGCTTTATCAATCTTTTTTATTTTTTATGTTTTGCTTTATCAATCTTTTAAAACTATCATCATAAGTAAGTCATAAGTCTGATATTTAGGAAAGAAATTTGGTCCTTTTATGAGGTACATCAATAAGCCATTGGCATTTAACCAATAAAGAGATGATTCAAAGTCACAAGATTGGATTGGCAATTTTGAAAGTGGAAGGTCATGCAGAATGTTCTCTCTGATAAGCATATGAATGAGTAAAAGATTAGATGAGTGGGTGAATGGAAAGAAAATTGTCTAGAATAAGAATTCATACTCTAGAACAAAGTTCTCTGTGTCTTGGTGTCCTCTGCTGAATGAAATATCATGGTACCTACTCTGATGGAGTATAAACTCTTGCCTAAAATGCTGAACCACAACTACATAGTCATGTTTGTGAGAACTTTATTGCTTTATACATCTACAATTCTTCCTGCTGGAGTTTGTTGTGATTTCGGATCTGTGAAAAACATTTAGGTCTAAAAGACTTTGGGATTTTGCCTGAAGAAAAAAAAATCCATTGAGTATTATCTTCCAATTTTGTTTTGTTGGGAGATTTGTGATGAACCAAAACTTACCAAAAAGGTTTTTGTTTTAGGAGGTAGAGGGCCAAATCTGTTTATAAGTCCCACTTTTAAAACAAAAATAATTACAAGGTCAATATATCCAAAGAAAAATATGCATGCCAGTTATTCCCGCTTTTAAGTGAATAGAGTTAAGAGCAAAAGAGCACGCTTAAAATCTCTTTTAGATTAACCAATGAGTGAGTCCTATTATTAATGGTATTTAACAAAAAATATCTATCAGTAAACATGACTTCAGTGGATATCTGTTATAAATAATTCATGCATATGCCTGTTTATTAGAAATTGTTGGGAGAAGAAAATTCATGGCCAACTGATACTGACAAAGTTATTTTCTTTAGGATGTTCCCGTTTGCTGACAGTTCTGGCTGATGCCTGGTAGTATTTTCCAATCTGCAGAATAATCATTTGCTCATGTTATTAGCCTCCAGCATAGCTTAGAAGCACTCACTTTTTCCATAGACTTTCTGCAATCCCTTTATTATGAGAATAATATTTCAAACTCTACCATGGAAAACATTTTTTTTTATAAACTAATATAGAAAACCTGGTTATCCTGGTTCCTCCATTTCCATGGTGAAGAGAATAGGTTCTGAGAAAGAAGTAGTGATATTAATACTTCTGAGCATCCCTCCATGCTTTGAGAGGGCCATCATAGGTCCCCTAGTGCCATTAAAGGGACCAGAATCATTCAATATATTTTGGAAAGTAATTGTAAAGGACTGACAGAAGGTTATGTTAACCTGTTTTCTCATATTCTCTTCAGCTCTTTGGAAATTATTTGCTCCAAGTTTTACAAGCTTTTATATTAATGTTCAAGGGACTCCTTTGCCAATAGTAATGCAGTAGCAACTATTAATGTCAGGTTCTACCATGTATGAAAATGACCTTGATTATACAGATGAATTTAACAGGGAAAAGGTCTTGAGTGTGACAGTAGATGCCCGGATGCTAGTATTATGGCTAAGTGTAATACATGCCCTTCACAATATATTTTAAAACAGATAAAAGATATTGCAGGCTGAACAACAAAGGTCTGCCAATTTGCAACTTCCGGTTTACATGATGTCACTTGAAAGAAAACTATAAAGCTCTCTGCTCTCAAAGAGTTCCTGCCCTGAAATTTTATCATCCTCAATGCATCCCTTTCCCCCTCTTAGAGGTAGTCTTTCCACATGCAAATATTTCCTACTAGGGTAACATATTAAGTTTGAAACAGGAAAGGGAGAATGGATTTATTGGTTTGCATTCTTTCCTGATGATGGCACTATTTAAAAAATGTTACCAACTGTACATGTTGGAAGGAATATTCTATTTATTATAAAAGCCCTTTCTGCTTCCCCAAATGGTGAGGTACTTTAAGCAAAACAACAGACATACTAAAATCATTAAACTTAGTTCTAAGAAGAATTTATAACAAGAGTTTTTGTCTAAGGGACATTAAACCCTAAAATGGGGAGTATCTTCAATAGCAGTTTTACAAAAAGAGCAGAGGCATTCTTCATAAGGCCGTTTCTTGCACTGACCTTTGACAAGAAGCCATGGGCATGATGCCAAATCATAGTTATATGAAAGCATTTCTGAAGGGGGCTAAAGTAATATAGTCCTGGTATGTACCATTCTGATGATCTGACTTGATACAAGGATAAAGCCTGGAGAATCTAACGAGATGAATGGTTGACATGTCCATAGGCTGCAAACTCCTCTAGAATTTCAATTCAGACAGTTATCAGATCATTGCAAATTGAGACTTCTATCAGGCACATAGTTTTCTCGGTGTTGTACATTCCTAGAAACCCATACAATGATACCAATGGCACAACAATAAAAATAATACTCGCTACCACTTAATGAGAGTTTGTTATATCCCAGGAACTGTGCTAATTAATTTACATGATCTATTTAAGGCTCACAACAATTGTCATGAAGTAGGTACTTTCAAGTTATGTCCACTTTACAAAAGAAGAAATTGTAGCTTACAGAGAGGCTAAGTGAATTACACATTCTTATCCAGCTAGTAAGTGCAAAAGTTGGAATTTGAATCCAAGCAAACTCCCTCCAGATCCCAGTGGCATCACTCTATAAACTTGTTATATTTTAGACTGTGAAATTATAGGTGGAAAAGTCCCTTTGTTACCAACTAAAATCATTTAGCTTGTATTCTTGTGCAACTAAAGATTTATCTGATCTCTTCATTAGGAGTATCCTTCAGGATTACCTTCAAACACAGTCATGATTTTCAAAATTCAGCTCGGATCTGCCCTCATTAAAACTTAAGTTTGACTCCTTGGACCAGTTTCTTTTTTTTCTTTTTTTTTTTTTTTTTAGAACTAAACTGAGGTCTTTGAGGGAAGGGACTTCAATATCTGTTGAAGCTTGTCAATAAATGTTTGTTAAATGATGATAAAAATAATTTAGTCTGACCCACTTGAGCTAGCTGAGAATACCCTTGTATTACTGTAGTAAGAAAGGAAGACTTGGAGATATAGTTCCCAGTCTTATTTGGTATGGTAAACAGATATATGTACAAGTAATCTAAGAACTGAATCAAGTTGCTGAGTAAATACATTATAAAAGATGTGCATGTTGATGGGGGCTGGCTAGGACACAGTTCTGTTTTATATTCTGGAAAGCCATTTCCTGACCTTACTAATTCTATAGGTGTTACTGGAAGAAGGGCTCTGAAAGATAATTAAAATCTTGATATCTGTATTGATTAATGGCTCTATGGAATTTAATAATTGAGCAGTAGATCCTATAGAAAATCTTCTCCTTGAAAGCATACTTTGGGTAGTGAAACTCAATAATAGAATAGTTGTACTTTCAAAAGACTTCCTGAAGTCCTTCAAAAATTTAAATTGATACATGGTGTTTGGTACTCAATTGAGGTGAAGAGTATCAGTGTACTACTGGGCATAATAGGTGTTGTCAGTTTGCAACTCATGGGAAGACATATATAAAAAAAACCTGAATCTGTGAAAAAAATACTTGGAAAATTATGACATTATGATAGGATTGCTCTAAAGCCTGGTTTCCTGGGCAGCCCTGGTGGTGCAGTGGTTTAGCGCCGCCTGCAGCCCAGGGTGTGATCCTGGAGACCTGGGATCGGGTCCCGAGTCGAGTCGGGTCCCATGTCGGGTTCCCTGCATGGAGCCTGCTTCTCCCTCTGCCTGTGTCTCTACCTCTCTCTCTCTCTGCGTCTCTCATGAATAAATAAATAAAATTAAAAAAAAAAAAAAAAAAAGCCTGGTTTCCTTTTCAAAAAAATGAAACAAGCAGGAAATATGAGACAAATTGACAAGAGAATTTTCCCCAAATGCTTATGTAATGTAAAACAATTAATTAGTTAAAAAAAATAAAAGTAATTACCGAGTCTTGGTTGAACAGTGTACTATTTTCAAAGTATATGATAGTAAGAAATTTATAAATGTTATGTATTTGTACAAGGTAAGGTTTGGCAAATTACATATTTAAACATTTTTGTAAGTATAGGGAGTATTTTTGCTTTTTTTCTGGGAGTACACGTTTAGAAAAAAATGTGCAATTATTGTTAATATCAGAATTTTAAAAATAAATTAATTAAATTTAATTAAAATTCAATGCTAAAAGAAAATTCTCGATATACCTGATTTTTAAAATAAATCACTCCTTTTAACTAAGAAAACCTAAATAGTGTTTTTCATTGAACATTTGATTTTCCTGAGTTGTAAATAACTTGTAAATGATTAATATTAAAATCGGCCTATTTTTTCTTCTGAGATAACAGAAGGGTGAAGAAATCATGTGACCTGGTAAGCTAGGGATCATTTCTCTCAAATCACAAAGCTTTATCTTAACAAAGAACAAAGAAGCATGTTGGTGACTCTGACATTCCAATAATGAAATAAATTTGCAGCACTAAAAAAAAAAAATAATAATTATAATGAACATTTTTTTTTTTCCTTTTAGTTTGTCATTCCAATAATATACTTCTGTGGATTAGGATAAAATGGGCTTAAGTGGGATCCCTGGGTGGCGCAGCGGTTTGGCGCCTGCCTTTGGCCCAGGGCGCGATCCTGGAGACCCGGGATGGAATCCCACGTCGGGCTCCCGGTGCATGGAGCCTGCTTCTCCCTCTGCCTGTGTCTCTGCCTCTCTCTCTCTCTCTCTTTCTCTGTGACTATCATAAATAAGTAAAAAAAAATTTAAAAAACGGACTTAAGTAATTAAGTCACCTAAGCTTGAATAAATGAAAAATTCAATGTATGAATTGTGACGTCCCTGAAAAGATATAGGAACATAAAAAAATTAGACATTAACACTTATTTTACATGATGCTAATAAAATTGTTGAAATGCACTGAGATACATATTCTGACTGGAATTACTTCATTTTGCAACTTAGATTTAATAAAGTATAGAATTAATAAACATGATTATTGGTAGATGGTGTTTTTAATCACTGAATTGACTATCAATTTTTTATTTCTATTATATTTAGTTGTATAATCCTTCAGGATTAGTTACTTTTGTAAGCTGTATTTACTAACTCTAAAATTTGGTAAGAAATTGCTTTTATTAATTCTCTATTAATGGCTGACTAGAAATACAAAAATGTATTACAGAATCTCTCATTAGGTAATTCACACATATTATGGATAATTATTTTTTATAAACAGAAAGAGAAATAATGTGGAAATTTTTTCTCTTTCAAATAAAAATAAGTCATTTTAAATTTTAAATTCCAAATATACCTAAGCTATTGATGTAAGAAAACTAAATAAGCTCATGATCAGCTATTTAATAAGAAATTTTATAAAATACCTCACTTTCAGGACTAAGAAAACCATTTGCAATTACAAAAGTCATTTTTAAAAATTAACTTTGCATCATTAATTTATTTACTACCACAAAACTGGAAAACAAAAAATGTTTAAAACCTAAATTAAAAGTAGAGAACATGGTTATTTGAAGATAAGTAAATAATCGATGTGAAAAAGGTTTTGTAGATTGTCAGTTCCTATAGTAACATACCTTTCGATAGCTACAATAATTTTTATTACTTCAAAACCATTATTATTTTAATTGGCAAATAATTATTTATCACCTACCTTTGACAAAGGGGAATGGAGAGTGATAAGTAAAAGCCTATCTCTTTCAAGGACTTACGGTATAATTAGGAAGAAAGAGCATATAAAAAGAAGGTTCATGATAATAAAGACTTATATGTGAACTGCCAAAATAGTGGAAGAGGCAATAAATTCTGTAGGAAATCAGAGTAGGGGGTCATGGTGAAATTAAATTATTAGTGTCCTTATGCAAATTAATTCTAAATTGTTATATCTTGAAAAACAAAGTTAAAAGTATGGTCAGTCTAAAGAAAGGTCAGTTATTACAACCATTTATTTCCCCTTCATATGCTGTTACTTTCCTGTAGAAAACTCATGCCCTCTTGTGGACAGGACTATTAGTTTTATGAATATCAATGGTGACCTCATTTTTTTTCTCTAATATCAAAAAGCTTATGTTAGAAGTGGCGTCAAGACTGTCAGTATCAGATGACTTTTAGTATCTTGAAGGTCAATGAATTAACATTTTAAAAAGACTTTAATTTTGTACACAGTTATAAAGCATAATTGCAGCTTCTAGAATTTTCTAAGATAATGTAAAGTATTTTCTGTAGAATTGTGATTTCCTGATTGAAATTTATAAAAACTATTACATAAGTTTATACAATTCTGTGATTATATGAAAGTGTAAAGTAAGAACAAACTACCCTTTCCACCTGCTCATTTCACTGCAATCACACACCTCAAGACTTCAGACATCTATTTTCCACATTTCTTAGAACAGCAAATCTAAAACAAACCTAAGTATCTGTCGCCTTCCTAAACCAAGAGTGGTCAACAACTATATTGTATGGAGTTGCAAGTAAAAATATTTCTTAAGATATGTGTCTTAAAAATGGAATGAAATAGATTCAATTTTAGAAGTCCATCTTTAAGACTTATATGTGGAGGGCACTAGGATTGATTCTTCATGTCTCAATACATAAGAAACCTAGATAAAAGTTTTTAGTAATTTGTTTGGGAGCTCAATGCCATTGCTGTTTTTATTTTGTGGTTATATTTACTAAATAGTTACAATACCCAAATTATTTAATTCTATGCATTGCTTTGTATGTCAGTCACATTGCAATGAAAGCCGGATTTAATGTTTTTAAGCAAACAACATGCAAGATTAGCATCCCTTATTAAACTCCCTAGTCCTAAGTACTTCTCTTTATAAGAAGGAAAAAAAATAAATAAACATTCATTGGGCTTGACATTATATAGACTGTCTGATAAGAGAAAGTCAAATGTTCTCTTTCCTTAAAGGCCATGCTAGATAATATATATCATATGACCTGAAGTTTACAGGCAGAAGGCATTTTACATTGGTCTCTTATTCAAATTTTAGAGATTTTTCACAAGCAATTTATGTAGGTACAAGCTTCTTAAAATGTCCTTTGGGCACATCTGTCTTCCCAATTTCATCAATTCAGCTGAATATAATACCCGTGTCCCCAGGTAAAAGTCATGATGCAATTCTATCAGACAGTTGCTGTACTTTGCGCAGTGTGGGTGTGAGAGCTAATTTTGTCCTTAGATTCAGAAGCTTCATTAACAGTCTTAACACATTCACTGCAGCTTTCTAAACCTCTCAGGCTTTAACACTTACACTACTGCAGAACTGGGGAGAAAGAAAATAAAATGTTATCCTTATTTTGAAAACACATTCCTCTGATTGGCAACAAATACAGCTCTTTTGTGCACTTCCAAATTTGAGTTCCAACAATGTCATGCTGTGGAAGCCTTTCAGCAATTCATGATTGATACCATGGTAAAGTACTTTTATACACACACAAACATGCAGTAAAATTTTGTTTAAACATAAATGAAGATGAGGTGCCTAGATTTGACTGTAGGGATGTATATAGCTACAAAAAAGCATTATTTTAAGTGAATCTTTGCTACTGTGTTTTTAAAATCTAAGTTCCATATTATCATAAATACTCGATATTAATATTAATCTCTTGGATTTCAGTAATTAACACTTCTTCCAAGGTGTTTTCTGTCTTTTAAGTGAAAACATTTAACAAAACCTAAACTTTGATTCTCAATATCTACATTCAATGACCATACCAGCAAGTACATATAGTTTTTATGTCATACAGATATGAAAAAGTACAAATTATTTCCTTAGGAATTGCAATAAGCTCTGTCAGACTCAAACAGATATACTAGAGTAATATTAAAGGAAACATTGCCAATTTTATGTGCTATTCTATCCATCTATCTACAATAAAGGACCATAATTATAGTTCATACAGTATACAAATTTACCTATCCTAAAATTTAGGTTAGACAGATGAAGAACACTAGAGATGATTAATGAGAAAGTATATAAACTAAAATTTACATATATTAACATTTCAACAATTGAAAGTATTCAAGATGGAGAGAATATGTATGGCCACGTTAACAATTGCTTATTTAATTCTTAATGCTTACCCTGTTCATTTCCTTAGACAATATAATAAATGTCTAGCTACGCAAAATCATTATTTTTTTAATGAAAATACTCAGGATCTCTACATTGTGTCAAAGCTGAAATAGAAAAAGTTGTTGGGTTTTGGGCAGTAATCTAAAATCTGGGGAATATCCAAGTAGTACACTCAAGTATTAATAAAAAATTAGCAAAGGAATTTCAGATACATTTACAATGAAAATTATAAAAAAGCAAGCATGCCATTCATGTTTAAACATTAAGTAATGACATATGAATGATCAAAGACACAGACTGGCTTACATAGGCAAAGAGTTCCATTCATTTTTGTGGTGAACACTTCATCATAAAGTAATCTACTTGTTTGCATAACAATGACACATATCAGAGTACACTATTCAGTCTGATATCATTACACCTGGTTTTCTAGCATGACACTCTAAGGAAACATCACTTAAATTGAAAGGAAGAAAACATCCTTAAAAAATAGTCATTTCAGAAAAGTTAATCATATAAAAATTCAGTTATTAAAGAACCACATATATCTCCCCCCACCCCCAAGTCTGAGCTCCAGGAATATTATTCAAATCGTACCATTTGGAGAGCCCTTTTAAACAAGAATATTAGAAGACTTAATCCCACTCATACAGGAAGATAAAACACATCATAATAGGACTGCCATTATAGCCCTATCTGCCATTTTGCAGAGCATCTGTGAAGTACAGTATTCTATAGTATTCTGTAATAACCATGTTCTCTGTAGGACACCTTAAACTCTTACACAGCAGAATGATTTTATTATGGGAAGCCAACTACATGTATATAATATTAAATCACATGCAAATATAGTTCCCTTGACCTTAAACTGATGATTTAGGAATCATCTACAGCTTATTTTATCCTATGGATTATTTATTTCTCAAGCATTTTTGGCGTCTGCTAGCACATATGCTAGTAGAAAAATGGCAGCAGGCATTAAAATATTGAAGGGAAATTTATAGGAGAAAATGTTAAACGTGAGAAAATTCTATTTATAGTCTCATTCTCTTCCTCCCTTCATTCT
The DNA here is from genome assembly GCF_053574225.1 of Canis aureus. NCBI lineage: Eukaryota > Metazoa > Chordata > Mammalia > Carnivora > Canidae > Canis > Canis aureus. The sequence continues at coordinate 7,289,449 of NC_135640.1, forward strand.
CCTCCCTCTCTATACCACCAAACAGTGGGAAAGGCAAATGCTATCCATTTTAGTAGCTATATGTCTTGGTCCAGTCTATGTGCTTTGTAATGATAGATTGAGAAGTCTGGGGAGAACTACTTGGAGGCGTCCACTTTCAACTGGGAAAAATGGCAAGGGCTGTGTCTACCTTGACAGTTTGAAGAAGATGGAGTTATGCTATACTTCTTGGAATGAAGATTTCTTGTGGTGTAGTCTGGACTGTGTCTTAATTGTCCTTATCCACTGAGCCTACAACATATTTTTTGTCTCATTGCAAATGCCCATCATAGTCGTACTAATAAAAGAGAAGAACCTAGAATTTCTTCCTTTGATTATCACTTCCCACCTATGGGATCTTGATTTTCTTGTTTCTTATCCTAGCAACTTGTCTCTCATATCTGCTTTCTCTTCACAGATGTCTGTGGTATCTCGACCTTTGGTTTCTAGATCTTGGATCTTTCCCAGACACTGATTGGATAGATCATAGCTGCTCAGAAAAAAAGTAAAGGGATGCCTGGTGGCTCAGCAGTTGAGCGTCTGCCTTTGGCTCAGAGCATGATCCTGCGGCTCCCGGATTAAATCCCACATTGGGCTCCGTACATGGAAACTGCTTCTCCCTCTGCCTATGTCTCTCCTTCTCTCTCTGTGTGTCTCATGAATAAAAAATAAAACAAAAAGAGTAAAAATCCTCCCTCAACAATAAGCCTGATATGTAAAAGATGTCTGGTGGGGTAGGGGGTGGGAGGGCACTTGGGTGGCTCAGTTAGTTAAGTGTCTGCCTTCAGCTCAGGCCATGATGCCAGTGTCCTGAGATTGAGCCTCAGGTCTCCTTGCCCAGCAGAGAGCCTGCTTCTCCCTCTCCCTTGGCTTGTCACTCCCCCAGGTTGTGCTCTCTCTGTGTCAAGTAAATAAATAAAATCTTTAAAAAATAATAACTAACTAACTAAATGGGTCTGGGAAGAACAGGTTGCCAATTTCACTACCAACACATTTCTCTGTTAGAATGTATCTTGTATTTTGTGTTTTTATAACCAGTCAGTGAAAAACAAGTGGTAATTGAAAGGAAGTCTCCATATTTTTGAAAGTTGCCAAATAAAAACTCTTATATAAATGTCATCTATATTACATCATTTTATAAAATAGGGTATTCTAACAGTAAAAATTAGAAAAGACAATCTCAAAATAACGTATATAATCCTTGTGAAAAAATCATTGTGTGAAACCTACAATTATACTTATTTTCCTCATTATCTTGCACATCTACGGACCATTCCCTAGACAATTATCGTGGTCTAGACGACATTAATTGGGAACCACTGTCATACTACTCTTGGGCTACAGCTTTTGACATAGTAGAAAGTGATTGAGCAAGAAATCAGAATGCTAGGGAGCAATAAGTCTCAGTGTCTTCATTTGAAAATAGGGTTAAAACATTTATTATTCATGCTTTCTATGATAAATGAGAAAAATACACGTAAAATATTCCTGTGAATAATAGAACTCTTTGTTAAAGTAACATACTTAGCTATCAGTATTGAAGATATTGGTCATATTCTTGGAAATCTCTATTATATTTTCTATCTTTTTGATAGATCATCTATAAAGGAAAAAAAATTACTTGAGGGTCAACCTTAGTTTTAATGCAGATAGGAAAAGGAACTATACTGTAATGATATGCTGCTGAGTCTTTTAAAATTATTTATATTCCATGTACTATATAGCTCTCAGATGCTATACTAGAACAATCTCAAATCAGTAACATAAATCAAAAGAGAAGCAGTAAATTCATTGTTTTAGATTTGAAGGCCATCCGCTACCTACATGTCGATCCCAACCACTGAAGTGATAGAGGCCACAAGGAGGTGTGGTACTCCAGGTCTATGGTGGCTCTGCTGCCTCGTGGGCTTACTTGAACTGGCTCTTTCTTTCTTTTCTTTCTTTTCTTTTCTTTCTTTCTTTCTTTCTTTCTTCTTTCTTTCTTTCTTTCCTTTCTTTCTTCTTTCTTTCTTTTTCTTTCTTTCTTTCTTTTTCTTCTTTCTTTCTTTCTTTCTTTCTTTCTTCTTTCTTTCTTCTTTCTTTCTTCTTTCTTTCTTTCTTTCTTTCTTTCTTTCTTTCTTTCTTTGTTTCTTCTTTCTTTCTTCCTTCTTTCTTTCTATCTTTCTTTTTCTTTCTTCTTTCTTTCCTGAACTAGTACATTTTAGATGGAATATTAACATCTCCTGATGCATGCCACATTTTGTAAAACTCCCTGACATCTACATTCTTATGACTAGCCCCAAATTTATGTGAATATTTGGATATATTAGCCCCACAGAAAAGGAAGCAGTTTAAGTATTCCCTTCTATTTTAGAACTGGATTCATGCAAGGAACTGGCATGTCTGCATGATGCTATCTGATACTACAGAATTGAAAAAAAAAAAAAGAATGTAAATGCTTGGAGGAGTAAGTAGAATATATCTATATCCATTCCTTTATTCATAGATGTTTTTAAATCTTCTCCAAGAAGCAGGATCTCTAAGGTGACAGTCATATTTAACAAGTAGCACTTACTTGCTCTAAAAATTAATATAGAAGTTCTTCTGCATTAATAAAAATGCTCAAGTTTTTTGTTTAATGATGTTTTGTGCCTTTAGATACAAGCAGGAGGTATAAAGGCAGAATTGAAAGGAAAAGATAATGTTTTAAAATTATAAAAGGGATGCAAAGAAATACTGCTACAATACACTAAGTCTTCTGTTGGATAAAATTGCAATGATCTACTCAGTTTTGGGGAGGATACAAGGTTGTTACTACACTGGGGGAAATTTTAAAAAACATAGTTGATGTGCTCACATTGAACTCATTGTTCCGGTTCTGGATTTGAAATAGTTTGCTTAAACTTGTCATTTTCCTGGTTCTTTAGTTAATGACTGCATGTTGTCCTTAAATGGTTTTTACTTAAAAAGAGCTGATTCAACAAATTAATTTCAGCAATGAATATGTCCTCATTTTATCAATTAAATAAATTTATTGTGTGGATGTGCCTCCTCATTTATGTGATTCTGGATTCTAAAGTCAGCTATTCAACAGCTATTTTCTTTGGTGTACATATTCAGCTGAGCCTTAAGGCTGAAAAATGAGAACTGATCCTTCCCCTCAGGAGTGCCCTTGCTCTGGATTTTCCTTTCAAATGCCCCTTCCATCTCGTCCTATTTGGAATCCCTTGGCTGTTCAGAAACCATTCTCATGAAAAATGACAATGAGATCAACCAATCTGCTTTTACTAAGCATACATATTTTTTCAATGAAGGGATAGTACATACTCATGGAAAAATAATACTAACTCCATCAGTACCACACAAAGGGTACAGACAGTTAAGTCTCAATTTCAGAGGAAGAAAAGCTCCCTGAGGGCTGGGGCGGTCAGGTGAAGTCTCACTTTCTTTCATTCTTTGCTCCATTTTTTTCCATTCTTTGCTTCTCTGACAAGAACTGAGAGCCTTCTCTGTGGATTCAAAGCAATATCTGCCAAGCTACCGGACTGTAAGCATCAACAAATCACATTGTTTGGGACACTCAGTGTAGTCAACCTGCAGCTTTGAGTCTCTTAATTAATTTAACCTAACCCTGACAAGAGAGTAGATGTAAGCAAAGCACACAGAAATGTGGGAATCCATTTTGGTTTTGGCCAGAAGCCTAAATAATATGGCAATAGAGTGAATCACAATGTTTGAGTAACACTTGCTCATCAGGATAAAGCCCACTTTTATCTTGTATGAGTCAGTTAATGATATTTTCATTCTGTGATCATTCTCTTTCAAGTCAGCCAACAAACACTTATGAGAGTCCTCTATGGCTAGATAGTTTTTAGGCTTTTGGTTAAACAGGAATGTCCAGGATGGAGTCCTGACCTTAAGAGATTTATATTTCATTTGGAAAAAAATAGTTTATACAAATAAATCAATAGGTTGTTTCAGGGATGAATGGTATGAAGATGTCACAGGTAATTATGGAGATTTCTATGCATAGTTAAAACGTGAGTGGAATCCTGGTTGGTGAGAGGGAGGTAACCATGAAAGGATCTGTGGCTTTGGCTTGGGGAAGTGGGAGAGTGGCCCTAGCAAAATAGAGTCCGTTCAAAGACCAGAAAAGAAACAAGCCTGGCATGTTATTAAGGGTATTTCCTAATATTCAGTTACTTGGCTGGGACCTATGAAGCTGTTTATGCCTTCCCAGTCACTTCCTATTTTGTTACAGGAATCTTGCTCACAACTGGACATGCTATCAAATATCAAGAGGCAATCCAAGGAAGCCTAAGTGTCACTACCACCCTAAAATTCCTGTGGTATTCTTCTGTTTGCCCATTGCTAGACACATATCCTTAGAGATAAATGCTAGCTCAGATGGAGCTAAAGTTCACTCCACTTCTTTTTTTTTTTTTTTAAGATTTATTTGTTTATTTTAGAGAGTGAAATTGGGCATGCAAGTGGAGGGAGAGGCAGAAGGAGAGAATCTTCAAGCACACTCCCTGCTGATGGCAGAGCCTGACGTGAGGCTCTATCCCATGACCCTTGAGATCACAGCCTGAGTGGAAACCAAGAGTCATATGCATACGTATATTTACATCCAGAAAGATGAGTTTTTTTTTTTTTGAATCAGAAATCTGGATGCAAATCCTGACTTAGATGATCTTAAAAAATCACTTAACTTCTCTAACTTTCAGCTGTATCAGTACAAGCTTGCATGCCAGTCTTGTGTTTGTCTATTTGAGTTTATAAAATACATCTTATAAAAACTGGGAGCAAGGTAGTTTGGAGTATAGAAAAATTGTAAGCAAGGTAGTATGGAGTATACAAAGATTGATAGGATATTGCCTCTGCCCTAAATCTTTGCAGCATTTTGTAAGGATGATAAAACACATATAAAAGTTACAAGAGATCCATTGGAAAGTAACAGCATCATGAAAAAGAAATCAATAAAATGTAGAGTATAAACATATATTATTTTTTAGCCGAGAGAGTAGAAAGGGGAGAGATTGTCTCCAAGGGTTGGATTTTGAATGATGGTATTTTCAACTTACCTTCAACTGATAAGGTTGTACACCTACATCTGTTTGGAAGAAATTATGTGGAACTAAAGGCATGGAAGTGGAAAATTATGAGGTTTGTTCAAAGAATATTTCCCCTATCTAATTTGATGAGACCTTAGAAATGAAAAGGAATAGTGAGAATGAAGCTGGAAATGCAGTTTGGGAGATTGAATTTTATTAGATATGAATGTGGAACCACTGCTTCTTTTAGAGTAAGGAATGACACATTGCGGTGTTTTTATGAAACCATTTGCATTTCTGTGCATAGGAGAATTAGAAGTGGGGGAAGACTGAAGGCTGGGAGTGTTGGTAGGATCACCTGCCTGTAAAACATTAATGAACAAATACAAAATATGTAGGACACGAAGGGTAACATTCCTCCAAATAGATAAATAAGAAGTGTTTGCTATGATTTTTATATTAGCACAGTTGGACTCAGGGTCTCTATTTAGAACTTTAAAAATATTAAATTTAAGATATTCATTATTGTCTAAAAACGATATGTAGTATCTACAAATTCTAGTACTACTTCTTTTCAGAATCTTACTACTGAGTTTTTAGCTGTATTTTATACAGTATTTCATAAACTCAAGTCATAGATTTACTTTTTTTTTTTAAGATTTTATGTATTTATTCATGAGAGACACAGAGAAAGAGGCAGAGACACAGGCAGAGGGAGAAGCAGGCTCCATGCACCGGGAGCCCGACGTGGGATTTGATCCCGGGTCTCCAGGATCACGCCCTGGGCCAAAGACAGGCGCTAAACCGCTGCGCCACCCAGGGATCCCAGATTTACTTTTTTAGATTGTCATTTATCTTTCTGGACCAATGCTCTATTTACTTATAATCATACATAGTGTAGGCTAATTTGATGCAACATTGCATATATTTCATGATTTCCCAAAATATTAACCAACTTTAGTCTATTGTAGATATTAATCATAGTAAATAAAACTCTAGGTAGTCTCATTTATTTATTGCACAAAATTTCACACCGAGCTTTAGTAATGCACTTTGAACAGAGACACCGATATGCTTTATAAGAGAATTTACTTTTGAGCTTACTAATTACTACATATATACCCTTGGTTAATTTATTTAACCTCTCTAATTTCCTGATCTTTATAATGGGACAATGTTAGTACCTAGTAGGCTTAAATGGGTTTGTGGAGGCTGAGAAAATTAAGGCCATTCCACCTTAAGTTCAGCATCAGCACAAGTCCAGCCATCCCAGGCCCCTGTGAATAAGAGCTGAAATTTACATTACTTCAGTTACAGGAAAAAAACAGCTTACAGCTTAATGCCCTAGAAAGCCCCATATTAGAATGAGAACAGAGCTCAATGCCCTTGAAATCCCCATATCGTAATGTAAACAGAACTTGAGAAATTCCTCCACCCCTTCTGGAGGACCCCTAGACCAGCCCATAAAACTAAGCTGGAACCCACCTCGGGGTCCAAGTCCCTGCTCCACTGTGTCGGGTGTACTTGGACCCAAGCTCGAGCTTGTAAATAAACCCTCGTGTGTTTGGATCCGTGTTGGCTCCTTGGTGGTTTCTCGGATATGTAATCTTGGGCACAACAGGTTAATAAAACTGAAGTTCTTTAAACAGTTTAAGCACTCAGTGATAGTTTCAAAACAGTACTTGTTATTATATATCAGTCACTTTCTCCTTTCAAAGGGCAATTTTATTCTGTAAATAATTCTTAAAATTTCCAAGATTGATTTTGACAAAGAGGATGACAAGCATTATTGCTTTTTTTCAACTAAAGTCTGTAGGAACCAAAGAGAAGAAAAAGTTAGCAATTAACAAATCAATTTAGACTATGTCTACAGTTAACTCAGATCATATACACTAAAGGAGGTTCATGTTGGGGCTTGACTGGCTGTCTACATTGACAAATTAACCAGATAACTGACATTTCTTATCTCAACAGTGTACTGTAAGCATATAGGCAAGTCTCAGACTAAATGCCACGCAGTATTTTCAAGCCTTAAGTGAATTTGTAACAAAATGTGCAGTTGTTTCCATTTTCATTAACCCATTGACATTCTTGTCACCAGCCTCATTTAAAAAAGAAATTCCATAGAGATTTGGTAGAATTAAAAGAAAATGCCGCCTATGTACTTCACCCTTCTATAATTAGTAATATGGAGACAGCATGTTATAATTTGAATGGAAGTCAGGATACACTCAATGTCTCTTTTGCTCTGTAACTAACTAGCTGTGTAGACTTAAGTCACTTAAGTGCATCACATTTCATCACATTTTCTTTTCATTTGTAAAATGGAAGTTAGATTGATGATAAGAAAGATGTACTGGGAAAAATTCAGAGGCAAGCACTCTTAATATCCTCCGTGCTTGGCAACGTATGTGACACATAGTAGGAACCAATAAAATTTACAAAACCAAGCCTAATGCTTCCAGCCACATAAATGCATGGATTGTATTCATTTCCTGAAAAGTTGGTACATCCAGGATGCTACTTACATAGTAAACACACAATCTTGGAAGAAACCAAGAAATCATCAAGGACAGAATAGCAGTCAAGGCTGTCAATGTAATCTATCTCTGGCAAATTAGCCATGACAGATAAAGAATATATGGGTAAAGCAGAATATGGGAGAAAACAAACTGACTGCAACTGAGTTATCTTCAAAGGAATTGATACCTATACTGCAACAGTCAAATTTGCATCTGAAGATGACCTTCAAGTTTTGCACGTGTTCATGCAGAGCAAGTTTAGCCCAGCTGATCTGCCATTTCACCTTCAACTACTTGAACTATGCACGTAATTTAATATATAACAAATTCCAAATGTGCAATATGTATATCAGCATGAAAACTGAATTTCGCCTAATTTTATAATTTAAAAGTGCTTACATTCTTTTTACATTAATTTCTTTGCAGACACATATGTATATCTATATAAACAGTACCAATAGTACAAACGAAACCATCTAATTCAAATCATCCAATGAAAATATATAGGAAAAATCTACAGTTCTAAAAGCTGAAAAACAGTAATGGACGCAGATTGTTTTACACAGAAGCGGCTTTACTTTACTTGTATTTCAGGATATGCCCGTCATTAGGGCAACTGCTCGCCTAACACTGCTTCAAATTCTCACAGCAGCTTTTTAAGTTGAAATGGTGTACCATTCTGTAGGTGAAGAAACAGGAGTTCAGAAGGTTCATGTGATTTTTCAAGCCCCCAGAGGTAGCAGGAATCTGGTCTGAGATTTGAAATCTAGGACTGATTAAATCTATGCCAGTGATAGTTTCTTCATATTCTATGAATCTAATTTTCTTTAGGAAATGTACAGAAAATAATATTGTAAACACTTAATACAGACATATTTTAGAATTATTAAGGTGAAATACCTAGTTTTCAAATTCTTAGTAATTAATGACAAATATCCAGAAGGATATAGTCCATGTATATTTGTAAAAACAATCAGAAGAATGACTTTGCTATTGTTTTGATTCCACAGGGCTGATAAATACAAATGAATAATCTATTTTTTCTTTTTTTAGAAAATTAATTCTGATAAGGGAACAGGAAGAAATCTCATGAGTTTTTTTGTTTTTTTTTTGTTTTTTTTTTGTTTTTTTTTTTGTTTTTTTTTTTTGTTTTTTTAAATTTTTATTTATTTATGATAGTCACACAGAGAGAGAGGCAGAGACATAGGCAGAGGGAGAAGCAGGCTCCATGCACCAGGAGCCCGATGTGGGATTCCATCCCGGGTCTCCAGGATCACGCCCTGGGCCAAAGGCAGGCGCCAAACCGCTGCGCCACCCAGGGATCCCCTCATGAGTTTTCAATTATTGTTACTTAATTAACAAGCCAAACAAACTTATTTCTCCATTAAGATCCAAGTTGAGCAAGACAGAATATGAAACTACCTGGTCACTATTCAGAAAAATGAATGTAAAATTTCTTTCATGATTAAACAATCAGTCTGCATATCCTATTCAAAGAAAAAGTTATTACTTGTGGAGCAGTCACTATTGACTAAGCTGAAGGGTCTGGATGTAGAGAACAATGCCCTAGTAGTTTATATTTTGAAATTTGTCAAAGGATTAGATGGGAAACAAGGTAATGATGATATTAACAGCAGATTTGGGACGCCTAGATGGGTCAGGGGTTGAGCATTTGCCTTCAGCTCAGGATGTGATCCTGGTTCACAGGATTGAGTCCCGTATCTGGCTCACTAGGAGGGAGTCTCTCTCTGTGTGTCTCTCATGAAGGAAGGAAGAAAGGAAGGGAGGAATGAATGAATGAATGAATGAATAAATAAATGAATAAATAAATAAATAAATAAATAAATAAATAAATAAATAAATAAATAAATAAAATCTTTAAAAAATTTATTAACAGCAGATTTAATTATCTCCTTGCTAGTTTGATTATATTTTCTCTTAATTTCTTATTCAAGATGTTGCGGCCAACTGAACTGAGAGCAGATTACAGTGAATCTGAAGTTATTTGTCCAGTTAAATGCTATAATTGCTACTCCAAAAAAAATAATAAAGAGCAAATTTTATTACGGCCTCTAAGGATTTGTCTGCATTTTTCTGGTTTAGTTACTTAATGTGAATTTCCAGGATTTCAAATTATTGATATTAAACAATAACTAAAATACACATTTTGAAAGTATAAAACTTTTTAAAAATATTTTATTATGCATTAGTTTAGACAATATCTCATGCTTCAAGTCTAGAATACAGCCCAACAGGGGAAAAAAATGTACTTTGTACTCAGAAAAATAAGATTCAAGATCAGGTAAATTAATAGCAATCAATTATTTGGGTTTTAGTCACTACATGCTAGGTTGGAAAATATCGCCAAAGTGCTTTCTAGCTTCAAAACTACAAGTTAAAAACAACAATCTTTGGAATAATAATAACTGAAATTTTATTGAAGGAGGTTTCTGAATGACTTTAGTTAAGTAAGACATTACTTCAGTGGAATAGGTAACTTCGTGCAGGTTTTTCCCAATTATCTTATTTATGGTATTTGAAATTAATTTACTCAAATTCCAAATGTCACTTGCCAAATTTGAATCAAGCCATTTTCTTCCCTATTTTATTCTTGTCACTCCTATCTGCTGTACTTTCCTAATTATATGCTAGCACATCAGTGTGGTGATTTCTCTGACTTGGACAAAAACAAAATACAGCTTTGTTAGGGACATTCTCCACTTATAAATGCTGCACATTAATGTGCTCCCTGGGTATGAAATAAAGTATGAATTAAAGTTTGGATAGGACCCAAGACAAATTAGAAATGTTCATACAAGTTAATAATCTCTCTAGCTAGACGGGCTGCAGTACTAGGTCAACCTGTGAGCCTATGGATCCTAGAGATCTAAAATTTTTTAAGATTTGGCTGTATATGGATTTGATTATTCAAGATTAATAATGCTCATGTTTGCCAGTTTATTTGGGGCTAAGATAATTCAGTTTATCTCAAAATCTTTCTTCAAAAAAGAAAAGACCCCAAATTCATTTGTACCTTTCCATTGACAATATCTAAATTTGGGGAAAGGTAATTCCATTTTCAGGTTTGATTTCTATTCCATGACAAATCAATATAAATCAGAAACTCAAATTCAATCTTTCTTTTTTATTCATACAAGTCACTTCATATACTTCTCTGAAGTTCTCCCATCTCAGTATCTTTAATATTTTAGGATTGATATTAAATTAAATTATAAATATATTTATTATTCCACTACCCTTCACTCTGGATGTCAACAATTACAAGCCTTAAGTTATTATTGAGATGAAGATTAGTCAAATATTAGTCCAGTGGTCTCTGTGTTATTTGCTACCAAGATTGTGTGCTATTTGCCTTATAATGAGCAGACCTTATTCATATTGATTTTGCAACCATTTTATTTTTGCACTTAATCTAAATAGCTGTCCACATATCAGTAACTGGGACACACCTCCCTCAGCAATCCATCCACATAGCTTGCTCCATCAATCAGTGGGAGAACACAACTAGATCAAATTTTCAAGAAATAAAATTTGGGGTCTGTTGTTTTTTTTTTTTTTTTTAGTTTCCATTCCATTCTATATAGTTTAATAATCTTATTTTAAGCTGTATTCATTGGGTATAAGCTTTCTTAGGCTCTAGAGCTCAATATTATTAACCCTGTGGTTATCTTTTATATCATTCATTTTTTCATATTCAAGACTCAACACTAGTAGTAAATTATTGCCACAGCTATAAAAGTTTGTGTGAATGTAAATTGGTGCAGCTGCTGTGGAAAACATTATTGAGATTTCTCAAAAAATTAAAAATTGAAATACCAAATGATCCAGGCATTTCATTACTGGGAGCTTGGGTGCATCAGTTGGTTAAGTGGGCAACTCTTAATTTTGGCTCATGTCATGATCGTAGGATCCTGAGATCAAGCCCCTGTCAGGCTCTGTGCTTAGCAGGGAGTCTGCTTGAGATTCCCTTCCTCTCCCATTGCCCCTCTCCCTGCTTTGTGCTCACTGTCTCTCTCTAAAATAAATAAATAAATATTTATAAAATAAAAGAAAAAGAAAACTGGAAATACGGAGAGTGAAGTAGAAACAAATATTCTTATTTTGATATATAGTCTTAGCAAAAAATATCTTTATAACAGTAATATATAAACAGACTAAATAACATAGCACTTCACTTTTAATTCTGTTGAAATTTATATAGGTTTCATTTTAAGGTAAATTTATCTTTATATTTGAAGTGGACAGTTCGACAAGCATGGGCTTTGGTTTATACAATACTGTTTAGATTTTTTTTTCTAATTAACAGACTATTGTTAGAATTGGTCAATATTTTATAGTGAAAAGTTTCATTCTATTTATGTTAAAATATAAATTTTAAAGTATATATATATATATATACAATATGTATATTGTATATGTAACATTTCAAGCATAGGTTAGCTGTATTTTTGAAGAATTGTTCAGGTAAACACAATTGACTTATTGTTGAGTAGGATTTAAGACTTTTCTTCAGTCACAGAACTCTCAGTGTAATGAGATTTTTATAAACAGAATGACAAACCATTTAAAGTGAGGAATGAGCAAACAGGTGTACAGCTTGTGCCTAATAGGCCTTCCCTTAGTTTCACAGTCTGATAATTTTCTTTGCATACTGCCTTGACCTGATTATTCATGACTTTTTGCATAATGAGAGAAAGCTTTTAGACATGTTAGGTATGACATACAAAATCTGCAGCTATTCAACCATTCTGAAAAGTCCTGTTGAATTTTTTTTAGGTATATTTAGCAGTCAAATAATAATTTGATGCAACATGATTAAAATGTTGAGCCTATTTAGTGAGTTCTTTGAAAACACAAAACATTTTAGAACATTTCACTACTTGATTGTATGCATAAAACTATTCTCATACTCACTTATATGTGTTTAAATTAACAATTAACAGTTTGCTGCTCTTTATATATTTCTCTAAAACAAAGTATTTTACCCTATTAGATTTGTTACTTTTATCCATTATGTAAAATAATTGAAATAATTTTCTCATTACAAATATCATTTATAAATGGGACCTTGAAATATATAACTTCCACAGATAAATTTGATTAATAGATCTTGGAATACTCAATAATAACTTGCCCACAATTTTAAGTAACATTTAAATTGGAATAGCATTTATATATTTGTATCTTCTTATTTTCAGAATTAGCATTAGCAAGAATCTTATTAGCAAGATTTTCTACATTCTCAATTTTCTGGTTAATCCTGACTTGGTAATTCAGCCATGTATATGTGTGTGTGTCTGTGTGTGTATGTGCATATGCACATGCTATAGACATGATATTCAGATAACCAGTTCCCTATTTTTGATATTAATTTATGATTTATTTTTAGCATTTGAAATACGGCTACAATGTTTGTGTACATCTTTGATTTTTCAATTATCTTAAGTTACTGTCAAAAGATTTAAATACTTTATATATTCTTTACATACATTGGCAAACATATTTCTAAATGGTTTTACTAACATCCTGGATCCCAAATTATTCAATCCATGGAATGTTGGATTGAAGATTCCCTTTAGCTTATTTTTTTCTTTGAACTTGCTGCACGGTTGGGTTTGTTTTGTTTTGTTTGGGTATCTCCTACCATTTTCTTTCTTGTAATCTGTTTTACTTTTATTATATTTAACCCTTATCTAATGAATTTCATGTGGAGTGCATGGGAGACAAATTTTTGAAATTCTTCCATTCAAAAATACAACTCTAATTTTGTCTATACTTGTTTTTATTTTCACTGTTTTGTTTCCTATATCATTCTAAACAAAAATACTGATTTTGTTTGGAACAGAAAAAAAATAGTTTTGTATTCCCTGTATAGCATGTGCTATTGTTGATAAAATTTCTAATAGTAGTAAGAATATTGCTTGATTTTACTAGTCTCTTCTTAAACTATCAGGCAATTTGGAAATTTTCTTTTTTATCTTTTATTTATTTATTTTGTTTTCTTTCCTGTTTTTTCATTCACTTTGCTGAGCACTGATGGACTTTTTAATCTGACAATGTATTCTCTCTTTTAGTTCAAGAAACTTGTCCTGCAACAAAGCTATTATATGTTTTTTTCATTTCTATTTTCCCTCTTCTATTCCTTCAGAAGCTGTATTATTCTAATGTTGGAATTTTCATATATATCATTTTTTTTTCTTATTTTCCACTCCTACGGCCTTTTTGTTCTACTTTCTGAGAAATCTAGTGAACCCATCTAAAAAATGACTAGCTTGGTCTTAAATACTGTTCATTCTATTAGTGAATTTAACTATATTTTATTTTGACAGTTGTATTTCTAAGTCAGGAAGTACTTATTCTTTCATGCTTTTTTTTCCTATACACCTATTATTATTTTGTTTTTTCTTTTTTCTTTTTTTTTTCAAACTCTAAGGATGCCAAGTAGGAATTCTAAAATTTCTATTTTCTAAATCATTTCTATTTTCTCTGTGGAAAGAGGAATTCTTAGCTTACCTTGGTCACCATCTTTATGATTCTACTTTTATTCATAGATATACTATATTTGATATCCTATATTCCATACCTTGAATCCTCACAGTCAAATCCCCTGTTCAGGAAACTGTTCTTAGAAAATGCTTGGGGTTGTTTCAGAGATGTATATATATATATATATATATATATATATATATATATATATATATATATAGTGGCTCAGGTGGAGCTTTGGGTTTCTGGTTCTTGTGTTTGGTATTTCTTTAGGATTCCCTTGAAACATACTATTTTATGGACTCTCCACGTTTAATAATTTTCTCAAGCATAAAAGAAAATCAGTATAAGGTTAAGATTTTTATCTTTTTTAGAAATGATCTTTCCTTACCTATTTGTAACAAAAATGTCTTAGGTAGAAGTAGTTTGAGCCACCAAGTATTTAAAATAGAATTGTATTTTTTAAATTTTAATGATGCAGAATTTTTAGTTTCTCTTTTATTGTCAATTTGTATTTTTCCTTTAGTGTACTACCAGTTTACATATGTTAAATATTTTTCTGTTAGCTTACCCCAATACTTTTCATTTATTTACTAGGAGACCCTTAAAAATATTCAGACTTTTTTGTCAGCATTCCTTAAATTTGCCATCTTAAAATGAAAATCCAAATAAAAACTTTATATAAGTAATAAAAAATGGTAGTCACTAATATTAAAGTAAGAGAGAGTATCACTGACTTAAAAAGCATATTACAAAATCTTCTGGGTAAAAAAATAAATAAATAAATAATTCATAACCATGGAGAAATAAAAAAACATATTTCTTCAGGAAAACATATGAATTTGAATTCTATAAAATTTACATTTTTTTTCTCAAAAAGAAATGCTTAATTAAGCATTCCCATTAATGTAAAGATCAACATAAATGCACTGAAACTCCTTTAAAGAGAAGATGACTGGTTCTTTATCATAATATTTTGATGACTAATACAAATAAGTCATGACATTTCCCATTGCTAATGACTCAAAGTAAGAACACATGTCCTCTCTTGTTTGCATGGAGAGTCACTAATTCACTATTATAATCTACTGGAGAATAGTTTATCTAGTGCTGCAGAAAGGTTGCCTATAGCTCAAGATTACCTGACTTCTAGAATCTCATAATATGTTCAGTGACATGATCAGCAATTGGAATTCCACTTTTTTTTAAGAAAGAAAGCACAAGTGGGGTGGGGGGAAGGAGAAGGAGACAGAGGGAATAACAAGCAGGCTTCATGCTCAGAGCAGAGCCCAACATGGGACTCAGTCTCAGGACTCCAAGATCTTGACCTGAACCAAAATCAAGAGTCACTGCTTAACCAACTGAGCCACTCATGTACCCCAGCAATTGGAATTTCTATGGCTAACATATGCTAACATGTACTACTGAAAAATACGTGTCACATTTTGTCACACTGATAAATCACCATTGCTTATTAACTTAAATGAAAATATATTTCTTACTCCTGATACCCCAAAATAAACAATATATGCCTACCTTATTTATCAAATGATTGTCCTATAATTATTTATTTATAAGCTATAAGAATTTCCGAAGTTTGATCTCCTCCACAAATCTGGAGAATTATTTTTTTAATCATAGAAAAGTCAAAATTAAAGATTGATACTGCTGTATAATATTCCATAACTGGGCTATAATCCTCATGAAGACTGAATCATTTCTAATATATAAAAGATGTATGTAAAACATTATGCAATGGTGCTTAATGCATTGCTTTTTTTCGTAAAATTACCAACACACACCCAACAACAACATCAACAACATTCTATCCTTAGGCCCCTGGAAATACATTTGTTTTCCAAAGAGCCTGAGGCATTGTAAAAACAATAATGTTTTAATATGTTCTACAATGTTAGGCTGAGAAAGATAAAGAAGAAAGAAACAATGTAAATGGCCTCAAAGGATTCAATATACATTTTGGAGGAAAGGAGCCAGGATAAAATTAAAAACATAATTACAACTAATGAAATACTACATGATAAACAAGTAAGGTAACTGCAAAAAGCTTAACAATTTTAAAGCAGACACTTCCAAGGACTTGGTAATGATCTAAATAATGCCCAGATTATGTTTATTGGGGAAGAGAACTTGTGGATGACAAATTGAAAAAATCCATTTAAAAAATGGGATTAATCTTTAGACATTAGATAGCTATCAATTTTAACCTAATCTTAATATTTAATACATTAAGCTTTATGATACTTAATACATTTATTAAGTAAAAATTTTGAGACAAATGCATAACATCAGTGGTAAAAAAAAAAAAAAAAAAAAAGACTACCATTAGTGAAATAAAAAGGAATTTGTGCAGCCTAGGGGAAAATAAGTGGCATTCATGGAAGTAGGAAGAAAGGAAGAGACTCAGGATATAAAGGAAGAATCACCAGGCCTGTCATCTGTATATGGGCAGAAGGCAGAATCATGCATGGTTATCAATATGTTAACCTATGAGAGTAAAAAAGAAATAATAGGGTTCCAGACAAAGAGAGTTAGATATAAAGAGTTATTTGTGAAGGAGCAGAGAAATGGTTCTGGGAAGTATTTACAAACTCATCCAATCCCTGAAACTCTTTTTTTAAAAAAATAATCATTTAACATAAAATAAACAAAGCAAAAATACCATAAATTTAATACCTAAAATAGTCAACTCTAGCCACAGAAAGGAGAAGGCTCAAGAGAAGCCAACACAATCTACTGATTACATGCATAATACATTAGCTGCTATGTATCTACTGCAGCAGAGAAATACAAGCAATGCAATGCTTCTCATCTGACAAAGCACAGCACACCAATGTTCAGTGAGATTTTTTTTACTAAATATTTCAAGATGGTGTAATATTCACAAAGAAATTTATAGGAGAAAGTTGACTCGTGCAAGATTTGCACTTGAGTGAGAAGTGATGGTTGGTAATGTGGACTTGGCAGGATATTATAGAAGTGGTGGGTGAAGCCATTTAATAAATTAACTTTCTAAAGAACTTAAAAATAGAAAATTAGAGAGCTAAAGAACGAGTCTTCATTTAGAGAAGGGAAGGATAAAGGCCCTACTTCACTATCTTTTGACTATCACCTGCATAATCTTGAGCTTGTTAGTTTAGCTTTCAAACATTCCTTTTTTTCATATATAATGGGGATATTTAGAATTTCTCTATCATGAGAGAATTTGAGGTGTGCAGTTAAGGGGTTAATCCAATGCCTGGCACTTAGTGTTTATTTATTTAAAAAATTCCATTTATTTGAGAGAGAGAGAGAGAGAGCACAAGAGCCAGGAGAAGGGGCAGAGGGCAAGGGAGAAACAGATTCTTCCCTGCTGAGCAGGGAGCCTGATTCAGGACTTGATCCTAGGACCCTGAGATCATGACCCCAGCCAAAGGCAGACACTTAACCTACTGAGCCACCCAGGTGACCTAGTGTTTATTTCATAAGTATAATCATTTCCTGTTTACTCCTCTTGTCACCATCCCAGTGCAAACATTATTATTTTATCACAGACTGTAAGGTTTTGTTAGTTTTTTATCTTTTCACACTCATTTCTCCTTTCTATTGGCTCAGCATTAATTCATAAAGATTAATTTGAAGGTACACATAACATTAAAATTTTTCAAAGAATTTATATCTTTCACTAAATGAAATTCTAAAATTTTAGTCAGATTCATAATCTTCCAGAATATTCCTTAATTTGTCTTTTCAATCTAATTCCCCAACCCTCCCTATTCTCAGCATTTGAGTCAGATTGGACTATTCACTGTATCAGTCAGTAACACCAGCTTTTCCACCTACATTTCTCTATGCATGCTCTTCTTAGAATATTCTCCATCCACTCATGCTAATATTTGTTCAAGAATGTTTTTTTTTAAAGATCTTATTTATTTATTCATGAGAGACACAGAGAGAGAGAGAGGCAGAGACACAGACAGAGGGAGAAGCAGTCTCCATGCTGTGAGCCTGATGCCGGATTGATCCCAGGACCCTGGGATCACACCCTGGGCCAAAGGCAGCCCCTCAACCACTGAGCAACCCAGGTGCCCCAAGATTGTTTTTCCATAAAACATCTCGAATTAGAATATTGTACAACCTCTTAGCATTTATTTGTATAGCATTTAACACAATTAGCTTTACAATAGTATTATTCTTAAAAGTAGCTCAAAGTGGATCAGAACTATAAACAAACAATTATATTGACCAAGTGGGAAAACTAGAACTAATAAAGAGAAGGAGCTGGGAAACGAGTTTCTGCTAAGCATAAATCAGAAGTTACTAGGAGAAGTTACTAGGATCCAAAGATAGGATGTACTGCTTTGAGAGATTAAGAATTCTGAAACAGTGGTTGGATACCAATTGATAGAGATATAATAAAAGCTATTAAACCCATGATGTGTGGTTGCTTTAAAGCATTTTTTTATCCTAATTTTGATTTCAATTACATTGAAGTGCATAGTTTCAGTAGCAAATACTGCTGAAGCCAGATACTAGGATTAAGGACTATGTAAAGTCATATGGAAATGATGCTTTGAATGCAGTAAAGAGAAAGAATTTGAGCTTAATTGACCATCAAGATCAAAGAAATTGTGTGGGGATCCCTGGATGGCTCAGTGGTTTAGTGCCTGCCTTCGGTCCAGGGCCTGATCCTGGAGACAGGAGATTGAGTCCCACATCGGGCTCCCTGCATGGAGCCTGCTTCTCCCTCTGCCTGTATCTCTGCCTCTCTCTGTGTGTCTGTCTCTCATGAGTAAATAGAAAATCTTAGAAAAAAAAAGAAAGAAAGAAAGAAAGAAAGAAGAAAGAAAGAAAAAGAAAGAAAGAAAGAAAGAAAGAAAGAGAAAAAGAAAGAAAGAAAGAAAGAAGAAAGAAAGAAAGAAAGAAAGAAAGAAAGAAAGAAAGAAAGAAAGAAAGAAAGAAAGAAAGAAAGAAAGAATTGTGGGGGGTGGAGGGGAGGGCGGGTACATTCATATGCTCCTGTATGCTTTGTATGCTTACTTGCTTGATTTCCGTTTTGCCTTTGTAGGAAACTCTGGACCAAGTAATTATATAGCTTAACAGTTCATTGTATAATATTAACAGTTTTGTGAGATATCATTGCATAATAAGCATCCTGGGTTTTTTTTGTTGTTGCTGTTGAAAATAGTGATCTGCTTTGACTAACTGACAGAAATCTTAGTACATGGGTCACTGCTTGACAAAGAAATTTTAAATTATTCAGAAATACCAATAATAGTCCTCATTTTTTATAATACTATAGCTTGCACATAATGACCCTAAGGTTCTTTATAAGTGTTATTTGTCAAAAAGAAATGAGTCTGCTGTATATCTAAAATTCATCAAAGAAAAATAGCTTTGAAACTATGAGATCAGGGTCAATTTTACATCAATATATTATTTTTTAATGTATCTTTGGTTCCAATTAAAGGAAACCAAAAGATACTATGATCATTAGTTCAGCATGGGAAAAATTATTTAGGACATACATGTATTAAAAAAAAAACATTTGACAGAATATGCAATCGTAACAATTTAAGAGCAGAAGCTAGATCAATGAGAAAATGCATGTAACTGCATGCTTAATCAAGATGTCAAATCCATGCATGGTTTATCTGCATATACGGATTTTATATTTTCATTAAAAAGGAAATGGTGGGCAGCCCAGATGCCTCAGCGGTTAAGTGGGATCCAGGGTGTGATCCTGGATACCCAGGATCCAGTCTCATGTCGGGCTCCCTGCGTGGAGCCTGCTTCTGTCTCTGCCTGTGTCTCTGCCTCTCTCTCTGTGTCTCTCATGAATAAATAAATAAAATCTTTAAAAAAATGGAAAAAGCACAATCCAAAATAATGTACAGATCTTATACATACAAGTCATTTTTGTGGAAAAAAGAACACTTATTTCAAACCTAAACGAAACTAAAATTAATCATAAAACAAAGCTCAATGTATACACTACTAAATTAGACTTCAATTTATGTATTATGTAAAAGTATTTTAGAAATTATCTTAGTAAATTATAAAGCACCCTTTGCAACCTTTAAGTGTGCAAAATGTAGAAGAAAACCAGCTAATATTACCACTGGACCACCAAGTTGGATATTTTTATAATTGTGAAGAAGGACCTCAACAAGGCAGTTGCTTAAATGCAAATTGCTGAATTACTCTTCTCTTTCAAACCCTTCACTAGAACTTTTAGATAAAGAATAGAATATTTGATAAGGCCTTAATATGTCCCCATACTTCCCCTCCTGCCCCTCCCCTTTGCTAATCAGATTCTATGGTGAAGCTTCTTTCTCTTTCTCCCTGATTCCGTGATTCTCTCTCAAATTCTTCCCACATTCCCTGCTTAGAGTCTCCCTAGACTCATAGCCCACTTTCCACACAAGTTCAGTGTCCCTTCTTAATTGCCACTTCTTTAGGGAAGATTCTGCATTTCCAGTCTACCAGCAGTCTCAAATTTTTATAGCTGTAGGCTTTTCAGTAATTTATTTGTGTAATTACATAATATCCTTTTTAAGATACTCCATGAAACTCCATAAGGGCAAGAAATGTGTCTGTTATGTTCACTGCAGTTTTCCTTAGTGGCTACCACAGTAATTACTCACTGAATGAAAATGTGAGCAAGAGGTAGAAATGTGCCCTACCCTACAATACTGGCATTAAGTAGAAGAGCTCTGGATTACATTGCCAGCGCCTCATTTAAGAAGATGGATTAAGTCACATGGGGAAAAATATTAAGAATGTCTCTGTGTACATGAGTTGAGTCTAATCCCACTTCTACTATTTACAAGCTGCGTGATCTGGGTAAATAAATGCAATCTCATTCTGATTGTTTACTTATCTAAGAAATTGAGAGAATTATGAACAGCTGAGATTAAATGAATGAAGTTAATAAAATACAATGTAGAGATATATATACCTAATACATCTTCAAGTGAAATAAGAATTGGTATGAAAACAATCTTGACTTCCTTGTTTGAGCATCTATCTAGAAATATGTTTATAGTTCCTTTCTTTTCTTTCTTTACTGAGTCCTGGCTTTCCCCAGGAGACAGTGTGTCCCCTAGAGTTGTCTAATGTCAGCTTCCTTTTCCAAAATCCTACCACTAGGCCCGGATGTGAGCAAATGCTCCACTTCACCACTTCATTCTCTTCCCTCTTCCTTAAAAACCCCAAGCTTTAAATCTCATTTCCAAAGACCATACCACACACAATGCCCATTTATCTCATTATCTTATTTCATCTTATGATGATTTTATCAACTGGCTTACTGTTTCTTCCTTCAGCTCCACTCCTCCTGGCCCCTTAGATGTTTAAATTTTCATAAAGGCGATTGATCCTTTGACCACTTCTTTTCTGATCTTCCCTTTCCTATCTTGGACACTCATTTCCATTGTCATGTCATAGACCTTGCCTTTCCTGTAACAGCCAGCTCTTCACCACCTCAATGTCAAGCACTTTAATCTACACTCATATCACTACAGCTCAATTTTCCAATTTCTCCAACTTGACATCAAGAAGTTAATTTTACTGCATGTGTACCAACAAACAAAACCTACCACCACCTTTTTACTGTCACTTATCCCCACATATCCTCATAATTCACATCAATTTCATGGCCACGACTTTAATCACTGTTTTGCATATACCTTCAACTTCCTTACCTCTTTATTTGACTGAGTCATACCTACTCAGTCAAATCCCAACGACAATTCTTCATCCATTCTATACCTCAGCCACACAGCTAAATGTGGCTACAGAAAAGCACATATAGAAATATGCTTTTCTTTTTTTTTTTTTTTAATTTTTATTTATTTATGATAGTCACAGAGAGACAGAGGCAGAGACACAGGCAGAGGGAGAAGCAGGCTCCATGCACCGGGAGCCCGATGTGGGATTCGATCCCGGGTCTCCAGGATCGCGCCCTGGGCCAAAGGCAGGCGCCAAACCGCTGCGCCACCCAGGGATCCCGAAATATGCTTTTCTTAATAAGTTCATAATCATATACCTCAAGCATACTTTCACACTTCGAGTAAAAATATTGTGCATTTCCAGAGTCTACCTTTTTTCCCAGTCTGTTTTTAACTTTCCATATCACTTCAAAACTCCTATACTTTCTCTAAATCTTCACTTTTACATTATAAACTTGATTCCAAAGCCCTGAGACTCTAAGATGAATCAAAAGTAACTTCTACTAGCCATCACCCATCCTGAATCTATCTCTCTATACTTTTATATCTTTCCTCTTAGTGAACAAATGGCCTGTGTGCTTTAACCTCCAGGTTTGTGCTCCTTGCCACTTGTACCCTAGAATTCACCCTTTCTCATGTGTTCTGAAACTTCAGTCTAGCAATCCTCTCCTCCCAAGGACTGTAAGGCATCATCACTCCATCAATCTTTCCTACATCTACAATTTTGTTCTTTATTGTATTATTCCAGCAGCTTTACACATGCTGTCCTCTCTTCTATCTACCTCTATTAAACTCACTTCATTTTTCAAATATTGTTTGATGTCTCATCTTCTTAACAAAACTCTTAAAAAGAGCTCTACTCACTATCTTTAATTCCTTCCCTCTCATGTTTTTAAATTCACAATATCACTGAAATTGCTCTTTTACACTTACTATGGTCTTCACACTGCTAAATACTATTTTTAATTCTCAAAGTTCATCCTATTTGACCTATCAATAGTATTTGACAATGTTAATCTCTTGTTCCACCTTGAAATTCTTTCTCTATTTGGCTTCCATGACATCTTACTCTCCTGATTCTTTTTCTGCCTCACCAATGGCTCCTTCTCATTTTCCTTTGATGCCTCTTCCTCATCTTTCTCTCCTATAATTATTAGAATATCCCAGAGCACAAACTTTGTACATAACCTCTTCTGATGTACATTCCTCCCTTGGTGATATCATCCGATACCAAGGCTTTAATTACCATTTATATGACAATGACTCGTGAATTTTATCTTCCATATGGACCTCTGCTCTGAGCTCACACATCCAAGGGTTTATTCAACATTTCCACGTAGATGTCTACTAGCCATTTCAAACTTAATATGCCTAAAACCAAAATTATGATCTTTTCCCCTAAACAACCCCATTCACAGTTTCCTCTATACTAACATATTCTCAGATCAATGAAATCATCATTAGCTTTCCTATTTTTCTCATATTCTTTATTCAATCAATCAGCAAATCTCTTTGGCAACAGTTTCAAAATATGCCCAGAATCCAACCACTTTTCACCACTTCTGATGCAACCATGCTGAGGTAAGCCACAACCATCTTTCTGTGAGATGACTGCAGCAGCCTTTTAATTGTGGTAACACTTCTTTTTAGTTTATTCTCCATGCAGCTGCCAGAGTGATTTTGTAAAAGTGAAGTCAGACCATGTTCCTCTTCTACTGAAAATCCTCTAATGCTTCCCCATCTCATTCAAAATAACTGGTTAATGGCCTAAGGAAATTTATCAGATTAGACCATCATTAACTTTTACATTATTCTATCTTGCTAATCTCTCCCCTGTTCATTCAGGTCCAGCCGCACGGGGCTTCTTATTTCCTTATGCATGCCATACACAAATGTGCCATGGGGGCTTTTCCACATCTGTTCCCTCTGACTGTATCCTTGGCTTCCAGGTATCTACATGTGATTCACTCCCTCATTTCCTCCAATGATTTCATTAAAAATCAACAACTCATTGGAGACTTTTCTGAACTCCAACCTTTCCCACCTCTCCATCTCTTTGGCATTTCTTTTGACCTCTAATTGTTTGTCATTGTTACTATACTTCATACCAATTATTATGCTCTATGAAACCTATCTCACTTGTTTGTTTTATTGTATTTAAACCCTTCATTAGGGCAGGTATTTTTGTCTGGATTGTTCTTGGCTCTATCTCCAGTGCTTGGAAGTTATAGGATTGATATGTACTTCTTGACTGAATGGATATGTAAGCACAAGAAAACTTTTAATTATAATGAAACTCTTCACAACTATTAAAGTGATATAACTAAGAATTGCAAATATAGATGTGGAAAGTAAACCATATGGCAATTGGTATTATTTTTCGGTTGTTTCATTCTAGCGCTAAGACACTGAAGAGATAAAACACTGCTTGTGTAACTAATTATGAATATTAAGTAAATTTAAGATTCTGTATTTAATATTATTTTATTTTTCCTCTCATTTGAGAAAAGTAGCAATTTTATAATATTTCAAATATAGCTATATAAAAACTGCCTTTTTTCTTAACAGTAACTTGATTTAAATTTTTTCTTCTTTCTTACCATGAGAGAAGTAAATGTGATGGTATATAATAGCATACTCCATTTTTCATCAAGAAAATGTAAAATGTAGCATAAGTTGTATGTGCTCTTTACTAGCAAGATTATTTTATGTATACTTGCTTTTTTATGTTATAGTTTTACTGTATGGAAAAAAATACACTCTTCAAGTAAGTAAGCTATTTCTTCTTTTCTGAGGCTGGCTGTAGAGTGAAAAGAACATTATATTTTGGCTTGGAATCTGTTATTGCTATGCCTGTCTCTGACATTTTCTAGTCCTGTGACATTGGATCACTCACAAGAAACGTGTTTTTCATTTCCTCTGTAAAATGTAGACATCTGCCCAGCCTTCCTCAATGGGTGATTTTGAGGCCACATAATTTAGAATAGCAGTCCTCAATCAAATGTTGGATTAGTGTTGGTCAGTGTTAGAACATTCTTTGGTCTAGAGATATGACAAAAAATAAGAATGAATAGTAAAGTATATGATTTTTTAAATAAAATTAATCACATATAAAGGGGTTTCCTTTAATTTGCAATTAGTATTTCATACATATATTAATAATAGAGCCTCTTCTATTAGAAGATGGTCAACAGCAGGGGTTTTTCTTTCTATTTTTATGATTTATTTTATTTTATTTTGTTTTGGTGAAGCAGAACTGTGAAAATCCTATGTCAAAATCCAGATTTTATTTATTTATTTTTAATTTAAAAGATATGAAGTTCCAAAGCCCAGGAATGACTAAGTTAATACAATCCTATTCAAATTTTGACACAGGGCCGGATAATTTTGAGGTAAAGATGGGGGAAAAAGGCTATTACTCTGCTTGTTAGATAACATTACCAAGCATTATGACCTGGGGCAACTAACACAAGCCTTCTGTTCCTCTTACTCGGTTTCTTGAAATTAAGAAAATACATTGGAGAATTTGGAAGATTTTTTTTTCTAATTCAAAACTTACAATTAAATCATATTATGTCACTTAATGTTTTAGTGTTTCCTAATCCAACTGATTTTTGAGTCACACTCACTTCTGTGCCCTAAAGATGGTCAGGCATTTTGATAAATCCTTTCATAAAATTTTATTATGGCATTTACTAGAACAATAAAATTTATACTGATTTCTGGAAATAAAGGCTTTAAATAAATAAAAGCTATCACAAGACTAACAAAACAAAAACAAACATAAACATTGCTTTACCATATAACAATATTCAAATCAGAGAATAAAGTCACTCAATTATTTTTAATTCAGTAAGCTATTTTTTTTTTTCAGTAAGCTATTTTTTCAAAACCAACTGATAATCATTCATCTCTTCAGATGACATTGACTTTTAACCAGACACTGCAAGGTTCTAAAGCTTCATACGGTGTTCCAATCAGAGTGATTGTGTAACAAAAAACATGAAAGAGTAACAGCAATTAACCTTCCCCACTTTAAAATGGGAAATTGAAAACAAACTAGAAAGTTGGAAGCCATAGGTCAGACATGGCAATGATCATTTTCATTAATTTTTTTCATGTTCACACTCATTGATGAAACTTAAACATTTAAATGTTTTCATAAAATTTATGTAAGTGGCAGGAGCATTTAAAAAGGGTTTGTGCTTAGACGGGAGATTTTATTTTTCTTTTGCTTTAGCCATGCTTATAAGTATGTGTGGAATGACTTACAACAGAAGATTAATTTGTTTTGATTAACAGTGAGTTTTATGTCCCTAGACAAACTGTGGAGAACTGCCATTTGAGTTCTATTTGCTAGGTTGACATGAGCATTGGTGGAAGACCAGAAATCATTTAGCCTTTTCTTATTACACAATGGCCAGCTTCATAGATTTGAAATGCTGATGCCAAAGATGAAATGGCACATAGGGCAAGACAGCATGGTCATACGCATATTAGCCATGAAGCTTCAAAGGACACAAATGAAATAAAACCAGTTTTCTAAGCAGGACATTTTGGACAAAGTGGTTGTGACTTTGTACAGAATTAATTATTTATCTTTATTCCACATACAAAATATCTAGAATGTTTCAGGTACACGCCCCTCACCCACACATACACACACACACACACACACACACACACACAAACACACAGGGTTTACTTTCCTTCTCAGATTGAAATGGTAATAAAGCAGACCTTAAATTTTAGAAAATTTTTTTTTTTAATTTTAGAAAATTTAAATAAGCTAAGATTGTCCTTAATCCTTAATATAATTCTAACTGTTCTGGAAATTACTAGAAAATAGCCATGATGTAAAATTATCATGAATTATAAAGAAGTGATAAATTCCATTACTGAAGGTGTCAATAGGATTGAATACCTTTTAAAAATTCATCTCAGGCCAATAAATCTAATGAGTGATTTAGGAGCAAAACTGAAGTAAATATAAAAGGCAAATAAAACTCTGCAATACATTAGGCACAATAGAATAATTCAAGCCCTGTGGTACTTAAAAAAGTTAATATTAATGCATGAGGATTATGCTGTTCTTTTCCCAGAAACCTAAGTGTCTGCCATGAAAAACCATTCTTTTACCTGCAAATATTATTGGTCACATAATGACAAGACAGACAATGGGACAATACAAAATTTTAGTGTAACTGAGAAAGTAAAAATAAAGATAAAACTCAAAAGACAGAAATATAAATAGAAGTGTCAGAAAGAAAGAAATTAAAAATATTCATTCTCTGCTTGAAACAGGCCATTTCCATTGATCTGGCCCTCAAAAGAGAAAGAAAGTGAAGTTGAAGGTTGTTAGGGCCTTATGTCTTTTATGGTCTTTTTGTGGCATGAAACATAGTGATCTTGAAAGGAAAGTCCCCAAGTACCTGTGAAATGCTATCTGACGCACTGCCCCAGAGACAGGAAAACGCTAATTATGCTGTTCAATATACTCTGCATTCATCAAATTAACTAAGAGGTCCTAATGGTGGACAGCTGGAGTTGACACAGCAGTTTTTAAACACACTTTTTCCTTAGATTCCAGATTTATGTTAACACCTTTATTGTCATATTAATTCTTCAACATTTGAGACCAAGATGATTGACTCACCTTGCATTTTGGTATAATTCATTTCTGAAAACTAAAATACCTAGTCTTTAATTTTGTGTATTTAAAGTGAAAAATGTAAATAGCTATACCTAAAAACATGGTTCATTTTACATGCAGCTTATAATGTAAATGACTAATTGTAGATAATTTTTTAGTAGTCAGTATTCTTTCAGAATAGAATTAATAGGTTTTAGAGATATGTATTCAAAATTTTATTATTATTCTATTTCTAGTTTCAGTGTTATTTGGAGTATTTAAAAAATTTTCCTGAGCATTTGTTTTTGTTCTACCCAATAGCATGATGATATTCCTAAATATTCTTTAGTTGCTATTTTTTATTCAAAGTAACTCTTTTATCATTTTATTTATTAAGGCTGAGTCCCTCCACTAGGTTTGGTTGCTGTTGTTTTTTGTTTTTTAAGTGTCAAATTGGATGGCATAAAATAAAATTTGACTTAGTGCTAAGGAATATTATTTCTTACAAACTAATTATTAACAATATCATTACAGAGTAATTAAAAAATTAATGAAATTCAGAGCATTATACAATAATTAAATCTATTTTACTTCACCTCTATATTCTCTTTGATTACTTAAAAGAAGTTTCTCCCAAATAAGCATAAGTTGATTTTCCTTAATTCAAATTTTCTTTTTAATGGCAAGAACTTCTGGCAGCATGGCAGAGATGTCACCAGGCTTGGAGTCATAAACTCTGGATTCTAGGAGGCTTCTGGGTTATAATTAGTAATATGGGATTCAGTCAGTTCTATTTTTGTGAATAACAAATGAGAATATATTACGTTCATGTGCATTATAATTTTTAAATGGTTTACAAATTCTTAATGTTCTTTGGTCGGAATGATTACATTGCATCTATTTAAGAAAATGTCTATTAAAGTAGACATGAATCTACAAAATTGAAGAAGTTAACTATCAAAAACATCAATTTGCAGAGCAAGTATTTCTCTCTTGATCAATAGAAATTATTAATTTACTAAAACTTCTAGTGTTTTGTCTTTGAAGGGTTTCACACTGTGCTCAATTTGGTTTAATAAATATTAATAAATATTACACATGTGCCACCCAAGGTAAATCCTATTGAAAATCATCTGAATCCAAATGGAGTTTCAAGTTAAATAAATTATTTGTATTCATGAGGTGAATGCAATACATTTATTTGCTCCAATTTCCCACTAGTTTTTGTACTTTTTTCCCCCTCTGACACACCATGGCAGTCCTCTCTCCCTACCTAAGAACTAATAATAACCAGTTCATTCTTAGATGTCAGTTTAAACCACAATTCCTTAGGGAACCCTTCCCTGATACTCCAGATGAAGTAAGAAAGTCAGATCATATTATTGTAGATTTTAATGAAATTTACTGACAACATTTGTAAGTTCTTTTTTTTCCCCCCTTTGGGTAGAATTATCTGAAACCTATCTCCCTTACTGATTATAAGCTTCAGTGTATCTGTGGCATTTACACAGTGCCTAATACACCTCAGGATTTTTATCACCATCTTTTGAATAAATGAATTTCCAAATGCAGGAATAAAGTATACTACTAAATAAAAATTAGGGCATTTAAATAGTGAAATACATTTATCCTATTTCCCCAAAAAAGGATTTTAAACCACTGATACTATATATCTAAAATTTTCCAATTGGTTATTCCTATGGCTAATACATTATGTTGGGGATTAGTATTTGCCTATGCCCAATAATGAGCTCCACAAGTTATACCATGCATATTATTAGTTTATTCAATTAACTTTTTAAAAGGTATTATAAACCAGACATGGCTCTCATCACTAGGGAGACAGCAAAATTCCCTGCCATCACAGAACTTCTTTTCTACTTGGGGGACATTTAATAAATGAAATAAAAAATCAAAATGTGTTGCATAATGGATGATAGATGAACAAAAACGAGTGAATACAGCTGGCAATTTTAAATATGGAAGACAAGGAGCCTTCTTGGGGTGGTGGGTATATTTGAGTAATCTGAAGGATATGAAGAAGTAAAAGATGGGGAGCTCAGAGGGGAAGTTTTAACACAAAGAGGAGAGCAGTATTAAAAATAGGCAAGAGTGTGTCTTACAGATTTGCAAAATAGCAAAGAGAATGTCAGTGCAGAGAGATCCTTAATTCCAACTGTAACCAAATCTGGTCATATTTCATATGCTACCCAAAAATATTTCCATATTTTATCCAACATTTCTCATGTAGTTGTACTGAAAGATAAGACAATTAAGAATCCTACTATGTAGAGAAATTTGCCTTTGTTTATAATTACTTTATTAATAGCTAATTTTTCAAATTTACCCCAAATTGAGATTAATATGAAGAAATACATTTGTAATGTATTCAAAACACTTGGAAAAGATAACTGTTTACACATTTCTTTAAATTAATTATCCTCATTTGGTCTTTGTCTCAGTTATAATGTAAAATCCCCATGCACATTATTTGAAGAGAAATTCTCTAATATGTTGGAAGATTTCTCTATATAATTAGAGTACTGCTGTTGATTACAGATGAAGAGCTGCTAGTTAGATTTTTAAATGGATGTTTTCATGCTTTAAGTTGACTAGTAATGTCAAGTCATTGATCCAATGTTGGTTTTCTCCTCTATTTCCCCGTCAAAAATAATCTAGCACTTCTATAATATTAAAGCAACAAAATTGCTGATTACCCAAAGGAATGTCATGAAAATAGATCATTAAACACTGTTCAATATGAAATATCCAGTATCTATTTCCATATTTCTACCTTAATAAAATCATATCTGGTATTTTTAAGACCTATGCAGGAGCAATTAAAACTTTACAGAATTGACTTTGTATATCTAGATCATTTATAGAAAGGATTAATTTTGCCTCATCTGTAGCTTTCATGGATGAATCATTGAGAAACTGTATCACTCTTATCTACTATTGCCCTCCCTAGTATTCTCAATTAATAGTAATATCTATGATTAATAATATAAGGCCTACTTATTAAAAAAAAACCTCTTTACCTGTCAGACTTCTGTCACAGTCTCAATCTATTTATTATCTATACTATAAATCATATATTTAGTTGAAATGACTCAAAATATTTTAAATTGATTAATCATAACATCATTTTATCTTCCTTAAATCATGTTTAGATTCATTTCCTTTCATTCACAATTAAAAACAATTCCAGTTTAGAGTAGTGTCTTCAGGTTGATAGAGTTCAATTTTGAGACTGCAAATACCCAGTGGGAAAGAGCAAGTATTGTTATTTATGGCATATTTATCTACAAACTCCATTCCCTATTGTTAGAGCCCATTCCACCATCTCCAGACAGGTAGCACAGCATAGTATAAAAAATTGAGCCATTTATGCATTCAGAAAGTCAGCTTACTATTTTCCATTATGAGACTATTTTCTTTCAAACCTTAGGGCATAGAAAACAAGTTACTGTTTGAAAAGTTGACAATTTTGGCTCTATTAAGGTAGAAACAGCTACTTTTGAACATGTGAATGAATAATAAAGTCTCTTCAGACTTAATACTGGAGGGTAGAGAAAGGAGGTTTGCAAAACATATATTTATTATATGATACAAAGAAAGTAGTTTGGCAAAACTGAAAGCTATGAATAAGAATTATTCTTCCCATTTAAAGTTTCAAAGTGCTCTACATAATACTCTGTAATTTGGAATCTTCTTCTCAGGCAGTATAATTTGAAATGTGTCTTTAGGAAAAAAATCCATAAATGTTATTAATAAAGAAAATTATTCCTTGATAGTACCTTTGTAACTAAAGAGGTATAAATAACTCAGATAAGTTAAAATGTATTAAAAAACTTTTATGTAATATATTGAAATAATGCAAACACATTTTAAATTTTGTCATCATAATCATAATATGTCATATTTAAGTTAATGTGTATTCTGTACTTACTTGCTATAACCTAGATAGATATGGTTCTTAAAATAATCTAATTCTTACTGATAAAGAAACTTCTCGCTCAGAAATATTAAATAACATGCCAGGAAAATATTTAGTACAGTCAGATTCCATCCCACTCCAGTGGGGCATTGGAAACAGCATGTATTGGCTTGTAAGAGCTAATTATTAAAATTTCAGGATTTTGGCTAGCTTACTGTCAAACACAAGTATTATTAAAAATTAAATTACATTAGAAATAACATTTAAATTGTATATTTAAAGGCAATATATATTCAAAGCTTATCACTTAATAATTATGTTATTACATTTTACTATCATATACACTCCTGAGGTTTTTTTATGACAAATATGTATATGGAAAAAATACTATATGCTGGTGTGTTACTACATATCGTTTTTGCAACTCAGGACTCAGTGGCAGCACCTTAAGATCTTGAAAGCTACCATCTTGGTACGAATTCTGCAAATCACAGAAATTTGCAAACACTACAGATCAGGGCTATATTTATATTTTGTTGATTGTCTGTAGATTTAAGAAAGTAATGGAAAGATTTAGTAGTGCGAATCAAATATTAAAAGTCTCTGTAGCTGTTCCATAGTGAATAGTACAAAAACACTGATATTCTTACTTATTCAAAAATCATTATCCAATTCAGCAATATCACTCATGTTAGTGACCAACAACTGGAGTTCCAATGTATGTCTTCTTTGCTTCAGTAATGTCTTATCTATTAATGTAAAATAAAATGTCAGCCAATATTCCTATCAGATACATGTTTGTGAGATGCCACCAAAGTATGGTTATGGGCATAAGAATTGGGCAAAAATCAACAAAAACATTCTGTGAGAACAAATCGGCTATATGCATTTGCAGAATTATATTTTATTATTTAAAAATTGTGTGCTATACATCTTCTCAACAAAATGTATAATAATTTATGTATGTATATATGCAGATATATTTTTTCCATGGAGCTAATTGTTAAAATTATGACTTGTTTTCCCACAAAGATGGTGTTTCACAGAGAGCTATAGTGTCCTGCTTCAAAATAAATATTGTAGAGTTAGGGCCACTCAAAATGAATAGCATTGAGAACATAGATGGGAATTTTAAGTTGGCCTGGTAAACAAAAACCAAATGTTCATTAAATCATACCTGACACCAGCATATCAAAAGTTGGTTGTGAAGCTATGAGATCGGATACAGAGAAATCTAATATTTGTCATATTCTGGACTAACTACAGCCTGTCCCATTAGTCTATCCAGAAGCTATAGAGATTGTGATATGTTGACATTTTTGTTTTGTTGTTGTTGTTGTTGTTGTTGTTGAGATTGTGATATGTTTAGATTACCACATGCACTTACAGTCAGCTACACAGATATGCTAGCACAGATTAAGTTTTTAAAACTTATGTAGAGAAAAAGTAGTTCCTAAAATGGGCTGGCAAAACAAAGAAATAAAAAATGTAGTCTGGGAAGGAAGCCCAAAAAATTAGAGGAGAGTGAGGTCAAACAAAACTACTGCCAAAAACTAGGTTCATTAAATGAGCCCCAAAGAAGAAAAAGAAGAAAGGACTTTACCACTGATGTTGTAGCAAGCATAGGATTTGACTCAGATAGTTGAATTGGATTCTGTTAAGAAGGAATGTTTATCCAGCATGTGGCATATAATATTTTAAGGCAATAGCGTATGGAAGAAATGGGCTTTAGATGAAGACAATGTCCTTCAAAAGTCATTTTCCCATAACCCGCATGTTTGCATTGAAAATAAAATAATGAGTGTAGCTTAAATGTCAGTTTTAGGGTTGGTATTGAAGACTCAGCAAGGTTTGGAGCTTAAAAGATAAGACTAGAGAATGAATATGAAAGTCTGTGTTTAGTTATTAAAACAAAACAAGACAAAACACAAAAACTACTTACTATAATGTTCTCTCAACAGCATGGTTAGAAGAAGAGAGCAAAGAAAGGTCAGGCTAACAGACAGATACCTTGATAACGACAGATCACAGAGAACCTGTAAAATGCCTTAATTCCCATTTTCCTTCCATATTTCCCCCAGAATAAACTTAACTTTGCAAGTGAGAGAAAAAATTTAAAAGTTGGAGGCATTATGGGAGAGATAGGAGATACTAATAAAACAAATCCAGAAAGTTATATTACAGATTATTTTTTAAAATAATGATTGTTGCATATATGAAGAAAAAGCACTATTTTAAATTTTTTTGCAAACCTCAGAAAAATTAAACTTTTCAAAAAACTGCAGAACTAAAGACTTCAATTATCGGAATGGACAAATATTAACTGTTACAAATTAGAAAAGGGAGATCTTGTTGTCATTATTGCAAAAAGTTCTGATTGGATTCTTTAAATAAAAGTGTTTTGGGAATCCCTGGATGGCGCAGCGGTTTGGCGCCTGCCTTTGGCCCAGGGCGCGATCCTGGAGATCCGGGATGGAATCCCACGTCGGGCTCCCGGTGCATGGAGCCTGCTTCTCCCTCTGCCTGTGTCTCTCTGCCTCTCTCTCTTTCTCTCTCTGTGTGACTATCATAAATTAAAAAAAAAAAAAAATTAAAATAAAAAAAAATAAAAAAATAAAAGTGTTTTTAAGCAAGAATCCACTTCAATAATGTATTAATATGTAAGAACATTGATCTTTATTAAATCCTATAATGTTATTTATTAGCTATATGATTTCAAAATAGAATTACCTCTATAAATCTTGCTTTCCTCAGTTCTAATATAAAAAATTATTTTCATGAGAAAATTAATACTAAATGAGTAAGAAGATTAAATAAAATATCATATGTGAAACATTTGGTATTATATAACATACTAAACACTTAAAAGATTAGGTTTCATTATTGATTCAGGATATATAAGCCTATATGAATGTGTGTGTGTGTGTGTGTATATATATATATATATATATATATATATATACACACACACATATTCAGGATATATATATGCCTATGTGTATATATACATATATATATATATTTCTTCATATGAATAGATCATGGTATCGACTAAAGATAAATAGCAATAATCTTCTGAAATAATATATTTTAAAAATTATTCACATATATGTGTTTTTTATTTTACCTTCACTCTGAAAATATCAGTGTAGAGTTAAACTTTTCTATTTAAATAGATGTGGCAACTCTTTGAGGAGCAAAGTCAGAGCCAAAATTGGACACTGCAAAATTCCCTAGACATCAAGGTGTTTCATTCCCAACTCTGCATTTGTAAACTACAGTTTTTGACAAATTGCTTAACTCTTTGAGTTTTAACTTCCACAATGAAGGGGGATAATATTGCCTAATTCACAGGGCTTGTGTGAAGATAAGTTTAGAGCCTTTATGCAAAACCTCTTTGTATCCTGTGGAACTAGTTAAATAAAATATATATCATTAATCTTGGTTTTATTACAGATTTTTTTCCAAGAAAATGTCAGATATTCAGCTTCATTGAATAAACAAACTTTAATATCATTAAATAAACAGTCTATATAAATATGGCTTTGTCAGTCCTTGATTCTACTCACTGTGGCAAATTTAATCAAAGATTTCACTAAGTCAGAAAAGACACAATCATTAAGAATCTATCTAGACTGCTGGATGCCAGAATTAAGAATTAAACCTATCACAAGTATTGATAGGATATTATAATATATATTGTGAATAAATTTAGAATTGTGAAATTGCATTAAAAATGTCTAAAGCATCATTTTAGTCAAGAAAATTTTGGTCCAGTTTGAATCTATGAGGTTTGATTTTACCCAAATCCCAAATGGTTTAATATTGTAGCTCTAAAAGCAAATGCATGCTGTATTGATATAATTATGGACATTTTATTTTATTTTTTTATTTTATTTTTTTAAAAGGTCTCACATATATCACTGAACCAAAAAACTGGTATAGAGGCATAGTAACAGAGAAAATCATTTCCTTGATAAGACATGTCTATTGGCCAGGTAGGAAAGATGTTTCCATATTGATAGGATAGGAACATGTGATCTCCCTGAGGCTTAAATATGTGTGCCAATTATGTTTGCTATTTCAGGATGTGCGATGCTTCCTCATACACCGGGCTTGGTCTTCTCGAGAGCCTCCTCTTGGAGCTGTACCTGATTTATTTATTTTTTGTACTATGTATAAATTTATTCTTTATTGGTGCTCAATTTGCCAACATATAGAATAACACCCAGTGCTCATCCCGTCAAGTGTCCCCCTCAGGGCCCGTCACCCACTCACCCCCACCCCCCGCCCTCCTCCCCTTCCACCACCCCTAGTTCGTTTCCCAGAGTTAGGAGTCTTTATGTTCTGTCTCCCTTTCTGATATTTCCCGCTTATTTTTTCTCCATTCCACTTTATTCCCTTTCACTATTTTTTATATTCCTCAAATGAATGAGACCATATAATGTTTGTCCTTCTCCAGTTTACGTACTTCACTCAGCATAATACCCTCCAGTTCCATCCACGTTGACGCAAATGGTGGGTATTTTTCGTTTCTAATGGCTGAGGAATATTCCATTGTATACATAAAACACATCTTCTTTATCCATTCATTTTCGATGGACACCGAGGCTCCTTCCACAGTTTGGCTATTGTGGACATTGCTGCTAGAAACATCGGGGTGCAGGTGTCCCGGCGTTTCATTGCATCTGTATCTTTGGGGCAAATCCCCAGCAGTACAATTGCTGGGTCGTAGGGCAGATCTATTTTTAACTCTTTGAGGAACCTCCACACAGTTTTCCAGAGTGGCTGCACCAGGTCACATTCCCACCAACAGTACAAGAGGGTTCCCCTTTCTCCACATCCTCTCCAACATTTGTGGTTTCCTTCCTTGTTAATTTTCCCCATTCTCACTGGTGTGAGGTGGGATCTCATAAATCCTACTTGGTCATGATGAATAATTTTCTTAGTGTATTGTTGGATCCAATTGGCTAGTATCTTGTTGAGAATTTTTGCATCCATGTTCATCAGGGATATTGGTCTGTATTTCTCCTTTTTGGTGGGGTCTTTGTCTGGTTTTGGAATTAAGGTGATGCTGGCCTCATAGAACGAATTTGGAAGTACTCCATCTCTTTCTATCCTTCCAAACAGCTTTAGTAGAATAGGTATGGTTTCTTCTTTAAACGTTTGATAGAATTCCCCTGGGAAGCCATCTGACCCTGGACTCTTGTGTCTTGGGAGGTTTTTGATGACTGCTTCAATTTCCTCCCTGGTTATTGGCCTGTTCAGGTTTTCTATTTCTTCCTGTTCCAGTTTTGGTAGTTTGTGGCTTTCCAGAAATGCGTCCATTTCTTCTAAATTGCCTAATTTACTGGTGTATAGCTGCTCATAATATGTTTTTAAAATCGTTTGTATTTCCTTGGTGTTGGTAGTGATCTCTCCTTTCTCATTCATGATTTTATTAATTTGAGTTTTCTCTCTCTTCTTTTTAATAAGGCTGGCTAATGGTTTATCTATTTTATTAATTCTTTCAAAGAACCAACTCCTGGTTCTGTTGATCTGTTCCACAGTTCTTCTAGAAGGTCTCTATTTTGTTGAGTTCTGCTCGAATCTTTATTAACTCTCTTCTTCTCCTGGGTGTAGGATCTATTTGTTGTTTTTTCTCTAGCTCCTTTATGTGTAAGGTTAGCTTTTGTATTTGAGTTCTTTCCAGTTTTTGGATGGATGCTTGTATTACAATGTATTTCCCCCTCAAGACTGCTTTTGCTGTATCCCAAAGATTTTGAATGGCTGTATCTTCATTCTCATTAGTTTCCATGAATCTTTTTAATTCTTCCTTAATTTCCTGGTTGATCTTTTCATCTTTTAGCAGGAT
This sequence comes from Canis aureus, assembly GCF_053574225.1. NCBI lineage: Eukaryota > Metazoa > Chordata > Mammalia > Carnivora > Canidae > Canis > Canis aureus. Next base: position 7,326,685 of record NC_135640.1, read on the forward strand.
GGGCCTTAACCTCCAAGTGTTTGAGGTCCTTCCAAACTTCTTGTTGTGATTTAGTTCTAATTTCAAGGCATTATGGTCTGAGAATATGCAGGGGACGCTCCCAATCTTTTGGTATCGGTTCAGACCCGATTTGTGACCCAGTATGTGGTCTATTCTGGAGAAAGTTCCATGTGCACTTGAGAAGAATGTGTATTCAGTTGAGTTTGGATGTAAAGTTCTGTAGATATCTGTGAAATCCATCTGGTCCAGTGTATCATTTAAAGCTCTCCTTTCTTTGGAGATGTTGTGCTTAGAAGACCTATCGAGTGTAGAAACTGCTAGATTGAAGTCACCAAGTATAAGTGTATTATTATCTAACTATGTCTTAACTTTGGTTATTAATTGATAGATATATTTGGCAGCTCCCACATTCGGGGCATATATATTGATGATTGTTAAGTCCTCTTGTTGGATAGATCCTTTAAATATGATATAGTGTCCCTCTTCATCTCTCACTACAGTCTTCGGGATAAATTTTAGTTTATCTGATATAAAGATGGCTACCCCTGCTTTCTTTTAAGGACCATTTGAATGGTAAATGGTTCTCCAACCTTTTATTTTCAGGCTGTAGGTGTCCTTCTGTCTAAAATGAGTCTCTTGTAGACAGCAAATAGATGGGTCCTGCTTTTTTATCCAATCTGAAACCCTGAGCCTTTTGATGGAGTCATTAAGTCCATTCACGTTCAGAGTTACTATTGAGAGATATGAGTTTAGTGTCATCATGATACCTATTCAGTCCCTGTTTTTGTGGATTGTTCCATTGGATTTCTTCTTAAAGAGGAATTTTAAGAGTCCCCCTTAAAATTCCTTGCAGAGCTGGTTTGGTGGTCACATATTCTTTCAGTTCCTGCCTGTCTTGGAAGCTCTTTATCTCTCCTTTTATTCTGAATGAGAGCCTTGCTGGATAAAGTATTCTTGGTTGCATGTTCTTCTCATTTAGGACCCTGAATATATCCTGCCAGCCCTTTCTGGCCTGCCAGGTCTCTGTGGAGAGGTCTGTTGTTAATCTGATATTTCTCCCCATATAAGTTAGGGATCTCTTGTCTCTTGCTGCTTTAAGGATCTTCTCTTTATCTTTGGAATTTACAAGCTTCTCTATTAAATGTCAAGGTGTTGAATGGTTGGTTTTTATTGATTTTAGTGGTTGGGGGGGATCTCTCTATTTCCTGGACCTGAATGCCTGTTTCCCTTCCCAGATTAGGAAAGTTTTCAGCTATGATTTGTTCAAATACATATTCTGGAGTTCGGTCCCTTTCAGCGCCCTCGGGAACCCCAATTAAACGTAGATTTTTCTTCCTCAGGTTGTCACTTATTTCCCTTAATCTATCCTCATGATCTTTTAATTGCCTTTTTCCTCAGTTTCCCTCTTTGCCATCAACTTGTCTTCTATGTCATTCACTCGTTCTTCCACCTCCTTAACCCTCGTTGTTAGGACCTCTAGTTTGGATTGCATCTCATTTAATTGATTTTTAATTTCTGCCTGATTAGATCTAAATTCTGCAGTCATGAAGTCTCTTGAGTCCTTTATGCTTTTTTCTAGAGCCACCAGTAGCTGTATGATAGTGCTTCTGAATTGGCTTTCTGACATTGAATTGTAATCCAAGTTTTGTAACTGTGGGAGAGAGGACTGTTTCTGATTCTTTCTTTTGAGGTGAGGTTTTCCTTCTAGTCATTTTGCTCAGTGCAGAGTGGCCAAAAACAAGTTGTATTGGGAAAAGGAGAAAAAGAGAGAAGAGAAAGAAGAAAAAGAAAAAAAGAAGAAAAAAAAAAAGAGAAGAAAAGAAAAAAGGAAAAGGGGGGGCGGGGAAGCAAACAAATCAAAAAACAAAAAACAAAGGGGAGTGTCCTCTGATTATGCTGTAAATCCCTAGACTTCTGCTTACTGTAAATCCTTTGACTTCCCAGTGTTGCTTGGTCAATAATTTGTTTTTCCCCTGTCCATCTAGCTGGTCTTCTGGGGGAGGGGCCTGCTGTGCTGATTCTCAGGTGTGAGCACTTGGGGGAGCTGCTCTGCCCCTGCCTGGTGCAGGGCTCAGTGGGGGTTGTTCACCCCGTGAGGCCCCAGGAGGAACAACCGCAGTGGCGGGGCCAGCTCTGCAGCCCTGGAGTCAGCCCCCGCAGTAGCTCCGGAGCTCTCCGTCTGCAGGGCCTGGAGGCTCCGGGCGGGGCCGCTGATCTGCTCAGCTGGGGCAGGAGCGTCCTCGCTGTCCTGGGCCCTCCCGGCCTCTGCCTGTCCCGGGGGAGGCCGGGTCATGGGCTGTGTCCCGGCGCCCTGGGCTCCGGGGCCTGCGCTGCTGGATTCGCGCTCCCGCCCCAGAGCCCCCTCCGCGGAGCCGCCCCCGAGCCCCCCGAGCTGCTCCCGCCCCGCAGCCCCTTCCGCGGAGTCGCCCCCGAGCCCCCCGAGCTGCTCCCGCCCCGCAGCCCCCTCCGCGGAGCCGCCCCCGAGCCCCCCGAGCTGCTCCGGGTCCCCCGTGCGCGCTGCAGCCCTTAGGGAGCTCGGCGCACTCTCCCGGGGCGCAGGTGCCTGTTAGTGTCCCCGGAGCCCGAGGGCATCCCCGCCCTCCCGGGTCCTGCTCCACCTCCCCGCGAGCCCCTTTCCCCCGGGAAGGTCGGTGCAGCTCCTGCTCCTCCGGGACGGGGCTCTCCTGTCCTGGGGACACTCGCCCCGGCCTCAGCCCGGCTCCTCGCGGGCCCCTCCCCCTTGGAGGCCTTTTGTGTCTTTATTTCTTTTTCCCCGTCTTCCTACCTTGATAGAAGCGCGAACTCTTCTCACTGTAGCATTCCAGCTGTTCTCTCTTTAAATCTCAGGCCGAATTCCTAGATTTTCAGGATGATTTGAAGGTTATCTGGGTAATTTGGTGGGGACAGGTGATTGGGGACCCTACTCTTCTCCCATCTTGCCCCGCCTCTGTACCTGATTTTATTACCAGTTTTCATCTGAATCCACTGGGGAATGAGATGATTCTGCTTTTGTTTCTTGGCCAGGAATCACTGGATTCTGAAAGTCTTGTGAGGAGACGTGGCTATTACAGTCAACCACACACCAATTATGGGCATTTTAGACATAACACTTTCAGAAAGTCATTGAGTTACATATGAAGATGACAATAAAGACAAGGTGAAATAAAGGAAATCTATGTCATATTGTTTTTTAAAGGATTTGGAGGTGCTGGACAAGAAGAAAAGAGTTCCCAGAAGTAACTTGTTACTGTCTTTAAAATCTCAAATGGGGCAGGCCCTGTGTCCCAGAGGTTTAGCGCCGCCTTCAGCACAGGGCCTGATCCTGGAGACCTGTGATGGAGTCCCACGTCAGGCACCCTGCATGGAGCCTGCTTCTCCCTCTGTCTGTGTCTCTCCCTCTCTCTCGGTCTCTCATGAAAAAAAAAATAAATAAAAAATAAAAATTAAAAATTAAAAATAAAAATAAATAAAAAATAAAAACTCAGATGATGTCTTGAAGAGTCAAACATCATGGTTGGGACTAAATGCAGATTTAACAGCCATGTTTTGAAAGAGAGGGAGGTGGGTTGACAAAGGGAGAGGGAGAGAATCTTAAGCAGGCTTGTGCCCAGCATGGAACCCAACCTAGGTCTCAATCTTATGACCCTGAGGTCATGACCTGAGCCTAAATCAGGAGTTGGACACTTAACCAACTGAGCTACCCAGGCACCTCCAAATTTAACAACTTTTTAATAGAAGGGTTATAGTATTAGTGAAAGCTTATTCATATTATTATTGGTTTTCATTTTTAATTTAAAATTGCTTGAATTGCCAAAATATTGACATACCCCTCTAGGTATTAAATAATGTAATATGAACCTTTAAAAGTCCCATCTAAAGATTGGGACTAAATGGGGATGTAAATACCATCTCAGGATTATTCTTTTTTTAAGGATTTTTACAATTTATTTATTCATGAGAGACAGAAGCAGAGATACAGGAAGATGGAACAGTAGGCTCCATACAGTCCCCAGTGTGGGACTCGATCCCAGGACTCCAGGATCACACCCTGAGCCAAAGGCAGATGTTCAATTGCTAAGCCACCCAGGTGTCCCCATCTCAGGATTATTGAAAGGATTTGTGGACACAAAGCAAGTGCAACACTATATTTAATATGTAAACATTCAATCAACATTAACTTATTATCTCATACAAAATAAAATTAGGATATTCACTGAGGGCCACAGATAAGTATTTATTAGTTGTATTTGTGAAATGGTAAAAGGATAGAAAACTATTAGAATAGTGATTCACAAAAGAGATGTTATATTTCAGTTGAGTAGGATATGTAGGTGCAATTATGATTAACACTGATCAAAAATGTCTATTACAGAGAAAAGCAGAGAACTTCAGGAATAATAGGAAAGAACAATAGAAAAGGAAAACTAAGAAGTAAGACATTTCTTTATCAGAGATTTAAAAAAGAAAAAGTCAAAACTATTGCTTCCGATGTTATTCAGGCTGTATCCCATGGGCTATCCATCCTTAAATTGTCAGATTTCTGTGAACCTGCTGCAAACTCCATCAGTTAAAGATATCCTTTTGAATTCAACTTAAAATCAGTGATCCACAGTCCTGGTTTCACCAAGTTTAGCAAAGAAAAACTGTGATTTGTGAATGGTTATGTTCTGAATTAGACTATATTTAAGATTATACTTAACACTGAATTCACTGGGTTATTTTACCGGGAGAAGAAAAGGTACCATGAAAATAGTACCTGGGAAATTGCACATAACCTATGACCTCTTTAACTAGTGCAGTCCACAGTAGTATGGTGCAAATATGAATGAAGTCCATCAAGGGTGGGAAACGGAGAAATTCTGCAAACAGTACCCATTATTGTGAACTCTTATGTGATCAATGCACTTTAAAAATGACACTACAACTATTTGTAAATGTAAAGACAGCCATTAGCACTTCAAAAATTTGCTTAGCTAAATTTAGATTTGTCCATTTGTCTATTTTCCTAGGAAAAAACAAATGTTCTAAACACAGGGAAAGCCATCAACACTTCAATTTTTTCTTGCTGTTCAAGACTCTTACTGAAAACTTCCAAATGACAAAGATGGTATAAAAAAAGCAATAAAGTAGGATTTGTTTTGGAAAGTGTTTCTTCCATTTGTGTCAATAATCAACATAATAGCAGCACCTGGGTGGCTCTGACTTCAGCTCAGGTTTTGATCTCGGGTTCCTGGGATCAAGCATCAGAGGGGTGTCTAATTGAGTCTAATTGTCCCTCTGCCCCTCCTCCTGCTCATGCTTGCTCTCTCCCTCTCTCTCTGCCTCTCTCTCTCAAATGAATAAATAAAATACGTTAAAAAATAATCAATAAAAAAATAATCAATATAATAAAAATCACTACCTGAATACTTTGGCTTTTATTATTACTTACAAATTAAATAACTAAATTAAAATGACTGATCTAGTATAATCACATACATTTATGCCAAACTAGGGATCCCTGGGTGGCACAGCGGTTTAGCACTTGCCTTTGGCCCAGGGCACGATCCTGGAGACCCGGGATCGAATCCCACATCGGGCTCCCGGTGCATGGAGCCTGCTTCTCCCTCTCCCTCTGCCTATGTCTCTGCCTCTCTCTCTCTCTCTGTAACTATCATAAATAAATTTAAAAAAAAAATTAAAAAAAAAAAAAACATTTATGCCAAACTAATTTAAATCATTTTTTTCCACATTCATTGTTCATGTGATTCACAATCATATGCTATGATTATAGGGGTTGTTGTGCTCCATTGACTTAAGGAACATTATTCATGCCAGAAAAAAAATATTTAAAATTTGTTGAAGCAAAACAGGTTTTTGAAGAGGCATCTAACTGAGGAAGGAGTTTCTACTTCTCTGCTCTAAATCGTATTCAAGTGGCTTTAAGAGTTCACTCATCTTCAGAAGATGACTAACCTTTTAGATTGTGTCTGCACTAGGAAACCCACACACAATGATTTTGGAATGAGCCAAGTTCTCAAAACACAATTATATGTTATTATTTTTTCCATCTTCTGTTAGACCCATAATCAGATTGGAAATCTATAGTCAGTGATAATGGAGCATTGAAACAATTGTCCATATGATTCTAGCTAAAGAAACACTTTGATTTGAAATTCTGTATCTAAATGATGAAGGCCAGAGTGCTCCTTTGGTTTGAATGATTTGGATAATTGTTTCAGTTCTCTACTTCATCTTGCTAGTATAAATTGCCCAAAAGCAAATGTATGAGCTACCATATTCATTCAGTGCAGTGAAAATATGTACACATTTTGTGGAATATAAAATTTGCAAATGTTTAAAAGGAAATAAAACAGAAGACTATGGAAGGTATCATTTACATATTTTCAATAGCTCCTTTACAGAAAATAAATTACAGTTTGCAGGCTCACACATGTTCGCTAAACTGCATTTTAGTATAGCTATTTATCACTAAACTATTTCTGAAAATTAAACAAGTCTTAAAATTTGATTATCACAAATGATGAAGAAAGAAACCAGTAAAAATCTTCTAAGTTAAACATGAGATTAAAAATATATATGAATTCACTTAGTATCTGCACTTACCGGAATAAAACAATAAAAATTGTAGAACCAGAATACATGAAGAATTATGCACCTACATTGTTGCCATGCTCCGTGTTCCTGGCTTAGCTGTGTTTTTGTTGACATGTATTATGATTGCTGTGTACTAAACGCTAAGGGGAAGCCAACTATGCTTCCCAAAGTGGATCACTGTACTTGTTTTAGTTTCCCTTTGTAAACCTAAATTCTGATCTGTGCCGCAAGCAGTAAAGCAATCAATGCTGATAAATGACTAGAAATGGTTCTTTATCCCAGTCCTCACTGAATAGAAAGTTTCCATTATCTCGTTCAACATCTTCACTCTATCAATTTGACAGGGGCAGGCAGTGCCACACTTCACTGCTTTCACTTTGGAACAGTATTCTACTTATCTGTTTCTAATATGAAAGAAAAATGAAAAATAATAAAGTCTGGAGAAAACTTCTTGTTTGCACACATATAAATGCTGTCTTTCATCTTTCTTTTAATTTTTGTTCAGATTTACCTGGAACATAATAATTTACAATAAAGAGACATATTTTAAAAAGTCATAGATGATAGAGCCTAATTTCCAACGTGTTAGGTAAAATAAATGAAGTTTTCCTTGTTGGAAAGAAAAAAAAAAGCATTATCTTCTGTACCTTTTTTGATTCTACTGGATATGGTACTTTTGCTCACTTTTCAAGGGTTGGATAGCATCTTGGCTTCCTCCTGCGGCTTTGTTCTGGCAACCTGGCAGCTGAGAAAGTTACCTAATATGCACATATTGGGACTGTGTGAGTTCTTTTTTTTCCCTCCTTTTGTGAGCATTGTCTATCTCTATGGAGCAGAAGAGCATGCTGTAAAAAGAGCTAAGGTGTGAACCGGCCTGTCTTTGGCAGCCAGTCAGTAGGCTTTTGAGAAGAAAAGCGTCCAAGGTAACAGGGCAAGATGTCAGAAAGAAACTTTTTAGAACAAAATATAGGGAAAAGCATGGAAATTGCTTGGGCATTAATTACCAGAAACAGCCATTTACATTTTATTCTCTGCCAAATTTTTTCTAAATGCTGCAAAAACTGTCTTCTGTGTTCAGAGCACATTCTTTACAGGAGCAAGGTCCAACCTCTAAATATCCTAGATAATCAGCCCTGAGCATGAGCTTGGCCACTTGGCTCAGTCATGTTGCCTCAAACATGAGCAGTGACCTTTGGGGAATCTGAGTTCATGCTGCAAGAGAAGAGAATCTTCCTTTCCCTACACTTTACCTTGTATGTTTCTATGTATATTTCTGAAGATTGCACCTGTGAAATAAATGTCTTTTTGAAATGAAAGGAGCCCCTCATGGCTTAGGGGAAAACATTATATTTATATGTCTACTAACTCTGAATTACGATCTGAAATATTTCATCCATCTCATGTTTCTATAGTATCAGTTGTCCATCATTTCATTTTATTTTGGACTGTGTCGCTACAAAGATAGACATACCTAGTAGAATTTTTAAGCACCTCTTGAGCTTTATAACTCGAGAAGAGTTATAAAAATGATCAAATGTAACAGAAATCATTTAAACTTGCATCCTCTATATAACATTGGTAGAAGGAGAAATAGCTAAGGGTACCTTATCACCAGGCAGTGATCAGGATCTTCTGGACCCTAATCCTGGGATGGGACACTAATCAGTCAATGGGACATTCTAAATGTTAGTTCTCTACTCTAGCAATGAAGAAAAATAATGCGAAATTATATTTTTTTAGACACCAAGGACAAAACTCCTAATCAGCTTTAAAACTTACTAAATAGGCAAAAGAAAGATAGATCCTACTAGAGGAAGTAAATTATTGTTTGATTTTTTGCCATTTTTATCCCTTCTTAGGTATATTATGTATACTTTTTTTGTCTTCAGCAATAACCTTAATGCAGGTGGTTTTTAAGAAAGAAAGGAATGCACTGTATAGGTGTGGTTACTAATGTAAAATAATAGATTTGTCTTATGGATAAGAACTTCAGACGATGGTGGGTTTTTTCACCTCATATCAGTAAAAGCATTCTGCTACATTAATGCTTTGTACATATTTTGGGGTCAGATATAAAAATATGGTCTAATACTACAAAATACCAGGGTTGTTAGCAACAAGGATCTGGATGGTTTCTGGGTTCAAAACCTTCCTCTGTCACCTACTGGGTGCATGGCTTTTGGCAAGTTATTTGACATGTCTTTTCCTCAATTTTCTTACCTGTAAGTTGAGACTAAGTAGTTGTGCCTACTACTTAGAGATGTTAGGAAAATAAAAAGTTAATAACTAAATGGTCAGAGCAGTGCCTGGCATATGGTGAACCCTCCATAAATGTTGGTAAGATAAAATATATTTTGGGGAGACTGTTTTTTAATAAATCCTGACACAAAAGGATCCGTTTTTTCCCAAGAACTGGCAAGAGACACTTAAAGTCAAGCCACAGACAGTAAATACAGCTATTTTTACAATGTAGTAAATGCTGTTTGTATTAGTTCAATGTCAGGAAAGCAGTAGAGTAACCAGTTGCAAAACTGTAGGCAAGTGTTAAATGTGCAGTTAAGCTTTTAATATATTTGTACTATGCCTTTATAATCTTCAAACCTTGGTGTTAATCAAAATTAGACTTTGTGAGCCTTAAAAAGACTTGTAAATAATGAGATTTCTGAAAGAGTGATAATAACAATAATTGAGTAATCTCTGGAGTTCAACAATTTACTTTTTGGGGTAGAAAAGAATCATTTTCTATTGGCTTAGCTTAGGCCTTTGGTCTCCGAGTTACAGCTTTTTGAATAGGAGCACTTACTTAGTTTCCACAGGTGCATTTCCTAGGGCAGATTTATATACCTCATAAAAGCTTTATATAGCTCATAAATGCAGACTTTCAATCCTACAGGTACTGCTGGTCTGGAAGTTTTATTTTATTTTTCAGGCTGATGAAAATGACACCTCCTTGTTTTGAGATGCTACTATGAATGACAGAGCAATGGTATAAAAACGGAAGAAAATGATCGTAGTGAAAAAAGGTCTGGAAGAAGAGCTGTGAAGTGAAGTCCACAGGGAGAGTGAGAACTGCTAACTGGGAGCTGCAGGGGAGGAGAGCTTCACAGTGAGAGCCCAGAGAAGGAATGAGTGCTGCTGCATGAGAAAACAGGACTAAGAAAATGAAACAGTAGCAAGTGGAAGGGGAATGAGCTGGAGACACCGTACTGCATATTTACATTTCCTTACAGTATGCATATTTATTCTCAGGTCACTCTAGGTACTTTCACATCTCAGGTGAATGCAATTCAGAATTGTTTTTGTAAAAAGATGGTGAGCATTTTAAAAAAATACCTATTACATTAAGAGTAGAGTTTCCCCGAAATAGTTATCATAGTAAACTTTAGCAAACGTCTATTACATAGAGAGTGAAATAGAAACAGGATATATAATATTTCTCTATGCAGGGAATTAAGATTAGAAAGAGGGAAAGATTCAAAGAAGGAATTAGCTAAGGATTAGCTTTTTCCAGTTCAGCAAGATATAAAGCCTATATGGGGCCAGCAGTGGAGATGGAGCAAAAGATTGAGATATATTTTATTTTATAATTTTTTAGAGATTTATTTATTTTAGAGAGAAAGCACGGGGCATGAGCCAGGGAGGGGCAGGAAGAAAGGGATTTAGGACAATCCTGCAACCCTGAGACAGGGATCTGATTGGAAACCAAGTGTCAAAGGCTCAATCAACTGAGCCACCCATGTGCCCCGCGATATATTTTAAATATGAAATGATGTATCTAGTGCTTAATGTATGCCAGAGCTTATTTTTAATATAACATATATATTTCTTCATTTATTTCTCATAAGGATCCAAGAAGGTAGGTTCTATTATCATCCCCAATTTTCATAAAAAGAAATATAGAAATGTGTCAGTAGAGGGGTTAAATTAAGTCATCCAGCTATTAAGTGGTAAAGCCATGATTCCTGGGCCTCTGTGTGGTTGTAGACATTATACACTCCACAAAGAGAGCTGGCAATGCTGTCACTTGGGCTGATATCCAGCTCATGCTCCATTAATCAAGTCACAATGTATCTGCTACTTAAGCAAACTAAGCTTCATCTGATTACTCGGGCCAATGGCAACCTTGCAGAATTAGAACCCAGGCAGTCTGGCGCGAGATCGTTTTTAAATGTCACACTAAATATATTTGGGGAATGAAGGAAAGTGAAGAATCAAAGAAGATTCCCAAGTTTCTCTTTTAAGCAACTGGATTTGCTGTTTACCGTTCATACTGAATAATTTAAAATGTGGTAATTACATAAATTATGTTACACAGATTAAAATATCCTTGGAATATGACCTTTAATATGATTTCATTAATGTTTACAAAAACCCAGCAAGGTAGGAAAAATACCTTCGCCCCTTTACAAACCTTACAAACTTAAGTCCCAGAGGTTGATCTGCACCAATCACGTCAAGCATTGGCTCTGGCTTCTGGGTGAGACCAGCCATTGGGAAGCAGTGGCCAGAGATAGGAAGGAGGGAAGAGAAACCAGGGCATGTATTTCTTCAGTGGGACCACATCCCTCAACCAAATCAGATCTCCTGCCAAACAGCCCCTTCCATACAACCCACTCCCCCCACTTTTTTTGTTTGTTTGTTTGTTTGTTTGTTTTTAGATTTATGTATTTTGGGGAGAGAGAGTGTGTGTGTGCATGCGCTTGAGTGGGGAAACGGTGGGGGGCAGGGGGAGAGAGAGAGAGAGAGAGAGAGAGAGAGAATCCTCAAGCAGACTCCCTACTGAGTATGGAGCCCAAGGCAGGGCTAGATCCCAGGACCCTGATATCATGACCTGAGCTGAAATCAAATGTCCAATGCTTCAATTAACTAAGCCACCCAGGCGCCCCACACCCCTCTCTTTGTGTTCCATTATATAGATTGCTCCTCCCCCAGCTCTTCCCGGTGGAGGGATAATCAGAACTTTCTATTGTCACTAACGTACTTAAGTATTCTGGTCTCACTTCCTCCTTCCCTCATTCAAGAACTTACCCTTTATTAGATTCTTCTCAAACACAAAGTAATTACTTAAATTATCCAATCTGTTTCTTGACAGAACCCTGACCTAGACAGTATCCTTATTCACATTTTACATCTAAGGAAACTGGAAGTCACAGCTAATAAGTTCAGTTCAGTTAGAGAAGTGCGTGATGATAAGGGACAAAGATAAGGCAACAGTGAACAAAGAGGGCATGAAAAAAAGTTTTTAAGAAGGTTTTGAAAGTTCTAGAATTTCATCAGTTCAACAAACAGAAAAAGACATTAGAGGCAAAGAGCATCCTGTGCAAAAGGAGGAAAGAGTAAAAGATAAAGGAAGATTGAGGGAACTACAAATAGAGCTTTGCTGCTGCCTTGAAGGGAACCAGGAATGGTGAAAAGTGAACTTATAAAGGAATAAGAAGGAATAAAAGGGGTGGTCATAAGTGAACAAAACTATAGGATTTTGCTAGGAACGTAAGCCTGAGTGAGTAGGAATTTTAACTTGATTTCCCAAAGCCTGTTCATAATCACACAATAGCTCTGATTTTAAAGACAGTAATATGTATGTGCACATTTGCATACATTTCCTCTGCAATCATGCAGAGGAAATATATATATATAATATATATATATAATATATATTATATATATATATATTGATCGTCCATAGAGTAGTTACGTATATATCTCTGGACTAAGTGAAAACTAAATATTCTGCTAACTAAAGCCTAAAGCCCAAATAGTTTGAATGCTAGTGAGCAAAATTTTAGATGTGGAGTGACAAATCTACATACAGAGAGAATTACTTTAATCTTTAATAGAGGTTAAAGTTTGTCTCTGTATTAGGAAGAGAAGTAAAACATTATCCTAACATATGGGTTTTCATGAAATCTCATAACTTGCACAATTTTGTTTTCCTAAGCTTGATAGCATTTTAACATAATGACAAGATCATTAAATTAAGTGACATGTTTTGTCTGTGTTAGCAATCTGATTTTGAGAACTACTCCATAGTCAGCAAAAGGAATAGATAGAAGAGCGGATAATGCTGAGAGTAGATGAATTGTCAACTTCTCTACAAAAGAGATAAAATTAGCTTCAATGATTGACACGGAGAGTATGGGTTCTAGAGTCAGATCCTTAAGATAGATTAGTGTTTAACCCTCTGTCTCTGTTTCCCTATTTAAAAAAAAAGACAATAATAATAGCACCTTCTTCAGTGTATATCAGAACTGACGAAAGTAATACATATAAAGCACTAAGATTTGGTGGTGAGTAGTACCATGCAAGTGTTACATGGTACGATCCAAGACAATATATTAGCTGTCATGTTTTTAATGATATTTGTTGTTACTTTTAAAATCTCCACTTAGAAACAAAAGATGAAGACAAAGTCCAGATCATGTGATATCTAATATTTGAATAAAATCCCACAGCCAACTCATTATCACTTATCCATTCCTTATTCATATTACAAAATTACTTGGTGGTGTCATGTCATCATTATGAGAGCCATGAGGATTTTAGAGATAATTTACAAAATTCCAAATTTCCTGAATGTATCCCAAATAATTGTTGATATAAACATATATTGACATCAGCAATTCAAATTGGCTTGCTGCATTCGTGATAAATAATATGAACTATGCTTGCTTGTCTTTACTTAGTGGATCAAGAGAAAAATGCAAATTTGAAATACTAAGAACCATGATTGGGAGCAACACTTGTCAACTTTTCTTATTATGAGCTAATTTTGATTACACTATTCTCCAAATCCTATAGAGTTGATGGGAAATGCTGGCCTTGTGATAAGGGGCATGAGAGTGATAACATGGCAAATTCGTGATATGAGAGTGGAAAATTTGACCTTTATGAGAAGAATCTATACATTACAGAGAAAAAGGAATGTCCATCACATTGACCAGATAATCCTCCCAAGTCTATAGATAGAGAATACTTTTTAAAGGGCTTCCTAATGTCTCTCATAATTCCTCCTAGACTTTCAGTGTTTTCTATGTACAATTACAGAATTATTTAAAGTGCCAGATAAGTAAAACTTTCATGGTGGTAACAAAATGTGGTTTCTGTCCTTATTTGGGCAAATAAGTATACTAATTATTAAGATACCCCACACGCAAACCCCGTAACTGATACTATTCTCCAACTGGTTTTGTTTTCATATTTCTTCAGTGAGCATTAACCTAAGGAAGAATACTGAAAGTTGAGATGATAGAACATTTATGATAACACGGAGTTTTGCCTACGGGATTAAATATTGCTTTAATGTCATTAAGGTTTTATTTCCACAGTTTGGGAGTTTAAGAATAATCTTATCAGAAAGAACAAACACATTCACAATATTGGTAAAATAATTGACTGAAGTCTCTTCTCAGTCTGTATGGTCTTTTGCTTATGTGACTCATTTTAAATCAATATTTTATCTCTCTGCAATTATATTATTATTATTATTATTATTATTATTATTATGTTACAATACACTTGGAAGTCTATCAGTGAAAAGATGATGTTTTGAGAGAAAAAGAGATTTAGAGAACATAAACTTTTGAGAATACTTAATAAATGAAATTGGTTAAAGTACCATTTTTCCTAAGAAGCAGGCAAAGACAAAGTAGCTGACACAAATAATTGTTAAATAGAATATTATTCAATAATAGCTCTTTTCCTAAATAGAAAAGGAGAAGGAAGCTCAATTCAGGAACTAATTGCATATTACATAGATCAAAATAAATTCCTAAGAGAATAAGTAGTTAAATGTCAAAAATCCAATCATAAAATATTAGAAAATGCTAAAACAAAGAGCTTATATGAAATAAAAGGGGCAACATAAGTAAACATCATTTCACATAAACACTCACCTCTCTAGCACATTAGGGGATTCACTCTTTAGTACTCTATTTTTATTCATTTTTATTCATTATATTCATGAACTGAATATAATAAACATCTTCCCACACTGTACCAAAACTAGGAATATCCATAAGCAAGAATTGTCAGAAACCCCATTTGTATCTAGTACTGTACAATTAAAATAATTGTCCATCTATAAAAATAGAAATATAACACTTTCATCAATAACATAATTCCAGTTCTAACATTTGTGTTTAAATTAGTATTTTTATCCAATTCATAAATACCCAGAATATATACCTGATACAATATTCAACATGACACATATCAATTAGTTTATTTAGGCCAGTCTTTCATTCACTGAGTATATTATACTGAACCACTGGAAAATATTATTTCTATAGTTCAAAAATGGCTGCGTATTGGTAATGTCATATGACACTAGCTAACCTGTATCTAGCATGTATTTTCTCAACTTATGTATTTATGTATGATTGTCTAGATAACAACATGGTCATTCATACATCTTACATTTATTTGAAGTATCAGAAAAATATAAAAATATCAGAAATATCAAAATTTTCTGGCTGCTTATCAAGTCTTCTTTTAAATCAATGAAATACTATAAGCATATGATGGTTAATATAATTTAATACTTATATGTTGAATAAGAGGTTCTGCTAATCCCAATAAATTCAAATTTTTATTGCTTTCTAGGGACAAGGGGTAGTTTGACTACTATTAACAGTTTAGATCAAGGTAGTGGGACAATTTTACTAAGTATACTGTTTTAGAATGGCTTCAATATCCCTTAGTATTACTGAATAAAAGAAGAAGCAAAGATGGTGAAATAAACATATTATAACATGTAATATTATTTAGGATTTATAAACTGAAAATAAAGACTTATACCATTAATAAAATACTGGTATATTTAAAATGTTCACATGTAAAAATTTATTTCATTGATGCTATTTTATGTGATTTTCAATATGATCATTACAGAATTCATATGAAATGTAATGTGTATTCTTTATGAAGGCTTTCTTTTTCCTTACAAGTGACTCTCCTGTTCCATTGGTAAGTAACCTAAATGGGAATTAAAGCTAATAACTCTGAATATGTTAATCATGAATGTCTATTTAATCCATTGAAAATTTTCAATTATCTCTTTGTACACTTCTAGAGAGACTGAACAAATGAGATTAGAAAAAATTACACTGAATAATAAATTAAAATTGTATAGATTATAAAAAAAATCATGATGTGGTCTTTCTGCATTTTATTCAATGTGAAAATAAACCTATAGTATATTGTATTGGTTTCGAATGAGTCATGTACTTTTTTTCTTTCAATGGATAAAAGAAGATATTCTGTCAATGTGAAAGAATACCGATTTAAGACAATGCTGGGTTAAATTAATCTGGGGCAAGATAAATATTGATTTAGCCATGACTTAACTGGGTACTAAAGCCATCAAATGCCCTCTGTATTTTAAATTCTATTGTCTGTTTTTTTTCCAGTTGTTTGAAATTGGTGAGAAGTGCTTTACAAAACCATTATTTCCACTCGATAGCTATTTTGGAAAAGAACAAAGAAAAAAATAAGAATATTCTGTATGGGGTTAAGTAGTAACTCTTTATATTATTAATAACCAACTGTCTCTTATATATCTCAGATCATAGCTAGAATTAGCTAAGTTTGAAAAGCTGCTAAAAATTCAGAACCTGGTCTAAATATAAACCACAGCAATAGGTGTGTTTTGTGACAGAAGACATTAGCATACAAACATTTGATCTATAAAGTCAACTGCAAATAAAAATATCAAATTACAATAATATAGAGATATAATTTGGTAACAGTTTATTTTGTCTCACAATATAATATAGCAAGGAGCACTCAGTGTAGTAGCAAAGCTCATGTAGGCATGATAAATATTTTTTTCTCCTGAAGCTAAATAATTATCCTACAAATTAGACTTTTTAATATATTTTATTATTAATTCTAGAATAATTTATCCTCAAAAATCATGGTGCCTAAGTGTTACTATTTTTTCACCCAAATTAAACTGAGTCCTCTCTATGAACACTCATATGATGAGAATGTTGATTTACTGAGCACAACAAAAAATAATATCAGATATTTTCATTTAGGCCAGTGGATCTTGTTTCCATGCAACATTTTACTTACAACCAAATGATAGACTATCCATAAGTAATTGTAGTCTGGGTATTACTTTTTTTAAATATTTTTATTTATTGAGAGAGAGCATGCGCCCTCCACATGATTAGGGGGAGGGGCAGAGGAAGACGTAGAGAAATCTCAAACAGACTTCACCCTGAGCATAGAGCCCAATGGAGGCTGGATTTCAGAACCCTGAGATCATGACCTGAGTTGAAACCAAGAGTTGGTCACTTAACCCACTGAGCTACCCAGGAACCACTCTTTGACCCACTTCTGATTTAAATTATTTGTTTGCCTATATCTCACCTTATTTGAGACAGTGTCTATACAAATCTGGCATACCCATAAGGCAGTTGATAAAAATTTGAGTAATGAATAAATATTTGTTAAAAATTAATAAATATGAATGCAAATAGTGTGGGAATTGAAATGGAATTATGAGAGAAAATTTATAAAGCACCTATGCTGTATGTAATGCCAGAAGATTATTTTCATTTGGTTTAAACACAAAGTCTTAATTAATGTTTAAATATTAAAAACATTATTTTATGATAGTTAAGGTTTTTTTCAGGAAAAATAGAATAATACATAAGCAAGTAGGAGTTATAAAATACAAGAAAATGAGTGAGGATTTTTCAAATGTGGTAATAAGAGGATAGGTTTATATAATGTTACACAGATATGCATTTTTGCTTAAATTTAATAACTCTAATGAATAAAGCCAATGTTAAAGTATTCATGTATATCAAGAATCCTATCTGTTGTACATAAAACACTGCACTAGCATCTCCATTGTATCCACTATAGTTTTATATTATAATACATGCTTGGCAAGTACTTGTTGAATTGAAATTAATTAAGAATACATTTCCAGGGCAGCCCGTGGCTCAGTGGTTTAATGCCGCCTTCAGCCCAGGGCATGATCCTAGAGACCTGGGATCGAGTCCCACATCGGGTCCCACGTCGGGCTCCCTGCATGGAGCCTGCTTCTCCCTCTGCCTGTGTCTCTGCCTCTCTCTCTCTCTGTGTCTCATGAATAAATAAATAAAATCTTTAAAAAAAAATGCATTTCCATTCATTTTCAATTATCCATCATGATAAAGGAAGAAAATAAAGTGGCTAAATCAGCATCAGCAAACATTCCAGAAACCTGACTTCGTCAAAAGGAGAACAAAATACAAAACAAACATAATTCACACTATTCAAAATGCATAACCAATTTCTAAATATTCAGGAAATTGTATTATAAAGTTCTAGTTACTGACCTAATTTATATTAATTTATAGAAAGATATTATTATATCAAGTACAAAATATAATTTTGTATATGTGTTTTTAAAGAAAAAATTATTTGGTATTATTTCATAATTCTAAGTATTTGTTCAATATCAAGACATACACTAATACTCTTGAAATCCTCTGTAAATTATAGACCAATTCTACTTATATTTAAAACTGCTTCAACTACACTTACAGTAAATTCAATGTAAATAGAAAAAATATCATTCATATATCTTGTTTCATACTTTGAAGAATTAAATTCCTCATTCATTAATTTTAGAAAAATTATTTTTAGTGCTTTAAAAGTACATAAGAACGGGCAGCCAGGGTGGCTCAGCGGTTTAGCACCGCCTTCAGCCCAGGGCGAATCGAGTCCCACCTCCGGCTCCCTGCATGGAGCCTGCTTTTCCCTCTGCCTGTGCCTCTGCCTTTCTCTCTCTCTTTTTCTCTCTCTGTGTGTGTCTCTCATGAATAAATAAATAGAATCTTTAAAAATTAAAAAAAAAATAAGAAATCTAACATAACAGCATAATTTTTTTTTGGTGTGTGAATGACATTGAATTTAATAAAATTGAATGCTCTTATATCCCTTCACTATGGCCTTTTCAGAATATGATTTAAGTTAATCATGGTTTTAGACATGCCATTTATTTTATCACATTTGGTATTATGTGCAACATCAATTGCAATAATAGGTTCCTTACTATTAATTAGTACATCTTAAGCATTTAAACTCAATTTCTTTATGTCAGGTAATAAAAAGCCAGATCCTATTAAATGTCAATATATCATAAAGAGATTAATATAAGTTAAATTGATTTTGTAACAAGTCAATAAATTATACAATTATCAATAAAAATCCAAAGAGTTGTAGCAGTAAGGTTTTTCTCCCATATATATAAACACTAATAAAATAACAAGTAGTAAACAAATTTCAGAATTCTATAGTCAATTTAATGTGGAAGTAACTTTCTAGAAGTTATTTTCAGACATCTCCTCCCCACTAATAGTAAAGGATTGAAATCCAGCATTTCTTTCACAATATGTGCTGATTAAATGATCAGGCGTATAGTCTGTTCAGTCACTATAACTATATTTTTGAAATATGTTTACTAGAAATCTGCCCAGTTTCTTATAACCTGATCTATTAATTATTAAGGAGGTCTTCTTCATATCAAAAAAGCTTATATTTTACAACTCTTCCAGAGATTCTTTCTCATTCCAAATAAGTGTGAAATGACCTTTAAGTTTAAATTGTTAATCAACATTATTTCATAATACCTCAGTACAAATGACAACTTTAGAAAACTTCAAAAAATAATATTTAGCAAGCATGCACACACACACACACTCACACACGCATCATAAATCTATTTTTGTTAAAAATCTTTAAGCTTCTAGGTTGTATAATGCACACGCAGGGGGAAAGCATAAACTTTGGAATGAGACAAATCTGGATTATAATCCTTTCATCACCATTTACTAGTTTAAGTAACTTCTGGCTTTTAACTAACTACTATGAGCTGCTATTATTGAAGATACATTATTAACCTCCCTCTTGTTTGGATCTTGGGAAGCTGAATAGAATTCAACGAAAGCATGTAGCACATGGTTTGTCTTATGGCAGTGAAGATATTATAGGTAGGTATAGGATATTATTTATTTATAAATAGTCATATTCACGTGCAAGTGATTTATTTACTATCAAATTGGAGGTAAGAAGGTAAAAGTTTAAGAAATGACTAGAATATCAGTCATTTACCACTAAAAGTTGATCAAATAATCAAATTCCTAAAGAGACATTCGTGTATGGAGAGGTGGAAGATGGAGAGGACAGCCTCAGCCTGAATTCTCATTTCACTGATACTTGATTCTCCAACTGCTTTATGGTTTTATTGCATATTCTTGAATCCACAAAGCACTGATCCAAGCTTATGAAAAGCACTCTGGGATCATTTTTCTTTATGGTTCACATGGCAACTTCATTAGGGTTGCCTGGATTTCCCTAGTTATGTGGAGGATTGCCTGGGTTTTCTGGCAAGACTCCTGCTTATGAAAAATGATGTGGAAATGGCTTGAGACTAATACTGCTCTCTAGATATTATTTTGGTCTTTTGTAAAATAGATAAACTAATAGCCAAAATGTATTTTCCTTATGGGAAAAGAAAAATCAAACTATTATTCATTATTACTAGTCATCTTCCAAATTCTAACACTTTGCTAAGCTTTGTGAAGAATTACCAGAGCCTATTAATATTTCTTCTATAGTTTTAAAAATTTTAACAAATTAAAGCTTCATAGCAGGATGTGGGAGTGGAGGACTTATTCCACAAGTATATATAATAGAATCAATGGCCTCAAAAACCTCTGACATCCCCAGGAGAGCTACTTAGGGATGGCAGACTACAATGCAAAGGAACTAAATTATATCTTCAGATTTATACTTATGCTTTTGCTCTAAACTGCAGCTTAGAAAATGAGAAATAAGGATTAATGAGAAGTAATAAATTGTTATAAACATAACCCAAAATACTGCTGCAAAAACTGTTTTCAGAATGCTTTTCTTTTTTGCAAGGTAAAAAGCAGAAGTAAAACTTTACAATTTTTTCTAATATTTAATCTTAAGCTGTCAAAGATGCATAAATAAAAATTTGCATATTTAGTTTAAATAAGTTGAGCAAGAGGAAGTTCAATCAATGCTTATTTTAAACTCTTTCACTCTGCACGGTTTTTGGCTGACGTTTTACCTCTCTTTATTCAAAAGTACCCAAGGGAGATATTATCCTTCAGTCAAGTACACAGCTCTTGCATATTGCTGAGATTTTTGCTACAGTATTTGTTATAATAAACTAAAGACTGAAAAAGTCATCAGCGTGATTAGCCATGTACCCAACCTTTTCATTGATAGCATGAGTTTTATATATATTTAAAATAAAATTTATATTTAGGATAGAAAAGTTTTTCTTAACACCATAAAAGACTCAAATTACTACTCTCCATTGTAAAAAAATACTCTAAAATTTAGCTTCTGATCTTTAACAATATTCAATTACTATATTCCTTTTCTTCTGAAATGTTGGAGGAATGGATGTACCTATGTTTGATTTAAACAATCAATTCTATAATGGTTTTTATATAAATACTTGCCTATTAAATATTTAAATAACAACAACAAAGGAGATCAGATCTGATATATCAGAATAAGTTCTCTGAATCTTGTTCTGACAGTAAATAACCTGAGAGGAAAGGATTATTAAAAGTACATGAAAAGGGCACTAAGCCTATTCCCAGAAGTTCTGATTGTAATCTAACTGAGGATGTTGATTTTTTTCCCTTCCTTTATTATATGCACAGGTCTCAACCATATATATATTCACCCTGGTTTGAGGGGACATTAGTTATGGCTGAACACTCTGATTCCTCACTCCATCTGGACAATTTAACGAGCAGACTCCTTGTTTCAAGACCAAATGAGATAATGCATGCAAAATCATTTTGAAGAGTATAAAGTACTTTACAAATGCAAAGTATTATTACTTTCAGACAAGTAATTAGTGCTTTCGGCAATAAAGTACCTCTTGACAATAATATATGAATGACAGTTCTTTGGAAATGACCTTCTAATCAGTTGGGCACATACCTATGTGGTAAGTAGTGTAACTTCTTTTCCTGAAGAGAATTCAGGAAATTTTATAAGAACAAGATACATCAGGCTATAAATATAATATATACTGCCTAGTACTTTTCATTGAACAATATATAGAACTCTAGAAAATATCATTCATCAAACAAATAACTCAGAAGTATGTAATAACTATTTGAAATCAATTATATGCCATGCTACTGAAACATAGTAGAAATGACATTTATTTTGTAAAAAAAAATTCTCTGTTTAATCCAAATTTTTTTAACTCAAAATGTCTTTTTCTACTATATGTTTATTTATGAATCTATGGGACAGTGCAAACCTATTCTTTCTGAATTGGTATATTTCCTTTTTAATTTTAATCTTATTTATTTTATTGAGGTCTCAATACACCAACACGAGTTACTCTAATTCATTTAAATTATAATTTCTGAACATATATTATGACTGTTGGGAACAAAACAGGGTCAGTGACATACAGCAATTTCAGATCTTTTGAAGAGTTATGAGTAATGAATTCCACCACTAAAACAAAAAGAATGAAATGACCATTTGGGTATTGGAATAATATTGAGTATCACTAAGAAAGATATACATATATATTCTTTACAAAGGAACAGCACAGGTTTGAACCGTCAGAACTGTAATTTTGTACCATCTCACTTAGGCTCTGACTTTATGATTTAAAAGAATAAAATTGCAAGTGTATCTATAATGGTAACCTAATGTTAAAACCCAAACAGCTCCTGAGGTACAAAATAAATTAAACCTTCAGAGGACTAAAAAGTCAATAGCAAACAATTTATATTCAGTTTCATCTTTTAAAAATTTGTTTAATATTTCATTATTTGATCATTTATTAATTTCTTAAAGATACAAATGTATGTGATAGTCTTTATACATGGTCAATAGACTTGAAACAATAAAGGTTTTTTTTTTGAAAAGCTGAAAAGTGAATTGAATGATTTTTTTAAAACAATGAGGTTTATATTTCCAGAATAAAATCAAGCTTCTTTACAAAGTAGAGATTATATGGCAATACTGTTCTTTTCACCCCTTCAAAACTAAAAATCTCCCTTATACTAAAGACAACAAACAAGAAAAAAACCTAAACAATAGTAACAAAAACAAACATATTAAACTTAACAGAAAAAAAGAGAAATGGTACTAATTTGATTTCCTATAAGGTATATATACATATATATACACACACACATATATATACACATACATATATATATATATATATATTTTTTTTTTTTTTTTTTAATCTAGAAACGTGAGGACCCTATGGAGAAAAGTTTTATACCTCTAAAGTTTATACCATTTCATGAGAATACTTAGAAAAACTTGCTGTAGAACCTCTACTGTTCTTAAATTTTATATAAGAAATATTCAAATTGGGCAGCTCGGGGGCTCAGCGGTTTAGCGCCACCTTCAGCCCAGGGCGTGATCCTGGAATCCCGGGATCGAGTCCCCACATCGTGCTCCCTGCATGGAGCCTTGCTTCTCCCTCTGCCTGTGTCTCTGCCTCTCTCTCTCTCTCTCCTGATTAAATAAATAAAATTAAAAAAAAAAAAAAAAACCTTGTCAGATTTTTAAAAAAAGGAAATATTCAAATTGAATTTATTTTCCTAACTGTATAAGAAATAAGAAGCTTCACTAAGGGAAGTTATATTGGCCATGCAGCTGTTTTATTATCAGCTGAATCACCTTTCATAAAATATGCAAAAGAAAGATCTAGAGAGGGAGATTGGATTTTTGAATATTTTCAAGGAAGCTTCCTGTATGCTAGTTCTAGATGTACTACAGTTCTCTAGCTTCTCCTTTGGAGAATAAAATCCTACAGAAATATAAATTTTTATGAGTTTTAACTCCCTGCAAGAGATGAGGATATTGTTTATTTCAAATTTGAAAAGAATATAAATATTTTTATGATGTATACCTACCAAAAAATAAGTATCTTTACTAATTGTAATGACAATACCTAGTATATAATTAACAACCTATTTTATCAACTATGTTTTGTTGACCAACTGAACATTTAATCTATGATTATTATTCATTTTTAAAACAATCAAGAACATTGAAGTAGTTGATATTATCCTAAGGATTTATTTTATAAGCCAAGTACATTTTGGAGAAAAAAATGGACTAACATTGAATGAAAGTTATTTTAGGAATCCAAATTCTCCTGATTATTGCATTTCAACTTCGAGCTTTCTTTTAAAAACATGGGCTTAGTGTAATCATTTCAACAGAATATTTCTTTTCATAAAGCCAGAATGTTCTCTGGAATCAGTCTTCTCATGTATTTCTTGAAAGATTAATGTCCTATCATCTAGGCTAATCTGCTTTTCAATATTCTTTTATTTTCAAGTGCTGGACCTTTGTTGATGTTACACAGAGGTCATACTCTTAGGTTTATGGTGCTTAATAAAATTTTATTGCTTCTTTTCTGCCAATCTCAAGAGTATGTTAAATCTGTACATTTATAATTAAACACATCTTTGCTAGAAACTCATTCTCAAATAATAAAATGGGTTGTTCAATTCCAACACTTAGTTTACTTTTTTCTATATACTTAAAATATGCTATTTCGTCTAATTTTGATACTTTAGCCATAAATGTTTATGAATTAAAACTGTGATTAAAATAATGACAAATTTCAAAATAATAGATGTATCTATCACTGAAAACAAACCTTTGTCTTTACCAGGTGTACTAGCAGACCAAGAAAATAAACAAGATTTTGAAATAGCTTAATCTCAGAAGAAATAACCTAATAACTTTGTCCCATTGAGAATGCTATATCAAACTCAGAGCCGAGTTTTCTATTAGAACTATCCCCAAATCATTCATTTTGTCATGTTAATTGCCTCCAAAACAGGAGCCATTAACCTAGTCTGATGAGATTGAATATGTTATTGATATTGGTCTAATTAAATATTTTATGGACAATAACCATTATGTCAGAAGTTGAGATATGATAGCACCAATATACATTTTGTTAAAGTAATTTCTGTGACCTTTCAAATAATTTTCACAAACTAAAATAAATACATAGTCCTATCACAAGTAGATCATTTTAAGAAATAACCTTTTTCATGCTAAAAACAATTTATCATTCCAAGACATCAAGTTATAAATGCAAAGCTAACAAAAAATAGCTATTTCCACTTCGACATATAACAATATATTCAATAAAACAACAGCATTAAAAAGTTACTTAAACTTTTATCAAAATTCTTCTCATCATATTGTTCTTAAACTTGATAACAAAGCCAACATCACATTATATGAATGCTAATAAACCCACAGGCAGAAAAAGAAATTGAGAAGAAAAAAACACCTTAAAATGGCATTATATAATTATATCAGAAATCTCATTCATCTATACTATAAAGATATTTTCTCTGAAATACATTCTTTAAAAAATATAAATTGCTAATGCAATAATCAAATTTCAAGGAAACGAATACTTTAATTTTCTAAAGTAGATTTCTAGCTTCTAAATTTAAATGTACACTATAACATCCATGAATACAATTAATGTTTTAATAAAGATTTTTGTGACATTTGGATTTTACTATAAGTTATTTTCTTTTTTGCAATTATTTTTAAGGAGTCATTTATCTAAAGTACTTTAAACGTCTTAGACCAAATTAGTATTTGTTAAAAAATGGCAAAAGAAACCATTTTCCTAATTCTACAAAGTTTTTTTTTGTTCTACAAAAGTTCTTTAATAAAGTAATTTTAGAAGTTTTCCTCATAGAACTTTACAAATAGAATTTGTAAAGAAATGACTGAATAGAATGATTCAGTCATTTTCTCTTAAATCTTGTTCTGAAACATTAAGCCATGGTTAAATGTATTTCATTTGATCTATATTTAATACTACACTGGTTTAAAATGAGGTCCATCATATTTCAAAGATTAAAAATCTGAATTTTAAAGTTCTCTCTTAAATCAGTAAAGCAGTCTTTATTTCTATATTTAATATTTAAATATTTAATATTTAATATTATATATTTTATTTTTCACAGCTTTTATGGATTCTTCAGTGTCAGCAGTTGAAATAGAATCATACCTCCATTTATGTTTTTAAACAATTTTCCATCTGAGATAACATTCACTGGTGGTAGCTATTGCCAAAGCAAGACATTGTCATTCAAGTAGAAAGCACCCTAACTTATCTGCTAGTTTTGAATGTACAATTACAAATCTTAAGAACATAAAAACATTCTCCCTTTATTACTCTTGTGACTGACTTCAAATACCTTTTAAATATTTGATCATGATTCCCAGTGATAGAGTGCTACAGCTCAATAATTTATATCTTTGCATGATTCAGCATTCAATCTTGTGCTTAAGCCAAGGCTGTTTCTTTACTTACCCACAGGACACTAATAAAAAAGCATATAATACTTCATATCCAGGAATTCTGATTTTAACCTTCAGTTACTCACCTATGAGAAAGAGAGAGAAGAAAGAAAGATAATGGTTAGTGTTAAAAATGCTTAATGTTTCATAATACATTCAGGGAGCATCATGATATAAAAGGGCCTTTCTTTGTTGCTTTGTACTTTGATATATATATATTTATATTTATATTTATATTTATATTTATATCTATATTTATTAAATTATATATTATATAAATTATATATATGTATTTATATGATAGTTCTGCAAAGTAAATTTTACTTGAGAATTTGACATCATTATGATTTTAAGGTCTTTATTTTCTATGTCAACTTACTTGGGAAAAGAGAGAATCTGCCAGGAAATATAATCAATTTAGCTACCTGAACAAAATATCCTAATATTCCAAGTGCATTACCTTAAACAATATTTTATTATATTACTGCATTAAGACAAATGTTCTAGCAATGCATTTGTTCACTGTCATCTAAGCTGTTGATCTGGCTAGTTGACTTCTCCCTTTGGGCCCTTCCCTACATTCAAAGAGCTCAGAGGAAAGACAGGTTATCTCAAGGGAAGCTATAATTCCACTTCTCCAGCTTCCAGAGCTGAGCCACCAGAAGTTGCTATCCTTCAGTGGTCTGAGACCACACTGTTTTCTTTCTAGGATACTTCCCATACCATTTTTTTTCTGCTGTAAATAAGCATTAAAATGAGAATGATTTGGGCTGAAAACTACAAAATTTGACATAATCATGAAAAATAACTTGCAGAAATTAGTAGTTAAATATTATACTCGATGATAAATAACCTTACTTCCAATAGAAATTTACATTATATTTAGAAAAATAGCCACAGTTCTTCACCTGAGGATGTACAAAGCCAGAAGAAAAGATTTTCATCAGCACTGCTGCAGTTAATTCTCACAATAGCCCTATCAGGAGGTCTTATTCTTGTTATTTTTATTTTAAATTTTAAAAATACCCCCAAATAGTAGTAATACAGGGACTGATATTAGAACCAAAGTATGTTCCCCAAAAACGCAATAAATAAAATAACCCAAAGTCAATTTTATTTTTTTATTTTTCTTTTTTCAAGATTTTATTTATTTATTCATAGAGAGAGAGAGAGAGAGAGAGAGAGAGAGGCAGAGACACAGGCAGAGGGAGAAGCAGGCTCCATGCAGGGAGCCCGATGTGGGACTCGATACCCGGTCTCCAGGATCGCACCCCAGGCTGCAGGCGGCGCCAAACCGCTGAGCCACCGGGGCTGCCCCCAAAGTCAATTTTAAAAGGAGAATAGTTATATAGTATTAATCACTTCCAAAAACTACACTGATCATAAAAGACCAGAATCTACAACAGCCTCCAATACTATCCCCAGTAAAGTACATCTTTACTTCACCTTTATAAAAAGTATTGCACATGAAAGTGTACAATTTGATGTCTTATTACTTGAAACCAACTTCCGTTTTATGATACACAATTTTTTGAGTAGAAGAAACAAAAAGATATGAAGAATTAAGGTGATAGGGGTGCCTGGGTGGCTCAATCGGTTAAGCATCTGCCTTTGGCGCAGGTCATGACACCAGGGTCCTGGGATCCAGCCCTGTAGGGCTTCCTGCTCAGGGGGGAGCCTGCTTCTCCCTCTCCCTCTCCCTCTCCCTCTCCCTCTGCCCCTCCTCTCTCTCTCTCTCTCTCTCTCTCTCTCTCTTTCTCTCAGATAAATAAATAAAATCTATTTTAAAAAGAATTAAGGCAATATATAAGTATTCTGACCTAGAATTTGTACTATTTATATAAGTGTATATTATTGGAATTAATTTAATCAACCAGATTTTTAAAAGTTTTCTAGTTATAAGGTACTTCTCAAGTCTGATCAGTTTTTTCATTATATATAGGATATAGTCGTCATCACTGAGAGGTAACATGGACAAACATCCAAAAATTCTCACCTGTAAAACTGGGAATATGCTCCATAAGGAAATTATTTCTATTCTTAGAAATAACTTTTAAACCACAAATCACTGACTGAAATGGTATATTATTTAAAAACATATTTCCAGGGATCCCTGGGTGGCGCAGCGGTTTGGCGCCTGCCTTTGGCCCAGGGCGCGATCCTGGAGACCCGGGATCGAATCCCACATTGGGCTCCGGTGCATGGAGCCTGCTTCTCCCTCTGCCTGTGTCTCTGCCTCTCTCCCTCTCTCTCTCTGTGACTATCATAAATAAATAAAAAATTTAAAAAAAAAAACATATTTCCAGTACATGTGGGAAAGTTCAAACCTAATAGATATTTATAATTATGGCTAAGAGTTAATCTCAGCCTTCCAGTAGTTCCTCGTTCCTTTCATTCTATCTAATCTAGTAGTTAAGAGCTTTGATTTTCTGGAGTTTGACTGGCCTGAGTTTGAATGCTATTCTCTTATCCTTGATATTTGTGTGCCTTGGTGGTATCTGTGTGACCTTGAGCGATTACATAATACATCTAAGCCTCCTTAACTTAGACTTCAAAATGGCATAACAGCCTTCAACAAATATTGTTTAATAAATATTAGCTTTCCGTTTAACAAATATTACTTAAGGGCCTAGTTAAAATACTAGATTCTCTGTAAATAACTGGAGTTGCTTAACTCTAGTACTCCGTATGAGTCTCTCAATCATGACAGAAGTTTATCTTCTAAGAGAAGTGAATATCCATTGATGCTTTTTCTACAGCACTTTCTGCTAAAGACTCCTCTGTCACTTAAGTCCCCATTTATACTTATATCAATCTTACAAATGATTTTCTTACACAGAATCCACCAACACCTCGAAAGATATTAATTTGTGTGTAGAGAAAGAGCCAAAGCTGGTTGGTAGGGAGGACCTATTTGTAACATAGCTTGTATAAAGGGATCCATTCACGTATTCCAAAATTACATGAACCACAGAGAAATGATTTTATTAAAAATTAGACTACAGTCTCATCCTCCAACTCAAAAGGAGTTTAAAAGTATATTTAAATGGTAAAAACATCTATTTTTATCTTTTATAATTAATTTCCCAAGTCTAAGTGTTCTTTAAAAGTCAACTGAAGAAAAATATTAAGTGAAATATTTTAATATACTTTTGATACAAAAACAAAAACCTCACCATCACTTTTATTCAGTTATTATGCTTACATTGTATAGTTAGTTATGCCTAGAATGGACCTCTTACTCTCTGTCCCAATTACAACGTAAAAGATGCTACAGAAGTGAGGAAGATTAATAATTCCAATAATTTATTTAATATATGTAAGGACACCTTTGGTGAGAGAAGTATTTGTTCTTTTGTAAGGAGCAGCAGGGGGGAGGTTAGTAGGGAGCTAATGCTAGAGATGGATGATTAGCTGGAGCAACTCTTAGTTGTACATTTTTTCTCTCCCATAATGCCCTGGGAATAACATTATCCGTTCTCCAAATATCATGAGGTAGAAAAACAACAGACTTCTCAATGCCAGCTAGGTTTCAAGCAGGTAACAGCAGGGTAGCAATAAAACCTGATGTGTCTGAAAGGAGATAACAACAGGTGCTGCAGGCCAACATACCCTGAGCCCCTATAAGTACCATCTAACAGAATCGACTTTTAAAAATCTGCTATACTCTTTTTATACCATTAATTACCCCCCAGAAAATAGAATAGAAAATACAACTTGAGATAGCTTTATAGAGGAAAGCAAGCAAAAGAGAGAGGGAAAAGATTATATCTATAAAATAACATCGAAATAAATTTAGAGAGATTTTGTCATGTATGAGATGGTACTATAAAATAATATATAATTATAATGAAATTACAATTAAAGTTTTAATACAACTTTTGAAGAAGTTAATGAGATTATTATAAAAATGTACATTAATAAATAAATGTCTACAAATATCTATATCAATTATGGAAAGAGCAAATAAAGTCAAAAAGTGCTTTTAATAGCATATCAATTTTGTATTTTGCAATTTATCACTCTAGCAATTGGCAATTCTTGCATCAAAATAAAGTGTGGACACATAATCAATTTTTGTAGGACATTTTTTTTTAATATTCCATTCCAATAGAATTCATAAGTAATTAGAAATTCAGTTTACAGTGCAAGTTTTCTCATCCCTCAAAGACTCCAAAGCACAGAGGCCCCAGGAGGCCAAATGTCACTCAAACTTCCATGATGGCAGGCAACAGCTGATCAAAAAGCAATATAGCAAATGATTGTGGTCAGAAAGTGTTCAGTGTTATTACAGCGGAAATGTCAAAGAGTCATCCGCATGAAGCATCCTATATTTGATTTCATCTCAAAGTTGGATGTGACTATTTTTTCAGTTTAGAAATTTGGCCTCCATCTCTCTTTGTCACAGACTGTAGACCAACGGAGTGAGAGAGAGAAAGAGAGAAATTACTCCTTCTCCCTGAACCCCTAGCAACTACTATTCTTTTTATTGTTTTTATTATTTCACCTTTTCCAAAATGTCATATAGTTGGAATGATACAGTAAGTAGCCTTTTTAGACTTGCTTCCTTTACTTAGCGATGTGTACTTATGGTTCCTCGATGTGTTTTTGAGGCTTGCTAGTCATATCTTGTTATGAATGAGTAATATTCCATTGGATATTAGATGTACCACAGTTAGTTTATGAATTCAACTATTAAAGGACATTTTGGTTGCTTCCAGTTTTTGGCAATTTTAAGTAAGGTTGTATAAAACCATTTGTATTCCCACCAGCAATTAAGTTTCTGGAACATCATATCTTTGCTAGCATTTGGTGTGGTCAGTGTTTTCAATTTAAGCATTCTCGGAAAAGTATAGTGGTGTCTGCTGTTTGAATACACAACTCCCTGATGAAATGATATCAAACATCTTTCCATATATTCATGTGCAATTTGTATCTTTTCTTTGGTGACATGTCTATTCAGACCTTTTGCCCAAGTTTTTGATTGGGTTGTTTGCTTTCTTACTGTTGAGTCTTAATAGTTCTTTGTATATTTTGGATACAAGCTTATTGTCAAATAAGTGTTTTGCAAATATTTCCTCCCAGTATTTTTTCCCCATAATCTCTTAAATGAAAGATTAAAAAAAGCCTGTGCAATGATCTAACTATCCACATTAAAGATCAGAAATAAATATAATCAGAGGATACTTCCTTAAAGTGGTATGCAAGTTTATAAGATGTATATAATCTTTCACACAAGGTTCTGCTTTTTATTTTCTAAAAATATTTCTGAGCCAATTGAGATCATGTTGTATCTGTATCTATGTGCCTTTCTCTAACAGTTTTAAAAATAGTTCATCATAACATCTAATAGTGGCTCTGCAGTATTTTGACCAATAAAAGAACATGTCATGCGCCAATTGGACAAAATCAGTAAAACAAAACAAGAGCCAAACAGACAAAATATTTGAAACATAGCACCACACACACACACACATACACACACACACAGACAAAGGGACCCAAAGAGGTAGAGTTGAGAAATATACTGATATGCTCTAGATTAAAGAACAAATCCCTTAAGCATTATCACTTTTTGAAAGATATAATGACAACTTTTTGTTCTGTTTTGTTTTTTAGAAACCTGGGCTCAAAGAGTAACAAAAGCTCCCTAAGTCTATGTCCTTTTTTTGGTAACTGGTCAATAAACCTCCTGAAAGTAATATCCTACTGCTGTGTCCTTTATGGAACCCAGGAAGCAAAATATTGACTATAATCATAGAGGTGACCTATGTTTGCCCATCTCTTGACCTATGTTTTCCTTCCTTTTCTTATATTTATCCTCTTATTTTCCTCCTAGTTGGTCTTGTCTTGATTACCACCACCATGTTTAAATATACTCTGCATAGCACTCTACAATTTTTTTAAAAACAAGTAGCAATGGAAATCTAAACAGGTGACACAACAATGTCATATCTGATTCCATTGTAGAGACTCTTCTTTATGTGAATCAGGGATATTTTTCAAATAAAGAAAAAAACATGCATTGAATAAATGGAAAAAGTTTTCCATTTGTTATACATTGAATTGTGTACTGCCAAAATTCACATGTTTAAGTCTTACTCTCTCAAAACTCAGTATGTGGCTAATTTTGGAGATTGAGCCTTTTAGGAGATAATTAAGGTAAAATTAGTAATCAAAAAAAGACAGAGAGAGAGATAGATAATTAGGGTAAGATTAGATCATATGTATGGACCCTAATCCAATAGAATTTGGGTCTTCTTTTAAGAAAAAAGAGATTAAGACAGAGATGACACACAGATTGAGGGATGACCATATGAGGGCACAGTGAGACAGCAGCTATCCACAAAGCAGAAAGAGAGACCTCAAAAGAAACCAAATTTTTCAATACTTTGATCTTGGACTTCTAGTGTCCAGAACTGTGAGAAAGTAAATTTCTGTTGAATAATCCCTGTGTTTATGGTACATTGCTATGACAGCCCTAGCAAATTAATACACCTGGGCTTCTCATGTATCTACATCTTTTGTGACAAGAAAGTTCATGATGATACAGGGTTATGGATTATTAAAAAACAAATAACAAACAAAAACCCCAACTCTTTATTGTCCTTAAAATATTTTTAAGAGGATTATTGCAGATTGCTTAATTTCTCCCAATTTCCCCTCTATAAGCAGTATGTGATAGTTAAAACTGCTGTTAATGAGACGTAAAAATAAAGAACAGCAGTAGAAAGGGTTTCCTGAAGCATTTGATGGAGCTGCTCCTTTCTCTCTGCATCTGCTTAGTTAAGGTTTTTAAGCACAAGTCTATTTGTTACATAACTGGATAATGACTTAATTTGGACGAGTTAACAATTTCACACCTTCTAAACATAAGGTGAATACTAAGGAAAATCACTAATCTAATATCCTTACATAGGTCACTTTTATTACCAATAATGGAACGAGATAAACGTGCACTTTCAAATTTGAACACTCGATTACTTGCACTAATGGAGGAAATAAGAAACATAGATAATCTCAGACAGTGTCATTTAGGTTTAGCTTTGGAATATATTTGTTTTCTCATTCCTTCATATTTGATATTCTACAGATCCACATCCACCCAAATAATGAAGTTACAGTATTTAAAACAAATACCAGAATCTCTGAAGCCTATCACCATATGCCTGTGCCTAAAGATTTCTTTATGAATGTACTACTTGATGAGAAAGCAAGGAATAAATACTGTAGATTTTAAGAAAAGAAAATAAATCCTGTAGGTTGTGTTTTTGTTTTTGATTTTTGTTTTGTTTGGTTGGGGTTTGGGTTTTTTTGTTTGTTTGTTTGTTTTCTAATATGTAATTTGTCAGGCCAGGCCAGGCCAAGGCCTGAAAAGAGGGAATCCCCCATTAGATTCCATTTCTTACTCTCTGCTATTGCCAGTCTAAGTTGATTGGCAGCATCATAGTTACTGATCTATATTAAATATAGGAAAGGTCATTTAAATGTCTTTCTCATCAGTTTAATAGCACAGGTTAGTTTACAGATTAGTTATAAATGCTGGAAAAATAACAGAGTGACTGTTTCTAAAGAGACAGAATGCATTATTAGTAAGTTACAGTGCTAATAGGTAAAGGTCAGCTATACATCTTTGGCATGACAAATACAACATCAGTTTCAGAACAGACCTTAAATACCAACCCCATTATCTTCTCCACAGTGTCCATTGCAGTCGCTATAAAACACATATCCTGTTTTGTCATTTCCTGTTTAAAATCTGTAAATGACTTCTCTTTGCACTTGACATAAAAGCCATGACCAATTAAAAAGCTATTAAAAGCTATGACCAATTTCTACCTGATATGACTGCTGACTTGCATTGAATATTTTTTTTCTTAATTTAACTAACATTTACTGACACCATAGGTGCCAGATTCCCAGGAATATAAGAAACCCTGACCCTATAACACTTTCTATCCAGAATGGGGCATATGAAAAATAAATAATGACCATACAGGAGAAAATATTTTAATGGTATTAGTAGTCTTGAAGAGGAAAAAATTAACTTTGCAAGTTTTGTAGAAGTGACATTAATGATTGCTCTAATAAGTGATGTAGGAATTAGATATGCATAGATGGAGAGGGCAATTTAGTTTGAGGGCAAAATTTGAACAAGAGTGGTGGGACCCAAAATCTCAGTGAATAATAAATTGTCTAATTTGACTAAAACATAATAATAAATACAAGCATCATGTAAACAATATGCTGTAATTTAATAGATATCATTTTTAAAATTTTTTTTAAATTCAATTAGCCAACATATAGTAGATCATTAGTTTCAGATGTAGTGCTCAATAATTTATCAGTTGCATATAACATCCAGTGTTCATTTCATTTTGTTCTTAGATATCATTTAATTATTATCCAAACCAAATACATTACATATTATTATCTCCAATTCATAGATGGGAAAACTAAATAAAATGTGAAGGCTCTAAATCGCCTATTAGTCAAGATCCTCCAAGAAGGAGATGCTAAGAGACAATTACACATGCAAGAGATTTATCAGGAGAAAATGACTGCGTTAGCCAAAGAGATAGGAGCCACGAGAGGTTGGAACTATCCGTTTGTGAGGCAGGACTACACTGAATTAATGGAAGAAGGAAGGAAAAAAAGTTGAATGGAAGCATTTCAAAATGTAGCACAGTTCCAAAGAAACGTGGCAAGGCCATCTGGTATCCTTCAAGCCATCAAAGGAGTCATTTATCTTCCCAGAGTGGGCCTGTCTTAATATCTCTGCCATGTTTAGTCACTGGCTGGTAGTAGTCAGTGCTCAATAATGCCTCGACATCAACCACAGTGATGGACTTCAGAGCACAGAGACTGGGGTCATAGGCTAGTCCCTGAAGAGGTCTGAAAGGAATATTCTCTCTCTCTTTCTCTTTTTAAAGATTTTATTTACTCATTCATAAGAGACACAAAGAGAGAGAGAGAGAGAGGCAGAGACACAGGCAGAGAGAGAAGCAGGTTCCATGCAGGGAGTCCGATGAGGGATCCCGGAACCCCAGGATCAGATGCTTAACTGCTGAATATTCTCAAGGCTACCACAGCAACAAACTGACTAGGGACCAAGTCTATGTAATTAATGTAACCAAAATACAAAAATAAAGGTGAAAAGCAGCATTATGTGTACATTTTTCTCTCATAAACTAACTCCTTCAATAATATTGGCCTCTAATATTTTTAAACATTAACTAAATCAAGATAAAATATTGATTTCTTGTTAAATTTTATTCTTAGATTGCATGGAATAGAAGCTATCCTTTTTATTCTCAAATATTTTCAAACAGTAATGGAATTTTTAGTTGCAGAAACCATCTAAAGTCAATACCAGCACACTTAAATTACAGATGAGTTATTCAGGGTGAGAAGATTTCATATTTGCTCAGAGTCACTAAAAAAATTAGTGTTAGTTGGTATTGAGTACAGATATCTTGACTCCTGTTTATAGTGTTTATCACCATTTACCACCATTTTCCCCCCTCTCATTTCTCTTTTTTTCAGTTTTATAGTCTTACATGCAATCATTTCTATCAGGATAGCCCTACAGGTCATTTGTCACACCTTGCTTACTATGACATAAAAACTAGCATCTTCATAAAGATACAGCATAATTTCCACAGTACTTTTCAAATTTCAAAGAGCTTTCACATCTACTAGCTCAACTGAGTTTCATATTTTTTTTTTTGGTTTGGTTATTGTTTCTATATTAGACTAAGAACTCTGAAAAATTAAATTTGATGAAAGTAGTTTAGGATTTTGGTTACTATTATTCATTTGTTCATTTTGGTGGCCAACCAAATTTCATGCTATGAAGATGAAGATTAATGGAATCCTTTTTTTTTTTCCTTTTCATTTCTATCTTGTATCAGAGAATTATCTTAGAAAACTATGGATGTAGATGAACCACATTAAATTGCTGCTATTCAACCACTTTGGACCAACCCTGGCTATTTCTTACATTTCATCATAATAATTCCTGTCTTGAACATTCAAAATATTGAAACATTTGGGAAAAGTTTATCAGGGAAATAATATAATCATTATTATTATTTTTTAAAGATTTTATTTATTTATTCTTGATAGACACACAGAGAGAGAGGCAAAGACACAGGCAGAGGGAGAAGCAGGCTCCATGCAGGGAGCCCAACATGGGACTCGATCCCTGGGTCTCCAGGATCACACCCGGGCTGAAGGCAGGTACTAAACTGCTGAGCCACCCAGGGATCCCCAATTTAGTTACTAAATTTATAGAACATCAAGATTACATGAGTCTCTAGAGGATGCTTCATCCAGTTTTTTAATCCTAACATGAATTCTCCTACAATCACCCAGGCAGGTTGCATCATCCACTCTTTAAAGACACCTAGCAATGACAAACTAATTTCAGATAGCTATGATTATTAGGGATTTCTATCTATATTCACTCACTGACCTTAGCTATTCTTTATGTCTTATAGGCTCAGTTTAGATTATCATCCACAGGACAATGTGTTCAAATGCTTTTTAATGTATTTTTCATAACCAAATAGTCTTCTTAAATTTGAACTTGTTGGTAACCCTGATCATTCTTCCTATGATATTATTTAACTATTACGGTCATTGTTCTATTTTAACAATGTCTTTCTCAAAATACAAGTCTAATGACTGAACACAATATCCCAGATATGATTTTATCTTAGGAGATTTAAATTTAATGTGACTATTACCTTCCTTAGCATAGTCAATATAGCCAATACCTATCATCATCAGATTAAAAACATATACCCTGGGCAGCCCCGGTGGCGCAGCGGTTTAGTGCTGCCTGCAGTCCAGGGCCTGATCCTGGAGACCCTGGATCGAGTCCCACATCAGGCTCTCTGCATGGTGCCTGCTTCTCCCTCTGCCTTTGTCTCTGCCTCTCTCTCTCTCTCTCTCTGTGTCTCTATGAATAAATAAATAAATAATAATAGAAGACTTATACCCTAATTATTCAACTAGTCAGACACCGAGAGGCTTTCAAGGGTGTGAACTATATGTTTGACATTACAGGGAAATTCATAAAAAGAATCGATATTTTTCTATTTAAATATGTTGGCACTGATAGACTATGTCACATTAATTTATTTATTTATTTTTTGATGATGTCATATTTAGCCAGTGGCATAGAATGCTGAGTATATTGGTCTTGGTCTATGTCCTGAGGAAACATGTCACCAAGTCCCTCCCCCACCCCCTGAATTATGTTACTTTAGAGACCACATCATGAGTATAATTATCAAAATTGGAGCTAATTGACACTTTTTTCTCAGTTGAAATCTCGGGAACTAAAAAAGACCTGGAAATTGCCTGAGGCTCACAGGCAACATCTTAAAAAATTACTACTATTTTGTTGGAATATTTATATGGATTTCTAGTGTATTTCACTAGAAGTGTGGAAAACAAGAGCTTACTTTTAAAACCTATTATTAAAATTTGGGACTTTTTTTTTTTAATTTGGGACTTATTAACCAAAAAAAAAAAAAAAAGACAATATTCATTTTATCAGTCTCTGTTACAACTATTAATATTTAAATATGATAGGGGATCCTTGGGTGGTTCAGCCGTTTAGCTCCTGACTTCAGCCCAGGGCATGATCCTGGAGATCCAGGTTCAAGTGCCATGTCGAGCTCCCTGCATTGAGCCTGCTTCTCCCTCTGCCTGTGTCTCTGCCTCTCTCTCTCTCTCTCTATTATGAATAAATAAATAAAATCTTTAAAAAATATTTAAAGATGATAAGCATTCCCACTTACTCAAAACTATATGAAGTTTAGAATAAATTTAAAAGAATTCATTTGCCTCAAGCTACATGTGGTTGTATTTCAATAATATCATGTCTCTAGCTTGATTATAACCTTAGCGACTAAAATGTTCTTGGCCAATATGCTCTTTCTCTAACTGACAAGTGTATAACGTTTTTCAAATGGAAAATAGTTTCTTTATATAGGTGAAGTTGTGACCAGTAGTTGTTTTGATATCATGCAGGTTATAAGAATATTTTTAAAAATCAATATCAAGGTCACTCTCTAGCATATAACCAATTTTATTCACTTTTTTGACTAATGACTACAATTTTCTTTCACAGTAGCATAACAGAAAAATGTAGTTGCTTTTAAGGCTTATTCCCTGTATTAGGTCTCTTGGAAATATATGTTGAAAGAAGATACCAGGGTTTTTATATAAAAATAATGTATATTTAGGCAGGGTTGATGGCTACTTTTAAAGTGACAGTTACCTTAAATTACTATTGGTAGCACTTTGATATAGCAACTGCAGTTCTGTTTTGAATTGAACAGTTTTGAAGTGAAGATTTTAGGTTATAACAAGGTCAGTGTATTTTTGGAGTTTGCTTCTTCGGGCAATACATTTAGGAGTGCCTGAGTTTCCCAATACATTAAATTTTACTTAAAAAAAAAAAAAGCAAAACAAAGCAGCAAAGCTCTCTAATTAGGAAACGATGTTACTACTTCCTGTAAACGTATGAGTTCTTTGTATTTGGAGTGTCATACAATACTATTCCTTTCTGTACTCCTGACATCATATTGTTGTTTATTAATATTTCAGAATCACCATTATAATACCTCTCCTATTAATTCTATGTTCCAATTCATTGTATGTTCAAATTGCTGTTAGGATAAGTCTTTAAAGCATATATGAAGTAATACATTTTACATAATTATCTCCATAATACTCAAGTTAACCATTGCGTTTAATCTTTTAAATCTTTTTAATCTCATTTTTTGTAAGTTTCAACTGGGAGGTAAGGTAGACTAAGTGACATGGACAATCAGAGTAACCAGGTTATATTTCTGTATTACCAGTTGTAATTCTAAATACAATTTTAAAAATAGCCATCACTGCATAGTAACACACAGTTTTGTACAAAACACCCAAGCTATTATATACACTTTACCTCTCTCTGCCCTCAGCTACCTCATGCATGGTATTAGTACATTGACTTGCTTATCTCTGAAGGGTTACTTAGAGTATTCAGAAATTATGATGTGTTAACATTATTTAAATACCAGGCTGATAGTATTGAACTGAACTCTGGTTGCAGTGCTGGAAATAGAGCAAGCTATACCAAAAATGTTGTGTCATTACACTTTGGTTCCTTGTTTATACGTTCTAGAGATCTTTTATAATCATTCAAATAATTGGAGGGTTTGGATAATGCTTATTTTTCTTCTCTAAATTAGTTTTATACATTTGGCTAAGCCTAAAATGTAACCTACCTTTGAGTGACCTTCTATTCATATCAAGCTACCATATAATTTCCATTTTTATAGTTATTTTTTAAAATACTACATTGCATTTTGCATAATTTATTTCTGTATATCATAAAGTATTACATCATAAATAAAATAAAGTTAATTTTTGTTATCAAATGACCAAAGACATGAGGGAAGCACTCTAATGTAAAGTATTTTGTTTTGATGGAAACATTTGCAAATGTTTGATTTATGAATACCTAATTTCTAATTATACAACAAAGTTCTTTAAAAGGGAGAGAAAACTTAACCAACATTTAAAAATTATATAAATATTTAAGTAAGTGTAATTTTTCATTGAAACAGTTTTCCAAAAATGGAATAACATTCTATTATCATTACATTTAAATAATTTCTTTTCAATTTCCATTTATACTTGTTATGGTACTTAAACACTATTTCTTATTTTCTTGAAAATTGAGAATGAGACCGTCTGCTGTAATCTGAAAGTGTTAAGTTTACAAGGACAAAAATAGCATTAAATAGCCAGAGTGATTCCTTAAATATCTATGATTTCTCTGTTCTAATTTGTTTTCAAAATTGCTAACATCAGTTGGCATTAACTGTTATAATATTTTCATGCCAGGAAACACTATTAGCTTTCATTTAAAAGAAAAGTCTCACCAATTTAATATGTAAATATAGGTACATTGGCATTAATATTTTCTAAAAGAATTCCACTTTCATTTGCAAAACTATAAAATTGTTCTAGTTCTAAATAGATGCTACTTAGCTTCATTTGAGTGTGACATCTGTACATGTGAAGTGCTTACATCCTTCATTACTTAGTATTTTTCACATGAATCTATAATGACATATTTTCTGATACTATTCTATCTTAATTTCAATTCTATCCCTGAATTAATTAAGTTGGCTATGTTGGTATTAACAGCTTTGTCAAATAAACATCAGCAAATAATTATTTTATAACTGCATGCTAATTCTATGATAATTATAAAATAAAGATATACATATAGATAAATGAATACCCTTCTCTATGAGCTATTCTGTTCACTATTTTCTAAGCACTCTGGACTTTGGTGACTAATCACTTAATATTTTAGATGAATATATTTTTTATTCAATTTTTAGAGAACCTTAATATTACATGATATACAGCTATAAGTGAAAATATATTATCACTAAACTAAGTTATAAATATTTTTCTAGGGCAAAAGGAGATTAGATAATGCAAATAACAGACATGTCAATGTAGACTTTGAGAAAAAGTAGAAAACAACTCTCTTTCTATTAAATATTTCAGGGCACCTGGGTGACTCATTTGGTTAAGTATCCAACTTTTGGTTTTAGCTTAGGTCATGATCTTGTGGTGGTGGCATCAATACCCGTCTTGGGCTCTGAATTCCGCATTGAGTCGACTTCAGATTCCCCCTCACTCTCCCTCTTGCTCTCTCTCTCTTTCTCTCAAATAAATAAATAAATAAATAAATAAATAAATAAATAAAATCAATCTAAAAAAATAAACATTTCATTTGTATTTTTACCTTTTTGTTACATTTTTCTCCCTTTTATAAGAAGAGAATCTATCATGGTTGGCACCCCTTAAAATTATCTCTGCATTACACAGTAAGATAAATAGTTAAAATCCTACAAATGATTATAAACACAATCTTTAATGCAGGATAAACTCAATCAATCTTTTGTATGTTCTTATTACCAGGATATTGACTGACACAACAACCAGAACAGTTACATATTCACCTAATATTAGTATCTTTAAGGTGATATTTGGTCACTTTTTTTCAGTGTGACATACTGGGTTTATCATATCAAAAAATTTGACCTTCTGAGCCATCTTATCGATGATCTCAGAATTTGGAGTGAAGATTATAAACAGTCATTATAAATTAATCTCTATATAGGCAATTCTCAAATTATGTATGATTGCCTTAAATTTCATTTAGAAATAAAACATTTATAAAAATTGTTTTAAAGTATTAATATAGGCCATAACTCCAAAAGTAATTTACAAATATTCTTTATCATTTGGGAACTATTTCTCTATTGAAGCAATATTTTAAAAAGGTAGTTATGACTTCAAATGCAGCTATTTAAATCCACCAATGTCCCCAAAATATAGAAGCCAGCCAATATATAAACTGTATAATTTTATGAAAAAGAGTTTGCAGAGTTCCACTTTAAAATGTCAGTTCACACATGGATAATATCTCTCTTCTCACCAACCTCTCAAGAAAAATTAGGTAACAAAATCACCAAGCCGTTGGTAACTAGTTTTAAGCCCTCTATCAAGGACTTGTCCCAGAGAGATGCACAATTCTACGGTTTTCTGGAAAGATAGTGTCTAAATAGTTGTAGGACAAAAAAGGGGGTAAGCAAGGAGAAGAGATCATTTCGGATTCAAGAAGGTTTATAATCAAAGTCTCCCTAGTATTTAATGTAATATAATTTTAAAAGGCTCCCATTCTTCTCTAAATTTGCAGGCAATTTACTGCCCATCCCCATCTCTTCTGCAGGAAATGTATCTCTTGTTTAGTTGAATGGAAGTAGCATGAGTTTACCTCATTATATCATATCGTATTACCTTATTTGCTATTTTGACACTTTCAGTTGCAGAGAAATGCTGTCACCTTGATGTATATGGGCTCAGCAAAGAGGCTAGCCACATCTCAAGAAAAACTGTGTGCAAGATGGAGAAATACAGGTTGGTTTTGAGGAAAAACTGACTGGGCTGACAGTCTTAAAACTACTGAACTGAAGGACAGTCTAAGGGAAGCTAACATCAAATGGGTGGGGGTGGGGTGATAGCTAAAAGACTTCCAAAAATGTTTCCCTTTAATACAGCTGTTAGTAATTACCTTTCTAAATTTACTAATGAGCTAATGAGGAAAGAATAACACTATTCTTCATATTTGATAGAAAGTGATGCTACAATTAATTCATTGTCAAAATGCCAAGAGACCAAAGTGTAGTTTCACAATGGTTTCAACAGACTGATGTGATTATCCAAATAAACCAAAATGAAAAAAAATGATGCTTTATGACTTAACACCAAAGTCTTCCATTTCTTTGAAAACTTCTAAAATAGCATTATGGTAGTCCTAGACTTTTTCCATCTGATATTTTCCTTTATTTTCTATTTTTCTTTCAGGTTTTCATGACCTTCAGAGGTTAGTGATGGTTACCAAAAAAAAGTATTAGAATCATTCCAATAATTATGGTGTGTTACTGAATATTTCATGTTCATTTATCTCTGCCATCCTATGTTTTATCTTTTATGAGCCTGTCAATTATATTCTTCATCCAAAGTTGCTTGATAAGATTAGGGAATCTCTGTCCATGATCTCCCCAAATATTCTGGATTGTACAGAGCTGGTACTATTGTAAATTAAGTCAAGTTAGTTCATTTTCAGTGATGAAAAGTGAATGTTGTGTGCAACATTTTAAATAAGCCATTTTTGTTTGTATAGGTGCCTGAAGAAACCTGATCTGTGATTTGAACAATAAAAATAAATGCATTTATGATTTGAGTCTTTATCTTCAGACTATAAACTCAAATAGGTGGGAAGCAATGAGATGTAACATCAATGCATTCAAAAAAATTATGTCATTATTTATTTCCACATAAATTTGAGATACAACTCTTACAGAGATATTTAGGTACATCAATAGAAAAGTGTATGCTTTCTAGAGAATTCTAACAGCCAATCCTATTTTTGTTGCTGAGTTTCTTTTTGATCTTAAGAAATCAAGTTAACCTTTCAGGACTTCAGTTACTTTATCTGTAAAATAGATAAAATATCTTCCTCATAGGATTTTTATTGGGAAAAGTAAATGCACACAAAGCACTTAGCACACCGCTCGCCCGAATGCCTTGATAAATGTTTGCTTACTTCCCCAAATCAGAACCGATATATTTAAGAGGCTGTGTCCCTGAGTAGCCTGAGGGTGAACGCCTCAAATATTTTTTTGAAGAACAAAAAGTCATGAATATTATGCTAAAATTTGGCTCAGTTTGTAGCATTTTGGAAGAAAAAATATAAATATCTTTAGCTTCTTAAAACCTGATCATGAAATAAAAGCTTTGTACCTGCATAAGTTTCCTACAACCAAAGCGTTCCATTTCTTTTCTGTGTTTACAATTTTCAAAAAAGCATAATCTATTTAATATGTTTGAGATCCAAAAAGATTATTTAAAAATGCATGACAAATATGTAGTACAGGTTTGGGAGGTGTTAGGATGAATACCAGAGAGTGTTCTCTCTGATTGGGAACAGCATCTCTTATCTGGAGTGACATCAGGTGACACCCATGAATGTTATTTTTAAATCATTGGATATGCTTGTTGTTCCAACTGCGCTAGCACCTGGTGAAATATGCAGCTGAGGGGACTTGGAAATTTTAAAATAAGTGAATCATAGATTATTTTTAATTTCAATTTCAAATGCTATAATCACCTGTATTTAATAATAGCCATATTTAGACAGGCTGCCTGTCTCCACTTAAATGTATCCTCTTTACCTCTGTCATTCTGCAAGTCAACATTTTAACTGCTTTCTTTCAATATGTAGATTTATCTTCTCCTGTGGCCTGGTTGTCATTAAAACTGTCACACACTAATTATTTATGTATACCTATTTATTATTAAACCAGTAAAATCTTCACCCCCACCGACTGTCTTTCTCCCAGGTCACCTTGTAAGCAAAACTGCATTTTTCAGTTCACCGTTGGTTTTCTATCCATCTGTGTATTAAAGCTGTTCTACTTTCCTATGTCAAGTCTTATCTGACTAAGTCATACACCTTTCAGTATTGCAATCCCTTT
Organism: Canis aureus; assembly: GCF_053574225.1. Taxonomy (NCBI): domain Eukaryota; kingdom Metazoa; phylum Chordata; class Mammalia; order Carnivora; family Canidae; genus Canis; species Canis aureus. The sequence goes on from NC_135640.1 coordinate 7,370,793, forward strand.
GTTATAGTCTTACTATTATGCTTTTATTAAAACATGTCTAGTAACATAACATAAAATAGTGTTATAACAAAGTATCCCTAAGTCATAAAATTAAATTTGAGTTTTGTAATATCTCTGAATTGACCCAGAGCCTGGAAAATTTAGGTCATATAGAGAAAAAAAAGTCAAAACTCAAGTACATCGATAATGTGAAAAGTGCAAAGCAAATCACTCTTTTTTTTTTGAGATGCTAATGTTTAGTGCCTTTGGATGACATTTGAGTCATCATACAGTGTCAGGACATGTACTATATAGAAGACGTTATGTGTGGAGCATTGTCAGGGCAGCAAGGGTAAAAAACAACAGCCTTTATTCTTACAAGGGACCAATAGACTGTAGAGTCTATTGGAAGAACTGCATGTGTATCTAACTACAATAAAGGCACCCAAAATACATGAAACAAAGGGAGAAAAAAAGGAGAGTGTTTTCTTATGCCTCAATTTTACTTTAAAGCCTTTCTAAGAAATACGGCTTTTAAACTTGTCAGGCTGAGCTTATAATAACAATTAACCAAATGTTTGTCAAATTGAATTAGATTCAAAATAAAAATCTGCCAATTGGCTGTTTTTCTTGTTTTTAAGACTTTTTCTCTGCAACTCATGTCCTTAATTAAACTTGAATATCTTCATTTCTTTTTCATCTACTTTAAATCATATTCATTATTATTTTTTAGTCACCATAAAAGTAAGATACATCAGTTAGTCAGGAATGTTGGCTGTGCTTTAGAACTTTGAATTCCAATTTTGCATTTTAGAATTAATGACTGCTGAAAGAATGATACTGAAATATGGGGATTTCTGGGAAGAACAATAGTACCTCAAAATGATAGGAAATAAAACAGAAAGACAGAAGAAAAATTTCTAGACATTGTGCATGTATATTGGAAATATGTTTTACCTAAATATCCTATAATTCTCATAAAGGAAATGTGTCTCATAAAAGAGACACAATGTCTCTTTGTGTACCCGATACACAAAGCAGAAATGCCTCTAAGAAATGAAAATAAATATTTAGAGGATGAAGCAGATAATCAGAGATGGCCTATTCATTTAGCCAGATTCATTTAGCCAGATCCTGGGAGATTTGCAACAGACAGTTTGGAAATAAAAAGGGTTATCCTTCACAAAGGAAATAAGAACTGACATCTATTACTCTGATGAAAGGTTAAATGTTTGTATTAAAATGTGTTTCATGCAAATATTAAAATATATGGCCTGTAGATTTTCAATTTCAAAATTTTGAAATAACTTGCTATTGTTTAATCCTAAAATTTTATTTGTCCTCACTAAAGTGTGTGTGTACATGTGTGTCAGGGCACATCTAAATAACTCATTCTGCCCAGAAGCCACTTCTCCTTAACATTTTTCCTTTGTAGGGTCTCAAATATTACTTTCCTCGTGGAGCTGAAGAAGTTACTAGATTCCATTTTCAAATATTGTGATTGTGAGGTTATTTAAAAAAGTACTTCCAATCCAAAGTCTTTGTCTTTCTTAGCAATTAAATGTTATCGATAATCTTCATAAAACCTAAAAATATGAAACGTAATTTTTATATAATATCAAAGCAGATATAAAATAAATGAGATTAAATTAGATTGAGAATTTATAACTGGGAAAGAAAAATGAAAAAACTTAACTTCTGGAAAAAATCTTAACTAATTTACTAATTTATCATGACAGGCCGAAAAAAATGTCTCTTAAATCAGTTTATAAAATGACCTAAATTCTTCTACTGCAATTTGACTGCATAATTTGACAAGATTCCACTTACAATAAAATAATGCCTTCAGTGATCAAATATTCCAGTGTCTGTTTTGACAGATAAGGAAAATGAGGTTAAGAAAAATTAAATAATATCATCAATAACAACAAAATAAAACAAAACAAATCTGGGCCATAGGTAAATGCCAAAACTGGAAAACAGATATACTACTCAAAATTCAGAACTCTCTGACTGTACCACACTGGGTGTTTGGTTTCGTTGGGTTTTCCTGGTCTTCATGAAGTGTTTTTGTTGTTTGTTTTTGTTTGTTTTAGGTTTTTGTTTTGAATAAGTTTGAACTATTTCTCAAAGAAAAATTACACATAATCGAGATTAAAGATCACAAGAATCACAAGAGCTGTCTGAAAATGTGAAGAAACATTTCAGGCTCAATAATCAAAAAGTGATCTTGATCTAAGTTCAAAATCTAATATTCATGTAGTGTGTTGTTCAGCCTCATAACTTTTCCTTTTATTTTATTTTTTATTTATTTTTATTTTTTTTAAACTTTTCCTTTTAAATATGGAGGGCATTAAAATACATTGCCATTAGAAAAGAGAAAAGTTTTTTGATAATATTTTACTAGCACCGTTATTTTAATAAGTAATCTATGATGTTCAAAGTTACTTCTTACATTTCTTTCTAAATGTAATTCAGTTTTTAGTTCTAAAATTATGACAAACTGTGATTTTAGTGTCCTTTTGTTTACATAATTTAAATGCAACAAATTAATATAAACTAATTTTCTAAAATATCTGTAACGTAGAAAGTCTTTTAACAAGTCACAATTTATAAAGTATACAATTTATAAAATAAAAAAACAAAATTCCTAGGTATTTCCTTAAATTATTATTAACCATGCCATAATATAACCATAGAAGACATCGGTTATATTCATTTCAGCTCTAATGAAATAATCACTTTTCATTTCAAAGAAACAAAGTTATTTAAGATTTTTTTTTGTCAAATGTCAATGACAGTATCAAAACTTACAGGTATTTCTAATTTTTAAGCATTATCCATTAAGCCTGCTATTAAATGAAAATAGGGGAAAATGTGTTTTAAAGGAAGTGTAAAAGATACTTTTGACAACCTCATATTAAGTAGGATTGCATTTCTTTAACAGATGAAAAAGTCTATACTAATAAATGCAGCCATATATATGTTATAAAACCTATTTTACTTAGGTAGATCTAATAAGAATGATTAATGTCAATAGTTGAAAGTATAAAAGTTCTATGAGAGAAAAATGTGTGCAGTTTGGTTCAATCATTTGCAGAATAAATCATTCAATATTATTTTTAAATCTCCATTTATATGAAAAGAATAAGATTAGGGTTATATAATATGGATAAACATTCTTAAAAAAAAAAAAACATTCTTTACTTGTTAGAGGGATGTTAATAAGAAAAGCCCTATACTCATGTATTCAAAACAGTGAAAATGGTTAATAATAACACATCATTTCTTCAAGATATGTAGATGCAAAAACGTATAAATTGAAAAAGATGAGAGATACTTTGTCTTATTAATACTCTTCTTTTATTAGTAAAAGTTGCTATAGGAACTTCAGTTACTAGAAATTACACACACAGACCTCATATACTACATGTCCTGGAAACTGAAGACTTTGGATTGCCCATGAAATATGAGTTTGCAAAAATCCAATATGAGTTTTTGTACCCCAGTAATAATTGACCTTAAAAATCCTTATGTAGCCTCTTTGATTTTCCAGTTTCCATATTTCCTCACCTCATCAGTCCCCTATTTGGACTATTACCTTGATTTTGCTCTGTCCTTAGAGAATCTCATTATATAACATAGAAGTCAGTAATTACTTCTTGACAGATTTTTTTCTGGAAAGACTTTCAAGATGACTCCTATACTTGGTCTAAGTGAGGTACATACCCTGCCTTACTTACAAGCACTTCTCATTGAATCAACCTTTTTAATTTTCTCACCAAAATGTGAGTTCCCAATAATCTTTAGCTCAGCTTCCCATATTACCAGTATTTGGCAAATAACAGGTGCTCCAAATGCTTACTGAATGAGTGTTTTTGTTTTTTGTTTTTGTTTTGTTTTGTTTTGCTCTTCCCAGAAAGAGTTACTTGTGACTAAGGAGAAGTCACAGGAAATTAACAATTTTGTGTACCAACAAATACCAGCATTTTCCTTTTCAGATCCATACGCGTGTATATTTTTCTTAATAGATTTGCAAGGTGGGCCTTATTAACCTCTATTTTATAGATGAGAAACCTTAGAGACTTTCCTAAAATTACATATCCTAGCAAAGGACTCCACATTGATCTTTACATTGTTCTAAATTAATCCTAGAAAGAACTATTAATATCAATTACTTGTCTGTATTTCTTTAGAATTTACTAAGCATTGACACATGCATTATATCAATTTTATCTGAATAAGACACCCATGAGTTTGATATATTAGATAACATGTATTTTTCAAGGAACAATTGACAGGTCACTTCAACCATACAAAATCACTGATTCTTCTAGTTGGTCATATATTCCTCTAGAGTACAATTTATATATATATATATTAAGTAATAATAGTAATATAAGTAATAATAAATAATAATATAATATAATAATATCTATAATATAATATATATAATATAATATAATAATAAATAATAAGTAATATATATATATTAAAAACTTGGACTTTCCAGGATTAATTAGTCTTATTTAACTCTGGGTTTATTTCCCCCACTTCATCATGACAGGTTTGATATTAGGAATCTTACCTACCTCTCATGTAATTCAATTAAACCATTAAATCTGTGTAAACATATTATGGTTCAATCCCTCCATCCTATACGTTAGAGATTTGTCAATTTGATTCATCTATATTCAAGAAAACATTTGCCATAAACATGTACATAGACACCAAGAGGAACATAAGGGCAAAAAAATTATATTTCCTTTTAAAAGTTTGTAAAACCCTTTACTCTGCCTCCTTGCTTCTCTGTCTTTCTCTCTTTCTCTCCCTCATACACATACACACACACATACAGATTTAATTCAGAAGACATTTTCAACTCCCTCTCCTTCCCACATTGCTAATGCATAGTGAGAAAATCATAGAAATAATATCACAGACATATTATAATATGAATATAAATAGAATCACGAGTTGCTCATTTTAGGTCATTTAATGTTTTGCACACCAAAGCACTTGTTAAATATGTCATGAAAAAAAGCCAGTATAGTTTGATGGTAGTAATAAATGTAAGAAAACATGAATCATGAAAGAACAATGTATTGTAATGGATCAGTAAAGATCAAATGATGGAAAATCTAATAGAAATTGAACCTATAAATAGTTGGGCTTCCTGCAATGGAGGAAAATTAAGCACATAGCAATTAAAGAAGAGTGAAGATATGTAATTCACATGGGAAGAAATAAGTGAACTCATCTCAGTGCTGTCAAGAATAATAAGATATTTTGTTGTTCACAGATTAGAGAAGTGATTAAGAACTACTATTATTATAAAAGTTAATACTTATATATGTATTTGATAAAATGACCTGTAAAAATTAAAATGGAAATCACAATAAAATCTTTTTTTAAAAAATAAAACTATAAAATCACCTGTGAAAATTAAATAATTTTTTTATTGTGTCATATGAAGTTAGCCAAGTGATACCATTGGCATGATTTATGCCTAAATTAGAGTACAATATTTTTAAGGGGTATTGTTGCAATGTAAAAACAAACCAAAACAAACCAACTCCCCCCAAACAAAAAATACCATTAACAATGTTGTGAACATGTAAGAAAGGTAAATTAAGTTGTAAATAGTCACAAAGAGTATATGACCATGTACAATATAAGAGAATACAATTAAAAGAAATCTCTCCTATAGAGTAGCAATGGTTATTTTCATATTGCTGAGTATTTTATACCAATGTGTGTGGCCACAAGGGTGCCCATTCCTCCCTGGACCCCACCCATCAAAGCAGTGTCAGGGTATGCCTGCACGTATCTCCTTTTTTTTCAGGGTGCAGAGACATTTATTCAAAGCCCAGCAGACTGGCCAGCTGTCCTCTACAATGTGAACAGGAAGAACAAGCCTACAGAAAGGTAGGAGTTGTAAAATCGCTTTAATTCAGTTCTGTGTTACAAGCTGTAGAGGTGGGCAATGGAGTGTGTGGCCTCCCGCCTCACAATACTGAGACTGTACCTGTGGGTTACCAAAACAACATATCTGCTTCACCTTTATTAAAAACAAAACAAAACAAAAAACAAAACAAAACAAAACAAAACAAAAAAACACGTTTGCTGCCTCTCTTGAAAATGTGAAGTGATAAATAATTGATGTGTTTATAAATATAAGATATTTCAGAAAACCATTGATTCTCTACTGGGGGAGAATAATGATTATAGAATTATAATTTGTATGAATTAGACAAATTTGTTTCAACACATGTGTACTGAGTGCTACTATGTGTTAAATACCAAAAAGGATAAGTCTAAGAGAAAAGTCATATCACTAGCTGCACTGGATAACTAAATAGGGCAAGCCAAGACATTCTGGAAATATTAACAAAAGTAATGGGGAAATCATGTGATCAATAATGCAACTGCCCCAAGAAAAAATACTTCATAGCAATGACAGATCTAAGATCTATACATAGCAGTAACAGGCCTTTCAGACAGAGCAAATGGTCACTTGCACAGATTACACTTTTAACCATATAAATATATTTGTTTTTAGAAGGCATCATTAAAAAAAAAAAAAGGAAAATTCAGGGCAACACCATGATAAAAAATAGACATTATGACATTTGGAAAACATTAACACCAGAGTTAGATAATTCTCTTATGCTCATGTCATTTACACTGGATGCACTGAATTCTAAAAATGGAAGAGTCCCTAAACAATACTTCCCAACTCAGAGTCTAAATGGATTAGACAAACATATTTGGGTGGGAGCTCCCAGTCAATTAACTATTTGTATGGTTTTAGATAAGAAACTAATCCCTTGGAGCTTTTATTTCCTCATCTGTAAAATGGAGATAATCTATAGGCAGAAGGTTGTTTCAACCTTTCTTGCTTACTTACACTTACCTCCAGTTTCGGGGTAGCAGAATATATATGCTAAAATAAATGTCTCTTGAATACAAACACATAATTCCTGGTACATTGCTTTCCACTTTGCAGGCTTTGGAGGCTTGTAAAACCTCCTTGTACTCTGCTTGGATCACAACCGTTATTGTAACACTGTTTATTTAGCATTGTGTTGTTATCCTCAACCTTTAACTAGACATAAGTCCATGAGGTCAGAAGGCACATTTTTTCCCTTTTTTCAGTAACTCAATAAATACATATGCAATGTGTAAGATAAGCACAATATATTTGATTGTTTTTTCTTCAAGATTGAAAAACAGAAGAAACAAAAAAAAGATTCTTACCAAGTTATTATGGATGTAAGAGTTTCATAATTGATAACCGTCAATGGCTGTCCTAAAACATAGAAAAGGTTTTCCCTAAGCCAATTAAGAGTTCCTGTTTGCTTAAACTCACAGAAAAATACTTTATCATTTGTACTTTACTTTTACATTTATATTCTGATTTAAGTCGTTCATTCATCCATTCATTAGCAAACACTAGAGTACCTATTACCTAGGAAAGAATTAAAGCAAGATGGGCCCTGCCCACATCATGTGCATACCATTTAGCAGGAAATTGAGGTATTTTATTCTTGAAAAATACCTTGTGATATAATTCGGACAGCTGTTTTTAGCTTCAACGTACAGATTAGTGAACAAAAATTTAGAGATGTTGAAATGACTTTTTCAGATTATAATTAATAGGTGTCAAGGTCTTCTAAGTCTTTCCATACACTGAGTTTTCCTATATATTTTCATGTCTGTTATCAAACAAAAGGCTTCCTGTACTTCAAAACAGAAATCAATACACAGCTTTTTTTTTAAAAAAATCTTTTTAGGATAAACGATTTTAGACCTGTAAACCTCTTTATAAATTTTCTATTTCCTCTCAATTTTGTCAAATATTACTGAAGTTGAACTACTCCCTCATGAAGTATAATTTTAAAATAGAAGTATCTAATAGATTATAATAAGTATTTGATTACATTTTGAGTTGTAACGCCTAATAAACTATAAGGGAAGAGATCCAAAAAACTAGTAGTCAAGGTCTTTTTAAAATCTGAATATGTGGAAGAACGTATCAGAAAATTATAATTTATTTTTATTTCTGTCAACACAGAAGAAAAGCATGTACAGTGTGTTTGCCCATAGCAGTCAATGCATGAAGACACCTCATACTTTTGGCATTAATTTTAAATCATGTTCAATAACAGCATGGTTAAAATGAAGGCAAGCTGTCATAAGGCAAACTAGGGTATAAGTGTTTGGCAATTAAAAAGCACCAGAACATTTACCAATCTGAATATTAAAGAATTGTAAATCATTAACCATAAGTAAACCACCTGCTGGGGACACTCTAACCCAGTATACAGATTTGCCATGTGCAGAATTTTCAATTTCAGATTGAATTTTTATTCAAGGACCAATGGTGTTTAAGATGATTTGCGTGAAACTTTTATTAATTTTGAAAATAAAAATAGTTATATCCCTCACAGAATTTTAGATATTCAGAGAGTCCTATGTAAAATAGCACTAGTTTTCATCCTCCATTGCATTTTTATTAATTACTAAATAGCTCAATGTTATAAGTGATGGAGCAATATTTAAACTTTGTCTTACGTTTTTCTCTGCTGTTTTCTCAAAGAAAAATGAATCTGACTTGCTATAAACGTAAGAGTTTTAGCTAGGCACATACTTTTCACTACATATACATATATAGATTACTTTGCTATAGACTGTGAACAGTATTTTTACAATACTTAGATACTCTTAACTAACTCTACAATTTTCCAATCAGTTACAAAATATGTATGTGTGTGTGTTGCTGGTTTTCATGGCTTATTTATATTGTCAAAATCTCATTACTTCCTTTTTTTTAAGATTTATTTATTTATTTATTTATGATAGACACAGAGAGAGAGAGAGAGAGAGAGGCAGAGACACAGGAGGAGGGAGAAGTAGGCTCTATGCCGGGAGCCCCACGCAGGACTCAATCCCAGGACTCCAGGATCGCGCCCTGGGCCAAAGGCAGGCGCTAAACCACTGCGCCACCCAGGGATCCCTACTTGTTCTTTCCTAATGCCACTCTCCTACATAAAGCCTCTCGCTAGTTTCCCCATGGTTCAGAATAAACTCACTAGTCTACAAAACCCAGTGTGTTCTATGCTCTGCTCTTGAGCCTTATTTTGTAAGGTTCTGCCCTACAGTCTCTCTGGTCCAGACTAAATGCAAGTTCTGAATCCCGCCCCCTGGCATATTTCTGCATGCAGCAGCACTCTGCAAGTGCTCGGCTCCCTGGAAGCCTCCTTTATGATAACCCGATATTCTTGCTTTCACCAACCTATCCTGCAGATACTACTTTCTGAACTACTTCCATAGTGAGTCTTCTCTAACCTCCCTGCTTGGGTAAAATTCCTATTATACAATCTCACAAACTCCTTGTCAAAACTTTATACAGCTGCAATTTTACATTTTTAGTGTAGTTATTTGATTAGTATTTGTCCTCCACTGTAAGTTCCATGGCACCGGGGGGGGGGGGGATGTCAACTTTTGTTTTTGAGAGCTTTCTTAGCCAGTGCATGGCGCATTTTGGGTGTTCAGTGAATGCATTTGTCGAAAGTATGAAATGCTAAAAAGTATTTTACATCCGTAGGGAAGTGGGAATTATTCTATGGACAAAAGGGTGACAAATTTTGTAAGCCGGGCCTAGCATAATCAGATCTGATGAAGGAATACACATCACAGCAATTGGAGAATGCACTGGCGTGGGAAAAGACTGGAAGTGTGGAAAGAGGTCCAGAGAGCTACTGTATCAGTCTAGGTTCTAAAGACTGAGGGTTCAGATAAGGAAAGCGGTAATGCAATGGAAGGTTGTGGGGTAGGGGTACTAGTGTTTGGGAGAAACATGGTAATAATGGGAGTCATTGATAAGTTCATATGTTGAAACAAGGTGGATGAGATATCAGAAAATTCTATCATGTAAGGAGAAGAAGATTTTATTTTATTTTATTTTATTTTATTTTATTTTATTTTTTTAAATATTTTTATTTATTCATTCATAGAGACACACAGAGAGAGAGAGGAAGAGACACAGGCAGAGGGAGAAGCAGGCTCCCTGCACCGGGAGCCTGACATGAGACTCAATCCCGGGTCTCCAGGATCACACCCCAGGCTGCAGGCGGCGCTAAACTGCTGTGCCACGGAGGTTGCCCAAGGAGAAGCATATTTTAGAGAAAAGTGTAAATTCTCGGTATAGTATAGGAAAGTATAAAATGTTAAATAAACTTTGTTAAATGAACTTTGACCATATTATGAATAGGTCTGTTGGTCAAAATCTAGCACCATCAGCATAAAGCTGTACATTGAAACAAGGAAAAGGAGCTATTATACCCTTGATATCATCTTGCTTCTAACTTCTAACAGTTTGAAAAGAATGGAGTCATGCAAATAATTTAAAAAGTCCTGTAACCTATAGAATGTGTCTCTTCTCTACCAGATATACCTGGGGTGTAAAGACTTGTTTTGCCATATCAAGTTTCCTGGAGGTATGACCATACTTCTTTACTTACACTGTCATAATTTCTGGAACCTCAAACCCTCCTTACTTTGACTATGAAAGGCTGAAGCATCACCTTTTCCTGATAGTTCCTCCATCTCTTAATGGTACAGTTTACCAATCCATCATTCATTACCCTGCCAGACTAAGGTCTTTAAATGCTGCTTTCATCTTAAAGAACTTATAATGGCTCTCTGTTGTCTTACATATCTAAGTCAAATTTGGTCTCTTTACAGCCCTCAAAAAAAAAAACAAAACAAAAACAAAACCAAAAAAAAACCTGCCTTAACTGTCTGTTCTCCTAAATGAACCCTAGAGTGAGTTAAATCCTATGGTTACCGAGTGGCTACTTTTCTCTCCACTTTTTCTCCTGCTTCATGTCAGTCATATCAGCATGTTAAGTGCATGATAAAAATCATACTGCCCATCTCTTTCACAAACGTTTCCACCTTTTCCCATTTCCTACTAGTCTCCACTTTTCCACTTTCTAAAATATGTACACACTTTTTTGGGAAACTTTTGTTATACATTTCCACTTTTAAGTCTATTTGGGGTTCCTTCCTACTCCTCCACTTCTTGGCAACCCAAATGGCATGCAGGCATTGAGCTGAGCACATGGCAGGCGTTCAGTGTGTTCTCTTTGTGATGACTAAGAAGGATGAGCTCTTGTGAATGCCCAAGGAGAACGACAACAACAATAAAAAAAGGAATTTCTTGAATGAGTGTATTTTAATGTCAACAGGGCACAGAAATACACTATTGAGAAAAATGGGAAGATAAGTGCTGTTTTTACCAAATAATTGAATTCTCAAAGACTTCTGTTTAAAAGTTGAGTAAGAAGTGTTAGAATTTCCCAGCAAATAACTACTTCAGACCCTGAAGATTCAATTTTGTGTGTAGTAATTGTGCCACCTAGCACACCCTGAAGTTGATTTGACGGGCCTCTAATTTCTGCTCTTATGCTCGACAATGTGATGGATTTTTCTCTTATTATGAATGATTTATTATAAGCTGTCAATAAATATATCATTTTACACGTAAAAATTCCATTTTATATGAACAATTGAGTTTATGAGACATTGTGACAGCAAAGTTAGATGGGCTTTGTGTAGTTAGTGAAAAATAGCTGCTTTATCTGATTCTCTGTACAGAAGCAGCTCTTCCTTAACATGCCTCTAGTGACCTGCATGTGGAAGCCTTCCAGAGATCACAGGTTTTCCGTTAGTTCCAGATAAACACCTCCAGAAATTAGCAAAACAGCTTTTTTTTTGATGATGAGCATTTGAAAAAAGTGAATCCTCATTTAGGCTTTTGGAATTTAGTAAAACCTACTACCCCACTTAGTCATGTAACATTTTTACATTCCTTTATTCACTCACTTATTCATTCAACAACTATTTGCTTATACAGAGGAATGTAAAACAAAGCCTCTGCCCTTATGGTGCTTTTATTCAGGGTCATTGATTTTTAACAGATACTATGATGTAATTAAACTACAATCGACTTAGAGCACAAATATGGAACCAAAGTTTATCGGTTTATAGTCCAGTTGTAGGTAAAAAACTTGCTTGTCTCTCAGTTTTCTCATTTGAAAAGTGGGAATTCTAAAGAACATTTTTGTCAAAACATTGTACTAAAGATAAAATATATCAGTATTATTAGGCACTAAGAAAAGTTTCTGTCACATTGTAAATACTAAATGTTTACTGTAGTTATATTTAATCTAACATAAGATTATTAATAAGCAATGTGTACAAGTGAACTGCTAGCTGCTGTTAGTGACTCGAAAACAAGGTATGATCTATCTAAATGTACATGAGTAAAAGACAATGGGATACAAAGCAAGACTTTGCATTGGTTATGCCATAAGAAAACAGTTGGTAACTCTAAAAGAATATAACTTCACATAGACGTTAATTTTACAAAGATAATTATTAGCTTCCTGGTCTATATCTGTTCTAAGGACTTCTATTTGTTTATCTATATTTTGCCCATAAAATATCATTTATCTATACTGATTACAAAGCATAGTAGCCTATAAATCTTCTTTTTCTAAAAATAGAATTTGAAATTTAAAGAAATGGTTGCTAAACATTTTAGTGCTTTACATATCTGTATTTTGACTCTTTTTTAAAGATCAAGTTAAATAAACACTAGAGATTTTATATGTATTTGACTAATTAATTGGCGCAGTTACCAATCTCATTGCATTTATTAAGAAAACTTTATGAGAACAATAAATCCTAGTTCATCAGGGGAAATTAAAACTTATGGAAGTTGGTAAGAAATAATAATCACTGCATTCTACAAGTTGAAGATGGCAGCACATAAGAGGACACATTCCCCTGTTACATTCAGTAATTCAGGTTTGTCATACATTAATTTGCTCAATACTCTCCTACCTTTTCTTGCTCTCTGCCATCTCTAAAAATGCCCTACTCAAAATTATCACCTTTCTTTTAAATTTCTACAGGCACTGATTTTGTGTGAGTTTGGGAAATAATATAATTTCGTGGGCATATTTCAGTTCTTAATTTCCTTAATTCATTTTTAGTCCGACTACAACACAGCCATGGCATTCAGATACAATGCTTTGCATAAGGCAAAGAGTACAAATTTCAATGTGCTACTGAATATGCTATTGCAGAATATGCAAATGAATGTGCTATTAAGTTTCACGTTTAAGATGATTAAGAAGAATGGTTTTAAAACTTCACAGGAGATAGCAAAAGGGTGTGGTGAAAGCAGAAAACAAATACTTGTTAAAAAGAAAAAGTGCATAACCACAAAAGGAAGAAAAACTTTAGCATTAGAAGGGCACAGACATCCTACTGAGACTAGTGATGTTGTGTAGGAGCCTCTTAAATGACCTCCAGTGATCCTTACTTTGAATATTCATACCTTTTTAAATCTTCTCCTTTTGAGTGTGGTCTGAGCCTAGGGACTCATTTCTCAAGAATACAATATAATAAAAGTAATGGGATGTCACTTCTGAGATTAGGTTACAAAAGATTCTGGCTTTCGTCTTCCTCACTCTTTCTGGCTCTCTTGCTTTTGTGGAGGGAAATCAGCTATCATGAAGTGAACTGCCCAATAGAGAATTGATATCTCTAGACAACAGTCATCAAGGACCTGGTATGTGCCAACAGTCAAGTGAAACAATGAGTTTGGACATGAACCTCAGTTGAGCCTTGAGATGGCCATAGCCCCAGTCAACCTTGATTATTACAGCTTTGGGAGAGCCTTTGAACCAGAGTTCTCAGCTAAGGCTTGCCTAGATTTCTGACCCACAGAAATTATGAGAAAATAAACGTTTGTTGTTTCAAATGGACCACCATGTACTTAATTTATCCAGAGTTATCTGTGCTGATGCACATCCATGCCTCTGGTGTTAAAATAGTAAGTTTCTGGAGGACAGGCAAAGCAATATCTAACAAGTTTTGGACACTGTTTATTTCAGAACATAAATGAATATCAATTTATTTATGTGTCCTCTTGATAAGCATAACAGATTTTTATATCAAAATGAGCTACTGATCGGAACTTAAATTACCTAAGTAATTGTTTCAAATTCCTAGTTCACTTTACCTTAATATTATTGGAAATGCACAATTATTTATTCAAGGTTCAGGGTCCTCCCATATGTCACTTAGAAGAAGAAAAAAAAAAAAAAAACCCTTGCAACCTAGATTTGAGGAATGGAAAGTTGTTACCAAATCCTCTCTAATCTGTCAGAGGAAAACAACTCCCTTTCAAGTCAGAAGAAACCAAAAGCATGAAATGCCATTCTACATGGTTTCACTTACAGTTAATTCCATAAACTGTGATTAGTTTGAATATATGTAATATTAATAGCTAACTTTCTGCATCAACAGATGCAAACTTCAAAACCCTTGTCTATTTGCTCTTCATTTTTAAAATGCTTGCTTAAAAGATATAATATCAAGGGCTTTTCATGCTTAGAAAAAGACAGATAACCAAGTGTAATCCTACAATAATATTTCTGCTCAAACTAGGTTATGCTGATTGACATGTACAGGATTTTTTATGAGCATACAAACATGAAAAAAAGAAATACACGTATTGAATTTCATCTATTCTGACTGTATGAACTATATAACAATATAACAAATTCTTATATTTATATTTAAAAAAAAACAATATGCCAAAAATATCCTGAGCAAATACAGAAATAATCATATCTTAATAAAATTATCATTCTCATATTTTAACAAATATATTTTGTGTAATTACAATGAGTCAAAGATGAACTTATCTTATAGATATATAATAATTTTGTGGTTACTTAATATGCATTTCTGAAAAGATTTATCAGCTTTCTTTCAAAATGGTTTGTGCATGCACATAACTAAGACAAAAATCAAAGAACAAATATTTTTTTAAATGACAGCTAAGAAAAATCATGCTGACAATATTTTAGAAATATGTGGCCTTCATAGGCTTCTGCTATAGAAATTAAATCATATCCAATAGAAATTATAATTAGCACTTAATACTATACCTAAACATTTTAACATCTGAACTAAAATTTCTAGAATCAAAATTTTAAGCATTGAGATGTTTTCAAATATCTCATTACATTTTACAAGTTATTGAATGTAAACATAAATTGTGACTCACATCATTATTTTATGTAAAAGAGAAATATCACTAATTAAACTCTGATACACTAGGGATTTTAAGATGCTTCACCATACAGATATGTTAAAATGTAAAAAAAAAAAGTGCATGTTATTTCAATGAACTATGATAATTACTTTATGTATCTATACAAAATACTCAAAAAAGCCTAAAGGTCTGTGGAGATTTGGTGAAGGAATAGGTTCATACTTTTTAAAAATCCACTAAAATTACTTTTTTCAACTACTATTTTTTTAGACAAGAGTTTCTATTTCTGTACTTCTAAAAATCCACATTGGTTTTTAATGAATATCAATTACACTTCAATTTTTCACATTACTCATGAAAGAAAATAATTTAGACTCCTTTACAGAACTGCCAATTGCAATTTACCTTGGCTCTTTCAGGCAAGAGGAGGTTCATAAATCAGCAAGTTAAGCATTTAGTAAATGACAAAGAAACAAAATTACAAATGGATAATATAATCCAATATGTTCCCTCAAATAACAAATTTAATATAGTTTTAGCAAAGAGGATCTTAAAATTTATAATGGGACATTTCTATTTTGTGTTGGAGTCTTATTATTGGAAGAACCCTCAGAAGGAATCTAAAAAATGTTTGGAAAAATAATTTATATCACATTGTCTTAAAATTTCAGTGAATAGGAAGTCTCAAACTATTGGGAAACATTGCCTTAAATGTTTCTGTAGGCAGCCGTTAAACTGTGTAAAGAAATAAATTATGATAAATATAATAAAAGAACATGCCTGGAGGTAATAGTGTATCTACAATTTTTTTTTTCTTATTAGGACTTTTGAAAGAGGGTTTGTACTCTCTCTTCCAGCCATCCAAGATGCTAAAAGGAAAGAAGGCGGGCAGCCCCGGTGGCGCAGCGGTTTAGCGCCGCCTGCAGCCCGGGGCGTGATCCTGGAGACCCTGGATCGAGTCCCACGTCGGGCTCTCTGCATGGAGCCTGCTTGTGTCTCTGCCTCTCTCTCTGTATGTGTCTCTTGTGAATAAATAAATAAATACAATCTTTAAAAAAAAAAAAAAAAAAAAAAAGGAAAGAAGGCTAAGAGGAAGAAGTTGATCCTGCCCTGTCATTGTGAAGAAGCAGGAGACCAAGAAGCTGATCAATCCCTTGTGTAAG
Source organism: Canis aureus (assembly GCF_053574225.1). Classification (NCBI taxonomy): domain Eukaryota; kingdom Metazoa; phylum Chordata; class Mammalia; order Carnivora; family Canidae; genus Canis; species Canis aureus. The sequence continues at coordinate 7,387,077 of NC_135640.1, forward strand.
AAAAAGACCAAGAATTTTGGCATAGGAGAGAGCAAAGTAGATGAGTAGCCCAAAAGGGAACTCACCTGCTTTGCCTAATGGCCCCGCTATAATTGGCTACAGAGGCAAAGGGCTATTCTGTATAAACATCTAGAATTCCCTACCTGCCCTGCCACCCATGGTAATGGTAATGATAATGGTAAACTATTAACCAGTTTACTCAGGCCTGGAGCGCCAAACAGCTACTCAGCTGCTTAAGCTGGCCCACAAATACAGAGCAGAGACAAAGCAAGAGATAAAGCAGAGATTGTTGACTTGGGCTAAGAAGAAAGCTTCTGACAAAGGGGATGTCCTCACTAAGAGGCCACCTGTCCTTCAAGCTGGTGTTAATACTGTTCAGCAACTTGATGGGAAACAAGAAAGCTCAGCTGGTGGCAATTGCACAAGATGTGGACCCCATTGAGCTGGCTGTCTTTCTGTCTGCCATGTGGTCAAATGGGCATTCCCTACTGCATTGTCAAAGGGAAGGCCAGCTGGGGAGGCTGGTGTACAGGAATGCCTACACCACTGTTGCCTTCACCCAAGTGACCTTGGAAGACAAAGTAGCTCTGGCTAAGCTGGTGGAAGCCATCAGGACTAATTACCATGACAGATATGATAAGATCCACTGTCACCAGGGAGGCAACGTCCTGGGCCCATACTTTGCCTATCTGGAAAAGGCAAAAGCTAAAGAACTGGCTACCAAACTGGGGTAAGTATATGCTGTTCTGTACATTGAAGTAATAACAAATTCCTTTTCAAAAACAAACAAACAAACGAGGAGTTGCTAATGTCATTATGTTATCTGCTTGTTAGTTGCTGGACTTTAAGTTGTGAGGTATTCTAATTTTTCTTAAAAGATTTTATTTATTTGTTTATTCATGAGAGACACAGAGAGAGAAAGAGGCAGACACATAGGCAGAGGGGGAAGCAGGATCCTCACAGGGAGCCTGATGTAGGACTCCAACTCAGAAGCCCGGGACCAAGCCCTGAGTCGAAGACAGATGTTCAACAGCTGAGCCCCCTAGGGATCTCATATTCTAATTTTTCTTTTCAAAATCAAATTTGTGACCAGTAGCACCATTTCTACCATTGTTCTGGAAGATAATTATAAGATCTTTCCTAGATGTTCAAGACAATACTTTCCATGGATTTGTCTCATTTCCCACCCTCAAAGAGAAAGAGAAAAAAATGATATTCATAACAAATCTAAAAATTTATTAGGTCTCAGCAAATGCCATCCCCTTTTATTCCAGTTTAAAAATGTACCTTTACAAATCTTCTACGGCTGGGGTGACTCAGTAGGTTAAGCATCTAACTCTTGATTTCAGCTCAGGTCATGATCTCATGTGTCCTGGGATCAAGCCCCACGTTGGGGCAGTGTACTCAGCAGGGAGTCTGCTTCCCTATCCCTCTGCTCATCCCTCTGCTCACTCTTAAATAAAAAAATCCTTAAAAAAATGATAAACTTAAAAAAAATCTATACTGCCAGCAACTATGTCCCTGCAACCATATTCAAGTGCCTGTCATACCACATCCCATTTTGGGGCATGCTGTCTTAGCATAGCAGGACCTTTTACCTACCAGGCACTGTAATAAGTGTTACATAGATCAAGCTAAATTGCCATAATACCTTCCTACTAAAACTCCAGAATGTCTTTTGTGGTTGAAAAATAATCAATTACTTACTCAATTCAACAAATATTTATTAAGCATCCATTCATTTTTGTATTTTTTCCCCTTGAGGACTGCTATCCTTAAGAGCAGCTGGAAGCAAATGGCTCCCATTTATTAACAACTTTTATTTTAAAGATGCTTAAGTGCAGTTCAAGCTCTTCAACTGCTCTCACCAAATCCTCAGGGCTCCATTGTAGAGGAAATTCATGTTTTATCATACAAAAACAAGAGTAATGTGTTCCATTTTCATTTTGTCAAGAAACTATCAGCATTACAACCAGGGGAGGGATATGCAGAGTAGACATGTCTAAATATGTCATATATTACTATTATAAATAACCTTATTTATATACTCATATTGATAATCTGAATTTACCTTTCAAAATGTTATGTAAGGGTTTATTTATTATATTTTAATTACTCCTGGCTTATTTATTATTATTTTTATTTATTTATTTATTTATTTATTTATTTACTTATTTACTTATTTACTTATTTATTTATTTTTACTCCTGGTTTATATAAAAATTTAGATAATACAAACAACTGTTAAGTGTTTTTGGATAGCATATGCTCCTATTTCCAATAAGAACCACCACATTTTCCCCTTTTTCTCCTGAGGAGCAGAGTCATTAGGTGCCAATCTTAAAATAAATATTCTTTATTTGAATCAATATATAGATGATTCCTTCCAAGAACATTAGTCATAGTACTGCTGGAAACTGTTTCCAGATTTATCCTAACCCCCCGCCCCCCCCAAAAAAAAAAAAAAGATAGAGGATCTTCTCTAGAGAACCTTTGTGGGTTCTTTTCTCCCACTTTGGGATTGAAAAGAGTACTCCCACTACATTCTCTGGGGATGTCAAAAATAATACCCATCTGTCATTCTGTCTTGGAGTCAGGGTTATATTTCTCTTACAGGAGACTTACTGTTTTAGCACTTTGTAAGGTCGTTTGAAAGTCAAAGTGCTGAGTCTATCAGGTAGTACTACTGAATATACCACAAAAGCACTTGTTTTCCCTTAGTTTAAACCACCAAAGTTCTAAATAAAGCTCATCCACCTAGAAGTGAAGAACTGTGGTCTAGGATGTTTGTCTTGACTAACCCAATCCTTAACAATCTACATAAACATAAGAGTCTAATACAAGGACAAATGGTACACTTATTGCCTATACAATAAACTTCATTTTCTACAGTATGACATTAAAAGCTCTTACCAATCTGATTTCAGCCAAGTTCTCTAAGAAGTTTTCCCCTCAGGGGCACTTGTAAGAAATTATTAGATGTTCTGTTTTTTAGAGCATGGTCTTCTTTACACTTTATTTTTTGCTGTTATATCTCAAATACCTTTTTAAATTAGTATTTATCTAAGAAAGGAAATATATCTCATTTATTTAGCACCACCATAGTGCCAAAGACTAATTTGTATGAAGTAGAAATTTAACAATCTTTGAAGAACTGGAAACAAGAAGCAAAATGAAACAAAACACATTGGCCTATTTTCATTAAAAAAGAGAAAAAAAGGACAGCCTGGGTGGCTCAGTGGTTTAGTGCCGCCTTCAGCCCAGGGCCTGATCCTGGAGACCTGGGATCGAGTCCCCCGTCAGGCTCCCTGCATGGAGCCTGCTTCTCCCTCTACCTATGTCTCTGCCTTTCTCTCTCTCTCTCTCTCTCTCTCTCTCTCTTTGTGTCTCTCATGAATAAATAAATAAAATCTTAAAAAAAGAGAGAAAAAAAAACAGTCACAAAAAATACTGAGTCATTTCTCAGCCTTGAAAGGTAATCTGTAGTTAAAGGAATGCTGGCATTATGACAACTATCCTTTTCTTAATTATCCCACTTACCAAACAACTTGCCACCACCTGCATTTCTTGCCAAATTAACTGGCTTCTCAACTATTATAAAACATGCTCACAAATCTATTGAAACTCTTGTACTGAAGATCATTTATGGTCTCTCAAACAAAAAATCCAAATATCTTTCCTATTTCTTATCTTTATCACTATACCCGCTGATGTTTGCCTCTCATAGATACGTCTTAAACCATTTCCATTACTTGAATTCTGTGACAGTTTGCTCTCTCTCAACTCACTCCTTAACCCTCTGATCACCTACTTAATTGTTTTATTCATATCCTGTCATTTAAACACCTAAACACCAATTTTTTTTCTATTTTTATTCTTTATTCTCATACCTCTTTTCCAGCTAAGACATATTTTAACTTATCTATTACTTTATGCACCACCATAGTGCCAAACTATGTGCCAAAGGCACAAACTTCACTTTTTCTAAAATTCAGATCTCAGTAAGTACATGCTTATTAAATTGATTGCATTAAGTTGTAATATTCTCTTACTGTATCATCACTGTCACAATAAAAAAAATATCCCATTCCTTATTCTGAAACTGTCTTCTGCAAATTGGGCCTTACATCACGGATTTTGCAATCTACAGAGTATAAGGTAGTATTAAAATCAAATAAGTAAATACTACTCTTTTCATAAGCATGGTATAGTTCAACTTTTATATGAAATAGTAAAATTTATGAAGAGATTGGTTTATTATCTTCAAATCTAAACATACACAAAATTATCATTAATTCAAATAGCTGTCTCAGCAGAAAGTGCTTTTTGAAGGCACTTATGAGATTGGGCTAATCATCAGCAAGTTAGAAAGTGCCTCAGGAATGGAAATTACTGTGCATCTGGCTTCTCCCAGAACCCAGCTACATAATACATTGAAATGGAACATATTGCTTGTTATTTTTTTATCTTTGTGAAATCTTTAAATAAATTTGGAGAAGATATTATCCTATCATGCTTTCTCATAGAATAATATTTCAGGACAACAATTATGAACAAGAACAACAGAAAGTATTGCCCAAACATGCTCTATTTTTATCTTTGTTGGTATTTAATAATCACATGCAGCATTCATTTATAGAAGCAAATTTTTCATGGAAAATAATAAAAGTGTGTTCATGGTTCAGTAAGTGAATCTCAGATGCATAACCACACTTGACAGATTTTAGCCTCTAATGCCTTAATCCTTCCCCGGCATCACTGATGCAATCTCCGAAAAGCTAAGTATTAATTTGAGAGTATCATTTTTGTTTACATCATATGGAAAGGAGGATTCAGAGCGCATCTTGTGTAAATTGCAATTATACATAGCATACTTTTTTGAGCGATTTTCATACAACACTTAACATAATTGAATTGTATTCACTTGATTTGGGGGGGCATGGGAATTAATGATACAGTCAGATACATGAGATGAGTCACTAAGATTAAAATAAAATAACTTCTAAATAGCAATATAACACTTATAAAATTTATTGGGGTAAGATACATTTCCATGCAGATTAAAAATTAGAGCTTTAGGGCAGCCCAGGTGGCTCAGTGGTTTAGCGCTGCCTTCAGCCCAGGGCCTGATCCTGGAGACCCACGATCGAGTCCCATGTCAGGCTACCTAAGTGGAGCCTGCTTCTCCCTCTACCTGTGTCTCTGCCTCTCTTTCTCTCTCTCTCTCTCTCTCCCTCTCTCTCTCTGTCTCTCATGAATAAATAAATAAAATCTTTAAAAAAAATTAGAGCTTTACAAGAAAAATATACAGAGAATTAGGTTCTTTAAAACATTTCACTAAAAACAATTGGTATTTTAATCTATCATTTTAAAAACATATTTATTTTGACATAAATTTAGGTGCAGTCATAGTATACAGGGTTCTATATATTCTAAACCCAGGTTCTCCTAATATTAGATCTTATAGAATGATACTACATTAATCAAAAACTAAATTTTATGTCCTTGGGTGCAAGCCCACATACCATGTTACATTTATTTGTCATATCTCTTTAGTCTCTTACAATCTGTGCTTTCCTGTCATTGAAACTTTTGAAGAGTAATGGCCAAGTGTTTTGTAGAATGTCCCTCAATTTGGGATTGCCTAATATTTTCTCACAATTAGATGGGGTTATGGAAGAAATTCCTTTCCTATCATATTATATTATCAGGTACAGATACCAGTATGACATTATTGGTAGTTTGGATGTCTTGGTTAAGATAATGTCTGCCAGGTTTCTCCAGCATAAGGTTATTATTTTTCCTCTTTCTAGACTCCACTGGAGTCACTAAATCCAGACCTCACTGAAGAGGAGGAGAATTAAGCTTCTCATCCTTAAGAAAGTAGTATCAAAGATAAATAGATATATATGGATATTTTGGATATATGTGAAAAACACTATAATTAATAAATATTTGGAGGGAGACACTTGAGGCTATGTATATATATATATCCTGTTTCTCCTTATAAATCTGCCAATAATTTAGCATTCAGTTTACCATTTTGTTTCCTAACTATATTGATATAAGATCTATATAAGAACATATATTAAATACATATGATATGTATAATTATGCATTATTTAATATATATAACATTTAAAATATAAATAATGAGATATCTTTAAAAGTATATACAAAAATGAAATATTGGGACTTCATCAAGATAAGAAGCTTTTGCACAGCAAAAGAAACAATCCACAAAACTAAAAGACAACCTACAGAATGGGAGAAGGTATTTGCAAATGACGTATCAGATAAAGGACTAGTATCCAAGATCTATAAAGAACTTATTAAACTCAACAGCAAAGAAACAAACAATCCAATGGCAAAAGACATGGACAGAAATCTCACAGAGGAAGACATAGACATGGCCAACAAGCACATGAGAAAATGCTCCTCATCACTTGCCATCAGGGAAATACAAATCAAAACCACAATAAGATACCACCTCATACCAGTGAGAATAGGGAAAATTAATAAGGCAGGAAACCACAAATGTTGGAGAGGATGTGGAGAAAGGGGAACCCTCCTGCACTGTTGGTGGGAATGTGAACTGGTGCAGCCACACTGGAAAATGTGTGGAGGCTCCTCAAAGAGTTAAAAATAGACCTGCCCTACTACCCAGCAATTGCACTGCTGGGGATTTACCCCAAAGATACAGATGCAATGAAACGCCGGGACACCTGCACCCCGATGTTTCTAGCAGCAATGTCCACAATAGCCAAACTGTGGAAGGAGCCTCGGTGTCCATTGAAAGACGAATGGATAAAAAATATGTGGTCTATGCATACAACAAATACCCACCATTTGCTTCGACGTGGATGGAATTGGAGGGTATTATGCTGAGTGAAATAAGTTAATCCGAGAAGGAAAAACATTATATGGTCTCATTCATTTGGGGAATATAAAAAATAGTGAAAGGGAGTAAAGGGGAAAGGAGAAAAAATGAGTGGGAAATATCAGAAAGTGAGACAGAACATGAGAGACTCCTAACTCTGGGAAACGAACAAGGGGTGGTAGAAAGGGAGGTGGGTAGGGGGTGGGGGTGACTGGGTGATGGGCAATGAGGGGGGCACTTGATGGGATGAGTGCTGGGTGTTATTCTATATGTTGGCAAATTGAACACCAATAAAAAATATTTTTTTAAAAAAAGTATATACTATATATATAAAATATAGGTGGATATAAATGGATATGACATGCTCATTTGCATGCATATTCTACTTTGCCTTCATAAAATTATTATCAGATTATTCCTTTATTATCAAGCAATTTTTCTATTCAGAGTTGCTGTATTCATTTAAGGCTTCAAATTACATTTTTGGTCTATTTGTTCAGTTACTGTGCATATCTTATGCACAAACTCCTCAGAGATGAATCATAGATCGTCTATTTTGCCGCTATATAATTCCATGAAATTTTTCTATCACATTCTCTGTTAGAGGCTAATCACTTCACCCTGGAAGTAATAGTATCCCAAATTCCCTAAGGGTTTGCCACTACCTCAGCTAAAGTCTTCTTCTGGATTACATTTCAAGTTTAGGTAATGAATAAAAGGTTGATTAACATTAGAAAAAATAGCACTATATACTAGAAGCCTAATTGTATTACCATTCCTTATTCTTAGAACAGTTTGCATTTATCAATTTCTAAAATTTTTATACAGATATTGCCCAATGTTGGCCTTTTGACTCTCTTTGACTTTAGAGATCATTTTTATCATTATCTCAATTTATTGATTAATCAATCTCTCTTTCTGTCTCATAACTTTTGTCCCAATCCAGTCTCTCCTCAAGCTCTATCATACAAAGAATGCTTTCTAATATTACATTAGAAATCCTGTAGAACTTTGTGAATTATAAACTGCAATAGTGAAAACTAAACATTTAAATTAAAAGAAAAAAAATCTGTTTAGAAGTGGACAAGTAGGAAAAAGTAGGGTAGGCTTTTTCTTCTTTTATCAGCCTGAAAAAAATCTTTATGCTTCCTTCGGGTATCAAAAGTCATCTTTTCAATGAGGCACCTAACAGTATATAACAAACACTATATTGTACTTAGTTGTTTTTTTTTTGTTTTTTTTTTTTTTGGCCTGCCTAGCTAGATAGAATGTAGGATTAAAAAGATATTTTGCCATGTATTAAAATATCAATAAATCATTTCCCATGTAATTTTCTGTGTTTCCAGTCCTGTATTTTGTATACTTCTGTATCCCTAGTGCTTGTAGGATTGCTTTGCATAGAGTAAGTGCTCAGTAAATATTTGTAGGATTATAAATATGAATAAAGTACTAAAGTAATCCTCTCAAATGAACGAAGCTGAATTTGTACAATTTGTCATTTTAACATACTATTATATGAAAAAGATAATTTAAACATAAACACTAAGATGGCTGGTTTAGAATTGCATATTCAAGATATAAACCAAATCTCTTTTGTGTTTTAGGTTGTATTACATATATTTGATCTCTTGGTTTTAATTCATGTATTTGACCATAAATTGCCCATGTAGTGTCAATTTCTAGGCATAGGTGGAAGGAATCTATCAAAAAGCTATCTTTTAAACATTTCACTATATAGATTTGAAATAGACAGTAACTCATTTTAAATATTTTCTACTACTCATAATTTGTTACAAAAAATACTATCCTTATATGGCCTCAGATATTATATAGATATTTAGAAAACAGAAAACAGAAATTATGTAGAAGAGTATATATTTGGCATGAACCTTGCATTCATTTTTTAAAAAGCAATTTATTTCATATATCACAAATGCAAAAGTAAACAAACATCTATAAAGGAAAGGATGCTGATGTGGAGCATGTTATTCACTGCAGTTTATTGGGTCAATTGAGAGACAATCAGAAAAGCATAAAAAAGCAGAAAAAGCATAAAAGAAACTAAAAAAGAACATTTAAACTTCTTTGCAATATATGGAGAAGTTATTCACATGCTTTCATAACTAAATAATACATCACTGCATTTTCAGAGAGTTCACTTACACATTAGTAATGGAATAATCAGGAAAAATAATTGTATTGATTTCCTGTTTTTAGTCATGGATGTATGTTGTATATTTTAACTGACTTGGTCAAAATTAATAAAAATGTTTTTAATCCACATGTATATTTTTAAATTAATTTTAATTAATTTTAAATTACACTTTTATTCAAATGTAACATTCCAAGTACAAATGGTAAAATAGGTGCTATATTCCTTTTGTGAAAGTAAGGTTATCACAGCTTTTTTATTCTCGAGAAAATTTTCCGAAGTAACTTAGTTATCTGAGACTTAAGTAGACTCAGATTTTCATGTAGTTTTTTGTTAACTTAAGAATGACTATATACAAATGGGAACATTTTAAATATTCAGAAACAAGGCTAAGCATTTTAAATTCATTTGTTTCAATAATAGTCTTTTTAAAAAACATATTACACTTAAAGCTCTGGATTTTTTTTTAAAGATTTTATTTATTTATTCATGAGAGACACGGTGAGAGGCAGAGACATAGGCAGAGGGAGAAGCAGGCTCCCTGCGGGGAGCCAGATGTGGGACTCAATCCTAAGACCCTGGGATCATGACCTGAACCAAAAGCAGATGCTCAAACACTGAGCCACCCCCGTGTCCCAAAACTCTGGATTTAAACATAAGCAAAATTAACTCTTCTACAAATTTCTGTAAGCTTTTATTCAAAACGCCCCGAATTAAGAGATTGTTAAAACATAGGCCCCCACTGTCGGAATTTCTAAATTTGTCTAAATCCACATTTTAAAAAAGTATAGCGGGCTGCCCTGGTGGCCCAGCGGTTTAGCGCCACCTTCAGCCCAGGGTTTGATCCTGGAGACCTGGGATCAAGTCCCACATCAAGCTTCCTACATGGAGCCTGCTTCTCCCTCTTGCCTGTGTCTCTGCCTCTCTCTCTGTGTGTCTGTCATGAATAAATAAATAAAATATTTTAAATAAATAAATAAATAAATAAATAAAGTATAGCATAATGCACTGCAAATTATTAGGTAAATATTTTCCCCAAGATATAGTAAAGAAGAGTTCAGCAAATAATTTTTAATCCTCCAAAGCTTATTCCAAGGTATTATTCCAAGTAATCTTTGTATTGTTAAAATTCCCTATTGACCCATAAATCTCATATGTAATGTTTAGCAACTATGGAAATTCAAGAAAAGTAAAAGAATATATATTCTTCAAGTTACATTTTCTTTCCTCTCAGGTAAATAGTTTTCATTGAAGCCACTGAAATATACATTAGCCTAAGTCCTACATTTAATGCTTTCTTAGTGTATATGGAAGGAAAAATAACTGTCCTCTATGTTTATTTATAATATATCTTCTATAGTTACATAAAATTGTTATCATTTCCAGAGAGTAGATAACTATATATAGGGCTATAAACTTATTTCTCAGTATGAGTACAGGCAATTTTTTTTTACATTTCTAATATTAAATCTCTAATAAAAAAATTAAATCTCTAATCAAGGTCACACTAAGACAGAATAGCCTGAGAGTAGATGGCCACTCACTCAGACACATAGAGGAAAACTTAGCTCTCCCTACACCAGGAATGGCTAATGGAGTATTTCTCCCCACGTGGTTTTGGAGTGTCATTTTGCTCATGAAAGAACTGAAAAAAAAGAAGATAAAATGACTCTAAATGTAGGCGTCAGAGCAGATGAACAAATATTCATGTTACATTAAAACTTTAGTTAGGTCTTATTTCCTAGAACTCGTTAGGCCTAAGCAGGCTATACAGACTGCAGCCAGGGGTAGAGAATGAGCACACACCATCCTGTATGTGCATGTCCTCTCTCAGCCAGAGTTCAAGTGCCCACAGACCTATGTCTACAGAGCCTGATTAATGGGCAGTAAGACTCTGATTTTAGAAACATTCATATCATACTTACATTTAACCTCAAAGATAGCTGTTATGTTTTGCTTCTCTATGTGAGGTGGCATCTCATTCATCTCATTCATTTGGTCTCAGGAACTCAAATCCTGCCAACTGTAGTGTTATATGCGTATCTAAAGTAGAAAATATCTTTTCCAGCTTTATCTTTTGTGATAGTTTCATCAAACAGATATCAAAAGCCTACAGAGTATTAGTCAGGGACAGAGTGATTAGTTTCTCTCTTTATGGATGGGTAATTAATATAAAAAGGATGGAAAAAATCCTTAATCCCATTACACTTGATCCATCATTTAGCAATGCTTTTTGACTCTTCAAGGTAAAATCTGCATGTGAATTTCCCCAAAGCAATCAAGTCGTCAGTTTCATAAAATTATAAAACCCCACAGCAAACTGCACATCACTGATAGAAAAAAGTGAGGTTTCTGACATTCATCTAAGAGTATCTCATTGAATAAAACTGTTTCAAAGATACCATTTTAAAAATTATTTCTAATAGAATTGATCTAATTTTGCCTTAGCTTATATATAATACAAGGATAAAGGTAACACCTGCCTAACAGCAAACAGTATATTAGAAGAGGGCTAGATGTAAATCTACAGATGATCTTTAAGAGCTGGCAAAAGGATATGGCCAATAGTGAACAGTGTTACAAAGTGACAGAGGAGCCTATGTATGATACAAACAAGGTTTTCTCAGAATGCTCAAGACAACTTTTCAAAACCAATTAAATCGAACTATCAAGATTGTACATTGTTCTAAGACACAGTTTTAAAGATGATTGTTTTTGTTTAAAAAAAAGATTTGTTTATTTATTTGCAAAGGGGGCAAGGAAAAGGGCAGAGAGAGTGAGATAGAGAATCCCAAGTAGACTCCCCTCTGAGTGCAGAGCCCAGCAGGGGACTCAATCCATGACCCTAAGCTCATACCTTGAGCTGAAATCAAGAGTCAGACACTTAACTAACTGAGCCACCCTTGACCCCTGATTTGTTTTCATGACTATTTCCATTTTCTAATGCCCTATGTATCATAACTATACAGGCTGAGGCTATAACTCAGGTCAACTAGCGCATCATTTATACAAATTGTTGGATGTGTGCATGGGCAGATACACACACACTTTTATCAGAACTTCCTTTACTTTTATTACTCTCCTCTTTGTATTCTTCAATTTTCATTGGAATAAGCAATCATCTATCTTTTTTAATTGTGGCAATATGTACAGAACATAAAATTTACCATTTTAACAATTTTAAGTGTACCATTCTGTGGCATTAAGCACACTCACATTATCATGCAACTATCACCACTGTCCACCTCCAGAACTTCTTCATATTCCCCTACTGAAACTCTTTACTAGTTAAACCCCGATTCCCCATTCCTTTCCCTCCTAGCCCATGGCAGCTACCATTCTACCTTCTGTCCCTATCAATTTGACAACCCTAGAAACTTCATATAAGAGGAATCATACAAATATTTGTTTTGTGACTGGGTTATTTCTCTTAACATAACATCTTCAAGGTTCAGCCACGTATCAGAATTTCCTTCCTTCTTCTTCCTTCTTGAGGCTAAATAATATTTAATTTTCTTTATACACCACATTTTGCTTAGAAATGGATAGACACTTGAGTTGCTTCACACATTGGCTAATGTAGATAATGCTGCTATGATAAGGGGCATACACAGATCTTTTCAGTCCCTACTTTTACTTTTTTTGGGTATGTACCATAAAGTGGAATTGCTGGATCAAATGGTAATTCTGTACTGAATTTTTGGAGGTAATGCCATATCATTTTATACACTGGTAAATTTGGAAAATATTTTCCATTTCCAGCAGTGATCCGTAAGTATTCTAATTTCTCTACATCCTCTCCAACACTTGTGATTTTCTGTTTCTTTGTTGGTTGGTTTGCTTGCTTTTTTGGATAATAGCAATGCCAATGGGTATGAAGTGCTATCTCATGTTTTTCATTTCCTCAATGACTAGTGATGCTGGGCATCTTCTCATGTCCTTGCTGGTCATTTGTATATCTTCTTTAGATAAAGGTCATTTGAGTCCTTTGCTCATTTTTTAATCAGGTTGTTTGTCTTAATATTCTTGTTCTTCCTGAGCTAGAACACCAATATCTTGAGTCCATAATCCCAAAGCAAACAAATATATAGGGCATAAATGATGAGCTATTATCCCCACTTCCTGATCCTGACACATCACCATCTTATCAGATTAAGTCAGTCTTCTCATTACATTTATACAGAATCAACAATGACTGTGAAATACTTCAAATGTCTTAATGTCATACTGAAATTTAGTAAGCTTAAAAGAGTAGATAAATTTTATAGCAAAATTTAATGTTTATATTAAAGGATAATCAAAAGGCAAAATACTGAATATTAGTTCAATTCCATTCAGTTATTTGATTCTCTTAAGTTTACTCTTACAACTTTATTTCACTGTTTAAGAAAAAAATAAGCTTAATGAAGAAATGAGTCAGCCCGTGGTAAGAAACTTCAAAAGAAATTGTCTTATGGAGAAAATCAAGCCCACATTAATGTGTCGGGGAAAAAAGTAAGCAGTTCTCCAACAGTGTATTTCATTTTTTTTCTGAGGATTTCTAGCTAGAAAGCAAATAAATAAATGAATAAACAATGGAGCACAAGCAGTAAATCTGACCATTTATCCCCCTCATATGTACTTTTCACTTTCTTACAGGGCATTATAGCAGTCGTCAAATATTTGAAAGTCTGTGATGTCAAAGAAGAATTAAAACTCTTCTGTCTCTCAAGAAGCAAAGGGCCAATGTTTAGAAGTTAAAATGAAGCAACTTCCAGTTCAGTTTAATAATGAACTTTCTAATCTGGAGAACTGCACAACGATGAGATGGGCCGCTCTAGAAAAGAGTGAGCTCACTGTCCAATTTCAAATATAAATAAATGAATAAGAAGCTAAAAGCATCACAAAGGTTTCTCTGACCAGGAGGTTGAGATAGATGACCATTTGAGTTCCTTAAAATTCCTGTGTTCATCTGATTCTAAGGCTGTCCTAATATTATGTGGAAAATAAAAAGACAAAGTTTTTACCCTAAGGACCAAACACATCTAACTCAGATGTGAACAAAACGATTGCTAACTGCAATGCAACTAAGATATGCAGTTATATATGCTACATACAAAAGAATCGGGCATTATTTGTAAAGAAATTGTTTTTAAAACAGACTTTTGCCTGTAGCTTCAGCCTTAAAGATTAAATGGTTCATACTACTGCGGGGTTCAAATGCTTCATTCACTTATGCTTCAACGAATTTTCTTTAAATAAAATTCCTTACTCATTCTAAAATGTCAGAGAGACATATTATATTTTGTCAAGAGAAAACTCAAGAATCTTTAACAGAAAGACTAAATTAAATGAGTAGGTAACAGATCAGAAAAGAAAAAACTAGCTCAGAAGTAAATCATCCCATACTGTCACATAAATGAGTTGAGATTATTATTATTATTATTATTAATTCATAATCTACAATTACATTAAATTTTTATTTTGAAGAATGTTTAATTGATTTACAAAATTATTTTAGAAATCTTTTACATAATTGTAAAGTAAAATTGTGTCCTCCCTAGTCCACCATCATCCTGTGATGTGTCAAACCCTATCTATCTAGCTAGCTAGCTAGCTAGCTAGCTATCTAATCTATCTAATGTATATGAAGTATATGTGTAAATACATATATTTCAGGGTTTGAAAGGTTTGGAGGTGGAATATATGTTATTGTGATCAACATATATACATTTACATATATATATATATATATATATATATATATATATATATATACATACACATTTACACACATACCCACACACACACAGAATTTCATCCTCGCTGCCATTGTCCGACTGGAGCTTCCACCTCATCACACACACACAGCCACTAACAGCAGCCTTCGAGCAATACCAGCATTTATAGATGAAGATGATTACCTAGATCTATCCTTTAAAACATACAATTTGTAGCCATCGCCTCAAAAATTCAAACTTCTTAACTTGATCTTAAAAGACTCACAATTTAGTTACAGAATATTTTTCATCGTGCTGTCCCTTCCACCTAGTCTTCTCATCACTTCTACCGGTCAATGTCCTCTCACTCCACTTTAACCGCTTTGCATTTAGGCGAATTATCTCTGTGCCCACATACTGAAATTAACCATTACTCTTTGAATTTTAAAATTCTATGTATTTTCAGAATATTTGCTTTTGTAATGTCTTTGCATTGGATACTTCGTATCTTAAGGAGGACTATACCGTCTTATTTGTTTTTGTGTCCCCTTATTTTCTTTATATTACTTCGCTAGTAAGTAATCAAAAATATGTGTTGAATTGAATTGAACTCTCGTTTTACAACTAAAGAAACAAAAGTGAAGACTGCTAAAAAGTCTTGCAGAAGATTAGACTGGGCATTATTGGGTGATTCTAAGAATAGAAACTGGGCTCACCCATGACTGCAGTCTGGTGATCTTCCCATTAGAGAATATTCATCCCCAGGTAACCTAATTTTTTTTGACAGCAGGCAATGCTGTAGTACAAAAATAATTACTTAAAGGTACAGTAATATGAAACTAATTTATTAAGATAATGCATTCAGTGTTAGTTTTTACTTAGATTTCTATAAATTGAATTAAAAAGTAAAAGATAAATATTGCTAGCTTCAAAATCAGATTTATTATACAATATAAGCTTTTATATAATCTTCTTAGAGTACTAGTTTGGACAAATCATGAGGTTTTAGAGACACAAAAATAAATCCAGTATTGTATATAATATTTATATGCAACTGCTACTTGAGACTCTACTACATCACACCATGATGTTTCCCTATAGTATTTGATTTGAAATTATATTTATATTTCAATGATTGAGTAAAATATTCATATTCATGTTCTTACATTTTTGCTAAAATAAGAAAAAAGATATAACCATACACACAGAATCCTTTAATCCTTAAATCTATTGATAAGAATGGTGACTTATATGAGGCCGCCTAGGAATGAATAAGAACCAAATATAGATGATTAATCCGAGTTCCACCTCTACATTTATGTGTCAATAAGCAAGTAGATAAACCTTTCTGTGTCTCATCTCTATAATAAGGATTAAAATGCTTACTTCGGTGGAAGGTCATAAGGATTATTTCATGTGTATAAAACACTTTAAATGAGAAAAGCTATTTTTGACTGCATATGTGTATAAAGATATACATTATTCTATTCGTAAGAAATTTGTCATTCTGTTATGTTGTACTAGCTAATAAGAGACCCTTAAAAATACAACACATATGAAGAACAATGATTCTATTTTTAGTGGAAAAATCTCAACATAATTTTAACCTATAATTATCATGAAGCCAGTAGTCACTCTCAAAAATCTTTCCAGACTTAGTATATTTCAATGATGTTGGCTGACTTTTTTTTGACCACATTTTGAGGCTATTCAAGTTAAGAATTCTAGGGTGTCTATATAGACTCAAGCAAGTGATTCAACAGTATAGTGAAAGATGACAAGCATAATTTCATTTGAAAGAAAAAATGTGTAACTCTGGTTATTAGAAAATCTTGTCTTTGCTTCCAACATATTATATATATATATATATATATATATATATATATATATATACACACACACATATTAAAAATTTTATTTATTTATTCATGACACACACACACACACACACACACACAGAGGCAGAGAGGCAGAGACACAGGCAGAGGGAGAAGCAGGTTCCATGCAGGGAACCTAACGTGGGATTCGATCCTGGGTCTCCAGGATCACGCCCTGGGCTGAAGGCCACGCTAAACCGCTGAGCCACAGGGGCTGCCCTTTGATATATATTTTTTAAAAATCAGCACTAACAATTATTTCAGGAACTTTGTCATTTAAATTAGCTGCTCCAGTAATCTGGTTTGGTCTAGGTATAAAATTTTGACTCAGGGAATGAATTTTCTGCACACACAAAAGTCCCAGGCTTTTGATACTTGAGTAAAACAGTCATATTGTTTACCAAATTATAGCAGATTTATGTATTTGTGTGATCTTTGTAACTGGAAATAGCATTAAAACTCAACTCTATTGTATAAAAAATCTTAACTCAAATGTGATTAAACATTCAGGTTTTTAAGGTAAATGGGATTAATAACAAATGTCTAAGTGGTGAATTTTTTCTTTCCTCACAAAGCAGATCTGATTCAGTTCCATCCTACAGAAAGGCAAACAAATATACCAAGCATCAAAGTTCAGCACTGAAGGGAAAGGCACAAAGCATTTCCCTTGGAAAATTTTAAAAACATATGTTACCAATCTACCATCAGACCCATTGAAAAATCACACTATTTTACCCAGGACACATCTAATTTTCCGCAGCGTAAATTACTCTAAAAGGTTTTAGGGTAAATTGCTTGCAAAATGTATTCCTAGGTAAATAAATAATTTGACCCATGTACGGGGATTTTGGAAGGATGCCAATTAAATAGCAGAGAAAAGCTAAAAAAAAATGTTGTAATTTTAAAAGTAGTTGATCTCAAACTATTGTTTCTGACAGTAGTTAGATAGTAGGGCCATCTTCTGTTGAGGTTTCTTAATTTCTGACAATAATGCTATATTATCAGCACAGGAGAAAACATCCTTTGAATTCTCCATGGCAAAGAAATATAATTTGTTCAATACTTTCTGTGAATGAATAATTCTGGCAGAAAAAGTTTCCATGATGAAAAAGTACTCTTACAGTCTTACCTGATGAACTACTTTCTCAATACACTGAAAATCATTATATGTTTATAGCTATCTTATTTCTAAATTCCTTTGGTGGTTTTCACAGGAAAATATTGATACTGAGACATTTTACTTCCTATAGGGAAATCATCTTTCATTATAATCCTGACAAAGAGTGATAAGAGGTTGCTTAAGTTTCAAAATGTTATTGTGTCTACATAAAAATTATTTTATAGATAATACATTTAAGTTAGTATGGGGATTGAGCTAAGAAAGGAACTCTTAAAAGCACAATTATGTAAATAAACATAAATAAATGGGCAAATTTGAATTAAAAAATTTTACTAAAATCAGCAGTTATGGAATAAATGCTAGAATTATTAATTTGTTCATTGGCTTTTCAAGTATGTGTTAAGTGTTGCTACATGCCAGATAATTAGCATGGAATTTGTCTTCATGTATCTAATATTTCAATAAGCAATACAAAGAAGGATGAATGTGATGACATTTACAAAAGGAAAAAGTCAGGTTTCATTGAAAGTGATGTGAGATAGACTCATTCAAAGTTACTTCATTTTCACTCAGATTTATGCTGTCATTTCCCACCTAGTGATTTGTTTTTAGAGGGAAGAGTCCTCTAATTCCTGTCAGTTTCAAACTTTTATATCAAAGTCAGGCTTTAGATAGCAATCTTTTGAAACTATCCATGCTTTGTAAAATAAGAAACACAAATATTCATTTGAAGTAAAAGTTAACCACACAGCTTCAAATCTATTGGCAAAAGCTTTAGGAAATAATTATTTCCTATCATGCAATAACAATTGCCATAATTACTGGTTAGTAATTTAATTTCTATTTCTAAGTAGACTAAGGCATGCTTCAATAGTGTTAAAATCTGCTTTAGAATATTAGTTACTAAATATTATTTTTCTAAATTGAACATTTGATTCCAGATGATCACATAAGTAAATAAATCTATTTTAATTGTATTCTATGCAATCTAAATAAATTGAATGTTGCTCTAGAAAAATGAGGATAAAATTCCATGGTATGATTGGCATTTTTACCATCCAAGTATCTAAACGATGCCATTCATCAGTCAGTACACCTATCTCTCTATTGATGAGTGAGCTCATGTTTTGTTTTGTTTTTGTTTTTGTTTGTTTTAAATAATATTTTAACTTGCTGATTTGGATATAAATGGAAGAAAATGCATTTTGACTTGCAACAGTAAGCAACCATTTGGAATTTAGAAGAATTTAAGCTTTTAAATTATTATTTAAAACTTTCCCCTAAATAACTTTATAAACAAAGTCATTAGTTCTTCCTTCACTATATTATACTATAGAGAAATCTGAATCAATAGAAATAGGTATTTTACTATCTATGATTCCTCAAGGGTATTTTTTATTGTTCATATATCTGTGAATTTAACAATTATGTTTCAATACTTTTACCATAGAATCTAGAGAAAAAAATCATATGTCATGCTTTCTATCTCATTACAGAATAATTGAATTTCAATGCTATATACAATTTTTACAATATAATTTAATAAGTAATACGCAGTTTAATATATGACATCGTACTGAATTAAATGCTTAAAAAATTACAACACGTGGGATAGTATGGGTAAAGAGTGTTCTAAATCTTTGCCTTCTAGAGATTAGTACATTTCATTTACATTGCTTTGGTACATAATTAAGCAAATGCAAAGGCAGCCTCAATGTAATGGAGTAGAGATTCATTCAGTTATCAGGTACTTATTTTAATGTCAACTATAAATGACATTATGAACCTGGGCCTATATTTAAAATTTCCTGTGCCTTAAAAAACTATATCTGGATTAAGTGAATTTACTTCACAAGACAGCTGGGAAGGAAAAATAAAAGAATGCTTTTACAGAAAGATACTAGACAAATTTAAGATACAATCTATCAGAACTTATGCCAAAATGCCCCAAGATAGCTAATATAAATCCACTGAGAATATTATATTCAGAGAACTATAATTACTGGTTAGTAATTTAATTTTCCTAAGAGGCAAATACCATATCACTTACTCTCTAAGAAAAACAGTATGTCCAATTTTAAATGAAACTTGGACATATTTATAGACTGTTGCCTATGTTTTAAAACACGTAACTTCTTTAGTTACTATGAATTTCACATCTTAAATAATAATGCTTATCACAGACTCATCACATTTATTCATTACCTAAGACATACCAAAGCAATCTTTATTTAGAAGATTTTCACTATTAGAAGTATATATCACTACAAAGAAACATATTAAAATTATATTCCCTTAAGCATGTATTATATGAATATGAAAAAATATTTGGTCTTGTAAATTTATTAAGTAAAGCCCAAAGCAATATAGCATTAGTGGTAATTTTTAAAATAGAGTGGGAATTCCTTTTTAAATGCATTCTTAAATTCTTTGTTTTCTTAGATCACTGAATTAAGTATTTCTCTTTAAAGATTTGTGAATATATTTAGCTTTATTTAGACAAGAAATAACATTTGTGGAAGCAATATCTCATAGAAGAGATATAGTATTTTAATATCTTTCTTTTGTGATATGTTTTGCATATATGTGAAGATAAATGAAATTTATGAGCTGTGATTATGTGAATTAGAAATAAATTTATGAAATTAGTAAGGTAGCTTACTACAGTCCCCAATTAGTAAATTTAGCACAAAAAATAATATACCCTTATATTCTAGGACTTTTAAGATTTTATTTATTTACTCATGAGAGATAGAGAGAGAGAGAGAGAGGCAGAGACACAGAGAGAGAAGCAGCCTCTCCCTGCAGGGAGCCTGATATGAGACTCAATCCCAGGACTTCAGGATCACACCCTGGGCCAAAGGCAGGTGCTAAACCGCTAAACCACCCAAGGATCCCCTCTGGGACTCTTTATTATGTAACTATGGGCCTCTGGATTTGGGTACTTTCAACATTTTTCATTCCATGCAATGTCACGATTACATATATGAAATAATATATTTAATATTCAAGATTACATAGACGAAAAAACATATTTAACTATATTAGATAATAGTTCTTGTCTGCTTCTATATAACATATTTTGATGAAAATAATCCTGCGTGTTCTTTCCAAGTTTGAAAGCAATGTCACCACTTAAAAATGGAAATAAAAACTTTATGTCTAATGTATTATTCAACAAAAATAATAATGTATAAATATCACCACGTTTAAACATGTGAGAGACAAATCCCCAAGTAAGGACACATCTTAATATGTCTATTCATTTGGGGCAGATTCTCATTCTAAAAGAAATAATAAAGCAATTGCAGAGATTTGCCTATACAAATCAAGACATGCCTGATTGCATTCTGAACAACTCTCAAGAGATATATTCCTACAGCATCCTCTATCAGGAAATGGAGGAAACTTTAACTTTAAATACTTGAATTCAAGTGAGACGAGACATCTCCCTAAAGGAATGCTGGTTGGGTGTTTAGGATTTTGAAGATCTATGCCAGTTGACTAGGGGCAAGAGCCAGAGTCATAAATGGGCTCAAACAGGGGCAAATATTTACCCAAACATCTTTCAATATTCCTTATATCTCCCCTCTCCTTGAGAGAGAAATTATAAACTATATCTTGATACTGTCTCTAATGTCTCTTTAAAGTCTTTGGAAAAGGTACCAGGAAGTAATTAAAGTAACTTTTTAAAAAATCTTCATTCATACCCAGCTCACTGTCACATAGCCACCTCAAGATTTCACATAAACAGTGTATAAGATAAACCAAAAAGGCAAAGAAACCCGAAGACAAATAACTCTTGTGTCTATTGGTTCACAGTACCAGTTTCTTCAAATATAATATATTCAGTTACTGGTATCAATTTTTAAGTACTGAAATTGATGCCAAAGTTTTTGAAAACATACAAAAATAATTTTAAGCTGTTATGTGAATGCAGATTGCCATAAAATTTAAATAAAATGATTAAAGTGAAGAGGCAAATAAATATTTTTATAGTCTTTCTGTTTTAACACATAGCAGATCTGATTTCAGGGGAACAGGAGTATGTGGATATGTTACATATTTACTTTTCATGTTAAATACACAACTTTATGGTATGAGGGAATAAAGTCCTAAAGGTCTATTTTGCTCCCCAAACAAATTACAAATTCTATATCATTCAGTCTATCCACACAGACAGTCACTGGCATATCAATTTATTGTTAGTATAGCTTAGAGGTACTACTCAGTGTTCACTGAACTTTTCCCTTCTTCTACACTGCAGTTCATTTGATAGCCGCTGCTTTTCTGAGATGCTTTTTACTCCATTTCCAGCTTGCTTTACAGACTTTGCTAAAGTTTTAAGATATGTCTCAAACGTCATCTGGCAAATACCTGTTTACTCAGCTATGGATCCCAAAAAACAAACTGCTTGTAATACATTCCATCCTCAAAGTCTTTCAAAGACTTCTATAGTGTTTTCAACATAGCCTAGAGATTTGCAAATCACAAAAATGCAATAATGTAGTATTATTAGTTTTTGTTAATGATACGACCACATTAATTACAAATTTCATAATGTTATAACTGATTATGATATGCAATAACAGGACTATGTTGCATAGAGAATGACAATTGAATCACTATTATGTATACCTATTTCAAATTTACATGAGGGGTTTGAGCTGAGGTTACTTGAATTTTTAATCGTCTATCAGAAAGATAATAACTGGGACACCTGGGTGGTTCTGGTTGAGCACCTGCCTTCAGCCCAGGGTGTGATCTTGGGGTCCCAAGATCAAGTCCCATGTCGGGCTCCCTGCATGGACCCTGCTTCTCTCTCTGCCTGTGTCTCTGCCTCTATCTCTGTCTCTTATAAATAAATAAATAAAATCTATTTTTTAAGATAATTACTAAATTATATATTTCTTTCAAGTGTCCTACATATTTTTTCTTTAAAATATTTCTATCTCCATTCACATAATACATAATATTATTTAATGTTATAGTGCCCTTATTTACACTTACAAAAAAATATTAGTGCCAAAGATGCTCTTAATAACATGTGATTCCTATAAAAACAAATACTTGACAAATTTCTAGAAAACATTTGTGCTGAGTAATTAAAATCTATACGAAAAGCTGAAATTCCAAGATTAAATTCCAAGTAAAATTATAATATGTAAGCTTTAAAGATATTACTATTTAAAAATACTATGTTAATAAATAATGTATAAATCTAACTGGAGTTCTGAGTGATATTTCTACAAACCTTTTTGCATAAACCCTAGAAATACAAAAATGTGGTTTTTCTAAAAAAACACATTTTTTTAATGGCACTTATCAATAAACTTCCATTAGACTTTGAAACCTCAAAATAATGGTCTTTCTAGTTTGAGCTGAGTGCTACCAGAATCATTAAATTAAAATATAAAATTAGCAAGAATGTATAGACGTATAAAGCTAAACAAACATACAGAAGTTTTTTGACATGTTTTAAGATATAAACAAGTCATTAATTTATTGTTTGATTAGTAACCACTCCATACACATCCTTGTAATTAGGATTATTTGCACATAGCCAAACCCAAGTGGTACAATATACATATTTTTCCATAAAAGCATTTCTTTGAACACATATTCCGTCTTCTCCCCCTCATAATGACACAGATTTCAAAACCTACTAAAAGATTTAATGATAAGACCCCAACCAGACCCCAGAATGTAAACAGAAACTCCCATTTTTAACTACTAAATGCCTACCACTTCATCATACGTGGTTCATATAATGAATTCAATGAATATTTGTACAACAAATAGCTGTTGATTAAATATTGAATCTACTTAGTCTTTCTATTTACTGTTACTCTACATCTTGAATTAATATGATCTTACAAATCTTATATCAACAATAGGACTCATAGATATTTTCTTACATCTCTTTCAGCAGACAGATATATCCTAACCCTAGGTTCTTGCATTTATTATTAATATTTATTTATTTATTTATTTTTAAAAGATTTTATTTATTAATGAAAGACACAGAGAGAGAGAGAGGCAGAGACATAGGCAGAGAGAGAAGCAGGCTCCAAGCAGGGAGCCCGATGTGGGACTTGATCCCGAGACTCCAGGACCACGCCCTGGGCCGAAGGCAGGCACTAAACCTGAGCCATCCAGGGATCCCCTGCATTTATTTATTTATCTACTCTTTCATCCATTAAATCCAGAATTAATGACAGCATATTCTGTGCAATATACCAAGGTTTTAGTAGGCTATGTGAGTCCTAAGCCCTGAACTTACCGGGGTATCATGCTAACAAACTTCTTAAGTGGAAAATCCAGTTCTGACAAAAGGTTTTCATTAAAAGGAGGGGGACCAGAACATTCATCTGGGATACAGAGACAGCAGGGAACATCTTTTCTCACTTCCTCTCAGACTCCATATAAGCACTTAATGAGGCATAAACAGCTATTTGACACCTGCCCCTCCAATTTTCCCAAGATAGGTCCTTGAAAACTTTTGTTCGACTTTTTCTACCATAGCAATAAAGCAAATGTTTAAGACCTAAATATACTGAATGAATATAATTAATAGATAAAATATGAATACAACAAATGCAAATAAGATTATTAATATATACATATTTATGTAAATACATGTTTTACATATAACATATAAATCTATATCTGTCTATCTATATATCTTTGGGTATTTACCCAAAGACGGTGAAAACATGCATTTCAAAAGATATATGCACCCTTATGTTTATTGCAGCACTATTTACATTAGTCAAGATATGGAAGTAACTCAAGTGTCCTTCAATGGATGAGTGGATATGGTATATAAGTACAATGGAATATTACTCAGCCATAAAAGGGAGGAGATCTTGACATTTGCAACAGTACAGATGAAACTAAAGGGTTATTATGCTAAGTGAAATAAGTCAGAGAAAGACAAATACCATGTGATTTCCATATATAAATAGAATCTTAAAAGCTAAACATATAAATAAACAAAAAGCAGAAACAGACGCACGAATATAGAGAACAAACCGATGGTTGTCAGAGGGAAGGGGGTTGGAGGGATGAGTAAATGGGTGATGGGGAGTGGTAAATGCAGACTTCTTGTTATGGAACGAATAAGCCATGAGGGTAAAAACCACGGCATAAGGAGTAGAAGCAATGGTATTGTAGTAACATTGTATGGTGGCAGATGGTAGCTACTCTTGTGGTGAGCACAGTAAAGCATACAGATATGTGGAATCGCTATGTTGTACATCTGAAACTAAGGTAATATTGCATGTCAGCTATACTTCAATTATAGAAATAAAATCTAAAGTAAAGATCTGAAAAATATATAGAGAGATAGATATAGATATCTCCCTATATATCTATATGTGCATCTATCTATATTTTGAGAGAGAAATTCATTTCAGCAAACCAATCAGTAAGTACTAGGATATAAAATGTTTCCTGGTTCAGGTTCAACTAAAGTGATCAATATTAGAAAACAGGTGGGCATAGTTTTATAACAGAATGAGACAAATAGAATGGGTAGTTGATCTCTATTATATATAATGGAATAAAGACCAAAATAAAATGGCTTGATGAAGACACACATTTCTCCTGCAGCTTTAAAAGTTCCTTTTGCCTCTGAGAAGATTTAACCATAGAAACGGGCAGCTGGCTTGCAATTTACAATGTGTGTCAAAGACATGGTACAAATTGCTCAATCATTTTCACTTTAAATTCAGGATAGAAGTTATATTTGTTTCCTCTACTTCCATTGGATGCAAAACTCTTCCAATTATTAATTTCCTTAGCCTGTTATGTTATTCTTCAGAGACTTATTCCTACATGGGAAGACTAATTATTGCATAAATGTCAATTCTGTGAGAAATTATTTATAAGATTATTTATAAGATGCAAGCTTAGACAAAACAACAATTGAGTAAATTTGAAGTAATATGTTTAAATTTTACCTGAAAGAATAGATAGGAGGAAATCTCCAAGAAAATTTTTGAGAAGGATCATGAATGGGAAGGGTTCCATATTAGATATTTAAACACCTTCTTTTCTAAAAATCTATAAAAATGGGGCACCTGGATGGCTCAGTCAGTTAAGTGTCTGCCTTCAGCTCAGGTTTCTGGGATCAAGTCCCCATTCAGTTCCCTGTTAGGAGGGGAGCTTGCTTCTCCCTCTGTCTCTGCCTTCCCCTGCCTGTCTCTCATGAATAAATAAAATCTTTTTAAAAAGGCATAAAATCTATGAAAATGGGCAACAAATAGATAATCTTAGATATGATCCTAATACAGATGTACAGATATATATGCATACACGTGGGCACATTTTCATTGTTTTACATATGTTCATATACACTATAAGGGAAATTTACAAACCACTGAGAAGAGTCTATTTTTCAATAAGACAGTTTCATTTGATAAATCAAGTTAGATCCTTACTTTATATTCATCAAAATGAATTCCAGATGGATTAAAGATTTCAATGAGAAAATTAGAACCACAGAAAAGGAACTATAAGAAAAAGATCTGAATAACCATTTTAAGATCGGGAAGAAATTTATAGACATAAGAGTAAAGGAGAAATTCCCAGATTGATTTATTTGACAAAATAATAGATGGGATTATTTACTGGGATTTTAGGCATGCCTTAATTTACTGGGTTTTGCCTTATTTGTCCTTTGTAGATACTATGTTGCTTACGAATCGAACCTTAGTGGCAACCCCACATTGAGCAAATCTGTCAGTGCCATTTTTCCAACAGCATTCGCTCACTGTTTGTCTCTATGTTACATTTTGATAATTCTCACAGTATTTTACACTTTATCACTATTATTATACTTGCTATGGTGACCTGTGGTCAGTGAGTATAACTTGCTGAAAGTTCTGATGATGGTTAGCATTTTTTAGCAATAAAGTATTTTTTTTTACAATTTTAAACATATTTATCATTAGCCAACCTCTTTTTTCAGTTATAAATTTTTTTTCAGGTATAATTAATACACAGTGTTATGTTGGTTTCAGATGTACAATATAATGATTCAATATAGTATTTTAATTAAAGTATGTTCATTTTTTTACATAAAATGCTATGGCATACTTACTAGGCTGTAATAAGATGCCAATGTAACTTTTATATGCACTGGGGAAACAAAAATTTCTTCTGATTCACTTCATTGTGATACTTGCTTTATTGCTGTGGTCTGAAGCCCAACCCACAATATCTCTGACATGTGTCTGCACTGAAAATGCTCATTTAAAAAAAAAGGGGGGAGTAAGCAACATTCCATCTTAATAACAAGAATAATTAATAAAACAATATTTTGATGCCGTCTTGAACTACCAAACTGCTCATGTGTATATATGCATATCTGTGTGTGTCTACAGATATCTTCATCTATCTATATTTAATCATACTAACAATTATTTAAAACCAAAATTAAATTGCTGAAAGGAATTTCAAATTATGTTGTGAAAAGCAATTTGTCAAAATTATGAAAAGTGTGTGTGGTTTTTATTAATGGGTATACTTTCTGACCCAGTAAATTCTACTTCTAAATATGAAACTTGAGATTCTGATTAAATATGTATGGGGCAAAACTTTAAATAGTATGAATTAGAGACAACACTGAAATAGTTAATATGTCCTATTGCTACAATAAGATAACAATCACTGCAAAATTATTTTTGAAGTCTACAGATAAGGAGAGATGTAAACAATACAAATGGTTAAATGAAAAATGTATAAAATATTTTTATGGTAATTTAGTTATATGTCAGATAAGCTTAACCATTTGAATGTAAACTATTTTGTTTAAATAGATCTCATGCCACTGTCTCTTTACACACATCTCTGTCTCTCACATACACACATACATGAACACAAAACAATACTAATATACATAGAAATAGTGTTAATGCCCAATACACGTAGTTTTAATTCCCATTTTCAAAAGTTTCTTCTTCAAATTGCTAATTAAGGGACCCCTGGGTGGCTCAGTGGTTGAGTGTCTGCCTTTGGCTCAGGTCGCGATCCCAGGGTCCTGGGATCAAGTCCTGCATTGGGCTTCTTGCAAGGGGCCTGCTTCTCCCTCTGACTGTGTCTCTGCCTCCCTCTCTGTGTCTCTCATGAATAAATACATAAAATCTTAAAAAATAAATTTCTAATTAAATGGTATAAAAATATTAGTCTTTTTTAAATACGATCACATTTTAAAAATGTATGACAGAAGGTTATCTATGTAGTCCTGTGTGGTGAGGTGGAAAAAGGGATATCAAAGGGAATTTGGTGGGATGATAGGTGTGATTCCAAAATTGCATGGTCATTATGTGCTCTAATGAACAGGATGAAATATTGTAAAAAAATGCAGCATAGAAGAATCAAATTGTCTCAGTTACCACACATATAATTAAAAGCTGGGCAATGTAGTAGCACAACCGGTCCACATGGAGATTACATAACCACAGCTACCTTGGGGCATATGGATGCGAGGATGACCTGACACACTCATATCATTCATAGGCACAACCAGTGGTAAAAAGTAACCAAGGAAATGAAAAATATGGGACCCCTGGGTGGCTCGGCAGTTAAGCGTCTGCCTTTGACTCAGGTCATGATCCTGGAGTCCCAGGACTGAGTCCTGCATCAGGCTCCCTGCATGGAGCCATAAATCTTTAACAAAAAAAAAAAAGGAAATGAAAAATATATGTGTGACATTAGGCTAGTATTAAGAAATACCAGGTAGACTAGTTTTAATATGAAACAGATGTAAACTATACCAGTATTAAAAACAGAAAGGTAAATTAATAATACAGAAGAAAATCACTAGTTTCTGCCCTTAGGGGAAAAGAAATGAAACAGAAATAACTGAGATTTACAATATCTACAAATTTCAATTATAAGAAATTTGTTAAATACAATAATTACCATCAAACTCAAAAATTAACCTTATCTCAAAGCATATAATATTTAATAAACTTAAAACTTTAATATACCCAACTCATTGTTAACATTAATATTTATTAATATTAATAAACATTTTTATTTATTTATTCATGAGAGACACAGAGAGAGAGGCAGAGACATAGGCAGAGCGAGAAGTAGGTTACCTGCAGGGAGCATGATGTGGGACTTGATCCCATGACCCCGGGATCATACCCTTAGCCTAAGGCAGATGCTCAACTGCTGAGCCATCCAGTTGACCTAATAAGCATTGTTTTAAATCAAATTTAAATTCTATAATAACTGGCTCAAATAAATCTGCCCTGAGGTATCAACCTGCAACAAGGCAGGCTAGTCTATTTACTGTCCTCATATTAAGTACACTAGAATGCACTATGCATTAAGTATGGAAGATTGGATGATGAAGGGCAAGCAATTGTTAAGTTGATGGGGAAATGAAAAGTGTCTACTTTCCCAGTGTTTTTTCATAAGCTATTTATCCAAACCCAGAAGCACATCTTTTCCAAAAAAAAAAAAAGAAATATGCATGATAAAATGTTAATTTTCTAGGACATCCTCCCAAAATCCTATCCCTCATAAGAACCATCAAAACAGTAATACTAAATCTAATACTAATAATGAGTAATATTTCAATCAGCTTAACTTTTCAATGATTAAAAGAGCACAAGATAAATCATCAAATCCCCTCAGTAATGATTAGGCTTACTCACCAAGTTTTTAAAAAATATATGAAATGTTGGGCTTTCAACTATAAAGATTCTGATTTCATTGGTCAAAAGGAGCAAATTGTTATTTTAGTGGTATTCACACAGGCAAAATCATTGGTGCTTTTTGGATTTCTCAAATCTTTAGGACTTGATTCTCATCCTCAGATTGAGTCAAGATCCATCGTGTTATGGAATCTGTTGGTCACTTTCCAGTTATTTGGACAATTTTTTTAAACCTCTCTCAGACTCAGTCAGGTGTTCTGCTACAAAAGATGGATTTTAGTAGAATCAAACAGAATGAGCATGGGGGAAGAAATGAAATCCTGTTTACAAAGAAACTATCACAATGTGTGGCAGAGAAACCAAGTAGTCTGTAAATATTAAATACGCATTTTCATACCACATCATGTACAATGATATAATGATATAGAACTAACCAATGTCACAGCTCCTTCTATACAAAATTAATTCTGAGTTTCAGTTACCAGTCATGATAGCTGTCTGCCTCAGTAAGAGCAAAGAGAAAATGAGGATTTCTAACTTCCACAAAAGGTGAGCTCCACTAGGTATGCATACTACAAGGAGGCTGTCCAGGATAATATCCTTGACAGTGAAAATACAAAGAGACATCATGGTTTGGGTTTGGGGAATAGAGCTAAGGAGTTGATTTGTGGCAGCTGTCTAATGATCAGCTGCTCTTGGGCAATGTGCTGAGAAGATCAATGCCTTTTTTATTAACATTTGAGAGAAACCATGCTCTTCTTCTACTCTGGCCTGAAATAACAAAGGGCTCCTAACTGGATGAAGGCCTTTAAGTGTCCAGTAGAAGTGGGAGCAGACAAAAGACAAAACTAACATTGAGAATGCCAGATCAGGTACGCATAAACGTGTGTGGGAAAATAATTCCATAATTATAAACAAGAGTACTTTTGGAGTGAAGGATTTTGCAGTAGAAGAGTAAGGCAAGGGATATAGACATGCATGAGTAAAGGAAAGCCCAAAATTAAATGAAGAGAGGAAATTTATGCTAGGTTAACTGAGCAGCCTCTATAGAACCGCCTCCGCCCCCCAAACCAAAGGCAATATCAGCCTGGAGACCAAGCTGGGACTAGGCGTGTGTTTTCCTGCCCATACTCATTTCTTCCCTGATATACACTTGTGTTTCAGTCTATTCACTGCTGTGCTTATTGAACTTGTAGGCAAATTCCAAGATGTGAGCCTCCATAAACAAAGGAGAACTTTGCCTTTTCATGTAATTAGATGGGTGTATGGACATGACATTATATGATGGTTCCATGCCATCTGATCTAGTTTCATAATGAACTGGATTTCAGCAAATAAACCAATTTAAAATTCTAGTTCAGGAAATTGGTAAGGGCGATTATTGGTTACTCCTATATAGTAGCCATTTGATAAACTTGTTAAGGAAAATATTTGTTCTTCAAAGGAAAAATCTGACTGCTCTAGAAAAACTATCAAATAAATTTGTCATTATTTTATTACCAAAACCTATATTTTAAATCCTAAAAGCACATTATTTCTATCTGTGTGAGTTTAGTAATGTCTTTTTGTGCACCATTTCCCAGAATCAGAAAGACCATATACTCCTACCTTCCTCTACTGGCTGCCCTTTATTATTAGCAAAGGCCCTTTATGAAAACCCCTTTAGTACTCCAGGGTTACTACTTATTGCGGTAAATACAGACAAAAAGGTCCTGTCATCCTATAAAATCTTTCAGTTTCTGAAAGCTAAAATTTAATTCCCTGTGCAAATTCAAATAAAACTCAAGAATAGAACAGCTTCTCTATGTAGTTGATAGGATTATGACAAAAGGGTAGAAGAATTGATTTTCAACTGAAGTGAGAAATTAAGTTAACCTTAACCTTCACTCGGATATACATGCTGGTGTATCAGAAAAGACCATGTAGCTTCTTTCTAGTTATCAGAAAATTCAACCTACCGATATCCATTGTTAAGATTCAGGGAAAATAGTTTGTGCTTGAGAGAATTGTGATTCTATGATTCTGCAAATATAAGAGCTGACTTGCTATTTAATATACTCAGACTATCATTAGAAATAATCAAATGCAGATAACTTAAACTAGGTGGACTAAATGGAGGCTTTTTAAAAAAAGTAAAAGTAAACCTACAGTTGACATTAAGCAACACTGGTTTGAACTGTGCAGGCCCACTTAATAGGCAGTGTTTTGGTTCTGAGTTTTTTGTTTTTTTTTTTAAATAAATACAGTATGAGATATAAATGAATTTTCTCTTTCTATGTTTCTCTTCTAGCTTAATTTGTTGTAAATACAGTATTTAATAAATATAACAACATCTATGTTAATCAACAACTGTTATTAAGGCTCCCAGTCAACATTAGGCAATTAATGCTTAAGTTTCAGAGGAATCAAAATTAATACATCGATTTTTGACTGCAGGAGGGGTCAGTGCCCCTAATCCTTCAGTTGTTCAAGGATCAACTGTATTTATAATGCCACTATTTATTAATTCTTTATATGCCTTATTTATTTATTTTTAAAGATTTTATTTATTTATTCATGAGAGATACACAGAGAAAGGCAGAGACACAGGCAGAGGGAGAAGCAGGCTCCATTCAGGGAGCCTGAAGCAGGATTAGATCTCCAGACCCAGGATCATACCCTGAGTTGAAAGGCAGATGCTCAACTGCTGAGCCACCCAGGTGATATAAATAAATATGCTTTATTTTAAAAGACAATGTTAAAAGTTATACTATTTGAAATGTAGACATTCCTTTTTAGCATTATGGTTTACTATAGGCTCCAAGGGACTACCCAAGTACAGAAATACTGCAAGGAATGCTTTTTGAGGCATGGCTGGTCTCCCAAAGGGTACAGGAAATTTCCAAGGATATAATCAACCCCTCTCTACCTCCACTTTACCACATAGCAGAGCTGGAGCAGAGTGGCTGAGAAATAGAGCATAGGTTTCTCAAATTATGGCTAAGACAATCCTGAAGAAGTGCTCCTTAAACTGCAAGGGGATTATTATTATTCTTAAAAGAGTATTATCTTGCCATGTATCAAGGCTTCCCACGAATTGATGGTAATTAAGCTTGTGGTATTCAGGAAGAGAGAGTTATGCTGACCAATAGAACAGAATAGAGCCCAGAGAGAAACACACCTAGGGATGCAACTAGAATATATGACAGAATTTGCACTGCAGCAGTAAGGGAAAAGAAGAACTATTCAACACTTTAGGAGAAGTGGTTACTCATGAATTAGAGACTAACATTACAATCTTACCCCCTACCATATGCAAACTATCAATTAAAAGGGGATTAAAACTTTAATATAAAAAGCAAAATATCAGAACAACTAGGGAAAATATCTTCATGATAACTAGCATTTCTTAAACGAGACACTAAATGTTCCAACTATTAAAAAATAAGTAGATTATGTTAAAATTAAGAAATTTAATGTTAAAATTAAGAGCTTATGCTCATCACAAGGAGCCATAAAGAAATTGAAAAGATAGCCACAAATTGGGAATGTTTGTCACACGATTGTTTTGTGGGAGTTCTTTTAACATTCAGGATGATAAAAATTCTTCAGTTATGTAAACGGTTAATAAAACTAAAACACGATGCTGTATCCTTTTAAACATTATGCATTTGTGTCCAATAATTATAATTTCTGTGTGTCACATGGAGCATAAAGTATTATACCAAAAATTACACATATCTCCAAAAGTTGAAAAAATATTTTTAAAAAAGAGAGACACAGAGAGAGAGAGAGGCAAAGACGCAGGGAGAGGGAGAAGTAGGCTCCCCACAGGGAGCCTGATGTAGGACTCCATCCTAAGAACCTGGGATCATGACCTAAGCCAAAGGGAGGTGCTCAACTACTGAGCCACCCAAGTGCCCCAAAAGTTGAAAATTTCAAAGTTATTTTTAAAATTTAGGTAGCCACGTTCTTCAGAGCTCTTGTGATAAGCAACATGCTGTCCCTCTTCTTAGGTAGTACCGAAGGGGGAAATTGCCCAGTTCCTTCCCCAGCTGTTCCTTTTTTGGGCAGCCTGAACAGCTTTGCTGCTTAGCTTTGGAATTTGGAGAGGGCTCAGCTGCCCATACAGCCGAGAGAATCAGCCTATGTTGACTTCATTTGGGCTAATACTTTTTTTTTTTTTAAGACTTTTTTTTTATTTATGATAGTCACAGAGAGAGAGAGAGAGAGGCAGAGACATAGGCAGAGGGAGAAGCAGGCTCCATGCACCGGGAGCCTGATGTGGGATCCGATCCCGGGTCTCCAGGATCGTGCCCTGGACCAAAGGCAGGCGCCAAACCGCTGCGCCACCCAGGGATCCCTGGGCTAATACTTTTTTTAACGTGACATGTCTATTTACATACTACAATACTCATTGCTTGAAATGTCTAGATGAGGTTGTGTCAGTATTCTGTCTAGCAATAAAATTGTGAGTCCTGTAACATCTGACTTACAAAGTTTGTAAGTTTAAGTGTGATCATTTCTCAAACAACAGCAGCATGGGGTGATTGATTACATGTTTCTAAAATCATTTCCGAGTTAGGTGGATTAATAACACTGCCATTCTACTACTATATGGTAGTAATATAGTGGTAGATTATAGTGGCAGATTAGTGGCCAGTAATTAATATTAAAATGTTAACAGAGTCTTTCTATTTCTAAATTTCATATCTTTACTTCACTTCCATATCCATATATATTTACAATTTGTTAAGTACATGAATGGAAATTGCATAAATTGATTAATATAAATGGAATTCTTATTTAACATCCTGAACAAATGTATAGATAAATATGAATTGAGGCTATACTGATGCTATATTAATTGACCCATATTGTTTTTGAACTTTGGTGAATGAATAAATATCTCTGAAGGTTGTAAACAGTTCAAAAACTGCAAGATTAAGAAAACCATATGAGCATAAAGAAAAGAAAAAGCAAATGGATAAATAAATAGCATTAAGGAGAAATTTAGTATTAGTCATTATTATGGTAATATTCATAAGGCTTAGCATTGTGAAGTTTACAAAGGGATCCATGTACCATGATTAACAAAAAAGTTTAAAAACCAAAATACACCTCTAGTGCTGTCTCATAAAGATGCTTCATTTTCTTCATTCCAATCTTTTTTCTTTTTTATTTTATTTTATTTTTTTAATAAATTTATTTTTATTGGTGTTCAATTTACCAACATACAGAATAACACCCAGTGCTCCTCCTGTCAAGTGCCCCCCTCAATGCCCGTCACCCATTCACCCCCACCCCCGCCCTCCTCCCCTTCCAGCACCCCTAGTTCGTTTCCCAGAGTTAGGAGTCTTTAGGTTCTGTTTCCCTTTCTGATATTTCCCACACATTTCTTCATTCCAATCTTGACCATTGTTATCATTGTCTAAACAATCTTGTCACCTTCTCATGAAATTTGTTACTCCCTCCTAACCTAGAACCTCACCTAGTTTTTATGCATTTTTTCCCCTTCAATCCATTATTTCATTCAAGCTCAATCCATTCCTTTTCAAAGTCTTATATATTTCTTACTTTTAGGGTGGTGTATACAGAATAACAACTCACAAATTAAACTCTGATGAAAGTAAATAGTGAAATGTCACATAATGTAATCATTTTCCAAACACCGTGAAATGATGCCTTAAAACCACTTACTTATATTATAAGTCGTTCAGAGAGAAAATCCCACACCAGCTATCCTATACAAACATACATCCACAAAAGTAATATTTGGAAATTTTACAATTCATGCCTGAATTTAGACATTTTATTTGAAACAAATGAAATTCCAAATACAGTCATACAGAAAGTGAAAATGCAGTAATGAACCATTCAATGATTACTTTATTAAATATTAATGATTAAATATTTAACATAAGTTATTCTTAAAATATATAATTTATAAAATTTAATTATCAGGGTATGTGAATTAAACCAAAAGAAAGTTAATAGATTTAAAATACTTCTAAAAGAATAATTTGCTAATGTGTGTAGATTCTACCTGCTTTCATTTGTCAATGCATAAAACAAAGAACTAATTAAAAATCAAAGAAAGAATGATACTTTGATGAGGCATTCACCAACAAGAGTCACCACAAAAATGTGTTAATTGATACTCTAATATAAAGCATGGAGATACTACAGAAAAATTACTGTTAATATTACAAGAACCTTATCTGGTTATTCAGTTAAGAAACATTGGATGCCAAGTCTAGTTATTAACACATAGTACATGCCAGCCATCATTTTGATGTTAACACATATCAATTTAGAGCAATCTTAAGAAGAATTAATATTAATCTCATTTGTCAGATGAGGAAACAAAATCACAGAGAGGTTTAAAAATTTGCCTAAAGCCAGAGGCTGCTGAGTAACAAACCCAGAATTCCAACCCAAATCATTTATCTATACCTAACCTTTGACACCAAACTGAAATAACTTTTCTTAGTTTAATATTTGTCCAGATAACTGCCTCAGCACAAAGTTTCTTCTATTGCCCTGTTAACATCAGGTATTCAGTAATTTAAGACAATCGGGAAAATTTAATTTAAATGTTCCCTGTGAATTAAATAATCAGAAGGTCATGTTGTGAAACACCCTATGTTTCTTTATTTTCGTGTATGTGCACACAAGCAAAAGATGCTAATTTATTTATGGAATTTATTGCCCATAAATCAGTTTAAATTACATCACTCAATTATTTCTACTTGCCTACATCATTGAGCATGACAGGAATAATTCTTTGCCTATCAGACCAAAAGGTGATAGCCTACATTAATGTAAAATATTTATTGTGTTTAATTTTTACTTTGTTTTCTCTCCCTACCTTATAGCTTTTCAAATTTTATGGTAATTCTGAAAGCTAATGTATTTTAAAATTTCCTAATTCTTCACTATATAAAACTGCAAATAATAAAAAAAATATTGCTATTTATTTCTATACGTGGATAGTGGGGGACACAGAATACAAAGAAAGGGAAAAATCTTTATTTGAAAAATGGTAAACCTGATATAAGTAGATGGATGGATGAGACATACATTGATTAATATGTACATGGCATTGTTCTAAGAGCTACACAAAAAATCAACCCAATAAATAAATACATAAATACATACATACATACATAAACCAACAAGGAAACTAATTAGATAAATCTGGTAATAGTAGTAATGATTTTCTTGCTTACAAATAAATATTCATTATGTAAACAACTCAAAATTGAAGAACATTTGTATTAAAGCAATGCCTTTCAAAACTTTTTGCAGAATTTTGTCCTTAACATAAAGTACTAAGCATTCTATGTGAATTGATCTTGGCTTCAAGTGGCCCATTTTATGTGACAACTCATATCTTCAGGTTAAATTTACTTCTATCGAAATATATGCATGGAAAAAAAAGAAATATATGCATAGTTCATCCTAAGCTTAGGCATACACTTGACACATGGTCTTGTATGCGTCAGATTACATATATCTTATACTGAGAAATTCTGTTACGAGTGCTGAAAAGCCTTGTTCTCCATTCATGGTCCACATTTTTATGTCTTTTAGCAGCTGTATGTCTATTGGTATCTATCTTGAAATTTTTAGCAGTGCTTATGATGTTTGGAATTGATGCTTCAAATTTAAATAAAAATTATCGAATCAGATGAAAAAAAGTCTCTCATTCTGTGATTTTCAAGCAGAAGTATTTACTTGTGAATAAATAACATTTATCAAGTTCTATTCCACACATTAGTTACCAAAATGAACAGAAGAGACTAACAAATCTTGTTCTCATGAGTGGATATTTCAGGGAAGTGAGAAAGACAGTGTGTGTGCACACACATGTGCAAGTGTATGTGTGTAAAACCCAAAATATGTTAGATGGTGATAAATGCAATAGAAAACAAAGCTGTATAGGGTGACTGGGTAGCTCATTTGGTTAAGCATCTGACTCTTGGTTTCAGCTCAGGTCTCAAGGTCCTGGGATTGGAGCCCTAAGTCGGGCTCTGCACTCAGCAGGGAGTCTGCTTGTGGATTCCTCCCTCTCTCTCTATTGCTCCCCTCACTTGCATTCTCTCTTTCTCTCTGAAATAAATAAATCTTTAAAAGTAGTAGTAGTAGTAGTAGTAGTAGTAGTAGAATGAGAGGAAGAAAAGAAAGGTGGTAAGAAGGACAGTAGATGTTCCAGTATATCATGCGGGTCATCTGACAAAACCAACAGAGTGTACTTTTGAATAGCCATGACATATTTTTGGTGTAGTAGAAACTCAGATAGATAACAAATTACTGAAGGAACATGCAGGAATACAAAGTGCCTAATAAAGAGATATCTGAGCTGTGTTCCTGGCACAGCAAAGAGACGAGTGTGACTTGTACGGAGGGACATGGTAGGAGGTGTAACTAGAGACAATGTCAGAAACATTTGGTATACAGTCTTATAAGACATCGAAAGGATTTGGGTTTTCTTTTAGTGAAATGGGAGCCATTGGAGAGTCATGAAATTTGAACCATGACTAATATTTTATCGGAAACATACTGGCTGCAATGTTGAAAATAAACCAAAGGTAGGAAAAAGTAGAAACAGGGAGACCACATAGGAGTTACACAACACTCCAGTATAGATATGATGAAGATTTACATTTTACACCATATTGCTAGAAGTTAGAATTTGGCTTTTGGGTTTTTCTTGAAATAAAAATGATAATTTGGGAATTTCCCCCCCCGCCAAAAGCCAAGGCTCTTATCATTCACACACGTATTTGTGATATGCTGTTAGAAATTTACCACAACATGGGCAGCCCGGGTGGCTCAGCAGTTTAGTGCCACCTTCAGCCCAGGGCTTGATCCTGGAGACTCAGGATCAATCCCACATCAGGCTTCCTGCATGGAGCCTGCTTCTCCCTCTGCCTCTCTCTCTCTCTCTCTCTCTCTCTGTCTCTCATGTATAAATAAAATCTTAAAAAAAAATTACTGCAACCAATGCTTTTTAGTAATTAGATGAAAGAAATCACTTAAAAATATCTTAAATATATAATTATTGTTCAATGGAATCATTGAATAATCTTAAGATTATTCAATCATAGTGAAAATTAAAATTAAAATGTTTGCTTAGTTTTAAGTTGTCAACTTTTGCCTGTTTTTGTACTTTTGCTTTGCTCACTATTAGCTACAAGTTCTTGGCCTGTAATCATCATCTCCTGTCTAAGAGAATTTACAATATGTCTTTAAATACATTATCAAATGAGATAATTAGATAAATTGGAAAAATAATTACTTTCTAAACACACAAAGCACAATCTTTGCCTTTACACTTCAGCAAACCCTACTAACTGGTGGACAATCTGTTCATTAAGGTCATATTCCTGATTTATATTGACTCTGAGAGGCTGTGCAGGAATTCTCATGGCTGGTTAATACAGCTGAAATTAACAGATTGACTCTGCCATGCCCTATTCATTTTCCATGAAGAGATTCAGTTAAAAGGTGCATAGCTTATGATTCTTCATTTTACAGGGATGAAAGGTAGATCATCACCTAAATTTGATGCAGTTTATCCTCACTTTAACTCATTGAGAATACTTAGTTCATTTTCTTCTTCATAATAACTGTAAATCTATAACCATTTAAACTATTTCAATAAAAATTATCCAAAAATATCCATGGCAATTATACACATATTGTAAGCAATGGAGGTAGGGGGAAAGTTTCCCATATGCATTCACAGTTCTAAGAGGTTCTCTGCCAGCAACATATCCTTTTGGATAATTTCCATGGTTCATTCATATTTTCATGTCCCTGAAAATAAAGCATGCTTTTGTAACTCAATGCTAAGAAAAAAATTCCATATTTAAATCAAGATTTGATATATTTTAACCGGTTTATGGTATATATTTATTTGATCAGAAAACTATATTTAAAGGCCATGTCTATACAGCTAAGACTACAGTGCAAGAGAGAAGGCAATCTTGCCCCTCTTCCAAAAACTTCTGACAAATGGAGAATTGCACTTCCTTTCTTCCTTTGAAGTGAGATGTAACTACGTGATTTGTCTTGGCTGAAGAAACATGGGTAGAAGTGATGTGTGTTTCTTCTTGTAAGTAGCTTTAGAACCTGTTGTACTTTACCTCCTCCCTCCCCCCATTGGATCACAGTGGAAGCACGGAAACACATGCTGACGTGGGGTCTCAGGAGCCTAGATCCCAAATGGCTAAAATGAACAGATTCTTCTTCCAACCCACATTGGGCAATCTAGTTTAAACAACAAATAAACCTCCATTGAGTTAAGCCACTGAGATTTGGGGATTATTAATAGATTTAGGTGTTATATAGTTGTAACTGTACAGACACAGCAAGTAATATCATCTACTGAAGAAGCAGGTGATAATGGACTAGAGAAATAGCTAGATTGAGATGTGAAAATGTGCTAAATTGCCCAAAACACAAGAGACTATGAGGCCAAGGGGAATTCTAGATAATTGTGGGTTTTATCTGATGAAAATTTACACTATTTCTATGAGAATATCTCTTATCCATATTTCTAGAGAATATTCTGGAATAATAAAGCTTTGGAAATCAATTACAGCTGCCATTAAAATCTTATAAACAAAAGCATATAATTATGTTTGAAATATGATATTTAATAGGGTCAAGTAAGAGGTATCGGTCAAAGGATATCAGTAGTTGCCAGAAAGCATTTTTTCCAATATGAAATTCGTACTACTACTCAAATAGTAGTAAGAGAAAAGATATTTTTTACAGTGCCGCCCATATGCCACATCCTGTTCCAAGCTATTTGCATGTGCTAAGCATATAATCCTTATGCATGGTATCATAGGAGAAGGGTACTATTATCCCAATTTAAGAGATTTTAGGAAACTGAGGCATAAACAATTTAAGTAGTTGGCCTAATGTTATACAGGTCATAAATGACAGAAATGAGATTTAAATCCAAGAATTCTGACTCCAGAGCCTGTGCTTTTGAAAATTGCAATTTATTGCTGCTAAGTAAGGATTAGCAGTTAATTTCTTTCCAGTATTAGATAAAATAACTAGTTCTTACATGAAATCCAAGGTTTAGCAGAAGATGAAGTAGGATAGAGGAAAATGATGGTCTAAATACTATGTAATCCATGAATCTAGTCATTGTCAAGAAATCATGGATGAAGGACATGGATTAGACATCATGGGTTTTATGTAAGTTGGTTTCAGCAGAGACCAGGGTGCTCTTGAGAGCGGGGTCAAAGAAAGTCTTCTGCGCTCCACTCCCCTAAGGAGTGAGAATAGCTTATTTAGATAACCAGAATCTATAATTAGCTAATTAAAATCAAGACTGTGAATCCTGCCAGGTTAAAGACACACTGTGATAGTCTGCCAAGAAGCTGAGAGGAGCAGCAATTTTAAAAGGACATATGACCCAGAGAAACTGATTCTAAGTCCAAACTGTCTAAATAACTTTCTATTTACTGAGTGTGTGGATTTTAGCAAGTTACTTAACCTCTTTAAGCCAGCAAAGCCTCAAGATAATAATGCTACCTCAGAATCAATGTAGAATTTAGTGAGATAATGTTTGCAAAGCACTTGGAACATTTCCAGGCATGTTTCTAGATATGACAAGGTTTATAAGGACAGTGTTAAAAAGATGCTTAAGAAATCATCTGTGCTTTAAATACTCATGTAACATATACCACCAATTTATATATTTAGGTTGAGTTATGCATGTTATTTTCCCTGTAATTTCCATGTCATATATATATATATATATATATTTTTTTTTTTTTACTTTTCTCTTGATTTACTAAATGCATGTTAATGAAGCTACATTTGTCCTGTCCTTAGAACTTTTTAAAAAGACAGTTATTTGCTATTAAGAATTGAATTTGTATTAACTTGTATTAACATTACTAACTATAAATTTTCTAGCTTTTACATTTCAAAGAAGATTAGTGAATCCCAGTTGTACTGGATAATTGTGCTTAAAACGCTGCATTAAATTTATATATAATTTTATGCATGTAAATTATATAATTATTATGGAATTTTATGCATGACCCAACAAAACCTGGTGAGTGGGAGCCTGTTAAGAGCATGTGCGTAGCTTTCTAAAGACTGATTTCACCTTTTTAACCTAATGACTTTCTACTTTCTGAACCTTAGCTATATACCCTTGTTTACGGTATCTTATCATTAGGCAATTACATATTTGTGACCATCTGCTAACAGCCCTCCCTACCCACTGTTCTTGAACTCCAGCCTGGATCTAAACCTGTTGTCAATTCTACACAGCCCCATTTCGCTGTCCACCTTCATCTCCAGATACCTCCCCACCCCTGTCTTGGACTCCTCCATTAGTCCCTCACTCCACAGGTAAGTTGTTTCTCCCTTCTCACAGGCAATTTATATTTGGAAAAACTCATGTGTGTAGTAAGTGTAATTACTTCTCATTTCAGAGGGAAAACTGAACCCTCAAATTATCATTTTTGCTAAAATTGCCAAATATCATTAAAATGGGTACAAGTCTTCATTGTTAATAGTAGCTACAGTCTAACTTACATTTTCACTTTATTCACTATTCTGTAATGTAGCTTTTTTGTGTTTTCTTTAAGCGTTTTTGTAGCATTTCTGCATGGTAACCTATAGCTCTTATAAATAAAATATACATATAATAAATAAATATATAATTTGATCTACAGAGAAAAACCGACCAGCATTAGAGATAAAATAAATCAATAAAAGATTATCCATTGTATAAAATACAAGCTAGTAAAATTAAGTATTCTGAGATAAGAAATTAGTATGTGCTAACTATATAATGTAATGATGAAAATATGAATAAATGCAAAGAAATAACTCAAAAGCCAAAATATAAATTTAGATGAAAATCCTTATAAACTTGAATTATCTTGTGCCAAATGGTATTTCTGAGGATATGACTTTTGATAACTCAGAAAAATTTCAAGGACCTTGTTCTGTTGACTCAGGAAAATGGAGGTGTTGTGTGTGTATATGTATGTGTGTGTATGTGTGTTTGTGTGTGTTTGTGGTCATCATTAAAATGTCTATACAGAGACAGTAACTTTATGCATTACTCCCCCTCGAAAATGTTTTAAATTTATTAAAGGACTCTTAAGGGAATAAAAATTTAAAAGACCAATAGGAAAACTAGTATCATTACAGAAGGATTGGTAGCAGCATTAATGCTATGTCCTGTGTATCTCTCATATTCCAACCACACAGATAATTGCCCAACTTGCACAACTGGAAGCCACATGGAGGATCTGGGATTTTGCCTTGTATTGTTCTCAATACATAGAACTCAAACTTGTCCTATTACTTCCACTTTCCCTACCATATTTCAGCTTTCCCCTTAGATTCCTAAATGCGGATTAAAGAAAATACACCTGGCCTGCCTTTAAAATCGTTAAATACTGCAGCTTAAAAAAAAATACTGCAGCTTACTACTTTTTTTTTCCTCTTATGAAAAACAATTAAGGCCAAGGGAATATGACTGCATTGCTCAAAATGACAATACTACAATAAATTCTGGTACTCTGGTATTGCATCATATTGGGCTGTCTCTTCCTGGATGGTGAGATTAATATGAAGAATAATATCCATACAAAGATAAAACAGTTTTTGATGCTTTTCACTTATTTTTCACAAATTATATATACCCTGAAGTTTTGTTTTTATGATTGAAATTACAAGTCATTACATGCCAATAACTGCAATCATAAATTGCATTCTACATAAAAAATAAGCACTGAAAAATTAGGAAAAAAGTCTTCTTAGATATTAAAATTTAATTTAACTTGGTGTTTTTCTCCAATAACTATGGGTTATAACCCATAGAATATAAATCCCTGAACCCAAAGCCCAAACTATTTTGAAAAATGAAATGTGAAAAATTCACTATTCTTATAATCAAAACAGCCCCAACAGAAGCCTCTAGAGAATCATTTTCTTATGAATCTGAGTATTCCATGTCATTTCCAAAAGCAATACTTTTCCTACTCTGGAGAAAAGTCTCTTTAACCCATTACTAAGAATATATAATAAGTAAGGTATAAAAATATATTTCATGGCACTGCAGATAAAGTGAGTTGGCGGTCTACTTTTCCCTGCTGGGGACAGAAGGCAACAAAGGAAAGAATGGCTGTAAACAATGGCCTGACTCACTGAGGAATTCTGACTCCACTTGCTGAATTGCCAGTAACCAAAATCTACTCCATCCTATGAATTATTAAAATAAATTTAACCTGCACTTCCTGAGAAGGTAGAAAGATGTCAATACAGAGAACATCCCATTTGTTTCAATCTATTTATGTGAAGCTATATTCATATTAAAGAAAGAAAAATCTTTTAGATGTATACTTCAGAATTAAGGACACTAATAATTCTGTATTTGAATATTCTATAATATATATTAAAGTTTGAATATATACATGGTTTCAATATATTCATAAACATATTATATTTACAATTATGCAATTGAGATGCAGGCAAATTTTCTTAGTATTCTAAAACCATACTAAATATCTTCCAATGCTAAACTGATGATAAGCTTTAATATAAATGCTATCAAATATAAAATCAAACAGCAAAAGTATTTCTGTTATTATATGACTGTTGTACATTTAAATCATGGCAACATAAGCTTAGAAATATAAAATCATTGGTAAAAACATTGGAAACTCAGAAACTTGTGTTAATTAGTATTTATATCTAAATACCAAGGTTTACAATGAATCATCAGATGGAGAATAAATATTTGTAAAAATACTCAAACACCAGAAAAATGCAAAGCCAAAATCTGCTTTACATTATTAAACTGTAAGAACCACCTGAATATTCAGTGAAAACACGTTATATTTGATAACAAAAATTAAATGTGCAAATATTTGTACTTGATTTGGTCCTAAATATATTCTTCTAAGCCACCATGGATCTGGAAAAAATAAAATTTTTGAGGACCAGAAAAATTGCCCTGAGAGTCAAGTGAAAAGAAACAAATTCTCATAAAATAAAATTTCTTAATAATTGTTCAATTTAAAGGTAACTATATTTTCTCAGTTTTAAAAATTAAGAATTCCCAATCATTCATTTTATATGTATATAGGTTAAAAGAAATCCACTTCATTGATTTAATTGGTATGTTAATGATGTGTCATATCCTCAGGAAATAGAATCAAAACAATTCCAAAGACATCCTAGGTAGATTAGATTAATTATTTATAATATCCCAATATAATCTACTGTTGGGTTATGAAGAAAAGAGGTACTTATATTTTTTCTCAATTGCTGTTGTTATTTAATCATAACAAGTGTTTTATTTTACTATTTTTTGAGTATAAAAGATGTGGCCTAGTATAATAGTGACATGCTAATACTGCTACAATACAAACTGAGTCCCACAATTCATATGATACAAAACGTCACAAGGTATGTTTGATATGTATTTTTA
The DNA here is from genome assembly GCF_053574225.1 of Canis aureus. Taxonomy (NCBI): domain Eukaryota; kingdom Metazoa; phylum Chordata; class Mammalia; order Carnivora; family Canidae; genus Canis; species Canis aureus. The sequence goes on from NC_135640.1 coordinate 7,431,949, forward strand.
TATGTCTATGAATTTTTTAAAACATTTTATTTATTTATTCTTGATAGACATAGAGAGAGAGAGAGGCAGAGACACAGGCAGAGAGAGAAGCAGGTTCCATGCCGGGAGCCCAACGTGGGACTCGATCCCGAGACTCCGGGATCACGCCCTGGGCCAAAGGCAGGCGCTAAACCGCTGAGCCACCCAGGGATCCCCTATGTCTATGAATTTATGCCTAAAAATAAGAATGGGTTCAGATGTATACACTACTTAACTATAAAATTGCACTTTCTGTGGTAATTACACTACTTAACTATAAAATTGCACTTTTTGTGGTAATTATTCATCTAAATGCATGTTGAAAATTAATTTATTTTCTTAAATATTTTCAGAAGTATTATGCTATATACGTTTTTTTCTAATTTAAATAAATATTATAAAGTTAAATATAAATTTAAAGCATCTGGTCCAGCTATTAATTTTTAAAAAGTAATAAATACATTACCCTAAAATGTGATAGAGTGATAAAATGACAAGTAGTATATTTACTGCTTTCAGAAATATTGTTTTAAATGTAAAGGTATTTTACCCAGAAAGGTATCTATTGAAGAAAGAAATGAAGTATATTATTTTAAAATACAACTAACATTACTTTAAAATAAAATTTTCTATTTCCACACTTTTTAAGAAGTATCATCTATCTATCTATCTATCTATCTATCTATCTATCATCTATCTATCATCTATCTATCTATCTATTTATAAGGGAGAGAGAAAAAGAGTGCGTGTGGGGGCGTTGGTGGAGAGAGAGAGAAAGAGAGAGAGAGAGAGGGAGAAAATCTTAAGCAGGCTCTGTGCTCAGTGCAGAGCCTGACTGGGGTCTTGATCTCACAACCCTATGATCATGACCTGAACCAAAATCAAGAGTTGGAAACTTAACCAATAGGAGACCCTATTTCCAGGCTTTTGCAACATTATGAGGCATATATAGAATAAATGGAGAAAAAATCAAGTTCTTTTTATTATACTAACAAGAGAAATGCATACTTCTGTTCAAACACATGTCTGTGCACACACATGTATATGCATGCATACAATATTTAGCATGTGACTGTCACTAGATCATCAAGAAATATGAAAGCTACTTTTTTACAGTGTAGTCTCTTACTAGCTTGTTACTACCATTTTCAGCATTTCTTTTTATTTATTTTATTCTTTCACCTTTGGACTATCAGTCATTCGTGATTAATCTACATATTTTTAACTAGACATGAAAAGTGATGAGAAAGGTAATCAGAATGGCATAAAATCAACATTTCAATTAGTGTCAACCATCTCCCTCTTCCATCTATTATCCAAATACAAAAACAACCATACTTGAAACCATTTTTACAATAAAATATACTAATGATTGGTTCCAATTAAGATTTGTCAATTGCTATAAGTCTCTAGAGGAGTTATTCTTTATTTGATGAAAGTACATCTTTTTTTATTTTTATTGACCTTCCTGTATGGTAGTACACACTTAAAAGACAAATGAGCCCTTAAAATTAGAGATTTAATCAATATTATAGTTTCCTAATAAATATTTGTTTCTTACTAATAAAAAACATGAGAGGAAAAAAACTCAGGTTTAAATGAAACATTTCATGAAATATTTTAAAAGAATGATTACCCAGCAATATTTAGGTACTGTAATTCTTACAACTGATTAATTCCTAATCCTAGTCTCTGTTTTTTAGGTGGCAATTGTTAGCAGAAAGAGTTCTGGTAAACTCATATCCTATTTCTAGTCACTTAAACTTACTGAGGCTGTTTCCATCACTTCTAACAGGGTGATGGTATTCATCAATTTCCTATTATAATGGTGAATACTATATGCACTCCTGGTTGTGAAAGGATTGCAAAATCGTACCACACTACACATTTGTAAAATACCAATATGCTTTTAATGGCTATATGTTTGCATTACAGAATTATACCATGCCAATAGAAAAGCAAATCTAAATATTCCTTAGTACATAGCAACATAATCATCGTTTATTATAATAAATGTTACAGAAGAAATCAGTGCTAGAGAATTCCTAAGTTATGAAAATACTTGTTTCCAGAGTTTTATGTTATCAACAATGGATGAAGGATACATAGTTATTGCCCTGTTAGTTCAAAGTTTACTTTTAATAAAAATGGTTTATGGAATAGAAATTTATGATACTATAATCTATATAAATTATTGCTGCTATTTTTTGTCTTTTAAAATGATTTTAAGCTTTACAACCAAATATTTTCAGTCTGTTTCACAGGAACATAGCTAAAATATTTAATCATGTGAAATTTTCATAACCATATGTTATTTTTTCTATATGTGTGCATATTTATATTTACTTATGAATACAATATTTTTCTTCAGTCATTGCTTGTTTTGGGAAAATGTGTTAAAATTATTAATAATATTTATTATGAATGGAATTAATCATAGTAAGAATCACTCATTCTAAGATATTCAAAATAAAATTTCTTAAAGTTATGATAGCAGCATAATGAATAATACCCAAGGTACCAGAAAAGCATATTTTTAAAAAAATTATATAACTGTTATGGAGATCAGGAAAATACTTAGTTTCATTAAATTTAAGGGAGATCTTTCAATAGTTCAATTTTTAAAAATGTTATAAAATTATGGCCAAAATTTTATTTTGTTATTTTGTGTTTAAGTTTACTTTAAAACTCTATGTCAAAAAAAAAATAAATAAATAAATAAATAAATAAAAATAAAAATAAAAATAAATAAAAAATAAAATAAAACTCTATGTCAAAATTCTACCTTTTCTTTTTGGGACAATTTATTGGCTTCATTGAATAAAAATTAAAAAGTTCACTCACCACTATTTCACCAAGTAAGAAATATCTTAAAAAAATTTTAAGTTTGACTGTTTTATTTTTTTTTTATTTAACAACACACAAAATTAGTATCAAGTAAGTGTAAATAACTTGGCTAGGTTCTCAATAAAAATTGTGAAATAAGTATAAGCAGCTGATAGAATAGCTTCTTACCAATTGATATTGAGGATATTACACATGGCAGACATTCTTATATCCTATAACATGTAGACTGTATGAAAAAAATCTTCTAGTTTAGTTTTTTATTTTGTGTGGTTAGAGATGAGCATTTTTGATTTATTGATTCAAGTCATCTAAATGATATCTCTTTAATTAAGATAATTTATTATTGGATTTTTATAATTACTGAGGGGGTCTAAATACTAAATGCTAATATGTACTACTTGTTTATGTACATTATTTTTAAATTTCTCAATTCTTAAAATGTTTCAAACTAAATTAATATAATTAATTGGTATCTCATTACCTCACAAATGAGCAGAAAATAAAATACAGCAACTCAAAAAAAAAGGTAAGTTGTAGAGCTGAATTTGCCCAAGGAACACCTTCTCAGGGGTAATTTTTCTAAATGAATCTGTTATCTCAAATCCAGACCAGCTCTTGCCTGCCAGGTGCCACTTAATTAAACTTCTACTTATAAAAGTAAACATTCATCAAACTCCTCAATGCTTTGAGAAACTAGTTCTCATTAAACCAATTCATTGTGAATTTTGACAGATTTTACACGCTGGGTTAGAGGTTTCCTTAGATGGTCATAGAAGCACTTTGTTCTGTCAGTGATCAAGTGCTTTTGTCACCCAAAGCCAAACTACAAGAAAAAATTAAAAGTTTTTCAAGTTACTAGAAACTGGAGATCAACTTTCTTGGCTAAAAAGACAAATAAAATTCGATTGTGATTTATAAATATGTCCTTGAATAATTGTTTATGAAATACGGATTTTAAAAAACTGCATATATTTATTAATTTGCATTTTGGAAAACCATATGCATAAATGATATTTCTAAGACAATAAAATTATTTTTCAATAATTTTTCCTTATATATATGACATGTTTCATATCATCTCTAAACTTTGTTCTAAAGTAACTACTTATTTGCACTGTAATTTCAATTCATCTGATTATTCTGTCTGTCTCTACTTCCTGGGGTTTTTTAAGCAGCCCTACTGTAAATTCAAATATCTATCTATTTAGTAGAATTTTGTAGAATGGAAGTGTCTGTGGATATTTTCTTCTGTCTTAATACATTAATTCAAAAGAAACATACTATTTGCCAAATAATAGATTAAAAGAAAACAGTTCACTAAATTACTTAAATGAATCATTGCTTTTCAAAAGGACTATTATGGTATAATGCAAAGTGGCATGGTTAGGTAAATAACTTACATTCTTTGAAATACTGAGAATATACATGGTAATGTATATAAGGTAACTAACATGGAACCTGATATTTGTCAATCCATTTCTTTATTTGTAAAAAATATATGAAAACATCTGTTCTTCTCATATGGATGAGAATCCTTGGAGAGATGTGTTAAAACTAGAAAATACTGTATAAATTAATAAGATTTATTATCTGTTTAAGTAATTTAATATAGGTCAGTGAATGATTAAGATGCAGAGAATATTTTGAATTAATAAAAGGCTTATTTCAACACAAGAGTTTTAAGAATATAGATATTAATGTATTCTCACATTCTTTCCACCGTTCTACCTTATCCATCTTCCTTAAAAGCAATAATTCTGAAAGTCAAGGGCATTTTCCACTTTTCTTAAAATCTTCATTGAGTTTAGTTATCACCCTTTGTTGTAATTTTAATGACATAAAATTTATTGTAATATATCTAAATTAAATTCTTACCATTGCTTGTGAAAATCATGATGTTTATACATTATGTTACATCTAAGAGTTCATATAAATTGACAAATTATACAAAAATTCCTTAACAATTTTAAGTTTCTATCAGTAATTTAATGTGAATGTGAAGATCAAAGTCTATTTATGAAAACAATTTCAAGAGTTTATTTTTTATTTTTATTTTTTAAGAGTTTATAAGTAATTTAAAACACCCTGTGATCTTAGGACTAAAATAAATTATTTTCATCCACATACTCCATATGACCAATTATTTTATGCAGGCGCACTTAATCTCTTTATCTGAAAAACTTTGTAAAAGTACTGCATAATAAATCACTGTGTTGTATCTAACTTCATCAATATTAGATTGTTACTTAGGGACTGAACTTAAAAACTTTGGACATTCTGCTAAAAACATTTTTTGAAGACTTCATTGATTCCATATTTGCAAAATATCCCAGACTTAGGTAATGTATCTTCATGACAATCAGATTTAAAAAAAAAAAAATTGTTTAAGAGTGTGAAGTAAAAGTGTGGAGAAAACAATGCTATTTAAGAGTTTAAAATACACTACATTTTATACACATATCTTGGTTAAGAAAAATAGATCAAGTGTTTTTCAAGTAGTGCTGTATTGCAAATGGGGGAATAAATCCTTCTTGTTGGGTTTTTAAGGATCACTCTTGAACACAGCTGCAGAAGTTGCACGTGAAGAGGCACATAAAATTAAAGGGTTTATTTTATTCCGAGGTCCTAGAAGAGTGAAGTGTGGCATACCACACAGGAAACCTTATGGAAATAGCTCCAAGTATCTTTGTCAGGGATTAGAGTAGACTACAGGTGGGTAGTGTGAAAGGATTTCATTGGTGTGCTTGAAAGCCAGTGTAAGAATTCAAGAAGGGGAACTTGTGGCAGGGACAAGGCTTACCACAGTGGTGTGTCTGGTCACCTAGGTGGGGTATTCAAAACCTGAGGGGATGTTGAGGCATTAGGAAAATATAAAACGTTAAATTTTTACAAGTGCCAGCTTTGTTTATATTCAATGGCAATAAAGCACAATTCTAGGGAAATAATTGTGACAAGAGAAACCTGAAAACGCAAGTAGAATAAAGATGTCAAAAATCAAATTTGTTTTCAGATGGGGATATGATAGGTTCAATATAGGTTTGTACATTCTTTCACCTTTTGTTCAAATTGCTTTTATTGGAAAATCAAAATCAGAGAAGTAAGAACAAAGTTCATAGGTTGTGTTCTTAAAGAGAAACTATGTGTTCAAGTTTTATAATAAGCAGGCAGTTATGTTCACCATATTTTTCAAAGTAAAATATCTGACAGTAACTTTGAGAAGTTAAAACAAATAGTAGAAAACCCAGATGACCCAGAAAACTAGAATTTGCAAAGCACAAGGATAAATGAAAAATCAGTAGAGCACATATCAGGAGCCTTGCATATGTAGCCTAGACCATCAAATAAAGAGGTAAAAATGCAGTGATTGACATAGGTTAGCAATTCAAATATATGTCAGAAAATTCTCGAATTTATTAGAAAATAATGATTGATTAAAAATGTAAGTTGAGTTGTATTCATTTACTTGGATATTTTTAGTGTTTCTTTAAATTATTTTTTTTATTATCCATATACTTAGTATTCTATTCCCCAATGGTATAGCACCTGAAGAATAATCTTTGCCCTAAAATGATTTTTAAAGAATGAGTGAATGATTACTTATGTAGAAGTCACTATGTTACCTTTTTGCTTTAACAGCATCATTTGCTTACAAGGGGGTATTTTGCGTTTTTTAATCAGTTAATGGAAATAGGTAACTGCCCAACTAAACATAAACTTGTTACCTACTGATTAATTTGTAGACATACAGATGCTAGGATTTGGGGGTGGGGGGGATCTGTCCTTCTCCAAATTACAGGTACAGTGGAAAATTATCTCATGGTGAAAGACATGATTACTCACATTTTAATTATTAAGGTATTTAATTCATTCATTCCTAGAGAAGAGAATAAATGAATTAAATTTAAAGATATGTCCTAATATACTTAATCTGGCATTTCAATTCTCATTCCTTTCTATTCAAACTAGACCAAGCTACATTATGATACACGGATTAAATAATTGGGAGGTACCAAAAAATATTCTTCTATACATCTCCTGGTAAAGAATAAAGATTTATAATGGGTATTTCCCCAGTTATTAATGTTGGAATGACATAATATAAGCATGACTATCTATCTGTTCTTCTATCATCTATCTATCTATCTATCTATCTATCTATCTATCTACCTATCATCTATCTATCTACCTACTAGCTTTGTAAAGAACACATTGTTTTCAATGTCATGGCCAAATGGCAAAAAGTGTGGAATCACAGTGTATTTGAGAAAAATAAGAGATAACATATAATAATATATTATTATACCTTGTGTAGAGATCTCTTAATTGGTCTGAGGGAAATTTCTAGCCAAGAATTTTTTTTTTTTCTCTAAAACTCATCAGGTGGTAAGAATTCATATGCTGGTCAACAATCACTTGTATAAAGAGGTCACATAAATTGAGCACTGGTATGCAAAATAGGTGGTTTCTACTGTGGGCTCAATATGAATCCAACTATTGCTCTAATTTGACATAAAAGTTTTAAATATTTTTACGAATTTAATAAATTATAGGAAAGAAAGGGAAAATTAAAGTAATATGGTCATTTTTTCTTAAATGCATAATTGCTTAAATATAGGAAATGAAATGGAGAAAATCAATGAAACACAAATGTTATGCATTTTAGGGAGAACACAAAAAAATCAGCCTTAAATGACCAACCCAAGAATGAACTAAAAGATTATTGTGTTAGCAAAATTCATGCTTTACGTCTCACCTTGGCTACCCTGAAGAAAACCATCATTTCCAGGAAAAATAAAGTAAAAGACCCCCTTTCCCAGATGCCCTGTTGAGTTATTCTAATATTCCTTGGGCCCAAGCATTGAAATGGTGTCCTGGTGACAGATCAATTCCAAGTACCAGTGTTACACTACAAGTCACTTGAGGATACATACATCTTAGTATGTCAATTAGAAAGGAACTCGTATCCCAAAAAGAAAAGTATAATTTAAAGGTGGAATCACATACAAATGAGGGAGACTGTATCTGCTGTGAGGTAAATTCAGTTTTAACCCTCAGTATCTGAAATGTATGTTCTGACAAATCATATTGATTTTTGGTGAGGAATTGCATAGAAAATAAACTGCATGTAATGAAAATTTCTGTCCTACCCATAAATAAGTAAACAGACATATTATGTAATGATTTCCTCTCAAATTCTGCTTTTATTTCTTATAACAATAAGATGTTGTTTCTACTGTATCATCATGATGGAGCACTGGATTAGCCTTAACATGTTTGTTTATTTGGCTTATAGGTATTTAAATCTTTTGAGGGTCTAATCCTAAAGCTGACTCACAAGAAGGTTGGAAGAAGAATTTGCTACTATATATTTATGACCTGGAAGTCATCTATCTTAACAATACCATTCACTTTCTGACTGGTGATGAGGTTTATCAGACTAACCTAAGGACTTTGAGACACAAATTACATTTAGACTTATTGCATTTGCTACTATATGTCTAACCACTAAGCTTGTTAGAGATGTTAAACTCTGCAGATATTTTAAGGAACACCATTAAATATTTAGGTCACATTGAAGAATCTAGATACATCCAAACATTTTTAAAACCAAGAATTAAATATAATATCTGGAGCTCCAAATAGTTATATACTTTGAATCAATGAACTTGACTGCAAACTTTCCACAATGTAGGGTCAATGAAGGAAAATGTGAAATAAAAAATGTGGCATTATAAATGGTCCATGCTCTTAGGGTAGCTGAACTCTCAAAAAGTATCTTACTTGGTGCCAAAAGATCCAGAGTCTATAGTTTTGGCATTGTTATTTATAGAGCTGTGAAGAACTTAGGCCTTTTTCAAATTTAAAATTCAATTTCATTATTAATCAGTAAGAAACATGAATCAGCACTGTTCAATAGAATCTTCTGCAATAATGGAAATGTTCTGTATCTTTACTATGCCACTAGTCACATGTGGTTCTTGAGGACCTGAAATAGGGTTAGTATGATTGAGGAACCAAATTTTTAATGCAATTAATTATAAGCAATGAGATATAAATGTAAATAGTCAGAGGCAGTTTCTGTATCAGATAGAACAAATGTAGATAGTATTTGACCATATTTATTGGGGAGTGCAAAAACAAAAATTCATGCACAGTAATGATAAATGTATCAGTCTTGAATGAGTCTCTAAAAATAAAAACATTTTTAATAGATAGGGATGTTTGTAGAGAAATGTATGGCATAAATTGATCCTTAAAGGTATAGGGAGCCCAGGCCAATGTATGACCTAAATGAAAAGTCAATAAAATTAATTAGAAGGATCAATTTTCAACAAAAAATAAAAGCCATGTACAGCAATGTTGAACCTAAGGTATTTTAAAAGAAAGAAGTATGATTTAATTTCTTCCAGGTAGAATTATAAATAATGATATGTATATGGAATTTAGGACTTTCAGAAATTGAGCTGGCTCAGAAGGCTCCTTCTCTCCAGGCTGTGCCCCTGTCAGAAATCAATATTATATGATGAAATGATGAAAAGTCAATCACATGATAATATTCTTCAATGGGGTTAAAATTGGGCCTATGGACCATTTGTACGAGCTCATTTTCCAAGAACTCCATGTATTTTTACAACTGATTTTACCAAAATCACATAGTTTTATAATTCAAGATGGCATTATAAGGACCAGGACTCTAACAAAATTAAACTAGTCTCTATTTAAGAACAACAACAACAACAAAAAAAACAAAACAAAAAACTCTAGTAGGGCTATCCCAGAAACATATTGTTATTCAAGGAAGGCTTAAAACAGGTAAATATATTTTAGTACATAACTTTTCTACACATTAGAAGAATAAAGGCTGGGGATCCCTGGGTGGCGCAGCGGTTTAGAGCCTGCCTTTGGCCCGGGGCACGATCCTGGAGACCCGGGATCGAGTCCCCACGTCGGGCTCCCGGTGCATGGAGCCTGCTTCTCCCTCTGCCTCTCTCTCTGTCTCTCTCTGTGACTATCATAAATAAATAAAAAAAAAATAATAATAAAAAGAAGAATAAAGGCTGGTTTTCCCTTTTTGATTATCTTAAGAAAATGGATTTCCCATAGCTGATGCCACTACTAACTTTTTTAAATTGTTGAAGATTAACAATTCATGTCATTTAGAGTTCATCATGGTTCTACTAAAAATTATCCTTAAAAATAATGTTCTCTAAATCTTCCTATTTATTGCATAATGAAATCATAATATTCTTGACAGATACTTACTATCCAAATAACATGCAATGCATGCACATACTATATAGCTATTTGCATAATGAAATTAGTTTTTAAACTCTTGATCCAGGTGCTTTTCCTCTACAGTAGAAAAAATAAATTAACAGAATAACTGACAGCAATAAAATCCTCCATCTAAAAATATCAACAAACAGGAAAGATAAAGCAACATATATAATAAACAAAAATGTTATATAACATCTACTCATTTTTTTGTGTTCATTGAATTTTCCTTAGAAATGATGCAAACTTGTAATAATATGCCATAAAGTTTCATCATATTTGACATGTTATAAATTTAAGGTAGGATACAGACTATAAAAATATTCACAGAAATTTTCTCAATTTTAACTATATATGCCAGATACAGTTAATACAAAAATAGATACTGTTATAGGAAATAAAAATAGTAGCATATTTTATTGGATAACATAAAAGATCTAAGCCAAAACCATTTTAAAGCAGTGTAATTTTTTAAAAAATACATATACAACAACAAATTAAGATTTTTTATATGAAAAACTTTAATTTTCAACTCCCGATTTAACTTCTAATTTTTTCCACAGCACTTCTATCCTTCAAGTGTATTATTTCTGTATTTTCCCTCCACTAAGAATGTGCATAGATTTGTCCCTGTCTAGTTTACTGCTGTATCCCCAGCTCCTAAAACAGAGCCTCACACATAGAAAGGGGATAAAAATATTTTTTTGAATTAAAAATAATAACTATTCAGACTTCTAGCTATTATAATGTCAAAGAGAAACACTGCCCATACACTAATTCTTGATATTTTTATCAGTAGTGGAGCTCTCCAAATGTAATGACTATGAATATAAGATTCATAGTATTAAATGCTACTCAAAAGATAATCTAAACTATTTTTATTTGTACTTAAATGATAGCTATGGTAATCTATATATATTATGATAGGCTCTGAAATTAATTATTTTTCCCCTGTAATTATCTAGAAAATAGGGAAATATAGATAGAAAGATACTGCAAATATTATACAATGCTGTTAAAACAGAAAGAATAACATTTTTACTTATGGGTTAGTTTTGGATTTAAGCAAAAAAAAAGGGAGTTTTAAATTTTGGGCAATATAAAGTATATTTTATTCCAAATTCATTATTATTTATTACAGTTAGAGCTAAATAAACATACACTAAATCTATGTGTACCAAGATTTTGATCAAAGATGTATACACGATGCATAGAGTAATATTTTTCAATCATGTAAATAATCTTATTTATTTTCACTATATACCAAATCATTATGAAATAAATCAGTTTCAAAAACTAAAATTCATTAATTGTCTTCCCATTTCAGATAAAATAAATATTTCTCCTTATATGTATTTGTCATATAATTTTCCATTAGTGTCAAACTAATGAAGAAATTTAGGATTTGTATAAATAAAATAAACAAATGAACCCATATGCAGAATCAATTGCAAATTTTACCTTTCCATTATTTTAATCCTCTCATAGATTGATATATTTTTTTAAGCTTTTAGGTTTAACAAAAAAATATTCCTGCCCAAGATGTGATGTATTCAATAAAAACAATGTATTATCTCATAAAGAGAAAGAAGTTTAAGGAAAGATGAAGATATGAGTCCCCTAACTAATCATTTTGCTTTGGCTAAGGTATCTCTCCCTTCAAAATTTTTATAGATTTTAGAGAAATTTTCTTTTGAGGAATTTCAAAAATGCAAATCACTTCTCTTTAAATTATACATTTTCTTTATGTAGCCAATGCAGTTTTTCTTTCACTTATATTGTCTCCTAAGTAAATTATGGAATATTGGCAGGCAATAGATAAACCACAAGCAGTTGTCTGGGTAAAGTGACATAAGAGTTCTCACACATATAAGATTACGTATGTCTTCCCTTTCCTCTGAAATTCTTTTTCTTAACATTATCACATCGATTATGGGATCATCTACATGAACTACATGACTTGTTTTGTTTTGTTTGTTTTGTTTAGTTTTTTAAACTACATGAACTTTTTTAAAATATACAAACTTACATGAAAAGCTACACTGCTATTTCTTCATTAATGTAAATTAGTTCATCATTGTGCTTTCCTCCTAACTGATGTGTGGTGTTCTGTTCTGATGCAAATTTCATGAAAAAATGTTCTGATGCAAATTTCATGACAAAATGAAACTACAGACATATTCCTATACTTAACATGTATCTATAGAATCTGGATATTCTTAAAGTGCTCATTAACCAAGACCACCTAAATGTTTCCCTCAGATTGAGTAGATTTTGGATCTGACCTCCTATTTTTTTTAAGATTTTCTTTAGAAATCTTATAATTTTAAATTATTTTTCTGTCCTTTTGAGATATATGTAAACCCTTTTAAAATCCTCTTATCAGTTTTACTACCCAGTAATATCTTTTTGAAAGACCCAGGAGCCATCCTCTCAAATGTAGTCAGGACAGATAGTACATGTACCCCCATGTCTCTGTTGGAGGGCAGGAGCCTAACTTTCATAGGCAGCAGTTAACAAATACAGAGGGCCTAAGCACAAAGAAAAACATTTTCAAGCCAAAGAAATAACTGTGCTCCACAAATCCCATTGATCTATCTCTTCCCTAACATTTTCCTGTACTCTTGTACTAACTCATCCCAATATCCCTTTAAAAACCATCCCATCCATTGTTTCAGCAGAGATGAGGTCAGCCTTACATGGCCTTTGTCTCCTACTAGAATAGCCTTGAATAGGCTTGTCTATTTACCTTTGTCCTGTACAATTTTTTCTTTTAAATCATCTATATCAAATATAACCTAAATATAATAATCATCTGTAACTTTCGATAACATTGTTATAATTCACTTTAAGTAAATTCATTTTACCAATTAATTACTTGGACAACTTTTGGTTTATCAAAAACATCACTTTTTTTTTTTTAGAAAAAAAGTCATCAACTTCTGAGCAATTTGTACCTGAGAATTGCTCCTCACAGAGAACTTTTAAGATTATCTTTTATGTTTAAGATTAACAAAGTGAATTCAACACTACCTACATCAAGAAAATAAATGTTTTAAAGATACATTTTATTAAAAAATAAAAAAGATAAATTTTATGACCATCCATTAAAATGAAGAAATATCTTGAATCAAAAATCAATAATTGATAACTATAAAATATTCAAGAAACTACCTTGTTTTACTTTTTAAACTATATGGACAGATAAGAATACTATTTCTGAATTTTATTCTAGTAGTGATAATACTCTGAGGGTACTGACAAAGAAAGAAATTGGGTCTGACAATGCAATGTCAGTTAACTTGCCCGGAAGATTTTCTATTTTTTCTCCATGTTAAGGAGGAAAAAAGCATAGGAACTATAGTTAAAACTGGTGGACTAAAATAAGATCAGTTTAATAAACATTTGTTGATTATTACAGATGTGTCAGCCACTGCTAGGTACTTGAAATAACGTGAAAGAAGCATCAGTCTTCATCCTGAAAAAGATCCTTGTCAAGTAAGTAGTCCCATAAAAAGACTGTGTTGTTTTATTGTGGTAAAGACAATGTTAGATATCCATGAAATGGTAGAGAACACTTAGCAAAATCTGAGATTTACTGGATAGTTTTCTGAGAGAGACAATTTCCCCAAAAAAGCTAAAACTAGATTAAATAAACAAACAAACAAATGAATAAAGGTCAGGCAAAGAATTTGGGGAGAGCTTTAACATGACATCAATGTCTTTTCCTTGACTGACTAGATGAAACTATCAAATGGGATCAGACAAGTGATTGAGAAAAATCAGCGGATGTTCATATACATAAAAGTCCAGAAACAGGCCTGGATTATAAAGATGTGGATTGAGGAATCATTAAAGTCATTTGTGTCTTATGCATAAAACTTGAAAATAAAGGAGATAATCCAGAAAAAGACAGGATTAAAGAACTTGAGAGAGAACTATGGGAAACCTCAACATTTAAGTGATAGGCAAAGCAAAAGCCCACAAATGAAAAATACATGGAGCAAATAACAGAATTCTAGAAAGTAATGAGCTCTAGAAGGCCATGTCTGACAAACAGTACACAGTAGAGAGGGAGGTCCAGTGAATTAAGTGAATGTTCTCACTAGATTTGATGATATCGAGTCTTTGTTGAACTCCACCTTAGATGTTTAATTGGAATGGTAAAAATTAAAACAAATCGCAATAGGTTGGTGAATCACTTAAATCTGAGAGCTTAAAAATGGTGAGTATAGTTAGAATGTATATAGTTAATAAAAGGCTCTTTATTTGGAAAGGCATATAGGAAGAGGAGACAAAATTCTTTATATATGGGATGAAAGAAATGACTGGAAGAGTTAGAGAACATAAATAAATGAAATAAAAGAGATATTGATGGAATAAAGTCCCTGTTGACGAGAAAGAGATCAAATACAGATGTGAAAAGATTGGCCTTGGGAATCCCTGGGTGGCTCAGCAGTTTAGTGCCTGCCTTTGGCCCAGGGAGTGAGCCTGGAGTCCTGGGATGGAGTCCCACGTCGGGCTCCTTGCATGGAGCCTGCTTCTCCCTCTGCCTGTGTCTCTGCCTCTCTATCTCTCTATCATGAATAATAATAATAATAAAAAAAGATTGGCCTTTATCAAAGGAAGGAGCATCTGATCTCTGGTGAATGATGTAAGAAAATAAATGGGAGATAAATGATGTCAATACATTTGAAAGGAAAAAGAACACTAAATTAGTTTATGCTAAATGACTTTATATTTTTTAATTTGTTAGATGGTTTGGATTAGAAAAATATGGGTGAGTAAAATTCCTAAGAAGCTAAGTATGTGGCTGATGTAGTCAGATAGAAAATGTGAGAGTTGTCCAAAACAGGCAAAATTACTGATGAATGGTACTGAAGACTAAATATCACAAATGACATCTACATCATTTATTGATGTCTCTCTCTTGTCCTGTGCATAGCTTAGGTCATCTAAAGACAGCCTGAAGTTAGTATTTCATGATCATATGCTAAGCCTGAGGACCCATTCTCAGGCCTGAGCCTCCCCATATTCTTTCTCTCCATTCTGCAGGCTTTATTCCTCCTGCTGTTTGGTTGTAGTCACCACCCACTCTCTTTGATATTCTGTTTCCCTCAAGACTCATATGTGTATGTGATAGTTTCTTCTTCAGTATTACCTTTCTTGTTTTTATCTCAGACATGGTAAATAAGTCCTCTTTTAAACTTCCAGTTTCACTGCTAATATCTTAGAGAAACAGGTAGTATATAACAAAAGTTATACCTCACACATATCTCAAAATGACAACCAAGTGGTTTGTAATTACTGGTGGCCAAGAAGGAATTATGAATGGATATCACCTATTTTTCCCTCTGCCTTAATTACCTTGAGGACAGAGCTCATCAAAAGAATACCTTCCTTCTGTTCCCTCACTTACTGAAATTGAGGCCTGAAGACATAATCAAAGCAGGATAACAGGTGCCCCCTTGTCTCAAGTGTGTAATTTGCATTTCGAAGTATCTCTGGATTCTAGATGATGACTTTTCCAAGGAGGTAAGCTCCTTCCTGGAAAGATCACTTTTGGAATTTGTTTCACAGTGTGTTTTACTAGAATTGCCTTCTATTACAGTGAAGATTTGTCAAGTGATTATGCCCAGCTGAGATTTCCAGAGCTGCAGGGGCCATCTATCTTATACAGCTATGTGCCTGCCCTAGGGAACCTTTCAGCACAAATGCATAAAGCCCAAGTAAACAATT
Organism: Canis aureus; assembly: GCF_053574225.1. Classification (NCBI taxonomy): domain Eukaryota; kingdom Metazoa; phylum Chordata; class Mammalia; order Carnivora; family Canidae; genus Canis; species Canis aureus. Next base: position 7,447,828 of record NC_135640.1, read on the forward strand.
AAATTCACTAACTCTTCAAAATAAATGACAATAAAGTCCCAAAATTAAGACAATGGAAGAGAATATTTTTGAGAAAAAGTGGTCTGCTCCATATGAAAGTTCATTACTGACAGAAACTATTAAGTTTTTTTAAAAAACAACCGAAAGTCCTTAACTATAAAATTATATACATCTATTAGAACTAAGGGAGGTTATTTTCATTTCCAAGAAATAAATGGACACTATTGAACTTCTTTGACCTTTCCACAAAAAAGCATAGCTATATTGAACCCATTCATTTGTTTACTTATTTTAAAACACATTGTGATATTTTTAATATGTCATATTTAAATTAATATTTCACATACTCCAATTGGCAATTGTTAACTATGTGTCTTGCATAAATGTATACACAATGTGGAGAGAATTAACAGCTGAATAGGTTAAAATCACAATGCTTAAAAAAATGTATAAACTACTGGGGAGAAGAGAAATAGCTTATAAAAGGCAAAATTGCAAAAATTCTAAATAAAATAGTAAAATTGTGCAGAGAAGAAAGTTTGAAGAGAATACTTCAGCAAAAGGGACTGACATTTATGCTGATACAGAATTTGAAAACAAATTTCAATACGGGAAGCATTGGAAACAAGGTTGGGAAAAAATGAAATTTTCTGGAACCATGTAGAGCCTCATGAAGCTTCATCACAAAAGAGTAGAATTCACTGTCATTTTAGAACAAATGAAAATTCCCCATATAATACAAAAAATAAAATTAACCATTTGTTGGGGCCAGGCGGGAAGGGAAACTCCTCAAGATGGCGGATACGCCAAAATGGCTGAGGTTCCTGTCACCACCTCCACTTGGGACGACAGCTTAAGCAGACCCTTACACCTCTCCTTTGGACTTCCTCAACCGAACCCAATGCCCTTCAAACCCCAGAGGAGGAAGTCACCTTTGACTGGTCGAATTGCAATCCTTCCTTTGCATAGTGAGGGTCACTCTGACTGGTTGGATTGCAATCCTTCCTTTGCATATGAGCCAACCAATAGGAAACCGTTCTGCCTTACAACGTTATGTAAACCCCCTACCACCTTGTCTTGGCGCGACTTCCTCGACTCACTCTCTTTCCCCCGTGAGTCGTGGAACCTCGCCCGAGGGTGCCTGCAATAAAATCTGTTCTTGGACCCTCGCTTGCCTTGGCGGTCTCATTTCCGTCTAGTTACTAAAAAAAACTTAATACCATTAATTGCATATATAGGAGGAAAATACAAAATACATAGTGACATACATGTCCTTTGTAAGTATTTTAAACCTCAAATTTTATTCTAGCCCTACTTATGTATAAAATGTATGGTAAGTGAGCTACTTAGGTTTGGAAAAAATACCACTTAACAAAAATACCCTAATCCCTATTAACACACTGGAAACTACTAAACTACTAAAGTTTTTCAGTGAAAAACAATTCATTAGTGATATTATGTTTGTCATTTTTAATCAACTTTAATGCATGTTAAAATCTGACAAATATACTTCAGATAGATTAAAAGGAAAAAAAAAGAAAAAAAAAAAAACCCACCCCCCCTTGGGTTTATTGTGACATTCCAGCCTATAGTGCCTACTGTTTTTTACATTAATCCATAATTGATGGCTCATGACATTGCCATTTTCAGGCCATTAGTTACACAATAACAATGTTAATTGAGTTTTAATTAAGTCAGCCATGTTCAAGCTTGGAATAGTTCAGCTTTCTTTCAGAGATAGATACTTCTTAGGACTGTTTTCATTTATGACTATTTAAAAAAAATCCTTTACTATGTTTGAAAGATTGAGAATTTTGACCATCATAGGAAAACAAAATTTACATATCCTCAACTATTTACTACTAAAACCATTCATACAGTACCATACATCAGAAAATAATTCCTATGGCAAAGGACATGATTTTTGTGATGATGACTATTTTCTAGAAGTTCAACACAATCAAATTTATTCAACACTTTCACTAATTTTGACTCATATAATAGTATAAATTATCAGTTATTAGTAAGTATATGAAAGCTAACGTAGTGTGATATCTTGGGAGCTTGAAGTTTATTTTTCCAATTTTCTTACTTTTAAACTAGGGCTACAAAGAGATAATAAAAAAGAATTCCCCTATGTAAAAACATTCATTAGTGTTTTGTCAGTGGTTTGTCAATTATTTGGTCCTATTACTAATGAAAATAAAGTCATGAATGTATTAGTGATGTGGTTCACTTAATAGAATTGGCTATGCGCCCAGCCATCTCAACAAATACTCTACCTTAAGATGCATACAAGAGGGACCAGATGAAAGGAAGTGGTCTATTTCAGGATGTATTTAGCTTAGTCAAAGACCCATAGTCTTTGGGCTCAGTAGCATTTTTTCAATATGAAAAGAAAAGCCTTGATATTAAGATTAAGAAGATAAGAAAGTAGACATTGTGAGGATAAAAAGTACACAGTCATTACCAGGTATAGAAAAATCTACTAAACATTAAAGTTGTACACTAATAATCTTCTAAATTGGCATAATAAATTTGTGGGATAGTTATTATCATAGGTTTTTATAAATGAGGAAAGGGAGGGTCAGAAAAATTAAATCACCTGCTCAAGGTCATACTTACCTAGCTTATCGTGCTTACTAACATGCTTACCTTGGATCTTGAACCTAATCTTTGACTGCAGAGCCCATGCCCATTCTTCCCTTTCTCCCAGGAGGAAGGAATTAACAAACTGGGATGATAGGCAGTGAGAAGCAGTTAATATAGTCAAGTCTATGCTCCCAGCTCATACTTGCTTTATAAATAATAGATATGTATTAAAAATATTAATGAACTTTCTACTTTTAATATCCTGACATAATTCAGACCTTAGAACAGATTATTGAGGCAACAGTGATAATACTAATTAGGAATTCATCTGCTACTCTTGAGGGTCATTTTTAAATTCTGCTTGTTAATTTATAGTATGTCCCTTCTTGGATTGACTCTCATTTCCAGGAATAAGTTAAGGTAGATCAGACCTTGTAGGGTTGCAAGAAGTAGGACATTATTAAAAAGAGCATTCAAGTAGTTAAAAAAGGAGTAGAAATTTATCAGAAGTAAATTGACTCTTAAATCATCATTGGCTGTTCTCTCATTTGAAATTTTAAGCATACCAGGTAGATACAGATAACATTTAAGACTTCATTAAGGGCAACCCAGTGACTCAGCGGTTTAGCGCCACCTTCAGCCCAAGGTGTGATCCTGGGGACCCAGGTTGGAGTCCCACATCCAGCTCCTTGCATGGAGCCTGCTTCTCCCTCTGCCTGTGTCTCTGCCTCTCTCTTTCTCTCTGTGTCTCTCATGAATAAATAAATAAAATCTTAAAAAAAAAAGACTTCATTAAGACTTTGGAGAATGTTTAAGAATAGTAAAAGGGCCTGTATAAAATCTTCCATTGTGGTTATGGTAGGCCCCATTATTTTAATAACCTACACATGAACATTTTTATATATGAACCAATGCACAGATTCCCCTAATCTTTTCCTTTTAACAAACGAATGGTTACAGAAAAAGCACTCACTGCTTTATATGTGCCAGGCACTATATTAACTGGCATAAAAATTATCCTAATTTCACATATCAGGGAATTGATTCCTGTAGAGGTTAAGGAATTTGTCCAAGGTCTCATAGTTAATAGGTGGGAGACCAAGTGTATAAACACAAACCTGTCTCACACCAGATCTGATGCTCATTGAACTACCTAAACAATTAATGACAGTAAGCATCACCAAGTTATATATGAATTCAACAATGAAAGAGTCATTTCGTCATACTATAGCCAGGTTATTTTCAGAACCACAGAATTCTTGAGCCATTTCAGGGTTTACTAATTGCACTTCCAGTGAGTTCCATGACCAGGATCTCTCTCTGATGACAGGGTATAATTAGCCAAGACCTAATTTTTCTAGTGTCCTGAATAGGCAAGGGCAGGATGACCAGAGTATTTGTTAACAAACAACCCCTCTTCATTTACCCACATCTATTCTGAAAATGACTATCTCCACACCAACCTTTACCACAATTCATACTCCATGTCATCAATTTAGGTCATAACATTTCCTTTGGCTCTTCCATTATTCACTCCTCATGCTTCCTACACCTCTATCTCCCAATGAACTAAGCCGGTAGCCCTAAACCAATGTCAGACAGAGGATTTTTCTCAGAGCTCAGATCCAATGTCCACAGTCACTAATTATGGATCCCACACTCATGTCTTATTAGGTGAAAACAATAAGATCAAGCAAACATATTGCTAAGACTATTCTCTATCAATATTAGGCTTAATAATTTAGTTTAGGAAAGAATCCAAACTGGAGAGGGAATTATTTAAGTGTGGGAGATGTAATTTTATTTTCCTCTCATGCCACTACTCTGTTTATCTACAATTACCAAAACTCAGAGAGACTTGAGAGAAACTTAAAATGAAGTTTTAATTCATTATATTTAACTACATAATATCATACATTTTAAAATACTAAATATACTTCCTCCTCTCTTGCTCTACTGTCATTTCCACAGTTGTAAACACAGAGTGGGTAAAGGCTGTCCTCACATCAAATCCTGGAAGAGTAGAACAGTCTAACTGCATAAAAAATAAAGATAATAAATATTAAAATAAAGTTGCTTTTATTACATTGATAAATACATCGTGTAAAACATTTTCAAATATAATTTGAATATTCAATATCAAGTTTATATACTATTGATTTACTTTATCTCAAACAGATTTTTGTTTAACCCAGTGTTCTTAAAATAAAGAACTTGTTCTCTTCATCCTAAAGAAAGTGTTATTTTGATGAACCTCTACTCTACACTATCTTCTCTACACCCACTAAAAAATATAGTGGCCTCTACTAAGTCTTAGGCAGTTTAAATGCTTCATTTCATTTAATCTTATCAAAATCCCAAAAGGAAGATATTAACACATTTTCAGTTAAACTGCCCAAGATCAGTTAGCCATGAGCCTGTTTTCAATCTGAATTTTCTTTATCTGCCATAAATTACCTCAGTAGCACTCAGTAGCAGAGTCAAACTTCTTAACATCTTTTTTGTTACTCATTCAGTAAAAGGGAGATTAAATGGCATTGTGCCTGAAACACAGTAATTATTCAGGAAGTGAATGAACAAATGCAAAACTTTTTTTTTTTTTTTTTTTTTTTTTTTTTTTTTTTTTTTAGGAGATAAAGGAGACATCAAGATAGTGGAAAGCCAAAGCACACAGTGCAGTCCAGACTGGAGGAGACCAACTGAAACAAATAATTTGTACAAGATTGATCTATGTATGAAAGGTTTGGGGAACAATCAAACTGAGTTACAACTTAAGAATTTATTAAATATATATGTACGCATATGTAATAAAAATTATACAAATATATACAGTAATATTTTTCTGAAATGCTGAAACTATTGCAACATACTATTTTCTTTTTAATTATTGAATAATATTACAGTTACAAATGGGCACATTTGACTTCAAAAGACCTTGTTACTAATATTGTTATATTTGACATATAGGGGACTGCTCAAGAGAGCCTAAAGCTGGGGTGCCTGGGTGGCTCCGTGGTTAAGTGTCTGCCTCTAGCCCAGGGTATGATCCTGGAGTCCCGGGATTGAGTCCCACATCGGGCTCCCTGTATGGAGCCTGCTTCTCCCTCTCCTATGTCTCTGTCTCTCTCTCTCTCTGTGTCTCTCATGATAAATAAACACATCTTTTAAAAAAAAGAGCCTAAAGCTATCAATATTTTTATTAAAAAAATCCACTCTGAATGCTAAAAAAAGAATATAACTGAATTTCTGCAATAAAGTGCTTCACATATAATATTGCAGATTTTCTTTATCCACATATTAAAATGTAAAGATATAAGAATTATAAGTTAACCTCATATAATAAGGAAATCTCATTATGGTCACTTTTTCTGCTAATTTTTGGTAATTCAGGTACACAAAGGACATGAATTCAGAAATGCTGGGGAATCTTCAAGGCTTTATGACTGGTCATTAAGTTCACCTATAGTGTATTTTAGCTCAAGTTTATAGCTCTCTCTATTTTTAAAATATTTTATTTATTCATTTGAGAGAAAGACAGAGAGAGCACCTGAGCTGGGGGAGGGGGGGAGAAGTAGAGGGAGAGGGAGAAGCAGACTCCTCACTGAGCAGGCAGCCGGAATTGGGGCTCTATCCTAGGACACTGAGACTGCGATCTGAGCTGAAGGAAAGACATTCAACCATCTGAGTTACCCAGGTACTCAAGTGCCCCTCGAGTTTATAGAATTTCATACTTTCCCTAGAAGTTTTGAATAAGAGGCAGCATCTTGGAACTTTATGTATATAAACCAACTTTGTTGTTGATAGGCCACACACTAGGCAGCATGTATAAAGTTGGCAATAGGTTTTCAGTAACTTAGCAAGAAAAAATAAATGCACCTAGATATTGGAGTATCTTGTGAAATAAAAGGTGTTACCATTCTGTGTTGCAAGAGTTACCATCAAGAATCCTTTTACTAGCCATCTATATATTTGAAACAAAAACTTTGTGCAGGAATGATAAAGGGATGCCATCAGTGAAACACAGAATCCAAAATGGGAACCACAATTAGACTGTTATTGAGGCATTTAAGGAAAGATAAACTGAAAGTCCTGAGCATTTTTAAGGAACATCAACACACGTTTTCAACAATATACTTCAGAACTCTCATATAGATATAGACAATAGATTAATATAAAGATTACAAAATCTGGGGTATGGCTTAAATTTAAACCCTGGGTTTACATACTCTCTGTATTACCTTGAACAAATTAACTTTCCTAAAGTTATAAATCTTCTGTGTAAAATCAGGACAATTAAGTACCATAAAGCAGGGGAAATTATATATAATTACTCTATAAATTCTAGTTATTAACACTATTTTTCAAATAAATTTGAAACCATGTGGCCTCTTGATAAAGAAAACTGAAATTTGAAAAGAAAATGTTAGTTTCATAAAAATAAAAACACTTCTGGACCATCTCATACAAATGTGAATTTTATCAGGTTTGAATTTTATTCTCTTTTACTACAGATACTATGATTACAAAGAAATTTATAAAATATTATTGCATACTTATGTGATTTGAAATGCTCAGAAGGAAGGCAGACTCCTTTAAGAAGCAAGTTAGTCTGGGAATTGTGACTATTATAAATCTGCCAGAGTGATGTGATGTTACAAAGAAGTTCCTCATGTTACACCATCTATATATAAGAAAGGTTGGTTAGAGAAAAACGTGGAATATAAAGACACTCCGGTGCCATAAGTGAATTTTTTTAAAAGAAAGCTTCTAGAAACTTCTAGAATATTAGGAGAGAATCATTTTGGATACTTAGAAAAGAAACCAATGACCCGAGGTTTATCTGCTTCCTTCATGAACTTGAAGGAGAGAGTTCATGGGACAAGATGGGACACTTGGAAAACCAAAATATTTGAGGCTTCAAGATCTTTCCTCCTCCTTTGTCTTTCTATTACATTTTTTGTTTCTCCTCTGTCTTCACTAAGGTAATTAGATAAGTAACTGGCACTCATAGCTCAAAGCAGACAAGTACAATTTTTCTAAAGTATGTATCCTCAAATTGAACAAAGTAGAAATGGCTTTCAATTTCTTAAAAAAAAATCTTTATTTTGACAGTTCAAAGGTAGCTCCTATTTTAGTTAAAGCATGATTGTTGATCTATTGAAAGGCTTTTGTGGATCTATATCCTTGAGTTCTTTGCCCTTCCCATTTTCAGCACTATATGTGCTTCAAGGAAAGGACTGGAAATTGTAAAGGGACTGGTAGGCATCAGGTAAGAAATGAAGGTTGTATGAGAATGGAGCTGGTAGAAATGAAATCTGCTCCAATAACTCCTCTTTTTCTTTGGAGTCTTACCTATTTGAGTAGATCTTCTAGTAAAAAACAGGATAATAAGGGATTAATTGGATCACTAGTCCCCTGTAACTTCCTTTTTTTCCTATTCATGAAGCTTTTCTCTCTCAAATCATTTTCCTCTCAACAGCATATGGGAAATTTTTCTTGAGATGAACTATTATACAGCAACCTTGAACGTTCTTGTCAATAAGAACTTATCTCTTTCTCAGTGTCTCTTAGACCAGGTATTGATTGCAGTCACTCACATTTACTGCAATGTTTAAATAAACAAAATTTGTTTTAAAGTGGATCATCTTTTCTCACACCAAGTGTCTTATATACTTCAAATAAAAAAAATTAGCATCAGAAATTTCACAGGCATGAAAAACAGTATCATCATAAACTTGCAATACATATTGAGGATACACAGGGCTATATGGTATTCTAAGCTGAATGTTTGTGTCCCCCCAAAATTCACAATTGAAATTCTAAACCCCAATGTGACCATATTAGGAGCGGGGAGGCCTTTGGGAAATGATTAGGTCATGCAGGTGGAGTCTTCATGAATGAGTGCTCTAACGAAAGAGATCCCAGAGAGCGCTCTCTCATTTTCTCCCTTCCCCATGTGAGCATGCAATGAGAAAATAGCCATCTGCAATTCAGAAGAGGGCTCTCACCCAAACCCCACCATGATTTCACCCTGATCTCAGAATTCCAGCCTCTAGAACTGTGAGAAATAATTCTGGTTGTTTTTAAGCCACCCAGTCTATGGTTTCCTGTTAGAGCAACCTGAACTAAGTAAGACACATGGTGAATCAACACACCAAAAAATTGTGCCTAAAATGATCACTATACTGTATCATAAATTTTATTTGAAAATAGTATGCTAGCTATGATAAGCAATTCAGGTTTTTTTTTCCTTTAGTTTCTTTAGAAGTCAAAAGGTTTGGAGCCTAGTGTGATATCCCTACCTCTTCATTTTTCCCTCATAACAAGTGTTTTAAACAATGCTAATGTTTTCATAGTAGCATGCAAAATTGAATTTATTCTTTCCATACCATCTCACTATGGCTCACCAAGCCATTTATATGAGTTCATGGCTGAAGGTTTTAAATACAGACATTTTAGGTTTTTACTTGCCTGTAACCCCTTATAATCCACAGCATTAACCTTAATTAGGGATTTTTTTTTGGGGGGGGTGATTGTGCCAGTTTATGCCTGGTCTTGATATACACATCTTTGTCATTCTCTTTCACTCTCAAGTGTTCTGATTTGGAGGATAGATTATATACATGGGCACTGTAGTTATGGAGAAAATGAATTCATATTTGGAATCTTTCATAGCTTTCTGCTATGGCAGTTGGTACTTACGAATTAATTGTTTGCACAAAACCACCAGAGGGATTTTGCTTTGTTTTGACTTGATTGGAGCTACTTCCCTTATTTGATCCTTTTGCTGAGTCATTACCCCAAACCCAGCACATTGCCAAACTAAATGGAAAAACTTAAGAGTAATAAACAAACTTGTTAAGTGAAAACCACACAAAATAGATGCTGACCATATTAATATATGTTGCAGCTGGTGTTATAAACTAGATAGTCCCTTGCTAATTATTTTGGGTCTTAATTATCTAGTTATATCCTAATTTGCCTAATAAAAGGAAAATTTACATCCCCATGCCATTTCCTTGTTTTTTTCTTAACTACTCTACAGTTTTAAAATACGTTTAATTCTTTCTGATTCAAATTACCATAATAATTTCTTCTTAAACTTATATATTCTCAAGCTATTCCTTTATTTGCCTACTATTTATTATTAAAAATTTCGTTACTGCAGTAAAACACACAAGATATAAAAGTTACCATTTCAACAACTTGTAAGTGTACAGTTGAGTGACATTAAATACATTTGCATTTTTGTGCAACTGTGACCCCCATCCATCTCTAGAACATTTTCATAATTTCCAACTGAAACCCCATACCCAAAAATTCCCCTTTGCTCCAACTCCCTAGCCCCTTGTAAATACTATTCTCCTTTTTCCGTATATAAATTTGACCATCCTAGGTACCTCATATAACTGGGATCATACAACATCCTCTTGTGTTATATCACTAAGCATGTCTTCAAGGTTTGTCCATGTTATAGCATGTGTCAGAATTCCATTTCTTTAAAGGCTGAATAACATTCCATTGTACACATATATCAGATTTTCTTATTTATAGGCATTTGGGTTGTTTCTGACTTTTAGCTATTATAGATAATGTTGTTCTATAAGGAGAAATAAATATATATAATGTAGTCAACATGCATGTGCAAATAATCGTTTAAGTCCCTGCTTTCTATTATTTTGGGTATATACCAGGAGTGAAATTACTGGATCATATGGTAATTCTGTATTTAATTTTTTGAGGAAATGCCATTCTGCTTCCCAGTGGCTGTGGAACACATTGTTTTATCAGCATTGAGCAAGGGCTCCAATTTCTTACAGCCTCATCCACACTTGTTATTTTCTCTTTATTTTTTTTAAATAAAATAAATAAATATCCTAATGGCCTTGAAGTGTTATATCATGGTTTTGATTTGCATTTTCCTATAGTGATGTTGAGACTGTGCTTTTTAGACCTTTGTATATTTTCTTCCATCCTCACTTTTATTACCAAAATTCATGAGTCACATGTATTCACCGTTCTCCTTTTTCAGCAAAATTTCTCAACCTCTCTGCTCCCACTGTTCCAACACATACCCCTCTATTCCAGAAACTTATTGTTTAAGAGTACTAATATCAGGTGCCAGTGCCAATGGCAACTGTCAGCTAATGCCATGCCCTTGTAAAATGGGACAATGATATCCAGGTAAAACCACATCTTCCTTGTGACAATCAATTGCTCATTTACCTCTAGCTATTTCTCTCCCTCTCTCTCTCTCTGTCTTTACTTCTTTTTTTCCTCTTTCTCCTTCTTGTACCTTCTGTGGGTACATCCAAAAGATTTCCATGACCTAAATTCTGTCCCATTTTTCATCATTCTTTACCTTCACAAAATTATGCAAACTTAAGACTTATTTAAATACTTAACTGTTATGATAGCCAATGATTTTCTCCAGATCTGGCAAGTCATTTGTTGAATGCTAAACATAGTTGCCACTATCTTTTTACCATTTTTCCTCTCTTTGTCTCTCTTGATTCTGCATCATTAATTGTTATAGGTTCTTAAGATGCCTAGAATTTATTGCCGCAGTATTGTTCCTTGAGGGGCCAATGCTGAGTTTCACCCATATCTGCTTTCATTTTACTCTGTGGATTTTGAAATCCTAAACTACACATACTGAATTATAATTACCTGTGTAGAGGGCTATATCCTCTATTAGATCACTGATAGAAGGCACTTGTGTCTTATTAATCATCATTTCCCTAGAACTTAGCATAGCTCCTATCACAAAATAGAGCACGGTGTTTGTGAAATAAGTGAATAAGGATTCTACATCAAATATAATTTCTCCTTTGTAACCATTTATTGTGATGCTCACTCTAGATGGTTCTCTAACACCTCAAACCTGGATGTTACAAATGGAAGAAAGTGTATTTTCCTTCAAACCTATTCACCTCAGCTATTGCCTTTTCTCTTACTATTAGTTTTATCGTCATGGAATTCTAAGTTAAAATGCACACTTTTTCATTGTGTTCATCTGCTAACACCCATTTATATGTTATCATTTGCTATGTCTTATCAATGTCATTTGCATAATGTCCCTTCACTCTAGCTCTCACTCTCCGTTCCCATTGCTCCCACTTCCATTTCAATAACTCATGTATTTTGTTTGCATTAATATAACAACTTTCTAATTATTCTTCCATCCCACTTCAACTCACGAGAACTCTGTCTTGCCCCCACAATTCTCCTCGGTTCAAAACCATTTATGGATATCCTTCTTTCTCCTCAGATATTATACAGTCTCCTGAGTGTGTCATCCTAGGTCTCTACCTCCCAAGCTCTCTACCATCCTATCTCTATCTTCTTTTTCAATGTAAATTTCCACTACTCTAAGTGCCCTTTATCATGTTTTAAATTGTAATTCCAGTATAGTTAACATACAGTTTTTTAAAATTAGTTTCATGTGGACAATACAGTGATTCAACAATTCTATACATTAGTGAGTGAGCATCAAGGTGAGTGTACTCTTAATCCCCATACCTCTCCCCTTTAGTAACCATCAGTTTATTTTCTATAGTTAAGAGTCGTTTTATGGTTTGTCTGTTGTTGTTGTAGTTGTTGTTGTTGTTGCTGTTGTTGTTATTCATTTGTTTCTTAAATTCCACATATGAGTGAAATCCTATGGAGTTTGTCTTTCTCTGACTAACTTATTTCACTTAGCATCATACTTTCTAGCTCCAACAATGTTGTTGCACATGAAGTGCCCTTTAGTTTTAAGTATTCATTGTTCCTACACATTACCACCTCCATGCCTTTGCTTACATTCATATGGGATGTGTCTTCCCATGCCAGAAGTTTAAAATATACCTGTCATTTCAAGCCCAATCAAATATTTTCTCTTCCATGGAATTTTCCTGTTTTCAATTCAAGTGCTAGCTGGAATTAATTATGCCTTCACTGAACTCCCATGCAGTTATTCAGTGTCTTTCTGATGATATTTGGCAACTTATAGTTTGAAGTATTCTTGTTTGTGAACATGCTGTTTTCTTGTCTATTTTATAAATTCTTTGCAGACAGGATCCTAGGATAATTTATATTTTGTTCCCTTGCAATGAATTATATAGGAAACTAACATGCTGATATATTTTTTTACCTTTTTTGTGGAAACTTAATAATTATGTCTTATACAGGTGAATAAATAATTGAATAAAAAATTATGTCGGGATCCCTGGGTGGCGCAGCGGTTTAGCGCCTGCCTTTGGCCCAGGGCGCGATCCTGGAGACCCGGGATCGAATCCCACATCAGGCTCCTGGTGCATGGAGCCTGCTTCTCCCTCTGCCTATGTCTCTGCCTCTCTCTCTTTCTCTCTCTGTGACTATCATAAATAAATAAAAAAAAATTAAAAAAAAAAATTATGTCACTGAAATTCTCTCCTTCTATTTATATGATTTCTTCTTGGAATCTCCCTGAATCTTATCTTACAAACCACCGGGAAATTCTTATCCTAAATCTCTAAAATCTCATCTGAACTGTTGCTTCCTGTTTCTCCCTATATTGCTACACAAGCATCTCTCACCAGCAGGTAATTAAGAATTATCCATTAGGAATAGTTCTTCCATGAACTCACACAAGTTTATTCATTGGAAATGCTTTTTATTTACCATGAACATTTCCAAGGTAGCCTTTCTTATTTAAAGTTCTGTTTCCTAGGAAATTCATGACTTTCCACTGTTACCCAGCAATAGAGCACACATAGCCTCTATTCTATATTTGATTCAGAAATGAGTCTTAGATTACCTTATCGTTGACTTACACACCTAGAAACATAGTCTTGATTACTTTGTGGAAATGTTTAGGTGTGGTCTTTTTTTTTTTTTTTTCTCTCCTCCTTCCTTTTCTTCGTAACATAAAATAGACTGGTGTAGGAAGTAGTACGAAGAAAAACTGTCAAATTATGCAGCAATCTGAAGTCCTAGATAGCTTCACCTTTTCTATAAATTGAAATATAGAAATTCAGTTCACAGCTACCCAAATGCCAGTTAAGAGAATTGATACATTAACTCCTAAGACAATTCTAGTTTCTGAGGCTTAGTGCTTTCCTACTTAAAAGTCAATGTGTAAAATCAGCATGTTTTGTCACCATTGAACTTGTCCCCAAATATTACAGCACTTGTTTGTTCCTCTGGAGAGAGGGCTTTTTGGTAACTGGGAAGGGATATTTTCCCCCATTGTTTCTCCATTATATACCACAAGAGAGTTGAAAAGATAAGCAGGAAATTAAAAGAAAACGCTGCTTATATTTGGTCATAGTTATGTTATGTTAAATAATCAGAATAATTTCCTCAGTTCTCTGTGCTTGTAATTGAAGTAAATTATCAATTGCTTTAATGATGCGAATGCTTCATCAATTATTTTTCTTTCCAGAAATATTGATAAATCATATGAAATTTTTCCTTTATCCATAGCCCACATATTTATTCCTTAAATAATAATCCAAGCAAATGTGGAACCAGTAGAAATGTCACAGTTCTATTTCTAAACAAGGTAAAAAGATAGCACCTTAGATAAGGCTCATTGTATAGGAATAGTAAGGGTGGCAGCTCAAAATCAAATCAAGTTTTATATCCGTGAAAGACAGCACAGGCCACCTCTAACACTAAAAACATAAGGTTTTCAACTGCTATCTGGAATTCTGAGTAAAAATTAAAATCAGACCCCTAAACTTTTACAGCATATTGTCAACACCACCCATGTACTTCTGTTGCTCAGTGCATATAGATTCCTCCTCTTTAATAATATCACACAGAATATCAATTGGGAATTTTCTGGATAAATCGTCTTTCATTAAATTGCATGCAAGTATTTGCCAAAGGCCCATTTAAGACTATGTTAAACAGACACCATAATAGGCATGTTAATTATTCATTGCTAGTGGTCTATGATCCATTTTTCTACTAAGAAACATGCTATGTTCACTGTACCATTATTTATGATAGCCAATATATGGAAACAACATATGTTTCTGTCCATGAATGACTGAATAAGGAGGACATGGTATGGGGCACCTGGGTGGCTCAGTGGTTGAGCATCTACCTTGGCTCAGGGCATGATCCCAAAGTCCTGGGGTCAAGTTCCGTATCAGGATCCCAGCAGGGAGCCTGCTTCTCCCTCTGCCTGTATCTCTGCCTCTCTTTTTCTGTCTTTCATGAATAAATAAATAAAACTTAAAAAAAAGAGGATGTGGTATTCATATACAATAGAATATTATTTAGTTATGAGAGAGAAGAAAGTTCTGCCATTGAAGACAATATGGATGGACCTTGAGGGCATTATATTAAGATAAGTAAGAAAATGACAAATATTATATGACCTCACTGTTCAATCTAAAACAGCCAAACTCATAGAGACAGAGTGGAATGACGATGCCAGGGGCAGGAGGCAAGGGAAATTGAGGAGATCTGATCAAAGAGTACATACTTGGCAGTTAGAAGATGGATTAATTCTGGAGACCTAATCTACAACACAGTGATTATATTTAACAATGTTGTATTACGATTCAAATTTGCTAAAAGATTTGATCTTAAATGTTCTCACCACCAAGAAAAGAAACAATTAGGGATCCCTGGGTGGATCAGTGGTTTAGCACTTGCCTTCAGCCCAGGACATGATCCTGGAGTCCCGGGATCCAGTCCCAGTCAGGCTCCCTGCATGGAGCCTGCTTCTCCCTCTGCCTGTGTCTCTGCCTCTCTCTCTCTCTCTCTTTCAGTGTGTGTGTCTCTCATGAATAAATAAGTAAAATCTTAAAAAAAAGAAAAGAAATGATTATGTAATATCATAGGGGTATTAGCTTACACTATGGTGGTAATCATAATACAATATATAAATGTATGGTTACCAGTTGTAGGCTAGATTGTATCTAACACTGATATTCAAATATGCCCTCCTGTGTCTGGACAGCTGGTGATAGAGCCCATCAGTATATCTACCTTAGAGATCAAGAGCCTTTCTCAATGATAACACTTTGAAGAAGAAAAAAAAAACATTAGGTCCAATTAAAAAACACACAAATATGGTCTTTGGATATAAATTAAGATTCTAAATACAATATAATACCTCCCTCCCCTGCTCCATCCTAGGAAAAATAAAGCTATGGCTTAAAGGACAAAGTGTTGATTATACCAAAACTCTAAGACATTGATTCATAAGGTTTAATAATTAATCTCCCTTACAGAAAAGAATACTGGGAATTATGATAGAATCCAACTCTGTTTCCTATCTGGAAGGTTCACTTACAACTAGAAGGCTATGACAGGGCATTACTTAGGAAACAGAAACATTTTGATTAGGTGCTCACAGTAGTTCCATATTTGTCAAAGTTCATAGTGCCATAAAAGAGGCAGATGCTGCATGGAATGAAGTGCCATGAGACTTCATAGGCTGGACCAAGAATTCATGCACAGAGTCAAAAACAATGAACATATTAGCTGACAATAACTGGGAGGTAGGATTGAGGAGGTGAGGAAAAAATTGCAAGTGTCTCTGGCAACTAGAACTTCTTTTCAGCATGTGATACATCTCCTAAGAACTCCTAGAAATATTTGGTGTTAGAGATGTTGCAAAGCTAAGGACCTTCTAACAGAAAGAAAAGCAAAAGCCAATGAAATATAAAGTTACCACTCTATATAAATCAGTGTTTAACTGAAGTAATTAGTTTATCCTTGGCAACTTGTGATGATTACTTATTTACTCATTTGAAATATGGAGAAGATAAAAGAAGGAAAAGGTCTTATATTTATAGATAATATCTAAAATCTGTAGAAGCTAAATGGTCACCTATAAATCCTTAAGTACATAAACTCAATGACTTCCTGATTATGATAATTCACTCCCCATTCCATTTCCTTAAAACTGTCACCATTGTTCAACAAAGTTAGTTCCCTTAACAGATTGCCCTCTCTTGCAAAATTAAGAATCTGCAATGGTCCAGAGATCTATGTTACTTTAAGAAAAAGGAGCACTCCTTAGTCAGTCTTCAACTATTTAGGCAGGCCTGAATTCCAATTAGGAAAAAATGGACTCTGGAAAATCAGGTTAATGATACTGTGAGTCTCAATTTACCATTGTAGGGATTGGAAAATTATTTTTCCTCTACTCCTTCATCATTAACAACCAGCAGAGATTTCAGCCCAACATTCATACAGACTCAAGGGTCTGTATATAATGAAATCCACAATCCTATTCCATCAGTCATCACCTAAATTTTATATAATTTAAGTTGTCCAACCAAAGTCAAGAATAAATATCAGATTAAATCCAAGATCTCTATCAAATTATAGTGTTCACAATCCACTAAATATTAAATTTTAGAAACAGAACTTCAAAACTATAGTCATGCAATTCTGAAAATGATTTAGAAATGTTTCAGAGTTTCTTTTAATAAAATAGATTAGATACATGTATTTCCTACATTGTTATTTGTTATGTTTCATTGTATTAGTGTTAGTAAGATAATGTACCAGAAGATGAAACATGCTCATGAATGATACTAAAGTGATAATTAATCCAGAAAATTTAGGTTTAACAGTTTAACATACTACACTTTAAGATCCTTTAAGTTGTCTGCTTTTTATCTTTCAGAGTGCTGTATATCATACACCAGATCTTGACAGAATAATGTGTATTACAAAACAACTGCAGAAGACTGGCAACATAAAATGGCATTTGACTAGTTTGTTGATCTGTATGACATTTTATTCGTTGCTTGAAATTTTTTTCTAACATTGAATAGTTAGAATGAATTGTACTTGACATAAGGATATAATAACCCTATTTGATTTTTTAAGACCACTTTATACAGGATCTAATTTTCATATGACACCATTGGAAGTAGTTTTTGAATTACACATAGTTTTTAAAAAATATTGATTCTGGAGATGATGAGGGTCTTTCCATATCCTCCTATCTGTGATAATTCTTATTTATAAAATCTGTACAGCTGCAACAGTTCCATTCCAGAGTATGCATAAGTTTCTTGCATCTTGGCATTTTTAGGAAAAATAATCTAAAATTACAAGTTAAAAATGCAAATTTATTTTAATTCTTGACTATGCTTTTTATGTTCTAAATATATTTTGGTAATTCTTACAGAAAGGTTCCTGTAGAATTCTAAATGTGATCCAATGAAATTTAACATGTTCACCAACATTCAAACCTACCTACAATACTCATAAAAAATAAATAAATCTTAGTGTTGGAGTTATTTTTTAAATAGTTATGAAGAATAAGGCATATTTTAGCAAATTTTTAATATTCGGCAACAAGATATGAAACAAAATGTTATAAGAAAATAATATATAGGCATACTAATTATTGCAAGCTTGAGAGTGCTCTGCCCTGCTTAATGTGGTAACCTAAGACTGATCAGTTATGTAGACAAGCAAAACTTAATTAGACATGTAGAACAAATGTGATTTAAAATAGCAACACAAATTACTTTAGCTTGGGAGCTATTTAAAAGCACATTTAGATCCTGGAGTGGAAAAGAAACAGTATTACAAGAAAACCATGAAGCCATAATTGGGGAACTTTCTTAAAATAGTGGAATAGTGTTTTACCTTAAAAAAAAAAAAAATTGTGAAGTAGCAGAAGCCCTAGAAGAGCATGTCTAACAGTCACCAAGGCTTTTGGGGACTGGGGAATGGATTGCTTTATTCTCCATTAGTCAGCAAGAAAACAGAGGAAGAAGGCCAGCAATAAGAAAAACAGTGTGAAATAAATAATAATTCAATTTTAAACTTCAAGATGAGCAATGATAGATATACTTTAATGTAAATTCACTATTGCTCCAGTCCCCTCTTCCCAGAAAGCTTAAGCATACAAAACCTATGCTGTCATTTTAAATATTTTGATTCCTTGGCTGCTACATAGTCACAGATAAAGCATTTGAGTAGAAAAGAATCACCAGAAAAAAATGGCTGAGAAACTGAGGTTTGATGTACTGTATTTAGTAATCATTAAAAAAATATATTTTGAAAATTAAAGGAAAAAGAAAACTATGTTTTATGGTAGAATCAATGGGGGAATATAAGTTGAGCTGGTTTGTAAAATTTGGTTCAATTACTATTCCAGAAATTCCTGATTAAAGATAGTGAGGCAGTAGACAAAAGATACAGTAATCCTTTGACCCCTGTTAGAAGAAATATCCAAGAATTTACAAGGAACACAGAACAAGCTTACCAACTTTTTTTTTTTTTTTTTAGATAACACTATACTGGTTTTCAGACTGATTACAGTTTATAAAATATGAAACAAAATCAAAATCATAAAATAAATTAAATTAGGCACACTTCAACAAGATGATATTTGGTATATATAATTCCAAGTTTCAAGGTTCTATTAAAAAAGAATATACAATTTGCGTTATTATAGAGCATGTCTAGCATGACTTGTCAAGATTTTATGGGAAATGAGCTATCTTGAGATTTTCCTAGTTAATTGTATAACAATAGTTGAAGTTACTAAAATTTTTAAATCAGTCTCAGACTACATAAACAATTATTTTGGATATTGAGAAATGAGAGTTGTTTACTGTACTCTGTTCCGGAAGACTATACCTGAGTACTTGACTTGATACAAGAAAAAATTTCTAACATTTGGAACTCTGTAAGCATGAAAATCTGAAACTGTTGAGTTCATCTTTGTATGATTGTTGCTTTGCACAGGATCAATAAAGTCTGGCTGAAACAATTAATTATGTGGGATTTGAAATAACCGAATTATTAACTTTCCAATAAAACGATATAGCATGATAGACCTCTTTTAGTTCTTAGATTTTTAACTTAAAGTTCTAATTAATGGTGAATATTTGGAGAAAATTCAAAGTAAAGTAAATTTTTGAGGTAAAATGTGTTAATATACCTTATCTTCTAGAAGTAGGAAAAACATTATTTCTTCAACTGGTAATGAAGTTGAAAATAGGTCATGAACATTTTTGTATATTTATTATGTTTCACAAAATTACACTTTGCAGTCTAATATAAATATTTTTTAATTTGTGTATTTCATGAAGTAAATCATATTCTACATAGTCCAACTATTAAAGCCATGTTGTAATTCTTAATGAGCAAGTTATTCTTTAATATTTAGAGCAAAGGAACCAAGCTACTCATAGGTGCTGTGTGTTTCAACATTGTTCATTGCTCAAAGAAAATTTTTAAAACTCTGAATTTAAAGGTGTCTTATAATTTAAGAACTTTGAAAAAATAAGTGGTCTATAAAAAATAAATTGAAGTACTATTTTAGAAATGTTTTATACAGAACCTGTAACAGAATTAAATATCTTAATTTCTGGGACGCCTGGGTGGCTCAGTGGTTTACCGCCTGCCTTTGACCCAGGGCGTGACCCTGGAGACCTGGGATCGAGTCCCACATCAGGATCCGTGCATGGAGCCTGCTCCTCTCTCTGCCTCTCTTTCTGTGTGTGTCTCATAAATAAATAAATAAATAAATAAATAAATAAATAAATAAATAAATAAAATAAAATAAAATCTTTTAAAAAATATCTTAATTTCTTATATATTACAGACTTATTCTGCAAGTGATTAATAAATTAAGCATTTGCATAAATGATTTTTACTGGTTGCTATTTGATTGAAGTTTGACAGTAGATGTACCTCATTTGCTTCTTGTCTGATCATTATGAAAGTTAAAGTTCCATTACTTAAAACTATAGAATTTTTTAAAAAATGAATGACCAATTAGATAAAACTGGCTTTACATTATTCTGAATCTTTTGGTATTAACCTAAAACATCTTCAGTATGTTTTTACAATTTGTTTAATATTTTCTTTCTTCATTTCTTTAATAAAATAAATTATGAATCATCATTTGGCCACAACTTTTCTTAACAAGTATACCAGCACAAACAGCTTTCCCTTTCTATCCAAATAATATCTTGGGGCACCTGGGTGACTCAGTCAGTCAAGCATCAGACTGGACTCTTGGTTTCCACTCAGATCATGTTCTAAAGGACCTGGGATTAAGCCTCACATAGGCTCTGAGTTCAGCAGAGAGTGTGCTTGAGATCCTCTCTCTCCCTCTCTCTCGCTGCCCCTCTCTCCTCTCTCTCATGCTTTCTCTCTCTCTAAAATAAATAAATCTTTAAAAAAAAGAAAAAGAATAACATCTTTACAATATTTATGCAGAAATATCATCAAATTTTCGTGTAAAAATCCCAAAAGTGAAATATAATTTTGTTACTCATGAAAATGTCATATCAATATTAGACTAAACACACATTGAATCATAATGTGCAATTACATAGATATGTATATGAATAAGTAATACATGTGAGTGTATATACATATCTTTTATTTATTTTTTCAAAGATTTATTTATTTATTTGAGAGAGAGAGAGAGTGAGGGTGAGTGGGGGAAGGGGCAGAGAGAGAATCCTCAAGCTTACTCCCCCCTGGGTTCAGAGCTCCACACAGGGCTTGTTGCAGGGCCTGGCCCTACAACTCATGAGATCACTACCCAGGCAATACCAAGAGTCAGACACTTAACCAGCTGAGCCACTCAGGCATCCTTATACATATCTTTAAAAAACAAGTTCCTATCTGAAATGAAAAAAAGCACAAGAAATTACACTTATGTACCTCTACCATTTCTATTATGAGTATCAATCACTCATAATTATAAATATACCTTAAATTAATATTAATAATTGAATATTATAACTTTGTAGAGAGTATTTTCCATGAGTACATGTACATTATATATGTGTATATGTATTTCATTTTAAAAATTACTAAACAGCTGTACTTAAAACAGTAAGATAATCTGAGACAATCATAAAATAGCAAGTTAGGGTGGCATATTTATTTAGAGATCATTTGATATTTGTTTGAGAAACTTTATACTAATATTTTAAAATTTAAAATTACAACTTTATTACCTATCGAAGATAGGTTAGCACTCTTTAGAGGACATATCTAAATTTCATTTTCAATTTTGTTTTAAAATTGCTATTTAGATATAATTCCAAACATTTAATAGAGAACTCTATATAAATATATATTTGTAGGAGGCTTTTTCTTTTTTTTAAGATTTTTAATTTATTTATTCATGAGACACAGAGAGAGAGAGAGAGAGGCAGAGACACAGGCAGAGGGAGAAGCAGGCTCCATGCAGGGAGCATAACACAGACTCGATCCTGGGTCTCCAGGCAGGTGCTAAACTGGGGAGCCACCCGGGGATCCCATGTAGGAGGCTTTTTCAAAAAGAATATGACTGGTTAACAATAATATGATACTTTAAATATTATTAATAGAGCAGCCCGGGTGGCTAAGTGGTTTAGCACCTGCCTTCATCCCAGGGCATGACCCTGGAGACCCCAGATCAAGTCCCACGTCAGACTCCCTGCATGGAACCTGCTTCTCCCTCGCCTGTGCCTCTGCCTCTCTCTCTTTCTCCTCTCTGTGTATTCTCATGAATAAATAATAAAATCTTTAAAAATAAATAAATATTATTAATATATTTCCTCTTATTTATTATAAGAATAAAAGCCTCTCTTTTTAATTGCATGGGAAAGGTCACATAGTTTTAAGGATGTATTGGCTTTTACTAAGAGATTTAATTTATGTACACATTAAGTTACTGAAACTAAGGGATTATATAATCTCATCTTGCTATGAAAACAAAGTTAATGTTGCAAAGATCTACATTTTACTACCTTCAGTATCTAAATATTACAGCTTCAATACCATTGTATATTGTATTATGGGGTAAGATAAACTCAACAAACCTCTAGGTAAGAGGAATATAGTGTAAAAATGAAGACCTTGCCAAAATGAAAATAGCTGTGTGCACAAGATGGAAATCATGGTAGATATTATTATGTGATATGTAGGAAACTGCTATAAAATTCATAATTTGTAGCCTTCCATTCCTCTGGCATCATATCAAAATTCTTCTTCTAGAATTTAAGGAGAAACTAAATTACACTAACTAATCTCCCTTATTTCCAAATTCAGATAATAGGAGATGGAAGGTGTTTTGATATCATCTAACCCATGTAATAGATTTTTGGAACTAAAATTCAAAAGGTGAACTGATTTATGCAAGGTTATACAATTTGGTAAGCTGTAGATTAAAGACAGAAAGTTAAGATTCTTTGGCCTAGTGTAGTATGTTTTCTCCTTACTTTTACTTTGCATTCTGTAGCTTTTGGAGTAGGACAAAATTCTAGATAAAAACAGGACTTTTGTTTTCTTAAAGATAATATCCAATATGGAAGAATAAGGAATACAAGAATTCGATCATTTGTCTCTAGAAGGCAATAGATTGTGCTTCCTCTCCTCACCCTAAGCATGCCCTTTAGATACTTATCTCATGCAAACAAAGATTAATGCCAACCACAATGGTACAGGGAAATGTCCTTTTGTGCCATGTCAATCCTTGTAGCCTAGAAACCCAATCTCATTTCTTAAGGTGCAAAATCATCCTCCAATTATTTACAACTTCCGTCTCCTCAATGTATGTTTTGCTGAGACACAATTTATTCCAGTTTTCTAGGGTATAATTTAGATCCTACTAAATTGGAAGTTTTGTGAATGAGGCCTAGAAATAAGCACTTTAAACAAGCACACCAGATGATTTTGATGCAAAATAAAACTTGAGAATGATTAACTTAGGGGTTATTATGGATGATAAGAAACATGGATGAAAGGACAAAAGGAAAAAAAAATATTCAATTTTAAGATTATCCTTATTGATATATATCCGTTTGAGCAAATAATGAAGAGATCACATGAGTGGGAGGGGGCATCATAATTATGAGAGAAAATTTGCCAATTTTGGCTATACATAAGATCAAATACACAGATATAAAACATCTTTAACATCCTTTAACATCCAACTGGGGCTCCACAGAGAGATACTGGCTTACTGTTAGCATTTTCAAAATCTTCCCTATCACTCCAAACATAAAAGGTAAAACCAGTAACAGGAAAAATAAATTGGCAGTCCAAATTCTCTGGAGATTAAAGTAAAATGAGATGAATATGAGGAAGACATTAACTATCAAATAGAAGGCATGTGTTTGTAAATATTATACACTGCAGTGCGAGGGAGAATAAATTCCCTGAAATATTTGGAGATCTCCATCAGCCCTGGTGACAGTTCACATCTAAATCTAGCAGGAATTTTATGCCATTCTTAGTTTAAAATATACATAAAATTATTTTCCAAACACAAAAACACTCCAAAACACCAAATTTAATTAACTGCACTAACACCTTAATAGATATATTGACATTCTGACATGTTAAATATGGATAAATTAACATTGACCCCAAACTTATACATCAAATACTTATTTAACTGATATCCTAGAATGAACATCTAGAAATGTTTATTAAGAATCTGTCTTCCTTTAGAAAGAAATCTAATTAGACAAACATCAAAGAATCCACACTGTCCCTCTCCTCTTGGATCTATCACACTAATAGCAGCCTAGAGTTTACTACTTAATCTCTAATTGAAATCATCCAGACTTGGAACTCGAGGAGTCTTCAGAAAGCAGCTACCACAACTTCCCAACATATTATAAATGGAAATAGTAAGGCTGAGACTTTGAATAACTTTTGTGGAGTTCTGAAATTAGGTCTGTGAGTGTAGGTCCACAAATTGTCTGTTTTATGTGCCCAAGAAAGTCTAGTATTGCCCACTATGGTGAAGGAGATTGGAGAAAAACAAATATGCTCACTGGTTGAATAATTTCGGAAAACTAAATTAAGTAAATTTAAGCAAATTTCTCTAGTAGGAGTTTTTAAACAAATTTAAGTTAATAAACACATATTAATATGTACTTGGGAAAAATCTGGTTTTTTAGAGTTTGGTTTTTCTGATCACATGATAAGATCCTTTGTGAGGATTATCCATTCCCCATAAAACCTAGTCATGTGCTTCATATTTGATTAAGGATCATTCATATATTATTAAGCATGTATCCAATTATACAGATGAAACTGAGTTCCAGGTGATTGAGAAGTAAAGAATAAGAAAATCAGGCAATGTCATATAGCTTCCTTGTCAGCCTACTGGATGAATAATATGACTCACCCTAGTTAACATAGGAATGCTCCAAATAATTGGATCACAACATGGGATACACACTTGAAGAGAAGCCCTGCATGAGACTATGTTCCCTCAATATCCTAGCACTCCATGAATGTATTTTTTGAATGACTGAAAGAGACAAATTTTGTTATGTAACACACATCTCAGGACTTTAACAAGTACAAAAGGAATAAAATTCCATCTTTCCTGTCTTTCTATATACAAATAAAATATTTTAAACAATTATTTTGAAAACCACATATAGTTAATAAAGATATCAATATTCATCACCCATACATACAAGTTTTCATTTTCTATAGATAATCCACAGAGAAAGAAAAAATATATTTCAAATTCAGAAGGAATATCAAGATATTTTTGGCCAGTAAGTCAAGAATTTGTATAAATGGCCCTTTAAGAGGTGACACATAGTAATGTTTAATTTATGTTGGAAGCTAATCTACTTTTAAAAGCATTCTCCCATGAGTACTGGCTCCTCAATCTTTTCTTAATAGTGAACAAGTAGTTATTATACATTCAGGATAACACGTTTGATGAAGTAGTTAATGTGGCATTCTCACCTTGTACCACTAGGAATAGTCTTATCATTTAAATATATCTTTGAGCAAAAGTACAAAGTTCTGAAAGTCAAATTATAACTCCCTACAAGAAAAGTCAGTAATTGAATGCAAAATATGAATTTCATAATAAAATTATTGATCAATAGTTTTTTAACTATTTGTTATTTTAAAATTGTCCTGGCTGATATTGAAAATAACCATCATTTTAAGGAAAATTGTTTTTTTTTAAGATTTTATGTATTTATTCATGAGAGACACAGGGCAGGGGGCAGAGACACAGAGAGCGGCAGAGACACAGGCAGAGGGAGAAGCAGGCTCCATGCAGGGAGCCCCATGTGGGACTCGATCCTGGGACTTGATCCCGGGACTCCAGGATCACACCCTGAGCTGAAGGCAGGCACTAAACCGCTGAGCTACCCAGGGATCCCCCAAGGAAAATTCAATGAAATTATTGACACAGACTCAAGAAGAAAATGTCCTTCAAAGTGAGTGGGTTTTTCTGTTTTTTTTTTGTTTTGTTTTGTTTATTTACTTGTTTTTACATTTTTCCAGCAATAAAACAGTCATGGTGACCTCTACCACCCCTCACTTCAGCTTTGTATATGTAGCTGTGTGGTTATGTGTGTGCATATATATCTGTATATAGCTGCAAATAAATGAATTTATATTTACAAGACAGTTGGCCAGTAGAAAGGGAATAATTTACTGTCCTAACGGAATAATATTACGAGCTGAATACAGGCTCATTGTCTTGAACTCATTAAAAATCACTCCTTAGGTAATTATTATTGTATATATAAAATCAAGAACTTACTTCTTTTTTAAAAAAAAGATTTTATTTATTTATTCATGAGGGACAGAGAGAGAGAGAGAGGCGGAGAAGCAGGCTCCATGCAGAGAGCCCGACGTGGGACTTGATCCCGGGTCTCTAGGATCATGCCCTGGGCTGAAGGCAAGCACCAAACTGGTGAGCCACCCAGGCATCCCTAGGAACTTACTTCTAAAAGACTTTTAAAATATATACACGTATTTGTCTCCTGTCTAAATTGGAGAAAAAAAAATACAAGCATTCTACAGTCATCTTACTTTCCTACATAGATCAGCTAAGTTGAGAAGTGTGAGTAAATGTAGGACTCTATTTTAACAAACTTGGCAGACATCAAATTTGCTTCATTATAATTTAATTTCATTTTAAATTGAAACCTATTACACCAGTGTACAAATGGGGATATCACTTACAGATTCATCTCAGAAACTGCCCTAGAAGCACCTCTCTTCCCACCTAGTTTTGCTAATTACCTTACCTTCCATCTTTTACCTGTCAGCCCTCCTGCCTGAAAGGACTTACTTCCATCTTCTCCCAATCATCTCCTCTCCCACCACACTCACCCTCCTCAAGGAAAGGTGACAAAACCACTTTCTGAAAAACCTGCCTAAGTTTTAAAATAATAACACTTTCTCTCTCTTATATAGAATAGAACTTAGTGTAGGTATCGATATGCAGGATTTTTCATTCCATGGAATTTGTAATTGCCAAACAGCACTAGTTTTGGATTTGAGTGCTTAGTACTTTATGTAAATAAATTTCTTATAAATTTGATTCTTTGTTTGCCTTTTACCAGTGGCTTACTAACCTCACCTAACTTCATTTCCCCTTTTAGTTGCTAATGTTATGTTTAATAGATGAAATAATGAAATCATAATAAAATCTAGCAGCCAGTATGAAAATATATTTGTATGGATGTATCTTAATCTGGTCATCTGGTTTATCGCGAAAAGATAAAATTCTATTTTGTGTCAGCACCAGTGAAGATGATGGTTACTCTGACAGAAGAACAGTGCTATGATTTATCTCTAGCAATTCTGTACTTTTAAATTTTCTTTGAAAACATTAGGGAATACAGCAAATTTTATTTTATTTTTATTTTTTTAAATACTTTATTCATGAAAGACAGAGAGAGAGAGAGAGAGAGAGAGAGAGAGAAGGGCAGAGACATAGGCAGAGGGAGAAGCAGGCCCCACGCAGGGAGCCTGATGTGGGACTCCATCCTGGGACTCCAGGATCAGGCCCTCAGCCAGCTGGAGGCAGACGCTCAACTGCTGAGCACCCAGGCATTCCGATACAGCAAATTTTAAATTGAGATGATAAAGTGGATGGAAGTAAAAAAGAGGGAAGAATGTCCTTGAAAGAAGGAAAGTTTGTCTAGGTCCTGGTGTAACAAAAGGCATGTAATTCACATAAAACAAGAAAATAAACCTTGACATAACTGCAAATTTCAAGGAGGAGAATGACAAAGGTAAATTTGAAGCAGTAAGGAGACATCAGAATATGCATGATGTTATAAAGTCTGGATTAATTTTAAAAGCAAAAGGAAACAATGGGGGAGTTCTGAACAG
Source organism: Canis aureus (assembly GCF_053574225.1). NCBI lineage: Eukaryota > Metazoa > Chordata > Mammalia > Carnivora > Canidae > Canis > Canis aureus. The sequence goes on from NC_135640.1 coordinate 7,475,500, forward strand.
TGGAATGACATGATAAATACTGTAACTATAAAGAAAATGAATTTTAGGTGGTAGTTGTAAAAGACAAGGGATTTGTTTTTTGGGATTTTTAATTTTTTAAATTATTTTTTTAAATATTTTATTTATTTATTCATGAGAGACACATGGCAGAGGGAGAAGCCGGTTCCATTCAGGAAGCCCAACGTGGGACTCCATCCGGGATCTCCAGGATCAGGCTCTGGGCTGCAGGTGGCGCTAAACCGCTGCGCCACCAGGGCTGCCCTTTTGGGATTTTTTTAAAAAGATTTTTACTTATTTATTCATGAGAGACACAGAGAGAGAGGCAGAGACAGAAGCAGGCTCCCTGCGGGAAGCCCAATGTGGGACTCCATCCCAGGACCCTGGGATCACACTCTGAGCCCAAGGAAGATGCTCAACCACTGGGCCACGCAGCCATCCCAAAGAGATGGGATTTGGAATCAAGGAAGTCAAAATGTTGGAATAATTTGTGTAAGAAGTAGGATGGATAAGATTTAGAAAAAGAAGCCGAGCCACAAGATTAAAATTAGAAACAAATAGGGCTAAACTCATGTGCAAATCAAAGCTATACCCATAACCATCTACATACCTAAAGTGGTAATTCATAAGGCCATTGATTCATCCCTGTTTACTGGACACGTGTCAGATGGATGAGCAATGACCATAGATAACTAAGCAGTGCTGGATGCTAGGTTGCAAATATATTTATACTTACAGTCTAAATTTTATTATCTCAAAGTCACAATTCTAATCACAAATACATACCCATTAAAACAGTAACAAAATAACAACCCACATGGGTTACTACAATGAAACACAGTGGACCAACAGAGACAACAGTCATGTATATATCTTAAAATTTAGAAATTAAAAGAAGAGACAGATTTTTTAAAAACTACAAGTTCAAAGTTCAGGTGAGCTACAACAGAAATAATCATTTTAATCAAAACCATGATGTGATCCATTTAATAAGATTTTTGTTTGTCTGTTTAAGATCAATGTTCTGTATGGAGAAATATTATGGAAGTGTGAAAATGTAGACACACAAGGATAAAACTAGAGGTGAGTTAGGTGTCAATAACCAAAGTGGTGGCAATGGAGATAGGAAAAAAGAAACAGATTCAAGATACATTTAAGAGGTAAGAGCAATAAGGGTCTCTGGGTGGCTTAGTCAGTTAAGTGTCTGACCTCAGCTCAAGCCATGATCTCAGGGTCCCAGGATTGAGCCCTGTGTCTCATCCCAGGATGGAGCCGTAAAGACCACCCCTCCCCTGCCATGGAGCCCTGCCCCTGCTTATCTGGCTCCCTCTGCCCTCCCCCTGCTTGTGTTCTCTCTTTCAAATAAATAAAATATTTTTTTAAAAAAGAGGGAAGAGCAGGCAGCCCAAGTGGTTTAGCGCCACCTTCAGCCCAGGGCCTGATCCTGGAGTCCCAGGATTGAGTCCCATATCAGGCTTCCTGCATGGAGCCTGCTTCTAGCTCTGCCTGTGTCTCTGCCTCTCTCCCTGTGTCTCTCATGAATAAATAAATAAAATCTTAATAAAAAAAATGAGGTAAGAGGACTGAGAATTGAAAATAGTGTGAAAAAGAAAATAGTTTGGATGTGGAGAAGAAGAGAAAAAGGAAGAATTAAAAGATGATTCTTAGGACTTTTACCTGGAAATAAGGCTGAACCATTTACTGAGATGGAGTAATTTTAAAATAAATAGACTTAGAGGTGGATCCATTGTGGAATTTTGAACTTGACAACATAATGAGAAGGACAGCAGTGAAGCTAAGCTTGGCAGTTGATCTAGTTGCTTCAATTATTTCAGACAATTAATAGCCATCAGTTCAATCACAAAACAGTAAATATTTTATTGTATATAAAAATCCCAGAAATTTCGACCAACTTTTCTCCAATTCATAAAATATTTACATATTCTAATTATATTAAAATGAAAAAAAATCAAAGCAACAATTCATTAAAAACTAGAAATAAACATTCAAAACATAAAACCATGATAAGAATAAAAGAAACAATATAGTAGAGAACAATCTTCTGGGTTTCTTTTTTCTATTATTGATGCAGGGGTGGAATTAAAATAATTATCTATATTTCATTAGTAAATAGATGTCTCTAAAATAAATTATTTCCCTTTTGGCCATAATTGGTGCTGTACATTAGTTTAATCTTCAATTGGAAATGACTTAAATGTTATGTATATGTTTCCAGTAACTTATAAAGGTCTGCTATTCTTACATACAAGAGGTCACAAAGCCTGCTTGAAACTACATTGAGAAGAAATGTTATGTTTCATAAAAGAAGTTATGTTAGCAAAAGGATGGGTTTCTGATATTTTATTATGTCTCTCCATCTTCCAACTATTGCCAAAATGCAAAATTGTTTTTTAGTACCAAATGTGTCATTTGCATTATTTGCTATTTTCATAGCTACACTCCAAAGTCCAAAACAGATCACATGTAATAAGAAATAAACATAATTAAAATTTTAAAAGTATTTCAAGGGTTAAAATGGTAAATTTAATTAAAATCAGGCCAGATTTTCACAATCTAGTCATATATACAAGTATTTACCCAATTACCACAAGTTGTCTAGGATGAAGAGACACACTGAGTTTTTGCATTAATGTTTATATAAGGTTCTCTACATCCTTTAGACAACCTGGTGGCTAAAGCAAAAACTATAATCAATTATTCAAGAAAAAGGTTTAGAGGGACGCCTGGGTGGTTCAGTGGTTGAGCATCAGCCTTTGGCTCAGGGTGTGATCTCAGGGTACCAGAATCAAGTCCTATATCGGGCTCCCTGCATGGAACTTGCTTCTCCCTCTGTCTGTGTGTGTGTGTCTCTCTCTCTCTCTGTGTCTTTCATGAATAAATAAATAAAATCTTAAAAAAATACCGTTTAGAAATTATAATGTTATTTGTAAGATAGAGAAATACTGAGGTGGGACATTTGATATCATTTAGATGTTTTTAGAACAAAAATGTTTCATTTAAAAAAAAATCCAGTAAATTTTTTTTCAATTTAAATCACTAAAACTTTAAAAATATTTAAGAAACTTAGTTCAGGAGAGTTTATAATAAATATAATTTAATACACAAATATAAAAGCAATGTTTATATTTTAAAGTATGGAATTTGAAGTTGTATTTTGCTTTCAATATCTTCAGACTATTGAGAACTATTTTGATATTCATAATAGTTCCCAATATTTAAAATATTTGAAATGTTTCTGCATGATAATTCTTACCCATGAAGTTATATATATATATATATAACATAAGTCCCAAACTAGAGAGATATTTGCCATAAAGTTACAGGATTTCTTCACAAAGTATTACAGCTTTTACATTACAGCTTTGTAATTACAAAATAATTACAGCTGCCTGCCACTAAAGAATTCACTTCTGTAAATCATAATTTATAGTATTATCAATTTCAATACTTAATTAGAATTATCATATCTAGTATTGCATGTATTACGATATTGAGAAATATATTTACATGGGTTTCTCAAAATTATTTCACATAAAATGAACAAATCCATTGTGACTATTTTTTAACATTCATAGATTATTTAGCTGGATAAGAAGAAAACTGAGAATGTTTTCAAATCAAGCAAAAAATTTATATAAACCCATATACCCAAAGCATGACAGCTATTTTGTATTTCAACCTACTAAATACAAGTTCTTCTTGTATTCTATTTAAATATCAACTCAATATGTGTCTGGAAAAAAATGTGAGATAAACTAAGAGAAGGTGAAAATGTTAGCATTTAGCAATCTTGAACCAGTTCACAGGACTAAAATGCACTGATAAACATAGTTACATGGAAATCCAGAGAAACTTCCTGTTCCAGCCAATAGAGATGGGGAAGGAAAGAGAAATTCAATTTGTTTGGCACATCAACATATCAATGCAGAAAAAGGAACATTTTTCAGTATATGAAGATAAACATAGTACAAATAGAAAAGAACTGTGGGCAAGAACAACTCAGGCTGTCCTATTTTACTCTGTTTTCTTCAGCGGATTAAAAATTCAAAACCAAAGCTTGTGAAGCTTGTTTTCAGTACGGACAGTCTGGAAGCCTAAAAGTAAATAAATGTACCCTAATGAAGACAAAAAATGTTCTAGTTAAAGGATAGGAATACTACTGTTCATGTTCAATCAATCTTTAGACCTGAATATTAGTTTCTAATAATCAAGAGAAACACCTCTGACCAGGTCTAATCTTCTGATATACATTTAATTATAATTTATTGAAAATCACTTATGTGAGTCAGAAGTTCAGCTGATAATAAACTTTTGGACTAAACTGCTGAACTTGGACACAATCTGGTGGAAAACAGGCACTGAGGAAAGAATTTAAATGACTTGGATGTGAGGAATGAGGCATTGTATCAAGTTTTTAAATACTCAAATTACTTCATTGTAGTTCTGTTGCAAAATAGTCAAGAGAGAAAAATGGGACAATTTTTTAGGGAATCAAGACTGGTCTTTAGTTTCTGGAAGAGAGATTTTAATGACAAAATTTACTAAAACTTTTTTTTTATGTTAATAAAAGTGCTTGGAGAACTAATCACATTTTTAAAGCCCAAGATTCTGCATCATTATTAGATTTCTTCAGAATATGGGCAACCTCTATAGATCAGATTTGGCACAGGATTGTCTAAATATTGCTAAGTTTCAATTAATAATAATCAAAAGTAATTACGCAGAAAATATTCATCTTTAAGATAGATATTTCAGATAGTCCAGATTTCTATATTATAAATCATTATTTAAAGTAAACAACAAATCCCCATTTATGAACAAGTTTCCCTAGTTGTCTTGTACATCTCCCATGCTTACTAAATATATCTGACAATGATTAGGATAAAAATGCAATAGAAGCACATATTTAATGGCAGTTGAGAGTACCAATTAAAATACTTCCTAATCATAAGATTGTCAATGGAGAGAATAATTATCTGTCAGTTTCATCTCTTAATAGACAGATATAGTATAATGCAAGGCTATTTTTCTTTATAAAAGAGGTTTTTATATCTAATCAGTGTGTCTTAGTTTAGCTTAAAACGTATACTATTCCGTCACAAGCTAATTCAATTCTATGGGAGCCATAGCTATAATCTCAAAATCCTTATCTTTTCTCTTTTTGTTTACTTGATCCAAATAAAGACCTGTTTGCTGTTGTTTTCTGGGGCCTCTTTCCTAATTAGGACCAGTTAAAATATTCTTTTTCTTCTGACTGTGAGAGGGTTTTACCGTAAGTACCAATACAAATAAATAACATGATGGCTTCAGATAAACCTCATTAATGGTGAAAAAAAAAAAAAAAGGTAGTTCTTCAGGTTCCTGCAAGCCTTGAATACTTTATAAATTTCAATAATCATAAATATTATGTTTAATATAGTTCATCACCCCAAAATACAGTTGGTGTTTAATTTCCAAATTTAGGGCAGCCCTGGTGGTGCAGCGCTTTAGTGCCACCTGCAGCCTGGGGTGTGATCCTGGAGACCCAGGATCGAGTCCCACATCGGGCTCCCTACATAGAGCCTGCTTCTCCCTCTGCGTGTGTCTCTGCCTCTCTCTCTCTCTCTCTCTGAATAAATAAATAAATAAATCTTAAAAAAAAATAATTTCCAAATTTATACAGTTGGTGCTCTAAAGGATTTTATTAGAGTTTTACAAAAGTTTTCATTACTTTGATACCTGTGCCTGCTGGTTTGGGGACTTGGGCCATTATACTGCATGTGAGGAGAGTGGCAGGAACCAAGATGAATTCAGTGCTTGGGCCAGCAAGTAGAATTAATCAAATCGGAGAAGTATATACAATTTATAGACAGGGCTGTCAGAATGGAACTGTAGGTAGCAAGACCTTCACTCAGGAGTAAATAGAAAATTCTCTGTTTAATCCTACCTAGTCCTCTGTCCTCTGATTCATTATGGAATAATTATCTTTCAAATATTTATTGAACACCATGATATGCAACAAAAATGTCAAAGAAATAAGACAGTTTTTGCTGTCAAACAGGCAGTAACAAAATAAGCAATGTAATAAGTGCTATAGCAGAAATATGTAGCAAGAGATAAGAAAAATTTGGAAAAATTAGGGAGTATTTTTGTATTTGGGCTTCCTTATAAAATATGTTAAAATGCATGAGGAGGTGATGCTATGCAGAGGCACAGAATTTTTCCCACTAAAAATAATGAATAACTCTGTTAAGATGTATGCACTCAACAAATGGTCACAAAAAATACGTGAAATTGTCAATTACCCACATATTTATAAAGATGATTTATCTTTAAAAACATTCCAAATTAAAGAACTATGGGTCAGAATAATGTCTTCAAAATATTAACTTTATTTATTGAAAGAACTATTTGTGCTGTGGCACCTGAGTGGCTCAATTGGTTAAGTCTGACTCTTGATTTTGGCTCAGGTCATGATCCTAGGGTTGTGAGATCCAGCCCCACAATGGGCTCCACACTAGGCATGCAAGCCTGCTTAAGATTCTCTCTCTCCCTCTTCTTCTGCCTCTCCCCATCTCTAAAAAACAAAGGAAGAAAAAGAAAGAATTCCTTGTGGTAAAAATCCAAAATGAACTGAATTTAGGTAAAAAAGGAGTTTCATTTCCAATTCTACAGTGTCTGTATATTAGTGATCCTAGAAGATTAATATCTAATATTTATAAGCCTCACCCAACCTTTGCTTATTTGAAGTGAAGTGATTATATTTGCTGGTAAATGTGACTAGAAAAACTATGACTGTTACATAAGATTTATTTACATGATACCAAACATACCCAGATGGAAAGTGTAAAAACAACTCTATAATTAACAAGAAATTAATCAGAATTTTTTCTTATCATATACCAATTCAATGACTCTAGAAACATGTGCATGTTTGGTATCATGTAGCTAAAACCCTTGAGACAGTCAGTAAACTACTCACTGACCTTTCTGTTAACTGAGATTCATGGATGCAACAATCATCTTTTAGATCTTACAAAAAGGATTACCTTTTTCTGCTGTCATCAGAAGTTTTTGACCTTTCTGTTTCTTCCCTCAAGAAACTGCTCTAGAATTCCAATTTTATCTTTATATTTTTAGTGTATAAGCCACAAAACTTCTTTTTTTTTTTCCTTACCTGAAGCATCATCCCTCTATTGGCCTGCAACATTTTGCCCTTTTGTGAGTCTGAGAAAACTGGACAGAAACATGTAGTGTCCTCAAATGCAAACTAAGGTTTGCTTAAAAAAGCAAATACCCATAACCAAATAAAAAGCATTAATAAAGATCTGACTTTGGATATGCTCTGATAAAATGCAGATTCAATATTTTTTAATAAAGCTTATCCTTCTATGTTTCAATATTTCATCAGGGAAAATAAACACATATTTTATTTAAAGATAAATATTGTTTAATGGGCTGCACCTGGCAGCAAATGCCTAGGCCTCTTTTTTTGGAGAAACCTGGTGGAGGGATGGGAGGGTGGGGCTGGAGAGGCCTGGCATTCATTCTGGGAGTACTTCTGTTAGCTTTCTTTTGGACTTCTCATCAAAGTCTGTATTGAAATACAGAATATATTTTGCCTGCTGTAGAAAATAATATACATAAAGATATCTAACATTCCTTATTCCTATGAACTACTTCTGGGATAGAAGGCCCATTCCTGAGAATTTCTAATAGCCATGTCTAGTATACGATCTTAATATTTTTCCTAGCTGGTACTATGTTGGAATATTTCCTCATTATTTTAAAAGTTTCACTAAAAGTTTACTTAGAGACAGAAGAATGCTTCTTTTAGATTTAAATAATTTGTGTGGAAAGAAGAAATGTGTTTGTTCTGGACATCCTCATGATTAATAAAAAATAAATAAATTATAAATTCAAGTATAGACTGTTGCCATTGTGACGATGTGCAATTTTTGACTTTTGTTTCCAATCACTATTACCACTCTGATACTCTACCCATAAACAATTTTACTTTCAATCATCCCAGGTGATTATGATGTGCTGCTTACAGGCATAGTGAAAATGCAAGAAATAGAAGAGATTACTAGCGTGGTACTTTTAGGGAGGAACTGATTGCCGGTGCATTGAATATGCTGGTACATTGAATTTGCACCACTTTTGATACATATTACACCTGCATAATCTGCTATGTTTTAAGACTACAACACATGGATATGAAGAGAGTTCTGGGCAGTACAAGAAGGATGAAATGTTTAACAAGGAAAAAAAACAGTTTGTAAAGAAAATTAAATATTTAGGGGCACCTAGGTGGCTCAATGTTTGAGCATCTGCTTTGGCTCAGGTCATAATCCCAAGATCCAGAGATCCAGTCCCACATTGGGCTCCCTGAAGGGAGCCATCTTCTCCCTCTGACTGTGTCTCTGCCTCTCTTTGTGTGTCTCTCATGAATAAATAATTTTGTAAAAAAAATTTTAAGAAAAGAAAATTAAATACTTAAAAACGATACACAGCCAAGTCATATGTCTTCTGTACTACTAGTAATTATACCCCAAAATGTTTTTTTAATCTTCAGAATGAACTAAGAGAGACCTAGTGTTGAAAGATAGACCTAAAATATGGCATAGATGAATCAATTACAGAGTTTTTTTAATTAAAATGGAATGTGAGCCACAAAAGGAAGCCACATATGTAATTTAAAATTTTCTAGTAGCCACATTTAAAAATGAAAAAGAAACAGGTGAACTTCTATTTACATATTTAACACAAACTTTTAAGATATTATTTACCAAGTAATCAAAAAAGTTATGAATGAGATATTTTACCTTTTTAATATTTCATATTAAGTCATCAAAATCTCAATTTGGTCTAAGTGGCTAGTGGTCACTGCATTGGACATTAATATGTTTGTATCCTGAAGTTTTTTAGGTTTTCCTCTATTAAGCTGTACACAAGTGAGAGTTGGATTCTGAAGGACTTGAAGATAGGTGCCATTCATATTCCTTACAGTGAACAAATGCTGTTTACTCTTTAAAAGCAAAAACAAACAGAATTTTCTTTGACTAAAGGCAAATTTTAATGTAAACATTTCAGATATTTTAAGGGAAAATAAAAAGAACTAGACTCTGTCATACAAAAGAAAAACTTCTGAGGATTCTTTTGCTGTGTAAATGGTTTTAACACCAAAAGCATGGATCATGCTATTAGCATTAACTTGCAACTGAAGAAAAGCCTAAGGAAGTCAGAAAGCATATCAGCTCAGCACCCCAGTCACAGAAAGAGCGATGCCTTTCACATCCTGCCGCTTATTTCAAACTGAGGACTGACAATCTGCAAGAGTTGAAAACAGCAGGGCATATAATAATTGGGTACTTCATTGCATGCTAATGACTCAGTCAGTGTATCAGTAAAAGTATTTAATGTGGCTAGAAATATGATCCAGTATTATAGCTTTATTTTTCAGTAGGACATTTCTTTCCACGGGAACTTAAATTCAATGCTAACACCATTCTGTTTCTATAGAATACATGTTGTGCCGTTCTATGGCAGTGAAGTACATAAATTCAGGGAAGTTTGTGTTTACATGACTTTATTTTGTGTGTGCAATATTTTATTCACAATATTTAGTGTCAAAAAAGAAAGAGGGAAAAAAATGAGAAAGGGGATATATATATATATTTTTTAATGTAGCTTCTCTGCAGCTAGACGAAAACATTTTTACTTTTTCTGCCTATTGGCTTGAGTTTCCCAAAACTATATACCATGAGATATCTGATACAGGATTTGAGAGTAGGATATCTTTAATTGGATCTCAAGGAGCAAAAAGAGGATGCACTTGATTAAGAGTTATTTCTCCTAAAGGTATGATCCCTTTATATTCAAGATCATGTATGTAAAGGAGAAAACAGCATTTCAAAAGAAATTATGGTGTCCATAAAACTTAACACAAGCTTAGGTAAAAGGTAAAGGAAAGGAAAAAGTAAGGTTTGTTATATGAAATAAATTCATTCTTAATGTTATATTCTTGGCTGAAATTGTATGACAAATTCCCTGATGGCAAAGAGAAAGGTAAGGGATGAAGATTTCCTTTTAATTCTTCGGGCCACACCATTTCTGGCATTTTAATTTTACCCACTCTGGCCCTATGAAGGTCAAGAATTGGCACTTATATCCCAGGTGTATAACAAATAAGCATTCATATCTAAATGACAGACATAATATATATAGAGAGATATCTAGAGCTATGGAAACATACAGATGGCTATAATCTACCAAATACAGCATTCTCTAAGTTATAAAGTGCTATTTTCAACACGAAAACTACAACTTGGAAAATTCTGGCATAACATCTTTCTAAAAAAATTCTTTTGGGCATATGCAGTTAGTTGGATTTCACTGAATAGCGTGTGTTTAAGGAAGGGGTAGGTAAGTTTTATGTTTGCTGCCAACATTGCTACATACTTCCCCATAATCAAATATGCCTTTGTTCTTTCAGATTATGTTTTTCAGACTGAAATGTGATGTGCCCTTGTTCAGGCTTTTACTGGAAAATTACCCACTGCACCTGAACAAAAAACTCCTACCCATGTGCCTTAATATATACATATCTATAAGAAAACCTTCATTGTTATGTATTCAAGCACCCAAGCACCTAGTTATCAAGTCACTTCTATGTCACAGGTCAAGAAATGTGTTGAGTTTCAGAAAAGTTCAGCGATTTATGCCATTAACTGAGAGGAAAAATAACTATGAAGAGCAAAGGGCTTTGCATTTTTCAATCTGTAGTCACTGTTCTAAAGAAAGAGCGTGGCCTTTTAGAACTGTGAAATAACTTTGTCCTTCATAAAAGAGTCACATTATGTCCATGTATTGCAAAATAATACATCCTATAAATCGGGGTACAGCAAGAATCTCAATGCTTTACAAGGCACACATGCAGTTTAATTTATTTTGCAAAAAAATAAGATATGATATTTAGGCCCTAAGTAGAATATATATTAATCTTTTAAATATTCTCTCTCCCTTCCTTCCTTCTAATGCCTTTTCTCTGCCTTGGATTCTTGAGATTAATCTAGCTTGAATGTATATATACACATGAGGTAAATTAAGGATCAGATGACTAAGGACCGGATTGTGACCTGAATTTGTCACTTACTACTTGGGCAAATTACACCAAAGAATTTAACCTGTCTTTTTTTTTTCCTCCTCTCTTAAATGTGGATGATATACAGGTCCCAATAAAATTTCTGAATTGTAGGACACATGGGTGTCTCAGTCAGTTAAGAATCTGCCTTCAGCTGAAGTCATGATCCCAGGGTCCTCCAACCAAACTGGTGGGGCTCCCTGCTCAGCGAAGGGTAGGAGTCTGCTTCACCCTCTCCTTGCTCGTGCTCTCTCTCTCTCCTCTCAAATAAATAAATAATAAATTAAATCTTAAAAAAAATTTCTGAATTGCTGTAAAGAAAAAATGAAGTGATGTTTATGAAGGCTTTTGTGTCAGATTAATTCCTAAGAATTTACCACAACTGTTCTAGCATCAAGCCAACAAATGCTTAGCAACGATATACCGGGAGCTAAATTATATTTTCTGTGTACTCAGGCTCCCTTTTATCTTATTTTTTGAAACATTTGGAATACTTCTTATTTATATTTAGACAGATCTGCATTGCAGACTATGGTATACACTGTGTTGGAATCATCCCACAAGTGGGTTTTGAAAGCACAGGCGAGAACCTGGCCTCTGTTCCTCACAGCCTTGAGTGAAGTTATTAGCTGGCAGCTGAGGAATTGGAAGTAGTCCCAAAGCAGGCTTTCCTTCCCTCTGTACCCATAGTGGGGCTTTACCTATGTTTCTGTCCTAGTCAGTTGGGATTGTTAGAACAAAATACCATAAACTAGGGAGGCTTATAAACAATAGCAATTTGTTTCTTAGAGATCTGGAGGCTAGAAAGAAAAGACCATGGCCCAGGAAGATTCTGTGTCTGTTAAGAGCCCACTTCCTCCTTGGCAGCTATTTTCTTACTCTAACCTCCCATGATAGGGGGAAGCAAACTTGATCCAGCCTCTTTTACAAGTGCATTAATCCCATTTATGAGGGCTATGCCCTCACGGCCTCATCACCTGCCAAAGGTCCCACCTCTTAATACTGTAAACTTGAGAGTTAGGATTTCAACACATGGATTTTGGAAGACACAACATTCATACCATAGCACTCCTAAACACAAAAGGAATCATAGGAATGATTAAACCTCAAAAAGTATTTTACAAGCTTATTTTTTTAAGTAGAAAATTGTTATACACAAAATATAGAATGAATATATATATGTGTTATATATATATATATATATATATAGAGAGAGAGAGAGAGAGAGAGAGAGAAGTGCAAATTTGATAAATCATATTCCAGAGTCACAGAGTAGAGACATTATCACATATCGTGTCCCTACCAGGTGCTAGCACTGTGAACAGGGCTTTACATGTGGCAACTCATTTTACTTTTAGAAATAAGTTAATCAGGCCCAGTAAAGTTTGATACTTGCCCATGGTGAAGAAGCTGGCTAGTTGACTACACTTGCATGTAATGTAACATAAAAGAAAATGATTAGATATAAAACAAATCTAAAATAAATGTTATCCAATCAACATTATATATTCACCTGTCATAATATACATTACATTGTAATTTTTGATGAAGAAAGTAAAACTCCTATACTATATTTGAGGTGGCCAGAATTTTAATGATATGTATATATACCTTATAAAAGTGTAGGTATTGACTCAAACTTCTTAATCTCAGAAATTTTCAATTCTTCCCATTATGAAATATTTCTAATTTCTCTGTCCTACACATGTAATACACAGGCTTAGATTTTAATTCAATAATTGGTTTATGGGGCACCTGGGTGGCTCAGTGGGTTGAGCATCTGCCTTCAGCTCAGGTCATGATCCAGGATCCTGGGATAGAGTCCCACATCAGGCTCCCCTCAGGGAGCCTGCTTCTCCCTCTACCTGTGTCTCTGCCTCCCTCTCTGTGTCTCTCATGAATAAATAAAATCTTTTTAAAAAATTGGTTTTGCTATAAAAAGGAGCAAACAAGTTGTGATCTGTAAATTGTTTAAATCCAGATATGTATTGGGATCCCTGGGTGGCGCAGCGGTTTGGCGCCTGCCTTGGGCCCAGGGCGCGATCCTGGAGACCCGGGATCGAATCCCACGTCAGGCTCCCGGTGCATGGAGCCTGCTTCTCCCTCTGCCTGTGTCTCTGCCTCTCTCTCTCTCTCTGTGACTATCATAAATAAATAAAAAAATAAAAATAAAAAAAATAAATCCAGATATATGATAAAATTTCCTCTTTTTATTTGAAAACACCATCATAAAGAGTATAAATGGTGATATTTAATGCTTCAAGAAAATATTCATACAATATCTAGTTGTGGAGAAAGAGAAAATTAAGGCCATTCTACTTTAAGTTCAGCGTTAGCGCAAGTACAGCCATCCCAGGCCCCTGTGAAGAAGAGCTGAAATTTACGTTACTTCAGTTACAGGAAAAAAACAGCTTCCAGCTTAATGTCCTAGAAAGCCCCATATTAGAATGAGAACAGAGCCCAAGCCAGTGGCAGGAAGCCCCATATCAGAATGAGAACAGAGCTCAATGCCCTTGAAAGCCCCATATCAGAATGTAAGCAGAACTTGAGAAATTCCTCCAGCCCTTCTGGAGGTCCCCGAAACCAGCCTTAAAACTAAGCTGGAACCCACCTCCCGGTCCAAGTCCCTGCTCCGCTGTGTCGGGTGCACTTGGACCCAAGCTCGAGCTTGCTAATAAACCCTCCTGAGCTTGCATCGTGCAGGCTCCTTGGTGGTTTCTCGGATTTGCAATCTTGGGCACAACATAGTGAGAAAGAAAACGGAGGTAACACTAACTTTATTAAGATTTTCATTTTTACTGACCATTCTGAACTTAGATTTTAATATATTTGATTATACAATGTATAATGTCCCTAAGGTATATGATGATTGAAGCTACATCCTTGGCATTGCCTTATGTGAAAAAATTCTTTGGCTTTTGTTGAATTCCGACTTCTCTTTGAGCACTTAAATCACTTTGACACATTAGCTAAAGAGAAAGGATATATATTTGCTAGAGTTTTGACCAAGCATGAATCTATGGTTTGCTAAAATGACTATTGAGTGAAGTATTCACATAAAATAGGAGTTCAGGGGCATGTAATAAAATTTCCAAAAGTAGCGACCTTCCTATCTCTATATAAGAATGTAATAATTGGTTTGACCAGGTAAGGAACAGAGTAAAGCACAAGGAAGTTTTCAATCAAGTTAATTGATATACCCGATTTCACTTTCCATTTAAAGACATTTAAAAACCCTTCCAAGATTTCACAAAAAATAGTATATTTGTTTGGGATATTTAAAAAGTTTCTTTCCTGATTCTCCAATATCCACATTTACCCCTAAATTTTATTTTGTAATATACTTACACTTTCTTAAGTTGCCAACACTGTATCAAAGAGTCAAAATATAGTATCACCCTTCCTCCTTGGTTGACATGACTGAATAGCTGCGGTTATGGTGATAATGGTCATTCTGAGTCCATGGTTTACTATATTGTCTAAACATTTATTATTTGGAAAGATAAGTCTTTATATGAAAAAATATGAATAAAGTTGGAGATATTTTAATTAAAGGCGATGGTCCTACTATTATCCCTAGAGTATTACTATATGTTATTTTGGTATTTAGAGCATTAAAATGATATAAAAATCTATAGAAATTGAAATTGTGTTCCCTAGGAACAGTGACTGTATTGTTATTATATTATTATCATCTACATCCAGGAAGGATATTCCATAAAATACCCTCATCTTTATATGTAAATGTTTGTTGCCCAGAAAATAATATAATATGTGCATTAAATTCCTTTATCTTTTAAGTTATTAACTTATAATGTTTAATATATTTAAATTTCTACTATTTCATAGAAATATCTAGGCTTACAAAGGTAAATTATCACTAAAAATGGATTTTTTTTTCTTTTGGATGATAAAGCTTAAATTCCATCTAAAAAATCTAATTGAAACTGAAACCATTTAGATTTAGCATATTTTCTTAGTTACCAATAATGAAGTGTAACCCCTAAACTGAAATCCATTGTGGTAAACTCAGACCACTTAGCACATATAGTGGGCTTTAACAGCAATGATACAAAAATACTTTGTTAACATTTCATAACATTAATTTAGATGCCCTGGAAGTGCAGACTGCCTAGTTTATTTTAAAAGCCATCCCTGTGGCAGGAGTGAAAATGAAAGAGACTTTCAAAAGGAAAGAAAAACAAGGTTGCAAATCGCATTAGGTGATGCCCTGCATGCACTTGAACATGCCCAAGAGGGGAAAATGATTGTATTTTTCCCTAACAGATTGTAAAAGGCTCATTTTAAGAACACAAGAAATAATGGAGCATTGCAGAGAACATCTTTTCACAAGGCTCTTGCGAATGAAAGTTATGAATGTAAAATTGGGAGATAGTTTCTGGGCTTTCGGAAGATAAGACATCTGCATATGAATGCTCTTTGTTTCAATGATTCCTGTAAAATTTTACATTGATGATGTAATGCTACACAAGTGTCCTTACGCCAGCTTTATATATAACTACACACAAATGTATTATACAAGATGCTATGCTATGTTAATCCAAAATTGAACATCTTTGTTTTGTTCTTCTTAGCTCTGAAAAACAGGTGAGTGATCCCAAATCACAATCACAACCTTTTAGCTGTGGCAGGAATGAACAGTTTATTAATGCCAGCCATGTAGTTCAATAGGATTTGTTTTCTTAGATATCAAAAAAAAAAAAAAAAAAACACACAAAGGAACCGTTACTGGTTGACTACTAAATATGGATTTTCTGTTTGTTCCCTTTCTGCAAGACAAATTTTAAAAATAGGATCATTTAAGGAAAGGCAGTGGCACATAAAGCTAAATATGTTTCAAATATAGCTACTGAGCATTTATCCTTCTTAAATGGCCCTCTTTCCCTACAATCACTAGCAATGTAGGGAATCTTATCTTGAATCTTATTGCCATACATATTTTATGTAAAATTCGATATGCTTAAATCTTCGATAAAAAAATTAAGCAATGAAAATAGTCTATAGAGTAAAAGTTTCACAGGTAATTTTTTTTGTCTTTCTTGGTAGTATTTGTGTGAAGTTAAGATTTTACTTCTATGCAATAGTGAAAAATACATCATATGGCATTAAAAAGTTTGTGCTTTACTAAAGAATGGTATTTTACATGTAATTTTAGTTTACTATTGCTTTTCATTAGATAATAAGTTGCTTTTTTATTAACACAACTACAGGATAGTAATTGGCAAATACACAATTTTGTGTCAAAATTAAATATTTAATCTCATTTTACTTAAAGAATGCATTCGAAAATGTTTACAATAAAAATATGTTTAATAAGATTTTTTTCAATTATTTTACATCTATATATCTAGTTATATCATCACCTCTTTAATACATATTTGTAAAATAAGTCAATGGAGATTTTATATTTTTGATTTACAGATATATAGTTGTCAGCATCTTAAAATGAATCTCCCATGTTGCAACAGTTGACACATAAAATGATAAAGACTCAACAATTTAGGCCCTGAACATAAAAGTTATCATAGGTCTATATGAAAATATAAGATATCTGGAAACAATATTGGTCTACAAAGACAACTTTTAGCTGTGAGAGAAAAACTGAGAGCATTATCTCAAGCATCTCCTGCTACAAGATCCACTGTCACCCTTTTCAAAGTTTTCATTATAATAACATGTTTGCAAGCAAACCTCAACTAGTAATCACTGAACACATGGCAACAATTTTTAATTACTTTTGACCTTGGCCAGATGCAACAGATAACCTCCAGGTAAAGAGCTTTTGGATCTATGAATGATCTTAGGATGTCCTCTAGCTTCCAAACACAGAAGCAATAAAAGAGGCTTAGATTTGATTTCCCAAGGAGTTTTGATTGGTTCATTCTAAATGAAACATATACAATATATTATAAAATTGTTGGCAAAATAATCTGTTTCAACAGATTTTTTTTCTTTCTTTTCTTTCTTTCTCCTTCCTTCCTTCTTTCCTTCCTTCCTTCCTTCCTTCCTTCCTTCCTTCCTTCCTTCCTTCCCTCCCTCCCTCCCTCCCTCCTTTCTTTTCTTTTTCTTTCTTTCTTTCTTTCTTTCTTTCTTTCTTTCTTTCTTTCTTTCTTTCTTTCTTCTTTCTTTCTCTTTCTTTCTTTCTTTCTTTCTTTCTTTCTTTCTTTCTTCTTTCTTTCTTTCTTTCTTTCTTTCTTTCTTTCTTTCTTTCTTTCTTCTTTCTTTCTTTCTTTCTTTCTTTCTTTCTTTCTTTCTTTCTTCTTTCTTCTTTCTTTTTATTTCTTTTCCAGTTTGGTAGTTAATAGCTTAGTGGCTAGAATCAAATTTCCTAAGTTGAAGTCCTGGCTGCTAAGAAAAGGAAGTCTTCACCACTCCCAAGAATAAACAGAAGAGAAAGTTGAGCTGGCTGTCCTGAGATATTATAATGTGGAAAAGAATGGCAAAAAAAAAAAAAAAAAAAAAAAAAACATCACTTTGATTAGGAATGCCCTTCAGATGAATGTGGGGCTGGAGTTTTTACAGCCAACCATTTTGGCACACATTATGGCATATGTCTGATCTACTGCTTCAACAAACCAGAAGACCAATAACAACAATAGCAAAATTCTGGCTGCATTCATAATGTGAACATGTTATTTAACTTCCTAGTGCCTTTATTTTCTCCTAAATTATTTGTGGAGGGATAACAATAGAATCTGCCCCATAGAATTTGTATGGTGATTAAATGAGATAATGCACGCAGAACATGAAAGAAGCACTTGCCACAAAGAAACTACTTACACATTTTTTAAACCTAGAGATACTTGATATTTTTTTCATGTCTTTATTTTTTAAAAAAATATTAGCATAGTTTTCCATTTACAACAAAGTTTCAAAAACCCTACAGAGAGTTCCCATATAACTTATAAGGGCCAAAGGCAGTCCACCCCATAATTGCCACTTTGGCATGAAAATTATTCTGAGTTGAAGACCATTGAGGCCCCTCAGCGTCGAGAAAAGTTTTGTTCCTCCCTTAACTACATAGAAGAATCCAAGTTGGGGATCTTTCCCAGAATAAGGGTTTATTAGTAGAGATGGATTTATCTAGTGACACACCTGCATGGCAGGCCAAACATCTGATTACCAGATATCTGTACTTTTTATTGCCCTGTGATGTGTATTCCTTTCTTCTGAAATCCCAGACCTCTATTCCTTTCTCCTTAGTTCAGGATAATATACATACCTCATTCTGCACTCTGGAATGTCTTTTTTTTTTTTTTTTAAGATTTTATTTATTAATGAGAGACAGAGAGAGGTAAAGACCCAAGCAGAGGGAGAAGCAGGCTACCTGCAGGGAACCCAATGTGGGACTTGATTCCAGGACCCAAGATCATGATCATGCCCTGAGCCAAAGGCAGATGCTCAACCACTGAGCCACCGAGATGCCCCACCCTCTGTGGAATTTCTGTGTCTGTGTGGATTCCTCATATATACACTATTAAATTTGATTTTCTCCTGTTAATCTCTTTCCTGTCAGTTTGATTCTTAGTCCAGTTAGGAGGACCTTGAAGGGGACAGGAATTCTTGCTCCCTGAGAAAGATACCACATTCTTGCTTCCCAACAACCCTGTACCCAGTTTCCCCTATTATTAAACGTCTTACATCAATTAGGTACATGTGTCACAGATAACAAGATACTACTGATATGTGATTAGCTAAACTCCATTATTTTATTCAGATTTCATTAGTTTTCTCCCTAATGTCTTTTTTCTGTCACAAGAGCCAATCTATGTTTTCACCTTAAATTTATTCATCATCTAACTATGGGCTCCTCTGGTCTGTGAGAGTTTCTCAGACTTCTGTGGATTTTTGTTCAGTTTTGTTTGCTATTGTTTTTTAACTGAAAATGTATGTATGTATGTATGTGTTTTTGGAGCAGTTTAAGGTTCACAGCAAACTCAAGGGTGCAGGGACCTAGGGCAGGCACTTCAAGAGACCACTTTGGTATGAGCATTATTTCGAGTTAAAAAACAATAAAAAGGGCAGCCCCAGTGGTGCAGCGGTTTAGTGCCACCTACAGCCCAGGGTGTGATCCCAGAGACCAGGGATCAAGTCCCATGTCAGGCTCCCTGCATGGAGCCTGTTCTTCCTCTGCCTGTGTCTCTGCCTCATTCTCTCTCTCTCTCTCTCTCTCTCTCTGTCTCTCATGAATAAATAAATAAAATCTTTAAAAAACAACAACAACAAAAAAAAAAACAATAAAAATCTAGCAGATCCAGGAAAAGCTCTTTACCTCCCCATCAACTGTCTGCTTACACCAAGAAGAGAGCTATTAATTGACATTCCCTCTTTATCTAAGAAACTTACCTACATAATAAGGCAACCTTTGTTTTCCAAACATCTCCTTTCAATGTCCTGCTAATGGTCTTTCTCCCTTTGGCCCCTCAGGCCCCTACCCGCTCCTCAGCTTCCAGTAAGTCTCAGATTGTCTTCCTCCCTTTGCAATTTCCTATTCTCTGTGGATTTCTCATACATACACTATTAAAGTGGATTTTCTCCTGCCATCTGTCAATTTGATTTTTAGTCCAGTTAGAAAGACCTTGAAGGGCAAAGGAAGTTTTTCCTCCCCAACAAGAGAAAGGTACAGAGATTTCCCATTTGTTCTCTGCACCCACACAAGCACGGTCTCCACATCGTCCCCTCATCAAAGTGGTGCATTTGTTTCAACTAGTGAAAATCTTGCTTTTTATTCTGAAAGACATATCCTGTCACTTTTATTTTGTGCACTAATTAAATAATATATTGTGCCGTTTCTGTTGAGGTTTGTGACTATTATCATGATAATTAAAGTAGATTCTAACATGCTTTTTTTGTGCAAATACATTTGATAATGTTTCTGTGTGGTTATCTAATGGGATATATGGAAACATTGCTGTCATGTAATAAACTCAAGAGTTTAGTAATTTTTTATTCAATTGTTGAATTGAATTTTGAGACAATCAGCTTATATTATGATGTGTGATATCTAATGTGAGATATTACCTAAGAAATAATGATTATTTTTGGTAAATGAGATTCGCTTCCAACATGGTTTTAAATTCCTGATTTTAAGTATACTTTATGCATGTGGACAAGCCATACTAGGGTAACTAATGCTAGCTTTATATCATAAAGGACTCATCAAATCTTTTTTCCATAATGAATACTAGTATGTTTTTAAAAATGTGCTCATTTTCATAATTAGAACCCAGAACAAAAATAACAATGGCCAATATACAACTGTCTTGAGAACAACTACCATATCCCAGAAACTTATTTTTCTGAAGTCCTTCATATGGCTTACTATAGAGAGAAGATGTATAGAGAGGTTTAATATTTAAGAAACATCAACCTGACCTATTTCTTGGTTATGTCTGTGTAGTGAACATCTATAGCTATTTTGAACAGTAGACTTAACAAATATTCCTAGCAATATAGGCAATATTAATAAATGAGAATTACATTTTTATTAGTTTTCACTATATTAATGGAAGAGTTCTTTCAGTAAAATCATTGTGCATCCACTAAAAGGATTTTAAAATTTTAAAAACCAACAAATGATTTAGCTTTATAATAATAAGCACTTTCAAAATCATTAACTTTGATTTAATCAATCATCGCTGTATTTCTTCAGTTTCTTTTCAAGTATTGAACCATCTACCCTTTAGCAAAAGATGAGAGAGATCACTAGCTTTTACTGTGATTGAAAATTAGAGTTGAATTCATATAAAACACATAATTTTATATATATGTATGTGTAAACACACATACACCTATTGGAGAGACTGTGTTATAATTATAGAAATTCCTAGTTTCTCACTCCTAAACTTTTATACATTCCTTTGTTAAAAGATTTACTTATTAGAGAGAAGGAGAGTACAGGAGGGAGGGGCAGAGGGAGAGAGAATCTCAAGCCGACTTTCCACTGAGCACAGAGCCCAACACAAGGCTCAATCTCAGGACCCTGAGATCATGACCTGAGCAGAAATATAATTGGATGCTTAACTGAGTCAACCAGGTACCCCATAAAGTTTTATATATTCTTATATTTACTACCAAATTAAAGAAGTAGTAAAACAACAATAAGAACAAAGTAAACTGAGACTATTATGTAAATGTAACACAGACATAAGTTAAAATGCTCTGATAACATCCCTCCAATGAAATTTCTCTTTACGTATTCTGTCATGAATAATTTTTCCTACCCTCTGGAATCTTACTAAAATGTGAATGTTTCATAACGAAATTTCCACATTCCACCTGATATTACCACTGCAAATATTCCATTCTTAACTAAAAGCTCACTAATTGCAGGTTATTTGCTTTCGCATCTTCCATGACATACAGAACTCAATTATTTACAGCAGAAATTTTAAACGTAGCAGGTTATATCATTTCTAGGCTTTGCTAAACTTCTATTCATTCAAATTATGTTTTATGACCCCTTATGATATGAAAAAAATGCTTGGACCTGAGCACTAAATTAAACGTATTTTAATGTATTTTACACCCATGTCTTTCTATATAGGCATTCCTTCCTAAGTTCAGTATTCATTGTCCCGAATATTGGCTATGCCAATTTTCTCTCATATTTGTTCTTTGTTTTCCCCATTATAGGCTATGCTTTTATAGTGCTCTCTAGAGTGCAGAGTCTTGAAAATATGTACAGCATCAGATCGCTTACTGAGCTATACTAAATTGCATTTTGCTCCCAGTGGATGAATTTATTCAAACTTTTTTGGAAGTGTCATTTGAAAGTAATAGTTCTGAGTGGGATTTTTAGAAATAGAAGGAAATTCAGTGAGGCTTGTTCCATTTTCCTCATAATATAGAAGAGAAAAATCTCAATCCTGGAAGTAGGACTTAGTTTATAAAGTGACAGAGTTAAGAACAGAAATTAGAGGTCTCTTGGCTCTCTCTTATGTGTTCTGAGACACTCTCTACTTCCCAATGGACATTTAGTGTAAAAAATAGCTGGCTGATTTAAACGGAATTATCACGAAATAGTTCCTTTTCTATAAGGTCCATTTTCTGTCCTCAGTTTACAAACCCACACTGTAGAAAGCTATTTAATTATTAATTCAACAAAAAAAATTACTCAATATCAATTATGAGCCAAACACTGTCCTAGTGGCTTGGTATATGTCAATGAAGAAAAGTGATTAAGGAAAAAAAAAAAAACCTCCAATCATCTTAAAGTTTACATTCTATTCAAGAGAGAAAGAATATAAACAATCAACATTTTTTTTTTTTTTTTAAAGAGTGAATCATTTAGGATGTGGCAAGAAATCAGTTCCAAGGAGAAAAGGTTGAAACTGGATAAATTTGGAACTGGGGAATGATTTTTCAATTGCAGAGTCAGGGTTAGCTGATATTTGAGCAAAGATTTGAAGGAGTTCTGGGTGTTAGCCACATTGGTACCTGGACGAAAAGCCCTGTAGGCAGAGAAAACAGACAGTGCAAAAATCCCAGGGCAGGAGAGAATGTGGAAGACTTAAGAGGGAGGAAAGTAGCCAATGTGGCTAGAGAGAAGAAAGAGAGAAAGAAAGAAAGA
The DNA here is from genome assembly GCF_053574225.1 of Canis aureus. Taxonomy (NCBI): domain Eukaryota; kingdom Metazoa; phylum Chordata; class Mammalia; order Carnivora; family Canidae; genus Canis; species Canis aureus. Next base: position 7,498,236 of record NC_135640.1, read on the forward strand.
AAGAAAGAAAGAAAGAAAGAAAGAAAGAAAGAAAGAAAGAAAGAAAGAAAGAAGAAAGAAAGAAAGAAAGAAAGAAAGAAAGAAAGAAAGAAAGCAGAAAATAAAGTCGGAGAGATAAGCAGAGGATATTAACCACCAGTCACATGTATCCACAGAGCACTGGAAATACGGCTAATGTAAGGGGTTGAATGGAATTTTTAATTTTACATACTTTATATTTTAAAACTGAAGCATTGGTGTGGATGCAGATATTACAATTCTTCTTTGATAGTCAATTGAGTTATTGCAAAATTTTTAAGTATATTTAAAACATTGTATGTGAATCTACTTCTTCAGTGGTGAATTTTAGGGAAAACTAAATAACAAGTATCCCTGTGTGAAATTTAGCATCTTGTTCATAGAAGCTCTAAGTGTAAAATATCCACTGGATTTCAAAGATAAGCTAAGCACCAAAAAAATTAAAAAGCTTTTTAATAATTTTCAACTTTGAATCTATGTTGAAATAATCTTTTTGATATATTAATTTAAATAAAATAATATGCATAATAACATTAGCTTTTTCTACCTTTATTAATGTACTACTGAAAAATATGCAATAATATTTGTGTTTTCCATAATTTTTCTATTTAAAGCACTATGGGCCATTGTAATTAAATTGGTTTCTACTCTAAATGAAATGGGAATTCATTGATGCATTTTTAGGAAAACAATGATAAAAGCTATGTTTTGGTTCTATTTTTTACTTCATTATTTTGAATAAGCTGTCATTTATATCCCTCATGTAAATTAATATTTCTATAGATTCATACTTTATGCATATGCGACGTGAATAAGGCATAATTTAGCTAATTGAGGAAGTGATTTCTCTTAATCTCCAAATATATTACTGCCAGGTTTTGTATATTTACCTAGGCATGAAAGAGAAGGATAGCTCAGATCAATGTTGTATATTATTCTAGTTCACCTTTTATCTGGACAACACTGGTAGTTGTGCACACTAACTCCAGAAATAAAACTCAGAGTAACTACAGGTCTTTATGCTGATTCTCAAGTAACTCATCAAATAATCGTCCATGCATTTTGCTTGTATAATCCTCAAATGAGAGACATTATTTTGTACATACTGCCACTACTTCCTTTTTTTTTAAGTTTTTATTCAAATTCCAGTTAGTTGGCATATGGTGTAATATTTGTTTCAGGTGTACAAGATTGTGATCCAACACTTCCGTACAACACCTGGTGCTCATCACAATAAGTGTCCTCCTTCCACTGCTACCACTTCTTATATATTCTCTACATTAGAGTCATGCTGGAATTAAAAAGTTAGAGTCAAATACAGCCAAAAATGAGAAAAATATCTTCTTTGAAGTTTTTAACTCAGAGAAAGAGTTTTTTTAAGCTTTCAATGATCTATAATACTTATGAATTTCAAGGTTGCAATATCCTGAAATGACTGTTCTGCAATAAGCAACAGGTAAAACTAATCTCAAATAATTACATTCAGAAAAAATGAAAAATTAAAAAAACTCCATATTTTCTAAGGTAATTATTTCAAGACAATTTTAAATAGATACCTCCAAAGTAAATTTGTCAATAATTTAAATGTCCTTATTGTATAATAATAAAATTTCATCTAAATTTGAATTATTACATAGATCTAGAAAGGAAAAGAGGTAAGTAGTTAGCACTTAGGAAAAAGTCTATTTCTCTTAAATGTATTTCTCTTTTATGCACAAAACTACCATTAGTGTTAGTGGGAGTTAAACATATAAATTCATTGTGCATCAATAGAGGAGCAGAAACTGTAATCTATAAAATGAATGAATTAAATCATTATGAATAATTCTTTAGCACATGACCTCCTCTAAGTTCTATGAAGTATATAGTCTGACTTTTTGAAATGGCACTTAAAATGGTTTTACATCCTAATTGAACAGCCATTCACTGGGCTTATTTTTTTTACTTAGATCTCTCCTAATACCTGTGAAGTAGGGTTTTTAAAATAGAAGACTGGATGGTAAAAGCAGTAATTTCTCATCAGGGAATATTTAATAAGTAGAATCTATTAGCCAACTAAAGGACACAAAATAGATTAATCTTTCAAAGATAAATCCTTTTGGGGTTATAAATTGTTCAGTTTTCAGGGACAAAGTCTCTATGTCAGATGTGTAAAGTTAGATTCACATTTAATGTCATTTCTTAATACAAGAAAAAAGAATATCTTAAATTTTTAATAATAATCACTAATTAGGAATGTTTGAAAATAACCATACCAGAGGTAAAAATAAACGGAATATTATCTGGTTTAGGTTATAATTTACTTTTTTATAGTCTGTGGTACATTTTTGTCTGAAGATGCTGCTATGAAAGCTAACTTTTTATTATTACTTGTATATGTTTATATAATACTGTTATTTCATAGAAGAAAATCTAATCCCATAGATCCTAATGGTGGTGATGATTAAAAATAAATGAAAAATGAACTTACCAATAAAGCTATACTTCTAAGTAAAGATATCTCTTTGGCCTAAAATATGACCATATATTAAGCTTTTACAAAGAATCATACATAAGAAAAGAAAGTTGAATTCTGTTCTTATTTTCAGTTAAACATAGAGTCTAGGCTCAATTCACATGAACTTTTACAAATTTTATCAGTTATTTTAACTTAATTATCCATCCCCTTTATATATATATATATATATATATATATATATATATATATATATATATATATATATATTATCACCATTCAAAAAAATTTTAAATCCAAAGTACATTGATTTCATATACACAAGGATGAAGCAAACTGGAGACTACCTATAAGATAACCTATAGAATGGATTTTTTGTTGTTTTTAGTGGATCCTTGAGGTTTCATATATATATATATTTTTTTTTTTCTTTGAGAATATGGAGTTGAACATAAGAATCCTGATATTGACAGGACAAATTTGAAGAGCATTTCTGGAAGTTATCACTTAGATTTTTTCATTCCCTTATTTGGGCAAAATTTACTACATAAGAAATTTAGCTGCACAAAAAATAACATGTCCTCTCCACAACAATTTATAAAGATTTGTCCTAGCAACTGTCCCTGAGACAAATCTCTTCCCTACTTTTCCTCTTTCCTAACTTCTTTTCTTCTTTCCTTCGTTGCTTCCTTCCTTCCACTCTTCCTTCCTTCCTCTTTTCCCTTCCTTCCTTTCCTTTCTTTTCCTCTCACCCTATTACACATACTTTATTTTTAAAAATTTGTATCAATCCATATATCTTCTATTTTGTTAGCAAAACTTTTTTAAAGTATTTTAATGTGTCTATTATTTAACACTGCTTATGGAGAGCTTCTTCTATGCTAGTCATTGTATAAGACATTCAAAATATCCTAAAATATTAAATAGAAACCTTATGAATTTGACATTAAGAATATCTTCAGTGTCTACATGGCCACACTGAGACACGAAGTTCTTAAGCAGCTTGCTGATCACATGGCTATGACGTAGAAGGGTCGGGTTAGGAATCAAGGTCCTATGATTCAGATTCATGTCAGTAACTATTATGCTATGATATTATCATAAATTTCAGAGCCCACCAAAAAATAGAAATATTTTTTTCTGAAAACTCATCATAAGAAAATTGTCAAATTATAAGATTACTATACAAAGTCAGATGCATGCTTATTTAATCCAGGAATTGCTGGCTATCTTCCTGATGTTAACTTTCGAGGACAATTCTAGACAACCCTTTTAAGAAACACTTATGATGTTGTGGTTTATACATCTAGTGAAAACGTTCTAAATTACATTATATTTCCTTTTTAAACCACACTTTGGGAGTATGAGTCTTAGGCATTTAGATCAGGTGCAGGAAGTAATATATTTTGTTTATTTTTAATTTAACCTTACTTCATTCATTTTAAAGCTCAGAATAGAGTGGAAAAATACTTTCCTATTAGTATAGAAATAAATTTTTATTTGAAAACTGAAACCTTTGAAAAGGTCATCTAAATTGGTTTCTCCTTAGGTTGAAGTGTTTAAAAGACAGCAGATGAAACTAATTTTCCCATTTAATGTTCTGAGCACATGATTCTAGGTAACCTCAAGGAATAGCATCTAGTATTTCCATAAGAATAATTTGACGTGAAGTGCAGCCATGCTGTACATTTTGAAAATTGTGTTAAATGAATAAAAGAGAAATTCACACTGATTTTCTCTTAGTTTGTTCACAGTTCACAGTTAACTATTTAGCTTTATGCTGATAAATCAATACTTTTAGCCCACACAATCACCACACTTTGAGATAAAGAACACATCTTAGGTGGGGAAAGAGGAGAACACCAATAGTTAAAATCAGACAGGGTACATAATAAAAAAAAAAATAGTAAAATATAAGGATTTACCATGCTCTGAACATTTATATATGATAAAATACTTTTAGCAATGTTCTGCTTGTCTAAAATGGAAACTCTAACTACGAAGAAGATGTATAGAAAACAACAGCTGCCTAGATACCTGGGTGGCTCAGTGGTTGAGCGCCTGCCTTTGGCTCAGGCAGGGGTGATCTTGGTGTCCTGGGATCGAGTTCCACATCGGGCTCCGTGCATGGAGCCTGCTTCTCCCTCTGCCTGTGTCTCTGCCTCTCTCTCTGTGTCTCTCATGAATAAATACATAAAATCTTAAAAAGAAAAGAAAACAATGGCTGCCATGTGAGTGCATTAGAATGCTGTTATCAGAGAGAAGTATGAAATTATGAAATTTGCCACAAACAAAACAAAATGATGGTAAAATTCCAAATCCTGCCCAGAAAAAGCAACACATAGTTCAGTTTACAACAGCCATCATCATGTTTCGGATAATTACATCAGCTTATTCAGACACGTGTACTAAAAAATAAAACAGTACTAACAAAAAAATGGATATGCATGTAAAAATTCACATACTTTTTATTGTCAAGTTTGACAGAGCTGTAATTTGTCAAAGGTATGATTGATATACATTTCTTCGGAATAGCTGGTATTTGTAGATAATAAACACACTATGAATTACAAATAGTGTAGACAATCAAAAACTAAACGTCAATATTCTAATTCAGCATTGATTTTCTAACTTTTGCTTAAAAATTATCATGAAAGGAAGATTTTGATATTCACCAGAAAGGTTAAAACAACTAAAAGAAAAAAATATTCATGTTTAACTTATGTTTAAAAGAATGTCCTAACTCTTAAAAAAATGTGAGTGGATCACTTTTATTTATTGTATTATATTTTTAAAATTGTATTTGTATATCATGCAAAAATACCTGTTTTTGGTAAAAATACGATTTTTGGTAGAGATGATTTTTAAATGGACAAATAAATGCAATATTTTCAAATTGTTGACAAGACTCAAATGAATATAACTCTGTAACTACTGTCAAAGGAACAAAGATTTAAGATAAAACACTGAACTCTAAATCTGCAGTATCAAATCTTCTCTCTCTCTATCTCTCTCTGTCTTCCATTATTCTTCCCCATGGGGAACATCCAAGTTTTACCCACAGTGTTTTTTTTTTTTGTTTTTTTTTTTTTTTACATTCAAAAGCTCTGGTCCTGAAATTGAGGGAAAAGGCATCAATGGCCATAATTGAGCCATTCACTCAGCTTCTCTTTGAGAGTGTATTTGATTGGCATAATATAAAAATAGAATATGCATCTAGAAATAGACTTAAAACTGCTCTTGAAATGGAGCCTAACTGGGTTCATGAGACTGATGGGACATAGATTCTAATACTCCAAATCACTAGCATGAGTCAAGCTTATATGAAAGCGACTAATTCTAATTACCACAGGACAATCCTGAGAAAAATATGTGATGTAAGTTAAAGTTCCTATATCCCATGAATAAATAAAATTTGTTGAAACAATCTTTCAACTAATGCTACATACAAAATCAAAGAAAACCACAAAATTTAATGCAGCTTGTATCCTATATCTTGTAGATGTTCTCAAAACATTTTAAATACTTGTGATTAGAAACTATTTTATTCTGAGCACTTGTATAAATAGTTTCCAAGCCACCACTACATCAGGGATCATGTGGAAAATAGATATAACTAAGTTAGATCACACAGTACCTGAGGAACTGCTGGTGAGCATGATTCTCAAGCTATTTTCTGACTAGAAAGGCCACTGGGATTATGTCTTATTTCCTCAGTGTCCTAAATCCTAACTTTGTGTTTCCCAGGTAAATTCATTCCAACCTCCAGATGGAACTCTCCAAGTGATGTTGACTGATCCTATACCTTACAGAGCTCCAGCTTTGTGTGTCTTCCCAGTGAGTCTTCCCACAGTTTCTTTAGCTCATTAGTGTGTCTTTCCTGACCCTGGGTTGGGGGAATGGATAGATGATGGGATAGATAAACTGATGGATAGAGAAAGCTTTGTTTAGGGAGGGAATCAATGTGTAAATAGATATGCCCACCATAATTTCTCCATTGATAAAGTTGCCAGGAAAATATTATAATTGAAAGCTGGCAGGGACGCCTGAGTGGCTCAGTGGTTGAGCGTCCTCCTTTGGGTCAGGGCATGATCCTGGGGTCCTAGGATCAAGTGCCACATCAGACTCCTTGCAGGGAGCCTGCTTCTCTTTCCGCCTGTGTCTCTGCCTCTCTGTGTCCTTCATGAATAAATAAATAAAATCTTAAAAAAAGAAGAAGAAGAAGAAGAAGAAGAAGAAGAAGAAGAAGAAGAAGAAGAAGAAAACTCGCTGAATGTCTAACCATGAGAATTAATCATTAGTCTGCTTTAAAAACAATATCTTAGGAAAACAAAGACAATATTTTGTTACCTTGGGTATATATGTATTTAATTTTGTAGTTTGCTGACCTGAATCAATTGTCTACCCACCCCCTAAAAAAAGAAAAAGAAACACCCGCACACACACACATTCCTCAGGAGGACATCTGGTGGTAAAGATGATTAAATAAATAGTCCCTCACATTGTCACAATGTCTTATGCACAAAGATGGTCCACACATTTTATTTCTCACTTTATTAAAAATTACATTAACTGAATTTCTTAAGGAACAATGTAAATAAATATTTCAAAAATAAAAGACAGCTTAGAATCATTATATCCTCAATGCAGAAACTTGTTTCCCTATTTGGAAAATAATTATTTGACACAAACACTTGCATGAGATAATAAATGAAAATGGAACTCCATTGATAAGCTTGCAGAAGAAAAACAAAGAAGACGGTCTTGTGAATGGACAATAATGATGCTTCTGTACAGGTTACAATAGCTACTTAAAATAAAATATAGTGGCCCACAGTGCTGCCATATGTCACACTGTTCCTATTTCTCTGGGTAGAACCATAAAGAGATCCCTTCTCTTCACATGTTTTTCATACAAGCAGAGAATTATGAATATATTCCATAAATTTCCAAGCATGCGTGAAATACATGTGGTTATTACAAGTCATACAATGAATAGACTAGGAAGCCAGTGTTTCACATTATAATCAAAAACCAACCCTTTTTGTTCCTCCTTTCAAAAGTAGGTCTTTGGAAAGCATTTTCTCAGAATATTTCTCAGAATATTTAACACACACACACACACACACACACACACACACACACAGACACTTAGGTTCACAGCGTTTCTAAACTACAGAAGGCAATGCCAATAATATTAGTTGTGCTTTCCTAAAAGCAATAACACTTGTATAAAGCATTTAATATTATGAGAATCTAGATATAAATTACCATCAGAAAAATTAAGCCAAATAAATGCAATCAGCAAATAAAATTTAAAAAGAGATATAAGCCAGTCTATCAATTAAAAGGAGAATAGAGGGTTTATAATCAACAATTTTCTTTTTTAAACTAAGAATTTTCTTAAGCTTATTTATATATTACTCTAGATTAAATGATTAACAATGTATCTTAAATATACTAATATTACTAATATAGTACTATGAAATAAAAAAATAAACTTCTCTATAGTATTTTAAGACCTCAGGTAAATGAGAGAAATAAGAGAAAACATGATATACAAAAAAGGACAAATGTGGAATGACATGAGAATTAATGGCTTAGTCTATAAAAAAACACAAGAAGAAACTGGGTTAAGGAATTTTATGAATACTTGCAAAGAGGTTTTGCCTTGAAAGGAGTACTAAGTATCAATGAAAAAAATCAATAAATAAATTTATCCGATGCTACTAAGTTAGACTGAATGAAAACCTGGACTAAGTAACATGAGACTTTATGTGAGGTTGATTTTCTGAAGGCATTGGAGAAGCCTATTCATAAAACAGAGCTGCAAAATAATCTAGGGCAAAGTAAAGTATGAATTATAGGCCTGTTACATTGAAGTATTAAAAGGTAGCTACCATTACATTAGAAAAAGATATTCAGTAAGAAATCCCAGAGAACAACTTAATTTTAAGTAAAATATGAAGGATATATTTCATCTAATGAAGAAACAAATTATGTAAAAATGGTGAATCAAAATATTTAAAAACATGGAATTGTTCATTCATATTCACTCTTTATTTTTTTAAATTATTTTGTAATAGTACATTGATTGACCAAACCCCATTAATGAAGCAGATGGGAGGAAATTATTAAGAAGATATTGGAATAGTTATGACTAAGGTATACCATAATTTCCAGTTAGCAAAATTAATAATTTATTCTTCTGAAACTCACTTTTATTACCATTGAGTCTGCTATTCTCAAGCCACACCAGAGTAAAACTTCTCTGGCCCACCCCTGTGCTAACATTCTGGCGGTCTCTCTAATTTTGATAGGTTTACTTGCTTGGATTAAAAAGTTACTTAATCCTACTTAAAAGGAAAACCAAGTTGAAATAACATGGAATAAAAGTTAAAATAAAGACATTCACACAATGCCATGAGAGCATAAAGGAAACTGCACTCCTGTGCCACCATATAATACATCATGAAGGAAATAACAATTAATTGGACTTTGGAGAGTTAACAAGATTTTACCCTGGGAACTGTTAGGTAGTATGTGACCGTAAAACAGGCAGTAGAGGAATTCATGTGCTTTTGCTAGTATGGCAATCCAGTCAGAAGAAAATGTCACTTTCTGATGATGATATATGCACATCAACATAAGTGAAACATTGTGTGTGCAGTAAGGAAAGCGTTTATGGGGTTCAGGAGGAAAGGCTGAAATTGGTGGTACCAGGTTATAAAGTCAAAACATCATTCAACACATTTAACCCCAAATAGTTTCTGAATATGTTTGAACATTATATCACTTTGGGAATTTTTTCCCCCTAGAACATTGCATAACATGGGAGTAGGTTCTTAATAAATTGTTGTTATATTTAAGGAAAATAATGTCATTGTTGAAAGTAAATAATTGTACTTCTTATATAAACCAACTCTGGACCTAAGTAAAGTTGAGCATCTGACTCTGCAGTATACACAATTGAAGCTGATTGCTAAGCAAATAATTCCTTTGTGAGATGGTCAGAATGAATTACATACACTTTCTATGGCGTAAATTACCTGCTCATGAACAAAATGATGAATACCAGTTTAAGGTCAGTTTTCAATCATTCAGCATTAGGCAAATTTGGATTTTGAAGAGGCTACAAAAGAAATAATCTTATTTAGATCTTCAAATACTTTGAAATCATCCTTTGAGAGAGCAAATGTTAATTATGAGCTTGATACAGTTTATAAGCACAGCTATAAATCACAAATGAAGGTACATTTAATTTAAGGTACATTAAATTTTTCTGTTCAATCTATTTATTTTACAAATGAGAAATCTAGGGACTGGAAAGAAAAATGATTTAAAAAAAGAGAAACAATTAATAGCAGTTAAACATCGATTATCAAGAGCTAATTAAAGTAATTTTAAACTAAAATGGAATATCAACTGAGTATGTTTTGAAATGGAACAGTCTAAGTTGTAGACTGAAATTGTATTGTTTTTAGGATGTTTTTTGTAGTTTCAACTTGATTCCATTTAGTGTATCTGTATGAAAGAAATTTAAAATCCCCAAATTAAATGCAAAATTACTCAGTGAAACACACATCAAGCTATTTCAGATTATAGCCATCTTAGCACTATTTATTTTCATGATAAATGAAAGTTTACTAATTTGCAAATTAATGGAAAAACTAGTATTACCTATTAGAAAAGAGTTTTACAATGCTACTTATATGATATAATGTGATTTTAAACCTCCATGTCTAGAGAAATAGGGATAACTTTTCAAATCTCCTGTTTATAACAAGGAGAGAGAAATCTCCTTGTCCTACCCGTCCCCCAACTCACATATATATATATATATATGTGTGTGTGTATATATATATATGTATATATATATATATATATATATATATATATATATAAATAATGTAAATACTATTTTGAACCTACATCCAGCCAATGACATGAGGCACACTGGTGAAGAGAAAATGTACACATTGCCAGTTAAATTCTAGTGAGATGATCTTAATTAAACCAATAGCAATTGTATTCCACCTTGCTAGAACAATTACCACCCATTATTCACTCAGCCAGCAAAGAAGAAGGAAGAATAAAATGATAATGTGGTCTAGTCTAAACGATAAGCACTAAAATATATATTATTGCCATTATACCTAACTACACCCTAAAAATGATTATTTCTCTAAAGCTGCTTGAGGTAGGAAGCTGTTCTCAAAGGACAATAGCCCTTTCTCTTTATGAACAAAGACCAGAAAGAGGCAAGATTAAGAAAAATGGTGGCTGCGATCACAGACCCTATGAAAATATATAGCTCTACTTAGCAACTACAAATTACAGTTCAGGGTAAAATATCATCTGAGTCTCTTTTATTATTTTGTATAAGATTCCATTTATTTTCACTAAAACGTGAGTCCAAAAAAATCCTATGAGGACAAAGAATGGATGATCACAAGGGAAAAGTAGATTATTTGATCATTCTTGAGCAAAAACAAACAAGAAAAGAAAGAAAACCTATGTCAGAATCATGTAAACAGTTCAATTTTAGAACATGTCCTCTTCCAATATTCCTTTTTAAAGAGTATCTCAAAATCTTCATTTTTACTGGTACAAAACAAAGTAGTCTTTGGAGAATGAGTGACAACAGTAATATTAGCCCAATTCCATCTCACACTGGAAACAGAATGCATAACAATTGATACAAATTTACTTCCTGGAGCAAGGTTAGCAAAGGCAGAGAAACTCTCTGAGAATTCCTTGGGGAAAAGAAGCACTGTCCCAAAAACAATTGAACAGATTATGTTGACTATTCAAAGTAATCGGTTTTCTTTCAATATCTTATCTTCTCTCTACACAGCAAGAGATGTAGAAAAGCAGCAATAACTTGAAGAATGAAGTGCGGAAACCTACTGGGGAGGAGACCTGAAACATACTAAATATATTTGTGGCAGAATTAATTCCAACACCCAGGAGGAAGCTGCTAATGCGTTAGAGTGAGCTGTCAAGTGAAAAAGGGAATTTTTTCCATGGGTTTTCTAATGAGTTTTAATACACCCCCAGTATTTATTTTAAGACATTCTGCTTGTCAAGGTGGAACTCCTGTTCTCATTTTCAGATAATTGACTAGTTTTTAAAAAAATCTTTATTCCATTTCAAAATATTAATAAAATAGTCCACTTCAGATACAATTCCCTTTGTCCCGAAGGCACCTGATTAATTTCTTTTTAAAGCCAACTTAAATGAGAGCCCACTAAAAGTTTCTAACATTATTAGTTCTCTTTTCTTTTATTCTAACTCATGATTCAAATTTCATAAGTTTATCTGGTTCTACAATCCAAATAGTTGGATGTTTCAAAATATACAAGTTTGATAGCAAGACTTATGTCATCTCATATGTGCCGTGACTATGACATTTAGTATGTGCTATTAGCTCAGTATTTCTAAAATCTGCTCTATTTGCCAATTATTACACTAAAGTCTTTCTTTGATTTTATTGCTTTGGATTATTGGAAATTAAATTCAGAAAACATATATCCCAAGTTAGAGTGAGTGTGATTATATCAAAACATTTTTAAAAATCATTTAAATTGTTAGTTAAGAAGGTTCAATTATTAATTTCCATCAAAAGCTTATTATAATGTGATTAAAATATAATATGCATTTTCCACAACTAAGAAATGAATTAGTTTTACCTTACAAGGAATATATCACACATTTTATTTTATTTATTTTATTTTATTTTTTAAGATTTTATTTATCTATTCATGAGAGACACAGAGAGAGAGAGGCAGAGACATAGGCAGAGGGAGAAGCAGGCTCCATGCGGGGAGCCCAATGTGGGACTCGATCCTGGGACTCCAGGATCACACCCTGAGTCAAAGGCAGATGCTCAACGCTGAGCCACCCAGGCATCCCGTATCATACATTTTAAAATTTGTTTTTATTAATGTTGCAGTTATACTAAAAAGTTGAAAAGTATTATTTAGTAGAACATTATTAAAGTTAATTGTAACTTTGTGCTTGTAAATATATTTGGAGTTTAAATCAGATAAACAAGTGATTCCTAAATACTGTATTTCTTATTCAACTTCCTGTTGTGTACTCACTTATTAAATAATTAGGAAGTTGAATTTTTAGACACATCAATTCCTAAATGATGCCTCAATTTAAATCAAAATAGTCCATAGTAACCACTAGCCTAATAGTAAAACAATTCATAGCAAATTCAAAATAAATATTATATGAGAAAATAATAATTAAAAATTAAAAATATGATTTATATTTTTGATATATTTTGATATAATTTTGATATAATTTATAGGTTGAGATATAATTTTAAAATAAGTTTGCAATAAGTTCATATAATTGTCATTAGGGATGAAACTTTTCTGAATTTTCATGTTATGGCAATCCTTTAAAACTTAAAATATTATATTAATACATTTTTATCCCTTATCTTAATAAGTTTTTATCCCATTATGTCACTTATTATGAGCTTTTATTTTTATTTATTTTTTTTATTTTAAAGGTTTTATTTATTTATTCGAGAAATGTAGAGAGACAGAGAGAGAGAAGCAGAGACACAGGCAGAGGGAGAAGCAGGCTCCATGCCGAAATCCGGACACAGGACTCGATCCCCGTCTCCAGGATCATGCCCTGGGCTGAAGGTGCACTAAACTGCTGAGCCACCTGGGTTGACCTATTATGAGCTTTTAAAATAATTAAGAGATTTTAAATAAAAACAAATAGAAAATTTAAAAGCTAAATAGTTTCAAATTATTACTTGGAATTGATCTTATCCTTGAAGTCTTTTCATTTTATTTTAAATGAAATATTTCCAATCTAAAATTTCCACTTAAAATCAGTTTGGATTAGAATACATGCAAACATGATTTTTAAAAACACATATGTAGGATGCCTGGGTTGCTCAGTCTGTTGAGCAGCTGACTTGGTTTCTGCTCAGGTCATGACCTCAGGCTCCTGGGACTGAGCACTGTGGGATGGGCTCCTCGCTCATCAGGGAGTCTGGTTGAAATTCTCTCTCTCTCTGCCTACCCCAATGCCCTCCTACTGGCATAAGTATTCCTCTCCCCCCCTTAAATCAATCAATCAATCTAAAAAAAAAAAATAAGAAGTGACTTCCAAAAAATAAAAAACACTTATGCTTAATTACTAGTGCCATTAAATGATGACAAAAAAGGACTATAGGAAATTTTGGTTCAACTGTTTTTCCTGTGTTTAATTTTTGTTTTTATTTGTATAGGTTTGCAATGCTCTACCAATAATAGTATTCATGAATGAGCTTTTTTTTCCCCAAAAAATTTAAACCTAGAGTATTAACGTTCAGTGTTGATGGTACAGGTTTTATTTTTCTTTGGAAAAAACGAGGAATTTGTTACAATAGCAACTGACTAGAGGTTTGGAAACAAATTCTGTGTTGGGGGGTGTCTAGATGTGTGAGTGTAAGTTCTTAGTTATTAATTGAAACTTTCTACTCTCCTGTATCAGATATTGAAAAGTTGTTTTCTTATAGTTTGTTCTTAGAAAAAAATGTTCTAACAAAAATATTTTTACCGCTATTGCTATCATTTGTACTGTAGGATTCTGAAGCGAAAGAACTCTGCAGCTAAGCAAATCAACAAATATGCAATCAACAAATGTTTAAAAAAAAAACAAAACCTCAAAACAACAAAAAAGGCCTTACTTCTTTTCCATGCCAAATACAAATAAACTGTATTGAATCCTGTATCATATTTGTACTTTCTTGAATTTTTTCATAGCTTCATCAATGTGCCTGATGCAGTTAGAGATACTACCTACATTGGGATTGAAAGAATAAAGTAGCAAACAAGACTACCTAGTGATGATAATGAAAATTCACCTCCATTTCTACTCTGTTAGATGTCATTTTTGACTTGTTCCCAGGCTGTAATTTACTGCTACCTAGATACATGGATTACATAATACATAAGTATGCATTATTTTAGGTACATGCCAACCATTTATATGGATCCCTGACTTTGTAATGTTGAGGATAACCCTTTATAAATGGTCTCCTTTGCATGTCTGTGGCTACCAATGAATATTTTAACTTATTGGCAGTAGTATTTTTCTCCATTAGAAAAAAAGCATTTTAGTTGTAAACACTATACTGGAGCTACATAGTTTCTGATAGTAATTACTTTCATATTGCTACAAAAGTCTTTGGGAAAGTAGGATTTAACATAGAAATGCTCATTTTTTAAAGCAACATTTTTAGGATCAAGTATTTGTCATTCCTGGTAATGATTCTTTGTTATCATTATTAGAGATGAATGGTTCTTCAATAACTCTTTATACCTCAATAATTTTAATTTTTTTGCATTTCTTATTAGATGTATTCTCATTTATTGTTATTTTGGATGGGATTATTTTTCTATTACGTTTTAACTGGTTGTTGTTGATATAAAGTAACAGTATTGATTTGAGTATGTTGATCTTGTATCTATCCACCTTGTTGGATTCTCTTATTAACTCTAATAGCTTGTTCATTGATTCCCTTAGAATTTTGAGGCTATCATACCATCTGTAAATAATGAATACTTCTTTTTACTAGTTAAAATTTTACATGTTTTACTATAATTGTGCATTAGCTAGAGACTCAAAATAATTGAATAAAAATAGCAATAGCACACTTGTATTGTTCAGGATGTAGTGTAATTTCTGTTATGTTTTGCATTTACTCTTAGATTATCGCATTTTTAAGAATATTATTTATCATGATATAACTGTTTTCCTAAGATGTTACAGGGTATTATAATAGATATTTATCAATTACATAAATTATCCTTTATTTAACCTACAGCTTTAAAACTCCCTTAAAATATTTTTACATTACAAAATGAGATTCCAAATGACATAAAACTGAGCACTGTTGGCTACCATGTAATATCTAAAGACAGGAATTTATTCCCCTGGTTTAAAATTTCAGCAGAATAGAAATTGTAGGAATGACAGATATTTTTGATTAGTGATTGGATAAAAATATATAAATGTTTTTTTAAAAACTCATTTACCATGAGATAACTCCAAATAAATTTAATCTTAATTTTTATGATTAGGACTTACATCAGGATTTTTAAAGAGGAATAAAATCAATATTTATTTTTGGCATCAAGTACAAAAATGTATCATGCATTCGAGTCAGGATCCCTAGGAGTGTGACAAAAGAAAACAGAAAGACTGAAATAGAGTTACTGAAATTAAAGTAGCATAGAGAGATATGAAGGTAAATAACTTTTATCCCCGTTCCCCTTTTAACTATACATATGTGGGTTCAAAATTTATTTTCTGCGGATAATTAACCTATCTATAAAATAAGGTGTCAGCCACATGATTCTATTTGTCATCAGGAACAGAGCCTTCATTTGACTTACTTTGTCCACTCCCCAGTGTCTATTATCATAGTTTATCAATGAATTACAGTACTTAAAGAAAAAAAAAATCACAGAAAAAATAATTATTCCCTGATATTCTAAACCTATTTATCTTCACTTCCTTTTGTAAGATGAATCTATAAGACTTTATAGAAATATATTTTTTAAAAAAGATTATTTGAGAGAGAGAGAGAGAGAGAGACAGCATGGGAGCAAGGGGAGAGGGTGGGAAGGAGAGAGAGAGAATCCTCAAGCTGCCTCCCTGCTAAGCAAGGAGCCTGATGTGGGGCTCAACCTCAGGACCCTGAGATCATGACCTGAGCCCAAATGAAAGCTGTCACTTAACTGACTGAGCCACGCAGGTACCCAAGAAATGTAGTTTGTTTGTTTTTTTTAATTAAGCATTTTAATCCTTACCTTTATATAAGAAATACCAGTTAGTATGATTTAAGCAATAATAGAATAAAATTATATTCTAAATATAGATATGATAGAAACAGAGTACTTTATAATCATTTTAACAAAATAGTAGTAAATTTGGGCATATCCAAAGATCTCAAAATTAGTTTAATGTACACACTTATAAGTAGATTCATACATATATATATATTCATACATCTACATATATATTAATACTACCGCCCGATTTTTAGTTCATGTTGGTCTAGGAATAAAGGCAACCATTTTCATTCTTTTTGTTTGTTAAATCAATAATAAACTTATAGTTTGAATATCTGAGCAAACCAATTTTACATTGTCTAAAATTTAAACAATTAATTATTTTTCGGAGAGTTTGCACACCTGTGCATGTGCAAACACATACATATAGGAGAAAGAGAAAGAGAGAAAGGCTGAGATAGACAATGTGGTAATTCTATTCAAAGATTCTATAAAAATTGCTGCACCATTTTAAGACAAATGAATCTATCTAAATCTTAACAGTCAGAAGGGTTTTTGAAAAATGTCTAACACCCACTTTGGGGGAAAAATCCTCTAGTAAAAATACGATTTAACAAAAAACAAAAACTTCCAGAGAAAATTCAAGTATACTGGGGAGAAAGGTCTTCTCCAATAAAAAAGATCCACATTCAAGAAATGTGTAAATCATCAGTCTTCTAGAAACAAGCTATGAATCACGCAACACAGGAACTGATTCAATTCTTTTCTATTAGAAAGCTTCAGGGACAACAATCTACTATATGTTTTTTTAAAGATTTTATTTATTTATTAGAGAGAGAGAGAGATAGCATGAGTGAGGTGAGGGGAAGAGGGAGAAGCAGATTCCCCACTGAGCAGGGAGCTTGATGCTGGGACTCCAGCATCATGACCTGAGCCATTAGATGCTTAACCAACTGAGCCACCCAGGCACCCCAACAACATACTCTGTAAAAACTGTCTTATTCTAGTTGGCCTTTAGATAAAATTATGGTAAGTTTTCTGAGTCTTGCTTATTTGTAAGCAAGTAAGTATAGTCTGCTTAACTTTAAACATTTAAGTATGGACGCTTGTGAACATTGTAAAATGTGCTAACAATGAAGAAAAAATACAAGTCACAAATGCTGTTAAATCTTGAAAATCTAATTCCATATTTAAATATCAGTAGATCCTAATCTAATCACTTAATATTTTTTCTGATTGTCTTGACGTATATCCTGAATTTGTGTAAGATTGAAGATGGCATAAAACCTTTTGTTTTTTAAATGAAGGACTGTAACACCACATGAACCAATAGGAAGACAACAAAGCATTTCAGAAAATGACATGTTTTTTATTAGTAATTATCCTTAAATGACTTTTCTGCTGTTGTTTAGAGAATTTTTTCACTGAAAATATGTTGTTTGGATTTTACCAAGTATTTCCTTAGATTTGATGGATGAGCATGTTTGTGCATAATAAGTGTACTCACATATAAGTTGTTGACAGGGCTTGAATTTCATCTGTTTAAGAAATCTGTCAATATATTCTGTTCATTTATACCATTTGCCAACAATGAATTCAAGAGCTTATCTGCACCAGAGATTCTCAACTGTAGTTGCACATTAGAATTACACAAGAGCTTTTAAAAACCTGATGCCTGCGAACTATCCCAGGCCAATTTATTCTGAAACTGCAAGTAGAGTCTGGACATGGGTGTTTTTAAAACCTTCGCAGATGATTATACTCAGTAGTCATATTTAAAGCCACAACTCTATACATTTGATTTACTTCCTTCCCTTAGAACCCACCAGAAATCAACTAATAATATCAGATAACTTAAAGCCATAAACTGTTATTCTAGCATCAAGAATATATCAGATGAATATACTCAGTTTAAAAATCTTGTAATTAGAGACATATGTGATTATCTATGGGATACTACTCAAGGCTTGAAATTATTTTCAGCAATCCTGGGACACCTGGGTGGCTCAGCAGTTGAGCGTCTGCCTTTAGCTCGGCGCGATCCCAGGGTCCTGGGATCGAGTCCCCATCGGGTTCCCTGTGAGGACCCTGCTTCTTCCTTTGCCTGTGTCTCTGCCTCTTTCTCTCCGTGTCTCTTGTGAATAAATAAATAAAATCTTTAAAAAGTAAAATTAGCTATCCTTTATAGCATGTAGATACCAATGTTATGGAGAATAAGGAGTATTCATGTCTAAACATTATAATTAACTACATTTTTGCTATTTTAGTTACAGAAGATGAAAAGCATTTATAAGAGCAAATTATTAACAACTTTTATGTGTAAGGCATGGTAGTAGGGGATGTATTATATACATTATTTCACTTAATTCTCAGGACAGCTCTGTAGAGATATTAAATATAAAAGTAAGGTAAATTGCTTAGTGCCAAACAACTTTGTGTAAGTGGCAGGTGTGTCTGAATCTAAATCTCCTATCTTTAACCTTAACTCCCTTGCCTTTTTAAATACATGAAATCCTAGTAATATGGAGATTTCAATATGTACTTATAATTAAACGTGAATAAAAATTCTTTTCGTGCATATTATCCTTCAAATCTTAAAATTGAAAATATTAAATACATTCTAGTTCAAGCTCATTCCTTTATCTGAAATAAGAAACTGAGATTCAAAATGTTTAATTTGTCTCACAGCACAAAACCAACACAAGGTAGAGTTAAGACTCTAAACCTCACTGTGGGGATCCCTGGGTGGCGTAGCGGTTTAGCGCCTGCCTTTGGCCCAGGGCGCGATCCTGGAGACCCGGGATCGAATCCCACGTCGGGCTCCCGGTGCATGGAGCCTGCTTCTCCCTCTGCCTATGTCTCTGTCTGTCTCTCTCTCTCTCTGTGACTATCATAAATAAATAAATAAAATTAAAAAATAAATAAATAAACCTCACTGTGCCTCGGTAGATAGCAGCAACACCCTTTATCGCAGGATTTCTAGGATTCATGAGAGCATGCCCACCTGGGGTTGGGCACCAAGAGCTCAGTAAACGGTGGCATAGACGCATTGCACATGCCCACCCCCTTCTCCGACAGCAGGAATTCCAGCTCCCTCCCCCAGGGGGTCCCAGTCCTGGCATTAAAACTGGACACTTTTTCTTTTCTTGCTTTCCTCAAAAAAAAAAAAAAAAAAAAATCTTCTCACCTTTGATCCTGTGCTCTTTTTACTGTCCCATACTGTCCACTCTCAATTTGTGATGACAAGTGCTGTATTTTGTCAACAGATACTATTTTTAAAAAATTACCTTGCAAAGGTGAAAGCATCAGTGGATATTGAGAAGAGAAAGTGCTAGACATATACTCAGGAACTACCACTTAAGGAATAATTAATTTGTATAATAACTTTCACTTGAGTGGCTCAGCAATCTTATGGATAAAAACGTTAAGGTCCCCCACACTGATATGGTTATATTTTATATACTCAGAGATGTGAAGAGTACCCAACTTATCTTATAAAACTTGACCATAATAATTTGATTTCAAACGAGTTTACAATGCAAACTAATATAGTGGTGCTTCTTAAACCTTACAGGACAGATGAATCACACAAGGATTTAATTACCATGCAGCTTGGGATTCAGTAGCTCTGGCCTAGGGACTGAGATACTGCATTTTATCAAGTTTCCAGGTGATGCCAATACTACTCAAATCAGGGTCCATGAATCTCAATTTGACTATCAAGTAACAGAAATATATCACACCATCCTATAGTATCATTAACTGGAATGCCTAGTAAAATTATTTCTAAAATATAAGAGAAAAGCTAATAGAAGGCAAACGTGTAGCTAATAGAAGACAAGCTGGTGTCTGCAATGGAAGAAGTTATGCTACTCTGCTACAGTGGACACCCCGTGATAAGGAGTAAATAACTCAGAAATTACATCAGACTCTAAAAACTGTCATAAAAGCTCAATAATAGACACACTGCCAAAAGATGCATATAAAATATGTTAGAGAACCCTCACTTGAATTTAAAACGAAAGCACTTAGTGCATATGAGCTTTTAATAAATCTTACTTGATGACACTCACTTTCTAATAATGTGGATGATGATGTGAAAGTAAGGCATGCATGCAATTTCATTTTATTACCTTGAAAATATGTCTGAAAACAGATTTCTCATGACTTAGAAAAGAAAGTTTCCAAGGGCTGTATTAGAATAACAGGCATGCCACAGGAATAGTTTTGTGTCCTTGATCTATGTGCCGTATGATTAAGCTCTAAAACATGTTGTCATATTGGTTTCCAAACAGGTCTGTGAACAGTCAATTGAACTTTCAGTTTTAAGAGAACATAGTGCTTTCTCATTTATCTAAACCATGGATGACTCTACTTGCCTTTTAGTTCATTATTATAAGTAAGAATGCACTGAAAGAAATGGAGCAGAGTGATGGTCCTGTGGGGTCATGGCAGTAGTACAGTGACAGGACCCATCAAATGCTATAGTTTAAAACACCTTCAAGTGCATTAGGGACAAAATGAAAACCCTTTCAGCACTTGATATTAAGTACATTAAGCATTCTGTTTATGGGGCCTTTATCTACTGCTTGCTGTGGTAGTCATAATCTTTTTCACACCAATGAAGTCTCTCAAATATTTAATAACTATTTCTTTCTCAAGATCTATATAGACTTGGGGCTATTTACTCAAGTACATCAAGCATCACAAAGAAAAGCAATTGTTTTATGTTTTTAAGTAGCGTTTCCAAGCAAGTGTCATTTATATTCAAGAGTCCTTGCACATCTTTCCCAAGAGAAAGTCTATATGTTTGGTGGCCAAAGCAGTTACAAAGAGCTCTTCTGGGTGGATCGTTTCTAACCAAAAGCATTCAGGGGTTTCTAAACACAACTTAGGAACAACAAACATATTTCTCCTTCACAACCAGCACCACTTTTTCAAAATTCTCAATTTTAATAACCTCGTCCCCTTTTAAGCCATGCCACATCATTCATAAAATTAAACTTTGTAATGGGTAATCCTCTGCCTCATCTAAAGCCCTTAATTATTCCTTGTTGCCTATGGAGTTAGGTACAAAATGTCTAAATCTTAACAAAGCCATTTCCGAGATCTTCAATCATATCTCCAGAGTTATTTCTGTTTACCGAAGTCACAATTTATTATAAACCTTATATTCTTCCTCCTTTCTGTTTCCTCTAGCTGTTTCCTATACCAATATAAAGTTTTCTCTGTCCCTGAAAATTCAAATAGTTCTCATTTCTCACACCTATTTTAATATCATCTCTCCCATCATCCTCCCTGAAGCTTTTCCTGATTTACCAGTTAGGTCAGCATTTCCCCCCCGCCTCCCCGCCCCCTTGTCTTTCATTCTTCCTTTTTCTTTACCTTGTTTTTCCTTTTTTCCTCCTAGGATCCTTTTTTTGTTTTGTTTTGTTTTAAGATTGTATTTATTTATTCATGAAAGACACAGAGAGAGAGGCAGAGACACAAGCAGAGGGAGAAGCAGGCTCCATGCAGGGAGCCCGACGTGGGACATGGGACCTGATCCCAGGTAGGCGCTAAACTGCTAACCCCCCGGGCTGCCTCCTCCTAGGATCCTTATGACATTGTTCTTAATTCAAAGAATCTTATTTATATCTGCCTTATACCTGATAGGCTCTACACAGATACTGATGACAACAAATTTAACTATATCTTACAGTAGATGATTAGTGTGATAATTAGATAAGCTTTTTGAAATTACTTAGCTCTTTTAACAGACAAAATATCACAGAAGGTTCATTGCAATCATGAGGACTACAGGAATCTGTTCTGTTAAAATAAGAAATTCAATTAACTAAAAACATTTCCATCTGAAAAGAGATCTTGGAATTTGATTGGCTGTCCCAATTAAACATGAGGGTGGCAGCCATTCCAGATGGTAGAGACATATTTATAAAAAGTTTTACATAGTCAGAGAACTTCAGTGTAAGAAGGGACATTTAAGTTCATCTAGTTTAAACCAATATCTGAATCATTTCTTCCACAAATTATTATCTGATCCCAAATTCTACTTAATCCTTCCAACAGATTAGGAATTCACCATAGCTGGAATGGCCTTTTCATTTAAAGAACAAATCTAATTTCCAGAATATTCTTTAAAAAATGTTGCTTTGCCTTATTTGCCTAATAATTATCCTCTGAAATGAGATATACACATTTTTTCACATTAGAGCTCTCTAATGTTTATAAACTATGAGGTTGGACATCACAAATTTTGCCTGTTCCGAAATTATTCTCATTTCTTATGATTAATTTGTCAGTTGTTTTTTCCTTTGATTTCTTGAAAATTTTTCTTGTATGTATAATTCAGTTTGTCATTATAACATTTTAATATAGTCTCTATACTAGAGACATGGGCCAGAGAGCATTATTGCCTTTTGGTGACAGGATATTGTACGTGTATCACCTAAATTTTCCATTAATGTTTTTGACAGCCTGGTGATGTAGTTAACTACTTCTGAGCTAATAATAACTCCAAACTTTTGGTTAAACTATAAATAAAGTTTAACCTTCATTATATAAATTAAATCATTTTTGTAGTGTGGCAAATACTTTTCCTGTCACTAATAATTTTGAACCATATTTGGTATTCTCCTGGAAAATCCTTGATATCAGTTTTGTCTACCAGGATCTCAAAAACGTGATTTCATTTTCTTAATACAGTACTGGTCCCTCCACACTAACTGAAGTTTTTTGCATTCAGAGCCATATGAGCTATTCTGAGTTGTGCCAAGGAAGTTTACTGTAGCTATTCATTGAAATTAGAACAAACAAGAAAATTTGTCATCACTTATAATGCTGCACTAATTCATTTTCCATGTCTGAAAAATGTAATTATATGGTTTTTATAATATAAAAGACATTGCTGTATATACTTAACATAAACATTCTGCAAATCTGAACTAATTGCAATACATGTTTTAAAAGTAGAGTGGTTTTAAAATTACAAGTTACATAAATTAGGAATTCAAGTAAATTTTGTCATGCAAATATTTATGGAGCTCCTGTACAAAACCCTTGCTGTAGGCTCTGTGGGGTAGGGTAACAAAGTCAATAGTGTACTTAAGTCAATGGTCATTGAATAGAGAAGAATTGGATACTTTCCACAGACAGAGCCATTTTATCAGAGATTTTCTTCAATTCATGTATAACCTTAGCTTTAGTGACATATTCATCCTCATCATTATCTAGTCAGGCGGTATTGGGCCCTGGGAAGCAAATGGTATAACTGGAAGAAAAATTCTCCTCATCTTTAGCATCTCAAAGGGAAGTTTGTGTTCCAGCTATCCCACAGAAATAATTTATAGGTTTTACTTCCCAGACACAACTACCTGTTTTCATTATTAATTTTTTTAACAATGAGATCAATTAAAGCAAATATTGAGAATATTGTGGAAGATAAACAAATTGAACAAATGATTAAAGTTTACCTCAAGGAGAGATGGATGATACAGAGGACATGTCTACCCACTTTGCTTTCAGGGGACACGAGGGTTTATTCCTGGGCATTTTAGAGGTATATTGGCAATTAAAAATATATATTGGTGGCAATTTCGCCAACCACCAGCAACCCAGCCTCCCAAAACTTGGGACATCGGGTATCATTTCAGTTAGCCATACTATGGGAATAGTTTTGACCTTGACAAAAAGGGATTTCTGAAATATCTCTAGGAGTAGTTTAAACCAACAATTCTCTACTCCAACTGAAGTGCCCATATACATACATCTGAAGATTTCCATATTTAATATAATTTTAAACTATTTATGTGGAGGGGAAAATAAAGAAGCATTCTACACTTAAACAATGAAGATATCTGCTCTAATAGAGTTGATGCCTTCATAATACCCTCAGCCATGATAAATTCTTTGGAGGTGGTGATATAAAGCAGGGCTTAATTTTTTCGAACTACATTTAGAATCACTTAATAACCTTAAATTTACACCTAAAATGATTTATACAAAGTTTCTGAATGTCAGGGCAGCTCAAGTGACAGATGAGAAAGTCATCAAGCCATTCTGAATCCCAGAAGCCTGGCTGGTCTCCACATAAGCTTTGGAAAGGCCTGAAGCTTTTTTTTTTTTTTTTTTTTTTTTTTGCTCTTTCCTTTAAGAATAGCATGAAGCAGGCTGGCAGGCTTTTCAGCAGCAGTTGAGTGAATTCTGACAGTCCTGTGTACTCCCTCACGCCAAGTCTAAACTGACACGAGAAAGGGGCTTATCCCTGCTCCCTTGGTCTTGTGTGCCTGGAATATGTAACTTTAAGAGTCCAAAGCTTCATGTCCTTTCTTTTTAGGCAGCAATTATGCATCACAATCATAATTTTTAAAGGAGTTGAGGGAAAAGTGAGAAATGACAATTTAACATAGTTTCCACAATTTGAATACATCATTACTAAATTTCAAGAATACAGAATCATGTGCAGATACAGCTCATGTCAGAACTTCCCCAAATTAGCTTGAATAACTCAGATTACCTGGATTCTAGCAATGCGTCTGCTACTTAGAGGCCCTTTTAATGTTTGGCCAAGTCATTTAAATTCTAGATCTCTCACTTCTCCATTTCCCTAATTTTAAAATGCTTATAATACCTCCTTTCCTATTTGATGGGCTATGGCTTTAGCATCTAATGAGAGAAAGTATGCTTATAAAACTGTAGAGTTCTCTGTAAAGGACTGCTCATTGATTAGCATAGAAGTTAAGGGGAAATCCTCAAATTGTATTCCATTTAAGTCTGTGCCAAATTTTGAAATTTTGGTCCTTTCCGTAGTTGTATGTATATTGATATAATTTTATTTGTTTCATTTTATTTCCTATTTACTCTAAATCAGACTTGTCCAACTAGTGTTCTGCATGTGGGATGCAGGTCTATGCCAAGATACTCATCCCTGACTCCTTGGTGCAAAGGTGGTTTGAGCATTTTACCTCAGCATTCAAGCCTGAGCAGCAGCTGGGCTCCCAGAAGAGTTACCAGAGCCCAGCGGGTTCCTGTCAATGAGCGTGATGAGCAATGTCCAGTAATCCTTAGCTGTCCACTTCACACTGAGTGGCCTGGGAAACACTCTATTTCCTCAACATCTGCCTCAAGAGCCCTCTCCAGAGTTCACTGAACCTCAGGAGGACTGGTGGAGTGACTGAAGATGTATTACTCATTTAGCAGTCAAGATTGAGGAAGGCCAACCCAGTGTGTAGACTAGTGGTGGTGATGGAGAGATCAGCTGGGGATGCCTATTAAATGTGACAGCCCTCAATCTTTGTCTTCCTACAAATCAAAAACCTTTATCTACTTGCTATTGTTTTTGTGGTGCCCGACGTAACTGTAGAGTTACAATCTAAAATTGTATTCCAATTCTAGAAATCAGAAATTTATCAGTGTTTTGAATATGACACTTCATTTTTATTGGATTAGAATCTTGAAATCTGAAAACACATGTTTTGTTAAGAATTTAAACAAATTCAATTTAATTATCTTCCCAAATGCTTTTCATTTTTATTTTTGTCATATTTGTTTCTTTTTTTATGATTTTATTTATTCATGAAAGACACACAGAGAGAGGCAGAGACACAGGCAGAAGGAGAAGCAGTCTTCTCACAGGTAACCTGATATGGGACTCCATCCCAGGACTCTGGGATCATGCCTTGAGTGGAAGGCAGACACTTAACCACTGAAGCACCCAGGCATCCCATTTTTGCCATTATATTTGACATCAAGGCATGTAAAATTTTTTCCACAAAGACTCATAGGTAGCCCAACTACCTCTAGAATTAACCAGTATACGTAAACATTTAAAAATATGCAATATTCTCTGTTTGTTCTCATGTGGAAAAGGTAGTGCTGCTTTAGAATTATTCCAGGGTTTCACCATATGAAGTATTTAGTTGTACAGAAATATTTTAGGGGAGTCATTTGAAAAGACATTTATCTTACCATGAAATGTATATTTTGTCAAGCATTGGCAATTCTAAAAAACAGTTTCCCTAGGCTCTTTATGTACCATTTACCTGTAACCTGTTCTTTTAAGAGAAAAGATTCTTAGGAAAAAATAATAAGTACGTGTTTAGATCCAGGCACCTGGCTGGGATAGAAAATTTAAAAAGGAAATAAAAACAATTTATTAAACATTTATTCTGAAAACTATGCAAAGCTTTTCATAAATCATTTTGTTTAATCTCTACAAATGGGTGTGAAATTAATTCCTTATTTTCATACAAGAAAACTGAGGCTAAGTAACCTGATAAACATTAGATACTAATTCTTGAAATAACCAGGATTCAAATCCTGAAACTTCTGATTATTACAGTGAGTGATCTCCAACTTTTTACTATTGAAGATAGATTTTACTATTAATATTATATGTATATTACAATATATTAATGTTATTACACACATTAGAAAACTCACACTAAAAAAAAGAAAAAAAGAAAACTCACACTAAAGAAAACATTTTTAAATTTTAAGATAAAATTTTAGTTTAAGATGGCAAAACAAAACTATATTATAGAATCTTACTGTCTAAATTGCATTTTTAAAATGCAAAAATAAGGACTCCTGGGTGGCTCAGTTTGTTAAGCATCTGCCTTCTGCTTGGGTCATGATCCCAGGGTGCTGGGATTAAGCCCCACATTGGGCTCTCTGCTCAGTGGGGAGCCTGCTTTCCCTTTCACTCTCTCTATGCTCTCTCTCTCTCTCAAATAAATAAATAAAATCTCAAAAATAAATAAAATGCAAAAGTATAGTAGGAAAAAAGCTAACATTAAATCACTGAAAATTATGGTCCTGAAAAAGTTAGATGAGAATTTAATTATCTATCTAATGCTCACCTTATTATTCATTTTCAATAAGAACTGAGCATCACATCATCTTGGTGTTAATATTTATTTTTTAAATAGGTTCTCCAATCTAAATATAGATTCCATACAGAATTGCTAATAATGCATTCAGAGTGCATTAAACATGAAACCGATAAAAGTTAAGCTATCTTTATCACTTCTTTTTCTCTATAATTCTTTTTTAAAGATTTTATTTATTCGTGAGAGACACACAGAGAGAGGCAGAGACACAGGAAGAGGGAGAAGCAGGCTCCATGCAGGGAGCTTGACGGACTCCATCCCGGGTCTCCAGGATCAGGCCTGGGCTGAAGGCGTCGCTAAACCGCTGAGTCACCCGGGCTGCCCTTTATCACTTCTGACATTCAAGTTCTTAAAAAATATTATACCCTTTGCTCTACCGCTTCTCTTTCAATTCATGAGACCCAGAGAAGATGACTTCCATTCTTACTACTTCACTGAAACTATTCCCACTAAAGTCTCCAATGATCAAATTGCCAAACTCAATGAACCACTCACTTACCTATTATCTTCATCATAATGAACCACTGTGTTACTTGACACAATTAACCACTTAGTTCTCCCTATAACTTTCCTCATTGCTTATTCTATTCTCGTTAAGACCATGTAGTTTCCTTCCCACTATCTACTATTATTTCCTAATGATAATCACTTTTAAATGCTGTATTTCCATATATTCAATTCGTGTTATCTTTTCCTTTCAGGTTTTCCTTAGAATACTCCTCCCTGCTGGTGTTCCCCATGCTCAGAACTTAGCGATCAGTGTGGATTCTGAATTTTCGCTTTCTCATTTGACCCCATTGTAGGCCATATATTAGGCTGGCTACTAATCTCTTTTTATGTTTCACAGAATCTCAAACTCAGCTACCCCCAAATGGACCTTATCATACTCTCTGATACATTATCTGGAGTCTTGGGAGCTCTATTAAATGCTTCTTCCTCAAACCACGGGTAATCAGTCACCAGGTCCTCTCAGTTATACCTCCTAACTTCATCTTGAGAACTTTTGAGCTCTGATTTTCTGTTATTACAATGGTCCCAATTCAAATCTTAAGGGTACCTTATCTTGATTATTTTTAACCATCAAGCTGACTCTCTTTTCTCAAGTTTAATTCTTGTTATGACATTTTAGTTCTGCTTCCTGGATAGTAGTTCTCAGCTGTCATTATAATAATTTTACCTCTGCATAGACCAAATTTTTCACCATGGAATATAAACTCTGGAAAATTTTGCCTTTGCCCACTTCTTATCTTAAGTTACCTACTTTGTACAGGTACAATTTTAGTAGGTGCTTTATACCATCTCTTGAATCTGAACATGTTTTCATCTATCTGAATATTTTTCTTCCAGTCCCTTTGTCCATCACCTTGTAATCATCCTTCCAGACAGATGTAAAAATTCATCTATTATATAAATTAAACCAAATCCCTCTTCTATTACTTATAGCATGACATATTTCTCCCTTCATAAATCAATAACCATGTACCCTCTTATCACAACACTATATTTGAACTAGTCCTCCAATGAATTGGGAGTTTCTTAAAAAAATAGTTTGAGGTTTTTATTTTTATTTTTCCTGCAAGTACTTAACACAGTGCTTAGCATATTATATGTGTCCCATAAGTGTATAATTGGTATACATGAGTTAAAACATGGATATTAGTCTGTAAATTATCATGTTAGTCAAAATTTAATTTTATTGTCATGGTCTTTTTGCTCTCAAAGTTGGTCATGGCTAAATTATAACTGACAATATGTTACTTGGTTTATTAGAATTGGATATAGGCATTGAATTAAGCCTTTGGATAAAGCATTTTATAATCTTTAGCAACTTAGCCCCAGTTTTCTTGTATGTATAATTGAATATTAATTTTAAAAGCATTTGTTATGATTAAATAATTTATGTAAAATATTAGCATTGTTGATAGGTTATAGTATGTATATCATTGTCAATACATTTTACTCCCTTTTATAATTTTCTTTCCTTAGTATGTACCGATTACAAACTCTTGCTCCTTAATTTTGTTTCAATTTTTTAAAAAGAGCAATATATAAATGTCTGTGAGAAATCCCCCTTATTGTAACCATTATTAGTAAATTGAAATAGTCTTGGGGAACCCCTTATTATAATTTTTACTATTAGAGAGGGTTTATTATCTGTGACAAGAATCGTAGAACTCACTATTAGGGTTTAGGTCACAATTTCCATTTTAGGACATATGGGACCCATTGTCATAGTTTATAAAATAAGTGTAAAAAAAATAAAATAAATAAAATAAAATAAGTGTAGAAAACTGATTATCTTCTCATCAGAATAATAATTTGGATATGTTTGTGTGTTTATATGCCCTGTGTATGAAAAATTGGTGGGTCCCGGAGGACAATAGTATCGTGAAAGAGTGACCAGCAAGGACATCATTACCCTAGAGCAGAAGCAAATGCAGGGTCTCTGTTCACAGAAATAATGAAAAAGGGATAGAGCCAAGGTATACAATGAATGAATATTAGATAGGATTTACTGCACGAAGGAATATAACATTAAAAAAGTTAAGTTATGGAATATATTGCTAATTTTTTTTGATGTCACTTATCATGTAGCTTATTAAATATCTTTATTTAATTGACTATGCTATAAAAATAAATCTTCAGAACCCCTCATTTCTTCTTTTTAAAAGTATGCTAAGCTATTGTTCACTATTGTGGATAATTTTTAAGATTTTTTTGGAGTCATGGAAAAATCCTCACCTCGATTTGTGATATGCTGATCACCAGAAGAGAAATAATATATATCCTAACAATTAGTTGAGCTAATGAAACAATAGCCTTTACATGTAATTAATAGTATTTTAAGAGCTACCTTTTCACCCTTTAACTCTATATTAGGTAATCTTTTAAAAAACATTTTACATTAATCTGTCTATGAAAATTACTATAGCCAAAATGTAATTGCAAAAAAGTTTTATATTAATTACATAATTTTTCTAAGTTATATTTAGTCATTTTTATAGTCACAGAACATGACAATTTTAAGATGTTATTCTAAAATTATAGTCCTCAGTAAATTCATCCTTTGATTTGATTTATTCTTTTAGAGATAAGGCAAATTTGCATTTTTCTACTAATTAGTAGATGCTTACATGCTGAAAAATTTAATTGAAACTGAATATTGGCAACTGATATACTGTACTTTACTTTTTATAAGATACAGTCAACAAAACAGACCAATAACTATAATTGACCCCATGGGTTTTTGTTGTTGGTTGTGGAAATAGTAGTTTAATTTCATGCCTAGGGTTGCAATGAATTAATGGATTTATCTCTTGAAAAAAAATGAAAGAAATTCATAATGGATTTGGGAGTATGGCAGCTGAAGGAGAAGTAAAGTTTTGGTTCACTGAATCTTTGTATATATTTTAGAATAATGCAACATGAAAAGGTCCTTTGGCTATTTTAAACAAATCACCACCAGAGGCCAATTGAACGAATATGACTTATGACTGACAGTGTAGTCAGAATTATTAAACTTCCTTAAAAATAATTAGACCTCTCAGGAATGGGATTTGTGCACATTGTTTGCTAGTTTCCCAATGCATCAACCACTACTTATAATCAAAACCTAGATAATACAGTTTTAATTAACATAACCACCTGCCCTGGCTTCTTCTATCTTCTCACTTTTCAATCTTTTGAGACACTTTTTCAATTGGAAAAGACACTATCAATGTACCTAAGATGGTTATTTAGGAATGTTACTGAATAGACCAAAAGAAAACACATGAGATAATGGAATGTTTTCTAGTTAAATTATATTAATTTTTCCCAATCCATACCTTTTTTTAAGAGAAAAGATTCAAGTCATGCTTGCTCCATGAAACTGATACCATATATCTTCATACATCAGGGGCATACTGGGCATTTACCAATATATCCTCTTGGTAAAACAGTTTTGAAAGATGTCATCAATTTTGTTTCCTACCTTTATTTGAATGCACATTCATAAGAAATAAATAAAATAAATAAAAGTCTGCACACATGCCCCACATATTCATACTTTTATTTATAAAACGTACACATATGCTACCCTACACATTCATTAGAAATATTATACAATATACATAAAATAAATTTTCACATAAGATGGGATAAAACTAGAAATAAAATTCCTAGTGGGTTTTTTTTCCCACCTTAGAACAGATTGTCTTTTACACAGCCACATTGTAGAACACAATATAGCTGTATTAAGAATCCTGAAACCAAAGGCTGCATGGATGGCTCAGTTGGTTAAGCTTTGAACTCTTGATTTTGGTTCAGGTCATGATCTTGGAGTCGTGGGATCAAGCCTCATGTCAGACTCCCCATTCAGCAGGGAGTCTGCTTGGGATTCTCTCTCCCTCTCCCTCTGACCTTCCCTCTTGCTCTCTTTCTCTCTCAAATAAATAATAAATCTTTAAAAAAAATGAAAACAAGGACAGTAAAATGTAAACAACCTAGACTAAAAACTGGATATAATTTGAAGGGTTATGTGAATAAAACATTCTATTTCTTACTTTTAAATTTGTATTTTATGTAACTAATATTGAACATGATATTACCAGGTCAGGTTTTCTAACATGAGTTCTAGAGCAAATGCCAAGTTAAATCGTTCTTGTGCCATATTAATAGTGTATCCAGGTTCAGGGTTTCCTTCATTATCTTGTGAGTTAAAGTAGGGTAATTTAAGCTAGGTATCAGAATATTTTAAAGATACACTGAACAGCAACATCAAAGGATATGATGAAGCAATGGGCTGCTGGGAAACAACTGTAAAAAGTCCAGCCTAACAGTCAAAGATGGGGTAGCTTTTTAAAAGAATATCTCCCACGTACCAGGTCATGTAGACTCACAGTGACATTTCAGAGAGTGCCAGGCACTGTATGCAGTGACAGCTGCAATGAACCAAAGGACATTCTTTGTATGGGTCCACTTTTGAAGAGTGATGAAAACATCAGTTTGAGGGATTATTTTTTCTAATCCATATCCATTCACAAGCAGGCTCTCAGTTGAGATTCTTTCAAAAATAATCACTAAAAGTTATATATATATTTTTAAAAGGGATGCTCTTGCTTAAACGCCAAACATCCACCCAAGAATTTCACTGATTTTTCTTGGCAACTGACTTCCTTGGAACCATCCCTATCTGATTGGTTAAGTCTTTCCTTAAAGGTAAAAACAGTATACAATATCTTAGCCCAGAAAAGACTTGGCAGAAAGCTTAAGGAGAAATATAACCTACATCAAAGAATATCCTCATTGCTGAAAGGAAGCAATTTTAGAAAGTTGATATACCAACCCGGGTGAATTTCTTCTGGAATGTATCCTTCTGTATTGGAGAGTGGACAGACCCTTCCAATTGACCTGAAATCTTTTGCCAGAAGCAAGTTTTATCACTTAGTGCTATAACAGATCATCACCAAGCAGAAAAGCCAAACTGCTTTGAGGATTACATTTTAAATCTCACATTCCAAGTTCTTCTTTGGAGAGTAATTCCATTTACCCCTGAGTAGATATGCTCCTGTATTTGACCATGATTTTGGCTGGCTGCTACTAATAGGAAACATTCTTCCCCTCTTCC
This sequence comes from Canis aureus, assembly GCF_053574225.1. Lineage (NCBI taxonomy): Eukaryota > Metazoa > Chordata > Mammalia > Carnivora > Canidae > Canis > Canis aureus. Next base: position 7,531,020 of record NC_135640.1, read on the forward strand.
CTATTGAATACACAAGCCCCTGAATCCATTCATCTTAAATCATAGACACAAGATCCTTTGTAGTATTAGGTGGAAGGGGAGAAACTTTGTTGATCAAGAAGCTGAAGTATGACAAATTGATGGATGGAATGCTACATGATCCTACTCAGGTCACAAGGATTTGGAGGGAAACACTGATGAGCCACAGTGTGTTCATTTGTGTTGTGAGTCTCTAGCACAAAGAGATTTACAGTTCGAGGGACATGGTATGCTTAAAGTGGGGGGAAATGTACTCTTCCTGTATATGACTAGAACCAAAGCTCTCTTCTGGTGCTCAAAGAATTGGAAGTTTGGGAGCATGCAGATGTAGCTCCATGTATGGATATTAAGCTTTACATCTCCAATAATGGCAGAGGTGTGATTTCTTCAAGTGGATTTGCACATCCCAACAAGGATAACTGTCAACAACCGGGAAAGGAAGATGGTGGTGGAGGTTTCCAGGATGCCATATGGTGCCTGATGTTGACAGGCATGTTTTACAAGCGTATATGGACACATACTTCCCTTTAGATTACTACTCAATTCACTGGGATAACAGCTTAAAAGTGGATTGGGACTGCTACTGTTCATACGCAGCTATCAATTAGGCATCATTTGGGCTAGACAGTACCATTCGGCTGCAGTGAGCATAGAAAGAGACACTTTTATATGCCATGTGTTTTAAAATAATAGAAAAGAAATTATCCCTTTGAAACTTCACCAATGGCAGAGATTCAGAAGAAATGAAATGTGACCAAAAAGGTTTAGTCATATATTACAGAACATCTTTTTAATTTTTTTTCATTTTATTTATTTATTTGAGACAGAGCACATGAGTGGAGAAAGGACAGAGGGAGAGGGACAAGCTGACTCCCCCTTGAGCAGGGAGCCTGAACTCAGGATCCCTATATCACGACCTGAGCTAAAGTCAGACTGAGCCATTCAGGTGTCCCACATTGCAGAACTTCTAAAAAGGAATGAAATAAAGCAGAGTGGAGAAAATATTAAACTGTCAAAGACAACTCAAAGTTCTATAAACAAAATCTGAAATTAATTTAGTATTCATTATATAAGCATTGTCACTGCCTTATTTAAATTGGAGTCCCAATCTAAAAAATAACAAAATAAGTAAAATAAAAAAATAATAAAGTCGAAAGCAATAATTTACAGTTTTAAGTTTGAAGATTGCTTTCATGCCTGAGACAAATAATAGCAGGTTGAAGCAGTTGATCTCAAAAAGAAAGCACAAAATTAATGGGCCCTCACTTTCTCTGTCACCATTTGTTTTCCTGATTTGTTAGCAACACACCTCTGAGTATGCATTTATGAGAGTGGGTACGGAAGAATGGAGAGTTGCTGGAGAAATTATTTTTGGCCCTTGATGAAGAAGAGTGACTGATAGGGTAATTTAGGGTAATTACATTCTGCAGGAACCTACACCAATATTTAAAGCTCATTTCCTTTCAGTATTATTCATATGTGAAACAAATCTTTATTCTCCTTCAAGTGTTCCTTTATAGTTTAGTGCCTATTACAGCAAATAGCAGAAAATAAGCAAAGTGACAACTGTCACTTACTTTAAGACATTTTTTTTTTCTTTAAATTCTGACATTTCCCATCATTTCTACAATTAGCCCATGGACCTGGCTGAAAAGTCACTGCCTGTCTGCCACGACACAATGAAAGTATGAAATAGTAACACCATTTTCTTCCTGCCAACGATGACAAACCTCCCAAAGGGATAATTTCTCTCTGGGGATAAAGCTACCTCAGGCTCTGAATCAGATCTGTTTTAAAGGTCTTCTGAGCCTGAATGTCAATTATGCATGAAATAATGCAGGAACTACCATAGATGACTAAATCTCCATTCCTTAGCATGAGAAACAAGAGCTGTGGTACCTGGAACAGGACAGGACATGTGAAGCACATATGAAAGGTGGAAAAGGAGTAAGAGTTTAAGAGCCTAAAATATATAAGAATGGGATATTAAAAATGCATCTTCTTATTCTTTCCTCTTTCCTCTCCTGACTCCCACTTTTGTCTTATACACTGTCCCCCTCTGACTGTCTCTCTTCCTCGCCCCCTTGCCCCACACAAACACACATCTACAAACTCAATGGGGAACAAACTGGTCATCGCATGAATACAAAAAATAATAACCTGAATAAATATAGATATATGGCTAAAATTACACCCTGATAAAAATTTAGAGATTAAAGAGCATGCAAAAAGATGAAATATAAGGCAGATTTAAGTTGCTAAGCAACTTACCGTTCACATGAAATCAGATATAGCAATTTGCTTTGGCAAGAGTGCATGATAAGTTTAAAGAAACAAAACCAGTTATTAGCTTGAGCTACTAAGTAATTAAAGGAAGAAGAATTAAAAGATTGAGCTGAATTAAGTCAGTGTTTAACATATAAGAATACAACCAATTTGTCTTGGAGGCCTGAGGGTCCAAACTGATATTTAATTACAAGACAAAAGATGACTGTCAAATTGACAAAGGCAAAAATAGATTAAAACATGATACTATATTTAAATCTGATCTTGTACAATGAGTTTTGACTTCCTGCCAAACTCCTGTAGTATCCTTTCTTACATCATGTAATAAAACGTTCATGTAATAAAATCTGCTTGCATATAGACTCCGATTTATGTATTCTTTCTGCTGGGTTTAAAGTATGCCACCTCAGCAGAGATTAAAGTGCTGAATATAATGAGCATTTATCACTTTGTTTCTGAGAGAATGAAAATATGTGTTATCGTTAAACTTTGGGACCGTGCGTGTATTGTTGCCATCAGCTGCCATAATCAGAATGCAAAGTAGCAGAATGTCTATTCCAAGGGTGGGTAATCTGCTCCTTTATAAACACCAGAGTGAAAAAGGATTAAGCCTATTGTTTGTTTGTTTGAGATGGCTTAATTCTTCTCTAGCAACTAGCCCCTTGGCTTTTCTTCACTCAAGAGAATATTTGGAAAAGGAAAACAAGGATTGCCATCTATAAGTATTGCTCACTTTCAGACACTAATCTGTATTAATGAGTCTCTATCATTTTAGTTCCAGGTAACAGCAACAACAGAACAAGGAAGACTTGTTGATCCCCACAAACAAACAAGCAAACAAATTAACAAAAGCAGGGAACAAATAAGTGATTTAAAGAATGTTCTAAATAAGGAGCATTTAATTCTCTGATCAGCTTAAGAACCTGAGATCTGCCTCAGTTCAAATACTTTATGCATTTAGTAATTTCAGGTTTTCATAACTTGATGCAAAGTTTAGAAAAAACATAAGACCAAAATGTAATTTTAAATTGTGAAGAGGTCACATTCCCTTTATGTTTTTCAAAATCTTTGTATGAAATGTTCCTTTGTTATCAGGCTCATTATTAGCCTCCTGAATATTCAATACTTGTGTGCTCATATTTCTCATTATGTGAAAACTCATGGAATTTTATCCTCATTGAACTGAGAATCTTGGAATCATATTCATTTATACTGCCTGAAGGCTGGTCTGATTGAAATCAATCTAAGGTTTGGAATCTTTGCTTTTTATTAAGTCAAGCCAAGACGATGGGTAGATGATGCCAATTTATCACTATTATTTTTTCTTGCTCACTGTTATTACTGCCCAGTTAAGACAGGAAGCAGCAAGTGATAGGACCATACCAGGCTTCTCGATGTTGAAAGTAGAGGAGAAGACAGTTAATTTTGTCTTCAATATTTAACTAGAAGCTGGCAACATTAAAGATGGAACAAATTCTCTTACTGGCCTCTTCATTCTATACTTGCCCTTGTACTTTCTTTCAAGAAAAACAGCATTGATGGGACTCAGAGAGAAAAATACAGGCTACGGGGAAGACAGGTAAAATCAGAAACTAAAATGCATGCAACTATATTTAACTATCATTTAAATATCCTTAAAATAATTTTTTAAAAGCATACTACAGCTTTCAGAACACTTCATACAATACACAAGTTATTTGTGAAAACCTTGAACTTAATTACTAGAACCATAATGGTACAGAAGTGGATTGTAAAATAGAACTAAGGTATTTAGACTTTCTCCTTACTACTAGTCAATTTAAGTCAAAAGCATCATACTATTTCAGAAATCACAAAAGAGTTGCACAACTTGCCAAATATTTTCCTAGTGTTTTCTTAGCATCAATAATGATATCACAAAGGTACCTAATGCATTCATTTATTTAAGATCATTTCTACATGTGCGTATGTGTGTGTGTTATGTTTTACCTTTTTGTGGAAAATAAAGAAATAAAGTTTACAAAATGAAGGAGGGTTTTTGTTTTGTTTTGTTTCAAAATGAAGGAATTTTGAAAATACTTTTAGAAGCCATCCTTGATGCAATCTCTTCGATTCAAGTATGGATTTATAATGCCAACGGCGCAGAAAAGTTGTTACATTTGTATCTGTAATATAGATAGCCCCAGGTCAGAACCGTATTTCTTCTTTAATCTTGGTGTTATAGTTGATTCTGGGAAGGTCATTAAATTATTTCTCTATGTAGAAATATTTCTACTGGATTAAAATTGTGTGATTTGCTGAGTGTTTACTATAGGCTAAATAGACAACTCACTTATCTTCGTTATGAAGACTGCAAACTATACCAGGACTTCATATTTTTGCTTTGCCTATTTTAAGAAACTTTCTTCTGTCCTCACTTTGACCTCTAAAAATTCAATAGCTTTTATTTCTCTCTCTCTCTCTCTTTTTTTTTGTTTTGTTTTGTTTTGTTTTGTTTTGTTTTGTTTTAGTTTCAGGCCACCAGTGAGGGTAATGTTACCACCAGTGACTTCCTTCATAATTAAAAAATAGTATGAAATGAAAGAAGAAAAATGTTAAATCAAGAAAGGGCAATTGAAAAGAAAGACTAAAAGGAAGGAATGGGGAGAAAATAGAAGGGACTGTGGACAGTCACTTCTAAATGGAAGAAGGATGACTTTTTTTTTTTTTTAATTTATGATAGTCACAGAGAGAGAAAGAGAGAGAGGCAGAGACACAGGCAGAGGGAGAAGCAGGCTCCGTGCACCGGGAGCCCGACGTGGGACTCGATCCCCGGTCTCCAGGATCGCGCCCTGGGCCAAACGCAGGCGCCAAACCGCTGCGCCACCCAGGGATCCCAAAGGATGACTTTCTAATGTGCAAAGACTGTGAGGTCATTTGTGTTTTAAATTGTTAAGTGGCAAAGTCTCTAGGCAAGGCTTTCTCCCAAGACAGATATAAGGTAATAAGATAAAGGAAACACATAAAGAAAAGGCCTTCTTGGTAAGGGAGAAGGGTCTACTACACAGTCAGGCTGGATGATATCTTTTAAAGAGATATGGATGGAAATTCCCACCCTATATGCCACTCTAGAGGCAGAAGTTATTTGCAGACATCATTTGAAAGGGGTAACAATATCTTGTTGCACCTCCTGCAGTACCTGAATTGAAGTAAAAAATGCTTTCTATCTGAAGCAACTAAGAACAAAAATAGAAAAGGCAAGAGTGACATTCAATCGGTGATCTCTAATCCAGTCCTTAGAGTTTATATTTTCCAGAGTGAACTTTGGGCAACTTCACATAGAAACAGGGAGTGTCGTTGCAGATTTACACATCGTCATTCATCTGGCAAATCTGGATGTCTGCTGTTGCAAAGTGGAAAATATGGGTAAGAGAACCAGGGGCAGAGAATATACGTAACTGAAACCGTTATATATATCACCTGAACTACTTGACTACAGCCAACACTGCCATGACGGTAAAGTGGAATGGTGTGTTACTACCACAGTGGTTTTACCAGAAACAATATAAAAATTCCAGAGTGAATCATTTTCTCACCTTCTGTACTCCTAAACTGAAGGATTTTTTTTTTCAAATATTGTTGTAAGAGAGATACCTGAACTAGATGAGAGGATCTAATGAATTTTAGTAATTATCTTCATATCCCAATTGAGTAGAGAAGTTAATTATAAGCATTATACTTGCCAATAGTCCAGGATCCTTAGTTAATTTCTTTTCTTTTTACCCCCAAATCAATTACTTCTAATTATTTAAAATTTAGGTTGTTTATTTTCAAACTTCCTTCCTAACAACTATTTTTTTCCCCCATTTTAAATTCCAATGTTCTGCTCCAGGTTGTTTTAAGAAATGCTAGGCTTGGTGATATGGATGGAACTGGAGGGCATTATGATAAGTGAAAGAAGTCAGTCAGAGAAAGACAAATACCATATGATTTCACTCATTTGTGGAATTTAAGAAACAAGACAGATGAACATAGAAGAAGGGAAAGAAAAATAAGATAAGATGAAAATAGAGAGTGAGGCAAACCATAAGAGACGTTGAACTCTAGGAAACAAACTGAGGGTTGCTGGAGGGGAGAGCGGTGGAGAGATGGGGTAACTGGGTGATGGGCATTAAGGAGGACACGTGATGTGATGAGCACTGGGCATTGTATGCAGTTAATGAATCACTAGATTCTACCCCTGAAACTAATACACTATATGATAACGAAATTGAATTTAAATAAAACTAAAAGAGAAAGAAATGCTATGTATTATGCTGGAACTTTCGACAGTTCTTCAGAACCACAGAGGGAAATACACCAAATGAAAATAAAAGTAAGGAGAGCACAAGAATAATTTGGATAATCAGAACTAACCATTCTTACATATCTATTACCTAAAGTTGTATTTCTTTTTTTGTATAATCTGTAAACTAGAGATAATGATACCTAGCTCCTAAAGTTAATGTAATGAATAATACATATCAAAAGACAAATGGTTAGCATTATGTCTTCCACAAAAAACAGTAGTTATTTTTATTCATTCTGTTACTTTATTTTTTAAAGATTTTATTTATTTGTGTGACAGTGACGGAGAGCTAAGCAGGCAGAGCAGCAAGCAGAGGGAGAGGGAGAAGCAGACTCACCACTACACAGGGAGTCCAATGTGGGGCTTCATCCCAGCCCCCCCCCTTCATGACCTGAGCTGAAGACAGAGGCTTAACTGACTGAGCCACTCAGGCGCCCCTCCTTCTGTTACTTCAGACTACTTAAAACAATCAATATATGTTTTCCTGAAAAATACCTTACAGGGAAAACATTGGAAAGTTGTGGAAGAGTTATATTTGAAAAATAGAATAGATAAATAAGATGACCAGGAACATTGGGAAACCAGTATTACTGTCTTATAAATGGACACATACAAATGTAGATATAGGTATATCCAATAAAACAAAATACAGAAGTGGTTTTATAACTGCCCTGTGGCACTCTGAGTGTTATTAATCTACAGGTACTTTTGATTCCTAACCACTTGGGCCATTTCTCCTTTTTATACTTACTATTTTCTTTTCTCCACAAACAAGCCCATATTCACAGATGTTTAGTTGGTCTCAGAACACTTCCATGAAACCTCAAACTGTCATTCTTTCCCTTGCTCTTGTGTCTCGCTCCTTTCTCCATTATGAATGTTCCCTTTTGAAGGTAATTTCTTCCTTATAATTTTGTTATCTATGACAATTCTATTACCTAGTGTCATAATCCCATCATGAAACAAAGGGAATATGATCAGAATACAAGAAAGGACAGGGAGATTTATGTTAACATTTTTGAAGAGTGCGTAGAGAAAGAAGATAATACTTTTCTTGGATATATTTCAAAAACATAACAACTTTATTCAGAGTGTTGAAAATTCTCTACATTGGCATTTACTTATAGTTGTCCCCAAGAATTTGAAAGTAAACAGTACAAACACAAAGGAGCTTCCTAAAAAATAAACTTTAAATTCTCATTCAATGAGCACCTTGGGAGTAAAATCCAATCAGGAAAGTGTGAAATGTAATGTGTGGTTAGGGAATAGAACCACCTTTTAATTACTGTTGACAGCTAGAGAATATAATCCTCACAACTAGTTAATTCCACTTTTTTGTGTGTGTGAAAACAACGTGACTTTATCACCTCAGAAACCAAAAATGATAGCATATAAGAATAGAGATCTATCTTTCATTTTGGCTTAAATAAAAACAAAAGCAAAGCATATCAGCTATGTTTCTTTGCAAATTAAAAAAAAGAAAACAGCACTTTTTTCTTATCCTTTCCAAATGCAAAACACTGATAACTATGAAAAAAGATATATAGAGAGAACATATACTGAAAATCTCTCAGAATAAGAGAGGAAGCTAAGACTGGGTTTTGCTTTTTTAAGATTTTTTTTAATTCATTTATTTGAAAGAGAGAAAGAGAGAGAGAGAGCATAAGCAGAGGGAGCAGCAGACAGAGGGAGCAGCAAACGTCCCGCTAAGCACGGAGCCTAACCTAAGGGCTCGATCCCAGGACCCAAGAATCATGATCTGAGCCGAAGGCAGATGCTTAACCAACTGAGCCACCCAGGTGCCCCTAAGCCAGGGTTTGTTGAGAAAAAGAAATGTTCTTGTCATGACAAGGTTAATGGGGAATCTTTCTTTAATTGGGCAGTGAGGAAAGACACTGAAGTCATAGCACACTTATTTAGTACATGTCATTGTCTCTGTCAAGATAAGTCATGCAGGAATGCCCATACACATGTGAACAATTAAATCATTTGAGAGAATTATTCCTAAAAGTCAAAAAATGATATTCCACATGATAATATGACAAAACCTACCTGAGCACAATTCTCAATAAAAAAAAATTGCAGACTCATTTCTCAGGTGATTAAAAGGAAGGACAGCTAAGTATTTCATTTAAATGCAGAAATGATTGATGGATAACGTTAAAGAGAAAGACACACTGTAGACAAAATTTATATATTTAAATTCAAAACTGTTATACTGCACTAGATTATTTCTTTCACATTTTTCCATAAAAATTACACTACAATTTTAGTGTATTCTGCATGTGTCTTTAATGGTAAATTTGTCTCTTTTGATTCTGAGTGTCCCTATATAACTTTCCCTGTCTATGTGCTTTTGCAATAACAGCATGGAGAAAGAAAGGCTGCTTTTCCAAAAAGGCAATATGGTCCTCTGCCCATGAATTCTCTTGAATTGTCTTTGATGCTAATATTATCTTTGTGACCTGTTTCCAGGTCATCCTTTCCAATTTATGTAACTCAGGATAAAATATAGTAATTTGGACTATTGAACCTTCTAGAAAGTGATTTTTCATTTCAAACAAAGCCACTTATTTGTTTATTTCCCATGACATACTATATTTGGCATATAGATGACACTAGTAAAGCAGTTATCAGTACGGAACTCAGTACTGGTAGGAGACAGAGAGCACAAATTAATGAAACACATAATTTTTGAGTATCTAAAATGGACCAAGTAACAATAGGTACAGAACATATGAAGATAAATGAGATACAGACCTTGGTATAATAGTACTTGCAGGATCATAAAAAGGAAAAGTTCCTATGCTGGAGATATGTAATATTTTATGAGAAAATAAGAGAGGGGGGTAATGAATTACCTGGTAAAAATATGAAAATAACATTAGAAGATGAACGTTTGAATTGGCTAATGGAGATGGATTTCAGCAGCTTAGGAAGAAAAGAAATATCAGCTTGAGCTTTGAGGCACATGTGCAGCTGCCAGACAGCCTCCCCAAAAAGTACCTTATGTTTTGAAATCAATGAGTTGTTCAGAAGAACTAAGAAGATAATGAAAATCAAGATATGGTGAATATCTATGGTGATATTTGTCCATCTATATTAGACTTCCATCGTTCTCTAACCTGCTATGCTCTGCAAGGGTTATATACTAATTCAATCAGTTCCTTTGTCTTCTAACTGCCTGTTGGGTTAGCTCAATGGAAAAATACTAGTGGGAGATCAAAGAAGGAAGGCAAATTAAGATTTTGATTTCAGAATATTTATTACCCTATCTCTAGATCTGTGAATAGGACAGTGACTGCATCCATCACACGAACATCATGCCACTCAGGCAGTCCTTGCTCTGCCTCCTGGTCCAGGAACTATACCCTCTTCCCATATTTTCAGCCTTTGGATGGCAAAGTACCTCACTGTTATTAGTCCCTGGAACTTCACTGTCTCTCATCCTTTCCCCTATACCCTGCCTACTCCTCTGGAAATAGCCCCTTTATAAATTTCTACTTAAACTAATTTTAGTATCCCATCTGTTTTTTTGCTGCAACTCAGACTGATATGCAAAATGAAAAGAGATTTAGATTTTTAGGGTGGGACTGTCTTAGGGAGTGATACAAAAAATTTTAGAAAACAGAAATTAACTGACAAACCAATACTATGGAGGAGTCAGGTCAACCAGGATTAAAAATCTGGCTAGGAAGAAAAGATGTGGGCTGTTAATGGCATTTTGTTCCTCTGAGACAGAAAGGAAATATATATATTGGGGAGGGGAGAACACGAAGTCAAAGAAGATCATGTTTGAAAGATTTGATTGTTCTGTTAAATAGACAAATAGACAGCATGGTAGTTTCTTACACATTGAGGAAGCAGACAATAGGTTCAGAAATTAAGGACAGTAATGATTTTGATTAGCAGTGGGAGAGAATTGATTATAGACAATGACACAGATTAATAATCAGCTGAGGTTGTAAATAATCCATAGATTAGTATGTGGTTTGTATGGCTTTGCCATTTTCTCTAGTAGTATCTTACAGGTGATGTTAGGATCTATCCATTGGAGCTGGGTGAGGGAGGAGAACAGGAAGAGAGCAAAGAAATGGAAAGGCTGGCAAAAGAGCAATAGAATTGTTTTACCATGTGATTCTGGTAACAAAAAAAATAAAGTTGAATGACAAGGATAGGAGGGAGCAGTTAAGGGTCTAAGTGTTTTAAGAGGTGAAATAAGGGGAATAATGATATTAAGGTAGAGAGAGTAGTCAGAGAGTGGTTGAAGCTTAAGATGTTCATTGTAAAGTAGTTGTGGGAATGCTAATGTCCTGGGGCTTTATAAAGAGTGGGGTGACTTTAGTAGACTAGAGCATAGGAAGTAAGAATGAAATAAATCTGTGAATGTCAAGAATTTGATGTCTGCAGATGACTTGGTCCAGTTTCAAACTTATAAGAAAGAGAGTAAGTGGGTGAAGAAGTGCTATAATAATATCAGCCCTGCCACATGTGTAGAACACTAAGTATGAGGGCACAGAAATATTCTGTGAAAGTCTTGGATAAGAACAAATGTCATGAGTCAAATTCAAGGCAAGGATTAAGTTTATGACAATAGAAAAATGTTTGTTTTTTATTATTTAAAACAGTTTTTAAAATATTTATTTATTGGGACACCTGGGTGTCTCAGCAGTTGAGCGTCTGCCTTGGGTTCAGGGCATGATTCCAGAGTCCCGGCATCTGACTTCCTGCATGGAGCCTGCTTAATTTTTTATTTTTTAAAAAAATGCTATCTATTAATTCATGAGAGACAGAGAGAGAGAGAGAGAGAGAGAGGCAGAGACAGAGAGAGGCAGAGTGAGAAGTCAGCTCCCTGAGGGCAGCATGATGTGGGATTCAATCCCAGGACTCCAGGATCACAACCTGAGTCAAAGGCAGACTCTCAACCACTGAGCCACGCAGGTGCCCCTAGAAAGTGTTTAGAGAGGAGAATATCTAAACTTTGAAGGGAGATGAATGGGTTGGGAATGGATCTAAATGATGAGGCCTGAGTGAAAAAGAATGACAGTCCTGAAGATAAAAGTCAACTAAACCTCAGCACTGAGTGAATATTCTATGTAAAATTCATGAAGGTGAGGAAACCCCTGCCCACTATATTAAGACACAGAATCATTACATTATCGCCATGGGCCCTGCTGATATCTATTCCTTTGAAGCTCCCCACTGCCCAAGAAATACCCATTCTTACCATGTGAGATTTGGCAAAGTAAATCGGCTGAGAAACCAATTAACATCTACTTTTATCAAATAGACATCACATTAAAAAATAATGGACATAATGTAAGAGAAAGATTCTCAAGAAAGATTCTCAAGATGGGACTCTTTCTCATCTCAAGAAATTACTACTACCAGACCACAGAAAAGTCAGTTTGGAGTTATACCTCAAATTTTATTTGGATTGATGAAATGCTGGCCATAGTGAACAACATAGTAAATAAATGGTCAAAATATTTGAATAAACTGCAGTTAGTGTCTTGCTACTATACATAGGGAACACCAGTAAAATAACAAAAATTTTAATACCAAATTTATTTAAAACCAAAAAAACTAGAATTTAATTTCCTATTCACTAAAAAAAAACTTCTGAAATAATTTCTGTTCTTCAAGTAGAAATAGAATTTTAGAGTATAATTCTACTTAATAACTAGAGCTGATATGTAGCCAAGTTTTATTTTAAAATCTGTAAGTGAAGAAGGAAATAAATGCTATAAAAAGTTTTTAAATATTTAAATTACTATACTTTAGTAACACTTTATGTGAATAAATTTGAATAGCCAATTAATAAGCCACACATATTCTAGAGAAGTGGATAACAATTTTGAATGTTTTTTAAAGTTGAAATGACAAATTTATGACAGTCCTGATATGGAAATTAGCAGGAAGAGGGTTATTTTACCTTGTTTCCTGATGTCATCAGTTTTCCCTCTGTTGTTAGAAAAATTCAGGTTTGTCTAATAGGGAGATGGGATTCTTCATTCTTACATAGCTCAGTATATCAGCCTTGTGTACCCTGACACCAAATAGCACCAGGTTTCTATTCCCTTCTTTTTATATACTGAAACATATTGATTTTTCTCTGTATTAAAAGAGAAGCCCAAGAGCAAGATCTTTAGAGACTTTGAAATAACATGAAATTGTATGTAAAGATACTGATTGACATTATAAGGCAAGGAAATTATATAAGTTTTCTGATCCTCAGTTTTCTTAGTAGTAAAATGAAAATAATGATTCCTACCTCAATGATTTGTTGGAAACAGAATGAGAATAAACTAATGAAAATATCTTCTGCAAGCTTGACACCTGTTAATAATTCATTAGTCATTATTGACTCTCTCCCCATTGTAAGATGGTTTAGGGAGAAAGTTACAGTCACACATGCTTGGCTCAATGTAAAGAACAAAAAAGCTAATCATGTTCTACTGCACTGAATTTAAATCTTGCCTTTATCATATGTCATTTGTGTAGCTTTGATATAAAGTTTAAGCTCTCTGAGGATAAATTTCCTCATCTGTAAAGTGAGAACAACAATATCCAGCTCACATTATCTTACAGAGGACTAAATGGGAAATCTATGTAAAGAACTAACACAATGCCTCTCATATATGAGGAATTCAAAGACTATTCATTTTTTTTTCCATCTGTCTCCTTTAAAATTGTGTATTGTTTTTTAAAGTGCTATAGCAACATACTTTGGAAGGAAATAAAAGCATTCTGTATGCTCATATATAGCTAGGATTTTTCAAAAAAATGAAACTATAGAGAACTGATTTTATGATACAGATTTATGTTAAAAGTTAAGACTGGTTAGAGCAAATATGTCAGCAGACCCGGATTCACCACTTCTTTGCCGCTAACATGCTGTGCAAACATAGACAAAATGACTAACCTCACTGTTGTGATGTCTATAATATAGCTACTTCAAAAGTTTGATTCAAGGACTGAATAAAATATTTTATTAAAATTCTTTACACAATGTCTGGCTTAGGATACATTATCTGAAAATATAAAACTTTATTATTCTGACAACATTCCAGTTTTCAAATGAAAATAAATGCCTTTGTAAAAAATAACTTCACTCATTTTTAAATTGGAAATATAAAAATAAAAATTGTGATGAAATATAAAAGAGCATAAGTCAAGTACAAAGCATGATTATAAAGTATCCTATTATTATAAGAATCATATATTTATAGCATAATAAAAATTATATCAGTGGAACTTCTCAATTGTCCCACCTACTTACCTAAGGAGATTTTTAAAAGGAGCTAAGAATAGGGTCTTAAAATCATCTCATGAATAAATACAAAGAACACTAAGCAGGGAAAGATGTACTAAGAGAAAGATATCCTGAAAAGAGCCAATGTCTAAATTTCATTAGTCTCTCATTGCCACAAATTGGATTAAGGCAGTATATAAAATAGTTTCTTACAAGAAATTTATTACAGGGTTTCCACCCTAGCCATTTTTAAAATAAAACCAAGTATCTCCATTTTCAACAAGGCAGATTAACAGGCAGAACATGTAGTTATATTCCTATCATGATTTCAACCCAGTATAAAAACCAAGGCTTTCTAAAAAGCGTTGCCTGGGGGATCCCTGGGTGGCTCAGCGGTTTAGCGCCTGCCTTTGGCCCAGGGCACGATCCTGGAGTCCCGGGATTGAGTCCCACGTCGGGCTCCTGCATGGAGCCTGCTTCTCCCTCCTCCTGTGTCTCTGCCTCTCTCTCTCTCTCTCTCTCTCTCTCTCTCTCTCATAAATAAATAAATAAACAAATCTTAAAAAATAGAAATAAATAAAAAATAAAAAGCGTTGCCTGTTCTGACAGTAAGGAACTTGTTGCTCAATTACCCCAAGGCAACTTTTTTTTTTTTTGAAAACAGTTGTTTTCAAGAACTGTTGCAATTTTTGGTACGTTGCCTTTTGGGGTACACATTTTAAGTGAAGCATATCTTCTATGTGTACCCCCAAAAGGCAACGTACCAAAACTGATGCATTTTGTTTTCAATTTCTCTTAAAATTCAATTTAGTGTAATAAATCATGAAGATTGGTAGTACATACACAAAGGAAAATTATAATTTGGAGGAAATACAAAACTACAAGGAGGATTAATCTCAATGTTTCATAAACTATCAAATTAAATAACAAATTAAATAACTGGAAATGCTTTATTTAGCCTTCTTAGAAATAATTCTGAACCAGATTGAAAACTATGCAATTATTTGCCTATAAATATATTTGCATAATATTTTATTTTTTAAAAATAAAACAATCATCATTTTATATCTCATTTTAGCAACTGGCTTCATGATGCCATATTAAGCAACCAATTTGTCCATATAAATGAAACAACATATGATCCCCAATTCATATGATGAACGTCAGTGCAAAATGATAAAATTATTTTTAGAAATCAAAACAAAATTCACAACGAAATCTTAATCCATGTTAGGAAATCTTCCTCTTGAAAATAATATAATTTATTCTGAAAGAAAATATTTACTCTTAGTATAATATTAGTATAATAAGTTAGACCTTCCATATATTTAGTGTTCTGTCATTTACTGGACAAAGTCCTTGAGCACTACTTTTGAATAACATGTTGGCAAGGTGAGAAGAAGGTAGAAAAGACTGGGAGACTCAAAACTGTTATACCTTGGAGCAAGTCACTATGCTTTTACGGGTCTAATTTTTCTCATCCGTTAAAGAAGAGTTTAGATCAATGATCCAAAAGTTTTCTGCAATCTCTGGAATTCTAGAAGTATTGTGTTTTATGAAACATAATGTAGTGAAAACATAACTTTAATACTAGCTCCTCTCATCATTTGAACAAACTTAGAAGAAATAACCTGCAATGCTTCTTCCACAGATACGTTTTGAGAACCAGAGGAACTAGCATGTATAATTATACACTATAAACTCAGATGCCTTACTACATTCACTTAGATGTTATTAACTGCTTTGTTCAATGTTTATGAATATTCACTGGCAAGTAGGAGAAGACATAAGAACAGTCAATGACTAGAGCAAAAGCCCAAATTGTCAGATTAAAGTAATATATCTTATTAAGTCAGCTATATTTTTTTTGAAATTGGGCAACATTTCCTAAAGTTTATTCAAAAAGAGAATAAATGACCTCAGAGAGTAAAGAACACATCTTTGAACTTGAACTAATACATTTTTTCAAAAACTATTTATTTATTTATTTATTTATTTATTTATTTATTTATTTAGAGAGAGAATTCCAAGTAGACTCTATGCCTAGTGCAGAGGAGCCCAATACCAGGCTTGATCTTATGACCCTAAGATCATTATTTGAGCCCAAATCAAGAGTCAGATGCTTAACTGACTGAGACACCCAGGAGCTCTTGGATCAATATATTTTCAAATAAAGTGCACACTCAAACATTCCATGATTTTGACATTTGAATAAAAAATATTTTTACTATAATTACATTCACGTGACCTCAGTTAACTTGCAAGAGCCCTAAGAGCAAGTTAGAAGTTATATTCCAAATAACAACCAAAAATAATTTCAACTGACTCGACCAAAATATGAAAGAACCTTGTTTCACTTAGACAAAATTACCTCATGTTTTTACAGATCATGGAAGTTTTGTGTTTTCAAAAAGATGAACTGAATAAGGAATGTTAAGTGGTGTATTTCTTTTAGTCTCAATTGACAAAGAGTAAGTTACTTTTAATTAGATATAGAAAAAACTGGCTTCAATATTATTTCAAAAAAATAAAAATTATTGTTTCAAGGCTGAATGACAAGTATATTCAATGAAACAACAAAAAACACAAACTTCAACCAAAATATATTCATGCCTTAATTCAATGACTTGATTTCATATTTTCTTAACTATTTATATGCTTTTGAATAAGCCTATTATTATATATCACATACTAAACAGCATATTCTTTCTGAATCAAATAAATATCTATATACACAGGAGTTCAGAAATTGCTTCATTTATTGTTTAAACTTCTAGTGTTTTTAAAATAATGAATTAATGTATTTTCATTCATAACTCCTGTGTTAGTGAACAGTTAAAAAAAAAACTATAATACTGTAATAGTGCCCCTTACAATCACCAACTATAAGTCTTGTTAACATCTCATAAATGGTTTCATAAGTTGGTATATATATTTCGTTATGTGGATAAGGGTATCATATCAATTTATTTTTATCAAATGGTAAAGTGGAATATATGCATATAAGCCATAATTACCCTATGCACCGTCAGGAGTTGTAGTAACTTAGTCATAGTCATTGCAGAGGCAGTATGTGATAATGATTTGGAGAGGCAGGCTCTAGAACCAGACAGACCTAAATTTTGAATACTGACTCCTTGATTAGCTGTAATCTAATGCAACCAAGTTTCAGTTTTCCAAGATTCACTTTCCTATCTATAAAATTGTCAGAGTAATATGACTCACTGCAAAGAATCTACCCAAAGATGAAGTGGTAAAATGAACAGGAGTGTCATGCTCCCAGTGCTGTCATTAAATGACGGCTACTGGTATTTGCATTTTTCCTTTGATGACATATAATTTGTAAGATATTTGCAGCTCTCATATCAGAAGACAAAAATGGGCTTATTCACTGTCAATGGAACACTCCACTTCTGCATTTTTGAGACACTAAAGTTTGAAAGTGCTATAGCTGTGAAAATGAATGCATACTTGGTACCTTCATATTCAGCCCCCCAAAATATAAGAAAGACAAAGTAATTTATTTATTTGAAAATCATATGGGAAAACTAATGGAACTATCATTATTTGTGTATTATCTAACTAGAGAAGCAAATTTCAAATTCTTGTTAATTACTGTGAATAATAAATTATTCTGGATGGTGAGGATATTCTTAAGCACAAAGAAAAATAAGTACAATGAAATGGAACCCAACTATTTCAAGCATCTAATTTTAAAATATAAAACGCCAGATTAAGAAAAAAAGTGATGATAAAAATAAATAGCTAAAAGACCATAGAATATTATTTACATATGTATTTTATTTAGTAGGGACTGCCACTGATTCTATGTTAAAACATTAATCTATGAAACTTCGGAGTATTTAAAGCTATAAGTTATTGTTCTAAATAGTAATAGATGCTTTATTTTCTTTGTCTGAATAAAATGATGGTTTGAATTTTTTAAAAATTCCAATTCGGGGGATCTCTGGGTGGCTCAGCGGTTTATGCCTGCCTTTGGCTCAGGGCGCGATCCTGGAGTCCCGGGATGGAGTCCCACATCGGGCTCCCTGCATGGAGCCTGCTTCTCCTTCTGCCTGTGTCTCTGCCTCTCTCTGTATCTCTCATGAATAAATAAAATATTAAAAAAATAAAATAAAAATAAAAATTCCAATTCAAGTAAAGAGAGAGAGGCTGGGATATTTTCTTTCTGGACTCATGAAACAAGAAATCCAATCTATACAACTAGTAATAAACCAAGTGAGATTTCTCTTCATGTCTTATGCCCATTTCATGATTGGATTGTTTGTTTCTTTGGTGTTGAGTTTGATAAGTTCTTTATAGATCTTGGATACTAGCCCTTTATCTGATATGTCATTTGTAAATATCTTCTCCCATTCTGTAGGTTGTCTTTGAGTTTTGTTGACTGTATCCTTTGCTGAAATGGGCAAAAGACATAAAGAGAAATCTCACAGAGGAAGACATAGACATGGCCAACATGCACATGAGAAAATGCTCTGCATCACTTGCCATCAGGGAAATACAAATCAAAACCACAATGAGATCCCACCTCACACCAGTGAGAATGGGGAAAATTAACAAGGAAGGAAACAACAAATGTTGGAGAGGATGCGGAGAAAAGGGAACCCTCTTACACTGTTGGTGGGAATGTGAACTGGTGCAGCCACTCTGGAAAACTGTGTGGAGGTTCCTCAAACAGTTAAAAATATACCTGCCCTACGACCCAGCAATTGCACTGTTGGGGATTTACCCCAAAGATACAAATGCAATGAAACGCCGGGACACCTGCACCCCGATGTTTATAGCAGCAATGGCCACGATAGCCAAACTGTGGAAGGAGCCTCGGTGTCCAACGAAAGATGAATGGATAAAGAAGATGTGGTTTATGTATACAATGGAATATTACTCAGCTATTAGAAATGACAAATACCCACCATTTGCTTCAACGTGGACGGAACTGGAGGGTATTATGCTGAGTGAAGTAAGCCAGTCGGAGAAGGACAAACATTATATGTTCTCATTCATTTGGAGAATATAAATAATAGTGAAAAGGAATATAAGGGAAGGGGGAAGAAATGTGTGGGAAATATCAGAAAGGGAGACAGAACGTAAAGACTGCTAACTCTGGGAAACGAACTAGGGGTGGTGGAAGGGGAGGAGGGTGGGGGGTGGGAGTGAATGGGTGACAGGCACTGGGGGTTATTCTGTATGTTAGTAAATTGAACACCAATAAAAAATAAATTAAAAAAAATAAAAATTAAATTAAATGAACAGAAAATAAATAAATAAATAAATAAACAAATAAATTAATTAATTAATTAAAAATAAATAAATAAATAAACCAAGTGAGAAAACTGATAGGGCAGTGGGGGAAAAAAAACACATAAAATTGGTGCACTCTATAATGACTCTGTTTCAGGAAGAGAAGAAAGAAAAATTGCCTAAAAAATTTCAAATAAAAAGCATGTTTGATAAAAACAGAAGACACATTAAAAGGGAAAAAAATATCCCACAACCCAACCTTACTGAGGTAATAAATACAAATAGTATAGAGGATTTCCTAGCTGCAGAAGGAAGGAAGGAAGGAAGGAAGGAAGGAAGGAAGGAAGGAAGGAAGGAAAGAAGGAAGCCACAGGAGTAACAACACTAAATTAAATCTTCAGTATGACTCTGTTTCCACAATATGATCTGAGTGCATTTTAAAAATCAAGCAATTCTAGAATAGTCTTCCATATTAATTGAACTTAATTCAAGTCTTTTTTAGTAGAGACACTCACTTTGTGTTATGAATTATTGTGAAAGCATTTGGGCAATTGAATGGGCTTTACTGTTCCATATAGACTAAATCACTCTTCTTATAAATAGGAAATTTAAAGCATAACTGCCAAGATGATTTCCATAACAGATATTTGAAGAAATGTGGGATTCAAATAAGTTCTATACAGTATAATAAAATTAGAGGATCTAAAAATAATGCTTCAGGAGTCTGATGATTGTGCTGTATTTAGGATTAAGATAAAATTAAATAATTTTTTTGTTTGTGTATTCATTTTTCCGACAGGTATTTATTGTGTCTCTATGACATGATGTAGACATAGATGAATATGTATCGATGAATAAGACATGACCTCTGCCTTAACAGAATTCAAAGAACAGTTAGACAGAAGCACATTAGAGTTTCACTGTTGTGCGGCAACAGTTCTAATAGTGGTACACACAACATGTAATGATAGAAGAGAGAGAAAGAGTGATTTGGAGACTCATCCAGGAGAGAAGAAAGGGAAAACATTTTAGGTCAAGAATTTAGTAAGGATGACACGTAAAAGCAATTGATTGGTAGAGTTTGAGAACTAAATAACAATTAAAACTCTTTTCTGAAGGAGCAGAATATCTACCTTTGCTTTTAACTAAAGAGTGCTAGGAAAATAAGCCCGAAGGAGAACCATTCCCGATGCTGCCACTCCATAAATCAGGATTATTCTGATTGCCAGAATAATCCAGAGGCCCTGAAGTTACAAGCATAAAGTGTATGCACACTTTAAATATAAGTATGAATAATCAGGCCAAAATACACGATAAAGACCAAAGATGCTTAGAACATTTACCTTTGGAATTTGGGGAAGCTGAGTGCTCTTAAGGGAATTCCAGGGAACAAATATGGAAGACAGTGTTATTCTGGTGCTGCCATGTCAGGTTGCCCTCTCTTCTTTTTATCCAATAAATTCTATAAGCCCCTGGTGTTTAAGCCATTTTGTTCTTATATCGTTTTGTTCCCTCCGCTAGTAGTTTTATTACTGACAGAAACACAGTATTTTTATTGGAACGGTATGCATGTTAGAATACATTAGTCACTGTATGGGAAGGCATGGTGGAAGAGATGGGCGTGTTATGTCTCTATTGAGACAACATAATTCCATTAGCAATTTCCGAACTGAGTTCTGTAAGATTATAATAGGTGCTTTACAATCATGACACAAAGAAATGCTAGCAATATTTTCCTCTATAGCGTACTTTAAATATGAGAAGGGAAAAAACTTATTCATATTTCTAAAGCTAGGCTTATTCCATAATGTTTATTCTTTTCAGTAATGTTTCCATTCTTGAAAAATTCTAGGATGTGGCCTGTAAAATCACCCAGTGCACTAACTTGTCACTTTTGTTCATTGATGTATCAGAAGCATTTACCAGCTAACTGGGAATCCATGTTGAAAATGAAAAGTAGAATCCAGTGCTTTTCAAAGTATAATAGAAACAGAAAAAAACAAAATTTGGACTATTTCATTGTGAAGATGATATAAGGAACTTTGTGTATGTTTTTTTAAAAGATTTTATTTATTTATTCATGAGAGACACACACACACAGAGGCAGAGACACAGGCAGAGGAAGAAGCAGGCTCCATTCTGGGAACCCAATGCGGGATTCGAACCTGGGTCTCCAGGATCATGCCCTGGGCCGAAGGCAGGCGCTAAACCACTAAGCCACCCAGGGATCCCCCCAGGAGTTTTGTTTTTAAAGAAAAAAATACATATAAGATGAAGCCCTGAATGATTTGAGAAGTACTCAAAATGTATTAATTCTAATTTTCCCACCTGCTACAAATCACTATAGAAAATGACACTTTTATATTATGCTGCAAAGATAATAAAATATACTTGAACATATATATATATTATATGCACACACATATGCAGATACATATAATGCTATAACTGATTTGTCAACCTCATGCTTAATATTAGTCTGAAATGTGATAGACATAGAATGATGTTTGCATTTTAAATGATATTTTTTTGAACTGAGAATAAACAAAAATGACATATGAGAGACATTTCTCTTTATCTTCATTACTTTGTACTTTTAGATAATGTTTTTCTATTTCTATTTCATTTGTTTTTAAAGTATAAATAATTGCTAAAATGAAATCATTTATTACATCTATGAATGTATGCATACCATTTTACTTCAAATTTGATTGATGTGTCCATTGTACCTCATGACTTGTTGATGACATTTGGGTACCTATCTTAATTTTTAAATTCTTCCATAATTGCTGTTTGGAAAACTGATCTAAGCAGCCAATGCATTTCTTTTCTAATCTTATAGCAAATGTCAGTAAAAAATACTTAACATTATTAAACAATTATATTGGATGGCATCTACTATTTTCAATAGGAATTCAAAATGTCTCTTACTAAAACCACCAGGCAACATAAGTGGGATCTGATTGCCATAACAATCTTGATATTTAAAGCATCAATTCCTTAGTTTAGGGTTAATCCTAGACACACCAATTTATATATCATATTTACTTTATATTACACCTCCTTCCAATCTATTATTAACAGAAGAAAAAAATAAATGTACTATCTCAGAAAACAAACTGTATTTTAAAGATCAATGGTTAATCAACCATGCTATCTCTATTTGGGAAATGAAACATTTTTACACAGTTTAAACAGTATTGTTAGGAGTTCATATCATTTCCAGTATACATCTGTGTGTCTGTGTGTGTGTATGTTATCTGCTTAGACCAGTGACCTGAAGGAAAAGAAAGAAACTTGGCATTTACAGCTGGTTTAGAATCTTGTTACCTCTTAATGGAATGGGATTTTGGACTGGTCAGTCGACCCTTCTGAGCCTCAAGCTTTATACTGTAAATGGAGTATTTTGTTTACAGGGCTCTTCTCTTAGCAATAACAGAATTTGCTTGGCACATCAGCGGCCTTTAGTTAATGAAGATTATTATAACAGTGGCTTCTGTGGTTGCTTACTCCCTGGGCTACTTTTGGGATTGAGGTCTTATTGCTATTCTTGTTTCTCTACTATACAACTTAAGCTTATATTAGCAAGGCTTAAAGCCTTTGGCATTGATTGTTGACAGTGCTAAAACAGCCAGCTGTCCTAGTTTGCTCAGGACTGAGGGGATTCCCAAGCTGCAGAACTTTCAATGCTAAAACTGGGAAACCTCCGGGCATACCAGAAGCGTTGGTCGCCCTATACTGACCACATAAGTTTCATCTTCCTTGTTCTTAACTATATTTAAGCCAGAAATTATACTTCCGAGCACCTTTGGGTATAAGTTGGTCCGTACGGTCCATGATTGGTCCATAGTTCTAGCCAATGCTATGATGTGAGCTCTTTTGAGGCAGGCAGTTAAGTATCCAATGTACTTACCCAATGTTCTTCCCTTGTATCACTGAAAGGTAACAAGAGACATGATGAGCTTAAAGACACATCACTAAACCACAGAATAGAGACAGTCTGGGATCCTGAATGACCTTGTGGAGGAAGGTTTTACAAATCTCATCAAAGCATAAAGTGAGAAATGAACTTTATCGTGTTTTAGTATATATGCTGCCAAAGTGAGCACTGAACTTGATTGTGTCGAATCATTGAGATTTTAGAGTTGTCTGCTACATTAGTTAGTGTACCCTAATTGGAAGATATAAATCATGATTATTAAATATTACTTTAGGGGCAGCCCCAGTGGCCCAGCAGTTGAGTGACGCCTTGGTCCCAGGGCGTGATCCTGGAGACCCCAGATTGAGTCCCATGTCAGGCTCCCTGCATGGAGCCTGCTTCTCTCTCTGCCTCTATCTCTGCCTCTGTGTGTGTGTGTGTGTCTCATGAATAAATAAATAAAATATAAAAAAATTACACTAAAGTAATATTGGAATTCAATGTGATTAGTTATTTGTTCTTGCCAATAAGAGATGGCACATATAAGAGTCTAGAAGGGCCATTCTCCATTAATAATAGGCTGTTCTAAGTTAAGCCACTCTAGCAACCCCAGCAACTTCAAATCATCCATGAGTTTATATACTGCGCTCAATGGGCTTAATGGGCAAGTAGTATCATTTCCTTCATTTTAGAGGATTATAATAGGAATTAGAGTCATCACTTATTTTCCTCTCATTTACATGAAGATAAATACCAAACCTAAGAATAAACTCACCACTTCTTATACCAAACTCCATGCTCTGCCATTAGGCTGTTTCCTTTACATATTTTATAATGGTGCCTACACACACACACACACACTGTAAAGCAATGACTATCGTGAGAACATATACATATTCATTTCAAGTAAAGATATCTATTATTGTCTGACTAGAATGTTGTAAGAAATTGCAAAAACTTCTAAGAGATTCTGACAAGTGTATTATGTACTCAAACATGGCCATTCTGAGACCATGCATTGACCACACACTATTTAGGTTTCTTTCTTTTTCTCCCTTCCTTCCTTTCTTTTTCTTTCTTTCTTTCTTTCTTTCTTTCTTTCTTTCTTTCTTTCTTTCTTTCTTTCTTTCTTTCTTTCTTTTTTTCTTCTTTCTTTCTTTTTTCTTCTTTCTTTCTCTTTCTTTCTTTCTTTCTTTCTTTCTTTCTTCTTTCTTTCTTTCTTCTTTCTTTCTTTCTTCTTTTTTTCTTCTTTCTTTCTTTCTTCTTTTCTTCCTGTTTCTTTTTTCTTTTTGGTTTTCTGATTCCCTTTCTTGAATGGTATTTATCCCAATCTGTAATGATAATCCTCTTTCAACAATCTCTAACTTGGATAAGAATAAAATAAAATCCTCAGGTTAAACAGGAGCACTGTTCCTCCTTGTCATGGAAACAAGTCTAAAATTTAAACACAGTAATACTGGATTTGAAATTAAGAGTTTATTTCACAGAGAGGTTTATTACATTCCTAACTTCTAAAAAAAGCTATAGAGGCAATTATAAGAGATTTTAAAATCATGACAAGGTAAGAAAAGCTATTTGAACACTTGGTTAGTGGAATCTTCTTGAATAAATAGAGAAAAATATGGAATTGAATTGTATTTAAAAATAAATATTGGGACACCTGGGTGGCTCAGCGCCTGCCTTTGGCTTGGGGGGTGAACCCACATTCCGGGGTTCGACTCCCACATCGGGTTCCCTGCATGGAGCCAGCTTCTCCCTCTGCCTGTGTCTCTGCCTCTCTCTCTCTCTCTGTGTGTCTCTAATGAATAGATGAAAAATCTTTAAAAGAATAAAAATAAAAATAAATATTTAGTGGCTAAAAAGAGCAACCCAGGAAACAACAGATTTTGGTGAGGATGCAGAGAAAGGGGAACCCTCTTGCACTGTTGGTGGGAATGCAAACTGGTACAGCCACTCTGAAAAACGGTGCAGATGTTCTTCAAAAAGTTAAAAATAGAGCTACCCTATGACACAGTAATTGTACTACTGGGTATTTACCCAAAGGATACAAAAATACTAACTTGAAGAGGTACATGCACTCCAAAGTTAATAGTAGCATTATCTCCAATAGCCAAATCATAGCAAGTGCCCAAATGTCCATTGACTGATGAATGCATAAAGAAGAGTAGTATACATATGTACACACACACACACACACACACACACACACACACACTGGAACTACTCAGCCATCAAAAAAAATGAAATCTTGCCATTTGCAATAATGTAGTTGGAGCTAGAGTGTATTG
This sequence comes from Canis aureus, assembly GCF_053574225.1. Classification (NCBI taxonomy): domain Eukaryota; kingdom Metazoa; phylum Chordata; class Mammalia; order Carnivora; family Canidae; genus Canis; species Canis aureus. The sequence continues at coordinate 7,556,354 of NC_135640.1, forward strand.
TGCTTAAGTGAAGTCAAAGCAGTCAGAGAAAGACAAGTACCATATGATTTCACTCAGGTGGAATTTAAGAAACAAAACAGACGAGCATAGAGAAAAAAAGAGAGAGAGGGAAGCAAACCGAAAGAGACTCTTAACTATAAGGAACAACTGAGGATTGATGGAGGGAGGTTGGTGGGGGGATGGGCTAAATGGGTGATAGGGATTAAGGAGGGCATTTGTGATGAGCACTGTATGTAAGTGATGAATCACTAAACTCTACACCTGAAACCAGTATTACCTTAACTAACTGGAATTAAACAAACAAACAAACAAAAAAACTTGAAATAAAAAAATTAACATTTAGCAAAATTATATTGGGATAAGAATTTTTTTTCCTGTGGTTGAAATGGAAACATTTCTTTTCCTGTGAAGAGTGGGAGAGAAACATTACAATGTACTGCTGGATCAGATCACAGTTTCAGCCTCATGCTTTGAGATGGGAATATTTTCGAAAATTCCATTCTTCGTGGGTTAGCTCAGTCAGTTTGCATCTGACTCTTGATTTCGGCTCATGTTGTGATCTTGGGGTCATGAGATCAAGCCCTGCTTAGGGCTTCTAAATCAGGGAGGAATTTGCTTGAGATTATTTCTCTCTCTGTCTCCCTCTGCCCCTCCCCCAGTTTGTGCACATGCACACTCTCTAAAATAAATTCTAAAAAATCTTTTAAAAAGTCTATTCTTCCTCCAACCTTATCTGTTGTGACCACAAAAGAAATTCAAAGTAATTTCAACTTTAATAGCTCTCCATACTATCACATTCCTTCTTCCTTTTGCCTGTGCTTTTTGAAACTGTGGTATAACTCCAGGAATTCCATTTATATACTAGTCACTCCTTTAAATCTATATATTTCATCTTCTTCCATTACTTCTTTATAAACTGCTTTCAGATAATTAGACGTCATGTCCTATTTTTTTTTAATTTGTCCACCTTCTAAAACTCTCTGTGGCATCACAAGTTGCTAATTGCCTGCTCCTTCAAATGCTCTAAATTTTAGATATATCATTTAAAAATTATTTCTTTGAATGCTCCATTACACTCTTTGGTGGGTCTCATTTATTGCCCCATACTCATCATAGACATAGTCCTTGAGCATGCCTCTTCACTCTACATTGTCTTTCACTCAACTGTCTTATCTATTTATATTCCTATTTACCCTACTTTTACTTCTGTTCAAAACTATAGTCTGTGGCTCTAGTTCTAAGTTTTTTCTTGACATACTGATTGACAGTTGTTTACTTGGGTTTAAAAGGCACAAAGGAGGGTACTGAATCCTGCATCTGTTGGACTGAAATTCAACTTCATAATTACATCCCAATAAGCCAGCTTCTCTCCTTATTTCCCTCTTTTCTAATTGTCCCAATTGTTTAGAGATGTTTGGATTATATATATATATATATATATATATATATATATATATAATGGATAATAATAAAATAAAATCCTCAGGTTAAACAGGACCACTGTTTACATAGTAAAAAAACACATTTATCCAAGTAATTAGTGTATCCACATATTTCTCACTTTACCTTCCTTCTTCCCATTCTCACCGGGAATATGCTGTTAGGCCCTTATTGTACTATACTGATAACATAGGAGTAAATCTGCTCTGCTAACAGTTACTTTATATCCTTCTAGACTTCTTTGCCTAATGAATTTTCACCTATCTTTTCCTATTATAATTCATTCTGATATATGCTCCTAGATTAATCTAAGCTCATATCTGCTCCAGCCTCTCTTGTTCAAAATTTATCTCTATTTTCTCCCAAATTAAGTATTAACTTCTCAAACTAGTGTTTAAAATCATCCCCAATACCCCAATACTCTCAGAGATGTCTTTGTAATCATATCCTATCTACTTGGCAAGTTCCGGTCAAGCGAGACAATTGCTTAATCCCCATATAGGTTCTAGACCTTCCCACTACTGCTGGGTCTACAGTCTTCACCTGGGAAACTCCATTTTAGTTCATTCCTTTGGAAATCTTAATCATCCTTTAAGATCTCCCTCAAAGGATATTTAATGCATATTTTTTCCTCCCCTTGCCAAAGGCAATTTGAAAACCTTTTTCCTTGAAGTAACAAAGCACTTTCTTTGCACTTACTTCCCTTATGATATGTATGTTACTTCAATCAAATAATGAATCTTCCCATGAACTTGTTTTTCCCTAAGAATTGAAAGGTTCTTGTGGGCAGGCATTGTAATAATCATCCTTGTATTCCTCAAGAGCTTAGCATAATACCTTACTCTCAAAAAAATTTATAAAGAAGAGCATTCAAGGTAAGATACTGTTTTAGAAATAGTTGAAATGCCAAAGTGTCTAAATATATACGCTTGAGAGTATATATGGGGCTGATTGGGACGCAGTTAAAACTTGCATGGAGTTAGATAATCATGAATCAAATTCATTCTGAGGAAGTATCTTATGATGGTATGTACGTTTTTAGCTAGTGAAAAATAACGAAATAAAATTTTAGTAAATTATAACTTGCCAACGTAGTTTTCAACAGTGCCGTGGATTTCCAATGCACAGTTCAACCATACTCTCAAATATTTTTTTCTGGCTTAAGTAAGACGATATAAAGGTACATAAAATTACATCTCTCTCTCTCATATATGTGTGTGTATTTTTATGTATATATGCATGTATATATATAGTGAAATATAAAAATGCAGTGTGCTGATAAAAGACTTTTAAAAATAAAGTATCAAACTGTAAAACTTTCTCTATGAAAAATTGCAGAAGATGATTTTGTGTTTCTGAGAAGTAAACATAAAAAGAAATAAAACATGCTAAGCAGGCCCCCAAATGTCTAGTAGCCACATCTTAACATAGACATTTCCAGATTGTACTACAGTTGTCCTGTGTGACTGGTAGCATACGGCTGAAGTGATAGTGTGTCATTTCCAAGATTAACTTGTAAAGACAATGGCTTCCACCTCATACATGCTCATTCTTTTTGGCTCTGAGAGAAGCAAGCTAATATGTTGTAAGTAGTCCTGAGTAAAGTCTTCATGACCAGGAATTGAAGCTTGCAGCCAAACATCAGTGAAGACAAACTGAAGTCTTCCATCAACCATGTGAATAGGCTTGTAAGCACCACTTGACCCTTGAGATGACTGTAGTGTTTGCAACCATGTGTGAGTCTCTGAATCAAAAACAGCCAGCAAACATGCACCCAGACCACTGACCCTCAGAAACTAAGTAAGTAAATATTTTGGGATACTTTCTTATGCAGCAACAGGTAATTACATAGAATACATAGATAGTAAAAACTTTGCCATTAAGCCTATTTATAATGAAAGTAATAATGTATATCTTAAAAAGATTTTGTTGCCTACAAATTTAATTTACTATCTTAATGAAACAACTTCAAAATAAACATTTATGTGAGAAGAATTTAGTCTTTATTAAATAAAAGCAATTACAACCCCTTACTTCTGAAGATCTGACTTCTTGGCTCTCATAAAACCATAACAATCATGGGTTATTTTTCTTTTCCTTTAAAATAAAATGTTTTGGGGGTGTTTAGGTGGCTCAGTGTGTTGGGCATCTGCCTTTGGCTCAGATCATGATCCTGGAGTTCTCCTGAGTTGGGCCTCATGTCTGGCTCCCTGCTCAGCTGTCCCCTGCTTCTTTCTCTCCCTCTGCCCCTTCCCTGCTTGTGTTCTCTCTGGCTCATGCCCTCAAATAAATAAAATCTTTAAAAAAATAATAAAATAAAATGTTTGAGGCTTCCTCTGGTCATGCTATCACAGTCTATGCAGTACACTGAACACTGGGCCACTCTGCCTCACTGAGGGAAATAATTGAACGTGGGCAAAGGAGATGCTAAGAAACCAAGAGGCAAAATGTCACCATATACGCTAATTATGCCAACCTGCTGAGAGGAGCACTTCTCAGCTTTGGTCAGCTTCTCTGAGTGTCCTAAGGAGTGTTTGGAGAGGCAGAAGACTGACTGTTGAAGAGAAAGGAAAATGCCAGAGACTCCGCAAAGGCAGACAAGGCCCGTTCTTTAAGAGGATGAAAATTTAACATCTTCTGTGAAAGGGAAATGAAAAAGAAGTCCAAGGAACCCAATACCCCCAAGAGGCCTCTTTAGGTCTTTTTCTTGTTTTGTTTTGAATATCACCCCCAAAACAAAGGGGAACATCCGGCCCATCCATGGGTGGCGTGGTAGAGGAACTGGGAGGGACGCAGAGTGACAGGTGCAAAGGCCCAGTGGCCTCCTGGGAGAAGGCTGTTAGGCTTGGGGGACAATAAGAGGAGGACGCTGCTGCAACGGAGCTGAAGGAAAGCCTGATGTGGCAAAATAGGGAGTGGTGGAGGCTGCGAAAAGCTAGAAAAAAGAAGGAAGATGAGAAAGATGAAGAGGATGAAGAACGAAGATAAAGAAGGTAAAAATGAAGAAGATGATGATGAATTAGTTGATTCTAGTGCAGTCTTTGTTTTCTAGTCTGTAAAGCATTTAACCCCCCAGTACACAACTCATTCCTTTTAAAGAAAAATGAAATGTAGGTTGTGTAGAAGATTGGTTTTTAAACTGTACAGGGTCTTTTTTTGTGTGTAGTTAACACCCTAGGGAATGTGTCTTTAGAGAGCCCTGTCCTGGGGGTATTTTCAGTGGCTGCTAACCTTGCCTGGGACAGTGTGGGGGTTTCAAACTGATGTGGGAATTTAAAGCAGGTTCTTGTTGGTGCACAGCACAAATAATTTGTATATGGGGATGGAAGTTTTTCCATCACTTGTTTCTGATGCAACTTACACAAAAATAATTGTTCTGTTACCTGAATACCACTCTATAATTGAAAAAAAAAAAAAAGGTGCAGCTGTTTTGTTGACATTCTGAATGCTTCTAAGTAAATACAATTTTTCTATTAGCAAAAATAAGAAAATAAAATAAAATAAAAGTTTTAAGGATTTGGTTCTATTCACTCCAGTGTTTCTCAAAATAAGGATTCCAGGTAAGTTTCAACGTCTAGGTGAAGATCAGAAATACAAAATTTTCAGCAGCTCTTTGGGCATAACAGGAGTGAGCCACAGGTCACACAAAAAAAGATAAAATAGATTCTTCTTCCCAGATTCCTTTCTTGTGTTTTCTTGAACCCAGTTTTTAGATTTGCTACAGGCCAACAACAGACTATAGATATTCCTTTTCCATGACTCTATGAATCTTATTATTATTATTTTTTCCTAGTACTCTTACAGGAATCCTCTCACCATGGGTCAGATCACAGAATGTTAAAAATTCATGTGTTAATAAATTTTATATAAATTAATATTATGATAAACCCATCACTATGGCAAGGGTTTACATTTAAAAATGCTTAGAAAACTAAAAAGCACTTTACATTTAATTTTAATCTTCAAAATTTTATATTTTTGCTAGTGAGATACCAATGGAAAACAGAACAAATGTATATTATATATCAAAGAAATAAATCTTGTTACTTTTTTGTCCTGCAGCAATGGAAATAATTGGCTCCATCAATCTAAATGATGCTATAATACTGGGATTTTATTAATAAGGTCAATATCAGATGATTTACAATTTGTATTATATAAAAATAAAATTCAACTGAATTCATTATATATAATATTTCACTTTTATAAATATGGAATAACTTCTCTAGAAGACAAGCTTTTTGTATTATTTTTACACTTTATGTAAGTACATATAAAATGTTTAAATGGCTGTATATTTTCTTAATTGAATCCTTTAAATATTGTAGAATATTTCATATGACTGCCTAATATATTTTAAATAAACATGAATCTCTTGCATTGTAAAGAATATATTATAAAGATAAATATATATATTAAAACTTCACATATGCTATTTGTATTGTAGGAAATAAGTATCTTAGGCTCATGAAATAATTAATGATAACAAACATTTTAGAAATAAATGTTAGATCCTATTAGGAAAAAAAAAATGTTAGATCCTTTTGAAAAGAGTGAAATACAGTATAAAGATACCGGAAAAGCCTTCACATTTACTACAGGAAATATGCCATAAATGCCGTTGGAGCCCAAGTACCCATTAACCACCATCATTTCTGAAAGTTGACTATAACAAAGATAGATGTAACAATATTTTCATGCTTTGCATCCAAATTATCCATAATTAAGTCATGCCTGAAAAATGACTTTTAATATTTCTCCCTCTAAAAGATGAAGAAAAACATGCTCTTTGCCATTATATTTCAATAGCTAAACTCTTCTCTTTAGTAGAGTTTAGATCAGAAGTCTTATCATTAATTTAATCTTTTACAGCTGAATATATTCTACACGTAAACAGTATTTCTGCTCAACACAAGCATGTGTCAGGCTTCCATACATTTAAAATTCTCTATGTTCCTTCTCTGATAGTCAGAGGATGGCTACTTCTATTTAATCTTTGGGGGGAAAAAACGTTTATTTTTGTTTGTTTTTTGTATATCTTCTAAAATAAATTACTATATTCTGCAACATACTACATAGAATTCATATGTTCATTATTGTTTTAAAGGTATACAATTATTTCTGATGCTATATGTAATTTCACACTCAAGAAGGTTAATCTTATTCCATAATTAATTCTGAAATTTGTGCAATAAAAATTTTACATTAAAATCCTGCCTATAAGCAGGGATCCCTGGGTGGCTCAGCGGTTTGGAGCCTGTCTTTGACCCAGGGCATGATCCTGGAGTTGCGGAATCGAGTCCCACATCAGGCTTCCTGCATGGAACCTGCTTCTCCTCTGTGTCTCTGCCTCTCTCTCTCTCTCCATCTGTGTCCCTCATGAATAAATAAATAAAATCTTTAAAAGTAAATAAATAAAATCCTGCCTATAAGCAAACCATAGCTGGACATCTTATGCCAATAAATTAAAAGTATATTATTTGAATAAAACATCTTGCTTTTAAATGGTGTGAGGAGCAAAGAGATAGACACACACACCTTATAGACTACAACAATAGATAAATCAGGTAGATTGGTAGCTTATGCTGCAGGTCAGAATATGAAAGCAAAAAATGGCACGAACAGTGATTTTCAAAAACTGAAGAAGAAAAATGTTTCAGGAAGCTTATAAGAAAATCCTCTCAATATTTCACAATGTCCATTGTAATATGAATTAGCTAGTGCATTTAGAAAGAAAGAAATCATCAACTATCTAAGACACATAAAACGGTCTTTAAATACCTGCCACAGGAAAGGAGAAAGGTCAAAGTCAATCCTAAGCAAGGAGTCTTCACTATATATAAAGATTTTCTTTTCTTTTTATTCTCAGGCAAATTTAATGCCAAGAATTGATAGAGTTCTAAGTGTTTGGAATCAGGATGTATGTTATTTTACTTCACCTGCAATGTCAGTAATAGAATCGGGTAATTTTAGAGGAAGAAGTACTCTTAGCCCTTAACATGGTTCCAGGTGGCTTAGGTTATTCTGTTCCTTTTATAGTGCTGGTAACTTGTGTAAAATAAAATATAGAATATTGGTATTCCTCGATTATGCATTGTTTACTTTATCAAGCATCCTGTTAGGTTCTGGTTTTCTTAAGTTGGTTTAACCTCATTTTTGTGCTATCTTCATGTCATATCCTTTTTTAGGGGGGTGATAAATTTACAACTCTGAAGTGATAATATATTGAGATGCTGCGCTGTTTTAAATACAAGTTCTAGGGCAGCCCAGGTGGCTCAGCGGTTTAGCGCCACCTTCAGCCCAGGGCCTGATCCTGGAGACCCGGCATTGAGTCCCACTCAAGCTCCCTGCAGGGAGCCTGCTTCTCCCTCTGCCTGTGTCTCTGCCTCTTTCTCTCTCTCTCTGTGTCTCTCATGAATAAATAAATAAAATCTTTAAAAAAAGTAAATACAAATTCTACTCATTACTCAACTTTCACTAACACCTAAAACTCTATAGTGATGTTTACGTTTTAAAGAGGATTCTCAGGGCACCTGCTTGGTGCACTCAGTTAAGTGCATGGCTCCTGGTTTCAGCTCAGGTAATGACTTCAGGGTCATGAGATCAAACTCCGTGAGAGGCTCTGTGCTTAGCACAGAGTCTGCTGAAGATTCTCTCTCCCTCTCTCTCTGTTCCTCCTCCACTCTCACATAAATAAATCTAACGTGTCTGTAAAAAAAATCATTAAAAAATTAAGAGAATTTTTAATTACTTTCTTCAAAATCCCTGTTGGGATAGACTCTGTTTACCAACATAATGAGAAGTTCTCCATAAAGAAAAGTGTAACTCTTAAGTTTTCTTTTGTTGAGGGTCAACAGCTCACTCTGTGACCCTTTGGGGGTTGAAATAATGAATATAGTAGCTTTTAACATTGACCAGACAATGAATTGTATACCTTCAAAATTAAAATATTAGGCCCAAGAATTGGTATTTAGACAGCAGATGGGTATTAAGGAGAGCACTTACTGTAATGAGCACTGGGTGTTGTAAGTTCAAGTGTACATCTGAAACCAATATTACACTGTTGTTAACTGGCTGGAATGTGAATAGAACAACAACAACAACAACAACAAAAACCCAAAATGAAATAAATAAAGTGATTGGAATCCCATCATCTGGCTCTGTCTTACTTTACACATGATCAGAAAGGTTTAAGTGAATTACCCAAGCTGCACATTCAGGTAGTTATAATTCTGAAATTAGAACCTGGGGCTTCTGACTTCTCTTGAGCTGTAACTTCAATAGGTCCATCATTTAGATAAAATCTATCTTCCAGGGAAGCCCCGGTGGCTCAGTGGTTTAGTGCTGCCTTTGGCCCAGGGCGTGATCCTGGAGACCTGAGATCGAGTCCCATGTCAGGCTCCCTGAATGGAGCCTGCTACTCCTTCTGCCTGTGTCTCTGCCTCTCTCTGTGTGTGTCTCTCAGGAATGAATGAATAAATAAAAATCTTTAAAAAAAATCTGTCTTCCACTTAGATCCCATCACTCACAGATAATTTGTATATATTGTTCTCTATTAATCTTTGGAAATCACTTCCATTTCTAGGGGTCTGCATAAGCAGGGAGGGATTAAAAATATCAGACTAGAGAAGCCCTGGAAGCCCACATACTGGAAGAAATGCCAGTTCTTAGGAGAGAAACTTTAGGCCCACTTATTCTCAACCTTTCTGAGTAATCTACATTCTGAGATGAAGCCCTGGCCTAAAATGTTCCTGACATCTAGGTCTAATTCAATCTTGCAGATACACTAGAAACATTGATACAAGCAATGAAAACTAGAACTATGGGGATCCCAACAACAAATTTCACCCACTTTATATTCTTTTCCCTTGATCTCAATATACTACCTTCCTTGCTCTTTTTCCTGCTACCCTTTCTCTAAAATGCAGAAGAAATTCATTATTATCTATAGCTCATTCAGGCTTATCTCTATTCTACAAGTACAGAGATGGAAAACATGAGCCTAAGCCTACTCTTCTTGGCATCTTCCAAAAAAAAAAAAAAAAAGCATTTTGTTCTATATATATATACTAATATATATAGAACAAAATGCTTTAATCATCTTTAACTCCTTATGTTTCCATTTTCAACTCCTGAAGTCAATTAATTATTGTCTCTTATTGTTATCGTGTAGGTCCTTAGGTCCTTTTTTTCCTTTTGATTTCTACATCGGTCTTTTCTCTGCCCCCACTTCTCTATATTTTTTTTCTTCTATTTGATATAATGAAAAATCCACCTTTAGAACTTCCCGATGAAGTTTAAAACAGTGTCAGGCAATAAGACTCTGAGAATAAGTAGGCCTAGTGTGCAGCTGAGCAGGAAGCATCCTGACAATTATAACCAGATATGGAAAGCAAAGATAAAATATAAGGTAATTCAACATCCAACTGAAAATTGAATGAATGTGTTGCCATCAAATGAGACCATTATCTACCTGGGAATAAAGTGTATATGCTCCTCTTCCACATTTGCATTCTTGAAATAAAATAAAAACAAAATGCACGTTTTTATAATATACATAAGAAGTAATAGAAAAATTCTCACATGAATACTTATGGCTAGGAATTAGCTAAGGGGTCTCATCATATTGCATCATTAAAAACTAACAAGTAAACTCTGGAGTTGGTATTGCCTGCAAACACAATTTAGCACCAGTGGCAGTGTCTTGAGTACCTGAACCAGCTGATCTCAGAAGCAAGGATTTTTCCCAGGCTCAGTCCTCTCAGACAGCTACATAGAAATATTGATCTGTTCTGAAATTTCCTGGAATATCCAACCCTACTTCCACATTCCCAGAAATTCTACACTTCCATTATCTTGTTTGATAAAGCCAGCCAGACCGGTGACCACTGCCAGGTCCTTCAGTTTCCAGTTCTTACCAGAAGTATTCTCCTAACACAGAGCTGTCATTTCACTCCCTTGATGTCAATCAACATCATTGATGGTTAGACAATGAACACCAACCAAATACATGAGGATTCCATATGAGATACCGACAATACTGCCAGCCTCACCTCTAGGCACACATGCTATGTTCTATTGCCAGATTTAAGAACTTGATGGTCTTTTGGGGGTTTGTGTTCGGGACTTTTCAATGGCTACTCTCTATGTTCTCTAGTTAGTTAATTTTAACACATTATTTTAGTACGTACTTAAAATGTCACATTCTATGTAAAGCATTCCTTCCCTCAGAGAAATTGAAAATCTACATCCTTTGATCATTTCTATTCTAGTACTATCACATTTAAATTTAATAATTTCCTTATTACACATGAGACCAGTGGTTGGTTGATAAATTTTGTACATTAGCCCCTATATGACCCTCTGTTTTTGTAAGCAATTTTTATATTACCATTGTCGTACTCATTTGTTTCCATATTGTCTATGGATGCTTTTATGCAACAGTGGCAATGCTGAGGAGTCGCCACAGAACCTACGATATATAATACAATCCTGAAATATTCATTATCTGACCCTGTTCAGGAAAAGCTTGCTGAGCTCTGCACCAGAGTTGGACGTTCTGAAATAAGATATGCTGTGCCATATTCATCTTTCCATATCCATAAGCTCACAAACTACTTGAGTAGGGGTTAAAAATTCTTGTTAAATGAATGGATTTCTCTTGACCTTCTTTCATATTTCTTACTATTTTATTTATGCTTCTCTCCTTTACAGAAGACATTGTCAAAAGGAAATTGAATGATTTTAGTGCTCTAATATATAGCCAGCACTAATTATATGTACAGTAAATATGCAGAAAGAGTGAATTTGATTAAACTTTCAAATCTAAGCAACATGTTATTGGACACTAATTGGCAGATGAAAAATATTTTAAGGGATAGTTGATGCAAGGATGTAGGATGGCCAAGATGAAGTAATAGAAATTAAGCTGCTAACTTCAGAAACACTGGAAGACATTCGTATATTTAAACAAAGTAGACAAATTAAAATAGTGGCGTTTGTGACTTCCTTTTTATATTTCATCTTTTTAATTATAAGTTCTTTAGAACTATTAGTAATTATAATTCATTAATAAAAATTACTCATTACTAACTTTGAAATATAGTGGTGAAGATCAGATTATGTATCTTAATGTACACATATTAGCCTGGCATTCAGTAAATATTATTGTCACCCTCTGCAAAAGTTAATCAAACTAAGGACAACTAAACCAGGCATTTCCATCCTTGACCATGTTCCTGGCATGTGTTATGAAGATACATCCTGCGATCTATGCATAGGAATTACATTTCAAAAAGCTAGACTTCAAGAAATTTCATTTTTTTCTCCAAGCTAGAATCCGTCATATGTTTAACTCTAATTCAGAGAAAAACATTTCAAACCTTATCTTTATTTTTTCACATACCACTAGGAAAAAAAAAAAGAGAGAGAGAGAGAGAGACCCTTTTGATGTTTTTCTCCAGGTTTGCAGACATTCTATCTGACAGTGAATGTGATCTAAGGTTGTGTGGCTCAAAAGCCAAGGTAGTTTCCAAAGTGCTTTCCCCACTGGGCACACACAAAATATGCCCTTTGATTATAATCTTCAGCCTTTTTTTCAAGACTAGTTTCTGTTCATAACTCTTTGGGGCTTAGAGTCAACTCAGGTTTGTTTTTAAGCAAAGAATATTTCTTAAAGCTGCATGCAAGGTTGATAGGCCGGCGGTTTCGATTTCAGTTTTCCAACTATGCCACATTGTTTGCATCTGTGTTTCAGCAAAGCCTTAAAAGCATTTCTTTTCCTGTGGCTGTTTGCAATTACCTCTGCTGGCCATACATCTATACATACTAGTAGGAGAGCATTCTCTTCGGTATTTATTAATAGAGCTGCAATTAGAATTAATGTTAGACTCTTAGTTAAAATCCCAGAAGAAAATAACTTAATGGTAAAGTCATAATTGTATCCCATTTTAACTTGAGAAATTAAAAATTTGTTGCTAATCCACTTCGAGTTGGTAACTGAAAAATAGAACGTACTATTCCATTAAGAAAGACAGAAAAATAATAGCAACCTCAACCAAGACCTAATCCAAATCAGTTTAATGAATGTCAGACATCTATATATATATTTAATAGCTATATATATTTTTTAGAACTTAGAATAATTTGGGGTTTTTTTGGTAAAATAACTCATGTTAAGCATCTCTGGACTTCACATTCACAGACAATGCTACTGGCTCATCATTATGAATGTGTAAGATGCTGTTATTCCAAATATCTAGTATATTTGTTCTGGGTTATCACCATATGATTTGGTCTTCTTGTCCATGACCCATGGTAAAACTAATTATATCTATTAAAAAAAAGAGAGACCAAAGGGAAAAAATTTCCAGAGTATGTAATAAAGTTAAAGATCTACTCCTTCCACCAAATATACTGAAATTAAAGTATTATGGTTTTAATTCTATTAGCCATGTTCCAAAAGGCAAACTACAGCCAGAGACCGATGTGCCTCCTTTTGTAAATAAAGTTTTATTGGAACACAGCCACATCCACTCATTTACATTTGTCTGTGGCTGCTTTCCAGCTACAACAGCAGTGTTGAGTAGCTTTGACAGAAACTATAAGGCCAAGAAGCCTAAATATTTACTAAAAGCCCTTAAGAAGTTTTCTGACTGATTCTCCAGAATATTAGAATCTGAGACGATGGTCTCAAGTCAGTTCTACTGTCTTTGAATACCAAGAGCACTGGAAATAAAGATAATCCAGATATTTATTCCAGGGGCTATAAATTTACCACTGACATAAAATGTTTTGCATGACCTTAGGCCAACATGTTTTCTGACCTTCAGACCAGAGCACTCAACTGCTCACTGGCCACTTCAACTTGGACATAACAAGTTACCAAATTCTTTTACTTCTCTCAGACTTTATTAGTCTTATCCACCCTGTAATGGATACTCCAAATTGCTTCCAGGGAAAGCTTTATTTTTTTATTTTATTTTTTTATTATTTTTTATTTTTTTTCATTTATTTATGATAGTCACAGAGAGAGAGAGAGAGAGGCAGAGACATAGGCAGAGGGAGAAGCAGGCTCCATGCACCGGGAGCCTGATGTGGGATTCGATCCCGGGTCTCCAGGATCGCACCCTGGGCCAAAGGCAGGCGCTAAACCAGTGTGCCACCCAGGGATCCCCCAGGGAAAGCTTTAAAAGACAAAATTGACCATGTATATATTTGAAGTTCGTAAAATCTGTAAGCACCATTTCATATTCTTTAAGATAAAATCAAGCTACTTACAAAGGCTTAAGATCCATGAGATGGATCAAATCTTGGGTCCAACTAATTGATAAACTGTTTATGTGAAATTCGTCCCTTGGCTCATGGACTTCAAGTAGTTGCCCATTGAACATTGGCTCTGCCAATGTTCACTCATCCAAAGCACCAACTGAGATATTAGCCTACCAATAAAACGACCTTAATTTACCTTGACCCATAGGTTAGGTACCACATATGTACCTCAGAAAGATCCTGCTAGCCTTATCGTGACTGTATGACTTTATACCGTAATTGTTTTTCTTTATTTTTCTCCAAGTTATTTAAAGGATAAGCTTCTTGAGGATACGGCCTTAATTGATTTTGGTTTCCATTTTCTAAGTGCTTAAAACAAATAAAATACTTACTGAGTATTAAATGAACAGAGTACTGAGTCTTTGGTGAGACTCAAAAGCCTAGTAGAAAATGATTCTAGGGACACCTGGAACCACCTCAACCACCTCAGTTGGTTAAGCATCAGGGTCCTGGGATCAAGCCTTTCACTCTCCCTCTCCTTCTCTCTGTGCTCTGCCTGCTTGTGAGCTCTCTCTCTCACTCTTTCTGTCAAATAAATAAATAAAATCTTAAAAAGAAAAGAATTCTAGAAAGAATGTGTGGTGGAACAAGAAAAGGCTATTTGTGTGATACTAATGCTAATTAACAAAACACTGTACCTTCATTCCTTCTTCTACAACAAGAACTCTAAGTAGTTCAGACAATTTTTGAAAAAAAAATGAATAAAGAACACTGACCAACTTAAAAAAAATCCTAACTTCTTCATATTGTCAGCAATCAATAATTTAACTACATAAGATATTGTGTTACCACAATATTCCTACTCTGTATAAGAAGGGCAACTGGCAACTTAACTGCTTCCTTAAAAGTTTATGAACTGAAAAAATATTTTATCCTATTTGCAAATATTATTAATATGGTTACTATAAACCTCTACTTTTACAACTTAGATGGTATAATTACCATTTACACATTCAAATTAGCTTATTATCTACATTTTACAGATGAGGAAACACACATACACAAGTAAATTAAACCATTGATTCAAGGCCATAAGGTAAATAATAAAATTTTAAATGCATAAATTCCCATCTCATTTCCATGGCTAATGCTTAAAATTAGGATTTTAGTTATATTTTCTTTGCAAAGTTTTCAACAGTAAGGTAAGAACTATTATTATAACAATAGACCAAATAACTCCTTGGGAGTCCTTTATTATTGTAAAATGCCATGTAAGAAATATGTACATCATAGCAGAAAAATCAAGAAAACTATTTTTTTTTTTGGTCTAAGTAGTCACATTTGTAGCAGACTGGGAATAATACAATTTTCTAATTCTAACAGCCTAGCAGATTGCAACAAAAGACTATACTTCCAAAAATAGATTTGATTTTTGCTGTCTGATCCTTATCTTTCACCAAATATGGTGAATTCTCTATCTTACTCATCTAATACTTCCAATCACTTTTTTAGCTTTTCCACAAAATGTCTAGCCCCGTAAGTCATAACCTCTTTGAACAAAAAAATCTCACCTTTGGAAATAAAACCAGTAACAATAGATCACAGTGGCAAGAACATTATTTATTTCTTAATAAGGAACCATATAAAGTGGATTTTCCTTTAACTCTTAGAAATCCTGTCATTCTATACCAAATACACTGAGAATAAAGGAAAATTCAGACTGGGAATAAATAATTTTAATGAAAAATTAGAACATCCTCTTTAATATTTGGCCCTTTTGCTTATAGCCACCAAGAGTTGTGGGTATTAGGTGCATATTTCTTGTGATAAAGTTCCTCAAAGGAAAGCCATGTAAAAGGCATTTCTTAGAAATTCTGTTAAACAATCCTGCACCAAGACACTTTCAACTTTACTATGCTCACTAGCTTAGTTGTTAGAAAACCAAAGTTGTAAAGAAATAAAAAGCAAAGACCTAAAATGGGAAGTATGTACTCCAGCAAATTATTCTCTAAATAACCTGTAGTTCTAGAATAACAGAATTTTTAAAAAAGATTTGAAAATTGATCAGCCTACGCTTCTTTTGAATGAATCTGTATGCTTTTACAATGTGTTTGTTTCTGATTTTAGTGGGCAATAAACTGAAACTGATTCTAATTCTGATCTTTGTGACAGTGACTTTAACAAGATCAAGAGTCTAGAAATTCCTCTTTGCTGTCACTCACTGACAGAAATGTACATAATAGTGCACAGCAGGAGGTATGACCTTGAAAACCACCAAGGAACATAATAGTAAGGTACCATGGAAGTAAAGGAGAAGTATCCAGGGGATAGAACACACAAATAGCAGAGACAGGGGAAAGGAGGCAAAGAACATGGACAGAAAAGATATTATTGATATAGACCGTAATTAGGGCAGAAGTTCATCGAAATTATTTATAAGTGAAATTAGATGATTATACATGTCAGATTCAGCAAAGCATTCTAAGAAAAAAGAATTTATGATCTCAACAACAGTATATAGTTGTAATGAAGAATGACATTTAAAAAACATTGATTTACCTAACAAATACTTCTTAATCAAAAATGTCACCCCAACTTTTCTTGGCTGGATTACAGTACTGGGAAAATATTTAGCAGGGTTTTTTTTAAAGCTTTTTAAAAAAATATTTTATTTTATTTGTTCATGAAACACAGAGAGGCAGAGACATAGGCAGAGGGAGAAGCAGTCTCTGTGAGGAAAGCCTGATGTGGGACTTGATCCTGGGACCCTGGGATCACTATCTGAGCCAAAGCTCAACCACTGAGCCACCCAGGTGCCCCAGTATTTAGCACTTTTGATTTAATTCTTTCTGCAGATGTTAATCAAACATTTAAAGGCACTTTTCAAATTGGGGTATCTGTGACAGAGCAGGTGCTATAAACAAAGTTTGGGTCCTTCTAAAATTTATCTGTTGAAATCGAATTCCCACAGTGATAGTATTTGCAGGTGGGGCTATGAGAGGTGAATAGACCATCAAGGTAGGGCCCTCAGGAATGGCATTAGTGCCTTTTTAAAAGATACCCCAAAGAGATTCCTGACCCCTTCCACCATGTGAGGTTACAGTGAGAAAGCCGTCTATGAATCAGAAAGCAGGTCTATACCTAACGGACACTGAATCTGTCAATGCCATTATCTTGGATTTCCCTCTCCAGAACTCTGAAAAATAAATTTGTGTCGGTTTTAAGCCACCCAGTCTAGGGTATTTTTGTTACAGGAGTGTTAATTGATGAAGACAATGGGATAGAGTATATTTACAAAATTATTTAAATTTCACATAAAATAAATTGTGTTCAAAGGGAAACATTATTCAGTTTTTGGACTATCAGGTTATTCAATATACCTTTCTTCTATCAAGCTATTAGTATCAACAGTATTTCCTTCTAGAAGATACTGTCATGCTTTTAATTATATGAGTCTTATCTCATTGTCTTTAATATACCTCTGTAAAAAAATAGTTCTCATCTACAGCCCTACAGATGTGGAGAGAGTCATTCAGATTAACAAATGACCATCTCTGTGTGAGTAAGGAAAATAATTTACTCTCCTGATCTTATGCTCGGAGAGAGAAAGTTACAAATAAAATTAGGAAAAGATAAAATATTAAACTATTTAATAGTAGGGTCACAGACAAAATAATTTTTGGTATGAACTCAAAAACATATATCTAAATTTTTTTGAGTAATTCAAAAGAAAGCAGGCAGGAAACAGACACAGAGAGAATGCCAAATGGTCAATTACAAGACCTAGAAATCCAAATGCAGTACCCTAAAGAGTTATATTTTTATCCACCACAATATGTCTATTAAATATTACAAGTCCAAGCACTGATTAAGTTACCTATGTTAATATGATTATAATAATAAGAAAATCCACTTATTTTGTGAGCAGAAAGTAGAGAAAAATGCACTGATCATGAAATACGTACAATCATATGGAGTTGATACTTCGTAAGGCTAAATTTCATCAGTGAAGCCATTTACTTTGTTTTCAATTGGCAATGTCCCCAGAATGACAAATGATGTGTAAAAAGTATTATCTATTTATACAAATATATGTGTATCCACACACACACACATACACACACACATGCATGACACATACATCTCTACTTTTGTGTGTGTTTTCAAAAAAAGCATTCAAACCAAGCAACTGAAGATAGAAATAAAAAGTGAATTTGTATCAGTAATTGATTTGTACACTATTGAACCAAAAGTTATATTTAATCATGATAAAAGGCTATAAAACTGCACTTGGGCCTGTACAACTCAACTTTTTTTTTTTTCCAACAATTGGATGAAGGCATAGAAAACAAAATAAGTATTAAGTCTTCTTAAGAAGAAATTTTATTTAAAAAGTAGCATATTAGCAACCATGGAATTTCTACAAGTTTGTTTCATATGAACAAAGGAAAGGACTTGTTTTCTGTAGTTTTAAAAGATGAGAAGTAGAATCAACCAATATAGGTTATATTAAAAGAGCCAAGAGTCATAATCAATGCTTGTGAAATTTATAGTACCCCAATCATGGTAAATTTAAAGTTTAATTTCTATGTTAATTTTTCAGAGATAGTTTACAGAAAATTCCATGTGCTATAAGAGTTTGAACCTAGTTGATCTCTAATATTTCTTCCAACTTAAAAATTTTGTAATTACTTCCCAGAATTAAAAGGAAGTTCCATGCAGTCAGCATAGACACAAACATTTCAAAATCATTCTGTTTGGCAACATATGGTACAGTTGATCCTCATTATTCTCAGATTTCATAATTTGCAAATTCGCCCACTCACTAAAATTTATTTGCAACCCTAAAATTGATACTTGCAATGTCTTTAGGGTTATTTGAAGATATATATGCAGGGCAGTACAAAAATTCAGTTGCCTGATGCACACATTCCCAACTCAGGTTGAAAAAGACAACACTCTGCTTTCTTATTTTAGCTTTCATACACTAAAAAAGTGTCCTTTTCAAGGGCTATTTGTGCCTCAGTTTCACATTTCAGTGCTTCATGTTGATGATTTTGTTCTTTAAAATAGCTTTAAAAAAATAAAATAAAAAAATAAAATAAAATAAAATAAAATAGCTTTAAGCATAGAACTAGAGAGCTGTCTGGAGTTCCTGAGCAGAAGAAGGCCATGATGTGCCTTAGGGAGGAAATACATGTGTTAGGTAAGTTTCATTCAGTCTTGAATTACAGGGCTGTTGGCCATGAGTTTAATGCTAATGAATGTTAATGAATCAACAATATATATTAAATACAATGTCTTCAAACAGAAACACACAAACAAAATTATATATTGATCCATTGACAAAAATGTGACAAAAGGCCCACAGGAATCTACTCCTGTATTTTTCCAAGGAGCAAGGGTTCAATATTTGCTAAATCAATGTTTCAGAGATTCTATAGAATATTACCACTGCAAATAATGAGAATAGACTATTTCCTTGCAGTAAGCTAATGTTGGATTATCTAAACCTCTCCAAAGGTGTTTTCATTTAGGAAGTGGAAAGGATTTAGGTTAAAATTAGCTTCACAAATGAGTACCTTATGGCTTGGTATTCTTACTGCATTCTTTGTGAGTCAAGGATAAATATATTCATGTTTAAGGAAAGTTTTCTAGCTGTGTGATAAAAATCTTGCCCTTCTCCAAATACACACAATAACTTTCTATATCTCATCCTTACTTTCAGATCATGAGATCAAACTATCTGGGGGACTATCTAGAGACAATGTTGTAACATACGAAGTACTTTTTAAGCATTTACTTCTATATAGTGAAACTATAACTAGCAGTCAGCCAGGTGGCTATTTATTAGTGCCAAAATGAAATCAGCAAATCTGAGCCTCTGGCTGCCTGCCCCTGATCACAGAGGAACACATGCATTGCTCTCTGTCTGTTCCTGGAAACCTCTAAGCCAAACTGTGTAAGGCTGTTATGAAGCCTGAGAAATCCAGAGTTGCTAAACAATTGTTAGCACAAGTTACAATACACCAAACTTACTGTAAATATTTACAGCACTGCAAGTTAGTCAAATCCACACTCTTCCTCAATTATAAACAATATTAAAAATATAATTTCACAATTTGCATTTTGATCAATAGTTGTATAGTTTTTATGCTTTGTTCCTCAATATCTGTCTCTTTTTGTGAAATGTTTACTTCCAGTCCCATACTTCAAGCATTAAATGGGACATCAGGACCTTAAAATTGAATGGGGATTATTGGTTCCAGAAAACTTATGTGCTATATTAAAACTGGCATCAAAACCTTTTATGAATTTAGGAGGTATAACCTTTTATGAATAAGTTAAGGGTATAAAATATGAATAAAAGATTATGTTTAAGTTTAAAAAGATATTCTAATGGAAAGACAACTCCTGGAAGATCATGGTTTGTGACCACAAACCACAACATAATTTCCTTCATTCAATTATATGAGCTTCATAAAAATCAGCATACTGTACCTTGAGTAGACTCAAAATGAACCTCATGGAAAACAACAGATAAGGAAAGCTTAGATTTGATTTTTGTTGTGAAATCTACATACTGCCCTTTTCTTAAATGAACAAATTAAGAAGATATAGCCCACTTGCAAAGACACAGAGCCCAAGAAAATAAAATAAAATGCCTGTTTGCAATTTTACATCAGGAAAAATTAACTCCTCAGTCAAATAACAAGAGGTTTATCAGACTGACACCCAAGGAAATGAGTTTCAGGATGGTCTTCCCTTAACACTCAGTGATAGCATTCTCACATTGAAAGTGCCACTATCTTTAGCTTTTTCTTAAATTATTATCAAATTAAAGAGAACTCAGGATCACCTATTTCATTATTACCTAAGTGAACCATGTTTGTTTTTTAATTTCACATTTTTTAAAGATTTTATTTATTTATTCGAGAGAGAGAGAGGGAGAGAGAGAGAGAGAGGGAGAAGCAGGCTCCATGCAGAAAGCCCGAAGTGGGACTCGATCCCAGGTCTCCAAGATCACACCCTGGGCTGAAGGCGGAGCTAAACCTCTGAGCCACCCAGGCTGCCCTTTTTTTAAATTTCAATATATCAACATAGAAAGTCGTCTTTTTTTTTTCTTTACATCCATATGTAATGTACATTAGGTAGCATTTAAAACCATACAAAGATAAATAGTACAAATATTCATAAATGATTTGTGGCATATTCACAAATATTGCAAATATTCGCAAATGATATGTAAAATAAATATAAAATCGAAACAACGGATAGAAAAAGAAACTATTTAAATCATTTGACATTATCTTTCTCTTAAGAAATAGCCAATATTTTCTCAAAATTAACAAAAAAATGAGAAAAGCAAGCTTACTTATTCTGTGTTGTAAATTCTGTCTTGTATATAAATTCTAAAAGGAAACAGACAACCCTTTGTAATTCAGATAACATAGAAACTAGTGAAAAAGTAAGTCCAAAAATGAAGACATTTGTTAACTCAGAGAAGTATAGGGTCATTCTCACCCATAAATGCATCACATCAATCTTGGGATGATAAGGAGAGTGATGCCATTTAACAGAGTAGATGATTCTAAATACGTACACATATGTCTCAACACAGCACAAGATATGCTGATCCACTGCAGGAAGCAGTAAAATAATTACAAGTTTCCTTGAACAAATCAGAGAAAAAAAGTGACATAAAGCATCTTCAAATAATATCGAGATAAAGAAAATTTTAAATGATACTTTTAAAGTTTGATTTCAGGACAGAGTTCTGCTAAATAGTTAGAATCATGCTTGTGATACAAATGATGCTTTTTACAACCCTTCTTACTACCTGTAGGAGATGTAGGGTTTGAGAATTAATACTAATTTTAATGTCTTTCAATAAGAGTATCATCTGAACATTTTCTTGAAACTAAATGTCTTCCTCTCTTTCCTTTCCATCTCAATTAATTCAATGTATTTGTAAGGAATCCTTAAGTACCATAAGTTTATTCAAAATTACTGAGTAAAATTGATCTGAAAGACATCATTTGAGTCTTTTTAAAAATACTTAATCCTTGTGCTTTATTTTTAAGTGAAGTTGAGTTGAAATAAAATATTTTGTCACTGGAGTATTTTTAATGATGCTGATTTCTTAATCTAGAAGACAGCAATTAGACAAATAGGTGATATTCTAAAATTCTTAGACAAAGAGAAAAGAAAGTATGGGGGTATATATATGTATATATAATGTAGAAGGTGCATATATCATATATATATATATATGATACAAACATGCATAAACTATACAAGTCTATAAACTGTGTAATACTTTTTAATTTAAGTGGTATTATTCACATGACCTTAGACACAAAATAAGCAATACCAGCAGAGAACAGAGCTGGGAAGGTACATGTGTCAGGTTTTGCTTGAGCTGAAAGATCCTTTACATTCATCTACTCACATCTCTAATAATAAACTGAGCCAATAAGTTGCAGTCTCTCTCGTTACTGTTGCAGTCTCTCTTGCTACTGCAGTTTTAATCAGTTTTCTTAGTTCCCTTCCTGAGAACCAATAGACATGGAAAACCCATCATTTGGTCCAACCAAGAACAAATCAGAAATCTTACCGCAGAATAAGCTGGGATTATCTGTCAGGCATTTGTCTCAAAGTCTCTGCACTTTCAGTCATCTGTGACCAACCCCAAATAATCTAGTTCTTTCCATGGAAGAATTCTCATACATGCTTAGAAGTCAGTTGTGGAAACAAGAGGCCCAACAAATGGTCAAATGCTCACAATCAAGGAAGGAAATGCTATCACATTAATCTTTTTTATAGGCCAAGTATTTAGACAAGAGTCGTGCACGATCTTCCCCAATTGCTTGTGGTATCTACTACTATCCTTTTACAGAGGAAGAAACTGATGTTTGGAAAGATTAAGCAACTTCCCTAAATTTACCCATAGCTATGATTCAAAGCCAAGTGTTCTCAAATGCAAATCAAAGTTTTGTTCCACTATACTGCAGTCATATTAGAGTCAAGTATATCTCAACTAGTGCAAATTCTCTCTAATTCACTTACTTTGAAATTATATTAATTTCAGAAATTATAAAATTTGCCAAGAATCACATAATCTCAAAATTGGTGGACTGGTGGACTGAGTCCATTGTAAATTGTGTTTCTTCTCTATATCCACCTAATGCTGGTTAACAAATGCATTTGCCATCCTCTATCAGGATCAGTTTTGAATTATATTTGTTTGAAATTATAGCAGGTCATCAGCAACATAGTCCTATAATAAAATGTGACCTACTCATATATCATGCTGCCTCAACTATTTTGAAAAAAATTAGTTTCTGAAAGTTCTTTGCAATCTTCATGAAAAAAATATTTTTAAAAAGTCACAAACTACTGGGTGATGAACATTAAGGAGGGCACATGATGAGATGAGCACTGGGTGTTATACTATAT
This sequence comes from Canis aureus, assembly GCF_053574225.1. NCBI lineage: Eukaryota > Metazoa > Chordata > Mammalia > Carnivora > Canidae > Canis > Canis aureus. Next base: position 7,579,523 of record NC_135640.1, read on the forward strand.
GTTGGCAAATTGAATTTAAATAAAATATAAAAGGTCACAAATTAATGAAAATTTGTGGTGGATTTAAAACAATTTATATTCTAAATTAATTAAGAACAGTTTTTGATATATTGAAAAATACTAAATTTTAAACAGTTTATTAATCCACTCTTTATGTATTTTAATGTTATACTAATGTTAAGGGGAAATCAGGATATAATACTGCATATAATACATGAACTCAACTCAGCCCCAAAAAGCAGTAAAAAAAAAAAAAAAAAAATACTGAAAGGAAATGCTCTAAATGTTAAGTGTCTAAATTAAGAGTTTAGGGAAATTTTATTTTTTTTAAGATTTTATTTATTTATTTATGAGAGATACAAAGAGAGAGAGAGAGAGAGAGGCGCAGAGAAACAGGCAGAGGGAGAAGCAGGCTCCACGCAAGGAGCCCAATGTGGGACTCGATCCCGGGTCTCCAGGATCACACCCTGGGCTGAAGGCGGCGCTGAACCGCTGAGCCACCCAGGCTGCCCGAGTTTAGGGAAATTTTAACTACTGTCCTACTTACCTAAGAACACAGAATATCAATTGAAACCCAGCTTTTAAGTGTAAACTTTAATAAATGATCAAATATGAATCAATGCTGTCTCCATCATTTGCATAAGTTGAGATTTGCTATAAATATAATGTACATGTACTTATTCAAAATATCAATAAAACCGTATCTAATTAAATAAATTACTCATCATAACACAAACAACATCGACACTTGAAATAAAGGAAACTTCGAAAATTGGTGAAAATAAATTTATTAGGATGTATTTATACCAATCTTGGCAGGCACTCTTCAAAGTTAGAGAGTCAAAGTAGAAATGTGATGTCTGTGCCAAATTCCTTCAAAAGTATTACACACTCTAATATAGTGTACATGACAAGCCTGAAGTGTTGAAAGGAAGCCATTTGAATTATCTAAGCCCCCAAAAAAGGCATCTGGAAAATTACCTAACAACTGAAACATCCTATTCACATTTTCTGGAGTCTCATAAAGCTGAAAGGATATTCACCAGGTCCTGAGTTTACATTAATTTGCAAGCTTTTGAACAAGTATAACAATTTCAAAGAATAGGTACTATCTGGTGGGTGTATCACTAATGATATGCAATTTTAACAGAAGAAAATAATTTTTTTTTGAAGAAAATAATTTTAACCTTAATTTTGTTACTTTTGTGTTACAATTCCTATTACAACATTAATATTTAGTGTCACATTAAGGTGCATTTAGACATAATAGCAGGAAACAAAAGTCAGTTTATTCTTTGGTCTGGTCCCTAAGGCTACCACACATGGCTAAGGCTAAGGCTACCACACATGGAATAAGCTAAATAAAGCAACCTAATTCCTTTTAGAACATTTCTGAAAGGAAAAATGGCAGTTCATATCAGCCAGTTTGCTTCTGATAATGGCTTTCAGATTTTTCACTTCAGGAAGCTGAAGTCAAGATGTTTTCCATGGAAAACCTACACCTCTGACTTTCTGTTCTTCCTGCCCTAATGTACACCACTGGCTGCTAGTGTGCAGTTCAGGAGCTACCCTTTAAAGCTGCCCTGAAATCATCTCAAATAAAACATGCAGTGACTTGATCTTAACAATCACAACCGCTTCTTCTCCTACAATCTATACTATTTCTTTTCTCCTAGTATTCTTTTTCCTTGTCCAGAAAATTACCCCATGTGATTTCAGAGCCAGTAATGCTTCAGTCATTAAGGAGGCTTCTGTTACCTAGCCACACCGGGAGGATTCAAAATATTGGTCAAAACATTAGATGGTAGACAGGCACATTTCTATCTCTTTTGGTAACTAGCCTCTTTCCCTTAAGAATCTCTCTTCCAACTCTGTATTCCTGGTAGGGCTGATAAATAGACCCACCCTTAGAAATATTGAACCAGCCTGGGTAAATAATAAGACTCCTTAGTCTCACGTGACAGGGTTTTTTTTCTTTTTCCCTTAAACTAGATTGGCTTAGGTTTTTAAGAGTTGAAATTACTAGAGTTACTGAGATTACTTAACCGTACATCCAGGAAGGACAACATTCAGCATCCACCTAAATATAGGAATCAACCTTAATTTCAGGGACAGGATATTCACTACCTGAAAAGCCTGTTGTTCTCCACAAATTCTCATATTCACTCCATCTGTTGTCATCAGAGGAAGGTTTTGTTTTTGTTTTTCCACTTTTGAAATACAAGTGACCATTATTGTGTTGGAAATGTGTCTCTGATAGCAGGTAGTCTTACTGATTTATAGTAAGTCTTCTGATTAAAACATAAGGTATAAAAAGTCTCCAACTCTCTGCTTCAACCCAGCTACCAAAGAGGCTAATTATTTTACTATTATTTAATTATTATTATATATTACTAATATATATATTACTATTATATTATTACTTTACTATAATTTCTATTTCCTAAGTATTTTACTATGGTTTCTGCATGTTAAGCAGCATTTTCTAAAGGCTTGTTTGCTTTATTTATTTATTCATTCATTCATTCATTCATTCAGAGAGAGAGAGAGAGAGAGAGAGAGAGGCAGAGACACAGGCAGAGGGAGAAGCAGGCTCCATGCAGGGAGCCCGACATGGGACTCGATCCGGGGTCTCCAGGATCACGCCCTGGGCTGCAGGCGGCGCTGAACCGCTGCGCCACCGGGGCTGCGCTAAAGGCTTTATTTTTAATGTAAATTCTAGAGACATATCTAAAACATCAAGACTATTGTTTGTTTGTTTGCCTAGGATTTGTGATTGATTTTGTTTATCAAATTTGCTCATGATACTAGAGAGAAGGCTACATCCAAAATTAACAAAACCACAGATGCACTTTGCTATTTTACAGTTTGCTATTTCATAATTTTGACCACAGTTGCTTTCCAGGATTGGCCTAGTTTATAAATTGTAACCTAGACCTAGAATATCTGTCACATTCTAGCATGGCCCTCTGCTCCAGTGAATATTTCAGTACAATCCAGATCCTTGCATAGGTTTATAACTTCTTGAGCCATAAAAGAGACCCTGAAAGATTCTATAGAGATCTGAAATACTAGAGAGTAGAGGCCATAGAGCTAACACTGATGAAGAACCACATAATATTTAGAAATAAAGTGAATAAACATGTTGGGCCAGGAAGTATCTTGGAATAAGTTATCTTAGAATAATGAAAATCTTGACTCATCCAACAGGGTGGAAGTCAGTAAAAAATAGGTCTGATGTGTTCCTTTTGGCATTTATCAAATGAAAAGCTAAAGAAGAGAGTGGTAACCTATTATACTTGTCTATATATTATTTTACTTGTTTCTCAAATAAAACAATAAGAAATCAAATAGTATTTGATCAATACAATGTTAGGTGTTTTTCATCTTTGTGGTTTGTCACCTAAAAAAACAAGGTGAAAAATCTATATCTTTTCACGGTGCCTGGCTGGTTCAGTTGGTAGAGCATGTGACTTGATCTGAGGGTCTTGAGTTCAAGCCCTACATTGGATTTAGGGCTTACTTAAAAAAAAAAATCTGTTTGTTCATATAAGTTAATGAGTGAATTATTTCTGCACTTGATTTTTCTCTTTGAACAGAGAAATTAGTTGGAAAAGTAACTGTATATGAAATGTTAGACAAAGTAACTTTAACTTTGATTTCCATAAAGAGATAACTCTTCTAAGTTATTTTCACTAAGCATAAAATTAAAAATATAAAATGCATCTATAATTTAGTACTGTAAATATAATTTAATAAATCAAGTGAGCATGTAGCTTCTTTGTCATTTAAGACCAAAAGGAGCCATTTTTTTTCAAATACTCTTATAGGACAAATCAATTAAAATCATAAATTGATTTTTAATGCAGGAAAAAATAAATCCTTAAACTACTTTAAAATCAATTTTTATATTTTAATATTGAAATATTAAAAATTAAGTTATATCCAAATTATTGTAGCTACTTTAGACTTAATCAAAATAGTGCTTCCAAAGCAAAATCATTTATAGATTTTGGATCTATAAATCCAGGATCAAGTGCTCAAATAAAAGTAATATACAAATCATTTTGGTAAAATGTTTTATTTAATTACCTAAAATACCAAGAAATTCAGACATGGTTATTAGAGGTCATTATAATATATTGTAAATGTGCTTAGTCTTTAAAGACAATTATACAGATACTCATTTACATGAAATATTTCTGTTAATGGATAGAATTATATTCTTGAAATCCATACCCTCTCATGTTTTATTAAATATGAGATCATTAAATATTAAATACTTTCTCCAGAAGAATATTATCAGAATATACAATATTCAATGAACTAAGTACTGCACTTAAGTATTCATCAATTGTCTTCATAAGAGTCTGTAACTCTCTTAAATATTGTTCTTAGTTTATTTACCTTATTTTTAAGTGATTAGGCTTTCTTTTTTCTTTTATTGCCCTTTTATTTTATAATATTCTATTAGAGATAGGTAGGGGGAGAAATGATAAATGAGTTAGGAAAGAAAATAAATCTAATACTTAAAATTTATAGACTCCTTACCATGTGACATGCATGTTGTTAAGTCACAAAAATTATTTCAGTTAATTCACACATTAACTCTAGGGGGTAGATAGTCCTATTAGACTCAAGTTTGCAGCTTTACAGCTGAAAAAACTAAGATGTACACACAAAGCCACATGCAGTTTAGTGGAAGCAGCACAGGTTAGTAAGAGTCTTAATTTTAACTAAATTTGGAAAATTGACAACTAACTAAAGTTGACAACTCTTGTTTTTTATAATATACATTAGCTATGTGTTTGTAAATGTATGAAAACAAACACTGTAGAAGAGCATAAAAAATATATAGTCTTTCTAGAGATGAATCTCTATGATCATCTGATCATGATCAAGATGAATCTCTCAGTCATCTGATCACTTCCAACAACAGAGATAGTTTGCCCCTTATAAATGCACAAAAGGAGCTACAAAGCTGTTTGCAGAATATTTTGTCATTGTTAATGGCTTATCTATTTAAATAACTACATATTTAAAAGTGATAACCTGATAATTGGTGGAAAACTAATGTAGGTTTAAAGTCGACTATATTGGGATCCCTGGGTGGCGCAGCGGTTTGGCGCCTGCCTTTGGCCCAGGGCGCGATCCTGGAGACCCGGGATCGAATCCCATGTCGGGCTCCCGGTGCATGGAGCCTGCTTCTCCCTCTGCCTGTGTCTCTGCCTCTCTCTCTCTCTCTCTCTCTCTCTCTCTCTCCGTGTGACTATCATAAATAATAAGTAAAATTAAAAAAAATAATAATAAAAATAAAGTCGACTATATCAAAACCCGTTTTCAAGGGCAAACCAACCAAAGAGACAAGAAATCTAGGGGAAAACTCTATGGAATATTTTGACCAACCTTGCTTCACATTAAGTCATTTTTAAAAATCTCCTTCTATTCAACACAAAGATAACAAATTTTAAAGCTACAAGAGACTTGAGATATGGTATAATTCACCTACTTTTTCATATGAAGAAACTTCACTTGGACACTAAGCTTGCATAAATAACAAAAGTAGAACAAAAATTCTAGATTAGCCATGAGTGGAATTGACCCAAGACACTGTCCTGCCCCCAGTTTGTCTTTTGTTCATGTCTGTATCTTCAAACATAGAATTATATCTAGAACATAGCAAGCATTCAGTACATACTTTCTAAATTAATTAATACCTGTTTTTTAAAAATCACAAATATTAGAGATACAAGTTTTGGCAGAGCAAAATTCAGGGCAATAGATGGAGAGTTAAAATAATTGCATTTTTTATTTGAGTAAGGAAACCATTTAAAGGTAATACAAGATTTCACACTTGAATGTAAAGGTATGGAAAAGGTTGCAGAGTTAAAAATAGTATAACCAAAATATTTGACACTTACTAAAAGGAACCATATGATTAAACTAATTCAGTTAAACATAACTGAGTTAGAGTAGTAGATAGATAAGTGAGACAAAAACTATAAAGAAATGTGGATGTTCAGAGATGGCAAGTGAGGGTTTCAAAGCAAAGGAACCTAAGACAAGCTGTACAAGAATACTGTGTGACCCTAAGGATGCAGTTAAGGTGAAAAAAGTTGAATTTATAAGATAGTAACAAATATTTACTGAAAAATTACACAATATTAGAACTCCACTGTTAAGGATAAAAGCAATGGGTAAAACAGGTCTTTATTGAGATCATAAAGAGAAAAGTGTCCTATTGCTAGAAAGTTATGAAAATAATTACAGGTGACCATTGGCTAGAATTTGGCCTAAGATTAATGGGATCAGGGATGCCATTAAGGAAAAGGAAAAAGAAGTAGCAGATAAAAAATATAGCAAGGATGGTAGTGCAGGTCAAAGGATATTAAGATCTGGCATCTAACTAAGATGTACTTTAGGAGGAGAAAGTGTTCCTCTCTCTCTCTGTATTTCCCAGAAACTGAAACCGGCAGGCAGAAATGCAAAAGCAGCATCCAGCCTGGCTCTGACTGTGTGGTGGTCAATAAATGGATGGGAAACATGGGAGCATCACTAAAGCAACTCATGTATACTTCTCACCACCACCACCACCATCCCGTCTGGGGTCACAGCTCTAAATTAGGACCATCCTTGGAGATAATTCTCATCCTTCAACCCCCAGATAAGGGCTGTGTTCAGTGAGTTTATGACAGCACACACACCCCTGCAAGGGGAGAACTGGGCTCATTTATCCTTATCAGTTCCACCAATTAGGAAAACAGATGCATCACAGAACAGTTGTGGTATATTAGTAGATGGCAAGGCACTGCATGGTCTAGGGAGTCAGGGAGACAGCTGGGCTAGGCATAAACAAATATGAATTGCTGACTGTTTGGAAAGTTCTATATACACTATAACTTTTAATAAACACACATTAATAATCACAGTTAATACTACTGTGGTTAGATAATCGACACAATCAGGCCAGATAAGCCAATTTTAATTGAATTCACACCACGTATTGAAGGCCTATCAAGTTTGAGCAGATTATATAATAGGAGATAAGTAAAACTGAAAAGCCAGCCCTAAGAAGGTCTATCTTGTGGTGGGCAAGACATTAACATCAATAAGATGAAAAAGACTATGATGAAATATGCCTAGAGTCTTATAGAAGAAGGATTCAGGAGTCAGAGAAAATTTCTTGAAAGAGAATTGGAACTGAACTTTAGTTCTCCTTCACAGCTAATAGAGAAAATCCTTTATACTCAGCAATTTACCATGCATTGCAAAAAAAAAGCAGAGACTAGCAGTTTAAAATGGCATCTGGCTGGCAGGATTCTTGTGTAGTGTCTCCCAACTTCCCAAAACAAACACTGAGACAAGATACCACCTAAATGAGGGCATCCGGTGTGTGAGCCAGGCTACGCATACATAACCGTGGCCAGAATCGAGATTACTCTACCTCATACAAAGCCAATGGCTCTGGAATCCTAATACAGTTAGTGATCCAACTATATTCTTCTTAAAGTGAGTAGGAAGTCTTTCATCCTCCCTCCTATTCTGCTCTCTGATTTAGAAATGCAAGATCAGAAAATAAGAGGCATCTTCCTAACCCATAGGTGTACCTATCAGGCAGGCTACTAAAACCTTTTCTATATTCACTTGAGAATTACATTCCCCATAATAGTAGCGGGAGCTGGAGTGAGGCAACTGTCCTGCATTCAGATAGACACAATCCCCATGAATTACAACCTCTTGGCAGGTACACAAAAGTATCCATCTCTACATTAACTACAACAGGAAAATAACCAAAAAAAAAAAATAATCACTCTGCCAGTCAGGCCACAAATGTCTCATAAAATTTATATAAATATCTTGCAGAAAAAGTTAATATCCCGTAAAAAGGTTAAGATCAAGTACATTTCCAATGGAATAACTATTGTTCCTTGATAAATTATTTCTTATCCCTCACTTCAGTCTAGTATTTCCTCAAGCTCCATACTAAATATCTTAACTGTCTTTTCCCTCTTCTGAAACTATAGAATGGTGGTTGTCTGATGATGCTTTCAGAAATGCTTACTCAGTAGCATCTGGCTATGCCAAAGAAGAGTTGTATCCCACTAATGGGGTCAACTAAGCCATGGACCACTTTAAAAATATGAAATCATAGTCTGAATTTAAAGTGGTCAATATGAACAAGATCTTCTTAGGTTAGATTAGAATCTTTTAATTGCATTGAAGGTACATCACTTACTGATGCATTAACTGAAGTACATCCAATTTAGACACTCGAGCAATTATTGGGTCAGCACTGCTACTAAAATAACTGCTTTTATTAAAGAGCAAAAAATGTTATAAAACAGTTTACTTTTAGTGACATTATGGCTGATTTCCTTTTTTATTTTTTATTTTTTAAATTTTTTTAGATTTTATTTATTTATTCATGAGATACACAGAGAGAGGGAGAGAGAGGCAGAGACACAGGCTGAGGGAGAAGCAGGCTCCATGCAGGGAGCCCGACGTGGGACTCGATCCCTGGACTCCAGGATCACGCCCTGGGCCGGAGGCAGGCGCCAAACCACTGAGCCACCCAGGGATCCCCTATGGCTCATTTCCTATATATCTAGAAGGAAACAAATATCAAAATATGTTAATATTTGTACCATAGTAGCACACATCAATGAATGTGCAGTTTTCTTCTCTATTTATCTTATTACTAATGAGCCATAATTAAAAATTAATTTCTAGAGTGATTTAAATATAAAAATATAAGCTAAAACTCTTTATTTTTAAAATATATTTTATTTATTTATTTATTTATTTATTTATTTATTTGAGAGAGAGAGTGACTCTGTGTGAGAGAGAGAGAGAGAGAGAGAGAGTACGAGCAGGGGAGAGGGGTAGAGAGAGAAGCAGACTCCTCAGTGAGCAGGGGGCCATCTCAGGGCTCCATCCTTGGACCCCAAGATAATGACCTGAGCTAAAGGCAGATGTTTAACTGACTGAGTCACCCAAGTGCCCAACTAAAACTCTTTATATTCTATTGGTTTAACTTAATAAAAAATATATTTTAAAAATCTTGTGATATTTTCTAAAAAGGTAGTACCTAAATAGTTTTAATCAACTTTACTGTTTCATAAATCTGATGAAGAAGTAAAATAACTGTTGACCAGAAATGCCCATACCTTTTTAAACATATTGACTTCAAATACTAAATTATAATTATGATATAGTTCATAAGACTATTAAAAATCTAGATATTAAAATATTAAAACATTATGCAGACACATAGACCTATAAAATGTATAACTTGAGCTTTAAGTACAGGAGTTATAGCAAAAATAGATCACACTTTGAACAGTGATTCCTGAGTCCGAAGCTTGAACCCACAAAGAAAAACAACCTCAAACCCTATTTACTTTGGCTTCATTTTGTTTCCTTCTTCTGGTGGCTATTATAGAGAACTGGATTCACAATCTTATTACCCATTTAACTATAGAAAGTATTCTCTCATAAAGCTTTAAGCATCAAACATGACTTAATTTCAAGATTGTTTCAAGTACATTAAGTTATTAGTACACTTACTTGTCTGTTCATATAAATATGTATGAAAGACATAATGTCATATTAAAACATGTGTATTTTGGGTAATTCTGGAAGTTCAATGGAAATAGGACTCTTAGAAAGTGAGGGGTACAGTTACCAATAAACGGCTAGCATTTGAGGGCAGTTTAAGAATATCTTTTGTCACACTCAGTAATTTATGCTTTCGTGTTGAAGAAAGAAAGCCTGTATAAAAAGTAACCAGATTTTTTTTTTTAATATAAACCCTAGAGACCGTGTGTGTGGGGGGGGGGGGTGCCAGGGAAGGAGTGGAGACAGCTTGATGAAAGAATGAAGCAATAGTACAGATGAAACACTGCAAGAATGCAAACAAGGTCCTGGCAATGGAGGTGAAAGGGAAAGGCCACATATTAGGGATTGTGGACCAAGTTAAAGTGGAAAGTCAGGGAGATGGAGAAGCTAAAGACAGCATTAAGTACTTTCTTTAACATAGATGTCTGGGCAGATAGGAGGGGGCTGCTGAACAGCAAAATTAATGAGGTCAGTCTTTGGACCTGCTGTGGTTTTATGTATCTGCACATCTGTCAGTAAAGGTTAGGTTAGATTAGAATCTTTTAATTGCATTGAAGGTACATCACTTACTGATGCATTAACCAAGGAGGTAATTAAAAATAAGGAGATATGGGGCATCTGTGTGGGTTACCAAGTGTCTTCCTTCAGTTCAAGTCATGATCTCAGGGTCCTGGGATCGAGCCCCAAGTTCAACTTTGGTGCTCTGTGCTCAGCAGGGAGTCTGCTTGTCTCTCTCCCTCTCCCTCTGCCCATCCCCTTGCTTGTGCTTGCTCTTTCTCCCTCAAATAAATAGATAAAAAATCTTTAAAAACATAAAGAGTTGTAACATGGGAAATAATTCAAATTGGCCTGGATAGCTAGATTTGTTAGATTAATCAGCACACTCCTTCAGGTTCTTGTTTGTACCTTATTAAATAAGTCAATCAATACATTATTAAGTGGGTTTTTAACACATTTTTTCCTCTTTGATCTGCATTCTTAATATGAAATTGTAAAAGGATGTCAAGCAAGTGACTGTAAAAAGCATGCATAATGTACAACTAGAAGAGACACAGAAAAGCTCAAAAGTATTTGCGGGACTCTGTTGTTCAGTATAGCAGACTACCACTAATATGTCCCTGAGACACTGAAAAGGTTACATTATTTTAGCAAATTCTATAAAAGAAGCCATGGTATATTATAGAAAGTTTTCCATCAAAAGTGGTAAAAATAATTTTCTACTTGCCTATAAAGTTGCAAGACATTTTCTCAAGATACTGGATACATTCATTATGTTAAGTTCAAAAGTTGAAATATAATGTCTATATTCTTATCACAAGAAGGAATATTAAATAAAAACTATATCCATTGAGACATGTCTGAGTGAACTGATTTCTCAGGTTCTAACATTCGTAGTCTACCATCTGCTAGACATTGATCCATGCATGGAACACACAGAGATTTTTTTCATTGCAGAAAAAGAGTTTTCATCTTCTGGAAATACCTTATCCAGTCTGATCTCTGGAAAATATGTGGCATTAATTTCCTTTTAAAATATACTTCCAGGGGCGTCTGGGAGGCTTAGTCGGTTAAGCATCTGCCTTGGCTTAGGTCATGATCCTGGGATCCCGGGATCTAGCCCTGCTTGCTAAGGGCTCTCTGCTCAGCAGGGAGCCTGCTTCTCACTCTCCCTCTGCCTGCCGCTCTGCCTACTTGTGCCCTCTCTCTATCAAATAAATAAATAAAACCTTTAAAAACTAAAATAAAATATTCTTCCAAATATATTGACAAACGAAATAAATTCTTGGTGTTTCATTAATAGCACAAGGATTAACCATAATGAAGAAAGCATTTGGCAAGGTAGAAAGTCCAAAGGTGATTGCAAATGTTGGGCATTTTTTTCTATAAAATATAATTTTTGGAAGATGATAATTGCAGTTATGTATATCACACTCCGAATGTTTAGACATTCAAAGAACACATTTTTTTCCAGTTCACCTTCATACAGCGAAAAATATTTATATAATTTAAAGCTCCAGTGTGTTATATATACATTGAAATTGCAAGAATAAAAAATAAAAATTGTAATGCAATGCAAAGGCTAATGTTTGACAGAAAACTCTTCTTGCTACCATGTCTGAGTTGACAAGTTAAAAGGCAAAATGATATGGATTAAATGCCTTTACAACCTAGCAGGTGTCTAGTCATCAATAATATTCACTAAAGGCCATTGTGTGGAAAGCACTTCTCTTCATTTCCTAATTCCCTGCATGGCTCTCAGCAGAAAGAAAGGGATGTAGACAATGATTTCTGACACCTCTAGCAACTTTGGATAGAAAAAGCTTTTCTTGCAATATACAAGTATAAGTATTATTTCATCAACATTCTCTGCAAAGTTATCCATTGGATTTTCATAAAATTTGTTTTATTAGATATTGACATCGGTAGAATTCCAGACATAATGATAAGATTCTAAATGACTACACAGAAATAAGGAAATCTGTATTTTCATTGAACAAAAAATGGAGGTAGATAGGAAGTCTTCAAGAGAAGAAACAAATTAATTTATATGCATCTGTTTTTAGCATGACACTTATTAAATTAGAAGAAAATGCACTTTCTAAATTTGGTGCAAAATAAAAAAACTGATGAAATACCTCTTACTATTCATTTTAATAGTCTTCTTGCACAAAAAAGAAACATTAGGGGATCCCTGGGTGGCTCAGCGGTTCACCGCCTGGCTTTGGCCCAGGGCGTGATTCTGGAGTCCCAGGATGGAGTCCCACATCGGGCTCTGGGCATGGAGCCTGCTTCTCCTTATGCATGTGTCTCTGCCTCTCTCTCTCTCTGTCTATCAAGAGTAAATAAACAAAATCTTTAAAAAAAATTAAAAAAAATGAAACATCAGAAAATTGTCAAGGCTTTCATATTGAAAATTCAAATAGAACATGTGGAAGTGTAACTACTAAATTTCAAAAGAAGTTCCATCAAGAATCTTCTTAAATAAGAGACAATCTTTATAAAAATTGTATGTTTTGCAATTTTAATCTATATTTTAGTACAATATATTACCACTTCATATTTTAATGTTTGATATACTTTGGGGGCTGAATAATTAATCTGTTTTATTTTAGCAGAAACTAATTGTATATTGTCTATTAGGAAATTAGTGTCATGTTTCAGACTAGTATTATTGTTTAAATCCCAGCTCAAGAACAAAGAGGATATTTCATATTATATACAGTACTCACATATGTAAGCAAATTAATGTAAACCCAATCTTAATCCTTCCCTCAGTATATACCCTTTTCTATAATATTCACTCAGTTTAAAATGGGGTACATGTGTGTCTGTGTCACATATTAAAAACCTAAAAATACCAATTGTTTATCTTTTTTGGTAAATATATCCTTCCAGGATTTTAAACCTTATATACAGATATTTAGTTCATGCTGATACAGACTCTGCATAAATCATTAAGAAAATAGTTACATGTGTTTAAAACACTACTTTAAAATTTATAGACATATATTAATTTTGAAATGCTAAACATGGATTCCATCTTATAACTACAACTAGAAACACAAATTAATATTTCATTTAGTAAAAACAAACAAAACAAAAACCTGGCCAATGTTCATATTCTATTATCTTGAAAATGATAAATTCTAAAAAGAGTTATTTTTTCACTAAGAAAAATGTCCTTCCAGGGCGACTTCAGAAAGACAAATCCACACTATTCATATTTAGCTAAAAGTCAACAGAGAGGGGAGATATCAAATCTTGGTATCCCAAATGTATGCCTACCATATCAGCTACAAAGCTCCAGAATGGCCATTTAACTACTAGATTAGAATATTTAAATAACACAGTTTAATCGTTGTGGATTTTCTGTACACCTTGCTTAAAACAAGACATAAGACAATGTGAGCAGGGTTTCCCTTATGGTTTAAAATAATGTCTTCCACTAAAATATAATTGTCCTTTCAGAAAGGCAGAAGAATTGACCACCCCCATAGACTTTGGCAACAGCTCCCACTAGGAAGTACATTTTTTGGCTATGTTGTGGATATTTGATTTCAATTAGTTTCTGAAATCCATCTATACAAAATTTAGGTGACTCTTTCCAGGAGTATACTTAGTAGTTTAAAAAGAGAAAAATATTATTTATAATACATTCCCATTTACTTGGAAGGAAGCATGGAAAGAAAAAAGGAAGAAAGGAAAAGAAAAATAGGCAAGTAGAAGCTATGTATACTCAAATATGGAAATATTCTTCCAGTTGTCTCTATAGTTATTGAATATTCAAAATGCCCGAGTACCCAAAAGTATATTGTTGTTAAAAAATTTTATGGTAACCTTTCTCCCCAAACTTATTTACAGATTTATAAACATCAATATACTACATTACATCCTCCCTTTTTCTTTTTTCTGTATTCTTCTTTAGATTTTGAAATTGAAGAATATGTTATATCCTTTTTAATTTTTCTGTGATTTTTTTCAAGGCTCTCCAAACTTTCTCATTAGAGTACCTTTTCTATTAATTCCTATAATGTTCTATTAAAAATATTCCACAGAATATCATAGAGCAATCTGAAACCAAAACTCTGAGTACTTAATGCAAATTATGGATTTTACATTTAGATGTTTTTTCTCAGAATGTTTCTAAAATTTATTGAGTGCCCATAATTTTCTGGAGATAATACCAGGAATTAAGCCTCACAATACCTTGTGAGGTAGTTATCATACTTGTCATTTTTTAGGTGAAATATCTTAGGGTCAGAGAAGTAGAATCACTTGCTCAGTTACACCAGCAAATCAAGACCAGGCCTATGTAATCGCAAAGACACAACATAGTAACATCCTCTACACCTGTACACTGTGGTTACGGTTCTCCAACTGCAGGTAACAATATGATATAAAACATGAAATAGTAATAGTAGCTGCTGCTGCTGCTCACACTTCTGCTGCTGCTGCTTATTATTATTATTATTATTACTCTAGAAATCCCAAATATGAAAAGATAGAATTGAGCCTGGAAGACAGTCTCACCAGGTTACTTTCCAAAATGTGACTAAATGAATGATTTGAGAACATGCACATGTGCAAAAACAAAAGCAAAACAAACAAACAAACAAAAAAACCTTTATCTGTTTATATTTTGCTGTTCATAGTAAATTAATTTGAAACACATTAATAGGGTAAGTGAGGTGATCATCACTCTGAATTATATTTCCTAATTCTGTTCTTTCCGTGGCAATTGTAAAATCTACAGGCTTAGCAATGGGTAGGAAAAAAAAAAATGTTCCCTGCAGCTGCAGCTGACTTTCTGGCAGACTCGGAAAGCAACTGTGTTGGCAGCTTAACCAGGCATCTGGGGCTGTCGGTGAATTAGTCTGAGTACTGACCTTCTAGATCGCCTATAAACACTCTGCATTTGCCTTGCTCCATAATGAAGGGAATTTAACTCTTTCTACGATTATGATTAGAGGTTATTATGAAATCCTCTAAGTTAATTCAACCTTTATTTAATGACATACTTACATAGGAAATAACAAGTGTTTTCCTTTCTTAAGAACAAATTCTATTTGATAAAAGTGAAACTTTAGGTTAGTTACAACTCATGCAAACTGGTTCCATGAAGAGCTATCTCATGATTTGAGGCCTTTCAATTCTCTTTATCATTAAGAGAGCACACTTTTAAATCATCCAGTAAGGAGGAAAAATGCAATTATCCGTTTAGACACCAGAAAGTATTTCACCACTTTCTAGTCTACAGTCTACTTGTCCTGCCTGAAAATTATTTCTTAATTAAAGTCTAAAGCACTCTTGGAGTAGTTTCAGAACATTATCTTTATTTTGAGCCTTAATGAATATAAAAAACAGTTGTTTATGGCACTTAGCATAAAATTATCCTCATTTATTGAAGTCCTTTCCTGGAATGACCAGGCTTCTTTTCTCTATTTAAGACTGATAATTTCTCTCTCTCTTTTTAAAGATTTTATTTATTTATTAATGAGAGACACACAGAGAGAGGCAGAGACACAGGCAGAAGGAGACCAGGCTCTATGAAGGGAGCCCGATGCGGGACTTGATCCCAGGACCCCAGGATCATGCCCTGAGCCAAAGGCAGATGCTCAACTAACTGCTAAACCACCCAGGTGCCCCAAGGCTGATAATTTCTAATAGTTTAAGATTTTTCTTAGAAGTATTTTACAAATGACTATGTCTTCAGTGACCTCTCTTCTGAACATACATGTCTCTCCTTATAGAGAGCAAGGTGAAAAGTCATAATGCAATGAATTATCTATACATACACATGCATTTTTGAAACAAATGGAATCATCAACAGGTTTATTGGCTATGTACTTGTATATCAATAGTATGCCAAAATACCAATAAATATAAGAATATATATACATACACAATGCATATGAATTTTTAAAAACACATTATATATCAGTACAATTTTATAAACACACCAGTAACTAATTTCATCATTTTGTAACACTTTGTTTTAATCAAAACTTTCATTTAATGATAAAGGCATAATCATATCCCAACTTTTGCAAAGTATATCCATTTGCTTTAACTGCTGAATTGGTTAGTCTTCAAGTTGAAAAAGACCTTGGAAATGATCCAAGTCTAACACCCTCTGAATAACTGACCCCTAGAGAGATGAGTTTGTTTCCCCAGGTGATGGGGAGCCAGTGGCACAGTCATCAGAACTTTAATTCTTGATGCCCTATCCCTTGTACTTTCCATTTTCCGACATAAGGTTTAAATAGGGTTGAAATGAGATCATGTTTAAATCTAAAGTACAGCAGAGCTTATTTTAAACTTCCATTCAATTTTGCTAGAACAGGTTTCTGACCTGCTCCGTTTCCGACCTGGGCCGGTTCACCCCTCCTTAGGCAACCTGGTGGTCCCCCGCTCCCGGGAGGTCACCATATTGATGCCGAACTTAGTGCGGACACCCGATCGGCATAGCGCACTGCAGCCCAGAACTCCTGGGCTCAAGCGATCCTCCTGCCTCAGCCTCCCGAGTAGCTGGGACTACAGGCGCGCGCCACCGCGCCCGGCTAGAACAGGTTTCTTATGCAGAATTTCCCCTATGGCCTATTATAATCTTTGGTTTTACTTTTTTTTTCACATAATGCAGCTATAATTCCATGACTTCAGACAAATTTCTGATATAAAGAAGAAACACACACACCCTGAACTAGTAATGATAAACACTGAACATAGGAAATATATTAATATTTTAAAAATGTTCTTCTGACATTTTAGCAAGCAAATTATCTTGATCTGTGTTTCTTTATTTTAAATGAGCAGCAGCAGTATTGTGCTTTATTTCAAATATAAACAAAATATAATTACAAAAATTCTTAAATAAATGATCTATAATCAAGTATGGAACATGATATGTTTTTTAAAAAAGGACTTAGAGAGTGCTACTAAATTATAGCTTATCTTAACTAGGTGTATTTTAAATGCAGCTGTTAATTTGATTTCTGTTCACCATAGGAAGTTGCTTTAAAAAAGTCTTTTATTTATTTTTTTAAAGTCTTTTATTTAAAAAAACAAACCAAAATCATACTGGTTCATACACATAAAATTACTGAACAAGTGCTGCCAGATAATATTCTAGGAACAGAGATAAAAACAGGAAACAGCAATTGTATACTCAGAGAGTTTATCATCTATAAGAAAAAGGAGGAATATATAAACAATAAGACAATTAGATAATTTTGGATAGTGATGCTAATGTCTTAGATAATGTCAAGGAGACTATGTTAGAGAACTAGCACATTTAGTTTAATTTCTTGATTTTTAGATTACCAAATACAACTTTTCATTTCTAAGTGCTTGTCATATCTTTGTAGTTTACAACATTTTTGTTTGTTTACGTAAAATGAGAAGATTTTTTTTTTTTCTACAAGTAACTTTACTTTCTTTCAAGTTTTCACTTTAGATGTTTGGATACATAAAGGTGGCTCTCCAAACTCTCAAGTTCTCCCCAGTTTTAAAGATTTTAGTTTGAAAGAAGCACCTGTCCCTTTAGAACACCTGCTGATTGACATATTAGGAAGTAAAGGGAGAGACTGCTTTTGTAAGTTTTGTTTTGTTGTCAATATCTCATGAATTAATGCTTAAAGCATTGTTTTAAGAACCGTTCTGTTGTGGTGTATTTCTCCATTTAACCTCTGAATGTATGTAGCCAATAATAAAATATGTTTTGAAAAGTTGACAATTCAATTCGTAAATTGCAAAGCCACAATAGGAAGAGCTTCTCCTGGGCCTGACCTGCAAAACGCAAGGGCTTTCTTCTAATTATTGTGTTCCATCACTTCCATCCGTATTAACACCAACATAAGAAGACAAGAGTATTAATTTTAAGACATATTAGATCTTGACAAAACGCCAACTATGGGAGATATATTTAGAAAGTTCTGAGTTTGTTCTAAGTTGTAGGAGAGTATATTGTTTGTGGTAGATATTTCTCCCAACGGTTATTCATTGGTGTTATTTAAGATCATATGTGGCTAATATTAACTATACTTACGTGTTACAGTGTTAGAAATTCACATTATGTGTACCATCTCACTACAGTTAGGCTCTGGACATGATGCACTAAAGATCATTCACAATTTTTACTGAGGTCTATTCTAACTTCTTTCACCCCATACGATGTCTATATCCACTGGGTCCCTAAAAAATTTGATTTACTGATATGAACTATAACTTTTTATCAAGCCTCATTTGGAGATTCTATTTAGAAAAAACATATTATGGATAAAGATGCAAAGATCTACATCTACCCTCTCCACAATACTGTTGTTTTCATTCTCATAATGATCACTTTTTCACCTATTCTACTATCTTCTCTGATAGCAAAATAAATCCAGAAATTCCTTACTTATTGTTGTTTTTCTTTAGTTTACTTTTTTTTTTTTTTTAATTTTTTTTATTTATTTATGATAGTCACAGAGAGAGAGAGAGAGGCAGAGACACAGGCAGAGGGAGAAGCAGGCTCCATGCACCGGGAGCCCGACGTGGGATTCGATCCCGGGTCTCCAGGATCGCGCCCTGGGCCAAAGGCAGGCGCCAAACCACTGCGCCACCCAGGGATCCCCTCTTTAGTTTACTTTTAAAGTGAAAAACCACCTTTAGATCCATGAGGTATGTCTTTCATCACTGATAAAATGTGGCAAGATGAAAATGAACCTCTACTGAAGTTTCCAAAGGAGCATTTGGAAAGATAAGATGAGGGTCTCCCAAAAAATGGCATGCCAAATAGTCTATTTGCTGTCACTGATTACTGATAGACAATAGCTGACACTAGGTTGTCTGAGATTAATCTTCGTCAAAAATAATTGTAAAGAAGCCTTCTTTTTCTAATATCATCTATCCAAGAAATAATGACCACAAGAAATGACGAAAAATGCATGGAGTAGTTTTGGTATTAATTTTGGAGCCTCAGTCCAAGGAGAAAGTATACTGCCAGAAATGTATTACTCTCTTCCCTTCTGATTTTACTTCCAAAAAAGTAAGTGGTCACCAAAGTTACAACGTACATTTTTGTATTTTTGACATTTAAGACTTTCTGTATTCTGGAAGGAAAATAATTGTGGAATATTAGGATTTAGGTATTTTTCACCAAATATCATGCTTTATTTGAAGTATGGTATATTTTTAAAATAGGCTATCTAAAAAACATTGGGCTTGCTGATGGTGTCATTTAACTTTCCATAATGTAAATCTAGTATCTAACATATTAAAATTTAATGTCTTCTTACTATCACTGCCAGCATGCCAACTTTCAAAAAGTGGATCATTTATTATCATAAAAACGCTGCATAACTTTGAATATGTAGCTATGGCAAATCTATGAATAACTTCCATAAATTCTTTGTCTAGTCTAAGCTTTACTCTCATAATGATAGTATCAAAAACCTAGGTACTGTATTTTTGTAAAAAGAATTAAAACTGAAAATATAAATACTGACTTTTTATATAATCTTAACTTTTTTTCTATTTTTTCACATTTTAAGGTTATGGCAGTATACAGTGGAAGTTACCTAATCCTTCTTAGGAAAATTGATAGGAAATCAAGACATTCCTCCTGCATGAATAATCTCCCTTTCCTTATACAGTTCACCCATTTTGAACTCTTACTTGACAAGTGTTTTCCCACTGGCACTCATCCTAATACTTGTGACTTCTATTTTATTTCATGAGGCCAGGAGGCCAGACATGAGCATAGAAGTCTAAGAGCACTTTCACTTAGGTTTATTAGTCTAGAAGATGTGCATCTCAGAGATTATCTCTACATTGTAAGATGACATGCCATGGAACCATCCTGAAATTCTGTATTGATCCTGTCTTCCACTGATAAAAGATCATGAGATAGCAGAAAAAGGAGTTTTCTAAATAACATTGACTTTTCTATTAAGGTAAAACTTAAATGTTTTATGATGTAAATAGCAGCAAGGAGGATTTATTACATGAGAAATCAAGAAGGACAGAAATTACTTTTGTCCCCAGTCAAAATTATAGAACTGTGGTTCCACAAGGAGGTACATGGGTAGAACTCTTGAAATACTAATCTTTATTTATATCCAGATTTTCATTGGAGAATAAATTATATGATATATTCTTCTCCAAAAGTATTGTAAAGTCATTAAGAAACATAAGTTACAATCGCTTGTATATAACATGAGATGGTTTTTGAAAAAAAAAAGTTGTCATTCTTTTAAGTTCTCTCCTATCTGTATTTTCTAAACTTAAAGGTATCTGAAGCTATAATTCTTAGCAAGAAAATATACCTCAGAGATACCAGTGTACTAAGTATACATGGGCAGACGAGTAATTCTCGTTACTTAGTTTCAAGTAAATGTGCTCTTTTTTATCTGACTCCTGGGTACCACAAGGAGGTCGGAAGTCACAATTAATGATATCCTGAACCATGAAAACACTGACAGCCTACCTATGTCAGTTTTCTTACAGAGAAGTATATTAAGCAAACAATTTCTTTTCAAGGAAATCTATTTTATTTCTTTTGTTTTAAAGCTTAATTCAATATTTAGTATTTCAAATAATGAAAATGTTTTCCTTGAGCTTCTGTATTTTATGACTTTTTTATATGACATCAACTCAAATTGTACAAAATTTTACCACTTTAAATTCTGACTCAATTAATAGTAAGAATTTTGGCAAATGAAATAGCCAAGTACAGAGCCTTTTAAAGCACATAGTAACATAAAGATTTCAGATTATCTTAAATGTTAAAAAAGGGAAGTTGTACACTATGATAAAAGTTAACTGCTTAGAAGAAAGTTTTTTCTGCTGTATGAAAATACTGCTGAAAACAAACATGTAAGATCAATATAAACTTAGCTGGTTAATAAAAAGTAATGCTACTAGAATACTGTATCTTACCTAATGCACTTATTGAATGAAAGTGTTTAATGAAAGTGTTTTAAGAAGTCACTGAGACACAAAGATGACAGAACAGCACCACCTAGTTCTCTATATAAAAGTTTAAAATATGTATGCATCTCTGACTTACTTCAGAGAGCTGAATATACTCTCAAAAAGAAGTCATTTAATATAAAACTATATGCTTGCAAATTATTACCTGCAACAGAGCATTTACTTGAATTGCTTTGATTTTAACATTTCATTTAAAAGAAAAAGCGAAATTAAAGATAACAGTTAAGCTGAGGTTTTTTAGTTGTGCTTTGTACTGCATTCTGTAATCCAGATAAGTAAATCTCTAAGTAGACTAACTGTACATGCTTGACCACCACCATTATGATTTCCAAAAGTATATATCTTTTTTTTTTTTTTTACTCTATCTACTACAAGATATATATATCATCTACCCCGGGGACACCGACGGACAATAAATAATATAAAAACACCATACAACCTGTTAGGAATATGACCTCATGTGCATGTTGAGGTCATCAATCAAAGTTAAATATTAAAAGAAATAATATAAAGATATCGAGAATATTTGTACCCCACTCATATTATTTTACATATTCCAACATTTCACACAATTGTATATAAAATTCATTTTATTTTTAAAGTTTTTAAGTGGTATTCTCATCTATTCTCCAGCTTTATTTATCAGGTGATTCTTATTTCAGCCATATTCAGGGCAGCTTGAGCAGGAGGAAAGATTTCAAGAACAACATTTCATCGGCAGTCTCGAGAAGCCATATATATACTAGTAGCACAGATTTTAATCAGGGACAATGTAGTATTGTAATATAAGCAAGGGACAGAGTTTTAATATATATGACACAGTACAAGGAGCATTGTTTCTGGATAGGACACTTTAAAAATGTTTTCCCTGAGGCATCAGCAGCTCTTTAAATGACTGTCACTGGTAACATCAGAATTGCTCAAGCAGAACTTCAGCTCTAAAAAACTAAATATTGTTGCTTGTTACATAGATCCTTCTCACAGACCTCTTCTCCCCTACATTCCCTCTGCTGACCTGGTCATCTACTGTTCTGGCCCACTGAGCCTTTATGAAATTAAATGAATCATCCTCTTGAACAAATCAGTTAGAATAGACCATGCTTGAATATTTCTTGTTCACTTGTCAGCTTCTTTCAAGTTGTATTAATAAAAAAAAGAAAGAAACTGGAATCATACTGAGAATGTTTTCAGGATAAACAACTGGAGGAAATGAGAGCTCTTTAGCCCAAACTTAAATTAAAAAAAAAAAATGTTAAAAGCTCAGTGAGGCTTATAGTAATGCTCTTAAATCAGTGATTTCATATTTTCATTGATACATCCACATTAGGTAGCTATTGAAAACATATTACTATAAAAATGGAATTTTTATTTTAGAAAATAAGCTAGGGTGTTACATATTTTTGTGTAACTAGTGTATCAGCTACTGGACTATAAACTCCATGAGGGTGGAAACCGTTTCCACCTTGTTACTGTGTATATCTAACATTTAAAACACTGCCTGCAAGTAGATATTGGTTTAAAAAAATAAAACAGTGAATGAGTAAGTTATGCTTAAGAAACCAAAGCCTATGAAGAATAAAATGATTATAAAAATTTACACATGCACACATTGAATAATGCACAAAAACAAAATTCTATTTAAAATTGAAACAGTCTATTTTCTTATAATAAAAATGGCTAATGGAATGAGAGCTGGTGTTGTATGAAAGTGATGAATCACTGAATTCTGCTTCTGAAACCAATATTGTGCCTAGAATTTAAGTAAAAAATTTAAAGAGAAAAAAATAAAATAAAGGACTAACAGCAAAAATTTACTAATTTTTGAAGTTGATCTATGGATGTAATTTCATGAGAAAGGCATGTATGACCCAAGCTCAGGCTGATGACTACAAAACTAATTTATAAAACTCATTGACAGAGACAGAGAGCTCTGAAATTTATGTAGACATATGTATCAGAATAAAAATCTCTTTACAGTGTAAAATCTTAACTGAATAATGCACGGGTAGATATAAAAAATTAAATTTTAGTAAAAGGTATTTTTTAAGACTACACAGTGAATGTTACACTGTGTTACAAACTATTTTTAGGTGGAAAGTGAAAAGAAATATGCCATTTCTGTAGTCTTCAATCATCCATAATATTCTTCTACAACCCATCACCAAAGAATGAATGTGATTCCAGTTTCTCAGTCTACAGAAGAAACTGCAGAAGTAACTTGCTTGGTTACTGGGTGGCTTGGTCAGTTAAGCATCCGACTCTCGATTTTGACTGGGGTCATGATTTCAGGGTTGTGAGATCAAGCCCCCCATCGGGCTAGCGCTGGAGATGGAGCCTACTTAAGATTTCCTCTCTCCCTCTCCCTCCCCCTCACACAAGAAAAGAAGAAAGCAAAAGAAAGTAACTTGCCCAAGGTCTCTAAAATAGTGGCATGGTGTAGATGAGAACTGAGGTCTTTTCATTCCTACCATTATGTCTTGCCGCTGCAGGGCACTTCCAAAATTCAGAGTTTGAGTTAGTCCAGTGATATCTCCTCGCTGTACAGAATATAGAACCTACCACCACGAGGCCAGAGTCTTTACTGTGCCTCCACACTAGCAGTAGTTTGGCATGGCTGCTGCTTATGTTCTCCTGAAGGATCAGGGCTGTGATTCATGCCTCCTCCCCTGTCACAAGTTACTCCCATTCTCTGTTCAGTCCCCCAAGATGATATGAAAGTTTCGGAGGAAATATCCCTAACACCTGATCAAGTTTACTATTGGCTTGTAATAAGACCATCATTAAATGATAAAAAGACTGTCTTCCCAACTTGTCCACACCCATCCATCAAACAAAGTTGTTGTATTACAAAATACACTTTCAGGCTGTCCTGTCCTTCAAGGATAATCTGTTCTGCTTTGTTGGTCGTCTGTACTTGTATAGCCAATAAAATTCGGTAAAGCGAAGTGAAGATTTAAAGTAAATCTGACCTTACTGAACTCTACTAGATCTCTAAGAAACTATGAACTTATCCCTGTATCAATACCTTCATCTTAGCTATTCCACAGAAGTGAAAGGATAGGGAGGATTGAAGTTTCAAGATACCATTAGTCTTACCTCATCCATAGCATTTCTATGTGTAAAGAAAAAAATGCAGGCCAATGGGCATGAAACTATCATATGTAAATTTTACTTGGCCTTTTAAAGATATGTTTTTTATTTTTTTTATTTTTTTTTATTTTTTTATTTTTTTATGATAGTCACACAGAGAGAGAGAGAGAGAGGGAGGCAGAGACATAGGCAGAGGGAGAAACAGGCTCCATGCACCGGGAGCCCGACGTGGGATTCGATCCCCGGTCGCCAGGATCGCACCCTGGGCCAAAGGCAGGCGCTAAATCGCTGTGCCACCCAGGGATCCCAAGGTATGTTTTTTGTATTAAAACTAGATATATAACTTTATATATTAAAATATATAATTTTTACTGAACACACTTCATTTTCATGCTAGTTAGCATCAGATCTTTCCATAAAGACATTGTGCAGTATTCTTTTGAAGAATATAACGGATATTGTTTTTAATTTGGTGACTCTGGACAAAAACTTTGGCCTGAAATGCTTTCCTTCTATCAAATTAAAAATTCACTTTCTGAGTGGGTCATTATGACTAAAACTGTTGAGAAATAAAAAGGTATAACTCTTCCTCACATTTTCAGTGTTTCAGATATTAAGTGGTTACACATTAAAAAATTATGTCACTTCTAAAAATGGATTTACAAGAATATTCTCTATATAATAAAAATTCAGTAACATATTATAATATTTTTTCACCAAAACAGGGAAACAGTCAACAAAAACTGCTTCTGAAACTACCTTCCTGTTTATTCCCTAGGCTCTGTAAAGTCAGTCAGTAAGGGCCGAACCGAAGCCACATTAGAAGGTTATTCTGCAGCTGTTGCATCACATTGACAGTCACAGTTTAACATAAAGAAGATTCTAAGTACAGCAGCTATGGGTGAATATAATTCTTAATATCAACTCCATAAAGTGGTAACAACATTTAATAAATTGAACTAGTTTAATCTGCTTGGGATATTTATTTACTGAATGTGCATTTCTACACAACGATGATAGAGTGATTTCAGCACCTTCCGTCAGGTAAATCTTAAGTTAGCCTAGTCAATAATACCTTTTCAGATGCCCAAAGTCATGAAACAGTTAAAAATCCAAAAGATATCAAGAAATTGATTTTCTAAATTTGAAGAAAAACTCTATGACTTTAAAGAAAAGCTATATTTCACTGGGACTTTTAAGAAAAAGCGTTCTTAAAACACTTTATGTGGCATTAAAGTCACTACGAATTATAGAAAGTCTTTTTTCCCTTGGTGTTCAGCTCCCAGTAACTATATTTAAATTCTCTTCAAAAAGCAGTTAATATTCCCATCCTACCACCCACGGTCTTTCAAAATGCTAAAAGGGAAATAAATCAAATTCAACCACAGCAAACATGTGTCTTCAATTGCAGAAGTATGACTAAGTATCAAGAAAAACCCCACAATATTTAGGATTTTCTTTAAAAGGCCTTTCAAATAAAATGGATGTAATCTTCCCAAGTCAAATTAAGTGAAATGCACCCTGAATCCATACTTGAGAGACGACTCCCAGAACATCTACTCCACAGCTTTGGCAATAACAAAAGCAGGTCAGTCCCCACTGATAATCTGGCAGATCAAGGTCAGTTTGTAATTCCTCTTTGTTCATACATTTATCCAGAAATACTGGCTACTCTAAGTAGAACAGTAAGATGATTTGGTTTCATGTTTACCTAAAGCCATCATCAGGAATATTTGGAGGGCTACAGATAGAAATCTTTAATAACTAAAAAAAAAAAAAAAAAAAAAAAAAAAAGACGAGGGGTTATGATGCCCGGAGAAATCAGGGAGATTCAAAGCCATGAGATGAATGTTTTCAGTGCAAATTCGAATTGCTTGCCCTAATTGAAAGCAATGGTCTCATATTTTTGTGAAGTATGTCATTATTCAGAATTGTTTGTGTTTCTTAGTAGCCATTTTTTTTGTACTCTCTCTGTACCTTAAATATGAATAAACATTCATTGCAAATATTTATTCTATTCAGAATAGTGTATTGGCACTTTGGCAGTTATAACATAAATACTTAAATATTATTTGGATCCAATTAAAGAGATGTGTCAGGATTAAATGGATTGGAAGAGAACTAATCAATCAGTAGAATGAAAACATTAAAAAAAAAAAAAAAAAAAAAAAGACACAGACCAGACCTTAGATTAACCACTTGAAATAAAATGAAGAATAAGACCCTGTACTTTATGGGTTTATAATCCAGTAGAACAAACAGACAGATAAATACCAAACATTCAAAATACTGTAATAAAAATACACAAAAGGGTTATATAGATCATAGCATAGACAAAATAAAATGTTTCAAATATCAAGGGCAGATGGCATTCTTTTGTCTACTTAAACACATCAGATGTTGGTCAAAATTTTTCTTAATAAAAAACTCCAGTGAGTTACTGGAGACCAGTATTTTTTTAAACTATCATTAATAATAATGTGGCTTCAAATTTGCAGTTGTAAAATAACAAAACAAAAATTGGTTAAAATTGTTAGTATATATCAAAGTTAGTTAGTATATACAAAGTGCTTTTTATTGCAATAGCCATAAATAAAAGAAAAAAGTGTACTTACAAATCAAACTCAAGTTTTCTGATGATATGATACATAGGCCAATGCAAGTCAAAAGGTACAATTAAGATAAGTATGCCCTCAAACTCGTGCAATGCAGGAAAATATCCTCCATATAAATGGTGACATGTACTAAATGAGCCAATTCTTATAACCATCCCTCCACAAATGAAGTCCTTATTTAAAAAACATCTGTCTTTCTTTCTCTCTCTCTCCTTCTCTCCCTCTGTTGGGTTCATGTCCCTATATACTTTCACAGTTGTCCAAATTGCATCCAAAACAAAAATCGAAAAAAAATCATGTCTCAGATTTGACAGTGCACTGACATTTGGCAGCCCATGCAGTTGCAGGCAATTAATACTATCTAAAAATCTATAGCCTCAAATAATAACCAGCGTAACTTCAAGATCCTACCACAGCAAATGTGTTAATGGACTAGTTATGGAATAGAGTATTGATTTAGGAACAATTTTTGATTCTTGTTTTGAGAGAGTGAAAGGAACAATCCCTATTCAAGATAAGGGATACACATTTTCACTCATTATTTTATTTCATTCCCAGGCCAAAGAACTATTTAGAAATAACAGATACTGTATTATGTATCACAATGGTGAATTTCATTCTGCCTTGGCAGGGTAACTAGTAAGTGTAGAATGTAACTGCTTGCTATACTGGAGTCATAGATATATAATTGCCTTCAGAAACATCCTTCTCTGAATACCACCTACACATTAATACATGACAGTGAACTTACAGCCAGACCCCTGTTCTACCCCACATGATCCTTGAAAAGGCTTTGAAATGAGGCCACGTGCATAATTAAGGCACACTGAATATCACAGTACATGTAACAAACTAGAGTATTATGAATCCTTAGGGGAACCTCATAGAACTAATACATTTTCTAAAGAAAGCTGCACATGAGTAAAGAGAGCCCAAAATGCTAATTAGATCCTCTCAGTGAAAGCTATAGAAAAGTTGATTCTTGAATCCTGAAGTTGGGCACAGAATGGAACATTTGTATACAGAAACACTGAAGGGGGGGGAAGAATTTGACATAAAAGCCCCTCAATAGATGATTTACACAATTCATGAGAAAATAAATAATACAAAATAAAAATATAACAGTGGGAGAATGTCAACCCTCCTGAAAGGGTTAAGTATGAGAACCGATTTCGTATTAGAAAGGGATTATGTAACAACAGAGGGAAATACTCACCCTAGCATATGCTAATTTAGTCAGCTTTGCCAGGCGTTTCTGTGTGTGTTTGGCTGGCTGACTCACATTCCTTGCCTCTCCTTTTTGCCATTTTATTATGAAAGTAAGGAGGTTGAACTCTCACAAAAGGCAATAATAGCAGTAACAAAAACAAGTAAAAGCACATTATATGTGTTTTATCCTTGCTAAAACATTGGGGTATGCGTTGTGGAGGTCAAAAGGAAAATCACCCAAACTGTACGTATTCAGCACATAGGCTTTAGCAAATCTCCCTTTCTTGAACCACTCTTCATTCCTCATTAATTACTTTTAATAGGTCTTTCAGGTTAGGAGCATGGTCGGGACTGGGGGGATATTATATTCCTGGACAGTGCAAAGGAAGCTGAGTTACTATGTTACTCAGACTCCAAAATAGAAAATAGAGAGCAGTAAAGGAGTGACAATTAGACAAGCTTATTGTATATTTTTTGTTTGCTTTTTAATACAAATATTCTAACCATCTCTCATTTCAACCTAAATCTACTACTTAAGATTGGAAAGTAGGGGGCATATAAGGTATGAGAATGAATGGAAGATATGTAGGTGTCATGGGCATTTTCCCCCAGAGGGGATAGAGGACAAGCTAACGCAAAATATGAATTCATTAAGAGAGTAAAAATGTATTTTACACACTATAAATTTGAGTTTGGATGTTTAAGTAAACCTTAAGGGAGTCACTTGCATTTTTAAAGGCAAACACTTTTAACAAAGAAGCCAAAAATATTTCTCTATAAGAACAAATTAATTGTTTTTTATAAATCATACTGAATCAATATAACAGCTATACACTTAACAGTTGGCAGCACATCCTTGTCAGGAAAGGTGCTTTCTTGCTCTATTCCCAAAGATGACTTTAGATAAACAATGAGTGCACCGTTACTGTAAATAAGCCATCATCAAAAACATAAAATTGTTAGGGGATCAATTTGACCAATAAGAACTGTTGCTTTCTTAATGTGAAGTGATTTGCACTACTTGATCATACTTAGCTCTAAGATTTCTTATTTCTCAAAGCAAATGATTCCTTATTTTTATTTTCTAATCTCTAATGACCTCTGCATCTAGCCCCCAGAATAACTGTTTATGACTAAATTGGAGCTTCCCGTTCAGCATCCAAGTGGCTGAAAGATAATTTAAAGATTCAAGTAAAAACTATTTGCTGACTTAGAAAGAGTTATATCAAATGTTGAATAATGACTGTCTTAATATTTACTTCAAAGACCTCTAAAATAGAATGTAAATAATTAGTAGCCAGCCCTCTCTAAGGCAGATCCCTTTACAACTTCAGCCCTGTGTCTATTCATGTAGTGGAAGGGTCTCATTACTTAGTTTCATAAGCACAAAAGAAGATTCAGAATAGATGCTCAGCTCTATCACAAATTCAGAAACTGTATATCTTGCTTGTGTGTTTTTAAGGGGAAATCCTAATCATTGTTAAAGCCTAAGAAAATTTATTCAAAAATATACTTTTTAACCCTCATAAAAAGGGTAAGAGAAAATAACTGAGTGCAAAGAAAACAAACTCTTGCCTTTTCCTCACATCACATCCCATCCCTGACAGCTCCCAAATTATAAAGGTACCTTTCAGTTCTAAAAAATAACTGTATACTTTAAACTTGTATATATGTGTATGGAGAGAGTAAATGATTGAGGGATATTCCTTTTTCAACAATTACATCTCTGATTTTGACATTAATATTTAACTGATACCTAATTAAGCAGAATATTTATTTTTATAATTTTTACACATACTACATACTTCTAAAATGATAACTATTTCATATCTGTTTAAAGAAACCCACTGAGCTCATTTCTTAAGTAAAGATCAATATGCATAGTATGTGCAATTATTTTTTTCTCTAGCAAATGGAATAAAAATAAACAAAGCTACATTAGTTTCTGTTATCTGAAATGGTTCCCTTATAGGCTGCCTGTAACAATTGGTCCAGAACTATTACTTTTATTAAGGGATCTATTTAATGCTTTTGCCTGTGATAAATAATACCTTTCACAGAGGAAATTTCTCTACTGATTTGATGTTAACAGAAATTCCACTTCACAATGCTTAACTGCAGGAATACACATTGAACAGTTAATGTCTATTTCTTTTAAAACTACTATATTCTCATAATATAAGAGATGCTATAATAACAATAATAATAAGCAATAAAACCTCACAACAACAACAAAGGACTGACTCCTTACTCACTAAAAGAGGATTTAACAATATTTCCTAGCCCAATATTTATAAGGTCCAATACATGTAAACAACTGCATAGAAATCCTATTTTTAACTTTGCTATTTGTCTTCATGAAACTGGCCTGTGTCTCTGATAGTTTGCAAGAAAATAAAGTATTCACCATGTATCTGGTGAGAGCACTGATAATTTTATTAGGATTTATTTACTACATTAATCTCCAAACAAAATATGCACTCATTCTTTCTTATGCTTTGTCTTCAGCTCACATGATTAGAAATACTCTCTGGGTTATTTCTGGTTATAAAAAACTGAAGGATGGTTCATGTCTACCACAAGCTCTGAAAAGACTTCCCATTTCGCTCATGCCACATGACTGCTTTCCTGTGTGTTCGCCTGCCGCTGCAGAGCACATTAGGCCTGAGATGCCATTTGCATCATCACACAGCAGGGGGCTTCAGCTGCCACAAGCTCTAGGTTAATCCTCACCCACCTCTTTACAAGAGGAATTTGCAGAAGATGCCTTTCTTTGATACTACAGAACTGCACTCCAAAAACGCTTGACATTTTCAAATAAAATGTTGGCAATGAACTTGTCTTTTTAAATATTTTTAGGTTAAATCAGTAAATTATAATCATGCCCTTCCATTTTTCATGAAATGAATTGGTGATCTGATCTAATGCAGAATACTGGTGATTTTTAATCAAGGAAAAAATTTAAAAATGGGGAGGAAAATGCCATGGCAAGAACAACTGATCAGATTGTATTCATTTAAAAATGCATATCAACAGCCATTGCTATCTACTTTTCTACAGGAAAACTGTTTCCTAAACCAATACAGCCTACAAAATGTTTAACTCTTGTGGCATCACTTAGCAAAGTTTAAGTGCTGACATATTATGAAGAGATGCAGCTATTTAATTCCATTAGGACATACCTATTCATGCCAACACTATTTATTATGTATCTACTGAATTGAGAATAAGAAGATTGCACAGATAACAAAGGCTCAGGGCTTGCCCTCAGGAAGCTTAAGTTTAGTAGTCATTGGGCACTAGAGCTGTTCCAGGAGGATCAAAAAACCAATACCTGCCAATTCCACAAAGAACTCTAACTTCAGCTTTTGAGTTTGGCTTCCTCAGTTTGTGATTTCTCACCACTTCCTCAGCCTACTCAGCCAGCTGTTACACATTGGGTGATTTTGCCAAGGTTGTTAAACGAGCCTATTAAAATGAGGACGCCTTCTCAATAAATCTCGTGGAACGCACATCAATGTTATCAAATAAAACATCAATAGGATAGGTCTATTTATATTATTAATGTACCCCAAATCCTTCATAATAAATAAACCTTACTTGTCTCAATCATCTGATACCCCATAGATTTCTCATTTTAAAAAGAAAATTAATATTATCTGATATTGATTTTAGGTCACTTTAAAATGCATGACTCACATTTCTTCCAGCATTTTTATACTTCCATTTGTTCCTTAAGTAATTAAAGTAATTTTTTTCATTAAAAAAATGGCATCTCACTATTTCAATGTGGGGCAAATAGTTCTCAAGTATCTGATCTTCCAGGGGAGAAAGCAGAAAGAGGCCTCTCCATCAATGCTTACTTTGGTCATGTTATGCTCCCACAGTTCTAATAGTTGTAGAAATGGTGAAGACAATGAAGTAAGTTTCCATATCTTGATAGAAAATCTGCCCAGAGACTCCCCATGTTTGCAGGGAGATTTTCCTAATTACTAAGTGTCTGGGGTTTGACCATTTAAATCATAGTCTTTGGCTCTTATGTACAGATTCTACTCTTTAAAGGTTCAGTTGTTAATCAAGAAAGGGAGGAATACGGTTCTTGCATTCAACATAAGAAATGAGCTCAACAAGACTCAGGCTATTACAAATAGAAGGAAATGAATGGGAGAGATAGGCTTTTAAGAAGCATTAAGTTATCAGTGTTTATTTAAGTGTATGTAGGTGTATTTTGTACTTTATAATATACTTTCTAAAAATGTAAGGGGAAGTTTATGTTTAGTGTATTCACTGAGGCAAGTACTATGCATGTCCAATTGACCTTCAATTTGAAAGTCTTTCTAAAATAACAGATCATTTATCAAAATATCTCATGGAAAATAAAACAAGACAAAACCAAACCCTAAAATCCCAGTATTTGTGTTGGATGTGTTTTTCTGTAAGACTAACTCTAAAAAGGAAACAAAGTTCTCAACAAAATCTCTATGTATGTCTATTTTCTGGTTATATTTTGTCCTTTCTTCTTTGCCCTTTCTAGGACCGTTTTCTTGTGCTAAACAAGACAGTCTCCATCTTTGCAGTGCCCCCTCAGGCATGGAAAGGGGATACAGCTTCAGCCAGGGTTAGCAATTGAACTGGATCTGCTCTGTAACCAAGAGAGGTTTCAGTTACAGGTGGCAAGCTTTTGCACACCTCCTTCTAAAGAAATTCATTTCTCTAAACTGTTCTGTACCCTCATTCCAGATTTTTCCCCTGCCTATGATGGAGGAAAATAAGAAAGGATGCCCCATAAACTAACACAGAAGCAAATTTTGTTATCTAAGTAGCCTACATTCCGAGTTGTGCTTTGGTCAGAAACATATTTATTTCCTTCTAATGATTCATTTTCATTTCCTAAGAATCCACTGAAGACAAAATGGTAGATTTTTAGAATAGTACTATTTTTTTTTAACTTATTTTATCATTGACTTGATTCTCACCACTGGCTCATTAACTTTACATATTAACAAGCCAAAAGGTTGATTTTGCTTCCCAGAAAGAGTAAAATATTGGTGACAATGTAAAACACAGAGAAGATATGTTCAAATGAGTCTTCTTGTCTAAAATAAGGCATAGTGCAAGAAAGGGGATAATAATAGAAAAGCTAAATTAACTGATCACTATTACTTAAGTCACAGAATACCACCATAGTTCCGATAAAGCTAAAAATAAGAAGCTGTAGACTGCCTATAGCATTTGCCTAGTCATAACTACCAGCAGGCAGAACAGACTCCCTCTAGCCAAAATCAGTTAGTTGCTCACTAGTTCCGCCGCCACCCTTCTTTCTCTGCACATAGAAAGGAAAGACCTGCTAAGTATTTAATCTGTGTCCAGGAAATAAAGCTTTTCATTTTACAACCTAACCAAGTCCTAATAAAAGTGTAGGATGGTGGGAGAAAACATAAACCTCAACCCTGAAGCAATATTTTTGGCCAAGAGTAAAACAAGGAAGGCATGAGCAATTTGTTTGAGCAGGAACTGACAATATCAACAAAGTGCGATGTGTCTGTGGAGCAGTGTTTGATAAATGTGAGGCAGCCATAAACATGAGAAGACAATCCAATGGTGCTTTGCACCCCCTCCCCCCTCTAGTTTTTTTTTTTTTTTTTTTTTTCCTTTTAAATCCTCTTCTCTCCTTTGGTGTATTAACATGGCCTGATCTAAGATGCTCATAAGTACACAGACCTTGTTGGGCTGGCGCTTTCTCCCTGGTTGCTGTAGAGGACGCTTATTTATTTATATATTTGGACCTGATGCTGGTGCTGCTGTGGGTTGCAGTGGTGCATTTTCTCTGGCATGCCCACACCCCTTCCACCACCACCTCTAATCCGCTGTGAAAAGCAGCACTTTTTAAATAATTGGTTTACGTACTTAATAAAAGAGACCCATGTTCTTAATAAAAGAGAAGGCAGCTGATGGAATCTCTCCGGGTAGAGAGAGAGTAAATCCTCCTCCAGGCTGAGAGAATGAGACACCAGCAGACAGTTATTTTGCAGTGCAGTGAATAGACAATTCATGGGAAATGTTGAAGGCAGAGGAGGCGACCCCCAAGCGCAGTCCACTGCCCACATGCTCTATAATAAATAATCTCACACCAGCCCAGCAGTGTGTGCAATGACGTGCCGGGGCCAGCACGCACAGATTGGCAGGGAAAACACATCCAGCGGTGTCGAATTTTCATCGCAATCACCAAATTAACTGATTTCCCCACATCACACTCCCACTACCCGGCGTAGAGCGCGCGCGCAAGCGCGTGCACGCGCACGCGCACGCGCGCACACACACACACACACACGCAGAGCTGAGAAATGCAAGTTACTGAGAGGTGAAATAGGGTATCTAGGAACACGTTTCAGCATGGATTAGAAACCCAAGTGATGTGTCAGCCTCCCGGGGTACTTGTGAGAGGGTGGGAGTGTGAACGGTGGGAAATGGGACGAGGCAGCGTAAGCAGGAAGAAGGCTGTCGGCTTTCTCGGGGATGCTGGCACATGACATATCTGAAATTTACATTTAACACAAAACACAAAAAAGATGGTAAGAAATATCTCTGCAAGGTCAGTTAGTTAATTCAGAAAAATTCTGTCCACTGTGTTTTCCTTCACATCATAAATATGCATAAATAAAATACATCCCAGTCTATATCCTGGAGGATAGGAGGCAGGATGCATTCCAAGAACTTGCTGAAAGATGGTTCATTGACCTCATTTAAATCCTCCAAAGGCCAATTGGGTTTTGCACGCCTGCGGTCTACTTGTGTCTTACTTCCAGATTCCTTTTACCAAGGGACAAATAAATTTGATCAACTTATCTTTCCCACAACTACAGAAATGACGACAGAGGGGTTAGAGGTGGGCAAAGATTTAGCAAGAAATCAAGAGTCACCTAGCTTTAAAAATCCTATAGTCCATCGTTTCACATCCATCCTTCCTGTATCTCACTCAAGCCGCATCCCTACATTACTCCTCTCTTAAAAGCAACAATTTTCCGCCTGCCGGCCGCAGCCCACCCAGCCCTAGCATGCCGCCTCTGCCTCACCACCACCCAAAGTGTGCTCTGCCCATGCACTCCTACTCCATACATTGCCATTCATTTCATAACCAGCGTCGTCCTCCCATTCCACAGGGCCCCCTCCTCCTCCTGCAAAAGAGAGGATCTGAGGAAAAGTGCACCCCAGTTCCCTAGCCGCTCTGCATCCAAACCCAGTGATTTGCATAATAACAGCGTTTTGTGCGGTTTCCCTCCACTGCGGTCGCAGGGGTTCTTACATTTCACGTGAAAGGATAATATTAATTACGAAAAGAAGCGGCAGAGAGCAGAGCGAATAGAGAGGTAGGGAATCCAAGCGAAAATCCCTTAGCAGTAAAGTAACTGCTTAGGTGCATATATTTCTTTGCTTAAAGAAAAAAAGAAAAAAGAAAAAGAAAAAGAAAAGAAAACCACACAGGCTGATCAATTTTTAAAAACAGGCTTGTTGATAAAGTAGCTTTGAGTCTTTTGATTTTTCCCTTCCTCTTTCCCTTTTTTATTTCTTGATTTATTCTTTCTCTCTTTACCCCCTTTTCCTTTTTCTTTTCTTTCTTTCTTTCTTTCTCTCGCTCTCTCTTTTAAATCCCAGACAGTCTCCTCTCTCTTCTCAGGTGAATGACACGTCTCACAACACATATCCCCCCCGGGGATGCTATTGCAATGCACACGGTGCTGCCGCTGCTGCTGTTCTCGCCGTCTCGGTAGCTCGCTCCCAGGCTCTCACTCACTTTTTAAAGATACACGGATATGATGATGGTGGGAAGAAGAGAAAAGAGAAAGGCGACCCGAAAGGGGGAGGTTAGAGCGATGACAAGGATGGAGAGGGTCGATCAGGAGCGTGATGTGGGAGGTGGCGGGGGGGGGGGTGGGGGGTGGGAGGGTACAATGTTCAGAGAAGGCACAAGTTGCCAGCCAAAAGGCGTGGGAGGTGTGTGCGGGGGGTGTTGCTGGCGGGGACGGAGAGTGAGAGATGTGGGAAGCTCAGGTGAATGAAAAGGCGAAAGGTGCCGCGCACGGGGCTGCCTGCTGGGAGAGCGAGGCTGAGCCAGCGCCAGAGATTCGAGGGGCTGGAGCGAACGGCCACTGCCCCCTGCCGCACCGGGGAGTAGGGGGAGGGGGTGGAAATCGCCGGGGACCGGGGGACTGGAAGGGGAAGAGTGGAAATATGGGGTGGAGTGGGGATGCTGGGGAATGGGCGTGAAGTTGATGCTCCCCGCGGCGGGGCGGGGATTACCTTGTAGCAGGAGCCCGCAGACGCTGTAGAAGCGGAGGACGGCGCTGCGTTTCCAGATCATGGTCCCTTCTCTAAAGGGCTGGGAAGGAACGAGGGGGGCGGCAAGATGCTGGTGAGTGGGACACCAGAGTGCAGGGCTCCGCCGGCGTCCTCCTGGCGCCTGCTGGACCCTCGGCGCCCGCCGCGGCGGTGTTCGAACCCTCGGACCCGGATTGGAGGCAGCAGAAGCGGCAGCTGCGAAGCACCCGCAGAATGGGGTTTCGGTGGGCGAAAGAGTTTCTTCTCCTCCTCCTGCCGGTGGTGCAGCCGCGACAGCCCGTCAGGCAGGCGCGGGTTCGGAGCCTGCCTCCTCTCGGCTCGCACCGCAAGTCCCAGAGCCCGCGGGGGCTGCCCGAGCAGGTGGTGCAGGGACGCCGGGGTGTCGGGGAAGGTGCAGGCGAGGGCTGCGGGAGTGGGCAGGTCGCGGAGGGAGGGCGGGGGCAGGGGGGCGCAGGCAAGCAGCGGCCGCCGCTCGCGCTCAGGGTGTCTCGGGGTCCTGGGAGGGGAGGTGGCAGCGGTGGAAGCGGCGCTGGCGGCGGCGGCGGCGGCGGCGGCGGCGGCTCCCGGATGCTCGAGCTGCAGCAGCAGCAGCAGCAGCAGCAGAGGCACCCGCGGCGGCGGCGGCGGGGACGGCGGCGGCGGCGGCGGCGGCGGCGGCGGCGGCGGCAGCTCTACAGAGCACCAGACACAAGGGCAAGCTCAGCGCGGCGGAGGCCCCGCCCCCACCCTGGCCAGGGACAGACACCGCCCCCCGGCCAATGGGAGCGCACCCGCCTCCCGGGCCTGGCCAATCAGAGAAGGGGATGGGTGGAGACAAACGCCGGGAAAAACAAACAGGCTTCTCAAGGACCCTTCGGGCAGGAGGAACCGAAGCCCCGTTCACACCCCCTCCCCCGGGTCTCACCTCCCTGGCGACGTCTCGCCCCACCCCGACGGAGGAGACGCTCGCCCTCACTGACCGCGCCTTGCCCTCAGGAATGGTTCAGCCAATCGCCACCGCGAGGGGGCGGGGTTAGCCATGTCCCCAGCCGATTCTGGGATCTGCGGTGCCTGGGCCAGGTCCTGGGTGCGAAGTTCTTGTGCGCATTTGGGCTCCTAGAGCAGATGGTGGCTGCACCTGCCCACTCACCAGCTGCAGCAGCATCCTCTAACGCTCTCAGCAGCAAAAGGGAAAGATGGCAGGGGGCGTGGGAGAGGCTAAGTATAGGGAGCGGCACACCTACCTGCCTGCAGGGACTTGTGTGGCAGAGGAGGAGAAGTTAAGGGTGGAGCAGATAGATGAAATTGTTGTTTTTCAGGATTTTGACACAGTCTAGGTATAAATATCAGTAGAGCCTAGTGAGTGACAATATTGGTCAGTACTGCGATCAGGCGTACCCAGTCCAAATCCCATAGCTGTCACTTCTCGCTGCATAACGTTTGATGATTTTAATGAATGTTTAAGTGGAAGCCTCCTCAAATGCAAAGCGTAGATAGTAATAGTACTTAGCTTTTAGAGTTGTAAGGATTAGTGAGGATACAAATATGTCAGTTCAGGGTCAAGCAATGTGTAAGTGCTTTATAAATGGTGGCTCTAGCTGTTTAGTGGGATTTTTCTAATTCGGGATTGGAGGAAATCTTAGGTGATCCTCTATAAAGGCTTTAATAATAGCTTTAAGGGAGAAAAAAACATAAATGTACTTTCTTCAGAGACTCATCCAAAAGTGGCCGTGGAAAGGAACTTAGAAATCTGGAAAAAAACCACCTCTATAAATCAGCATCCTGAAAAGTATCCTTTAGAAGATAAGCTATAAATGAGCAGGACACAAATAAATCAGAAGTTGTGTTTCCAAATGAGTTTAATTCCCAGGCTTTTCCCTATGACCAGTTTTTAATTGAACCAAATTAGCAGATGATGGACTAGTTCAGTAGTGTTATATCAGTCACACCATAAATAAAGTCTGCTTTGTTTGAGAGACTGCATAATGGAAGCCTGCAAGCAAGAAGACAG
The DNA here is from genome assembly GCF_053574225.1 of Canis aureus. NCBI lineage: Eukaryota > Metazoa > Chordata > Mammalia > Carnivora > Canidae > Canis > Canis aureus. The sequence continues at coordinate 7,617,857 of NC_135640.1, forward strand.
AGGGAAAGATGAGAGGCACAATCAATATTGATGCCCTTCGCTCTTTCCCATTTGTTGCTTACTTTGCCACAACCTTTTACAAATTCAACCCTTGCCTTTTAACTAATGACCCATTCATTTCTCTGTCCACCTTTCTCCCCAGGTTCTCAAAATTAAGAAGGAAAATGTCCATAATAAAACTGCAAGTGGACTCTAGAAGAAAGAGGTTGTGTGAATACTCTTATTATTGTAAGAGATAGTTGCCTACTGTGAGTTTTAGCTGTTAGGAAAGTCAGTAAGTCCAAGGATACTGCTATCATTTGAACTATTGTGAGCATCAAAAGGTGAAACTCTAATCATTATTGACTCATGCTTAGGTTTTGTGTCAGGGAGAATATTAAAAAAATGGAAATGCCAAAAAAGTTAGGATTTCTTTATTGAAATGGTAATCAGAGTTCCTATGGTCTAGTACATGTCCTACTGCTAGCTGTACCACCTTGGGCATGTAGTTAACTTTCCTGACCCTCAATTTCTTCAATCACAATATGCAGGAGATGCATTTGGTGACTTCTACAGTCTTAGTGAGATAAACAAACAAAATTCAATACTCCTAGGATTGCTATATTCAAGAAAATGCCCAACCAAACATGAATGAGTATCTCAGAATTTGTTATTAATACTCACAAGCAATTTGTGGGTTTTTTCTTGTTGATAACTATCTCAGAAATGAGGATTTCTATGCTGAAATAGTCTATAGGTTTACTATAAGTAGATGATCCTCAGACCAGCATCACCACCAACACCTGGGAACCCAGAACTGCAGAATCTCAGGCCCTACCCCATACCTACAGAATGAAATTCTTCATTGTAACAAGACTCCAGGGTGACTTATAGATAGATGAACTATGAGAAACACCTTTCTTTAACACAGCTTTACCACAGACTCAACCTGAGGGAGAATTCCAGTAGGTATTCAATGACATGGAGAACACTCTAAAAATCCCAGAGGATTTTTGTTAAATTACTATTTTCAGGAATCCTAACAATCTCTGTGTCATAACAACACTGAAGTAACTCTTCTTGTAAGCTATGGGGAGAAAAGTGATTAATTAGGTCATTTTAAAATGGTTGCAAGTTTGATTGTGATGACAGTCATAGACTTTCATGTAATTATGAGTTCTTGTTAGTCCAAATACCCAGTTAGGGACTGGAAGAAAGTTTCCACTAATTCTAGTCCTGGGGTCAGTGGGGGGGGGGGGTGTGTGTGTGTGCATGGGGTGGGGGAGGAGACTTACTATGTGAGCTCTGGCCATTTGGATAAATAATACAATCTTCAAGGATAAGGGATATATAATACTGTATCTTCTAAATAGTCTATTAATTAACTTAAAAAATATCGAATGCTTAATGGTTGTAAGATCTTTAAATATTTTAAAGTGTGGCAATGGTCAAAATGTTATAAGCTGTCATTGCATGAATAAAGTCACTTAAAAACTTAAAATATTTCTTAGATGCAATTAAATATCTTTAAATACCTTCATTTCATAGTTTTAAGGCTATTATTATCTACATATATTATCAGCGTCTCAGTAAATGTGCAAATTAACTGACCTCTTATGAATCATTAGACGATGAATTAATTTCATAAATTGCCAAAAGATGGCATCTATCCATGCATCCCTATATGCAATAGTCTAAAATATTAAACTTATTTGGGAGATTTTCTTTATTTTCTTTAGCATTAAGCATTGTATTACCCTTCACTTTGTGGCAAAATATTTTTCAATATTTAATTTCATCTTTTGAAATGAATTTTATTTTTTTCAAGTTTTTTTAAATTGCAGTTAGTAAACACACAGTGTAAGATTAGTTTCACGTGCAAAATTTAGTGATTTATTATTTACATATAACACCCGTGCTCATCACAAGTGCACTCTTTAATCCCCATCACCCATTTGACCCAGCCCCCACCACCTCCCCTCCTGAAATGAATGTTAACATCTAGAGAAATGAATGCTTTAAATGTAAGCCATCTTTTTAATACTCATTTGAAGAGTTATGTAAAGACAGTACATTTTCCTTGCCTTGGACATGATGTCCTCTATGCTTATACGGTCACAGAATAGGATGATGTCTCTACTCCCACATTACTACCATAGATATTAGAGTTCTTTTAAGATCTATTTCACAGAGAAAACTGCACTTAGTTTGTACTTTATGACTGTTCCTATACCAGATTGAAAGAATTGGGATTTATAATGATGCGATGTTTATGCCTTTTCTATTCTACTAGGAGCAAAGTAATTTCCTGACAGTTTTAAGGTGATGGATTTGATAATTAACTAGATGAGGGAAATCCTTTCACAATGTATATGTGTATCAAATTATCACAGTGTGCACTGTAAATATCTTACAATTTTATTTGTCAACCACACCTCAATAAAGCTGAAAAGATAAATACAAGAAAATCTGCTTTCTTTAAATTGTGGCAAAATTTTTTGAAATCAGAATGGGAAAATTACTGTGTCACTTTTTACCACTATGGACACATTTCCTGGGATTTCACATGGCTAGTTAGGATATTTATATTTTTCTTTTAAGATATTAAATTTTAGTGGAATACCTAAACACTTTAAATATATAGTCATTATTGATCTCCAGGACTAAAAATCTAAAAATCCATGCTAAATTGAGTCTCATAGCAAACTGACTCTAGCAGTAAATTGACCTAGAAAAAGAAATTTCATGGCTTGGTGAAAATGTAGACCATTGTGGAAGAAAATTAGCTTATTGAGTACTGGAAGCATTGATTGTCATTCTCCATGCTCACCAGCATTTTAAATATGAGGTCAGGTGCCTTTGTTGCAGAGATGTTAAGAATCTTTCTATATAGTATATCATACATATCATACACTACACAGTATATAATAGTACCTACATTTAAGATGCACATAATAGTGTATAAGCAATTTTAACTGCCTTTAAAAGAATTTTAACTAAACATTTTGCTGTTTACAAAACATTTACTGTCTTTTGTCAGAATTATGACCTATTATGTCATTCATTCATTTCAACTTATATTAATGCTTGTATATAAAATTGTTGAAAAGAAATTCACAGATATTCAAGGATTTACAATCTCAAGATGAGCTATCCCTGTATTTTAACATAAACTAAATGGTAATATGACCAACACTTATACATTGTATCATTTTAAAATATGAAATCACAATATAGAGAGTAAAAATGACCTGGTGATGTTGTAGAGTATAACTTTTATCTCTACAATGATTGAATCTAAATGATATGTGACCATCACACACTTTCTTAAACACATCAAGAGGGATAATTCCTTTCCCTCTATTTCCCTTAAAACAAGAAAATGTTCACTCTACCTTATAGAAGATCATTTGATCCTGGAGTTTAATAGCTGCTAATGTATAAATAGTTTTACAAATGACCCAGGGTATATATCATGGAGATAATTCTTAAATCCTGGACAGTGATACTGAAGATGGCTCTACTTAAAAATAAACAAACAAAAATCCTCTGAAGAAAATTACTCTACATTCATTCAAGTCAATCTCATACCTGCCACATGCCTTTTGTATGTAGTTTTTTCTACGTGGACACGTTTATTGAAGATCATCATATAAGTCATTTCCTTTCTTTATAAACAAGTCTGTCAAATGTGACATTCTCTGAGAGTCATTTACTAATAATCCTTTACCCCCTCCATCCCCAACTCATCTAGTCTCTCTTTACATATCTACCTTGTTTTATTTTTCTTCATGCCCTTTATAAACCTGAACTTATATTATTCAGTTTCTTTGTTTACTTGTGTATTGGTTTTCTCCTCAACTAGAATGTTAGCTGTAAGAATGAAGGGACTTTGTCTTGTTGACTGGATTTTCAGCAATTAGAAAAGGGCTAAAACAAAATAATCACTCAATATATATTTGCTGAAGGAATGAGTGTATCTATCCAACGGTGACTATCTTCTGGTTTAAATTATATAAAAATTGATTCACTTGCCTTCCCTCTTTCTGTCTTTTTCTGAGGCATCATTTTTTTCTTAATAAATAAATCTAAGCATTCTTAAGTAGAACCACTCAAAATAAATTTTAGCACTTATAAAAAAACCCCACTTAGATTTTTATTTAAAAAATAAATACATATGAATCTGATTTGTTTGTTTGTTTGTTTGTTTGCTCATAAATACAGAGAACAAACTAGTGGCTGCTGGGGGGGATGGAGGTGGGGAAAGGTGAAACAATAGGTGAAGGGGATTAAGAGGTACAAACATCCAGTTATAAAATAAATAAATCACAGGAATTAAAAATACAGCATAGAGAATATATTCAATAATATTGTAATAACTTTGTAGATAGCAGATGACTACACTTTTGTGATAAGCATTGTGTAATGTATAAAATTGTTGAATCAAGGGTTGTATACCTGAAACTAGGATAGCATTGTATATCAACTATACTTCAGTTAAAAAAATACAAACTTAAAAAGAAAGAAAAATAAGTACATATGAGTTGGTAAAATACAAACTATGTAGGAATAAATAAAATACATACTCAGTGAAAGTACTTTAGTGATTCCATTACCCATATATAACCACTGTTCACTATTCCTGATTCTTTCAACAGCAATCAGTTTGAAATATATAGATAGGAATAACTATAATCACTTCTTAAAATGTACCTGATTGTTTTTCAGTCATCTCTTTATACCCTCGTTTTGAGAAAGCCTTTTTTATTTGTACTAGTATTTAATGTAGTTTCTTTTTTTTTAATTTTTATTTATTTATGATAGTCACAGAGAGAGAGAGAGAGGCAGAGACACAGGCAGAGGGAGAAGCAGGCTCCATGCACCGGGAGCCCGACGTGGGATTCGATCCTGGGTCTCCAGGATCGCGCCCTGGGCCAAAGGCAGGCGCCACACCGCTGCACCACCCAGGGATCCCTTTAATGTAGTTTCTATTAGAAATATTACATGATTCTTCTATGAAATGAGCCAGGCCAGTCTAATAATATGGAAACCAACTGACTCCATTCTTGATCCAGACTGACCGAAAAAAAGGAGCTGTGTTAGTGACTCAATGGTAGAAATAAAAAATTCTGAAGAACTCTATAGTGTTACTTGATTCTTGAGGAATCCAGGGTATAAATTAAGCTACTTTATAATTCTACTGTTTAAGCAACTACGTTGATCTACATCTCTAGGGAACATTTAATTTGTTACTTAATAAAATAAAGAAAATAATAATGATAAAGCATCTTGAAGTAGAAAACAATCAATTACTAAAAGACAGAAGAAGAAGAGGAAATGAGACTGGAAAGTTATATATAAAGGAATAGCATGGCTTTAAAAATATGGTTTCAGGGATCCCTGGGTGGTGCAGCGGTTTAGCGCCTGCCTTTGGCCCAGGGCGCGATCCTGGAGACCCGGGATCGAATCCCTTGTCGGGCTCCCGGTGCATGGAGCCTGCTTCTCCCTCTACCTGTGTGTCTCTGCCTCTCTCTCTCTCTCTCTCTCTCTCTGACTATCATAAATAAATAAAAATAAAAAAAAACTTAAAAAAAATAAATAAATAAATAAAAATATGGTTTCAGGGACACGCTCAGCAGATTGAGCATCTACCTTAGGCTCAGGGCATGATCCCAGGATCCAGGATCAAGTGCTACACTGAGTTCCATGCAGGGAGCCTGCTTCTCCCTCTCCCTCTGCCTATGTCTCTGCCTCTCTGTCTCTCTGTGTCTCTCATGAATAAATAATCTTTTAAAAAATACATTGTTTCAAAAAACTAAAAATTAAAAATAAAAATATGGGTTGTCCTCTTAGAGCTGTGGTGTCTAAAAGGTAAATGCTAATCATAGTGACTATTTAAATTTAAATTAATTAAAATAAAATAAAATTTATTATTTTTTAAGATTTATTTATTTATTCATGAGAGACACAGACTGATAGAGAGAGGCAGAGACATAGCCAGAGGGAGAGGCAGGCTCCTCGCAGGGAGCCCCGTGCGAGACTCGATCCTAAATCCCAGGATCACCACCTGAGCTGAAGGCAGGCACCCAACCCCTGAGCCACCCAGGCATCCCGAAATAAAATAAAATTTAAAACAGCATTTTAGTCATACTAATCATCTCTTAAGACCTCAATAACAATTTATGACTGGTGACTACTCTGTTAGACAATGCAGACAGAGAACATTTCCATGATCTCATCAGGTCCTACTAGACAGCACTGATCTTGGCACTAGATCTGTATTAGTCTAGGATCTCTAGAGAAATAGAGGTCTCCTGAAATCTCTTCAGGAGAAGAAAAAAAGAAAGAAAGAGAGAAAGAGAGAAAGAGGGAAAGAGAGAAAGAGAAAGAGAGAGAAAGAAGAAAAGAAAGAGAAAGAAGAAAGAAAGAAGAAAGAAAGAAAGAAAGAAAGAAAGAAAGAAAGAAAGAAAGAAAGGAAGAGAAAGAAAGAAAGAAAGAAAGAAAGAAAGAAAGAAAGAAAGAAAGAAAGAAAGAAAGAAAGAAAGAAAGAAAGAAAGAAAGAAAGAAAGAAAGAAAGAAGGAGGGAGGGAAGAAGAAAGAGAGAAAGAAAGCAATTGATCATAAGGAACGAAGTCATGCAGTAATGGTAACTAAGAAGTCCCTAGATCTGCAGGCAGTAAGCTGGAAACCCAGGAGAGCTGAGAGCAGAGTTCCAGTCCACATCCAAATTCCTGTGAACCAGAAAAGCTAATGGTGTGAGTTTCAATCTGAATCTGAATCTGAAGGCAGGAAAAGGCCAATACCTTAGCTTGAACACAGTCAGGCAGAGAGAATTCTTTATTTGACCTTTGAGTCTATTCAGACCTTCACTGGATGCATGAGACCCACTCTGTTCACATTGAGGAGAGTGTATTAGGGTTCTCAGAGAAATAGAACCAAACACACACACACACACACACACACACACACACACACACACAGGGATAGAAGGACAGAGAAAGAGAGAGAAGAGAGAGAAAAACAGAGTCAGACAGAGATTACTAGGAATTAGCTTTAAATTATGGAGGCTCAGAAGTCTCACAATATGCTGTCTGCAAGCTGGAGACCCAGGAAAACAAGTGATATGATTCCAGTCCAAGACTGAAGGCCTGGAAACTGAGGTGCTGATGGTGTAAGTCCCAGTTCAAGGGCAGGAGAAGACTGATGTCTTAATTCATGCATACAGGCAGAATGGGGAAGCATTCTCCCTTTCTCTGTATTTATTCTATTCAGGCCCTCAAGGGATTGGATGGTACTTGTCCATACTGGGGAGGGAAATCTATTTTATCATTCTCCTGATTCAAATGATAATCTCATCCAGAAGCATCCTCATAAACATATCCAAGATAATCTGACCAATCAACCTGACATATAAAATTAACTAACACAGAGGGCAGTCTGCTTTACTCAGTCTAGAGATTAAAATGTTAGTCTCATCAATAATCACCCCTCTAGACCCACCCAGAAATAATACTTAACTGAATATCTGGGTTCCTTGTATCCCAGACAGGTTGACTTCTGAAATTAACCAACATACATTTCATTTGATAGCTATCATTCGGCATTCATCTTCATTGACATGATTATTTCTACAACGTTAGGTTTAAATTCCAGATGTTAAATTGCTTAGAAAATAAGATTTACCACTCAGATATGCCAAAATTCTACCTAATGTATCTTATTTATATTGCCATAGATATGCCTCTTTCTCATAACATTGGTAGTAAAACCATCCTTTCTTTTGGTAATGAATGAGGAAGAACCTTGATACCCAGAGTATTATCCTATACTCTAGCTCTTTTAAGGTAACCAAGAATTAATAGGTATTAGTCTAAAGTTTTTGGTTCCAAGTGACATAAATCCAAGAAAATTAGCTTAAGACTAAGACAAAACAACAAAAATAGTAGTAGTTACTTTAACTTAAAAGTCCAAGGTTGGAGGTTACTTTAGTTCACTTCCTTTCAATGCCTTAAGTAATATCATTAGGATTGTGTCTCATTTCACCCAACTCTGAACTCTTAATTCCTTCAGATTAGTTGAAGCTTAAACTGAATCTCCACCCAGAGAAGCCAAGAGGGTCAACAACTTTCTAGTATTAACCCATAACTGCACTGAGAGATTGCAGAAAACAAACAAAAAGATCTGTTTTCTCATAACCATAATGAGTCCTGAAATGACTTAGAAACAGCTTGTCTTTGATCACCTACCCATTTTTCAGTCAGTCACTCTGCCTGATGTGCCAGTAGCAGTGAAAGTATGGCTGTGTAACTAAGTAAACTAACTCATCAAATGGGGAAGAAATCATTCCTAAAGTGAGGAGATGCTGACAGACAAGATCTAACAGATGTCCACTACAGAATACAGCAAAATTATAGAATGTGATACAAAAATACATCTACCTTGACAAGAATGTTATTTTGCTACCTATGGTAATTAGAATGAAGTATCAAATGATAATCTGTAGCACTTCACACTCTACACAGTAGGATCTCAACAAATATTTAGGCAACAAATAAACATATTGCAGTAATAAAGTTTTCACTACTAGCACAATTTAGAAGAGGATTATCCTCAGATTTTACAGAGCCAAAAGATTACTTCTCTGCTTTTCTATGATAGCTCATAATACTATGTATCTAAGTGTCATATCAGCCCTTGAAAATTAACAACAGTTTAATGCTGATTAATTTCCAGCTTTTCTTCCCTATAGTTACTACATATTTTTTTCAAAAGTTGCTTAGAGTCACTTCAGTGCTTATTGCATGCATCCTTAGTTGTTTTCTCCCGTGTACCACCCTGTACTCATCACTATTGAATTTCATACCGTTTTGGTTGGAGGACTTCTCTAATTTGTCAAGGTCATGTTAAATTCTAGTTTAGATGTCTAAGATCAAAGCAATTTGACCCAACTCAATATCACACTGGATGTGTTGTTAGTTCCATTATCTACATCTTTAACCCCCTCTCCACATACACACACACGTCATGTGAATTCCAATCATAAACTGCACTATTTGGTTTTACAGAAAAGAGTTTATCAGGTTTTTTTTTAGGATTTGTACAGGAATTTAGAGTTAGTTGAAACAGAGCTAGCTTGCAAACTCTCTACGTTGTATGGGACTGCTTACCGAAAAACAATATTCAGTTCAAGAAGGAAGGCAGATATATGTTGTGTCTGTGTAGTCATATAATTATGATTGTAGGGTGACCATCATTCTGAAATCTAGGATCAGAGAAAAGGAAATGCATACTTGGAGATCCAAAGAGAAGTTCTGAGCAACATGAAAACAGAAATTTGAGAATACAATGCTTAGAAAAATATCCCAAGTTCAAGACAAAAGCATAAGAACCTAATAATACATAAATATTATGTTTGGATTCCAGTTCACTTCTTGCTCAGAGTAAAAATCTTTTTCAAAAAAAAAAGGAATTTTGGTGATCCTAAGTTCTTAGGTGGATGGCATTAAGTACCACTTTTCAGAATGTAGGTAAAGGGGTTGGGGATCTAAGCAATTCTAAGGCCATGCTTGAATTCTTTCTTTGGTTTCTTCACTTTGTTCTGTATTTGAACTAAATAAATGTATATATATCATTTTAACCAACCATCTTCATAGAATAAAAAGACACAATTTTTTATGAATGAAACATAGTTTAATTACTCATCTAAGTTTCCAGAGATTTTTAAATAAAAAGAGAATAGTAGTACAAAATGTCTCTTGATGCACAAATGTTAAAAGTGGCAGAATTCCACAGCATCTTTGCTACAGTGTTATCAGGTATCATTTACTCACTCAATAGTTTCGGCAAAAATGATAAACTAGCTATCTCCAAAAATGTGTCTATCATGTGAAATCCCTCTGGAAGTTGAAATCACTTGTGGATTACACCAATACATTTACACAGTTTTAATATTGTTCAGTCCAAAAATGTCCCATTCATGATAAATCAAGTTTATATAACTGACTATCCTAGCAAGTGTCATCATATAAATGAAGTTATCTAGAACTGTACAAGTTGGTAAGGAATTAGACATTACTTCTTCAATAAAAGATTATGGGGAAAGAGAAAAAGATCTAATGTGTATTGGCATCCTTTTTATATAAGATGCTTTTATAGTACTATGTGCAATCCTTAACGATCCTATAAAATATATCTAGTATGACAACCATCAGATAAATGAAAAATCTGAACTCAGAAAGTTTCAATAACTTGATCAAGTTATAAGGGTAGTAAATGCCAGACCAATTTGATTTTAAATCCTGGGTATCTCCATTACTTCTCTTATCTTTTATCAAACACAAAGAGAGATATAAGATTATTACTACAAAATGTGCTTTCTTCCATATACACTGAATCCACGATGTAGAAGTTCTACTAACACATTTCAGCACCACGGTCAGATCCGCACCCGTTTATAAAAACTTGAGCCCTGGTAGATAAGAAAGAAATGGGAAAGTGTAGAAGTTATTGGAACACCAAAGTGATATTTTATCTCAGCATACGTTAGATTATCTGGATATCCATTCCATAAGGTGAAAACTAGAATTATTATTATTTTTTAAAGATTTCTTAGTTTTCTCTACAGACTTCCCAGGGAAAAGTTTCCACAGGTTTTTCATGCAAAAGGTTTCCGTACTTAAAACATATTTACAGAAATGGCATTATCAAATATCACTTGAAAATGTCAATGCCTTTCCTTAGGCACACAAGGCTTCTATATTTTTCATTTTCCCAATTGTGCTCCTATTACTTCTATGGTACATATTATCCTCTAACTCATAAACGAGGTTCCATACTTTCATTACTGGTCTGCATTCCAAAACCCTACAGGGATTTTATTGTAACACATATTCTACTTTGCATCATTTACAAAGAAAAAAAAGTTTTACACTCCTCCTTTGGTTCTTTCAAAACATCATTTAATAACATGTAAAAATATTTATGTGTTAAATAATTACGTAAACAAATTACAGATAACATATTTTTTAAAAATTCTAATTTGATAGTTCTAACCACTTTTTCCTCCATGAAAGTAGTCACCTTTCTTTGCATAACATAAATAAAAACAGTATCAGAATCAGTATAACTTAGTATCTAAAATCAGAATTATTTGTATCTATTTAAATATTGACTAATATCTTTCCATGTCTGCATAATTCTGATCACATCATTTCCTAGATTCTGAGATACACTGATTTAAATGACAGTGAATTTTGCTCACAGCTACCATGTGTTTTGGAAGAAACAGCCTGCAGCTAAAGTTGCCTTTTCTGCTGGCTTTACATAGAGGGCAAATTGCAGAACTATAGCTTATTTTCATCGACCTAAACTTAATAATGGCTTATATTATAAAAGTTTATTTGTGTTTTTTAAAGGAATTAATAAATAATACTTTTATCTTTATCTCAATTCTGTAAAGTTTGATAAATAAGACAAAGAATAAGGAGTTAGAGACCAGAATATTAGCTATATAGACAGTAAATGATAAATGGAAGCTTTTATGTTAGCCTGATGACCAAGAGAGCCTGATAATTGAACCCCAGATTTTCATAGATTTATCCATGTTATCAAATGCACTGAAGTATTAGAGGCTCCTCCTTTCAGAGCAGGACTTGGGATGGGGAGAAAATAGTAGTCAGCCTAAATTAGACTTATGACAAAGTTCTTAACAAAATGGAATGTCTTTTCTTTGTGAGCATTTCACTTCCAAAAGTAAAAACAGACAAGCTAATTGTGCCAAAATTATTATTTCAAAAATTACTCATCAAACAGTCATGGCATCTCCCTTGAGATAGGGAGAAGCCAGGAGTTTTAGTTATTGAGGCCCCCTCATAGGAGGGGAATTTTGGAAAGAGAAAATGTGTTCTCAGTAATATCAGTACCTGAATATACCACAGTTTTGGCTATCTCCCTTTGAAGATATGAACAGTACTTTAGGACAGTTCTGCTCCTCCCTTCATGATGCCAGGTTTCCAGTCACAACCACTATACTTTTCTAATAGGTCTGGGATCACTGAAGGATGTAAATAGATAAAAAGACATTAATTTGATCAATTGTAGGTCTTCAGTATCCTAAGACAAAATAGCCATTCTTTATCCTATTTCCCATTGCAAATATTGTACATTCACTTAGTCCAATATAGCCTATCTAAGCCCTACAATAAAATTAAAGACAACATAGTCCAAGAACAAAAGTACATAGATACTGTAATAAAACCCAGTAACAAGAAGATGACCCAAATTTGAATATAATTTCCCTCCTATTATGAATTTATAAAGGAAAATTAAAATCACAAGCATCAAATCCCCTTACAAATTAAAGCCCTAAAATGTTAAAACTAAGAGAAATTGAAGTCCAAAATGAAACTGTCTGTCTTGAAATACTATATTTCAAATAAATTAATGTAAAATTTTACCCTCCTCAACTTCATATTCTGTTCAATCTTAGAGAAGTAAATTTTAATGCCTGAGTTTTATTCCTTCGTTTGGTAGCTACAACCAGAACTCTGAAACCAAAATCCTCTGAATTCAAACTCATTGCTATCAAGTGATTAATCATAGAGCTGTGATTACCATATTAATTGCCATCTCCCCTTCAAGCCCTGTTTCTAGCACTCCAATACTGACGAGTACAGGTTCCATCTGGTGACACAGAAGACACATTCTCATAATAAACAGGCATTTTCATTTCTAGGTCATTTCCACTATTTCTTACAATGCACTATCCTAGGCCTAAGAAACCTGCCTCCTAGAAAATGTTTACCCTCCCACTTGGGTTTCAGCTGAAAGGATATTCTCTACAGCCAAATGTACTGTTGATATTTCTGAAGCTGAGCCCCAAGGGGCTAAATAAAAATCAGTGTGTGAGCAGAGTCTTTTCCTTTGCTTTACGGTTACAAACTTTGATAGCATCTCATTGTTGTGTTTTCTGCAATAGCAGGCTGAGTCTGGTATTTCGTTCCTTGTTTGACTTTTTTAGTATTTTTCCACTATCTTATTTTGGTTTTTTATTCTGGAAAAAAACAATTGAAATAAGGGACTGCTATTTAACTAATCCAGAACTACTGTCTTAGGTCTGGCACCTAAGTTTAAAGCTTGGTACTCATAGTTTAAAGCTAGAACCTTCCTAGTGTTGTCAGCACATGTGGAACACAGCTGCTGCATAGTTTTGAAGTAGCAAATATTGTTCTGTTGGCCAGGGCCTAAATGGCCTGTGAAGACATTCTTTTCCCTGTAATTGTATATTTGCCTCATCTGTGCCTGCTTACTCAGGCCTCTGTGATTTGCCAGCATCTGCCAAGTCATCTGCTAAAGCCCTGGCTGCCAGTATATATATACTCTAAGTATAGTTTAAGATTAAGCTGCGGCAGCCTGCATCCTAAAGTCCCTGAAATTGGCCAAGACCACCCCTATTTTTGTTGAGGCCCATGCAGTCCATGACCTTGCTTGCTAATCGTCCCTTGTAGAAATTGTCTTCTATGATTGCTTGTGTACTAACACCTCCTACTCTGTCCTCAGAAGTTAAAAGTCAATTACACCATTGTAAATGTCCTCTAGCCCCATTATAAGCCCCTATACACACTAAGGTCGGGGTGCCTTGGACCACAAGACTCAAAGCCACATGTCCTAGCTCCATCAACTACATTCCCTATATATTTTCCCTCAGATTGTTGTCTTATGTTTTGTATCTTAGTATTCCCCAACTCTGAACCTATTTTGGGGATCTTTGAGGAGCTCAATAATTATCACTTTTATTTTTCAGTTTGATTCTAAACTACTTATTTATCCTACTCACTTTATTTTATTTTTATTTATTCTATTTATTATTAATTAATGTATTCTTTTCATTCTAAGTTTTTATTGAGAAATAAGATAATCAGTAAAGCATTTGGAAGCAAAAATAGTAATGAACCCTGATATAAGTTGAAGGAGGTAGTTTGATTAGGAGTGTGTGTGTGCGCATGCGTGTGTGTAGGAGGCTATGATTAGCTATTAGTTAGTATATGGGGAAGCAGGGCCCTAACGGCATCTCTATTATATTTATATAGTATATATAAAGATTTGACATAGTTGAGAATGTCCAATTTAGTCTCCCTAAATTACACTAGAGTGCAGGAAGAAAGGGGTGGAAAATGCAGGAATGTCATAGCAATTGAGATCCTGTTAACAACAAGGAAACATTTGAAATGCAGTGGAAGCATACCAAAAACAAGGGAATTTGAAAATATTTCTTCCAGGGATATGGACATTTTTCTTACAAAAAGTGCCATATACAACAGTTAATCTCACAGGTTGGCCCATTTTAACTATTTTAAGTAAAAAAATGTGTCTGAAGCACAATAAGGTAATTGAAAGCACTAGAGAAACTGTCATATACAACGTTATTTAAAAGTAATATATTCTAAAGTGCTTTGTATATACCACAAAATCCATTTTTCTTTACTGTAGCTCTAATATTTTGGAGGGGTTGCCCTGAGCTTCTGGTGATTATGCATAACACCTATGCCCAAGGGCTGGTTATCTTGAAAAAAAAAAAAAAAAAAAAAAAGATGTAAGGTGAGAAGGGGAAGCAGTGGCTCAGGGAATAGGAGTTAAGACTCATATAGTGATTCTGGCCTAATAAGTCAATGGAATAGGAAAGAAATCAAGTAGGAGAGGAATAAGGCTTTTCATTGAGGGGAATAAATATGGTGGGTTGTGGAGTACTGGTCATATCAGTTCCTTTCATTTCCTCTCCTAAGGATATCCCTTTTCTTTTTTTTAGGTCTTCTATTATCACAGGGGATGGTGGGAAAGAAAGGGAGAGTCAGGAGTATCTTAACATTATCAAGATGGACTTTTCTTCCCTATGTGCACAGTTTGTTTTATTTAAGAAAGTTGGTAGTGTTGAGTATCTAGATGGTGGTTTCAAAGAAAAGAAAGCATATTTTTCCCCAGTATTTTCATTATCTTCTTCACTTGCCTCTATCTCCTGAATTAGTCATCATGTTGGAGAAGTATAGCCAACAATGTCTTCAATATGGAGATTGAAGGTGGGTGGAGAACTGTTTAGTAGAAAAGGGAAGTATTTCATAGGGCTGTTTTATTGGGCAGTTTACTTACTTGCCAGAAATAGGGAAGTTATGGCTGCAACAAAAGATTTCTATTAAATTGCATATTATAACATTAAATTTTATCCAGGACAATGTAACAAAGTACACATTAGCAGAAAGAATATTACTTCAAACCATTTCAGAAGGGGAATTCTATAGCAGTCATTATAACAATTATATCAGATGGCAACACTACAACAGCTTTTGAAATTTGTGTGGTATTCACAGGTAATTTTGCAAATTAGAGTACTACTTGATATACTAAAAATAGATAAATAAAAACAGAATACCAAACACTACCACTCAGATTCTGAGTTTTCTAAATTTTTCCTTAGCTATAACTTTATATAGTGTCTTAGTTAAAATGCATTTTTAAATGCATTCACCAAAGAATCTTTAATTACAAATATTTTCCATTAATGAAAATCCAGTCTGTTTTCATAATTTTGTCACATAGACTTCTATGAAAAAAGGAGAAGTTTCATTTCCATCTTAAGCCTGCCTTTGGCCCAGGACGTGATCCTGGAGACCTGGGATCAGGTCCCATGTCCCACGTCGGGCTCCCTGTATGGAGCCTGCTTCTCCCTCTGTCTGTGTCTCTGCCTCTCTCTCTATGTCTCTCATGAATAAATAAATAAAATCTTAAAAAAAAATTCACCTTAACTGTAATTATGCTCATCTTAAAAGAATATATCAGAACTTGTACTACACACTCTTGTATGCACACATGTTCAAATACCTTCTCTCTTCCCACTCCACACATACACCATACCCTGAATGGGAAAGCCACTTCATTAAGATAATAACTGTTAAAAAATAATATGAGCTGTTTTTCTGAATCTTGAGTTTATTTTACAATGTTTTCTTCTTAAAGTTCCTAAATTTGTGTTGACATTTATTTCTATATCATTTCCATTAAGCTTTTGCTTTTTATTATAAGCTCTGGATTAGGGGAAAAATGGGTTTCTTTAAATTGTTAATCTTTAATGATCATTATGCTCATTTCAAAGTTGTAACATTTCACAGCAAATGGCTTTCTAGAGAGCTTTGCCGATTTGCAATTTGTTTTATCAGAAATTTCTTTAACTTTTGTTTTCCCAATTATTCTCTTTGAAATTAAAAAACTATATAATTGTATCTTCATTTCTTTAAAATAGCATTTAAGACATTTGAACAATTTTCAGCTATTTTCTACATCCCCATTCAGTATTTTATTAAAGTTACCTAAGCTTAAATTACGATTTTTCTTCCTGCTTCCTTTAGCTGTGATAAGAACAGGCTGGTTTGCTACAATTGACGCATATTTCTTTCTCAAGTTATCTTTTTGCTTTGAGTTAGTCACTTATATATAAATATATAAAATCATATATAAATATATGCATGTATTTAGGTATATATTTATACATATGAATGCATACATACATTTTATTTGTATATACATATACCTATATTTATTGTATATACTTACTATACATATTGTATATATATGTAGATGTATATATACGTAGATGTATATATACATCTATAATATTACATATATTTAAATATATACATTTATTTAATTACCTCCTATTGCTATATTGCCTGTACTGTCCTATTTTGTGTATCTTTGTAAGTTTTTTTTTTTTTTTTTAATCTACACCTTTATGTTGTGCCCAAGATCGCGAATCCGAGAAACCACCAAGGAGCCGACACCGATGCAATCACATGAGGGTTTATTTACAAGCTCGAGCTTGGGTCCAAGTGCACCCGACACAGCGGAGCAGGGACTTGGACCCCGAGGCTAAGAGGCAGCAGCTTTATAGGGGCCCGTGGCCCGTGGGATGCGCAGAAAGTTGCACAGTCACGCTGGTCCGCTGAGCCGGATTTCCCATTAGGGTGTGTCCTGCTCTTTTTTTTTTTTTTTTTATGATAGTCACAGAGAGAGAGAGAGAGAGAGAGGCAGAGAGAGAAGCAGGCTCCATGCACCGGGAGCCCGACGTGGGATTCGATCCCGGGTCTCCAGGGTCGCGCCCTGGGCCAAAGGCAGGCGCCACAGCGCTGCGCCACCCGGGGGTCCCACACCTTCGATCTTAAGTAGAGCTGTGAGCTGGCTCCGGTTCCGGAGACCCCGTTTATAGCCGGCAAAATGGCCTTGGACCAAAGCCTTCCAGACATAGTCGTCGCTTTAGGAGTCCTGTTCCCAGCAGGCCTCCACAGGCTCCAAGATGGCAGAAAAAGAGAGGCTTCTTCTTCTTCTTTTTTTTTTTTTTTTATAATAAATTTATTTTTTATTGGTGTTCAATTTACCAACATACAGAATAACACCCAGTGCTCATCCCGTCAAGTGCCCCCCTCAGTGCCCGTCACCCATTCACCCCCACCCTCCGCCCTCCTCCCCCTCCACCACCCCTAGTTCGTTTCCCAGAGGCCTCTTTTTAAGTTTTTAAGTGCTTTCTCTCTTCCTCACCTCATGACATTGTGCATTGTATGTTCTCCTTGTTTCAACATTAGCTTCTGAATGCATCTTTAATTGTTTTACTTCTCTTTCACTTGCTTTTATGAGAAAGTGTCTCTGTTAATATCACATGCCTTATTTCTTGTCAAATCTCTTTAGAGAATTCAAAATTCAAAATTCTAATATTCTAGTTATAATATTTTTTATTGATAACTTTCTGCAGAAGCAATGTGTTTGGAAAATTTTCAGCTAGGAAAGACAAAACTAAGTAAAAATAGCTTTGGCTGAAACATACTATTTTTCTTAACTGGGTTAATTGTGATGAAATCAGTGAATGACAGTTGAAAAATTGGAATACCTCAAAGCCCTGAACTTAATATATATTATCTGAAAAGAAAACACATTTAAGTGCTAATTATTTTCTTTAAAAAACATCATGTTGATTTTGGAAGACTAGAGAACTTATAAAATTCTTACCTATAAATGCATACTAGAAATAACATACTGCATGTTTTCATTATAATTTTAGTTCCAGTTATTAATCAATTGACAAATCTACATTTAAAAAGAAATATTCCTCTTGCTTCCTTCAGTGAATTTACAAAACTCAAGTATCGGGGATCCCTGGGAGGCTCAGCAGTTTAGCGCCTGCCTTCAGCTCAGGGTGTGATCTCTCTCTCTCTCTCTCTCTCTCTCTCTGTCTGTCTGTCTCTCATGAATGAATAAATAAAATCTCCAAAAAAAAAAAAAAACCCTCAAGTATCTTTCTAATTAAGCATTCAACCATAGCCAGCATTTGTATTTCCAAGAGTGTTTATATAAAGATACCTTGTATAAACACTTGCACCAATATCAGATTGTATTTAAAAGGGCAACTTGTATAGTCTATTTAAACTTTTTTATGATAAAGATCTACTCAAATCTCATTTTACTTTTAGCTTTCTATTGGTTATTAGAACCAATTTGGTTTTTTCCTCTAAGGTTCTTTATATGCATTTGTTTTGCATGTCAGATATTTCAGAAGATCTACTTTAATATGTTTTTTTTTTAAGATTTTATTTATTTATTCATGAGACAGAGAGGAGAGAGAGGGAGAGGCAGAGACACAGGCAGAGGAGCAGGCTCCGTGCAGGGAGCCCGATGTGGGACTCCATCTAGGGACTCCAGGATCACGCTCTGCACCAAAGGCAGGCGCTAATCCACTGAGCCACCCAGGGATCCCCTACTTTAATATTTTTTCGAATCGTAAAAACATTTGCTCTTTTTGACAGCATCACTCACCAAAGAGTTCATATTTTACCTTACATTGCCAAGATGCCCTGTCCAGCAGTTAGGAACCATATAATTTCCAATCTCTGTGTCATTCAAGTGAGGAGTTAAAGATAGGCATGAGTTTTCTACACACTCCCTCTTCACATCTTTACAATCTTTGCACCTACATGTTTCAAATAAGGAAGAGGGCTGCTGATCTCTACATAAGACTTTCCCTAAGCAGCTATGTCAGAGGTTTCCAAGACTATCACCAGATTCAGTGATTTGCTAGAACCCACAGGGCTCAGAAGTTATTGTACACATAATTACGGCTTATTACAGCAAATGGACAAAAAGCAAAGTGATTTTTTTAAAGCAAAATGATTAAAGGAAAATAGTGCATGGGGCAAAGTCTGAAGGAAACCAGATGTAAGCTCCCAAAAGTTCTCCCTCAGTAGAGGACATGGTTAATTTCTCTAGCAACAAGATGAGGAAACCTGTTTGAAGTATTGTCTACCAGTGAAGTCACCTGAGCCTACAATACCAAGGCTTTTATTGGTGGTCCACCATGTAGGTATATAGCCATTGCCTACAAGACCAGTTTCTGAGGCTCCAGAAACCCAGAAGAACAGGTGTTCATCATAAATCACAATGTTTGCACATATTCTCTAGAAAGACTGGTATAACACCTCAGGGACACAGGCATACAAAACATTTATATTGTTTAGAATCCAAATATTTTTTAACAGCTTTGTTGAGCTATATCTCACATACCACACTATTCACCCATTTAAAATGTATAATTCATTGAACTTATTCTATTCAGAGATATGTACAACCATCTCCATGATTTTAGAACATTTTCATTACTGGAACTGTGATTTCCAGTTCTGCATATAGGAAGCTGAGAAGTCAACTCTCTGTCCTAACAACAAGTAAACAAGCTGAATAGACTTAAAAATCAACTCTTCTCAGATCTTTAAGAGGGGGAAGACACAGGAAAAATCACTGATCCCAAGATTGGATATATAGAAAGATGAATGAATAACAGGAGGGAGTCATAGCTTACCTGGAGCAGACACTCACAAGCGGAAACACCTGTAGGAACCAGTCCTGAGATGAAAATTTGAACTGTACTTGTACTTGAAAACTTGAATTTCTGGAGTCTCAGAGCAAACAACTCTGGGAATTAAAAACTCCAAGGGGATCTAGTCATAGAGGAAACTCCCACACAAAAAATAAAAAATAAAATAAAAAATAAACAAAAAAAAAAGAAGAAGAAGAAACTCCCACAATACTGTTAGATTTACTTCTAGAAGCTCCATCAGATTCCCACAATAAATACCATAAAAAAATTCCCTGGGGCTTACAGCAGGGAAGGGGAAGAGAAACCATTTTGAAACATGCCAAAGCACTCCATTTTTCTTAATTTCTTTTCACTCCACACCTATCTATGTAGAAGTCTGAAAATTCAACAAAAATATTTCTTGAACTATTAAATGACTATAGTGAGGCTACAGAATGACAGGTTAATATACAAAGGTCAACTGATTTCCTACATGCCAGCAATGAACAAGTGGAATTTGAAATTAAAAACACAATGCCTAGCCAACACTTGTCTCCTATGTTGTTAATTTTAGCCATTCTGATAGGTGTGAAATGAGATCTTTTGTAGTTTTGATTTGTAATTCCCTGATGATTGATGTTGAGCATGTTTTCATTGATGTTGAGTCTGTTAGCCATCTCTATGTCTTCTTTGGAAAAATGTCCATTCATGTCTTCTCATTTCTTAACTGGATTATTCATTTTTTGGGTGTTGAGTTTGATAAGTTCTTTATAGATTTTGGATACTAACCCTTTATCAGATATGTCATTAACAAATATCTTCTCCTATTCTACAAGGTTGCCTTTTAGTTTTGTTGATTGTTTACTTCACTGTGCAAAAGCTTTTTATATTGATGAATCCCAATAGTCTATTTTTGTTTTTCTTTCCCTTCAGGAGACATATAGAGTAAGAAGTTGCTACAATTGGTGTCAAAAAGGTTGCTGCCTGTGTTCTCCTCTTGGATTTTGATGGTTTCAGGTCTCACATTTAGATCTTTAATCCATTTGAATGTGAGAAAGTGGTCCAGTTTCATTCTTCTGCATGTTGCTGTCCAGTTTTCCTAGCACTATTTTTCTTAAAGTGACTTTTTTTCCAGTGGATAGTCTTTCCTGCTTTGTTGATCAGCTGACCATATAGTTGTCAGAATCCATTTCTGGGTTCTCTATTCTGTTCCACTGATTTGCGTCTGTTTTTGTGCCAGTACCACACTGTCTTAATCACTACAGCTCTGTAATACAGCTTGAAGTCCAGAATTGTGATGCCTGCAGCTTTATTTTTCTTTTTCAAGATTGCTTTGGCTATTCAAGGTCTTTTATAGTTCCATACAAATTTTAGGATTGTGTGTTCTAGCACTGTGAAAAATCTTGGTGGTATTTTGATAGGAATTGTATTAAATATGTAGATTGCTTTCAGTAGTATAGATATTTTAACAATATATGTTCTTTTGATCCATGAGCATGGAATGTTTTTCCATTTCTTTGCATCCTCTTTAGTTTCTTTCATCAGTATATTATAGTTTTCAGAATACAGGACTTTCACCTCTTTCGTTGAGTTTACTCCCAAATATCTTATGGATTTGAGTGCAATTGTAAATGAATCAATTCTTTAATTCCTCTTTCTGCTGTTTCACTATTGATGTATAGAAATGCAACAGATATCTGTATGTTGATTTTCTAACCTGTGACTGTACCGAATTTGTGTGCCAGTTCTAGCAACTTTTTGGTACAGTCTTTTAGGTTTTCTGTATAGAGTATGATGTCATTTGCAAATAGTGAAAGTTTGACTTCTCCCTTGCCACTTTGGATGTGTTTTATTTCTTTTTGCTGTCTGACTGTTGAGGGTAGGACTTCCACTGCTATGTTAAATAACAATGGGTGAGAGTAGACCACACTGTCTTGTTTTTGACCATAGAGGAAAAGCTCTGTTTCCCCATAGAGAATGACATTAGCTGTGGGTTTTTTACATATGACCTTTATGATGTTGATATATATTCCCTCTATCCCTACTTTGCTGAGGGTTTTTATTATGAATGGATGTTGTATTTTAAGGGGAAACCTCTCACACTGTTGGTGGAAATGAAAACCGGTGTAGCCACTCTGAAAAATAGTACAGAATTTCCTGAAAAAGTTAAAAATAGAACTACCTTATGATCAAGGAATTGCACTACTGTGTATTAACCCAAAGGATATAAAAATACTAATTCGAAGGGATACATTGACCCCAGTGTTTATAGCAACGTTATCAACAATAGCCAAATTATGGAAAGAGCCCAAATGCCATCGACTGATGAATAGATAAGCAAATGTGTATATATAAATAAATGGGATATTACTCAGCCATAAAAAGAATGAAATCTTTCCATTTGCAACAACGTGGATGGAGCTATGGAGTATTATGCTAAGCAAAGTAAGTCAGTCAAGTAAGATAAATGCCTTATGATTGCACTCATATATGGAATTTAAGAAGCAGAACAGATGAACAGGGGGTAAAAGAGAGGCAAACCAGGAAACAGACTCTTAGCTACATAGAAGGAACTGATGATCACTCTTCCCAGGTGAGCAGGGGAATGCATTACATGGGGGATGGGTATTAAGGAGACCACTTTTGATGAGCATGGGGTATTGTATGTAAGTAATGAATCACTAGGTTCTGCACCTGAAACTAATATTGAACGGTTAACTGTAATTTACATAAAAAATTGGAAAAAAAGACCCACAATACCATTTACATTAACACTCTCAAAAATGAAATACTTAGGGCAGCCCAGGTGGCTCAGCGGTTTAGCACCACCTTCGGCCCAGGGCCTGATCCTGGAGACCCGACATCGAGTCCCACATCAGGCTCCCTGCATAGAGCCTGCTTCTCCCTCTACCTGTGTCTCTGCCTCTCTCTCTCTCTCTCTCTCTGAATAAATAAATAAACAAGTAAATAAATAAAAAAGTAAAAAAATGAAATATTTAGATGAACAAAAAAAACAAAAACTAAATAAATGGAGATATATTCTATTTTTATGGACAAGATGATTCAATATTATGAAAATGTAAAAAAAATATATATATATATAAAGGGGGGGATAGAGGGAGATATCAATGTAATACCAATTAAAATCCCATCAGGTTATTTTATATGTATCAAAAATTAATTCTAAAATTTATATGGAGAGACAAAATATCTAGAATAGCCAACACACTATTGAGGGAGAACAACACAGTTGGAGGGCAGATGCTACTTGGTTTTAAGACTTACTACTCAACTATAGTAATCAAGGCAGTGTGGCATTGACAAAAGAACAGACAAATAGATTAATGGGCCAAAACAGAGATCCCAGAAATAGATCTCCATAAATACAGGCAACTGATCTTTGACAAAGGAGAAAAGGTAATACAATAAAGATAGTCTCTGCAACAAATGATGCTGAAAAATTGGGCAATCATCTGCGAAAACATGAGCCTAGACACAAATCTTGTACCCTTTACAAAAAATAACTCACATGTGAAAAAGAACACTATAAAACTCCATGAAGATAGTATATGAGAAAACCTAGATTACCTTGGTTATCATAAGGTCTTTTTACCTCACCACCAAAGGCAAGATCCATGAAAAAAAAAAGATAAGCTGAATTTCATTAAATTTAAAAGCTTTTGCTCAATGAAAATCAATATCAAGAGAATTAGAAGATAAGCCACAGAATGGGTAATATTTTTTTCCGAAAAATGCACCTGATAAAAAACCATTATCCAAAATATACAAAGAACTCTTTTTTATTTACAAGATTTAATTATTTATTTTAGAAAGAAAGAGAGTGAAAGAAGATGCATGGGAAGCATGAGTGGGGGTAGGAGCAAAGGAAGAGAATCCTCAAGAAGACTCCTTGCTGAGCTCAGACCCTGAGGTGGGGCTCAGTGTGGGGAAGGAACACCAGGCTCCCATTCTGCCTCACTACCCATGTGATTATGACTTGAGCCAAACCAAGAATTGGTCACTTAATCGACTGAGCATTCAGGTGCCCCTTAAATATGCAAAGAAGTCTTAAAACTCAATAATAGGAAAACAAACAGCTCAATTTTAAAATAAGCCAAAGATAGGTTAGGGGCACCTGGGTGAGTCAGTTGGTTAAGCATCTGACTCTTGATTTTGGCGTGGGTCATAATCTGGGGTCCTGGAATCAAGCCTCCCATTTGGCTCCATGCACAGTGGGGAATCTGCTTAAGGATTCTCACCCTCCCTCTTCCTTTGTCCCTCCCCCTGCTTGTACATTCTCTCTATGTAAAATAAAAATAAATAAATCTTTAAAAATAATGGTAATAATAAATGAAAATAAGCCAAAGACCTTAACTGATACTTTACCAAAGAAAATACACAAATGGCAGATACACATGTTAAAAAATGCTTCACAATATATGTTATCAGGCAAATGAAAATGAAAATAACAGGGAGACACCTGCACACACTTATTAGAATGGCCAAAATCCAGAACACTGACAACACCAGGTCCTAGTAAGGATAGGAAGCAAGAGGAAATTTCACACACTATTGGTGAGGATCAAAAATGGAACAGGCACTTGGAAGACAATTTCAAAGTTTCTCACAAAACTAAACATACTCTTGATATATAATCTGGCCATCATTCTCCTTGGTATTTACTCAAATAAATAGAAAATCATGCCCACACAAAAACTGGCACATGTATGTTTATAGCAACTTCAGTCTAATTTGCCAAAAGTTGGAAACAACCAACATGGCCTTGAGTAGAAGAGTGAATGAGTGAATGGATGAATGAATGAATGAATGAATGAATAAATATTTATCTAGCACTAAAAATAAATGAGCTATCAAGCCACAAAAAGACAATGAAGAACTTTCAGTACTAGTATATTAGCATATATATTAACATTTTAGTAAGTAATAGAAACAAATAGAGAAGGCTATATGATTCCAAATATGTGACATTCTGGAAAAGATAAAACTCTGGAGACAATAAAAGTATCTGTGGTCAGCTGGGGTCAGGGTGGTTGGGAAAATGAATAGGTAGAGCACAGAGGATTTTCAGTACAGTGAAAATACTCTGTATGATATTATAATGATGTATATATGTCATTACATATTCTTTCAAACCCATAGGATGTATAACACCAAGAGTGAACCCTAAGGTGAACTATAGACTTTAGGTGATTATGATGTGTCAAAGTAGGTTTCCTTTTTTGTAGAAAAAAAAGTAGGGTGATTGTTGGTAATGGGATAATGTGTGTGGGATATAGGGGGAGAGATGGGATCTCTCCCTCCCTCTCAGTCTTGTTGGCAACCTAAAGCTACTCTAAAAAAGTAAAACCTTAAAAAAAATTCAGTACCCTTTAGCTTTCACCACCTTATGATCCCAGCTACCTTCCAAGCCATAAGCAATCAGTCATTTATTTTATGTTTCTATACCTTTGCCTATTCTGGATTTGTAGTGAATCTTCAAGATTGCTAATACTGTGGCTGCACTGGCTCATATGATTTTTATTTTGGTTATAGGACACATTTCAGCAAGAAATCAGCAAGGAACTTCGAAGAACAAGATTTATTACTCACACGTCCTGGAGGGAATATGGCATGCCAAAGGCACAGAGTAAAGGCAAGGTAGAGGGAAGGGGGTGAGAGACATAGAAGATTGAGAGAGAAAGGGACAGACAGAGAGACAGACAACCCTGAACTTGGGGTTCTGCCTTTATTAGGGTTCAAGTGTGGAGTGTTTAGAGTTTCATGGGTTCACTTTTCACCAGCTAATTTAAAGCATAAGAGCAGGAATTAGGGATGGGGATGTAAAAGCAGGGTCACTCAAGCTGTCAAGTATCTCAGTTAACTAAGGCTTTTTTGCGAAAGGAAACTTCATGGCGGGGGTGGCCTAATTCCATGCCTGGTTGTTTTGCTAGTAGTTGGGTCACAGAGCTAATAATGTATTTATTCAAGATGACTGTCTTTTAATAAAAATTTCTTGGCCATAAAAAACCTAATGTCAACCGCTCATACAACACCACATCAACAACAAAAAGCTTCATGTCAGGCACTTATATTACACAGAAAATCTACATTATCACATTTGCTTGTTTTATGTATCTCCTCGCACTCTTGCTAGAGAGAAAGGAGAACTCCCCAGGATAGAACAACTTCACTCTGTCTTCCCAGCAGGAATTCCAAAATTTCTGTGGACAAGTGCTTGATATATTTGTCTATTTTTGAATGTAGTAATCCTGCCTTTGATCTACCACGTATTTTCTGTATGAATTTATGGAGAGATGAAAGCTGATGTCCTGTCATTTTAGACCATTGAGCTCTGGACTCAAAGGAACCACATTTGAACATATGAAGAAACTATGGGACATTACCTGAGGGTTTGTGATGAACTGGATATTCCCCATTTGCTTATCCCAGACTTACCTTCCATCCATCCCATCCTGCTGTGTCGCAGAGGCTGACCTCCATGGACTTTATCAATCTGGTTGTCTTGCCTCTGCTGCTAGTTGTGATCAGCCCATGGAATGCACACGTCAGAAGCTAGAGGAAGATGAAAGAGAGATACATATCAGGTTTCTTATTTCTCTGTGTTTCTCTCTGCTGGTTTGAGGGTTTGTGTGTTTTTTGTTGCTGGTGGTGGTGTTTTTGTTTTGTTTTGTTTTTATTTTATTTTATTTTATTTTATTTTATTTTTGTTGTTGTTGTTGTTTTATTTTTAAACATGTGTATTTCTCTACTACTGTCCACAGCTTCTGGTCATGCATTACACGACTGTACTTCTAAGAGCATTCTGATAGCCATTCCCTTCTTTATCCCTTCACGTCTAAGGGGTAAAAGACGCATTGATTGCTTCCTGCTGCTTTATGTTCAGGGCAGGCGCTTCACCATTCTTTAGATTTCCCTTAATCATCCCAACTCCTGTATAAATACCACCTTGTATAACTTTCTATCATTAGATTTTTTTCCAGTTACCTCTTGAGTGTGCCTGTTTTATGCTAGTAGTTTGAAAAATACATGAGATTTTCATTGGGTACAATTACTGGATAGAGATTTGCTTCTGTTTGGCAGAATGTGTGGGAAGAAATAAACAAAGGACTATTTGGTTCTATTTGGTTTAACCATTGTACAGAAAGTAATTTTGCATATTCCATGTACTTCAAAATGTTTCTCAACCTACCTCTTTAGTGTTGGGTTGGTGGGCATGTTCTTGATTCCAGCCAACAGATTATAATAAGAGGTGCCATGTATCATTTGTAAGCAGAGGCAGTTCAGAACAGGAGTAAATTCTCCATGCCGTATTTTCCTCTAACTTAGCCACAGCCAAGGCCAGATTTTCTCAGGATAAAGAAGAGTTGCCCTCCCAATACCAGCTCTCCAAATTTTCTGAGTTAAAACCATGAATACATTAGACTAATGAAAATTTTGACATATAAGTACTACCTTGCATGTTTTACAGTAAAGATACATCTGCACAATAATAAAGTCCATTTGTAAAGTGTTTCTCTGTTACATCATTTGTAACAGCAGAAGGCTAGAAACTATTAAAGCTTCCACAAATAAAAACAAGTTAAATAAACTGTGGTTTAAACACACAGATACAGAAAAATTGCAGGCTATAATGCTACGTTACCCAAAGAACACACTCTATAGATTGTCAACTTTTTGTAAGAGGAAGAAATATAAGTATATATTCCTGTTTGCTTCATTTGTGTGAAGAAAAAGTAATATAATAACAAAAACATACTAATATCATAGTGGTCTCAAGATGAGTGAGGATTGGGTGGAAGTAAGAATTCTAAGTGTACAGCTTCTCAATTAGTTTGAAACATTTTTGAACCATTGAATGTAATGATTTATTTAACAAATGACAATTGAATATTTTTATCTCTAACATCAGAAAAATAAAAATAAGTAAGAGCAATGCACTATACATTCTCAACAAAATGAATCAATGAAACACCAAAGAAGGCCTCAGAAGAAATGCAAGTTGAAGCAAATATTCAGCTGTTGACACCTGTAGGTAGAGGATCAATTTGTTTCAATAATGATGCTGGAGAGATTAAATTCCTATTGCAAAATGTAGATAATGTATGTGTCTCAAAATATATATTAAAATAAGATATTACTCAAAGATTTATTTTGAAGAATTATAATAGGCACAAATTATATTTGAAGGGTGTGAATATATATGTGTATATATATATATAAAGATTAGCTTAAATAAATATAAGATTTCTGCATGTCAAAAATCATAAAATTTCAAAACAAAAGACTTAGTCAAAAAATGTGAGAGAATATAATTTTCCAAAAAATAGTGAAATAAAAATCTGATATCCTTAAACAAAAAAGAGATAAAATGGTCATTTGAAAAATAGTAATAGAGAAACAGAAAAAAGCTGTTATGCCTAGAAACTTGAAAAGGAGGAAATACAAGTAATCAATAATTGCATTTAAGTAGTCCAATGTTAATTGTGATCAACTGATAACCAGATATCGTTCACTAGGCTGTCATAACTGAAAATGATTTTTTTAATGCACAATAATTTACAGTTGTTCAGAGAATATATGTGGTAAGGTGCTTGTAGACATATAAATAGGTAAATAGGCAACTTAGCAACACACATCAAAAGCCCTAAGAATATGAGAAAATATAGATGTTTCCCCAATTGGGGCTATTGCAAGCAATAATTCATTGAGCAAAATGTCAGCTATTTTCTCTAATTTTAGGTTACATACTACTCAATATAGAGTTATTTTTTTAGTATGTGTATAAACAATGATTATAACTTTTCCATATATTTATGGCTGCATGTTTTATTCTATGAAATGCTTTCTTGTGTTGATTTCATGACGGGAAGTGTTTTCATTTGATGAAAATAATTATTAGGAGCAAACAGTTTTTAACCTGATAGTTTCTTTTCCATTAGCTTTGCGAACAAGAATCAATAAAAGAACACTTCTCCAAAAATGATCTCTCATTCAACAACTATCAATGAGCATCTACCATATATCAGATCAGGTACGGTGTTAGGTGCTAGGAATAAGGCATCAAACTATAAAAACAAGAAAAACAAGTAAAAAAATAATCCTGCCTGTATACAGTAACTAATATTCTAGTGCATTTTGAAGCACTGAAAAGATGATAGATTCTGTAACCAGATATGTTAAAATAATCAAAATAAAAAGATACCTTCACATGTTCCTACCACTTGCTCTTTTTTAAATAATCACATACAGCTAATTGCCTTCCCTGTCCCTTTCCAACACAATTCTTTTTCTTTATGATAATAATAAAATATTCATTAAATAATTAATTCGGAGAGACAATATTAAGGTTAAAGATTTTCACGTTCTCAAACTCATCATTGATACATATCCTTCAATATTCATTTATATTTTGTCTATAGTTCTACATTAAAATATTTCACCTGCCTGGTGAAACATTTAACAATATTTATAACAAAGAAAACCTACCCTTGGAGAGTGGAAGCAATGCTGAATTGTTTCCTACTATTCATTAAAGCTCAATTATAAAAAATATATTTATGGAATTTTTCTTTTCTTTCTCCTCTTCTTCCCTTTATTCTCCTCTCCCTTTCCTCCTTCTTCCCCCTTTTTTCCTCCTCCTCCTTTCCCTCCTTCTTTCCCGTGACTCTAAAGTGATGTGCTATATCAGATTTTGTATATATTTGTGCTTATGTTTGAGTATAAATATATATCTTCTGATATATTATACACATATAATCTACATATATAGCTACATTATACATATATATTATGACTACTCTAATATTTAGTAAGTTTTTAAGTGATTATTTTTATAATAAGACTTTTGAATAAAATATTTAGGCCCCCCTTTGTATTCATTTTGAGAAAAAAAATCTTGCATTCCCTTCCTCCCTCATACCTTCCTCTGCTCCGTCACTTAATATTATCTTCCTTGTGTGTTTATCTTTGTATGAAATCTGTATACTTTTGTCCCTGAATTTATCATTTTATTTTTTTAATTTGTTTATTCGTAGAGACACAGAGAGAGAGAAAGGCACAGACACAGGCAGAGGAAGAAGCAGGCTCCACGCAGGGAGCCCGACGTGGGACTCGATTCCAGGTCTCCAGGATCACACTCCGAGCTGCAGGCTGCACTAAACCGCTGTGCCACCGGGGCTGCCCGAATTTATCGTTTTAAAAGATGTCCTTTGACTGCAAGCTATTGTGCATAAGGTAATAAAGAGAATTATTTTAATAACCAAATTATTTTCTGTTTTCATTTATTCATTTGATATTATCAGAATATCTAATATTTATATTCTATCCTATTATTCTTACTCCTGCTTTGGTTTTTATGATTTCAATTTTTAGTTGAATATATTAAATTCATTCCACTGGAGGATACCTTGGGTGGCTCAGCGGTTTAGCGCCTGCCTTCGGTCCAGGGCACTATCCTGGAGTTCCCTATCGGGCTCCCTGCATGGAGCCTGCTTCTCCCTCTGCCTCTCTCTGTGTGTCTCGCATGAATAAATAAATAAATAAAATCTTTAAAAATAAGTAAATAAATAAATTCTCCCTAATAGTCTTTTGTCAGGATCTTTCCATTCATTTCTTACCTAACTGTAGCTTTTCTTCCAGAAAGGCTTGTATGAAAAATGTATGCTGCTATTTTACAGTAAATACTGTTTTGTCTATATACTTTATACTTGGAAGATGACTTTGCTGGATATAAGATCCTTGTATCATATTTTCTTTCCTTGAGTCTCTTTGCAAGTGTTGATCTTCTATCAATGAATATTGCAGCCAAAGTGATTACCTGGACCTTCATTTTTAATTTATCTATCTTATTTCCTTTCCTTTATAAGTGACATACTCTTTTTCACCAAGAAGCCAAATGGATCTTTCCTAATAAACTCAACGGAACATTTGTTTATTTGATTTTCTCCTTCACATATTCAGTTTTGCACATGTTATATATTTGGTTCCTGTCTTTTCTCTACTACTTGTTCACTATTTATTTGAATTTAGTTTCCTTTTGTTAATTTTTCTCATTTCACTTTTCTATATATCCTACTGTTCTGTTTCTTTTCTTCCTATTTATCTTCCTCTTTACTGGCCATTCTTTCCTGTGTTCTTAGTGTTTTTTTTGTAAAAGTTGTGATTACATATTTAATATTTTTGTGTTAATATTGGGAGTGTTGGATTCAAATTTTATCTGCTTTAATGTCTCATTTTTCTTCCATGTTTTTTCTCTGTTGGGAAGTTTTCCTATTACCCCTTTTCTTTCTTTTTTTTTTTTTTTTTATTACCCCCTTTCTTAAAGTAACATTATATGGATGCTTTATCTAGTCCCCTTTGTTGGTTTTGTTGTTGTTGTTTGTTTCTGTGAGGTTTTTTTTGTTTGTTTGTTTGCTTTTTGGCATATTTTTGTTGAGTTGGATTTTCAGAGAAGAAATTAGCAGGGGATAGCAATGACCGCATTCTTAAGTACTGGTTCTTAACATCTTTTGTCTAATTTCTCTGTAGATGTTTGCCTTTTATTTATTGATATTATTTGATTACTGATATTAAGAGCCCTTTATTTACTAGAAATTATTTTGTTACATGCATAGTGTTATTTAAATGAGCATAGAAGTCCATGTAGTATTATTTTATATATCTTTATAAATCCTCATTCACTTTATTTATAACCTTTTATCATTGATGGTTCTATTGGGATAATATAAACCTCTTTAAATATTGCAAAGCAATTTAGAGTTTAGCACAGCAAATTAAGTGCTTACAAATCTATTGAAAGGACTGAGAAGTAAAAGGTCAGGGCATACCACCAATAGATCTCAGGTTTGTTGATAGCTTTGGGGGAATTATGAAGTTCCTATTTCCAACCCTGCTCAAAAGGTACAGGAAGTCACTGCTGTTGGTTGCTGCAGGGCAGGCTGTAACACTAAAGAGAATGATTCTTAATGGCCAGCAGACACTAAAAATTCTCACATTCACCATATCCATGCTTTTGCTTTCTGCTGCAAAAGGAAGAATAGAACTGTTTCACTTCTGCCTTCCAGATCTAACAGTCACTCATATTATTATAATCTAAACCAAAGCCCTGCCACAAAGCATCCTGGGAAACTTGTTTTCTAGACATGCTTCGAAGCTATAGGAGAGAGCACAGAAAGTGCTGAGAATGGTTCTGAGTACCAACAATCCTTTTCCTCAGTGCCAGTACACAGCCTTCTATTCAAGCTTATCTCCCAAACAATGGCAACAAGATCTTGTGACTGACAAAGATGACGTGCAAGTAACAATGTGTTTGCTCTTTTCCTGAAATCCTCATCATATGCTATACTATGTATAGCATTAGTCTTTATTTCTTTTCTAGTGTAATCACAAGCCCCTTTCTATAACCTGTAAAGACTGATTAATAAGTCATTCCATCAACACTTTATAAAAATTGTGCAGAAAAAAAGAAAGTCTTCACTTTTTAAATTCATATTATTTACTTGTTTATTTATTTATTGTATACTCCATACCCAGTATGGAGCTTGAACTCACAATCCTGAGATCAAGAATCGCAAGTTCTACTGACCGATGTAGTCATGGCGCGCTGAAAAAAGAAAAGCTTTAAAAAAGGCAACTGATAAGATACAGAACAATGATGACAACATGATTATTTGTCTAGTCTTTGTTTAACAACTGGTATTTAGTTGCTATTTAAAACTTCTTTCTTTCACTTTCCATGCTATGTTCCATTTATACTCAGTCAGTGCCTCAAAAGTTTGTGATACTCTGCTTAGTAAGGTGATTCAAACTTTTATTCCTTAAATATCATGCTATATTTGATATTTGATTGCTGTGGCCTTGAGAACCCATGAGTTGGACAAACATAATCCTCTCTGCTTCTACTGTGTAGCAGAAATTCTATTGCACCTTACTATTAAGATTGTAACTACAAACAGTTGGCCTTTACCTATTAGTTTGGTTGCATTAGAAACTCAATAAGAGTAAGTTTTTTTGTTTTGTTTTGTTTTTAATTTCGAGTTCATTGAAACCATCACTGTGCCCTTGTAAAACAATTCCGCCTTTGGAAACGAACACCTGTAAACCATCAAAGCAGTAAATTATAGGGAGGGGAGACAAAATCATTTTTGAGGGCGTTCTGAAGGATTATAATGAAAGGAGTCATTCTCACTTTCAACCATTGAGTTTCCAATCTCTTTTTTAAGACAGAAAAAAACATTTGTGGTCATAAATAAAAAAAATTTAGAACATTTCTTCAATTCTACCAGATATTTTCTATAAGCCATTCCACTATATAACTGGACCAACTGCTTCTGGGTAATGAGGCACCCAACAAGGTGAGTGATTCCCTTGGGTATGAGTCCATTGCTTTACTCTTTTGTTGTAAAGTGAATGCCTTGGTCAGAAGCAACATTGTATGGGATGATAATTGTAGCAAATAATGTATTCTATAAATCAGTGGGTAAGACTGAGGGCAGGAAAATTAGAGACACAGAATGGAAATGCTTATCTACAGTAAGTGATAATATCAATGGGAGGAAGGATTACTACTCTTTGATTCAAAAGGGTAAACATTCATTAAACTGCCACCAGAACTTACTTCCACCCTTCCCTCTGGGAACATATACGTAGGGTTCCTAGTTGATCTTCACTATAGACATTTGGTAATTGAGCAGCTGAGGTAGCCAGATTTACCTTTATGAGAATCTTACGTATTTGAGGCTAAGCAAATTCTATACCAGCAGCCATTGTCAGTTTGTTAACGAGTCTACAGAGTAAACACTAGGTGGCACATAAAGAGCCTGACTGACATCCACACAATAAGAAATCTTATCTGACCTGGTACTGCAAGTCTCTTATATATCAGTATGCGTTTGAAAACATGTATATAAATAACAAATATCTACGTTTTTTGCCAATTTTTAGAAGTTCATCATTAATCTTCCTTCTTAACCAAACTATTCCCTAATTTTTTGATTGTAGGGTTTCTAAAGTTAGTGTTATTGGAAAAATTATTCGTCAGCACACCTGATTGTTAATGTCAATGAATTGATGCATATCTGTACCTTCAACCAATTATTTTCCCATGCAAAGTGAACAACCAGATGCCATGCTCAAAATTCTACCCCTGAAAGGATTTTCCTACACAATTATCTTTCAGGCGTATGATAATTAATTTTATACATCAACTTAACTGGACCATAGGACACCAAGATACTTGTCAAACATTATTCTTGGTATTTCTGTGAGGGTGGTTGTAGATGATATTAACATTTTAATCAATATACTGAATAAAGCAGAACTCCTCCCCTAATGTGAGTGGGCTTCATCTAATCTCTTAAAGGTCTGGAAGAGGGTGCCTGGGTGGCTCAGTGGTTGAATATCTGCCTTTGGCTCAGGTGTGATCTCAGAGTCTTGGAATCAAGTCCCACATCAGGCTTCCCACGGGAAGCCTGCTTCTTCCCCTGCCTATGTCTTGGCGTCTCTGTGTGTCTCATGAAGAAATAAATAAAATCTTTAAAAATAAATAAATAAATACAAAATAAAGGTCTGGAGGAATAAGAAAGCTGAACCCTCCCATGAATAAGTAGAACTCCTCTTGCTTATGTGAGTAGGAACATCATTATATTCCTGTCTCCAGACTGCAATGGAAAATTCATCTATTTTAGGGTCTCTACCAGCTCTCAATCTGGAACTACACCATCAGTTCTTCTGGATCTCAAGTTTGCCAAATATAGACTTCTCAGCTGCCAAAATGAGATAATTCCTTCTAACAAGTTAATAAATCTTGTGTGTGTGTGTGTGCATAGTTATAATTATATATATATATATATATTTTTTTTCTCCCAGTCAATTGAGTCTATAGAATTCCCTAACAGGCTATAGATAAGAATGGAAGTAGCGGTGGCAATTCAGTAGAATTAGATCCCATGAGAGTCTGAGCTACGTGATTATGTAACTCATACATGGTATCAGAATCTGTAGGAGCCTGACTCTAGAGAGTAATGAATCTTATAACAGCTAATCATGTTGCATAACTGAGACTATATGATTATAGGTAAGATGTCCCTTTCAGTCTCTATTGAGGGTTTAGTAACAAAGTTGAAGCTCTTTAAAAATGAGAGCTGTTATTTGATGGAAAAAGTCATAGTTTTTCTCCCTAACTTCAAGTTTCTCTGTTTTTCTCCTTGAATAAATTATTAGAGGGTGTATACAATATCCTAATTTGTATAGGAATTTTATGTGTTGTTGGAGTTACTAAATTATAGGCCAAGTGGAAGAGAAGGTAGCCTTAACCTTATTTTGTCTGTACTCAGTCCAAACCAGCAACCTGAGAGAATATGTCAGAGCAGTATACATTTTTTTTTCTTTTTTTTTATAAGTTATAATGTAAACTTGTGTCTCTGTTACCTGTTATTCTATGTAGGGATTCGGCCTACTTTGTAAAACCTGGGTCTTCCCTCTCCAATGTGATAAAGACCTTCACTTTGTAATATGATAGCTCAAATAAGGTGGTGCCTTTTCTGTCTTGTTTTGGTTTTGATTTTAAAATATCACATAACACTGAATGATGTCCATTTATTTCACTGCTAGAATGTCCATGTCAATTTGCTACTACCAGAGGTGCCTACAATGAAAATTATTATTATTATTATTGTACCTACTTTGCTGCCCATTTCAGGGACCACACTGAGTGTAAAATCACTGTACTAAGGGCTATACTTTGGCATCTCCCAATTTGGAATACTGGCATAACTATTAATGTCAAGAGTCCTGTTCTTTTTGTAATCCCCTGCCTCAAGAAGACATCCAATTCAGAATCCGTCAAGAGCACTAGTGCTTCCCTCACAAATAAATTTTCGATGTTTTGGTGACACAAATGTAAGAGGCCCTTTGAAGACCTCCCAAGAGATATTACCAAAGATAAATCCCTTAAACATCCTTGTATCTTTTAGATTTGGGATTTATGTAAGGACATTATATCAAAACAGTCACAGAACTCCAAATTCATTTAAAATAGACGCCATTTGGATTAGGTTTTGGTTATCCACCAAAGCACCATAGGATAACTAACACATTAAATCCAGAATCTCTGGTATATCTACCTATATTCTTTTTTTTTTTTTTTAAGGTTTTATTTATTCATTCATGAGAGACACACACACAGAGAGAGAGAGAGAGAGAGTGGCAGAAACACAGGCAGAGGGAGAAGCAGGCTCCGTGCAGGGAGCCGGATGTGGGACTCAATCCCGGGACTCCAGGATCACACCCCTGCCGAAGGCAGGCACTAGACCGCTGAGCCACACAGGCGTCCCATCTACCTATATTCTTAAATTCAACCCACTTTAAATTAATTTTCCTTCTTGACTGTTTTTTGGCATTAAGAATTAATTTCCATACATATTGCTCCATATTTTGCCTGACATAAAATATCAAAATATTGTTCTTCTTTTTGTACAAATGCTATCTTCTCCATGTTCAGACTTTGGACTCATTCCCTTCAGGAATTTTAAAAACTGACTAATAAGAATTCTGGAAATAATAATAGTTAATAAACTGGATATTACGAAGAATAATGATTGTTACGGATGAACACAGTCCAGACTCTTAAAAGGAATTTAGTCTCCTTGCATAGAAGAAAAGGAAATGGTAAGAAAAGATCAGTAAGATTTGGGCATTCAATGTGTTAGATTCATCTAAATACTCTCAAATGTCTCTAGTATAATCTTTAGGATATTGCTATTTCCCAATCAGCAAAAGACCTTGAAAGGATCTGGATTCAGATCCCTTGTTTGTATTTCTGTCCTCAGAATCAAACTTTGGATCTGGTTTCAAAAACATTGGCTCTTTTATTATAAAGCATAAAATATGTTTTTGGAGAAATCATAGAAGCATGTTCTTTAACTGTGCCATGAACCATTTGAAGGTTTGAACTTGTCATTTTATTGTTGTTGCTAATTCTTCTGTGTAGTCAGAAGAATTTAGTATATATATAGTCATCATTCCTACCACAGAAATATAGCACAGCAGCTATTTAATGATTTAAACCATTGTCTTCCATAGGTACTTTATTCTAGGCTCCAGCCAACTAATGTTTGCTGTCATTTCAGGGACTACCAGTGTCCCATATTTTACTTGAGAGGATAGATTATTATTATGTTAAGATCCAAGAAGATCAGATAGTATAAATCCATTAAAAGCACGCACATATAGAATTATATGTATGTGTAAAATTACATATTTCAAGGGATATCAGTGATTCTACCTGCTTTCGATATTTTAATTCTAATCCAATCATATATATATATATATATATATATATATATATATATATAGTTTATGTATACACGTACATATATATGCTGAGGATCACAGAAATTGTAAATTAAAACTATCTAGGGGTGCTTGGGTGGTTCAATGGTTGGTGTCTGCCTTTGGTTCAGGTCATGACCTCTGGGTCCTGGTATTGAGCCCTGCATTGGGCTCTGACTCATCAGGGTGTCTGCTTCTGCCTCTCCCCTCACTGTGCTCTCTCTCTCTGAATGAAATTTCAAAAAAAAAAAAAAAAAAAACAATTTCACATATGAAGGTATTTTTTTCACCTATTGATTACTGTTGATTATTTTTACTAAGATAATTATTGTTCTCAGGGCACTGTTGGCAAACAAGTAAAAAAAAGAGAGAGAGAGATTTATTATTGTAAATAACCCTCAGGAAAAGTGTGATCTAGGGCAATTGTGAGAGTTTTGGCAAAAGAAATTATCAGACTTTCACTGTGATGTTTTATTGCTAATGAGATCTTAGCATCAATTTACTAACTTGATATAGTGGTATTATTTAGTTCAACTTTCAAAAAAAGAGAAATCTTTTTTTTAAGATTTTATTTATTTATTAATGAGAGACAGAGAGAGAGAGAGAGAGAGAGAGAGAGAGAGAGGCAGAGACACAGGCAGAGGGAGAAGCAGGCGCCATGCAGGGAGCCCGACGCGGGACTGATCCTGGGTCTCCAGGATCACGCCCGGGGCTGAAGGCGGCACTAAAC
Source organism: Canis aureus (assembly GCF_053574225.1). Taxonomy (NCBI): domain Eukaryota; kingdom Metazoa; phylum Chordata; class Mammalia; order Carnivora; family Canidae; genus Canis; species Canis aureus. The sequence goes on from NC_135640.1 coordinate 7,655,800, forward strand.
AGCTGAGCCACCTGGGCTGCCCTCTGTTGGTTTTTGAATAGAAATTAAATAATTCCCCTTGGATCAAATGGTCATATTTGAAACAATAACCTATGATTAAAGGAAAAGAGGATTATGGGGTATGATATTACTCTCAGACCCACTCTAACAATCAAATACACATAAGGTTTCAACTCCAAAATAATAGGATATGGGCTGAAGCAGGCAAAATATATTTTTTACATATTTTTTCATTTATTATTTATTTATTTTTAAGTAGCTAGTTTGTTTAGCACTACCTAGTCACTATGGTAGAAAGTTAGCAGAGTGTAGATTTCTATGACAGAAAACTACTGGAAATCAGAGTGATCCAGCAGTGTGGTTTTGGGCACATGACCCCACTCAATGCTATGGCAGCAATCCAATTTGGAGCTGAATTTACTTTAGGGGAGGCGAGTCCTTTGTGAGTCATAGGGTGATACCAAAACTCCTTTAAGATTACCACATGAATACGTAGGAATTTCAGAGTAAGACAAAACAGAGTAAATTGTAATCCATTAAAGCTTTCCAAAAATTTCTAGAACTCATTCATTCAACTTACCTCTAAATATATTACTCACTGTTCTTCTCTATTATTAGATGTTATACAAGAATGACTTAAAATAAGTGTGAGTTTCTTGATAATGCTGTGTGTGTTTTTGAAATGAGCATGAGGCCTATAGTATTGCAAGTACCAGTATATAAGACTGGTCAGACTGACTAAAGACTTGTGATGTTGTGATATCTCGTCAGACACAATTATGCTATTTCTGTTTGCCTCTGTGTGCCCAAATAGAGATAGAAAATCTTTATCCGGAATTATAACCAAACAAATGTAACTTCCCTATGTTCTGAATTTTTATAGCATTTTATGCTTATTTAGAATTCTAATCTACTCTCTATAATTTTAAGCAAATAATTTTTTGAATTTTTTTACCCTGAGGGGAAGAATATATCTTATTTATAACTATATCCTCCATAACACTTTATGCACATGCTCTGCATAATAAGTCCACAAAAGAAGTTCCATTTGTACTAATTGATAGGATACATTTTTGGCAAGAAGCAGACTTCATTATTGTTTCCCTATGAGAAAAGAGTATTCGGCAGCCCTTGTGGCTCAGCAGTTTGGCGCCACTTTCAGCCCAGGGTGTGATCCTGGAGACCCGGGATCGAGTCCCACGTCGGGCTCCTTGCATGGAGTCTGCTTCTCCCTCTGCCCATGTCTCTGCCTCTCTCTGTGTCTTTCATGAATAAATAAATAAAATTAAAAAAAAAAAGTATCTTGGATTCTTACAGCAGTAATTTTTTACAGTAAAAATTATGTCACATCTTATTACTACCCAAAGAAGTGTATGTAAACCAATCTGTTCATCAATCTTAGGTATTCAGTTCTCATCATCAGCTCTGTTAGCACTGTAAAAGATTCCTCTAACTCAAAAATTCCCATTATGGAACATTCGACTTGCAAGCTCCTTGTAGTTACTGTAGATGGCAGCATGGAAAGAAGCTCTTCTTTTTCTCTGAAAACCATACCTATATCATTTTTCTGCCAAAACTTACTGGCCTTTCTCTACTGTCATGGGGAGTTTTGATTTATGTCGCTCACTGTGAGGATTCAGTGAATAAGTCAATGCTAGTTCTGTGTACTTTCTGGTACACATATAATAGTTTGTCTGCCACTGTCATTTCCCTTTCACCTGACATTCCAAAATGACAAAAAGCAAACCATTGGTGATCACACACACATATGGCACACACACGCATACACACACATCACACACATGCACAGGCACCCACACAATGATAATCAAGACATATTAACCTTAAGAAGAAAGAAAGAAAAGCAAAAATCTAATCAGTGTAAAAAGAAGAGAGTTAATGATCAGATTGCTTATAAGGCTTATAACTCTAATCCACTCCCCAAGACTTTCTTGAATTGTATTTGTGTCATGATTCTTTTAGCAAAATGGAAATTTGCAACATATTTCTATTTTAAATATTGCCTAAGTTGAAACTTTCCAAAGTTGTCTAAAACCATAATGTTGAGAAATATTATGTGACTTTCAAAGATCCTTTAAACCATACATGCTTGAAATAATCTATTTTAAGATGATTAGCTGCACGCACACACATACACACACGCACATCACTATGAGAATTCAGTAAATAAGTTAGCATATGTTCTTTTGTACTTTCTGGTACACAGAAAAAAGAATGGTTTCAGTGCAGATAATTTTTATTAAAAAATTTCTAAATAGTTATTAACATGCAATTACATGAAAAATTAGATGGATGTTTAAAACCAAGTGACTATTCATTCCAATAGGTTTCATTTTGAAGTAGTGTTTTATAGGTTCTACCAACAGATAGTTGTTTCTGAATCCTGGCTATACCACATTTTAAAATGTGGGACCTTGAAAAAATTAAAGTATGGAACCCTGGCCTAATTATGATCTCTCAACTCAGTTTTCTTAATTTTAAAATAAAGATAAGTAAGAGTACCTACTTTATAAGATTGTAATAAGGATTAGACATTAGTGCCACACTTGGTAAGCCTTTAATAAATGTAAACTATTGTTACTACCCTAATGAGTTTGCACAAATGAAAAACTGAAAAAATATAAATGCCTGGTAAAAAACAGTGGATATGCTGAATTATTTTCTTAGACAATACACAAAAATATTTTCAATTACTTTCTTCTCTGTGCATATGCAAAGGTGAAAAAAATAATGGTAGAAGAAAATAAATCAGTGAATAGATTACAATGTGACAGCTTGAATTCCTTAGCAGAGGAAGAGTATATAAACCCACTCCCCAGACATTGGGTGTGGCTTGTGATGTGATTTGCTTTGGCCAATGGGATGTAAATCCAAGTTTAGTCAGTAAATGTTATTCATACCAGTTATTTTAACAGATGTTTTAATAGGAATTAATCTCAATAACTATTAGAAACAAATTTACTAGTTAAAAAGCAAAAGGAAACATTTATTTATCACGGAGATAGCTATGAAAAGCACTTCCATCCCTAAAGCCACAGAATAAAAAAGGAAGATACCAATATTGTTAAAAATAGAAGTGTGGAGGGAAGACCTCATGAATGTAGAACCCAGACTCCTGCAAAGTTTGGTTCTGGTAAGGCTTCTGGTAAAAACTCTACAGAGATTGAATGGAAAACTTGAAGAAGAAGAAGAGACACTACTCACTTGGTAACTATGTCTTAGGAGTTCAAAAGGGGGGCACTGGTAGATGTGGAACATAGAATTCTAAGAAGGCGGACTTAGACAAGCTGGTGTGGGTGCCTCTGAGCAGGTACAGAGAAGCTATTTTTGGGAGATTCAGAAAAACTGCAGTATGTAATCTATTACTATCAGGGTAATGAAGTATGGCTGGGGTTATCCACAGATTTCTTCATCCTCCCAATTTCTAGTGTCCCCTCTAGTTGGACAGCAGCTGCCCAGAAGAGTTCTGTTTAGATTATATAAACTCTAAATGATTTGCAGATATAAGAGCAAGATCTGATAGAAAATAACTGTTTTATGTCACTAAGTTTTAGAGTAATTTGTTACACAGTAATGGTGGATTGATAGAGATGGATAGGTAGGTAGATAGGTGCATAGATACATGACAGATATGTGCCCATAAGGGCAAGAATTTTATTTGTCTTGATTATCTTTATATATCTTTTATTCTGTCTGATAAGTAGTGACAGTCAAAATAATCACCAACCAAATAAATATAATGATTATAAATATTTGACTTCAGATATTTATATAATTTTGCATAGTTAAAATTTCCCAAAGTTATTAAATTTATTCCAAAATTTCATATATATATATATATATATATATATATATATATATATATATACACATATGAATATAAGCATAATTTTCCTTACAGACTCTTGATTAGGGATATTTAGTTGGTTTCTAAGTTGCTTTCACTATAATGGTCCTGTAGGTAATATTTTACTACCTGCATGTAATGTATAATCTCTAAAAATTTTCAGTCAGGTTTATTTATTTATAAAAGTGAAATTCTTGGGTCAAGGTCTACACGCACAAACACACATATACATACCACATACATGAAGATACACACTAAGATATTATATGTAATTACACTATAAATATTACATATTCTGTATAGAAAAGATGGCATTAAGTCTATGTATATAGGTAATATCTAGAACAGATAATGTTTCCAATTACCATTTCACATTTTAGTCTATGCTCCTTTAAAGTTATAGTGTATTAAAGAGTAAATAAACAAACAAACAAATAAATAAATAAATACAACTATAGTGCATGGGCTCATAAAATTTGTTTGGTAGAGATCACCTCCTCGGTGATTTCAGAAATTTTGAATTAATTTATTTCTATCACAATTTTCACCATCTATAGAATAGAGATTACAATAATAATGTCTACTTTACGTATTTGTTTTGATGATTAAGGGAGGGGGCAAGACGGGGAAGAGTAGGGTCCCCAATCACCTGTCCCCACCAGATTGCCTAGATAACCTTCAAATCATCCTGAAAATCTACGAATTGCCTGAGATTTAAAGAGAGAACAGCTGGAACGCTACAGTGAGAAGAGTTCGCGCTTCCATCAAGGTAGGAAGACGGGGAAAAAGAAATAAAGACACAAAAGGCCTCCAAGGGGGAGGGGCCCGCGAGGAGCCGGGCTGAGGCCGGGGCGAGTGTCCCCAGGACAGGAGAGCCCCGTCCCGGAGGAGCAGGAGCTGCACCGACCTTCCCGGGGGAAAGGGGCTCGCGGGGAGGTGGAGCAGGACCCGGGAGGGCGGGGATGCCCTCGGGCTCCGGGGACACTAACAGACACCTGCGCCCCGGGAGAGTGCGCCGAGCTCCCTAAGGGCTGCAGCGCGCACGGGGGACCCGGAGCAGCTCGGGGGGCTCGGGGGCGGCTCCGCGGAGGGGGTTGCCGGGCGGGAGCGCAAATCCAACAGCGCAGGCTCCGGAGCACAGGGCGCCGGGACACAGCCCAGGACCCGGCCTCCCCCGGGACAGGCAGAGGCCGGGAGGGCCAGGACAGCGAGGACGCTCCTGCCCCAGCTGAGCAGATCAGCGGCCCCGCCCGGAGCCTCCAGGCCCTGCAGACAGAGAGCTCTGTGGTGACTGCAGGAGCTGACTCCAGGGCTCCAGAGCTGGCCCCGCCACTGCGGTTGTTCCTCCTGGGGCCTCACGGGGTGAACAACCCCCACTGAGCCCTGCACCAGGCAGGGGCAGAGCAGCTCCCCCAAGTGCTCACACCTGAAAAACAGTACAAAAGGCCCCTCCCCCAGAAGACCAGCTAGACGGACAAGTTCCAAGGGAGGTCAAGGGACTTAAAGTACACAGAATCAGAAGATATTCCCCATGGGTTTTTTTTTTTTTTTCTTTTTGATTTCTGATTGCTTCCCCCACCCTTTTTTTTCACCTTTCTTTCTTTTTCTTTCTCTTTTTCTTCTCTTTTTCCTTTTTTCTTCTTTTTTCTTTTTCTCTTTTCTTTCCTTCTTTCTTTCCTCTCTTTCTCTCCTTTTCCCAATACAACTTGTTTTTGGCCACTCTGCACTGAGCAAAATGACTAGAAGGAAAACCTCAAAAGAAAGAATCAGAAACAGTCCTCTCTCCCACACACTTACAAAATCTGGATTACAATTCAATGTCAGAAAGCCAATTCAGAAGCACTATTATACAGCTACTGGGGGCTCTAGACAAAAGCATAAAGGACTCAAGAGACTTCATGACTTCAGAATTTAGATCCAATCAGGCAGAAATTAAATATCAATTGAATGAGATGCAATCCAAACTAGAAGTCCTAAGGACGAGGGTTAAGGAGGTGGAAGAATGAGTGAGTGACATAGAAGACAAGTTGATGGCAAAGAAGGAAACTGAGGAAAAAAAGCGACAAACAATTAAAAGACCATGAAGATAGATTAAGGGAAATAAACGACAGCCTGAGGAAGAAAAACCTATGTTTAATTGGCGTTCCCGAGGGCGCCAAAAGGGCCAGAGGGCCAGAATATGTATTTGAACAAATACTAGCTGAAAACTTTCCTAATCTGGGAAGGCAAACAGGCATTCAGATCCAGGAAATAGAGAGATCCCCCCCTAAAATCAATAAAAACCGTTCAACACCTCGACATTTAGTAGGTAAGCTTGCAAATTCCAGGGATAAAGAGAAGATCCTTAAAGCAGCAAGAGACAAGAAATCCCTGACTTTTATGGGGAGGAGTATTAGGGTAACAGCAGACCTCTCCACAGAGACCTGGCAGGCCAGAAAGGGCTGGCAGGATATATTCAGGGTCCTAAATGAGAAGAACATGCAACCAAGAATACTTTATCCCGCAAGGCTCTCATTCAGAATGGAAGGAGAGATAAAGAGCTTCCAAGACAGGCAGGAACTGAAAGAATATGTGACCTCCAAACCAGCTCTGCAAGAAATTTTAAGGGGGACTCTTAAAATCCCCTTTTAAGAAGAAGTTCAGTGGAACAATCCACAAAAACAAGGACTGAATAGATATCATGATGACACTAAACTCATATCTGTCAATAGTAACTCTGAACATGAACGGGCTTAATGACCCCATCAAAAGGCGCAGGGTTTCAGACTGGATGAAAAAGCAGGACCCATCTATTTGCTGTCTACACGAGACTCATTTTAGACAGAAGGACACCTACAACCTGAAAATAAAAGGTTGGAGAACCATTTACCATTCGAATGGTCCTCAAAAGAAAGCAGGGGTAGCCATCCTTATATCAGATAAACTAAAATTTACCCCGAAGACTGTAGTGAGAGGTGAAGAGGGACACTATCTCATACTTAAAGGATCTATCCAACAAGAGGACTTAACAATCCTCAATATATATGCCCCCAATGTGGGAGCTGCCAAATATTTAAACCAATTAATAACCAAAGTGAAGAAATACTTAGATAATAATACACTTCTACTTGGTGACTTCAATCTAGCTCTTTCTACCCTCGATAGGTCTTCTCAGTGCAACATCTCCAAAGAAACGAGAGCTTTAAATGATACACTGGACCAGATGAATTTCACAGATATCTACAGAACTTTACATCCAAACTCCAACTGAATACACATTCTTCTCACATGGAACTTTCTCCAGAATAGACCACATACTGGGTCACAAATAGGGTCTGAACCGATACCAAAAGACTGGGATCATCCCTTGCATATTCTCAGACCATAATGCCTTGAAATTAGAACTAAATCACAACAAGAAGTTTGGAAGGACTTCAAACACGTGGAGGTTAAGGACCATCCTGCTAAAAGATGAAAGGGTCAACCAGGAAATTAAGGAAGAATTAAAAAGATTCATGGAAACTAATGAGAATGAAGATACAACCCCTCTAAATCTGTGGGACACAACAAAAGCAGTCCTAAGGGGGAAATACATTGCAATACAAGCATCCATTCAAAAACTGGAAAGAACTCAAATACAAAACCTAACCTTACACATAAAGGAGCTAGAGAAAAAACAGCAGATGGACCCCACACCCAGCAGAAGAAGAGAATTAATTAAAATTCGAGCAGAACTCAATGAAATCGAGACCAGAACAACTGTGGAACAGATCAACAAAACCAGGAGTTGGTTCTTTGAAAGAATTAATAAGATAGATAAACCATTAGCCAGCCTTATTAAAAAGAAGAGAGAGGAGACTCAAATTAATAAAATCATGAATGAGAAAGGAGAGATCACTACCAACACCAAGGAAATACAAACGATTTTAAAAACATATAATGAACAGCTATACGCCTATAAATTAGGCAATCTAGAAGAAATGGACGCATTCCTAGAAAGCCACAAACTACCAAAACTGGAACAGGAAGAAATAGAAAACCTGAACAGGCCAATAACCAGGGAGGAAATTGAAGCAGTCATCAAAAACCTCCCAAGACACAAGAGTCCAAGGCCAGATGGCTTCCCAGGGGAATTCTATCAAACGTTTAAAGAAGAAATCATACCTATTCTACTAAAGCTGTTTGGAAAGATAGAAAGAGATGGAGTACTTCCAAACTCGTTCTATGAGGCCAGCATCACCTTAATTCCAAAACCAGACAAAGACCCCACCAAAAAGGAGAATTACAGACCAATATCCCTGATGAACATGGATGCAAAAATTCTCAACAAGATACTAGCCAATAGGATCCAACAGTACTTTAAGAAAATTATTCAACATGACCAAGTAGGATTTATCCCCGGGACACAAGGCTGGTTCAACACCCGTAAAACAATCAATGTGATTCATCATATCAGCAAGAGAAAAACCAAGAACCATATGATCCTCTCATTAGATGCAGAGAAAGCATTTGACAAAATACAGCATCCATTCCTGATCAAAACTCTTCAGAGTGTAGGGATAGAGGGAACTTTCCTCGACATCTTAAAAGCCATCTACGAAAAGCCCACAGCAAATATCATTCTCAATGGGGAAGCACTGGGAGCCTTTCCCCTAAGATCAGGAATAAGACAGGGATGTCCACTCTCCCCACTGCTATTCAACATAGTACTGGAAGTCCTAGCCTCAGCAATCAGACAACAAAAAGACATTTAAGGCATTCAGATTGGCAAAGAAGAAGTCAAACTCTCCCTGTTTTGATGATTAAATTAGTTAAATTAACTGAGTACTTAGCAATAGATCATATTAGTTTTATTGATTTAGGGTTGAAAATTTTAAAGAATATCTTCAATAGACATGGCAAAATATTCTACATAATATTTTTTTACTTAATGGTATTTCTATTACAAAAGCTATTGAAATTTATTTAATTTGGAAGAAAGCAAATCATGAATAATAAATAGAGTATTTAGGTGATATGGTGATATGCTAGGTATTTTCACTGTGATTTTTTAATAGAAAACTTAATAATGCATTTGATTACATCTTCTGTTTTGCTGAGAATAAATGTTTTTTTTTTTTTTTAATTTTTATTTATGATAGTCACAGAGAGAGAGAGAGGCAGGACACAGGCAGAGGGAGAAGCAGGCTCCATGCACCGGGAGCCCGACGTGGGACTTGATCCCGGGTCTCCAGGATCGCACCCTGGGCCAAAGGCAGGCGCCAAACCGCTGCGCCACCCAGGGATCCCGAGAATAAATGTTTTGATTCAAAAGTTGAAATTTGCCATTAGAATAAACCTGAAATGTCTTAGTTCTGGAGGGATTTATGGTTAGATCTCTAAAGATCTCAGAGTCCCTGAAATGAGGTAAAGGATGAAACCTCCTAGCCTTTTCTGAATTTAAGCTAAATTTTTGCCTATACTGTTGCTTATTTCATAGATACAAAGATAGGTGGCTCTTAGTACACAAGGTTTTGTGTGATGTCTTCTTTAGATTACAAAAAAAAGCCTCTTTGCCTTAGTCTCCCTGAAGCCTACTACCATTAACTCTTTTTTATCCTTGGAGCGAAGGAATTAGTCCAGTTTAAAGCATACGCATTTTAGCCTCCGTTATGGGTCAGTCAAATGTGAAACAGACTCATTGGCAAAACAAAAAGCTCTATTTATCAGAGAGTGGAAAACAAAACAAAAATAAAATTATGTTCATAGGCTTCCTTTAGCCTGCAAATCTCAATCTATTTATCCTTTCAGACTTAAAGAAATAGATGAACAATTTTTATGTTCAATATGATTTCTCTGAATGAGTTTAATTTTTGCCTGTGTCAAACTATAAATGGAAGAATGTAGGATCACATTGATTTCATGTCCCAGAACAAAATGTAAGTTTATCCTGCTAGCAACAGCAGTTACCATCTTCCTCTGCTTAATCCTATGTGGATTTTAAACAATATCCCTGCTTTTGATATTGTTGAAAGAACTTTACCTTAAGTGATGAAGGAATTAGCTAGTCCTTTCTTGCTCAACACAATTATTTCCTCACTCTCAACAGTAACATAATCATCATTATCAATTTTTAATTGTATGACAGACACAAGTTATTAACTTATAGTTCAGTTTTCACTATTCGGTTCAAGCCATTCCTGCTACCACCATTCGTTATGGCCTGGAGATCCAAGATCATTTGCCAGGAACTCAGGAGAGGAGAAGTAAAGGATTTGGATGTGAATTGAAGGAAATTGGGTGTTACTAATTCTAGTATAAATTTACATTTGCATTTAGAACAATTTTCTCTTAATTGAGGATGAGGAGGAAAAAAAATAAAGACAAGGAAGCAACTGTAAGATACAGGATAACAAATCTGACACCACTGACTTTCTTTAACTGTTAAGAACTAAGTTGGTAATAGAAAAACAAAATGAAATAAATCGGAGTGTCACATGACTGAAGAAGTTTGGGGACACTTAGATAAGGAGATAGTAATGTGTTATCTTGGGACTGAAGTTTAACTTCAGTAACTTTATAAATTATGCCAAAAATAAATGTTTAGGTTTTAACAGATGATGCTAATAACAAATTAAGAATTTATTTTTTTAATTTTTTAAATACTTTATTTATTTATCTGACAGAGAGCACAAGCAAGTGGAGTGGCAGGCAGATGGAGAGGGAGAAGCAGCCTCCTTGCTGAGCAGAGATAGGTCGGGCTGGATCCCAGGACCTTGGGATCATGACCTGAGCCAAAGCAGATATTTGACCAACTGGGCCACACAAATGCCCCAGAAAGTAAGAATTTAAAAAGTAGATTTTGAGTCATCTGGATGGTTCAGCCAGTCAGGCATCTAAGTTGGGCTCAGGTCATGATCTCAGGGTCCTGTGATACACCCCTGCACTGGGTTCCCCACTCAGCAGAGAGTCTGCTTCTCCCTCACCTTTTCTCTCTGCCTGTTCTCTCCCTTCTCTTTCAGTAAATAAAATTTTTTTAAAAAAATTTTTAAGTAGATTTTGTTTTTATATTAAACCTATTTTTATGTTTTTGAGCTACTAATCCTGACACAGATAATCTAGATATTTTCAGTAAATTCACATCAATTTTTCTATATTTAATTATATTTGCTTAATTCAACATTCACAAAACATTTCTAGTCCAATTTGCAAACAATTAATTCTTTAACTGCTACTTCAGATCTCTCACAAGTGCAAACATTAGAGCAAGATTGCTGCTGGCACACAACACTTAGAAACAGGACCCTTGAGCTCATCAAGAATACCATGGTCTAGTGAATCATGAAAAGTACTTACAAATTTCTGAATCTTAGAGCAACATATTCATTGATAACTTAAAAAACTAGAGTCAGAAAAGTATCAGGAATCCACCTGAGAGGGCAAAAAGGGTCAATCATGATAAAAAAAGTAAAACTGTATTTCTATACCATTCATTCTCTATAAAAGCAAATGTACCACCATGAGAACTACCACTAGGAATGAATGACCTATGCCAAAGAAAATAAATAAGAAGGACACGGGCAGCTGAAGCCAGCAGGAACACAAATCTAAGCTCTACTCTCTAATTCTTCATCTTCAACAGGGGCTTCATCATAGTAAGTTACTGCTCCCCATTACCTAGTTACCTTCAAATATGTGTATTTATGAGGACCTAATATTTTTGGTTGAACCAAAAATATTAGATATGTTTGCACACTCAACTGATACTGGGTTGTGAATCTTGAATTTACTCAAATATGTACTTGGATCAATGAAATGTACTTGAAGGTGTCTAAATATAGTCAGGAAATACTAGGGACATCAAGAAACAAAACTGCCTACTTGCCAAGAAAAATTCTATTTTTTACATTCCCAATCTCAAGTTAATGCCATCTGTATCAAAACTTAAATCATTGTTTTTGGCAATTTTCAGATACACAATGCTAAATGATTCTATTTAGAAAGTCAATTCATTTTTGAAAAAAATATTTTGCATCTGACTACCTTTGGTGGACCCATCACATGACTATGCTCCATTAGATCTGACAATCCATGTATGCAAATGCATAAGCAATGCATTAAGGTATACAAATAAGGAGTGACTGGGATCCCTGGGTGGCGCAGCGGTTTGGCGCCTGCCTTTGGCCCAGGGCGCGATCCTGGAGACCTGGGATCGAATCCCACATTGGGCTCCCGGTGCATGGAGCCTGCTTCTCCCTCTGCCTGTGTCTCTGCCTCTCTCTCTCTCTCTGTGACTATCATAAATAAAAAAAAAAAAAAACAAACAAAAAAAAAACAAATAAGAAGTGACTAATTATCATATCTAGTTTAATATGACATGAAAAAGAAAGCACACATTAATGAAGGTAACTCAATCCATAAAGTGAAAAATTTAGGAGAGTGTTCTCTGAAGCATTGATGACAATGAGAACCTAAGCTATCTATGAATTTATAAAATACTGGGAAAAGATTAAACTCTCATAATTAGTGGCATAGAACTTTCAGACATTTTATCCATCTTAATAGACAGGGCTGCTTCAGCTTACATTTTGGTTACATATGTTATAGTCCATTTTTTAAAAGTTGCTTCCTTTACATCATTTTAGTTTTTTAACAGTTAATTTCCCCAAACCTATCAAATAGTATATATACAACTTTAGTTTATTGGTTTGAATAAAATAAATTTTACCCCGTGTCTCAGAGAGGAAATCCAAGAAAGAAAATCTTTTTCAGCTTTATTGAGACATGTAATTGATATAACATGGTGCAAGTATAAGCTATACAATGTAGTGATTTTATATACGAATAAGTTGCAACATGATTTCCACAATAAGCTTAGCTAACCCATCTGTTATCTCACATAATTACAACTTTTTTTCTTTTTTTGTGTGTGAGAAGTTTAAAAATCTACTCTTTTAGTAACTTTCAAATATATAATACAGTATGGTTAATGATAGCCACAATGCTGTAAATTGCATCTTCAGCATTTATTCCTCTTGTGTGTTTTGACTGTCTTCAGCCATTTCCTTCATTTCTACCACTCTCCACCACTGGGCAGTCACTAATCTAGCTTCTGTTTCTATGTTTTTTGTTTGTTTGTTTTAGAATCCACATACAGGTGAGATTGTCTTTGTCTGACTTATTTCACTCAGAGTAAAGTTTTCCTAAGCAGGTCCATCAATGTTGTTGCAAATGGTAGAATTTCCTTCTTTTTTACTGCTTAAGAATATTTCATATGTACACTACACTTTCTTCATTCATCCATTGATGGGCACTTAGCTTGTTTCTATGTCTTGACTATTGTAAATAATGCTTCAGTGAACATAGGAGTACAGGTATTTTTTCAAGATAGTGATTTCATTTCCTTTTGATATATAGCCAAACATAAATTACTGTATAATATTTTTAATTTTTATGAAATCTCAATACTGTCTTCCAAAGAAAAATAATTTGATATCAGCATTAGATCATAGTGTCATAAATAAATAAACCCCATAATAATGTGACACTTTAATGAATTAAATGCGTAATTGTCAAATATTTACTTCCTAGAAAATTTCCCTACCCATTGTTTCATGACCTTTAAACTTTTAAGTGTTTTACACTTAAAATTAATATTACACTGTATTTAAAAAATCAAACTATTGATTAAGTATTCTTAAAAGTGGAAGTATGCTCTTAAAAATAAAAATAAAACTTTTCAGGTGTTAAAAATCATATGCTTTTTAAATATTTAATAATATTAACAAGCTGTGAACATGTATGTAATTAAGCAGTTGTTATAAAATCTCCACTCTGGGGGAAGTAGATTTAGAAAGATTTTTAATTTTGTTCTAAGTTTATTTAGCCTAATATATTCACACATATTTTAGAATACCTCCAAACTGTATTGTTTTTAAATATCATTTTATTCCATGGTGTTGGCACATTATATCCACCCTTTGTGTTTGTTAGCTTATCTTCCATTTTGTTAATTATTTATGCAAAGATCATGTAAACGTGTTTGAATTTAAATCTTCTCCCATTTAATTTGACTTGGCAATAATTAAAATTTGAAAGCAAACAGAAGTTGTTTATTTGGAAAATAAAAAGATTCAGAAAAATTTTTAAAGTTCTTTATTTTATAAGATAAGAAGATTCCTATTGTTCTTGACTAGTAACTGAGATATTTTTATGTTTCCTGCTGTTAAAGTTTTGAGCATAAATATTGTATTTTTTATTTTATTATATCTAACTGGGTAGCAATCTTAGACTCTGAAACACCTGAGTATTGTAAATTTGTGTGTGCATGTGTCTTTGTGCTTGATTACAAATACATATATCAGTATATCAATGTTTTATGCAATGGTATTTGGTTAATCATGTAGGTGTGGTGGCAAAAAAATAGGGGGAGTTGGGGTTTCCTTCAGCTCCATAAAAACAATTTTATTTTATTTTTTAAATGATTTTATTTATTTGGGAGAAAGTGAGCAGGGGAAGGAGCAGAGGGAAAGGGACAAGCAGACTCCATGCTTAGCATGGAGCCCCATGAGAGGCCTGATCCTGTGACCCTGAGATCATGACCTGAGCCAAAAACAAGAGGTGAATGCTTAACCAACTGAGCCACTCAGGTGCCCCATAAAAAACAAATTTAAATAGTTAGAGAAAAGAGTCATCCTCCTTAAACACATCCTACTCCATCATATTGACACACATAGGGTCACATTACTTCATATACCAAAAAGCAGGACACCTAAATAACCTACCTTCTATATAAAGAAAACAAAAATGGAGGGATCCTCATGTTTCACTTAGGAATTTTTGTCATTCCATTTTGTACTTATAGAACTAGTATATATGTGATTAAATGCAAAGATTTGAGATCGTCCAGATTAGTGTTCTATTTTTGGTTCTGTCATTGAGCAAACTTGGAAAATATAAAAATTGTTTCTGAATCTCATTTTGTTAATTGCAAAATCAGAGTAATAAAAATAATTTCAAAAATATTATTAATATTAAGTAAATAATCCATAAAAATTTCTTGGCATTTACTAGGCACTTCACAAATGGCAATTAATTATTATCATTAATGAAATCCTAATGGTTTACTTAGTTTAAAAAGTCAAGATATAGAATAGTGTGTGTAAAAATGGATTTTTTTGAAATATGTGTCTATAAAAACATATTGTTGCTAATTATGTGTAGGATATCTGAAGGATATATAAACAATTGGGCAAGGACTTGGGTGATTAGTAAATGGAGTAGGGAGGAGAATTACTTTTCATTGTAGCATTTGATTTTTGTACAATTTTGTATTAGTCACCTGCATATAAACAACCCCAAAACCTAACAGCTTTAAATGATTATCATTTTTTTTCTATTTCAGGTACTGGATTGGTTGAAATTCAATTAATCTAGATTGAGCTAAGCTGGACTTGAGTCTAAGCTACATATTGGATTCAGGTATGTTTCACCTATTTCTTATTCTTGGATTAGCGGGTCATACAAAACATTTGTTGTCCATGATGATACCAGATGTAGAAAAATGAGTACTTTACCATGCATGTGTGTTTTCAGTTTTTGCTTATGTTACACCAGTTAATATTTCACTGGCCAAAGCATGTGATATGGCCAAACCAAAATCTAGAGAAAAGAAATACAGTCCACTGACCATGGTCAAAACCAGTACTAGTGGAAAGAAGTATACTCCCACTCCCATGTAGGTGGTAAAAGGAATTATTATAGCCTTAAAATAATCTCATTTACTATGTCTATGAATGGATTACCTATTTTAATACATATGAATATATACTCAGAAACAAGAAGAAAACAAAGCAAAAATAGTAGAAAAAATGTGTGCCTTTAGTCCAACCACAGCAGAGAAACATCCCTAACGGTACAAGTTTCAGAATAAGCATTTGCTTACATAGTTTATTCAGAGATGGCAAAAGTACTTCATTTGAAAAGCTCATCATATATTGAGATTATCTAAGTAGCTAAGATGACCTAAGGAGGAAATTTTAAAAGAGGATGTTTTAACTTTGAAGACCCACTGATCTCTTACTCTAATCTTACATAGGCAATTTACTTTCAATAATACACAGTTACAGAATAATTTTTGTTATTATTTTTAGCATATAATTTATTATTAAAATAGTTTCCAGCTTGTTTGTGTGTGTGTGTGTGGGGGGGGGGTTATTTATTTTGTGTTGCTATGGTTGGACATTATTCTGCTGCTCAAATCTGCATTTTTTGCTCCCATTCTGTTTGCAGTCAAAAATAAAGCAAGGGGCAGCCTGGGTGGCTCAGCAGTTTAGCGCCTGCCTTCGGCCCAGGGCGTGATCCTGGAGTCTCAGGATCCAGTCTCGCGTCAGGCTCCCTACATGGAGCCTGCTTCTCCCTCTGCCTGTGTCTCTGCCTCTCTCTCTCAATCTGTGTCTTTATGAATAAATAAATAAAATCTTTAAAAACAAAACAAAGTGAGAACAATGGAGGCACCCTGCAGTTTTCAGGCAATTTTGTGTTATTTTTCTTCCACTGTGTTCTTATTAATCTTTATTAAGGATTAAGTAAATGCTAGATCTATTTCAAAGGTATCTTGATTTTCAGTATTTTAAAGCACATATATTAGATTTTTTTTTTAAAAAATCAGTTATTTGCATCAATGTCATTAAATATCATTACAGTGTTTTTAGCCTTAGAAATGTGTTTTTCCTGAAGGAGGTTTGAAAAAATTTTCTCCTGAAATCATGTTGGGCTATAGGAAGCTGTGTTGTCAGTCATGAATCTATCAGAAGATACAGAGAATTACTACGGTTTAAAGATATAGAATGGAACACACAAGATTAATCCTAGTTCTACTTTGGCCAAGTCATTTACTTAGGTTATCTTTATTGCATATTCATTTACTAAATAAAGATATAAGGCAGCCCAAGTGGCTCAGCAGTTTAGTGTTGCCTTTGGCCCAGGGCGTGATCCTAGAGACCTGGGATTGAGTCCCACGTCAGGCTCCCTGCATGGAGCCTGCTTCTCCCTCTGCCTATGTCTCTGCCTCTCTTTCTGCGTCTTTCATGAATAAATAAATAAAGTCTTTAAAATAAATAAAGATAATAAAGTTTGCCATCTCCATCTTAACATTATGTAAAATTCTCAAAGAAGTATGTGGTACATCCAGAATGGAGTCCATATGGCCACCAGAAGTGTCTACTTTACTATATTAGATGACCCAAATTCATGGTGTTAAATACACAAGTGTAGGAGGAAAGAAACACCATTCTACAAATGATGTAGAGCAAATTTTTTGGCAAAACTTGGTGACCAAGTAAACTTCAGTAAATCTGTCAAAAGCATACATGGGAGAGAAAAAGGAACCATTATACTCATAGTATAGGTAAAATCATTCAAAATCAGCTTGATCATAAAAACTTGATAAACTAAAAAAAACAATTGGCGACTTTCAGGAGTTTGAATGCACTTGATTCAATTTTGCACACTATGTCTGCCTATCCCATCAGTCACCAAGAGGAAGATAGTCATCTGCAAGTGAACAATTGAAAGAGGAATATGTCAAAAGATAATTGTATCAGAGATAAATAGGCAAGGAAGACTTTATTCAAAACTATTGTAAATAGAGAGATAGCCTGAATTCAACTCTATTGAAACAAAAGACAGGAGGTTAAATTTAAGCATTGATGTGATTTAGTGAATGAGTACTGAAGGATTTTAAGAGGGACATTGGTCAATGCAAAGCTATACTGTGTTTGCTAAGTAAGGTTAAGCTCCTACCCTCCCACAGCAAAGAGGGGATTTGGAGTGCAATCTTTCTTGATGATTACATTTTAAAAGGATGGCTCCTAGATCCTTGAGAAAGACATTTCTGGGTTTTACCAAATAAACCTAGCATGAGGCTGAGAAAATATTTACATCTTAAAGGGGCATAGGTAAAATTTTCAGTTGAAAATTTTATCAAGTAAATGCTCTAAGAAAAGGAAGAAATATGTCAAAAGTTCAGCCAAGCTAAGAAGCACACTAAGGCTATCTTGATCAGATAATAGGATTTGTTCAATTAATATGGACATAATAGAAGAAAACAAGGAAAGTGATATAAGAGCTAAAGAGAAGAACAGACTCATTATTATGCATAGTAAACTATAATAGGATAAAAGAGAACCAGTTCTTATCTTCAGGGAGTTTACTTACTAGTAGGAATATGATACACACACACTCACACACACTAATAACTTTACAGAAAGGCAAAATGGAATAAGGATTATTCTCAAAAGTGTTACAGAAGCCAAAGGGATAATGGGTTTCAGAATGATTTCATGAAGATGGATGGATAAAAAATATGAAAATTAATTAGAATTTGGTGAAAAAACAGAGTATAGCATCCAAAAGAACTGATTTACTTCCCATTAAAAATTTTTATGGGAATACAATTTTTAAAATACAATTTAAAAATGTCGAGGCTCCCAAGGGGTGCGTTCTGTTAAGTATCTGCCTTTGGCTCAGGTCATGATCCCAAGGTCTTGAGATTGAGCCCCACATTGGGCTCTCTGCTCAGCAAGGGGTCTGCTCCTCCCTCTTCCTCTGCCACTCTTGCTCTTGCTCTCTCTCAAATAAATAGAATCTTTGAAAAAATAAAAAAATTAAAAAACCTGAATGTCTGTGGAGATTCATTTTAACATCTCCATTTATTTATTTATTTATTTCAAAAATTTCCAGATGTGTTAGCCATGTGTTTTGCTAGCCATTTTGGATTCAAAGATAATACTATATCATCCCCTCAGATAACTTATAGATTCATAGGAAAACTGCTATATAAACACATAATACAAAAAGAAAGAGTAGATGCTGTAATAATGGTAAATAATATAGAGACACATCAAAGAAGGGAGTGTCTATGCCTTTACATCAGAAAAATTTCAAAGAGGTTGAAGCATTCAGAGGACAAATGCACTTTTTAAGAAATATTCTGGCAAATCAAAATAGGAATAATACAGAAATTAGCAAGTCATGGGTAAAAGGGAGGTTGAAACAGGTAATAATAGAACGCAGTTTTAATTTTTGCTTTCTTTTAATTCATTCTCCAAAATGCATCTCCAAATATGTTTTAAGCTTATCTATCTATCTATCTATCTATCTATCTATCTATCTATCTATCTATCATCTATTTGAGAGAGAGAGAGAGAGAGAACATATGAGCAGGAGAATGGGCAGAGGGGGAAGGACAGAAAGAGGGAGAATCTCAAGCAGACTCCACAGTGAGCATGGAGTCCTACACAGTGCTCATTTCAGAACTTGGAGATTATGACATGAGCTGAAACCAAGAGTTGGATGCTTAATCAACTGAGCCACCAAGGCATCCTTGAAGTGATTATTTTAAAATATCAATGAGATCATGTCACTTCTCTGCCCTAACCATTCTGTGGCTTTCTGTTGTATTTTAAATAAAATAAAGGTTCATTTTCTTGGCATGCAAGCTCTCTTCATATTTTTCCAACCTCCAACTTAAACTCATTTCTAATGCTACTAATTTCCAAATTCCCTGGCCTGGTTTTAATTTCTAGCATGTACCACACTCATCCTATTTTCTGGTTCTTTCACAATTGGATTCTTCTCATCCTTCAGCTTACAAGATTAATGTCACAAGGCTATGGATAGTTTCTTAGAACATCCTATTTAATTTTCCCACCATCCATTCTTCTCAGTTACAACCTCAAGTGATTTCTGTCTTGAACTTATTAAATTCATGATTATATTAACCATTATGTATTTGTGTACTTTGTTTCTCTGGAAAGTGAATACTTTTAAGTCTTTAACAAAGATTTCCTGAATGAATAAATGTACAGCTTTGTCTTAATTCTACAAGGGGGAAACAAGCAAAATATTGCATATAATATAATACTTATATTTTTATTGATTTCAAGATGAAAAAAAAATTCATAAATTTGCAAAGGAGAGAACAAATTGTCACTTCCTGAAGCAATTTATCAACCATTAATAATGGCTGACCAGGGATCCCTGGGTGGCGCAGCGGTTTAGCGCCTGCCTTTGGCCCAGGGCACGATCCTGGAGACCCAGGATCGAATCCCACGTCGGGCTCCCGGTGCATGGAGCCTGCTTCTCCCTCTGCCTATGTCTCTGCCTCTCTCTCTGTAACTATCATAAAAAAAAAAAAAAATTAAAAAAAAAAATAATGGCTGACCAGACATTATGTTTGTCTAGATAGGATGCAGTAGACACCCTGACAAAATGCTGAATGTAAATTTAATATACCTTCAGATTTCATTTCTAGTTTTCAGGAGATATAGGAGTTGGAGCAATAAAATTAAGTGACACCACAAAGAAGTAAGACAGGTAATTTTATAAAATAATTGATCAGGTCTTGTCAAGTCAACACTATAAAAAAGAGCCTTTTTTAAAAAAAATAAAAGATATTAAAGAAAATAATAACCAAATGTGATACAGATATAAGCAGCCTGATTTGAACATTGAGTGTAAAAGGACATTTTTTAGACAATTGAGAAAATTTGAAATATGGAACTAGTGTTATATATAATACTAAAGACTATTGTGGTTTCAAAACATGTCCTCAAGTTTATTGGAAATTCTTCCCATTGAGAATTAAGGTGTATGTCCCCTCCCCCTGATATGGGTAGGCTTAGTGCTGAGTAATCACATGGAGCAAAAGAATCACTTAGCTAAGCACTGCTCAATTTCTTGATCCAGAAATGCATGAACATAATGACTTGGCTGTTGTTTTCTACCAATAATACATCAAAGAAAGGATATTTTAACAAGGAGTATATGACTGGAATAATTAACAGTTGTTAACTCTTTAGGTGGGTAATGGGACTAGGGTTCTGAAAATATACTTTTTATTGGAAAAACCAAAAAATTTACTTAAAGGTAAACTGTTTTTATATTTAGGATATGGATTAATGAAGCATATCTAACTTATAAATATTAGATTTATTTTGTGCATATATGAGAGTTTTTGAATCATACTCTGCATATCTTTTTTTTGAAAAGTTTATAGTGCTTTTAAAGATCATCTACTGGGTAAAAAGTAAAGATTTCTGTTATAAATTAAAGCAGAGCAGGGGAGGAGAAAATTAAGGCTCCTTTTAATTTTAATACAATCTTAGAAAAAAGTAAAAACATCAGATTTGAAAAGGAGTTAAAAGATAGACTTGAGAAGAACTAAAAGTAGAATGTAAAGTACGAGATCAAAGAGATTCTCAAAAAATACAATAAAATCACTTTGTACTGTAATGATGTGTTTCACGTGGGTGTACCCTTCCACTGGTTTATGAAATCATTTGAGTAAGGATATTATCTTCAACTTTGTATTCCGCAGGGTTAGCATATTGCCTGCCATGCTTAGGGCACTCAGTAAATGTCACATAAAAGAAGAAAAAAGTTGTGGAAATTGGAATTAAAAAAAAACTGTATATATTAGTCCAAAAATTCACCATCACATTTATGAAGGTGGATGCATAGAAGGTTAAGCGTCTCTATTCAGGGTTCTGTGCCCTGGTCTGTCCATGTTGAAGTGGATATTACAAATATACCAGACACGACCTTCAAATTGTGGAATGTATGATTGGAAATGAGGAATGGAGAGAGAAAAATAAACATTATAAATTAAAGTAACTTTACCTCCCATTTGAAACAAATACAAATATTTTTAAGCCACATTATTATTAACTCACCATGTTAAAAAAAGAACTGATACTAGGAGATAATTTTAAGTATCTTAGAAAATAATGCTATAGAGACAGTTAAACTTTAAAAAGTGAATTATGATAATAGCAATCATCACCATTACTGGCAATTATTGAGTATCAGGTACTTTACAATCATTATTGCTAATACATAACCCATTTCTGCAAATGATGGATTATTTTCATTTTCAAGATAAGGACATTAAAGGTCAGAGGTTTAAGTATCATGCCAAGAATTTCACATGTAAAAATACTTCAGTACAAGTCACAACAGTAAACAAAAACTACACTTAATAAAATCTCCATTTCTCCAAGATAAAATTGAGTCATGGAATCATGCAGTTCATAAGGGGCTAGTGTTTGAGGTTTTTCTGACTACAAAATACTTGGCAAAGTATAAAATCAAAGTGTAAGCCAATCTTCAATATGAGATCAAATGATGCTAACTTATATACACACACTTATAGTTGTATTACCAAAAAGATCCCTGGAAAAATGAGAGGAGCTGATAGATTTTTTATATATATATATATATACAAGGGAAAATAGAGGTTCTATAATGCAATGTGAAAGATGTTAGTTTTTCTGATCCTGCTATGGTAATAGCTGAAATTAATCTCTCAACAGCTGAGAAATTTGGCAGAGGTATTTGGAGGCTGAGAATGTCCCTATGAGAACAAGAAGAAATTTTTAAAAATATAAGAGGAATAATCAAGAATAGAGAATTCCTGTTCACCTTTCCAGCTGTCACAAAGTGGTGGCTCATATTTTTTAAAATGATATAAAGAAAATTCCCCAGGGAAGGAATCAAGCCAACAGCTTTAAAGAGTAAAATAGCTGCAGAAATATTTAAAGGAGTACATAGACCAAGAAAGTCAGGGTGAGGACATGGAAGCAGTAATCCAAATGGAAATAACAGGTCTGTAAAGATAGGATGGTGAGAGAAGAGAAAAACAGACAAGAACAAAGACACTTCCTACAGACATCTGAGGTTGTGCAGAGATAGAGTATGGAGAGTAAAAGGAAAAAAAAAAGTTGCAGTTTAAGTTGGCACTAAAGAAAAACAATGGTGATACTTGGGCTCCCTAAATGATGGTAGCGATATTTATAAAGGAACTTCAGAAATAGGAAAGAAGGAGTCTGAGCTGATGCAAGGTGGCAACAAAATAATAAGCACTTGCTTATTTATTGGAAATGATCAGTTCAAGAACTAAGTTCAAGGAAGTAAGTACTCTAAAGAAATGTTTTACATATTTAAGCACATCTTACATATGATTTACTACAATATTTAAAAATAGTAATTGCAAACAGAATCTCGACTTGGTAATTTTTGAAAATTGAAAGACTAAAAGTTGTAGACAATGAAACTGGACCTTGATTTCAAGAATTTTCTAAGCATAACATAAAACATGATAGGCACAACGGTAGCAAGGAGAAAAGCTGTTGGGTTGAGGAATTTGAAGAGATACCATGCTTTAAGAGGAAAGTGGGAAGAATATTAATTTTATTTCTATGAAGCAAATGTTTGATCAGGAAAACAACAACACAAACAGTTTCTGTTTAAGACCATCTGTCTGAACACTGATGAAATATGTGAAGACATTTCCCAGCAACCCCATCAGCAGCCCATATGCAGTGGGGGGGGGATTGTGTGTGAAGGGTGTATAGTGCAAGGTGCCAGAGAAATGAGACAAGCCTGCTTTTCTAGCTTCTGTCTGTATGTATGGTCTGGAGACTCTTTTACAAGGAGATTCTCAGGTACTTCCAGGAAAGTAAAACACACAAGTGAAACTGGGACTCTAATATACACTCAAAAATGAATTTTATTTAATGCAGCTGACATTGCTTTTTACAGAAGGAGTACAGGATGTAGACAGATATGAAGAGAGTTCTCTAGAGAACAGTCGGAAGTACAATTAAGCAGATCAAAGTAGCAAAACCATAAATGTGCTACCAGATGCAAAAGTGGCACTGTGAAATGTGACAATGCAGAGAGACTGACTCAAGGAGAACTATTGGCTTGCACTCTATAGAGAGGACTGTGATGCAAAACAAAATGTGGAGAAGAAAAGCAAATGAAATTAAGGCAAAATCCACTATTAGAAAGTAGAGCAAGGCTGAACAAAGAGCTTCCAGTGATCATTTTTGTGTGTGTGCCTTAGTTCTATGTGGTCTCCTCACAAGCATGTTACTCACGCTTCTTCAAGTTCCATTGCAAACATAGGAGCAGCTTAACAGAGGGTTACATACCTGTTTACAGGAGAACAATTACAGTTTATTGTTGTATTTTCCTGTGTCAAAGTGAACTGGAACATTACTTTGGGGAACAAATTTCACATTTCACTAACTCATGTGAAAGCATGAGCAAATAGGAATGCTTTCCGGAAGATAAATTTTTGAAGGAAGAAAAAGGGAAATCTTGAAAAGGATATGGTGAAGTACAGTATATGACAGCATAGGAGTATAAAAGGCCCCTTAAAAAGCAAAACCAGGAAAGTATCCTACTTAGAAATAACAAAGGAAATCTCTCTGTATAAAACAGAAATGGATTAGCTTGAGGATGAAGATATTAAAAACAGTTTTCAAACATCTAAGGGAAGTAGTAGAACAGAGTCAAAATAAAGTGGTCTTTTTGGAAGGAAAAGAAACTTCTGGTTAAAATATATATAATGTTCTGCCTAAGGGAACCAGGAGTGGAGGAGACCAGGGAACACACACTATGAAGTGCTTGAGAATCAGACGGCTCAAGTAATGAAAATAAATAATCGTAATGATGTCACATACACAAAAATGCATACATGATAACCTGCTTACATGATATTTCATGTGAGTTGTTTGATGTTTTTAATAATCCTTCAGTCTAGTTATCTTAATTCCCATGTTGCAGGTGAAAACACTGAGTATCAAAGAGATCTATCAAGATTTCCATGAAAAAATAGTTATTAATCTCCCTTATCATCACTTTTGTCTATGGACTCCTTATTTATGGAAGTGGATTCCTATATTTAGAATGAAATATAAAAGCTTGGGTTTTTATTTGGCATGTCTTTTTTTAACATGTCTTTCTAAAAATTCTTATTGTATTTTATGTAATTATTGGTCTGCATTTGAAGATAAATCAGGAAATAAAATTTGCTTTACCACCACTAGGTAGAAAAATACTGTGCTAGAAGACAAAATCATTCACTAGAAAGGCTAACCAGAGAAATTATATCATAAAAATAAAAAATAATAATTAGAAGGGTATTAAGGGAAAAGTGGTAAAAACTGGAGTGAATTCAATTTATGATAATAGATGTTACTTTTTAACATTTTTGTTGGTGTAAAATATATAGGTATAATATACACAGAACTTCTTAACATAGAGGGAATTCCACCTTATAAATAGGCTTCGATTTTCTACCTTACACCATTCTGGCATTATGTTAAACACTATGAGAGACATGGAATGATAGAAGACTTTTGTATTCAGGAGTGAATAAAGGGGAGAGGGTGATATGCACAGATCAGGGAATATAACCATAATTAACCCTGAACATTTACTTTTCATTAAATTATTCCATTACTTTTGTATTCATTCATTCATTCATTCAACAAAGAATTTATATATTTATCTATATAATTATCTATAGCCACTAAGGAAACCAGTATGGACTTTCCATAATAAGCTAAAAATAGAACTATCATATGATCCAGCAATCCTACTTTGGGGTACATATCCAAAGGAAATGAAAATAGCATTATTTACAACAGGCAAGATATGGAAACAATGTAAGTGTCACTTAATGGACAAATGGATAAAAAAAAAGCTGTGATATATATATGTGATATATATGTGTATATCACATATATATGTGATATATATGTGATATATATGTGTATATCACATATATGTGATATATATATACACACACACACACACACACACACGTGATGAAATATTATTCTGCCATGAGAAAGAAGGAAATTCTGGCATTGAAGACAATATGGATCTTGAGGGCTTATGCTAACTGAAATAAGCCAGACAGAAAAAAACAAATACTGCATTATATTATGTATGTGTGAAATCTAAAAAGAAAAACAAACAAAAAATCCAAAACACAGAAACACAAAACTCATAGAAACAGAGAGTAGAAAAGCAGTTGCCAGAGATGGATCCATAGGGAAAAGAGGGAGAACTTAGTTAAACGGTACAAACTTTCAGCTACAAGATAAAAGAAGTCTGAGGATCTAATGTGAAACATGGTAACTATAGACAACAACACTGTTACATAATTGAAAATTGCTAAGACATTAGAATTTAAATGTTCTCACTAAAAACAAAACAAAACAAAACTATCGTACCTCAGGGATAAATTATTAACATTTTTGTGGGCTTCATTCCAGTTTTAATTTTGTATCTATACAGATGTGCATATGCACACATGTGTATATCTTGTTATATATATATATATATATATATATATATATATATATATATAATTTAAGGACCCTTTGTCATCTTATAGATCATGAACAGTTTCTTCATCATTTAATAGTCTTCTATAATGCCATTTTAATAGCTATATATTTTTCCAGTACATGTGTGTATATGTGTACATGTGTACTATTAATTTAATAATTTCTCTGTGTTGGGTATTTACATCACTGTCAACATTTCACTACTACAAAAATGTTGTATTAAGCATACTTGAGGTGAACATGAACATATCTGTAAATTCTTCTTGTGAGGAGTCCCTAGAAGTCTAATTGTTACATATGATATTTTGCACAGTTTGCTGGTTTCTAATTTACATTGGTATTTATATTCCTAAATCACACTACAGAAAAATTTGAACTTTTTTTTCAAACCAGCTGTTAAACATGAGTGTCAATTTCTTCACGCTCTTGTGAACAATGGGCACATAGTTTAAAACTATTTTAAACAACAACAAAACAAAATTTAAAAACTAAGGGAGAGTTTGCCCATTTACACTTTTCAAATTCCTACTGGCACATATATCTTTTTCTCTATATATAGTACATAAATCTCTATAGTGTATCTCTATTCTGTCTATAGTATATCTCTATTCTCTCTCTCTCTCTCTCTCTTCTAAATATTTTATTTATTTATTATGAGAGACACAGAGAGAGAGAGAGGCAGAGACACAGGCAGAGGGAGAAGCAGGCTCCAGGCAGGGAGCCTGACATCGACTCCATCCCTGGTCTCCAGGATCACAGCCTGGGCTGAAGGAGGCGCTAAACCGCTGAGCCACCCAGGCTGCCCTCTATTTTTATCTTTGTCTCTGTATATTTAATATGTATTCTTATATAACTATTCCTCATTGATGAACCACCTAAGCTCCTTACTCTGAAGTCCTATGCATATATATAGGTTCCTGTGTTCCACATATTGGTTTCTGGGCTTTCAGTGACTCCGGGTCACCAAACTTTTCTACAATTGTCTGGTGAATTGAGTGGAAGGTATTTCATGAAAGAAAGGTGGGGGATGAAGATGAGAGTGGAAAGAAAGGCTGGTGGAAAAGTCTTAGAAGGTGCAAAATTTGGAAGCCACAGGGTTTGTGGCTGCTAGGGAGCCTTTTAGTGGAAAAAAAAGGTTTATTTGGAGAATAAACCTCTGCAGAGAAGTGGTTCTGATGGAAGCAAAATTGCTAATTCACTCCTGAGCAGAACTCCCCAGACTCAGAGTTAACTAAAGAAAGAAAGAAAAAAAGTTCTGCATCTGCTTGCATAAAATTATTTATAACTCAAAGTAGTGTTTGGAATTTCACCAAGAAAAAAATTATTATGGTTAGCGTGTACCCAATTTTCCAACACAAATAAACAGAAAGGGTTTGAGGTTATTAATCAATCATGTGTTAATACAGGTAAGTTTATGCTTATTGTTTTTTTTCCCTGACAAACATAAACTAAGTTACTGTGCAAAAAGAAAAATTGTGGTTTGCTCTGAGTTTGCTTCTTGGAATGTGGATTACAGAGATATGTATTCTAATTATTCCCAGTGTAGGGATCTGAGGAAATTTACTGGACACTGGGAAGGAAAGCACCAGCATTGTAAGAAAATTGGAGAGTGATATTGTCGTTTCCAGAATTAATATGTCTTATTTCAAAACTGCCCCTAAATTTGTTGGTATGGGGAAAAAAAAAGAGAAAACAGCATCTTCTCTGAGGTTCTAGATACCTGGTCCTGTCACTCAAAATACAGGTAATTATAATTATAATTTGAGAAAGTTAAATTACCCGGACTTCCTGGTAAGGCCTGTTTCTCTATCATTTGTAATAAGCATTCTATGGAAAGACGTCGTCCAATATTATATCAATGGATTTTTTTGTCTATTCCTGCTATTTCAAACTGCAGTTCTAATCATTAATGGCGTTACAGAGAAAACAAAAGTCCCTTCCCATAAACAAGAAATTTTCAACCTGATTTTTAAGCAGACTGCTAATTGGAATATAAAGCATATTAAAATATGATGGGGACTCAAAGTGCCAGGAAAGACCAAAAGGGGGGCAAACTATTGGTTTATACATCAAATCTCAGGATACATCTTCAGCAAAAATCAAGGTCTCTGTGTATTTATGTGTGGTTTGAACAAGAAGACATCATACTAATTCAGAGCATAACTTTTTACTGGATGAAGACAAGTAATTTCTTTTTCAGTCATTAACCAAATAATAAATTCTTTAAATAGGAGGTATTTAGATCCTGTTCACACAGGTATGTATGTAGAGACTACCTATTTGAAAACAAGCCCTTTTTTTGTGGGTTGAAAATTCTTTCAACCCACAAAAAATAAGCCAATCTCAATATTCTAACTACTCTTTTGTCTTTTATGCTAGCTGTTTTGAGATATATTTCATTAAGGTGAGTATTTTTCTCAAATGGATAAAATGAGTGAATAATGTTGGAAAGCAAGGGCAAAAGTAGCAATTATTTGAAAAAATGGCCTGTAGGGTGAATTAAATAGTCATATATATATAATAAAATGATCAATGATTTTTTGGAAAGACAATTTTTTATTTTCTGATGTATGATTTTCGGTAATCTCTATTCCTAAAAAGACTACACCTATAAATGGGGCTTCTGTGCCAGCAGCCAAACACTTTAGATTTCTTTTTTTTTTAATCTACAGGTCACAATCCAGAGTATAAGTGTGAATGTGTATGTGTGTGTGTGTGTGAGAGAGAGAGAGAGAGATAGAGAAAGAGAGAGAGAGAGAGAGAATGAGAAGGGGTGGAAGGAGAAAGAGAAAATATTTTGTTGCATTCCCCTATACAATGCAATGCATCTTTGTTCTTTATTTGATTGCTATTTTATTTTCCTCCTCTCCAGTACCACATCGCTTTTTGTTTCTTTTTTTCCTCTGGGTATCTATATGTCAGCATATCTAACAACACTTCTTCACATTTGAAAGATGAGAAAATTACTAAATCCGCAAGTCCTTATATCTCATATAGCATCTGGCTTATATGGTATCTAGCAAATGAACCTAAACACCTTTAAGAGCTTAATAGTCTCTTTTTCTCCTAAATTTTAAAGTTATTTCACAGTAAAACATTTGGTATTTGGGAATGCATTTTAAGCTTCCCATTGAAAATCACTGAATGTATATCCATCACCTCTGTATAACAAACTAAGCCAGAATGTTTTATCATTACTATTAAAATGGAAATCCCTAAAAACTAAAAATTTGAGATTTCCTTCTGTAAAACTGATTAATTAAAATTTTGATCCTGAGTTTTCCTGATTTATTTTTTTCATAAATAGACAAATAGATATTTATATGATCTGCCAACTTCAGCTTCAGTATCTAGGGGGAAAAAGTTGCCAGACAGGCATGTAATAATCATATTGGTCAATCTAGCTTGATTGCTTTCTTCCAGCAATGGGCAGTTGTAATTTCCTATCACATTTATAGTCATTATATTTGAGAAAGGGCAAAATAGGTTAATGAAATCATTATAATTTCATTCAAATGATATATATTTTAAAAGCTCAATTAAAGAAACAGATACCAGGGCACCACATTTTATTTTGCCTTATGGAGACCACTTTGCTGTAGCACCTGTAAAAGATACTGAAAAAAACACATTTACCAGTGCTGAAATGAATGTGAAGTCATTATCATTACAAAACATATCCATAAAGTAAATTTATTGTGAAAAGGGATGATTTTTTTTTTTTGAAATTCATTTGTTCTTTCATCTAGTCAATGCATGTTTTATAAAATTCTGCTCCTTTTAATATGGCATAACTGGTTTTAAAAGAGTACTCAGAAGTTAGACTAAGCCGGAATTTAACATCATTGCTTATTATTTGTTTGATTTTAAGCAAGGTAATAAGTTTCTTTAATCATCAGTTTCTTTGTAAGATGGACATATTGGTATTACTATCCTCATTGTAATAAGGGAAAGAAATAATAAATATAAAATTACAGTGACTGATATACAAGATGTTAATAAATTTTATTATCATTTTTATTGTTGTTATTATTATGTTGCAGCCTTTAGAGCTGTGGAACATTAAGAGTTGAATAGTATATTCCCTTCCCCTCAGCTTACTGGTGTCCAGGTAAGAAAGCAGAGAGATAATATTAATATGGTAATAGTGTGTCAAGATATGACCTAAACACACTTTATCTAAATTAACTCACTTATATTGTCAATGATTGTATGAGGTGAAATTTGTGGGTGTCCCCATTGTACAGACAAAGAAATAGTATCTCCAAGTTATACAGCTAGCTAAAGCTGAGTTGGGGGGCAACTGAGTGGCTAGGGGTGCCTGAGTGGCTCAGTTGGTTAAGCGTCTGCCTTCAGCCCAGATCATGATCTCAGGGTCTTGGGATGGAACCCTGCATTAGTCTCCTTGTTCAGCAGGGAGTCTGCTTCTCCCTCTCTCTCTCCTTCTGCCTCTGCCCACCACTCCTCCTGCTTATGCTCTCTCTGTCAAATAATTAAATAAATAAATAAAGTCTTTAAAAAAATGCTGAGTTGGTATATGAATCTAGGCAGTCTGGATTCAGAGTCATTGTCTTTGTGTTTGTTTAATCCTTAGCATTATAATTGTATACTTCCTAATTCATACTACCTATGAACCCTTGATTCTTTGGATTAGAACAATACCTAGAAAAATCTGAGATACTTCAGAATCTTTCTATCAGTACTCTATTCATGGCTATGAAATCTCAGGTAACAACCAAAATTTCTTCCCATAAAAGAAAGAGAAATGGCTGTCCCCAACCACATTCAGTGTTTTTCTTCTAGTTATAACTCAGCCATCAGGATGTCGGTCTCTGCACACAAAATAACCCAAATTTCCAGAGTGATAAGGAATTTCTCCATATTTTACAATTATTCTAACATCCCTTGCCCAAGATAAACAAAATTCATAAGGGAATTCAGCCATGACCTTTCCCCCAAACACTACTGCTCCTTCTGGCACAAATAATCCATGTTCTTCACCCAAGACCCAGCAGCAGGAAGATAATGAGAGAAATTCAACGCTACTATCCCCACCTTCCGGAAGCTTACAACCTTTTTAAACAAATATGCAACCATAATGTATGACCTCATTATGGCATCATGAAAAAGGAATAATATCTATGTCCAAAACAAACTTGCATATATGTAAAATGGCAGTTGGTTATAAATATAGTGCGTTCTGCTTATTTTAGAATTATTTTCTGCCCTCACTCAATGATAAAGAATCCAGATATTTTTCATTTCCATAGTGGGGCAGGGGAGGCATAATTCCTATTTCATCCTTATAGAGACAATGTATTTTCTGGGGAATTCCAGGTTTAAGGAGTATATTTTGACTTTAAAAGAAAATTGTTTCTCTCTTGGCAACACTTTAGACACCAAATATGTAGATTTTCCACACCAAGAAATTCTCTAATTTTCTGCAGATACCAACTACATGTCCTACAATTTATTTTAATCCCATTACTAACTACCCAGGATCAGTATGCAGACCCCAATGATTAAAGCTTCAGACTGTCCCACCTCAAACACCAATCACAAGTAGTGGGTCCCCAGGTTACCCACATTTTTGCTGGAATTGGCTACAAATCAGAGATTCTTTTTTTAAAAGAATTTATTTATTTGTTTGTTTTAGAGAGAGCACACATACGCACAGGTGGGTGTAGAGGGAGAGGATCTTTAAGCAGACTCCCAGTGAGCACAGAGCCTGACATGGGGACTACATCTCACAACCATGAGATCATGATCTGAGCCAAAACCAAGAGTTGGTCACTTAACCCACTGAGACACTCAGGAGGCTCTACAAATCAGGAATTCTTATCCCTCCTCAGGTTTGATAGTTTACCATATTGGCTCACAGAGCTCAGATAAACACTTAATTTACTATTACCGGTTTATTATAAAATATACTATAAAGGATAAAAATGAATAGCAAAGAAGTGTATAGGGGGAGCTCCAGAAGACTCCCAAGATGAGGAGCTTTTTCCCTATAGAACTGGGGTGCACCACCCTCCCAGCATGTGGATGTGTTCATTAACTTTGAAGGCTCTCTGAATCCCATAGCTTAGGGATTTTTATGGAGGCTTTATTACATGGGCATGATTAATCATTAACTCAGTCTCCATTCCCTTTCCCTTCCCCAGAGGATGTGAGGATAGGGATGAGAGTTTGATGCTTCTAACCATCACTTCATCTTTATGGTGACCAGCCCGCATCCTGAAACTATCCAGGAATCCACCAAGAGTTCCCACACTAGAACAAAAGATACTTTATCACATAGGAAATATCAAGGGATTTAGGAGGACTGTGTAAGGTATTCCTATCACCCCATTATTCAGAAAATTACAAGGATTTCAGGAAGTCTGTGTCAGGAACTAGGGAGAGACACTACATATATATTTCCTATTATATCACAGCCTCTTCACCATGGTTAGATGCAGTAACCATAAAGGAACCCTGCTCAGTTCTAACTTCAGAAGAACTTGCTGGAAGATTTCGTTTATTTGATAACCTCCAGCAGCCATACCTTCAGCTAAGTCATTACATTCATAGGAGACTGTGGTTTTTACTGGCTCTCTTAGCCTTTGATGGAGCACAAGGAAAGAGGAGAGTCATTTTGGTTGATGCAGGACCCTTCTAACAGTAAATCTTTGCTTGGAGCTTTTTGTAGGGCTGATCAAGACTTTCTGAGAGCTATACTTCATCCTAAGTCTCTTCCCCATCCAATCATTGTCTTTCTTTTTTCTTTCAAAAATCATTGTTTGAAGCTCCTTCTCCCTATCCTTACTCTCTCCCCTATTTATCTTTCACAGTTGGTTATGTTATCCTCATGTCTGTTTCCAGGAGGATCCAAACTGTCAGCAGGTCTTCCATTTTATTTGTGTCCTATAAGAAACATGAAATGAAGTCTGCAAACCATAGTGAAAGCTGTCTCAGCTGAACAAAAGAATAGCTTCAGGGATCATCTACATCATTGGCTTCCCATTTTCATGTAAGTTTTGACATAAGTACTGTGTACTTACCTGTGGTATCAAGAATGCACTTAATATTGAATTACAATTAAATATGCTACCCATTAACTTCAGTTTTTACTGTGATTTTGTTCATGTATTTTGAGCAGAAATGTTGGTGGAGGCTTAATCTACTTTCTTCTCTGATAATTTATAACTACATGCTAGCTCTCACAACTGAATGGAATTAAAAATAACATTACCAGATGATTAAAGGGAAACAAACAAAAATTGCAACTATTTTAAAGTGGTGGTTCTGGACTTTTTGTTTGTTTGTTTTTGTTTGTCTGAACCTAGACTTCTGATAATGGCAAAAAACTATCCTGTTTAAAAGAATCTTTTCCAAAGATCAAATAATTTTCAAGGATGAAAATGAACAAATTCATAAATCAGAAAAAAACACAAGCAAACAGGGATGCCTGGGTAGCTCAGCGGTTAAGCGCCTGCCTTCGGCTCGGGGCATGATCCTGGAGTCCAGGGATGGAGTCCCACATTAGGCTCTCTGCAGGGAGCCTGCCTCTCCCTCTGCCTATGTCTCTGCTCTGTCTCTCTGTGTCTCTCATGAATAAGTAAATAAAAATCTTAAAAAAAAAACCCAAGCAAACAAAGCACTGAAAAGCAACAGCCCAAGAATCAACAAACAGCAGAATAACTCACCAAGATTCCAGACACACACAATCCTGAAGTTAAACTTTAAGCAAAAGAAAAATAATTCCGGATTATGTAGTCTAATATACCAGGAAAAAAACTAAGAAATTAGTTAATATGTGTATAAATCAAAATAAACACTATGACAAAAAATGATAATGAATTGTGGTCTTAAAAAGAAAGACTGAATAACATGCTGATACTAGCATATAAATTGGGGGAAGTGATTGGGATTTAAGTGTTCAGGAGTAGGGAACAGACAATAGAGATTTTGATAAGTTGTGCATATTAAAATTTCTTGGGTAACCACTGAAAAAATAAAAATGGTGAAAATGACATAAAATAACAGAGACAAAAACTGCATCAAAAGTTAGGTTGTGAAGTAAAATATACCTATTAGGTCTACTAGGCTGGAGACTCCTAGAACATTGGCCCTCTGAGGCAAGATTGTACGAAGATAACCTAAATAAATATTAAATTTTTGGGTCAACCAGATATTAAAATGAGAAAGAAGATGTTAATGAAGTCCCTCTCCCAACATTACTGTATAAATTAAAACAAATCCAAGTGGAACAAAGACAAATGTAAAAGATAAAATTTTAAAATATTTAGTAGTCACTTCAGAGGGATATATTTATGGACCGGGGAGAGAAAAAAAAAAAAACACAAAAGCACACAAAGAAAACATTGACTATGCACTATGACTACATAAATTGTTATTTATCAAAAGACCATAAGGAGTGAAAATAAGAATCTCCAGTTTAGAAAAGTGATTTCCAATATGTAAAAATGATAAAAGATTCAGAATGTAAGTAAAAACTCCACAAACAATAGAAAGACAAAATATTATAAAACAAAGAATAAAGATTCAAACTACAGTTGACAGAAGGGGAAATCTGACTCATTATTAAAAAAATTAAAATATGCTTCACTGTATTAGCAGTATGAAAATACAAACTAAAATCAATATGTCGTACCATCTTACTTGTAACAGCAGAAAATTTATAGCCTTTAAATAACAAATATTGGTGATGATGTGAAATAACAACTCTCATATATTGCTGGCAGGAAGGAATGCAAATTATTACAAACACTTTGGAAAATTATTTGGCATTATCAAAATAAACTGATGACATTATATATGTACAATGACTAGAAATTCTAATCTGCAATATTTATCTGGAAGATCCTCCTGTATACATACTCCAAGAGGCATATATAACTTCATAGGAGATGAAATGTCTATCAACAGTTGAATACATAAATAGGTCATGTTATTCCATAAAGTGCAATATTATACAGCAATATACATAAATGAACTCCAATTACCTGCAATAACATAGAGGGGAACGCCTAAAATTCTAGGACCTCCAGTTGTGCTAAAAAAGCAAGTTTCAGGTAAATATATGCAATTTAATTATTTTTTGATAAAGTTTAAAAGTATGTGAAATAAACCATAAATTATTTAAAAATTCAAAATGAGTGACTTTTTACAAATTAATTAATTAATTTATTTTTGGTATTTTTTTTATTGGAGTTCTAATTGCCAACATATAGCATAACATCCAGTGCTCATCCCATCAAGTGCCCCCCTCAGTGCCTGTCACCCAGTCACCCCCACCCCCCACCCACCTCCCTTTCTACTGCCCCTTGTTCATTTCCCAGAGTTAGGAGTCTCTCATGTTCTTCATCACCTTCACTGATATTTCCCACTCATTTTCTCCCCTTTCCCCTTTATTCCCTTTCACTATTTTTTTATTCTCCCCAAAAATGAGACCATATGATGTTTGTCCTTCTCTGATTGACTTACTTCACTCAACATAATACCCTCCAGTTCCATCCACGTTGAAGCAAATGGTGTGTATTTGTCGTTTATAATGGCTAATATTGCATTGTATACATATACCACATCTTCTTTATCCATTCATTTTTTGATGTACACCGAGGCTCCTTCCACAGTTTGTCTATTGTGGACATTGCTGCTATAAACACTGGGGTGCAGATGTCCTGCCCTTTCACTGCATCTGTATCTTTGGGGTAAATCCCCAGCAGGGCAATTGCTGGGTCATAGGGAAGTTCTATTTTTAACTCTTTGAGGAACTTCCACACAGTTCTCTAGAGTGGCTGCACCAGTTCACATTCCCACCAAGAGTGCAAGAGGGTTCCCCTTTCTCTACATCCTCTCCAACATTTGTTTCCCGTCTTGTTAATTTTTACCATTCTCACAGGTGTGAGGTAGTATCTTATTGTGGTTGTAATTTCTATTTCTCTGATGGCAAGTGATGCGGAGTATTTTCTAATGAGCCTTTTGGCCATGTCTATGTATTATATGGTAAAATTTCTGTTCATGTCTTTTGCCCATTTCATGATTGGATTGTTTGTTTCTTGAGTGTTGAGTTTAATAAGTTCTTTATAGATCTTGGATACTAGCCCTTTATCTAATATGTCATTTGCAAATATCTTCTCCCATTCTGTAGGTTGTCTTTTAGTTTTGTTAACTGTTTCTTTTGCTGGGCAGAAGCTTTTGATCTTGCTTAAGTCCCAATAGTTCAGTATTGCTTTTGTTTCCCTTGTATTCATAGATATATCTTGCAAGAAGTTGCTGTGGCCAAGTTCACAAGGGTATTGTCCGTTTTCTACTCTAGGATTTTGATGGATTCTTGTATCTTTCTGCATGGTGGAAGAGAATGGTGTAGTTTCATTCTTCTGCACATGGCTGTCCAATTTTCCCAGCACCATTTATTGAAGAGACTGTCTTTTTCCAGTGGATAGTCTTTCCTGCTTTGTTGAATATTAGTTGACCATAGAGTTGAGAGCCAATTTCTGGATTCTCTATTCTGTTCCATTGATCTATGTGTCTGTTTTTGTGCCAGTACCACACTGTCTTGAGGATCACAGCTTTGTAGTACAACTTGAAATCCGGCATTGTGATGCCCTCGGCTCTGGTTTTCTTTTTCAATATTCCTCTGGGTATTCGGGGTCTTTTCTGATTCCACACAAATCTTAAGATGATTTGTTCCAACTCACTGAAGAAAGACCATGGTATTTTGATAGGGATCGCATTAAATGTGTAAATTGCCCTGGGTAGCATTGATATTTTCACAATATTAATTCTTCCAATCCATGAGCATTGAATATTTTTTCATCTCTTTGTGTCTTCCTCAATTTCTTTCAGAAGTGTTCTGTAGTTTTAGGGTATAAATCCTTTATCTCTTTGGTTAGGTTTATTCTTAGGTATCTTTTGGGTGCAATTGGATTGCACCAAATGGGATTAACTCCTTAATTTGTCTTTCTTAAGTTTCATTGTTAGTGTAGAGAAATGGCACTGATTTCTGGGCATTGAATTTGTATCCTTCCACACTGCCGAATTGCTGAATGAGTTCTAGAAATCTTGGGGTGGAGTCTTTTGGATTTTCTATGTACAGTATCATGTCATTTGCAAAGAGAGAGTGTTTGACTTCTTCTTTGCCCATTTGAATGCCTTTTATTTCTTTCTGTTGCCTGATTGCTGAGGCTAAACTTCTAGTACTATGTTGAATAGCAGTGGGGAGAGTGGACATCCCTGTCGTGTTCCTGATCTTAGGGGAAAAGCTCTCAGTATTTCCCTATTAAGAATGACATTTGCTGTGGGCTTTTCGTAGATGGCTTTTAAGATGTGGAGGAATGTTCCCTGTATCCCTACACTCTGGGGAGTTTTGATCAGGAATGGATGTTGTACTTTGTCAAATGCTTTCTCAGCATCTATTGAAAGGATCATATGGTTCTCGTTTTTTCTCTTGTTGATATGATTTATCACATTGATCGCTTTACGACTGTTGAACCAGCCTTGAACCCCAGGCATAAATCCCACTTGGTCATGGTGAATAATAATCTTAGTGTACTGTTAGATCCTATTGGCTAGTATCTTGTTGAGAATTTTTGCATCTGTGCTCATCAGGGATATTGGTCTATAATTCTCCTTTTTGATGGTCTTTGTCTTGTTTTGGAATTAAGGTAATGCTGGCCTCATAGAACGAGTTTGGAAGTACTCCATCCCTTTCTATCTTTTAGAACAGCTTTAGCAGAATAGGTATTATTTCTTCTCTAAACATTTGATAGAATTCCCCTGGGAAGCCATCTGGCCCTGGACTTTTCTGTCTTGGGAGGTTGTTGATGACTGCTTCAATTTCCTCCCTGGTTATTGGCCTGTGCAGGTTTTCTATTTCTTCCCATTCCAGTTTTGGTAATTTGTGGTTTTCCAGAAATGCTTCCATTTCTTCTAGATGGCCTAAAATATTGGCGTATAGCTGCTCATAATGTTTTTTAAAATCGTTTGTATTTCTTTGGTATTGGTTGTGATCTCTCCTTTTTCATCTGTGATTTTATTAATTAGAGTCTTTTCTTTTTAATAAGGCTGGCTAATGGTTTATCTATCTTATTAATTCTTTCAAAGTACCAACTCCTGGTTTTGTTGATCTGTTGTGCAGTTCTTTTGGTCTCTATTTAATTGAGTTCGGCTCGAAAATTTATTAACTCTCTTCTTCTACTTGGTGTAGGTTTTATTTGCTATTCTTTCTCCAGTTCCTTTAGGTGCAAGTTTATCTTGTGTATTTGATTTTTTTTCTAATTTTTTGAGGGATGCTTGTATTTCCTTCTCAGGACTGCTTTTGCTGTATCCCAAAGATTTTGAATGGTTGTATCTTTATTCTCATTAGTTTCCATGAATCTTTTTGATTCTCTTCTAATTTACTAGTTGACCCATTCATCTTTAGCAGGATGCTCTTTAACCTCCATATGTTTGAATTTCTTCCAGATTTCTTCTTGTGATTGAGTTCAAGTTTTAAAGCATTATGATCTGAAAATATGCAGGGGACAATCCCAGTCTTTGGGTATCTGTTGAGACCTGATTTGTGACCCAGTATGTGGTCTGTTCTGGAGACAGTTCCATGTGCACTTGAGAAGAATGTGTATTCAGTTGCGTTTGGATGTAAAGTTCTGTAAATATCTGTGAAATACATCTAGTCCAGTGTATCATTTAAAATTCTTGTTCTTTGGAGATGTTGTGCTTAGAAAATCTGTCATTTGCAGAAAGCACTGTGTTGAAGTCTCCCAGTATTAGTGTATTATTATCTAACTGTCTTTACTTTGGTTATTAATTAATTGATGTACTTGGCAGCTCCCACATTAAGGGCATAAATATTAATGATTGTTAGGTCCTCTTGTTGGATAGATCCTTTAAGTATGATATAGTGTCCCTCTTCATCTCTTATACAGTCTTTAGGATAAACTCTAATTTATGTGATATGAGGATTGCTACTCCTGCTTTCTTTTGAGGACCATTTGAATGATAAATAATTCTCCAACCTTTCATTTTCAGGCTGTAGGTGTCCTTAGGTCTAAAATGAGTCTCATATAGACAGCAAATAGATGGGTCTTGCTTTTTTATCCAGTCTGAAATCCTGCATCTTTTGATGGGATCATTAAGCCCATTCACGTTCAGAGTTACTATTGAAAGATATGAATTTAGTGTCGTCATAATACCTATTCAGTCCCTGTTTTTGTGGATTATTTCTTTGCACTTCCTCTTTCTTTTACAGAGTCCCCCTTCATATTTCTTGCAAAGCTGGTTTGGTGGTCACATATTCTTTCAGTTTCTGCATGTCTTGGAAGCTCTTTATCTTTCCTTCTATTCTGAATGAGAGCCTTGATGGATAAAGTATTCTTGGCTACAAGTTCTTCTCATTTAGGACCCTGAATATATCCTGCCAGCCCTTTCTGGCCTGCCAGGTCTCTGTGGAGAGTCTGCTGTTAATCTAATATTTCTCCCCATATAAGTTAGCGATCTCGTCTCTTGCTTCTTTAAGGATTTTCTCTTTATCTTTGGAATTTGCAAGTTTCACACTTAAAATGTTGAGGTGTTGAACAGTTTTTATTGATTTTAGGGGGGTCTCTCTATCTCCTGGATCTGAATGCCTCTTTCCCTCCACAAGTTAGGGAAGTTCTCAGCTATGATTTGTTCAAATACAGTTTCTGGTCCTCTGTCCCTTTTGGCATCTTCTGGAACCCCTGTTAAATGTATATTTTTCCTTCTGAGGCTGTCATTTATTTCCCTTAACCTTTCCTCATGGTCTTTTAATTGTTTTTCTCTTTTTTCCTCTGCTTCTTTCCTTGCCATCAACTTGTCTTCTATGTCACTCACTCTTTTTTCTACCTCATTAGTCCTCATTGTTAGGACCTCCAGTTTGGATTGCATCTCATTCAATTGATTTTAAATTTTGGCTGGATTAGATCTAAATTATGCAGTCATGAAGTCTCTTGAATCCTTTATGCTTTTTTCTAAAGCCACCAGTAGCTTTATAATTGTGCTTCTGAATTGGCTTTCTGACATTGAATTGTAATCCAAATTCTGTAACTCTGTGACAGAGGGTACTGTTTCTGACTCTTTCTTTTGTGGTGAGTTCTTCTTTCTAGTCATTTCGCTCAATGCAGAGTGGCTAAAAATGAGTTGTACTTGTTAGAAGTGCAAACTCTTCTCTCTGTAGCATTGCAGCTGTCCTCTCTTTAAATCTCAGGTTGAATTCATAGGTTTTCAGGATGATTTGTAAGTTATCTAGTTAAGTTGGTGGGGACTGGTGACTTGGGGACCCTCTTGCTCTGCCATCTTGCCCCACCCCCCACATCTTTCTAAAGGAAATAAAAAATACATGCAAAATTCACTGTAGCAATTCTTCCTGAAATAGAAGGGAAGGGATAGGGAAACAGGATTACAAAGATGATATTAAAGACAATGAGACTGACTGTCTTATCCCTTAAACAGGGTAGTTTACTTAAAGAGTTTGGTTATTATGGTTCTTTTTACTTTATACTTTTTTGTAATCTGTGTTCCTTAAATAATAAAAATCAATTTCTAATTAATTTTAAATTGTTTTCAAGTGAAAATATAATTTTAAACATGCACTAAATGAAAAAGAAATCTAAAAAAAAAAAAAAAAAAAAAAAAAAAGAAATCTATATAAATCAGTATTCAAGAAATGTACATATAAAGTATATATAATGCAATTAAAATATATATACATATTTTACTTACACAAAATGTCACTTTAATTATATTGGCTATTAAAATGCTGCATGGCTATGAGAATTCAAATATTTATTTGAGAACTAATTTATGCAAGTTCTAAAAATGCATTTTTTATTACTTCATAAAAAGGAAGTGCCAGCCTCTTCAGCTTTCAGTTTAAAAAATAAAAACTTTGGATCATGCCTTGCTTGAATCTAATTAAAGTAGATTTCGAAGACATCCTGCTCCTTTCCATGTAAACCTGCCTAATACAGAGATTCTCAGGTATATATAGATAGAGTTATATATCTACACAATTTAATGCATTATCCATGCTTAGAATTCTCAAATAGCCAATAACAGATTGATAATTTAAATTATCACTGCTGTAAATAACTGATTCATTTCCTGACTGAACCCCAGAGGTGTGGGGAAATCTCACCTGTAAACTCATTTTCCTCAGCACATCTCTTTCAGTGAATTTACCTCATTTTGAAATTGCTGTTTTTTTCTTAACTTTTAAAATAAAAATTAGAGTAGAAGTTCCATGAGAACAGGGATCTTTTCAGTCCTATTCATCTATCACAGGGTTTATCATAGCCTAATAACTAGTAGATGCTTGATAAATATTTGTTAAATTAACAAAGAGATCATTATCACAAGTTCATCAACTCAAGAGGGATCAAAATAAAATATAATATTTCAATAGTAATATAAAGTAGTGATTCTTTTCCCCACTTAAGACTTAAGTGCCCATATGGTTCCATAAAATTTATATATTTATTTAATTTTTATTAAATTAAATTTTATTTTTATTTGGTAAAATATTTACATGGCTCAATTATCAGTAAAATATATATATTGAGAACATTTGATTATACTCATTTCCTTTTCAATGAAATTTCTCCCATTCTACTCCTTAAAATAATTACTTTTCTAATATATTGTGTAGGTTTCTGATGTTTCCATATGCAAATACAAGCAAATATTAAGAAATGTTTTTATTACCTTCCTTCAAGTTCATGAAGAAAGTCTCATGTACTATAAAGACTCTTCTATATCTCACTTTCTTCTCTTAAAAATATATCCTGGAGATCTTTCTATATAGAGACACCAAGAACTGCCTCAATCTTTTGTACAGGTACATAGCATTCCATTTTATGAATTTATACTATTTCATTGAATTTGTTCCCTTGTGTTATTTCCAACCTTGTCCTGTTAACAACACTGTGGTGATGTTTAACCTTTGTACATAAATCATTTTGGGTCTGTGCAGGCACATCTGGAGGATAAACTCCCAGAGGTGGAAATGTCAGGCCAAAGTGTAAGCATATTAGTAATTCTGAATGATCCCACTCCACAGCGATTATACTATTTGTATGTTCATAGTGTGTCTAGGTCTTCTAAGAAACAAATGCCAAGATGTCACTAAACACATTTTATTTGGGTAAATGGCTGAGGGTAAATAGAGAAGATGGAAGGTAAGGCTGGGAAAGTATTCAAACAAGATGCAAGTCTTCCCCCCCATGAAAGAGAAAGAGGAAAATGTTGAGTAGATGCATCCTAATCAGCCATGTTGTCTAAGGAATGTGAGGCAAAACTGTTAGGAAAAAGAGCTAAAGTCAGCCAATAAAGGGCCCCTTTTTCCATACTTTTGAATCTTTGCTTGTCAGTTGACACCTATGGGAGACCAAAGAACAGCAGCAGGGACCCTTGGTCAATTATACTCCCTTAGGTTGGAAATTTGCTAAGCATGTAAAGACAAATACAGAAACAAAACAAACAAACAAAAAAATGAGAGGCTTTGTTCTCCTTCCCTGATGAAAATGGGAGAAGAGACTTCCCCCTTTTTCCTTTTTTCTTTTATAGCATTTATCTTAGAACATTTGTATTTATAAATACTTTCTCATGTCTATGAAAGATAAAAACTTCTGAAGACTAGATAGACCTTTAGTTAGCTGACCTTTTATCAGCTTTATGATCCAGGAATGCTTTTCTCAAGAACCTGGGAGTCATCTCTTTGAAATGTAAAGATCATGGTAACAGCATCCCATCTCCCAGTGTCTACCGAAGGGGGAAGGGGGAGGGTGAGGGGGTGGGGTGGGAGGAGAGGATTGGTGGTGGGGAGGAGACTGACTTCAGTAGGTACCTTGCTCCAAACCTACTTTCTCTCATTAAGAGAAGAGAAGCTTATTCTTCCTCTGGATAAAGC
The DNA here is from genome assembly GCF_053574225.1 of Canis aureus. Taxonomy (NCBI): domain Eukaryota; kingdom Metazoa; phylum Chordata; class Mammalia; order Carnivora; family Canidae; genus Canis; species Canis aureus. Next base: position 7,698,764 of record NC_135640.1, read on the forward strand.
TGATTAGTTAATACAGATTACCAAGTAAAGTTAGGATGAACTATTTGTGACAAATGGTGTTGTCCAATCCTCTTACTTCAGGACTAGCTATTGTTTGTCTTGAAACATTTATGCAATGGGTTCTATTCTGTTTGGGTACATAAGATGTCTTTGCAGTCCGACTTAATGCTTATTCAATAATAAAAGTGTTGTCTTTTTCTACTCCCATTGTGGAGAAGATTTCTGGGTTGAGAGGTAATTTTATTTTTAATTATATTTTCCCAAAAGGTGCAACAGACAGGTATTTTGGTTTCAATTCACCAAAGTTTGGTGTCAAACGTTTTTCTTAACTTGTCAAGGTGTTCAGCTTTCCTGTCTTTAAATGGGAATAATTTTACTTGACTACTCATCTAGATCATTGTCTGGTAAGAAGAGGTTAAATGAAGTTATGAAAATAAAACAACTTTGAAGATATAAAGCACTGAATGGTGAGAGATTATTAATCTTTACTTCCATCAACATTAGTTGATGGCATCAGTTCAGAATCATTTATAAGATTTATTATCAAATGCTTATAAAAGCTTGGGACATACGAGAAAAATTTATGTATCATAAATATGTTTAGTAAACTACATAGTCCAGAAAAGCACTCTTATTAGCACTTCAAGTTAACATGAATGGAGTTTGCATGAATAGATGAGGAGAAACATTGAGTCCCTAGCAGCACAGAAATACCAGGAGAAACATTAATGATTTTTGAACAGCAAAAGGGCTTTCCATGAATTAATAAATAAGCTATTTGGTGATGATAATTATAGCATTTATCTCTACCTTTGTATGATACAAATATATCTGGGAAGAGCAAATAGATAAAAATTAGGGAAACATACCATTACTATATTACATAATAAATCTTAGTTGAAGGATGGCACTCACTTTAAAATAGAGCATGTAGAAAATTATGAATTTCATAATTCTAAAAGGTTTTTCTTTGCCTATTCTTTTACTATCCTTGTTAAGACCCATTTATGGCATAAAATGTAATTTCTCTTATTGAATTTGTCTTCAGGTTGCCACTCTTAAACCAGATTTAAAGAAACCTGTTTCCTGTGATATAGGCATAGGAGTTCTGGCAGTGGCATTGGGGGTCCTGGGTGGCTCATGGGGTTGAAATACATAACTTTTGGTTTCCACTGAGGTCCTGGTCTCAGGGTTGTGAGGTCGAGTTACATGGGGATCCACATGGGGTGTGGAATCTGCTTGGGATTCTCTTTTTCCTTCTCCCTATGCCCCTGCCCCACTACTCGCTCATTGTCTCTGTTTCTATAAATGAAAATAAATAAAAATAAAAGAAGCTCTAGCAGAACTTATGCTTGTAATATGAGTAGAGTGCTAAGCAAATCCTATTTAGAGGCTACCGTTATTAGGCTCAACAATCGATGAAACAAACATTTAACCAAAGTAGAGGCACTTAAATACATATTCACAGTGGAAATTTCTCTATTCAAATTACACAACACACAGTGTAAAGAGTAAACCTGGCATGGAATTCTCTACATCTAGACTGAGATGTGTGTCATAATCTTTTCGCGTTTCCTGTTGTGTTTTTCCCAAAGGGTGCATTTACCTATTCTGCATTCTACCGTGGTTACTTTCTTTGACCTTTTCTTGCTTTCATTTCGCTCCTTTTGACTTACAAATCCCTTTCAATCTATAGTAAATGCAATGGATAAATAGCACAATTTTAACTTCTCATCTCTTTATTTTAAATAGTCTTTCTGGCAAACAGCTGGTAGTATTTATAGCAACATACCAATAGTCTACTTTTCCATAAAAGATAACAGTCAATACTTTTGAAAATTTTAATCTTCCCCCATTCTACACAAAGAAAACTACTTTGGTTTCGACAGAATAGGAAAAATACAGAAGGTAAGAATGTATGCACAAATTCTTAAGATGCCAAAAATCTCACTTATATTTAAAAAGTGTGGGTACAGTATTAATCATTTGTGTTAGTAGAAATACTTGAAACAATCAAATTAGTACATGTGGAAAGCTTTCCCTGATTTTTTTAAGTGTATATCTTGAGGCTTCATTCCATAAAAATGGCATACATGTTGTTTGAGCAACTACAGCAATAGGTATTGACTGAAGGGATCACATGAACCCTGTTTAGCACAAATATCTGCCTGTAAAGACAGTTTGCAGACACATTTTAATTTGAAGGAAAGAAAACATGATAAATAAGTATCTAGTATAGAAATCTGCGTATCAGGGCACCTGGGTGACTCAGTAGTTGAGCCTCTGCCTTCGGCTCAGGGCCTGATCCTGGATCCTGGGATCGAGTTCTGAATCAGGCTCCCTGCATGGAGCCTGCTTTTCCCTCTGCCTGTGTCTCTGCCTCTCTCTGTGTGTCTCTCACGAACAAATAAATACAATCTTTTTTTTTTTTTTAAGAAATCTTCACATCAAAAATAAAACAACATATCAATTAATTTAGGATTATATCAAATAAACTATAGATATTACAGTGTATTCTAAATTTTTCCTCACAAAACTCACTGAAAAGATAAAGATACTTATGGATAAGTTTAGGTCTCTATTCAAGGTTCTGTTTGAATCCTGCACTTCTTATACAAGTGCTGATGATTTGTTTTCTTGATCTAGAGAAACTGGGTCCCTTTGATACTGCTTTTTAGGATCAGGACACACATTTCACGTTTCTTTGTTTTTGTGAAATGCTTCTTCACACTTTGCAATTGTTTAAAATTTATATTTTTTTTAATTTAAATTCAATTTGCCAACATATAGTACGTCATTAGTTTCAGATGTAGTTTTCAGTAATTCAACATTTGCATATAACACCCAGTGCTCATTACATCATCTGCCCTCCTAATATCCATCACTCAGATACCCCATCCCCCCACCGACCTTCCCTTCAGCAACCCCTCAGTTTGTTTCTCAGAGTTAAGAGCCTTATGGTTTGCCTCCTTCTCTAATTTCTTTCCTTTCAGTTCCTCCTCTTTCCTTTCTGGTCCCTTGTACTATTTCCTCTATTCCTCATATGAGTGAAACCATATGATAATTGTATTTCTCTGATTGAATTGTCTTTCAGCATAGTATCTTCCAGTTCCACACATGTCAATGTAAATGGTAGATATTCATCCTTTCTGATGGCTGAGTAATATTCCTGTGTGTGTGTGCGTGTGTGTGCGTGTGTGTGTATCACATACATGAGGCATGGTTCCCCCTTCCTGATTTCTCTTTCAGTTGGGAAGGACATCAGTTGGCATAATTATTATTCTCCTTCCCTCTTCATAGTGAGCGAATTGCAGGCAGGAAGTTTGAGTTCTCCTTTGCTGCTCCTGGGGTCTGGCTTCTGATTGCAGCACTTCTTTTTGGTAAAGCCTGTCTAACTCCGTGACTCAGTGTGAGTGAGCTGATACGCCCACATATATATCCTTTAATAGCTATCTATCACATCTCCATATGCCCACTGCTTTGTCTTATTTCTCAACCTATTCTGTGGTGGAGCAGAGACAAAAGGCAGTATTACTAGCACACTCTAGTAACACCATCTCAATATATTTACTGGTTTTTCATTTAACGTATCCTGTCTAAAAAGTGTGTGTTGATGCTTTCTTAATTAAAAAAAAAATACGCTCTTTAATTTTTTTCACTGTCCTAAAAAGCTGTGTTCAATTTTTCTTAATTCCATTTTTTTGGAATGCTTTGTGTTTTAGAGTACTCTGGAGATGATTTGATAATAAGTAAACATCTTTTTAAAAAATTCTTGTTTTATTATTCAGCTAAGTTCCAAATACAGATCTAATGGATTCTACAGCTCAGGTTCTTACACATTATATTTTATTTTGCCCCAGTTTGGCTCTATACCTTTGCTATTGAGCTGTGAGTGATTTGTATTCCAACTAATCGCCCCCCCCAAAAAAGTCAGCATCTTATGAGAGCATAAAACTAATAGAAATCAATCTGCTCATGTATCTGAAGGGATAAAACAATAATACATTTACACTAAAGATTCGTTTTTAAACATTTCATATCTCAATTTCTTTTTTTTTTTTAAAGCTTTTATTTATTTATTCATGAGAGACACAGAGAGAGGCAGAGACACAGGCAGAGGGAGAAGCGGACTCCATGCAGGGAGCCTGACATGGGACTTGATTCCGAGTCTCCAGGATCACGCCCTGGGCTGAAGGTGGCGCTAAACCGCTGAGCTACCCGGGCTGCTCTCGTATCTCAATTTCTGGGAGCTGGAGACTCTTCTAATATTAACATGCCCTTATTATTAGGCTTGCCTGCCTGCTGTGAACCATGGTGAAGTAAACGGAAGAATCTTACTACAGGAAAATACAAACACTGAGATTGTAATGGCTGTTAAGCAAATCTAAACTTAAAAATAAACAAGCTTAATAGAGGCTTAATTATTGTCACATGCAGTATTTCGACAAACAAAATTTACCTTCATAACATGTCATAAAAATATATTTGCTCTTGAAGGAAAATCTTATTTTTATTTAAAAATATGTGGGATCTGCTAAGCAAGTAGATACTTCTGTTTTATTACTGATTACTTTCCTTTGGATATAACACAAGTCCTGTAGATGGGATAAATTAAGACCATCAGACTACAAAAATGTAGTATGAGGCATACACTGCTCTTTGTCATACATGTCACTGTGTCTAGCTTTTTCTTCTGACAATTTAAAATATTGGTCAAGTTAAAACTTGATATTGGTCTGTGTTCTATTTGCTTTGGCATTTGTCTTATTGCTAATCTTGTTAGCTTGTTTTTTTTAGAGCTTCAACTGATGGATTTTTACTGATTGCAATATCAATACCGATATGTCTTAAGTATGTCTACAAAGATATACACACATGAAAAAGCATAAAGACCTTGCCCTTCTCACATTACTCGTCTATCATCTATCTATCTATCTATCTATCTATCTATCTATCTATCATCTATCATCTATCTTTTAATTGATAAGAAAGTCACAAACTTGGCAGAAGAAAATCTTAATTATTTATTTCAATCTATCAGTAAAGAGATAGGCAAAATGAAGCATAAAGAGATTAACAAGTGGTTTGCAGTGTACCTATACTTAAATACAAGGTTTCCTGATTCTCAGGAAATGAAGCTATTATATTTTATCGACCACATGGTGACCTTTTATAAACCAAATCAGAAATTCGTCGCCAGGGGAGCTCAGGTGGCTCAGCGATTTAGTGCCACCTTCTGCCCAGGGAGTGATCCTGGAGACCCAGGATCGAGTCCCACATCAGGATCCCTGCATGGAGCCTGCTTCTCCTTCTGCTGTGTCTCTGCCTCTCTCTCTCTCTGTCTGTTATGAATAAGTAAATAAAATCTTAAAAAAGAAAAAGAAAGAAAGAAGAAAAAGAAGAAAGAAAGAAAGAAGACAAAAGAAAGAAAGAAAGAAAGAAAGAAAGAAAGAAAGAAAGAAAGAAAGAAAGAAAGGAAAGCAAGAAAGAAAGAAAGAAAAATTCCTCGCCATATTGGTAAGATCCCTTCCAAATAGTGATGGGATATCTTCCAAAGCCAGAGATATTTGGGAAAATATCTCACTTCTTAGCATGCTAAGTATCCTCACTGGATTTCTTGGACACAAGTTTTCTTTTCTTTTCTTTCTTTTTTTTTTTTTTTTTTTTTTAATTTATTTATGATAGTCACAGAGAGAGAGAGAGGCAGAGACACAGGCAGAGGGAGAAGCAGGCTCCATGCACCGGGAGCCTGATTTGTGATTTGATCCCGGGTCTCCAGGATCGCGCCCTGGGCCAAAGGCAGGCGCCAAACCGCTGCGCCACCCAGGGATCCCTCTTTTTTTTTTTAAATTCAGTTATATTACACATATACAAAAATTAACAAATGATAAGTGTTTAGATTGGTAAATATTTGCAAAGTGAATATACCTGCACTGCCATCACTCAAATCAAGATATCACTACCACCACTTCAGAAGCCTCCCTTATATCACTTCCCAGTAATTATACTTCCCAGGTAACCATGATTCTGATATTTATCACTAGAGATTAATTTACATCTTTTTCGGGCAGCCCGGGTGGCTCCGCGGCTTAGCGCTGCCTTCAGCCCAGGGCCTGATCCTGGAGAACCAGGATCGAGTCCCGCATCAGGCTCCTTGCATGGAGCCTGTTTCTCCCTCTGCCTGTGTCTCTGCCTCTCTCTCTCTCTCTCTCTCTCTGTGTCTCTCATGAATAAATTTAAAAAATCTAAAAAAGATTTACTTCTTTTTGAATGTTATATAAATAAAAACATACATTTTCTTAGTGTTTTACTTCTTTATTAAATAAACACTATTTGTGAATTTATCCTTGTTTTATGTTCATTTTCATTGCTATATTATTCGTATTATACAAATATACCACAGTTCATCAATTTATCCCATTACTGTGGACATTTGGATTATTTCTACTTGTTAGTATTATAAATAGTGTTGTTATTAGTATTCTCTACAAGTCTTTTAGTATGCAAAATAACATACTTCTTAATATTCAAAAATGAAAATGTTTGGTCATAGGCTACACTCAGTTTTGGTAGAATATGCCAAAGTCGTAGTAATTTACATGTTATACAGTAATATATAATGGTTTAGATTATTCTCTATTCTCACCAATATGTAGTCAAATCAGCTTTTTAATTTTTAAATTTTTTGGCCATTTTAATAGGGTAGAATGTTATTTTGTTTCAAATTTTCATTTCCCCCAGTACTAAACATGTCAAACACCCTTTCATTCATTAAATTCTTTTTTACCCCATCTTCATCTATTCTTTATGCTGATCCATCCTGTTCTATGTCCCTGGATGCTAACTCATACTGACTACAATGATAGACTCCATTCCCTCTGGGTTCTATCACTGGAGACCATTGATAGAGGATGGAATGGAAGCAAAGAGGAAATAGAATCAGACATTTTCTCTCTCTACTGTTTTCCTTTGGCTATGGTGAAAACTGTCTGTAACATTCCATGGAAAGGTCTCAGCCACTGCAAGTCAACATGCCTCATTGCCTTTCCATCTGCAATTTACCACTAACTGATTCTTATTCCACTCCAAATACCACCTGGCTATCCGTGGCATATTCTACTGTCTTTTGTGGTTTTCCTATCCCCCTCCACAACTATGTGAATAGTTTTTTTTTGTTTGTTTTAAGCCTTCCTCTATCTAAATTGGAATGTGCTATCTAGTTCCTCCTGGAAATCTGTATGATATGCATTACTGTTTCTAAATTATACTGAGCATGTATGGAAAGATGGTGTATGCAAGATGAAAATTAAGTGAAGAATATTTAGTAGAAAATATGGTGTTTTAAATAGACCTCCCACCAGGACTTTAAGTAATAACTGTTTGCCAGGGTAGATATTACTTGAGTAAACAAGATATTCTATTACACAGGCATCTTAGGCTGGATCCTTAAGCAGGTTCTGGTTGCTTTAAAAAATGATTTAAACCATGTTTTGTACCAATAAAATAGAAATCAATATATGTGGTGTGATCTCAAAAGAGTGTACACCAGTTTTGTCTAAGGATCTTACCATAGAGTTTTATGTTCTGCTCATTATCTACTTATTTGTGATAAGGTAAGAGGTCTAACATTTTGGAACATTAACTTCTGATATTATGATATACTTCACCATCTTTTTACACACTTTTAAGTCTTATTTCAGGTGTTACTTTCAAGCATGAGTCAAGTAAAACCCTTTCTTTAAAGGATAAAATGACTTTATCATAATTATCAAAATGCTATATGTAAATCAAAGCACAGAGAGCAGGGGAAATTTAGAGGAATTGGAAATCTCAACATTTCTAGGAAAAGTGAGAACTATGATTGTAATTTCATCTTTCCCCTTGTAAGAAAGGAGGCCATAGTCGTGGAAAAAAAAAAATAGGCCTAACACCAATGCCAACTTACAGGTAACTCAAGTTGAAGTATAATAAGGTAGTTTTATGAGAGAAGTAAATAGAACTGATAATAGTTGAGGACAGTTTTATGGGACCATAAGCTCTTTATCTTCCAGTTTACCAAAACTCCAGTTTTGGGTGTCTGACCCAAACACTCCTTTGGTAAGTGCTCTGAAAGTCAGCAGTGGTCTTAGTAGACCACTCTTTCCCTCTTGAAACTCAATGATATAAGATCCAGTCCCTTAATTTGGCTCTCTCCTTTCTGGCCACCCTTTTTTTCCATTTCACTCTTCACCTTGTAAACATTTATGTTTCACAGGGCTTAATTATTAGACCACTTCTCTGCTCATTCTACGTGCTTTCAGTGGGCTAACTTAATCCCTTCATAAGAGTGTTCCTTTATTTCAGTGATTTCCAAATCTTTATTTATAAAACCCCCCTTATGTAATAGAGAACCATATTCTAAAATGGCTTACTAGGGTCACCTGGTTGGCCCAGTTGGTTAAGCATCTGATTTAATTTTGGCTCAGGTCATGATCTCAGGGTCATGGGATCAGGCCCTGAGTCAGGCTCTGTGCTCAGCAGGGAGTCTACTGGAGATTCTCTCTCTCTCTCTCCTTCTGCCCTTCCCCCCTGCTTATGCTTTCTCTCTCTCAAAATAAATAAATCTTAAAATAAAATGAAATAAAATAAAATAAGGTAAAATAAAAATAAAATGGCTTACTAGATAAATTTCATGTGGATACCGCACAGGAGATTTTAGTTTTAACACATTCTAGGTCAGAGTTCTTTCCCTCTCCAAAACTGTTCTTTCCCTTTTATGGTTCATTTTAGTTAATAAAATCACTCTTCAGTGAGTTATCCAAGCTAGGAAACCTCATTATGATCCTCAACTCATCCATTCATCTCATCTCTCACATTCAGTCAGTCACCACACTGTGTTAATTCCATCTCCTGGATATCTTTGGAATCTGTCTTCTACTTTTCATTCCCACGGCTACCTCTCTTGTTTACAGGTCATCCTCCCCTTTTTTGGTTTGTAGTGATGGCCTCCTAACTAATTTCCCTGACTCCTATGGCTGATTCACAAATATCTCGATCTTCCACTGATCTTTAGAACTGCTATAAATGTGTTTTTAAAACACAAATCAAATGATATTCCACTCATTTTAAAAGCTCTAATTACAGAATTAAACACACACTTATATGAAATCTGGCTTGGATGAACAAGGATTTCAATAACAATGTGTTCTTTAAAAATGAAACACAGTGAAAAAAAAAAAAAACAATGGCTCTTCCACATAGAAAATGCATAAGGAGAAGCATTCTTATTAATTTTTAATACAATGTTGGATTTTATGGGTTTTAAAAATCTTACATTATTTATTTCTAAACTATTAAAGGATACAATACAAATTAATGATATTTATTGTCCACTTTTGATTTTCTCTTTAAATTATTCCACAGTCCCCTTCACATATACACATAATTTTATAATTATGTAAATACACATACATACGTATATACGTATTAAACAATCTCAGAGAAACAATATTTATAAATTCATAAAAATTTATGAAGTCATTAAAAATGAGACTAAACTATTTAATTAGAAAGATTTAACTTTTTTCAGAAAGAACTCTTGGGGTGCACTGAAAAAATGAAAATTATTTCTAATCAGCATTTTCCTCTTAATGAATGGGGCCAATGAGTTGGTATTAAGATATGCATATATAAATAGGCTTCTGGAGACTTGTGACATTACACACTTGCCTCATAGCTTTAAATTGCAAAGGTAACTTTTCTTTTTCTGTTTTGTATATATTTATAGTAATTGAATTGTTTTTCATACATGATAAAACTTCTATTACTTTCTATTATTTAACATTTTCAGTGCTCTGCTTAATTGTAATATGCTGGCTAACTTTAGGTATTCATAAATTAAATAGGAGAACAGGTAACTTTCAACCTCACGAATTATTATTATTCTACTGTATCTCTAGAAAATTGCTAATATTTTTAAAAGGATATTCTTTCCTTTTCTATAAAAAAGGTCTTATTTCCAAGGAAATTGCTCTTGCTCCTTCTTTGCTTCCTGAAATGCTTGTAATAATTCTAGGATTCTTATTTATGCTTCTAAGGAAGTTACAAACTCAAGAAACATAGACTAAGTGTGTAGGCAATACATCATTCCTGATTAAAACTATGAACAATTTTGTTTACCATGATTCCTCTCCATTAAGGAGTGAAGGAGCAGCAAAATAAAAAATTTGCATCTTGATAATTAATTATCAATGAGAAAAACAAATAATATTTTTTAAAGTCCATCTCTTATTCCCTGATCCTACTGATAAAAAGAAGATCCTTTGGAAGTTGAAAAGAATTTTGAAGTTTTAGTGTTTTTCATTTATGCAAAATATTTTTGTATTGGTATCAGTTAGACAACAGAGTGACAAGAGCTATAGTAAAAGGGTATTATTTGATAATTTATCTACTTGTAAATTGACACTGAGATAATAAAGATCCCCTCAATATAATGACTCAAAAACAATCTGTAATCAATGCTGCAGATTACCATAACCAATTAATGATACTCTTTGGATAAATGTTTAATGAAGGTAGGGAGATACTTCTTCTTCTTCTTTTTTTTTTTTAATGTTGTTACAGAAATACTTAGAGACCCAAAGAGTTTTCCAGGCTTTTTTCAAGAATACAGAATGAAATCACATATAGTCAAGATTACAATCCAGGTCACCAGACCTCATATTTCTCTACTGAGGACTGAATCTACTAAAATCTAGTTAAATTTATCAACTTAAAGCTTAATAAGCTATTTTATTAAAAAGATCTTAATATTCTTACTATGAAGAATAAACTTTGGGACATACTTGTACCAGCAGCCAGAGGGAAATGCAATTCTTCATTTGGTATAATCAACAGCCCAAATAATTTAATTATTATCTATATCAGAGTTTAACTAAAAGTCTTAAATAACCATGTTTGCCTAATATTCCAAATCCAGGAAAGGATAATGAAAATGAGTAGATAATACATAGTCCTGGAATAATGAATCCCTATCTCACACAACATACAAAAAACAATCGCAGGTGTAATTTATGTTCATCATAAGACACATAAAATATGAAAGTCTGTCAACAATCCAGGAGAGGGCCCTTACAACACATAAAACCAACACAATATATATACAGAATACGTACTAAATAATTCCTAAGAATCAATAAAAAAAGACAAAGCAATAAAAATTGAGCAATACAAACCATCAGAAATTTCACTGAAGAAAAAGCACTAATGGATCATAAAATTTAGAAAAAGATGTTCAATTAATTGATGATCAGGGAAATAAAAATTAAAACCACAACGATATACATTTTCATACTCAGCAGATGGGCAAGGTAAAAAAAAAAATACCATGTTTTAACAAGAATGTTAACTGATGGGAATTTCAATAGTTACTACTACTCCAAAAATCAGTTTAGTGTAACCTAGTAAAAAGGGATGTACATGTACACATCTCATAACTAGCAATAACATTCCTCATTATGTACCCTAGAGAAACTCTTGTCTATGTGTATCAAGATATATCTACAAAAATTCCTTATATCAATGTTGTGTATTGCAGCAAAAATATGCTCTAACCCCAGTGTCCACAAATGGAATAATAGTTTGCGGTATACTCATACGATTAAAATACAATAGTGAAAATGAAAGATCTAGAACCATAGACATCATAAAAGACTAATTTAAATCCACAATTTAGGGATGCCTGGGTGGCTCAGTGGTTGAGCATCTACCTTTGGCTCAGGGTGTGATCCTGGAGTTCTGGGATTGCGTCCCACATTGGGCTCCCTGCTTGGAGCCTGCTTCTCCCTCTGCCTACGTCTCTGCCCCTCTCTCTCTATGTCTCTCATGAATGAATAAATAAAATCTAAAACAAGAACAACCAAAGAAATCCACAATTTAAGCTCAAAGAAGTATCTCATTAAAAAGATACAGATACATTATACTTTCTTAAAAATTAAAATTTTTTTCTTTTTTTTTAAGTCAATATTTTTAAATTTTATTCAAAAATTTCATTATCTAAAGGTAACATGGAAAAGGGAAATCTCAACTCAGGAGCAAAAGCGGGCCTTTTTGAGGAAAATGTGGGCCTGGATTCAAGGGCCAAAGTAAGTTAAGTGGTAGGCAGTGCGGTAATGGGAAGGAGAGGCTTTAAAACTGCCTCTCCAAACAATAACATTAAAATTATATTGGTTAATAGCTAGAACACTTGTAAAACTCACAGGTAACTGCAGAACTGATATCTTGTCTTAAATGATAGCTACAGTGATATTTCTTTATTTTTTGTCTTTAAACTACATGTTTATGTTTCTACACCCATTTCTAATACATGTTATACTTCAGAATTTTTTTTTTTTTCCACAAATGTATGGAAAGGCAACTCTTGTTGATGAAGGAAGGGAAGACATAAGAAGGAAAAGCATTTGGGGGACTTTTCCCATGGAGTTTACTTTTAATTCTACTCTGTTGCCCTAGATTGTTTATTTCTTTCCACAGTTCTTACTTCTTTCCTAACTAACTGCAAAGCCTTTCCTCACTTCATATCCCTATATTTTGTTTTTGTTTTTGTTTTGTTTTTTTACACAGACTATGGAAGTTTTGATAAAAGAATTAGTAAAAGCAAAAAAGCTAGTTCTGTATAATCTCTGTGAAAAATTGAGCTTTAAAGTGTCACATCATTGACAGCGTTAATGGTGTATGAACTATTGGGAAGAAGACAACACCAGCAAGGTCAACAGAATTGGCATGGGTGGGAGAGTCAATGAATGCAATAGCAGTGAACCAAACCTTGAAAATAAGTAACACTAACTAAAAAGCAATACTGAGTTGGTGGTCACTGTTAGCAGGGCTGGCACTTTCAAAATGGATTAAGAATAAGAGATTACATCAAGTAGTATGAACTTCAAAGAAGAGGAAAACAGCAGACCAGCTGAAGCAAGTTGTCACACAATAACTTTTATTTTTGTTTTATTTAAAAAATCATTTTTCTTCCAAGTTTTTATTTAAACTCCAGTTAGTTAACATACAATGTAATATTAGTTTCAGGTGTACAACACAGTGACTCAAAATTTCCATATAATACCTGGTGCTTATCACAACTGCCCCCCTGCCCATCACCCATTTAAACCATACCCCACCTGCCTTCCCTCTGATAACCATCAGTTTGTTCTCTATAGTTAAGAGTCTGTTTCTTGGTTTTCCTTTCTCTCCCCTGCCCCCAGCCATGCCTGTTTGTTCTGTTTCTTAAATTCCATATATGAGTGAAATCATATGGTATTTATCAACAACAGCCAACTATGGAAAGAGCCCAAATGAATGGATTAAGGTGTGATATATAGTATATATACTATATGTGTATATATATACTATATATATGTGTGTGTGTGTGTTATCTTACTTGGCCATAAAAAATAATGAAATCTTGCCATTTGAAATAATGTGGATGGAGATGGAGTGTATCGTGCTAAGTAAAATAAGTCAGTCAGAGAAAGACAAATACCATAATAACTTTTAGAATAAGTTTTCAAAGTACATGTGAAACTGTCATTAAGGACTCCCACCTAGCACAATCTCAGGGAAAATTTTGGAATTTGAAGTTGCTTTGTTAAACAGGTTTGGGAAGGGCAGCTGGTGGTCATAATAGACACATTTAAAAAATATATTTGTTATGTTAACTCTTATCGATTTCTTACACCAAAGTCACCATATCCTTCCGAATACGGGTTTTACCAGTTTGGAAATGGATATACATTTCCCATTGCAATTTTAATTATTTATCACAATATAGCTAAAAATATTGCCGAAAAGGTTTTAGTTGTTGGCTTGGTGTTATAAACACGATTTATGATTTTTTTCCACTAATAATATATTTCGGTATTAAACAACTAATTTTTAAACGTATCATATTTGTAAATTAGGAGATGCCCATATATGGAAAGGGAATTTACACAAGGCAGAATTTCTTGATAAATATTAAATACAAAATTTGTGGAGCAGTAGTGCATTTTAGGAGGCCACACAAGGAAAGCAGTATGCTGGCTAAATGGGGTTCCTTCTGTAGAATGGAAGTGATCACTGACCACTGAAAAGGGGAATAAAACATTTATCTAAAAAAGAGAGAGGCAAATAGGAACGATGTAAGTTTTCTTTCCCCAGATGAGATGAAGGAATGTTTATTGATATGAGAGGCTTGCCTTTCAGAATAAGGGAATCAGGTTCACAAAGCTGAGGCAGCACTGAGCCGTGAATGCCAAAGCAATAGCAACAACAAGAATATCATCAACAAAATCAAGTGGTAGCAAGTCTGAGAGATGAACATATTTTAATAAGTTTTACTTCTATTTTCCATTTGTTTTTGCTTGTTTTGTTTTAAAGAAGTCCAAATAAAATAATTTCTTATATAATTGACTGAGGTCACCTTTGCATTTTATTGATTCTCATAAGATTAGGTACCTGACAGAATAACAGGAGCCACTTTGCTAGTTTTATAAATGCAAGTCACTGAAATAATACTGTTTTGATAAATTAGGATTATTACTATAATTCCGTGGTAAGAGTACCTGTTCTTAATTCCAGATTTCTATAAGAACCAAAAAATTAGGGGACTTTGAAAGGGGGGAGTAAAATGATATGCCAATTTGGCAATATTCCATGAGACTAATTATCTGTGTGAATGCAGGGAAAGAATGAACTACCAAGGAAAGCCTATGTTATGCATTAAAATCTAAGAAACATATTAACATAATATGTATTAACATTAATACAATTACATGAAAGTGATTTATAGATACAGGAAGTAAGATTAAGGTAGCATTTTTTTTTAATTGTATTTATTTATTTATTTATTTATTTATTTATTTATTTATTTATTTGAAAGAGAGAGAGCAAGGGCCTGTATAGGGCAGAAGGACAAGGAGAAACAGGCTTCTTGCTGAGCAGGGCGCCTGATGAGGGGCTCAATCCCAGGACCCTGGGAATCATGACCTGAACCAAAAGCAGGCACTTAATTGTGCTACCTAGGTGCCCCTTAGGTAGCATATTCAATGCCTCTTCCTTATAATATCAAACTAACCATGGTTATTACTTAATATATTTATATTATTTAGATTTTTTTGACTTCCAAAAAAGAAAGTTATTTCTTTTCATGTTGTTTCATTTAAATAGTTGCTTAAGAAACAGTTACACATTGTAATTATTTATTATATTTATTATACACATTGTAATTGTATTCAATTAGTTTGTCTTATATATTACATGATTATATATTATAATTAGTTATTTTCTTGGAAGATTATTATACATGGTAATTGGTTATTTTTTGGGAGAAACTTATTATATATTGTAATAAGTTATTTACCTGGAAAATGTGTGTGTATGTGTATATATGTAGTATGGTTTTTGATGTGAATAAGAATTCAGATTGGTAGTTTTGTGGTGAGCATTTAACATAACTATGAATGCACATGTATTAGCAAAATATCTTTTACCCATATTGATTAAACAAATATATACTGAACAGTATCAAGCATGCTTCTATATGTTCACAATATAGCAATGAATGAAACAAAGAAATTTATCTCCTTATGGATTTTATATTCTATTTCATAAAATTTTTCAAAGATTGTATTTTATTTTCTTAAATATGCAGCCTTCCACAGTATTTAAAAATTACAAATTACTAATCACTAACTAAAAGAGGAAGTACAGAAATGTTATTTTTTATTGTTAGCATTGACATTAAGAATGGCAATCAACATTTGCTCTTGTAGAGTCAATTTCATTCATGATTATCAAATGACTATAACATTCTAATTAATTTTACAACACTCAAGAGAGACAGATAAGTATTATTATTCCGATTTTACTTTTTTTTTTAATTTATTTTTTATTGGTGTTCAATTTACTAACATACAGAATAACCCCCAGTGCCCGTCACCCATTCACTCCCACCCCCCGCCCTCCTCCCCTTCCACCACCCCTAGTTCGTTTCCCTGAGTTAGCAGTCTTTACGTTCTGTCTCCCTTTCTGATATTTCCCACACATTTCTTCCCCCTTCCCTTATATTCCCTTTCACTATTATTTATATTCCCCAAATGAATGAGAACATATAATGTTTGTCCCTCTCCGACTGGCTTACTTCACTCAGCATAATACCCTCCAGTTCCATCCACGTTGAAGCAAATGGTGGGTATTTGTCATTTCTAATAGCTGAGTAATATTCCATTGTATACATAAACCACATCTTCTTTATCCATTCATCTTTCGATGGACAACGAGGCTCCTTCCACAGTTTGGCTATTGTGGCCATTGCTGCTATAAACATCGGGGTGCAGGTGTCCTGGCGTTTCATTGCATTTGTATCTTTGGGGTAAATCCCCAGCAGTGCAATTGCTGGGTCGTAGGGCAGGTATATTTTTAACTGTTTGAGGAACCTCCACACAGTTTTCCAGAGTGGCTGCACCAGTTCACATTCCCACCAACAGTGTATGAGGGTTCCCTTTTCTCCACATCCTCTCCAACATTTGTTGTTTCCTGCCTTGTTAATTTTTCCCATTCTCACTGGTGTGAGGTGGTATCTCATTGTGGTTTTGATTTGTATTTCCCTGATGGCAAGTGATGCAGAGCATTTTCTCATGTGCATGTTGGATTTTACAAGTGAGGGAACTGTAACACAGAAGCCGAATTCACATCTTCCTCTACACCTCAATAGAGCTTTAAGAAACTCCACAGCAATTGCAGGGTTTCAACTCATGTATTGCTGTGTACCTCTGTGGTACTTTTTTCATTACTCAAGCAAGACATTGTTTGAGAAGTTATATAGAAGAAATCTTTATGTGGATTTGGTTCTGAACCATGTTATATAGTTGATGGGACCCATCTAGTAAATTGCATAGTGAAGGTAGACTGGCTCATGCTCACATTTTAAAATCATTTCTACGTAGATATAAAGCTGGATGTAGATTTGGTTAAAAAAAATCAGGGTCATTTGTCCAAGGACTCCTGATTGGAAGGCCCAAGTAAAACCTGAAATACAGTTTCTCCAACACAGTACACTAGCCAACTAAAACAGAAAAACTAAATTTTCCTTTCTGCAATAACTAACAATTGCTGTATCCTAACAGGTACATTAATGCTAACTTATTTCACAGTGTACAAAGTAACCAATTCAATTAGTCAATGAGTAGTTAGGGATTTAAAAACAAACCAAACATCATCAAACAGGGTAGTTCAATAAAGGGGATATAATATAACAATGTAGTATATATAGTATAACAATGCTAGAATTGCTGAGACCAAACAAGTAGGGAGTTGGAGCACATAGAAATCAGCAAATTTCAAGAAGCCACTACAGCTAGAACTGAAAAGATACAGGAAGGAGGTGGTACAGGAGCTGGGTTGCCAGGGTTGAGCAATAGCGCTGACACAACCTCTGTTCTCTGATAAACATTCTCATATGCTGTCACCTTTCTGAGAAATCAAAAATCAATGCCTTTTCCCCAGACCTCCTAGATACAAATCTCCTTATCTTGTTTCTCGAAGTCCTAGACAAATTAACAAATAATTAGCAAATGCCTGTGACTCAGTACCTTTGAATGTGTTTTCCCTTCCTTGCAAAATGGAGAGCCAGATTTAGGGTCCAAATTTTAGTTCACATGTAGGGATGTCTTGATTGAATTGTTGCAATAGCTTTTTGACTGTTTTTTTCTGCTTCTGTCTCTCATTTTTATCTCCCTGATAGCCAGAATGATCACTTTAGAACACAAGGTATATCATGACTCCCCTCTGCTCAAAACTCTAGGGAAGTTCCCACTCACTCAGAAGAAAGTAATAATTCTGACATAGTTAAAAAACCATTTGTGGATTTGTCATAATTCTGTGAAGAGTCTCTTAGTACTGTCAAAATTAAGTAGACTAGAAAGACTTTATTTAAGATGAGTGCAATAAGGAGAGAGATTGAACTCAACTCACTGAAACAAAAACCAAGAGCTGGAGAGTATCTAAGATCTGGGGTAAGGGGAATCATAGGCTAACTGTGTTCACTAATTGTTCTCACCCAAAGAGATAGTAGTAAACTTTCACTATCTTCATGACAGTTGTTAGGCCTTTTGTTTTTTTGTTTTATTTTTTGTTTTGTTTTGTTTTTTTACAACTTAAGGCAAAGCACCTCCAGAAATTAAGTTCCTACCCTCCCACAGAGACTGAAAGATAGAGGTGCTCTCTTTCAATGTTTACATTTCAAAAATATTGTCTCCATGTCCTTGAAAAAGATATTTCCTAGGTTGTAAAACTGGTAAAAGCGTGGAAGAAGATTTACATACATTTCAAAGAGGCAGAGAATTTACAATTTTAAGTTTTCTAAAGTAAATACTTTAAGAAAAGGGAGATTAGGGAACTAGCCAGGAAAAATGCCTATCAAGTTGAGAGGAATAAGACCTTCTTGATAAGGCCTTAATCTTCTATATACTCAGGCTCAGAAATGCTAGTTTCTGTCCTGTTCTTCAAACACACTTTTGTTTCATAATATCTCTATATGATAGACTTCTGTCTGAACAATTAGACTTACTACAACTTACTACATGGTTTATTCCCTATTTCCTTCTGGTTTATGTGTACATGTCAACTTAACAGGGAAGTCTTTTATGATTACCCTGTATAAAAAAAAAGCAACCTTTCGAACTTTCTCTATATCCCTCACTGTGCTTCCATTTTTCTCTATATAGTTAACATCTGATATAGTTTCCATAATTTAATCACTAAGAACCTACATATTTAACCTGAATTATTTTCTCATTTAGCCTTAAAACCTAGCATATCGTAAGTACTCAATAAGTTCTTGCTAAATAAAGGAATTAATTAAGCAGTTAATAACATTATTTCAGTTTTCAGAATAAGAAAATGAGGCATAAACATATTAAATCAAAGTACTTAGAGCCACAAAGTCATTAAATGTCAGTTATTCATTAATCTACACAATCTCTGCATAACTCCAAACCTAAAATGTTTAGCTATTAATTAAAGAATGGATTAGGAGTTGTCATTTTTAAAACAAATTTATTATGATGATTTAAATATATACAACTTATTATGATAAAGCATTTTATCCAAACCACATATGATTTTTGTGTTGTCTAAACAACTTATCCATAGTACTTACCACAGTGCCTGGCCCAAGATAAAAACTTTGTAAATAATCATTGAATGAATGAGTAAACCAATGACTGGAGTTACCCAGCGTGGATTCATTGTTTATGTAAATTGAGATATTTGGTTAATTTATTTGAGTTTGGAAATTATTACCTGCAAAATGAGAATATAGGCTGAATGGTTTCTGTGTTAGTAATAGTATGTCTGCCACCAAAATTCATACTCCTCCTTCATGTGTAAAGATAATTCTTGCTAAGAAGTAGCTACCCAACCACAGAGGATATTTCCCATTTTCCTTGCATCTAGGGCACATTCCATTAGTATATGATTGGGAGTAATATATATCACTTCTGGGCTGAGGTTGAAAAAAGTGTGTCATCTCCACAATTCCTTTACTTTCTGCTGAATGAATTTAGAGAAGTCTAGGCAAGGTAGAGACAAAGGATGAAAACCTGAATTACCATGTAGAAAAAATATCATTCACCCATAAGTAACACCTGAACAATCATTTGAGTGTAAAATAATATTCCATGGTATACAACAACTGAAATACTGAGTTTGTTTATTACAACAGACAGCAATAGCCTTGATATTATAATCATTAACGTTTGTTCCAAATATAAAATTCCATTTTCTACACCTCATATCAAATTAGCAATTTTTAAAATGTTAAACATAATTTCTTATGTATAAGGCACAAAACAGTCATAGCATAATTATTATTTTCAGTTTTCAGTGCCATGACCCTAATTCTGCTTCTAATTAGGTAACACTTTTAATAGCCACCGTTTCTAAGTGGCCTTCAACTTTTTTCTTTCAAATTTTCCTCAGCAATATTGTTTCATAGTTATTTTTTCAGTCATGCATTAATCCTTTTAGACAGGTTTGACAAAAATGCCTGTCTTTCAATTTTTTCACAACGTACCTATATAAGGTTCATTGTCTAGTGCTCCCCAATGTAAATCTTTAAGAAAATTGTTCATACACACCACTTAAAATCAACTCTGCTTATTCAAGTCTTGAAGCTTTACTATTTCCTCCACTGAATTTCTTTCTTTTCACCTGTACTACAGATCTTTTTTAAAAAATATTTTATTTATTTATTTAGGAGAGAGCAAGAGCAGGAGCGGGGGCAAAGGGAGAGGGAGATGCAGATTCCCCACTGAGCAGGGAGCCCAACATAATGAGGCTTGATCCCATGACCCTGAGGTCATGGCCCTGAGATCATGACCTGACCAAAGGTGGACACTTAACCAACGGAGCCACCAGCCACCCCTGGACTACCAATATTTTAAGATCTATACTGTAACACATTTTCTTTGAAGATTTTTTCTGAATTCTGTCTATTAATGTTGATTTCATCTATTTACATTTTGGTACTGATGTTTTAATCCAGAAACAGAAAACATGTAATTTATATCCTACCACTTTGAATCTAATCTTATCTTTCCCAATGATTT
The DNA here is from genome assembly GCF_053574225.1 of Canis aureus. NCBI lineage: Eukaryota > Metazoa > Chordata > Mammalia > Carnivora > Canidae > Canis > Canis aureus. The sequence continues at coordinate 7,719,382 of NC_135640.1, forward strand.
TATAAAAAAGATTCCAAATATTTTACAAAAGAGGGCTTCAGGCTGAAGCCATCAATTATATTGGCATAAAAACTGAGATCCATTGGCCCCTTTCCATTTTATTTATTTATTTTTAAAGATTTTATGTATTTATTCATGAGGGACACAGAGACAGAGAGAGGCAGAGACACAGGCAGAGGGAGAAGCAGAGGGAGAAGCAAAGGGAGAAGCAGGCTCCATGCAGGGAGCCTGATATGGGATTCCATCCTTGGAGTCCGGGATCACGCCCTGAGCCAAAGGCAGATGCTCAACTGCTGAGCCACCCAGGCGTCCCCCCCATTTCTGTTTTAAACTGTAAGTATATGCCATTTAATTCTATTAAAATGTCTTTCTTATGTAATGCAGTTCTACTACACTGTAGTATTATCAAAAGAGGGTTTCTATAATTGTACTAAACATATACATTTTTTTAAGAAACAGTAATTGTGGTCAGTGTTTTTAAAAAAAGCCTTCAATGGTGGGGGTTGGGGGTGAAGGGGTGACTGGCACTGAGGGGGGCACTTGACGGGATGAGCACTGGGTGTTATTCTGTATGTTGGCAAATTGAACACCAATAAAAAATAAATTTATTATTAAGAAAAAGCCTTCAATATCTGAAAATAAAATTTCAAATATTTAGATGCCTAACAGTATGTTTAAAACAGTGATTAAGAAACAAATGAATCTGGCAGCAGTGGGATATGATATTTTAAATACTCTGTGTTCTGCTTATCAGCAGTAAAAAAAATGTAAAACATTTAAAGTTTGTATTTCAAGACAACATTTTTGTCAAAATAAATTTCTATTAAAGTGTCACAGTACAGGAAAAGTGTTCCTTATAGTTTGGTTCAATTTAGTACATAATTATTAAGACAGAGAAGTCAGGACAGAGGAAAATTACAGTACTAGAGCAATATATTTTTTTAAGATCTTATTTATTTATTTGACAGAGAAAGAGAGAAGGAGAAGCAGGCTTCCTGCTGAGCAAGGAGACCAATGCAGGGCTTGATCCCAGGACCCTGAGTTGTGATCTGAGCTGAAGACAAGCACTTAACCTGCTGAGCTACCCAGGCAACCCAAAGTACTAGAGTAATATTGATTGATTAATTGATTGATTGATTAGTTTATCTATCTGTTTTTAGAAAGCAAAGTATGTGATCTTTAAATAAATTAAAGCAAAAATCAAACATTATCATGCTTAAAAAGTGCTGAGGGCAATAATAATGTTACATTGAAATATATGCCTAGTAAATATAAAAAGAAGTAAGTAGTAATAAACAGAAGTAACTTCAAGTTTTGGGGAAATTTTTTCAGGTATATGAAACATAAAACTTATACAAAGTTATATATTTCCTATCCATGGTATCATGAAGACTGTTTTTCCCCCACAAAAATCCTCAGTAACCAGAAAAAAAAATATTAGCCTGTAATTTCTTAAATTTCTTAAAATACATTTGTTGGAGCACTTGTAACAAGATTTGATAGAGGATTATGGATAAGCAATGTGTATGACAACAACAAAGCAATATAAAACTATTCACTATTATACATGTAAAATATAAATTTCAAGAGTCTTTTGTTTCTTAAATTTTCCAAATATTTAATATAGTGTTAAAAAACACATTTTACATTCAAATATAGAGCACAATAAGCAAAGTTGGTTAACTATGAAGGTTTGCTTTTTTTGGTGCAAACTTTTCGAATTAATATTTAGAATTAAATGAATAACTAGTCTCCATGATTTACATAAAAAGCTATTCAATGATTGAGATTTTTCTCTTCTAAACATTTACAGAAATGCCAACAGCAGATAAACAAAGGTATAAATACAGTTTATTTAGTGTTTATCTTCTCAGTCAAGTTCAAGTGTTCTGTCAATTAGAACTTAAACTAATTCCAGACATCTGCATAATGTGTTCTTATCAGAGCTGTAAGAGGAATCAGGTTGATAAACAGATTCAGGAATTAGTGGCAGGCTAAAAATGAGTTATGCTGCCAGTAGTATGCAGAATGTTAGATTTAAATTGGGAAATTTCAGAAGTGTTTTTATTATACACTTTTATAATATGATAAAACTTTTAGCATTAGAAGAGTAATTTGTGGGACACCTGGGTGGCTCAGTCAGTTAAGCAGCTGCCTTCTGCTCAGGTCATGATCTTGATGAAGTTTTAGAATATAGTTGAGGTCTGGAGCCATCTACCAAGAAAGAATTCTTGAGATGTCTTTGGTGCAAAATGGTGGTTTTATTAAAGCCCGGGAACAGGACCCTTGAGCAGGAAGAGCAGCTGCCCCGGGCCTGTGAGGGGTGGCTGATTATATACCTGGGAGTTGGGAAGAAATGTGGAAGCAAGGTTTCCAGGACCTTAAGGGGGCCAGCTATTGTTGGGAAGAGGTCACTTACTACTGTCTAATAAAACCTGAGTCATGAGACCCTTCAGATGTGTATTGGTGGGCCATGTGCTTAGGAGATGATTACCAACATGTATCTTGGGGGTGTAGAGATAAAGGAAAAAAATTTTTTAAAAGATTTATTTATTCATGATAGACAGAGAGACAGAGAGAAGCAGGCTCCATGCCGGGAACCCAATGCGGGACTGGATCCTGGGACTGCAGGGTTGCACCCTGGGCCAAAGGCAGGCGCTAAACCTCTGAGCCACCAGGGATCCCCAAGATAAAAGAAATTTCTAAAGGGATTTAAAGTAGGCTTACAGGCTCCTTAAAATTGCTTCTGTCCTTAGCAAAGTATGAACAATGAGGCAGTTGAATCTGTAGAGGATTGTCCTTCTGCCTGTTTCAAGGACTTGTCAATATGCTTTGTTCTCAGTTAGTCCTCTGTTCCCTCATCAATTTCAGGGTCCTGGGATGGAACCTCACATGGGGCTCCCTGCTCGGCAAGGAGTCTGTGCCTCCCTGTCTCTCTGCCCTTCTTCCCTGCTCATGCTCTCTCTCCTCTCTGTCATAAAAATAAATAAATAAATAAATAAATAAATAAATAAATAAATAAATAAATCCTTAAAAAAAAAAAAGAGTAATTTGCAATAATATACTCTAGATCAAGCCTGTAACATGAAATAAAGACTATCTATAGTGAAAATACTCATCTCTGTCTCACTGGCTTCCTTCAGACCTTAAGGATTCACAGAGCTGTTGGTTGGAAGGGGTGGGGTAGACCTTTAAACTTTAACTAACCCCTCCAAGAAGCCTGGAGGTTCCACTTGCTTGTGAGTTAGTTGTTCTAGTTTCCTGGAGCTGACAGTGAGCCAAAACAGCTGGTGTGGGAAGCTATAGTATAGTCAGTCACTTCCTTAGTTGCTGAGAATAAACCTGGGCTGCTTACTGGCCCTTGTGGGATTCTTTCTTGCTTACCCACCTGGCCAACCACAAAACAAGCAATTTTAGCTTCCATTTCTAGTATATAAGGTTTTCCCAGGACTTGAAGAATTAATGCCTCCCTGAAAATACCTTATAATCATAGAATACTTCAGTGAATCATGAGGGTATAGCATATTGATAAGATAGTCCATTTGGAAGGATCAGACTATTACAGATATAGCTAGGAATGGGATCTATAAAAGGTAACACCTATCAGAGCATGCCACCAGTGTGATTATGAGTATTTATCTGAAGGCAGAGAGGTCAGCAAACCCCGTGGACCTTTGCTTTCTGAATTGCATTAGTCCTGAGATCAGCATCTGCTCTATCTGGACACCCTTATTTCTTTGTGCTGTAGTTAAATCCCAGACAAGTCAAGGAAAAACTAATCTGAGACCAGCATAGATATTAGCCTTGTTTCTGCCACTCCTGCTATACTGGTCTGGGAAGATTTTCTCCTAAAAAATATAAAATATAAAACTTCAAGTTGTTCTTGACAACAGAGACAGAGTTAGTTATTTATATTGTTAAGTTTTCATGATCCTTAGGAAGATCATGGAAGAGAGCTAAAAAATTTATCTTATTCAGGGTAACATTCTGTTTAACTTAGCTTTTTTTTTTTTTTTTTCCATTCAGCATTCTGCTTAAAAGTCTGTCTATGTTAGTTTCTATACAGTCTAGTCCATTCCCTTTAAATCCTTTGGTATTCCACTACATTAAAAAATAACCCACAAGGACTCCTGGGTGGCTCAGCAGTTGAGTGTCTGCCTTTGGCTCAGAGCTTGATCCTGCAGTCCGCTTCTCCTTCTGCCTATTCTCTTGCCTCACTCTCTTGTGTCTCTCATGAATAAAATAAATCTTTAAAAAAAATAACCCACAATTTATATATCTCTTTCACTTCTGATGAACACATTTGGATTTGTTCCAATTCTTCACTCCTGCAAACAATATTTTAGGGCTCACTCCTGTGCATATCTTCTTCTCTGTAGGTGAAAGAATTTCAGTAGGATATAAAAGTGTTATAGCTGCATCACAGGATATGCATGTGTTAAATTATCATAGGAGGACTGAAACTTCAATTTTAAATATTTTTACCAATAAACTCTTCAACAAAAGAAGAGTAGGAGAATTTTTCTTCCCCAACATCCTATAAATACTTGATATTGTCAGATTCATTTTTATTTTGCTAATCACCTAGGTATGAAAAGAATCTCATTTTTCAAGATTTGCATTTCCCTACAGAAATGCAAAATGGTTGAGAGTCTTTTCATATGTTTATCGGCCATTGTGTTTCCTTGTTTAGTAATTCCTGTTTATATCCTTTGCACATATTTCCTTTTCAGCTATTTATCTTTTATTGTTGATTTATAGTAGTTACTTACATTTTCTCAGTATTTTTTATTTATTATAAATGTTTAATATATCTCCTTGAAGTCTATGGCTAGACCTCTAACTTTGTTCATGGTATATTTGCCACCCAGGCAACTTTATGTAGTGCAGTGATATTAATCAATTTAATTTTTGCTTTGTGCTTTCTGTATCTTGTATAGTGTGAAGGAATGAATTGTGTCCCCACAAAATTTGTATGTTGAAGCCCATATCTGGATATAGGACCTTTAGGAGGTAATGCAGGTTAAATTAGCTCACAAGGGTGGTGTTATCAGTCTGTTCACGCTATCACAGCAAAATGCTACAGACTGGGTGGCGTAAATAACAAAAATTTTGTAGACTTCTAGAGGCTGGAAAGTTCAATATCAAGGTGCTGGCAGGTAGGTTTCATTCTCAGGACTCTTCTTTTGGCTTGTAGGTGGCCTCCAACTCAATGTGTACTCACATAGCCTCTTTTGCGTATCCAGAGAGAGATTGAGCTTTTTGGTGTCTTTTTTTATAAAGTCACTAATCCTATCAGATCAGCGTCCTACTCTTCTGACCTCATTCAACCTTAATTACTTCCTTAAAGTTCCTATCTCAAAATATAGTCACAGTGGAAGTTGAGGCTTCCACATAGGAATTGTGGTGGGACCCAAACATTCAGTACATAACAGGTATCCTAAACTGATAGGATCGGTGGCCTTATAAGAAAAGAAAGCATCTTCGTTTGCCGCTCTCTCTCTCACTCTCACTCTACCCGTTGATATTGCCACACTCCAATATGCTCAGTGGAAAGCCCATATGAGGACAAAGTGGCCAACTGCAAGTCAGGAAGAGAGCTTCCTATAGAAACCACATGGGCTAAATCATAGTCTCCAAAACTGTAAATAAATAAATAAGTACATACATAAATAAATACATAAATTTCTCTTGTTTAAACCACCCAGTTTATGAAATTTTGTTGTGACAGTGCAAACTAAGACATATAGTAAATCCTTCCTTTTACCAAACTCATAGATACTCACCTATAATGACTCTACTGGCTAAAATCTTGCTTTTCACATGCAAGGCATCTGCCCATGTTTTATACATAAATATTTATATAAACTTCATTATTTATAAATATATGTTATATATGTTTAAATTATATATATATATATTTATGTAAATAATAAAAGCAAATCATCTCAAAGATATTTATTGAATAGATGACCCTGTCACCATTGATTTACGATGTTTCATCTATCTTGTATGATATGTGATATATAAATAGGATCTATTCCTATTATATATTTTGTTTTATGGATCATCTACCCATGTATCAATGCTACTTTGTCTTAAATGCTGTCCTAGTAATACTAAATCTTGATATCTAGTAGGTCAGAATCCTCATTTTGTGTTCTTTGAGTGTTGTCATTCTTAGATGTTTGAAGGATCAGTGCTTCTCAGACTTTAATATGTATATAAACCACAGGTGGTCTGGGTAATTCAGTACACCAGGAAGAGAACCTGAGGATCTGCATTTTCTCTAAAGTTCCTAGATTTTGACAATGAGGAGAAGGGTAATAAAAACAGTTTTTCATATATTTTCTAATTTAAAATTTGAAATACTAATGTGAATTGCATGATTCATAAAATAATTTGATGAGAATTGTTTTTTTTTTAAATATATTACTGAATCCTTCAATAAAGGAGCATGGTACTTTTATTTCTTTATATTTTATTTTATATCCTTCAATAATGTGTTTTAAATTCCTTTATAAAAAACATCCTTTTTTTTAGGGGTTTTACCCAGGGGAAAACCCAGATATAGTTTTACCCATGTAGATAATATACTTTATATTGCCTTTGCAAATGATATTCTTTTTTCTTGTTCTAATACTTAAATAGAAAAATTGGTTCTTTGAATATGAATGCTACTCATTTTTGTATGTTGATCTCATATCCAGAAATCCCAATGAACTTGTTCATCAATTCTAGTAATGAGAGAGCTAAAATTTTCTTCCTTACAATGAGCTAGCTTTCATGTTTTGTTAGTAACACTGACCACATAGAGTGATTATATCCTTTTTTTTTCTATTTTCTGTAAATTTGGGGTTACCTATTCTTGATAAATTGGTAAAGTTATCTAGATTTAGTATCTTCCTCATCCCTGTCCCCTTTGGGTAGGGATGGGATTGGCAGAAATTTTTGATTGCTGATAATTTACTTTAAAGGTGACAGATTTAGTCATGTTTTCCATTTCTTCTTGATTCAAATTTATGTGTTGTTTTTTTTTTTTTTATAGAACAGCTTGTTTCAAAGTGCATTCTGAGAACTCCTATGGTTCTGGGACAAATTTTCCAGGAGTCTGTGAAGTAAAAAATATTTTAATTATTACCCTATACTAAAATATGATTTACCTTTTTCACTCACATCTTAGCAGACTTAATGTGATGTTAGGCCAAATTATAAAGAAATGTAGACCCTATTTTTGCTATTTTCTGTTTGTTTTATAAAAGTATACTTTTTCATAAAATATTCTATTTCTATTAACACATAATGGGTTTATTATTTTATATATTGTAAAATACAAAATTGTTTATTTTCGTTTTAAGCTGTGAGTATTAATAGATCTTGTCTGCATAACTAAAAGTTCTTCGCAGTCCTCAAATACTTTTAAGAGTGGAGAGTTCCTGAGACCAAAATGTTAGAGAGCTGCTTTCTGGAAAATTATTTATTTTGTCTACAATTGAAATTTGTTGATATAAAAGTGTTCATGATGTATTAATTTCCTTTTTTTACTGAGATTGATTTGAGAAGTTTAGACTTCTTTTTAGACTTTTTAAAGATCATCTTTTATTTTTGTTTTTCACTCTCCTGGTTGTTGTCTATTTTACTAATATTTGCTTTTTATTTTATTTTTTATATTTGCTTTTTAATATATTTCCTTATTTTTATGTTCCATTTGTTTATTTTTATGATATTAATCTAGCTTCATGAAGCACTGATTAATGTATTCATCTTTTATCTTTCTTTTAAAAAAGATGGACTAGAAACATCCCTCCAAATATCAATATAACTTCACAGCATAAGTTCTCTGATGCAGAATTCTTTATTACTTAATTCTAAACATTCTGTAAATTGCATAGTTGTTTTTTCCTTATTCCATTTTTACTGTATTTTAATTATTGAAAAGTTAACTCAGGGGACATTCAGTTTAGTCTATGTGATATCAATTCTTTAATATTTGCTGCACTTTCCCTTGCAATCTAGTATGTAGAAAATATTTATAAGTATCCACATGGACTTCAACATTATTGGGTCCATGGATCTACAAACATGCATATCTAGTAGCTTAAACTTTCTTTAAATTTTGTTATTAACTTAACTATAAGCAAGTGGTAATCTGCTTGATCTATCAGTTTCTGAGATGTATACATTAAATCTTTCGTTATGATTGAGGAATTACCTATTTATTTTTGTCACTCAATATTTTTAGCATATATTTCAAGGCTGTATTGTCAAGTGCATGCATGTCTATCATTGCTATATAAGTTTGGTATACTTGTATAAAACATAAGATCTCTAGTTCAGAACCATCAGAAAATGTATTATGTTTATACTGCTATGAAGCAATAGTAGTAGCCACAATATTTTTCATATTCTTGTAGCAGTTTCCTGAGGATAAATTTGCATAGGATAATGCTAAAGGGGCTTTGTATGATGCCTACATAAATAGTAGATCACAGTACAAGAGAGGAACTTTAAACTTAGGACACTTGAGTCTTTTTAATGGGCTGCAATCAAATGAATCTAAACTTTTCCCCAGAGGGAGGTTTATTTTTATTATACTAGGCAATAAAACAAAACAAAACAAAACAAAAAGCACCCTGACTCTGCTCTGAAGGAAGAGGCTATCTATCTTCCAAAGCTCTACCCTATACAAACATTGTTGGAAAGATAGTTGACAAGAAGAATCTATCAACATCTCTATTTTCAAGTTGTATAAAAATGTGAGAGATCCTTATGGAAATGTCTCTCAACATTATTTATTTGTCATTCTATTTGTTATTTCTATTTGTCATCCGGAATAATTTATTATCATTAGAAACAGCTTAACTTTTTTCATTAAGAATAACAATTATGTAATATCCATTGTGCTTTATATAATAAACCTCACAATCTGATTTAAATATTGCTGTGCTAGCATTAATTATCAAGTGGCTGACTAATGATATTTTTTCTCAAAACTTTTATATATTATTTTAAACCTGACTTATTATTTTGATTTGAAGATAGGAACATATGAACTCTAAAATCCAGTTTGAAGGGCAGCCCAGGTGGCTCAGCAGTTTAGTGCCGCCTTCAGCCCAGGGCCTGATCCTGGAGACCCTGGATCAAGTCCCATGTCAGGCTCCCTGCATGGAGCCTGCTTCTCCCTCTGCCTGTGTCTCTGCCTCTCTCTCTCTCTGTCTCTCTGTCTCTCATAAATAAATAAAGTCTTTAAAAAAATAAAATCCAGTTTGAAAAGTTTGGTTTTTCACAGTATAAAGAAACACATAAAACATGTAATTCCTATATATACAATACTTGGGTTTATTTATTTATTTGTAAAGATTTATTTACTTATTTGAGAGTGTGAGCACAAGCATGAGTGTGGGGGAGGGGCAGAGGGAGAGAATCTCAAGCCGACTCCCACTGAACATGGAGCCTTATGCAGAGCTGGATCTTATGATCCTGAGATCATGACCTGAGTTGAAACCAAGAGTGACACTCAACCAACTGAGTCACCCAGACACCTGGGATTTATTTTTATGATTTAATTTCAATTATATGTTTTATCTGTTTTCTGTCTGATTTTTTTTTCCATTGGATTAGATAGTTTTTAATTGCCCTCCTATCTGCAGTTGGTTTTGAAAAAATATATTTCCATATATCCACAGGACTTTCTATTCCCCTGTAATCTGCTTAGCTAGGCCATATTAGAACAAGCTGTAACCCAAGAAATCAAAGACTTTTCTCACCTTCTCCTCATGGGTGGTGGTATTCTAATACTCAACTTGGTTTCATGAAGTGGTTTTTCTTTGCTGGCATCCATTGCAGTTATTTGGGTGCTACTGTCCTAATGAAGTAGAGCTCTCAGCTCTGTCTTCCTGTTTTCCAGTCTCAGTTCTCAGAAAATTCATAACAATTTAAAATCTCAGAATCAGCAAAGTCCAGAGGAGATGTAAGCAGCTGTTTTTCTTCATCCTTTCTTCATCCTTTTCTTAGATTTGACATGAAGTTAACCCAGCTTATTATAATTAAGCAACACAAGATTAATAAAATCCCATATAATTTGGTAAGCCAATCTGTCTAGTTATCATTTCTGCAAAATTCTAAAGGGTTATACCTATTGAAAGTTTTGGAGCTTCAATAAATTCCACAATATCATTTGCTATTGTCAATTTTATTTTACTGATGAAAGACATTTCATTACAACTAGTGACAGTAGGATTAGACATAAACTTTAGAGAAATCTTCAGGAAAATGAGAATAATAAAGTTATAAATATATCTCACCAGGAAAAAAATATCTTTAATTGTCAATGGCATATTTTTCCTAATGAAATCAGCATTTTCATTAGATTATCTATTCAGCAAATTTGTCAAAGGTAACTGGAAAAGTAGTGGTATATATTATTCTCAGAGAAGAAAAATATCTTTCATTTTGAAATCTGTGGTAGACATATTTCTAAAATGGCCTACAATATCTTCACCTCCTAGTTTTAAACCAATATCGTAATTCCTTTCCTTTGGATGTGGCCTGGACCTAGAGACTCCTCAGCTTGGCTGACATTTTGATCGAAGCCTTTTAAGAAACCATGTAGTAGAAGATGAAGCTGAGCAGTGCCCAGATTTCCAATCCACAGAAACTGAGATTAAAAAAAAAAAAATGTGTGTTACTTTCAGCTGCTAAGTTTTGGGATAATTTGTTATATATCAATAGATAACTAATGCAACTTCCGTAACTTTCAACGGAAGCATTATTTGTTTTCTTATGGATGCTACTAGGCTATTTATTCATACTGCTAGAATAGTCCTTGTCAAATTATATTACCTCCAGAAAACACACAAGTTGAAATCCTGGAGGGCAAAGATCAACATAAAAATCCTAGAGGAGAACACGGGCAGTAACCTTTTTGACATTGGCCATAGCAACTTCTTTCTAGACATGTATCCTGAGGCAAGGAAAGCAACAACAAAAATAAACTATTGGGACTTCATCAAAATAAAAAGCTTCTGCACAACAAAGGAAACAATGAAACTAGAAGGCAAACTACAGAATATGAGAAGATAATCACAGATGAAATATCTAATAAAGGGTTAGTATGAAAATGCATAAACACCCCAAAAATGAATAATCCAATTAAAAATGGACATAAGATGTGAATAGACATTTTTCCAAGGAGACATCCAGATGGCCAAAAGACGCATGAGAAGATGCCCAACATCACTCATCATCAGGGAAATACAAATAAAAACTACAATGAGATATCAACTCTCATCTGTCAGAATGGCTAAAATCAACAACATAAAAAATGACAGGTGTTGGCAAAGACGCGGAGAAAGAGAAATCCTTTTGCACTGTTTGTGGGGTGCAGCCACTGTGGGAAACTGTATGGAGTTTCCTCAAAAACTTAAAAATAGAACTATCCTACAATCCAGCAATTGCATTACTATATATTTACCCCCCAAATAAAAAATACTAATTCAAATGGATACTTGTACCCCTATGTTTATAGCAGCATTGTCTATAATAGCCAAATTATGGAAACAGCCCAAGTGTCCATTGGCTGATGAATGGATAAAGAAGATGTGGTACACACACACACACACACACACACACACACACAATATACAACATGCAATATTACTCAGCCATGAAAAAGAATGAAATCTTGCCATTTGCAATGACATGGATGGAGCTAGAGTATTATACTAAGTGAAATAAGTCAGTCAGAAAAAAACAAGTACCATATGATTTCACTTATATGTGGAATTTAAGAAACAACACAAATGAGCAAAGGAGAAAAACAGAGAGACAGTGGCATGCCAAGAAAAAGATGAACTATAGAGAACAAATTGATGATTGGTGGGGGAGGAATGGTTTAAATAGGTGATGAGGATTAAGGAATGCGTTTGTTGTGATGAGCATTGGGTACTGTATATAAGTGCTGAATTGCTAAATTGAAACTAATATTACACTGTATATTACACTGGAATTTGAATAAAAACTTTAAAAAGAAAAATAAATAAATAAATGAACAAAAAAAAAATCCCAATAGCACATCTCTGTATCTAGCAGAAGTTTGATTCAACTTTGGGTTCCATTCCCCTGTTTGAGAGAGCAATTATATAAAAATCTATTTATGTTCTGTGTGAAATATCATAGCTATCAATTAGAGTTGAACAAAGGATAAGTGCCTACAATGCCATATTTCTTCTCCTAAGTTCATAATATGGATGATGTAATAAACATGAGTTTTGTATAGTTGTCACTCAACAGGTTCATTCCTGTTTTTGTGGTATTTAAGACATTTTTTTGCTTTGGGTTTTTTTTTCTGATCAGCTTTAACCAGATTTCAGTCTTTCTGTGCCATTACTCTTGGGAATGTTTCAAGTCACAGAAAGTACAAATAATCTTTTTAAATGTTTCAAAATAGTTTTTTCCAAGATTTTCACTTTATACATTATTTTAGCATTTCTCTTCTGGCTTCAATTAACTGATTGCGTCCTTTTAAATCATAGTTTTAAAAATGATGTTCCTGTATCTAATAATTTGTGATTAATTTTTCCCCATGACAGAAACTGAAGCCTGAAACTACTCCCTGTGGTTCCCTTTATTCGTTACTCAATGCTTCTGTCAGTGATAGATACACAGAATTGAAATTTTCCTAAGCTAACCTAACTTGACTCAGCAGGGCCTAGGGAACCTAGTCATAAGTGATAAAAAAGGATAAGGCAACAGATGCCATATGCCTGTAGGCAAACACCTGTTTGAATGTCTTCTTAACTGACTGTCTGGTCCAGTTAAAACACTGAAACTCATTTGCATGTGAAATCACAACCTAACAAGAGCAGAAAATCCTGAGAATTTCTTATTTGATTTTAAATCAATAACATGGGTGAATAATATGGGCTAGAAAAAATGTGAAATCTATTAAAGAAACTGTGAGTTACAATTTTCATTCATTCATTCATTCATTCATTCATTATGGCATTAGGGGCATACTGTGCTCAAAACTTAGAGAAACAGGATCTTGGAGACACTGTTTTATACTTGCATTCCCAATGCTATATGAATCCATCAACAAATATACATATTTATTTTGTATTCAGCACAAAATTAAGTGATCGCATTACTCCAGGTGGTTTTCCCGAATAGCAAGTACACATTTTCAGCCTCAGAATCTTGTCTCATTATTTTTCACCTTTTAATGCCTTCATCTTCAATTTATGTTTTCTGCCACAGGTGGCGGCAGAGTCTCATGGGTCCAGGATAGAAAGCATGCTGATGTGAGATCCAAATTGATCAACTCAGCTCAAACTTTTTTTAAAGACATTTTAATTTAATTTAATTTAATTTTACTTTTAAACTAGGTTTTCTAATCATTAAAGTGATACACTATATGGTATAAATATTCATATAGAATAGCAAATAGTGATAAGTAGAAGTTGCTTCACTGTGGAACTAGCAGCTTCTTAAGACAGTTCCCCAGATATAATAATGTTTACACTATTTCTTAGGTATGTCCACACAATTTCTATTCATATATCAGAATGTATCAAAAATAAAAGAAATTATATTGAGACTGTTGTGCAATTTAGTTTTTAAAATTAACAGGATATCCCTCTATATTCTTTCAAGTATGTTAAGTAGCTACCTCTTATTTCATAGTATAGCTGTTCACTAATGTTTAGGAATCTCCTATTCTTTTAATTTTCCTTCTTTTTTTCCCATTCTTCCTTCATTTTTTCTTGCCCTCCTCCCCCCATTTTTTAACTACTTAAAGAAATATACCATGAGTATCACTTCACACATGTTTTTTTATACATGATTGAATTCATAGGGAGAAAGAACTCCCCAAGGTGGAATTGCTAGCTTTTAAAGTGTGTGTTTTAAAATTTTCACAAGACTACGAGGTGGAACAAATTTAAACTACCATTAAGAGTGTTTGAGAATGCCTCATTCTCCCAGGGTATAGTCAATATTGTTTATAAATCTTAGCTAACTTGATAAACAAAAAAAGTATATGTCTCATTGCTGTTCTAATTTGCACTTTGTAGACATGAGTGAAAATGAGCATATTTTCCTGTGTTAACTGGCTATTTGTATTTATTTTTCATTGAACTTTCGTTGTGGATTTATATAACTCAGACTTTACCATGATAACAAACAATCTTTTATCTGTGTTTTCTGACAAGATACATTTATGTTTTGTTCATGTTAATTTGAATATGTGGGTCTGATCTGGCTTTTCTGGGTTCTGCTCTATGAATCTACAGTTTTGAAACAGGTTGCAGGCATAGTCACTATCTAGAATTTACAGTTCTCACTGTTGGGAAGATGAACAAAAAGGCCCCTGTCAGGACATACAATAACATCTAATAACATCCTGTTCAGATGTGAGAACATCTAAGATACGACAATTTATCCTTTAAATCCATTGACAAAGTGGGTCACATGGTCAATGCAAATTCAGTGCAATATGGAAGCATGCGAAGAATATATAGAGAAAATTTATTGCCAAATACATAATGCAGTCTACTATTATGCTTTTTGCCTATTTTTCCATTGGTTTAATTTTCTTATTTTTTTATAAAAAATCTTCATATATTGAAGAAAATATTCTTTCATCATATTTGTTATAATATTTTACCACAAGTTTTCACATTCCTGTGGATTTTTTATATTATTTTTATTCTATATGTAATTTTAAAAATATAAACTTTAATTAAAATTTACCTTTTTGGCTTCCAGACTTGTATCATATTAGAAGTAATATCCTTAATTCCTTGACTATGAAAAACAAATGATAAATGCTGAGTAAAACAAGTATTCACAAAAATAACTTAAAAAAATTAATTCCAGTATAGTTAACATACAACGTTATATTATGGACAATATAGTGTTTTGATAATCTTATACAATATTCAGGGCTCATCATGAGTGTACTCTTAATCCTATTCATTTATTTCCTCACCGACCTTCCCTCAGATAACTATAGTTAGGTGTCTGTTTTATAGTTTGTCTCCTTTTTTCTTTGTTTCTTCAAATTCTACATATGAGTGAAATCATATAGCATGTATCTTTTTTTTAGATTTATTTATTTATTTATTTATTTATTTATTTATTTATTTATTTATGAGAGACAGAGAGAGAGAGAGAGAGAGAGAGAGAGAGAGACAGGCAGAGAGAGAAGCAGGCTCCATGCAGTGAGCCCGACATGGGACTCGATCCTGGGTCTCCAGGATCAGGCTCTGGGCTGAAGGCAGCGCTAAACCGCTGAGCCACCCAGGGTGCCCAGCATTTTTCTTTCTCTAACTTATTTTGTTTAAAATAATACCCTCTAGATCCACCCATGTTACTACAAATGGCAAAATTTCATTTTTATGGCTGAAAAATATGTATAAAGCACATCATTATTCTTCTATCGATGGATACTTTGGCTGTTTCAAAAATTTGGTATTATAAATAATGCTGCAGGAAGCATAGGGGTGCATATATCTTTTCAAATTAGTGTTTTCAAATTATTTGAGTAGTATCCAGTAGTGGAATTACTGGATCATATGGTAATTCTATTTTTATTTTTTTGAGGAACCTCCATACTGCTTGCCACAGTGGCTACACTATTTGGGTTTCTACAAACAGTGCACAAGGGTTACGTATTCTCCACATCCTTGTCAATATTTGCTTCTTCTGTTTTGATCTTAGCCATTCTGATAAGTGTGAGGTAATATCTCATTATGATTATGATTTGCATTTTTGTAATGATATGGTATGTTGGCCCTCTGATTGTCTTCTTTGAAGAAATGTCTATTCATGTCCTCTGCCCATTTTCTAACTGGATTGTTTGTTTTTTTTGGATGTTGAGTTGCATATGTTCTTTATATATTCTGGATACTAACCCGCTATTGGATATATCAGATATTTGCAAATATCTTTGCCCATTCAATACATTGTCTTTTAGTTTTGCTGTTTCTTTGCTGTTCAGAAGCTTTTTATTTTGATGTAGTGCCAATAATTTATTTTTGCTTGTGTTTCCCTCGCATCAGGAGATGTATCTACAAAAATGTTGCCATGGCTGATGTCAGAAGAATTATTACCTGTACTCTATTCTAGGATTTTTATGATTTCAGGTGTCAGATTTAGGTCTTTCATCCATTTTGAGTTTATTTATGCGTACGGTGTAAGAAAGTGATCCAGTTTCATTCTTTCACATGCAGCTGTCCAGTTTTCCCAACACCAATTCTTGAAGACACTGTCTTTTTTCCATCACATATTCTTGCCTCCTTTGTCAAGGATTAATTGACCATATAATTGTAGGTTTATTTCTGGGCTCTCTATTCTGTTCCATTGATCTTCATCTATTTTTGTGCCAGTACCATACTGTTTTGATTATTATAGTTTTGTAGGATATCTTGAAATCTGAGATTGTGATACCTCATGTTTTGTACAAAAAATATATCTTGACTGCTAGCTGTACAGAATTATTTTTTAAGCATGCATTTAAAAATAGAGAATCGCATTCTCTATTTTATCTAAATTGAATGTCAGTAAAGAGAAAAAGAATTCTAATCTTTATTTTGTTAAGATGATTTGATCAGTCTCATAATAAATACTCTTCTCTCAGCCTTTAGATATGTTTCTTTGTGTCTATATATGTACTGTTTGTGTATAAGAGGGTAATAAAATTCCTAAACATGTCATAAAATCCAAGCATCTAAGTCATTCCACGTGATTCATTTTCAACAAATCTCAGCCACCTAGTTTGTGGTACTTTGCTATAACAGCCCGAGGATATTTGTAATACCAGAATTCAATAAGGAATACATAACCTTTTCAACAAACAGCACTGGACAACACCATAGTCATATGCAAAAGAACGAAGTTAGACTGCTACTTTGCGTTACATATAATAATTACCTCAAAATGCCTCAAAGGTATAAATGTAAGAGCTTAAATTATAAAAATCCTTAAAAGTTAAAGGAAAAAATCCTAGGATTTAACAAAGGATTCCAGATATGATACCAAAAGCATAAGCATGAATGTAAATTTAGTCTGATAAAAGCCATATCAAAAGACCACTTTCCATTTTGTTCTCATTTATCTAGAAACACAAAGTTGGTGATTTGTCTTTCTAGAATGAATGTCTTTGTGTGTGTGTGTGTGTGTGTGTGTGTGTGTGTGTAAAACCACTCCAGAAAGCCCCTTGTATATAGTTGAGGGATATAGGATTCAAGATTCCTTCCAAGTCTACATTTGGTCACTTTTTCAAGTCCCTTATTTTTCCATTCTGTAAACTAATATTGAAAAATCTTTTAGTTGATAACATGTTCAACTTATTATTGCACACTGAAACCAGTTTACTTATCAATTACTATCTTTGACCAACATAAGTTTTTCTCTATTTTTTTAATTGACAAATTATCATTTCTTTGGAGTTTTATTTACCCTTTCATAGTTATATTTGTATAACATTGAGGGTATATTGAAAGTATTTTAAGTTAAGACAATAAATTTAAATAAACAGTATTATTTAATGCATTATTTGATTCGAAAATTTCTGCTACATATGACTGGCCACTTTTAGTTACCTATGTCTGAGTATCTATTAAAAATTCTCAAAAGAAATTGAAATGTGCTTGTAGAATTGTTTGCTTTCTTTTCCAGTTGTTGCTGTTTTATTGGCAGAGGGCCAATTACATCTGTCAAGGATATTCTAGTGATGTTTCTCTAGATCATAAAGATTGGGAACTAAAACATCTACCTTGCTCACTCAACACTAGATACACTTGCTCTATGAAGTAAGAGCCCTCTCTTCCCCTTCTCTTGGGCCACTGAAGAATCCAAAATGTGAATCAGGATTCACATTTACTGTCAAAATACAGCAGAGTATTTTGGAGAGTGTATTAAAGACTAGAGTGTGTAGTTTAATATTGTATTCCATTAGTGTGAGCCAAGCAGTCAACTGTTTGAAGTGTATCATCAATTATTTTAGCTAAACTGATTTCTTTAACCTGACAAAACAAAATGGTTCTAAAATAGATGAAATAAAATTTTGAACAGATACATTATTTAGTCATTGAGTCATTTATCTAGGAAAACCTGTGCATAGTATTATATCTTATTTGACCTTGAAATATCTCTATATGACTGGGAGATTCAGGCTGAGTCAGTATCTTATGTTAAGCTGGATTTTTCTTTGGGTACAAAAATTGAAACTACTTGTTGGAGAATCATTCCTTTTACACCACATGGATATTTGGTATTCTTTACAAAAACATGACAAAAAGCAACCCATAGACCCCTGGGAGGTGATTGTGCAGTTAAGTATGTTTATGAGCACTAAGACATTCTAAGACAAATATCCAAGTTAGCATTATTAAGGAACTTGAAATGGGAATACATTTTTTCCTTTTGGTAAGCAATCATTCATTGCCTGTGATGCAAAAAGTTCGTAAATACTTTACTGGCTATCTCAAATGTGCTTGATTCTTTTCATTTGAATGAAATGATAGCCAGTAAAATCTACTTTGCATGTTAATTTTTAATAATTATACTTAAGCTTATATTTCTGCATTAAAATAGAAGTTCTTTTTCCCATTTGTTTACCATATTTCAAGAAATTTACCTTATAATCTCTAGAAATATGGTAACAATTTCTAAGAATTCACCTTATAATTTCTAGAAATATGGTAAACATAGTAAGTTCCAAAATATAACATTTTTGCTATGACAGAGATGGTGACAAGGACTTTAAAAGTCTTGGCTATATTTTAACTAGTTATAAAATAGCCTATTTGTAAGATAGGCTATTAATTTGAATCTACTATGACTTATAAAGTAACTGAATGTACAACCAACTTTTTAAAGCTTATAGGGAATTGAAAAGAGGTCGATGGGTAAGACAGTTAAATGCCTTTTTTTAGGTATGAGTTTTTCTGTAAAGCCTTAGAGAAACCTTTGGCCCAGAAAGTAGTTCAGTAGGGATTAAGTTCTTGCAGGGGGGAAAAAGTTTGTTCCCTGAAGTTATTATAAGGATCCCAGCTGTTGGGTTACATACTCCCTAGTTATGATTGGCACTGAAATGTCCAAGCTCAAAATCCAAACTACTAAATGGCCTGACAATCAGGCACGACTTGTCTATCCCCATTGTTCTGGATAAGCCAAGAGTTGCCTATCTTAAATTCTTTTTTTTTTTTAATTTTTTTTTTCTATCTTAAATTCTTTCATTCTTTTTGTTGTGCCCAAGATTGTGAATCCGAGAAACCATCAAGGAGCTAACACCGATGCAAGCGCACAAAGGTTTATTAGCAAGCTCCAGCTTGGGTCCAAGTGTACCCGTCACAGCCGAGCAGGGACTTGGACCCCGAGTTGGGTTACAGCTGGGTTTTTATAGGCTGGTCTAGGGGATTTCCAGAAGGGGTGGAGGAATTTCATTACGATATGGGGAAAGGGTGGGGGTTTCTTAAGCTCTGTTTTCATTCCAATATGGGACTTATGTCAAGGACATTCTGCATTTTTTCTTGGAGCTTACTTGGGCTATAGGCTGTGTTGTTGCTTATCTAGGGGCCAGGGGTGGGGGACATTTTATGAATTTCTTGGGTCCCATACTTTTGTCTGGGAAAACATCTCCCCTTCCCCTTCAATTACATACATTTTCCCCCCAGAGTCTTTTTTTCTACTTTATACTCCTTTATAAAAAGTATTTTATTTATAAAACACTTATGTAGTGTTGACTACATAGAGAATAAGGAGAAGAAATAAGACCACTGGATCATTCAAACAAAAGTATAATTTGACTTTATGTATCCAGATTTGTCAGAGGAGACATACTTAGATACATAATAATTTAATAGTGATTATTAATAATAGTATATATGATATAAAATCATAAAATAGAACAATTTTACATATTATATATAATATGCATATATTATATATACATATATAATATGCATATATTATATATACATATATAGAGAGAGACAGAGACAGAGACAGAAATGCAGAGATAGAGCAAAGATAGAGACAGAAACAGAAACAGAGACAGAATTCATAGCCTGCCAGGCAGACCTTGAAGGTTATTTATTTACACAGGATATTTTTCTTAGTAGAGCTCATTCTTCAATAGGCAAGTAGGTCTTAAACTTTTAAAAGTCTAACTTGTCGCTCAAAAAAACCAAAACATAAAACACTGTTGATTCATCTCAATAATTGCTTAAGACTTTTCTTCAGTTTTGTATTAGTCAGGTAAATTATTCTAAATACTTTGCACATTTTTTAAGGTTATTCAATGACCTACAATCAGAAGTTTGCATAAAAAATATCAACCCCACTCTTTTTTCACCATTGTCCTATAAACCCATGTACTTAGGTGTGCACCATATAGGGAGCTTATTAAAATTACTATTCTAATTCAGGAAGTCCTGGGTAGGCCCAAAGATTCTCTGGTCCTAAACAAGCTCCTGGCTGCTGCTGTGGCAGACCATACTTTGAGAAATCAGGTTGTAAATAGTGTTTCAAATAATTCTTTCCTGTCTCTGTATACAACCCTGTGCTGATCTCATTGTTTTTCTGGTTTGTTTAGTTTTTTTTTTTTTTTAAAGTCTAATGAAGTTCAAAGCACTCTCTTATCTGTTTAAGCTGGCTTTTCAGCTACAGCACTGTTCTGATTCAGCCTAGGACACGTGGAATGACACTGTTGGGGAGGACCTTGGTGTCAGCTCCTTCAGTTAGGTTCTCTAGACTTAGAGATAATAATGTGGGGTGGAAGCAGGAAAACAATGACTTCTAGATTCTAATGGGGGGGGGGAGGACATACGAAGAAAGTGCTTACCTAGTTAATATTGGTATGACATAACACTGCTCATTTGTGTGTCAGCTGTCTAAATGTTAATTTTAATATTAATTTAATTTTTTTTTGGTTACAGTGAATCCAATTCTTAAATAGCTTTTATTGCTGGAATCATGGCAAATTTATGAAACCATGGAAGAAATTCAGGGTACCTGAGATAAATAACTAATACCTACAGCACGATAATTGAACTTTATTCTTCTGCAATGGACTCTTCGATGGAAACTAATGTGGAATACAATGTTCTCAGGCTCTTTGTTCACCTCAAAATACTCTATCCCAAACTCCTACTACTTAATAACTGTTTGCCAAACTTGCTGTTTCCTTCCTGGGTCTGTACCAAATGACCAGACTGCTAGTAACTACATAAACCCATGTAGTTCATGGGCTCTAGTCCATTTTAAGAGTTTTGACTTCTCAATTTTATTTAGTATGGGTCAGCAGTGAGCCCATCAAACTGCTTTGACCCTTATCCAAAATTAGCACATTGACTCATAGGCTTTACAAATTAATGAATTCCAGAGGTTATAAAATTGTGTCTCACTTATCTTTGGAAAGCATTTTCCAAGTCCCATTTCTACAGATTTGCCACATATGTTTTAATAATGAGAACTGCCAAAATATTTCACTTATTTATGTGTGTAATATTTTTATTTCTTGCTCTCATTAAGAATTCTACTGTAATCTCCCACTTCACCCAACACCCTACTGAATTTATATTTCATTTACTTGCCATTCAACATTCAACCACTGGAAAAATGAAAATTTTGGCTTTCTCCTTTACTGAGGGATGTCTTCTTCAGTCAAGAATGATACTGTATTTTAAAAGAGATGCACAGTGAAGCATATTTCATTGGAATTTGGGAGACTGGCCTAGTTCATGCCTTTCAATTAATCTGCAGTGTCCTCATAGCAATTAGAAGAGTCCAGTCCTTTCTGATCAATACCCTAACTTTTACATAAGAGATATGGTCAAGCTGTAAATCGAGTAGCATTGTAATTCTGCAAACTGCCAAGTCAATATCTGGGTTTGGTCTTCAATGATTTCTGTTCTCTGCAATGTCCTAGCCTTTAAACTAGGTCACAAGAAATCTTTGAATGTTACCCCATTCCATAGGAGATAATTTAGGAATTTGATTTGTCCTTTACTTATCAAATGCTATCAAATGAGAAGTGTCTCTCTGACTCATGATGGAGTAATTTTAATTTCTCTATAGTAGAAGTGATCTGCCCCCCACTCCAGTTTTATCCTGACTTGTAGACAATTGTTTGCCTTCACAGCATCCATCCCCCTTGCTCTTTGTTTCCTAAATGTACCAACAGTTTAATTTCCTCACATTTTCTTGTGTTACACAGAGGCTGACTCCATTTCAGTTCTAGGAAAGGATCTGATTTTCTTTTCTTTTTTTTTTTTTAAAGATTTTATTTATTTATTCATGATAGTCACACAGAGAGAGAGAGACAGAGACATAGGCAGAGGGAGAAGCAGGCTCCATGCACCGGGAGCCCGACGTGGGATTCGATCCCGGGTCTCCAGGATCGCGCCCTGGGCCAAAGGAAGGCGCCAAACCGCTGCACCACCCAGGGATCCCGGGATCTGATTTTCTTAGGCTATCACTACATTTCATTCCTCTAGCCAAAATAATGGGCGAATATGTAATCCAGTTTTTCCATTTAGGCTGAACTTAAAGGCCACTTTTGGAATACTAGGAAAGTGATAAATTCATATGAAGGTTAGAACCACTCTGTCTTTTTGTATGATGAGACAAGACTGAATAAGGAAAAGGCAGCACACAGGACAGGATCAAGAGAAAAAAAAAAAAAGACTCAGATAAATAGCACCTGGAGTCCAATGCAATCTATAAAGACTCTTCTGTCACTTTTGGTTTTTACAGTTATTTTTTACAAGATTTGATTTATTTATTTGAGAGAGAGAGTGAGCACAAGTGAGGGCAGGGGCAGAAGGAGAGAGAGAAGCAGGGTCCCCACTGAAGCAGGGAGAAGGAAGACATTAGGCTCAATCCTAGGACTCTAGTCTAGTATCATGACCTGAGCCAGAGGCAGATGCTTAAGTGACTGAGCCAACCAGGTGCCCCT
This sequence comes from Canis aureus, assembly GCF_053574225.1. NCBI lineage: Eukaryota > Metazoa > Chordata > Mammalia > Carnivora > Canidae > Canis > Canis aureus. The sequence goes on from NC_135640.1 coordinate 7,742,345, forward strand.
TGGTTTTTAAGGTTATACCCCCACCTCAGCTGCACCCACTCTCCTGCCACCAAAAAAGACAATTTATTAAGGCAGTTTTAATTGAGATTTGTTACTTAAGAGAATAAAGACTTCTGCTGCATACTAATAAGTATGTACATAGTTCTGGATGACCACAATAAATTCAGCTGCTTATAAATCATTCTGCTTTATGTACAGCTAAAAATTTATCCTATAATATAAATGGAGATTTTATTTTGTTTCATTCCAACTTAACCTACTGAGTGATTCTTAATATACTCCACATTTCTTTTTTCTCTCTCTAACTTATCTACCAGTACCAATTTCTGTATTAGTAAAGACATTTTGCATTGCAAGTATAGGAAACCCAGTTAAAAGTGTTCTAAGCAAAAAAAAAGGGGGGGGGGTTATAACCAGTTTATGAAAGTTCATAATAATAGAACTGGGTCTAGGCATAGATATCAAGGACTCAGTTGATTTCATAAGGACGTCATGATAGAACTAACAGAATGAAATTGAAGATGAGTTTGCTGGCAGCCAATATTAATCTGGGCCTTCCTTTATTCCCATATATCCACTATAGGAGGTTTATGGGATTTGGAGACTGATCAAGGACATGATATGACCAAATAGTGGCAATAATATGCACAAGCTTTATGTAGGTGCTGTTTTGATAGATTTGCATGCAGGGAAAGACCTCACAGCATGAGCCTATCTAGAAGCTTTGGTTGAAGAGTCAGTCTTCAGAAGAGAAGGGATCCAAGGAACCTCTCTGGGAAAGAGGGGTGACTGGGAGCTTACATATCTAGGTGATGTCATTCAGTAGTAAGATGGGAAGTATCTGGATCAGAGTTCCAAAGGAAAGCAATGGCTTGGGGTCTTGATGGCTCTGGAGTTCATCTTATCTACAGCTAGCAGATATTGTACATAGTTTCATGGGATATGCAAAGCAGGCAGGCTCTAAATGACTAAAAAAATCTGCTTATTTGGACTATGTTTAAAACAACTGGGTGTGTAACAAATTGCATTTGTCACCAGCAGGCTTTGGGCTAACAAGCCTTAGCATGCTGTGAAGAAGTAAACAACCTAGAAACCAATATACAGAGGTCATCTTTGGTTCATTTATATAACAGCCAACAAATGCCGTTATGAGATTTTTTATACTTTGTCAAAATCAAGGTGGAATTCTTAGGTCCCATCAAATGTTACATTAAATGCAGTTGGAGAAATTCTTTTTGCAGCCCCTCCTATTGTATTCTAGGTAGTTGCTTCTTCTTACTGATTTCATTCTTTTTAGAAATACCTCCAATCACTTCTCTCACAAGTGCATGATTTTTCAAATTTGTTTTTGTTTGTTTTTGTTTCTTTTTTATTCGGTATTGAGAAAAGCTAAGGAAAACATAAAATGACAATCCACTAATATAATATATTGAATAGAAACTTAAGTTCCTTCAACAAATATTTATTGAATGCCTGCCATGCACAAAGCAGTAATCTAAACCCTTAATACCTCTGATCTCATAGATATTCCATTCTAGTGGATTCCAAAATCCTTAGCCTGGATTTAAATACTAGGATCAAAATATCTCTAAATCTCAGACAATTACATATACTGAATGAATGGAGGTATTTTGCTAAATATATCTTTTAGCATATTTGAACTCTATAAGGAACTTATTAATATATGTTGTGGATTCTCTCCATTTTTTATTAGAATTGTCTTTGTAGTCACAATTTAACTCTTTAAATTAATAATTCATTCCTAAGTCATATTTCCACTAAGATCTTTACTCTTAAAATTATCTTAAAAGTCTTATTTACTCCGGACGCCTGGGTGGCTCAGGGGTTAAGCGCATCTGCCTTCAGCCCAGGATGTGATCCTGGACTCCCTGGATTGAGTCTTGCATCAGGCTCCCTGCATGGAGCCTGCTTCTCCCTCTGCCTATGTCTCTGCCTCTCTCTTTCTGTGTGTCTCATGAATAAATAAAATCTTAAAAAAAACTTACTTAGTAAAATCTAGAGTACATTTAAAAGAACTCCTTTGGTCTAGAATGACATGTATTTTTCTCAAGATTCCCAAAACATCCACATCATAATTGAGCATCTTTTGTTGGTTATTGTTAAATGAAGGGCAGAATTCCATTTTATTGTTTTCTTGTGCTGTCAGCAAAGCAAGCATTTATCAGATTTTATTCTTTTTTTATAAATAAAGTGTTATGATTTTTGCATATTTTAAATCCTCACTACTATGTCTTTCCTATGCAAATATCTTTATTTTATTTTATTTTTTTAAATTTATTTATGATAGACATAGAGAGAGAGAGAGAGAGAGAGAGAGAGAGAGGCAGAGACACAGGCAGAGGAGAGGGAGAAGCAAGCTCCATGCCGGGAGCCCGACACGGGACTCAACCCCGGGACTCCAGGATTGCACCCTGAGCCAAAGGCAGGCGCGAAACCGCTGAGCCACCCAGGGATCCCCCTGCAAATATCTTTAGAATTCAAATCAAATGACTATTCTATAAGTTCTTTCTGACTGGGTCATCTGTACATTGTGGTACTTTTATTTCTATCTAATTAAAAATCTGGCTCAACTTGGCTTAATCAATTAAAAAAAATTACTATTTCACACAGTCAAAAAGTTAAGAGATAACAAGGTGGACTGCATACTGTTTGGTATGTGCTGGAAGGCTGGTTTGTATAAGCACACCCTGAATGTCCTTGTTAATCCTTAGCTTCAGAATGTAAAGATCCCATCGTCCCTCTATACTCTCATCAAACAGAATGTGTAGAAGACTATGTTGTTCAGCATTAGAGGTCAGGAGCTCCAAGAGTGGTCAACTCAGAGTGTTTCCCTTCATAACAAAGAATGTCCACATGTCAGGCCTCAATCTCCTTGGAACATCAGCTGTTCCAGGAGAAGGGATACAGATAGTTACCAGGATAAGTTGCCATGCTATAAAAACTCATTACATGTAGATTCCAGCAGAGATGCATTGTTCTGTTAGCTGCTCCTGGACTTCCTATTCCTAAGTTCCCCCAGGGAGCCTATGTCTTAATCCCTGTCTCCAGTTCTTTTCTTTAGCCTCATCAGACCATCATCCACACTTGATTTAGAATTAGCTGGGGTGCAGCAACACACATACATAGTGGGATCAGGAATCTGGGGCCATTTTTCTGTCATTATCTTCCTCTAGCTTGTCAGCTTTCTCTTCAGGGTTGTATTCCCCCACAGTCTCAGAATAGCAGTATCTAAGGCAAGTTCCCTCATTTACATCCCAGATATGTGTAAGTCTTCTTCAAATGCAGAATAAAAGCCATTAGTTCCAGTATTATCAGGTCAACTGAAATGATATACCCACTTTTTGAACAATAACAATTGGCAAAGAAATTAGTGATCTCTGACTGGATTATAGAGTCATTTTCTGGCAAAATGACTGCTATTACCATAACTGGTTTAGAAAAGTGGGAACACCATCCCTGAAACTACAGATGGGCTGAGCATTTGGGAGGAAAGAAGGGGAGAAGATCAATGATACAGATGAGCTTGATTGGAGAAATTTATTTTTATATTGCTGTGTAACAACTAGCATACATCTAATGGTTTAAAACATACCCATTATATCATAGATTCTGAAGATCATAAGAATGGGTAGTAAGGCTGGGTTCTCTGTTCAGTTCTTAAAGGGATAATATTAAGGTATTGGAACCCAGATTCATATCTGAAGCATAAAATCGTCTTGCAAGCTCACTCTGGTTGTTGGCAGAATTCACTTCCTTGTGATTATAGGACTGAAGTTTTTGTTTTCCTGTTATCAGCTGAGGACAGCTCTCAGCTCCTAGAGGCTACACACGTGCCTTGCCATGTGGCTTCCTTCACATTGAATTCTCTCAGGTTTCAATCTCTTTCTTCTGGAATATTATAGTTCCTTTTAAAGGATCACCTGATTAGGAGAGGCCCACCTAGGATAATCCCTTCTTAAGGTCAAATGTACCATATTAACATAACATAATCACACAGATTGTTCCCCATTTTATTCATAAGTCCTGCTCATACTCAAGGGAAAGAAATTATACAAGGCATGCATATCAGGGGGTAGAGATCTTGGGGGCCAGATACAACAATACTTAGTTATTTTTGTGGATGTGGATCCTGAATGAGAAGAACTAAGTAGAATGATTTCCTGATTTTTGAAATGGTGACTGGCTTTACTATTGCTTTCCAAAATGAAATTGGGTAAAAATATGGAGAAGTGGAGGTTATGGACAAATTGTGAATTTAATTTCAACTTTAATGCATGAGATGTCTTCAAGGACTTCAAATATGTCATTGCTAATCTTGGAAAAAAAATAAAGACAATCAGCTGTCTGCATCTACTTTGGGGGACTGGCTAACTTGTACACTCTTCTTATTTCACATGTACACTCTTTTTATCATAAATTCTGAAGATCGTATTAATGGGTAGGTAAGGCTGGGTTCTCTGTTCAGTTCTTAGAGGGCTAATATCAAGGTATTGACACCCAAATCCATATCTGAAGCATAAAATTGTCTTGCAAGCTCATTCAGGTTGTTGGCAGAATTCACTTCCAATGATGTGGGAAAGCTCTAAAAAACGCTTTGAAATTTAATGTATTGGATGAGAATGGACAGGTTTTTGAGGAGATTTACTTTATATGGAAATCCCAGTGAACACTGTATTCCCTATATCTTCTAGACATACCCTTTACTATTTGCCTTGATATACAATGATTTAAGTTGGATTCTTAAGACAATGGACCAGAAGCTTCTACTAATAGAAGCTGTATTTCCTTCCATTTTTACTCCATTTACAAAAAAGATTACTCTCCCAGTTTCTAATCTACCTATCTGGATTACATTTCTTGGATTGACTTTCACTTTTTAGTATTTTTAAATCTTCAATCTCCATCTCAACTTTCCCTATTGAGTCACTTTTGAATTTTGGTCCTTGTTTTGAGTAACAAGTGTCTCATGTGATTTCAAATACCTAATCTTCAAATGAAAGCAGAAATAAAATTCCCTTGTGACCTTAAGATAAATCAAACATATTCTGTTATAATATCCTTTCATATGCAGCTCTTTGGCATGATGGACTTCTTTAGAAATATCTTTTGCCTGCATCATTCATTCCTACCTGAACAGAAGCCACTAACAGCTGGATAATTTTATTTGTCCAGACTGTTTTAGTATTGATTAGATGCTATTAGTAGTGAAAACACAAAGAGAAATTTTAATTTGATTTTACTCCCTTGACTCTTAAGAATTATGAAATTTGGTGATTATGATTGTCAGTGATTTTGAGAGTGGAGTCTGAGTAATATACTGCTGGCAGAAGCCAGAAAGCCAAAGGCTAAAGATAGATATTATTTCTAGAGTGATCTTTGACAAAACAACTGGTTAATCTCTGATGATTTTGACCATCCATATTTATTGGAATAAAAATAAAGTCTCTATTATATGTCAAAAGCCACAAATAAATATAGGGTTAGTTGCTATAATCCATTTATTTGAAGGCCTTTGACATTCTAGTGGCATTACTCATTTATCCAACTCAAAATCATGCAGTGAAGCACACTTTCAATGGAACTTCTTTTTTTAAGTACACTTTCTTACTTTCTTCTTCTTAGGCTACAGTTTTACAAAATACTGATTAGAAGCTGTACTTATATTATTTGATTTACATTTATTTTCTTAAATGATTAAAATGCTTGGTAGATAATGTATTAGTTTGAGAGCCCATCTCATACAATTTTGTAAATTCAGAAGTCAAAAAAAGATAGCTGGCTTGATTCAAGCTGTTTTAGTAATTAAGCCTAATTTGGCTTAATGTTAGCATAGTCAACAATCTCCTTGTAAAGAACTTTTCCACTTGGTTTTCTTTGAAATTTATCCTAATCTATCCAGGCAGTCCACACAGGAAACTTGATCAGGAAGTAAGAGATACTGGACAAACTGATCTGACTTTTTATAATATAGATGAATTTTCCATTTATAAACATATTTTGGGATGTTATCCATCAACCAGTTCCCTGGTTCTACCATTTAAGTTTTTGAATCATTTTAAGACTGTAGGGAGCCATAATAGAAACATAATGCTGAAGCATTTTCCTTAAACTTCAGAAGATGGAACAAACTTTATTTTAGATTTTTAAATCTTAGCTTATTTAAATAGCCAAGTCAGTTTATAATCTGTTACTACAGTGCTAATATTAAGGTTACTGATAGTAAATTTCTTAAAGTAGGTCAGGGAAGAGATTTACAATCACTTAATAGATACCATCAACACTGTGGCCTAATCTAATGTCTTAGATTGGGCTCCCTGAAAGCAGGGCTTGAAAAGGAAATTTCTGATTGTGTGGTTTTGAAAGGAGAATGTGGGAAACAAGATAGTATAGGGGAAAAATCTGAGTGTGATTTCAGAAACTAGCCATGGGATGACCTCTTAGGAGAGTAGTAAACATCAATTCCATCATAGATTTAAAGCAAGAAGTACTTTTTTGTACTCCATGTCAATCAACAATAGGCTGAGGTATGGAGAAGAGGAAGCACACAGCCACCCAGGAAAGTGAGGTCTATTTCTATACCATGGGCTACTTCCCTCTCCATACAAAGGGATAACAAGAGATCATGTCAGACAATGTTCATTGGGAGGATTTCCTCCCACCAAGTTTCTAGACTATCAATAAGTGTGTCTATAAGCCAATCACACAGCTCATTTGCCCAGATTTTCCACTTTGGAATTAGGGCTGATTGCTACTGGACCTTGGTGTGTATAATAGTATTCAGTTCACTCAGAACAGTTCTGGCTTCATAGTCACTTGGTAGCTCATTGTAAAATGTTCCATATCAGAGTTTAGTAGCATATTAGAAATTTTTTATAGTCTATAATTTTCTGATAAAGACAGCATTACTATGTTCTAGAGCTTGAGTTCTGCACTGTGACTTTCCTATTGGGGCTTGGCAGAAGCATCTTGTCCTTTTCTAACAGATATCTCTAATACCATAGAATCTATCAAGTCACATGGCCCAATCAGTCTTGTTTGTATAACAGTCTTACCTTACCTTACCTCTATTTATTGTTTGAGGTGTCACTCAAAAGTTTCAGCATACATATTATCTAACAATATACTTGAGTGGTGGTTTCAAGCACAAAATACATTGCCTCCCAAACTTAGAGGGCTATCTTAATGGTAGAAATTGCATGGTGCAATACAATACTTTTTACCCTTCTAGCATGGTCCAGACCACTAGACCCAAAAGTCTGCTAACGTTGAGGGTCCTAAAATTGTGTAGTTTTATTCTCATTCAATGGATTTAGTATCTTATGAAGGAATAATATATAATATATAATATATAATATATGTATTATCATACTGTTATAGAGGTCAGAAGTCCATAATAAGTTTCACTAGGCTAAAATCAAAGTGTAAGCAGGACTGGTTCCTTTTGGAGGCCATAAAGCAGAATTTGCTCCTATGCCTTTTTAAGTCCCTACTAGCCACTTTGGTTTGTGCTCCCTTTCCCCATCTTCAAAGTAAATCACTCCAGTCACTTAACTTGCCTCTAAAATCACAATGTTCTGAGTCTTTTCCCTTGTTCCCAATGGGTCAGGCCCTATGACTGCCATTCAGCTCAGATGTGCTTTATATAATTATGACAAATTATATCTCACATTAAATATGAAAGGTGTATCTTTTATACAGGCCTATCTCAAGACTCAGAGTCTCACTTCTTTCCTATTAATGTCCTGATTTTGCATAGGAGGTTTGCTCAAGGTGGAAATTCATTGTCCTCTGAAGTTTTGGCACACAAAGAATTAAGTTATGTGCCTGATCTTTAGCCATGTCTGAACTTTACAGGCAGGAGATAAGTCTAAGTGCTGCCAAGGAAGAGCTCTAAGTCACACATGTTGTTTTAAGTTGTTAATTAACAGATTTGAACTACATTACTTCTTTTAGAAGCATCAGTGGTGCTCAGCAGCAGCCATTCAATCACAAATCCTTATAGTTGCTATTTTTCTGAAGCTTCTCAAACACCCCAGGTAGAGCACTTTTTTCTTTCCACTTGTATCTCACCCCAATTTATCACAGTTGAAAATTTTAGCAACTTCACATGCTACAACATGCCAAAGACCACCAATGTCAACCTACTATAAGTAATAGTCTTCTTTCCTATCCAGGTGGTAGACCCTCCTTCTTCAAGTCTGCTTCTTAGGTAAAGTTTCCTTAAAGCAGAGTCCAGAATGGGAGATCATCTGGAAACTAATAATTGAGGGAATGCTGTCAGACAAAAAGTAATGAGGGAAGTATGTTAGAGTAGAAAAACTAACCCAAATCCCTGTCTTTTTAGTAATTATATGTAAATTACAATTATATGTAAAAGAATGAAACTGGACCACTTTCTTACAGCATTGACAAAAATAAATACAAAATGGATTAAAGACCTAAGTGTGAGACTTGAAACCATAAAACTCCTAAAAGAAAACATAGGGAGTAATGTCTTTGACACTGGCCTTAGCAACATTTTTCTAGATATGTCTCCTTAGGCAAGAGAAGCACAAGCAAACATAAACTATTGGGACTATATCAAAATAAAAAGCTTTTGCATAGTGAAGGAAACCATCAACAAAATGAAAAGGCAAACTACTGAATGGGAGAAGTTATTTGCAAATGATAGATCCAATAAGAGGCTAACATCCAAAAAATATTTATTTATTTATTTATTTATTTATTTATTTATTTATTTATTTATTTTTAAATAAAATCTTTTTAAAATTTTTATTTATTTATTTATTTTTTTAAATTTTTAAATTTATTTATGATAGTCACAGAGAGAGAGAGAGAGAGAAAGGCAGAGACACAGGCAGAGGGAGAAGCAGGCTCCATGCACCGGGAGCCCGACGTGGGACTCGATCCCGGGTCTCCAGGATCGCGCCCTGGGCCAAAGGCAGGCGCCAAACTGCTGTGCCACCCAGGGATCCCCAAAATATATTTAAAAAATACTTATACAACTCAACAACAAAATAAAACAAAATCTCCCCCCAAAAAATCAAAACCAAAAACAAAATCCTGAAATAATCATATTGAAACATGACCAGAGGACAGAAATAGACCTTTTTTTCCCAAGAAGACTTACATATGGCCAACAAACACATGAAAAGATGCTGAACATCACTAATCATTAGGGAAATGCAAATTAAATCCATAATGAGATATCACCTAGTACATATGCCAGAACAACTAGAATCAAAATGATAAGAAATAAGTGTTGGCAAGAATGTGGAGAAAAAAGAACCTTCATGTATTGTTGGTGGGAACGTGAATTAGTGCAACCACTGTGGAAAACAGTATGGAGTTTCTTATAAAAATTAAAAACAGAAATACCATGTGATCCAGTAATTCCACTACTGTGTATTTACCCAAAGATAATAAAAATATGATTTAAAAAGATATGTGTACTCCTATGTTTATTGGAACATTCTTTACCATAGCCAAGATATGGAACCAACCCAAGTGTCCATTGATAGGTGAAAGGATAAAGAAGATGTGGAACTTATATATATTGCATTGACATGGATACACCTAACAGGCATTATGCTAAGTGAAATAAATCAAAGGAAAGACAATGCCATATTATTTCACCTATATGGAATCTCAAAAAACAAAACAAGTAAAAACAAAAATATATAAAAAGCAGAAGCAGACCCATAATACAGAGAACAAATTGATAGTTAACAGGAGGGAGTGGGGTGGGGGTTGGACACAATATGTGAAGGGGAGTGGGGGGGTACAGGCTTCTAATTATGAAATGAATATGGCACTGGGATAAAAGGCAAAATATAGGGAATATTGTTAATGGTGTTGTAATAGCATTGTATGGTGGCAGATAATAGCTATACTTGTGGTGAGCATAGCATAATGTTGAGTCACTATATTGTACACCTAAAACTACTACAACAGAGTGTGTCAACTATACATCAATAAAAATAAATTAAAAAAATAAGCAAGTAAACAACAACAGACTGGTGACAGATAAAAATGTGCACTTAAAAAAAGGAATCATGTCTTTTAAAGCAATAATGAGAAAAAGTACAGTTAAAAAATAACCCCAATTTTTGTTTCGGCTGAGGAACCAGCTATACTCTGATAACAGAAGGAAGTGTTCTGGAGAACTAACTACATCAGAGAGCTAGTCTACCTTGAAATAAGGAAACCAGTTTTGTATCTTCTTATTACTCAGCCACTGTCCAAGTTGATTGGGGAAGGGAAAAGGAAGGGAGAGATATAGCCTCCAGGGGAAATGGCTCCATTGGCTGAGGCTGCAGCCGTGAGCCATTACTGGTCAAGCCTCACAGCTGCGGGAAAATGGATTGGGGCTGGGAGGGTAACAGCATCAATCTCTACATAACATTTCATACTCATAAATTAATCTTTACTTTGATTTTCTTAGATATGTAGAGCTACCTAGCAACTGGGGTACTTCATGTGGACAAAAGACATCTTACGTAATCTTGTTTGATTTACATTGTTCAGATAGCAAATCCATACAATATAAATTACTCAGATGATTGTCAATCCCCACTTTCACTTTGGGCTGTGATATCCTATACTTTAGCTTTGCTCATATTACACTGTGTGAAATAAAGATGTGGCTATCACCCTGTTATTAAGATCATCCAAGGTACATAACTTGGGCCCCAAATTTACTTTTCTTTTCTTGCTTGAGTGAATCAATTCATCTGTTTAAATTGATAAAAGTCAGCTTTTGGTTCTAGTATACTGGTCTGTACCTGACTGGCATTGGTTTTCTGCATGACATCAAACAGTTTAGAAGAAAAGCTAAAAATCAGGTGATTCAAATGAAAAAAAAAAAAAAAAGTATGTCATCCCACTGTTCATACAAGACCAATCAAATGATTTCAGCCACTTTTTCTAATTGGTGATTAGTAATGAAATCATGTTTTCATTTAATTTGTATGGTTTCTGTTCCCTTAAAGGTAGCTGATTTGATTTGACAGTATTTTTCTCACCCAGGGAAATGTGATTGCCTTTTTGCTTTTTTGGAGAATAGTAGTATATCAGAGTTAGATTCTGAAATCATATTAAGGCTGAGTTTTCTTTAATTCTTTAATTTGAAATTATACACTCTGCTTATTCTTTTTTACTTTAAAATATGGAGACTTGAGTCACTGGTCTAAAAGATCACTTTCAAAAAAATATATGGTATATCATTATCTTGGACTATAAAGAAAATAATGTAATTCATAGAGCCAAGGCATTCCTACAGGGCATTGAGTCACAATGTCTCTGTGTTCCTATTTAACAGATTAATGTATTAGAATTTATGTTTGGTATTTGGGAAAAGTGATTATATATCCCTTACATTTTTATTTAGGAGACCAGAATTTTATTACTAAGGAGAACAACCCTTTAGCATTTTTGAAGGCTTTTTACTTTCTAGGTGATAATAGGTTAATTGGTTCATTAATAATTTAAAGCATTCACTTTGTGAGGCTTTTAGTGAAAAGAATTATTCAAAGTCTAACCTTTTTACTTCTGAATTTTAGGCTTAATATCATCTGATGAAATACTTTGTAATTTCCCACAGACCTAAGAAAATGTTTTGTTTTGCTTTTTTTCCCCTAAATTGAAATTTTTCTAGAATTTACAGAAAACAAATAAAAATATTTCTCTAAGGAAATATCTATATGGTATTTAAGACTACTTTATTATTTTTATTTTTTAGACTATTTTAAAAATAAAGGTTTTGCCCTGGAGCAAAAACACTTTTTATAAATTGCCTAACTGCGCTTCAAACACTGAGTCTTCATCTACTTTGCACAACACACATTATCATATATCTTTTAGAGAAGAAATATTTTTATGGGAAACTTACTATACAAGTGTTACAGGACGAATAGTGGTCCCTACCCGCCAAAAGTACACACTGAAGGCAAAAGCTATTTGGACACAAGATTTTTGGAGTAATTAAGGTTAAATAGTTCATAAGGGTGGAGGAGTTCTGATCAAATAGGACCAGTATCCTTTTAAGAGGAAGAGACATCAGAGATCTAGTCTTTCTGTGAGCACAAAGGAAAGGTCTTGTTAGGGCACAGTGAGAAGATAGTTATCTGGAAGCCAGGAAGAGAATTCTCAACAGGAATTGAATGTTCCCACCTTGATCTTGGACTTCTAGCCTCCAGAACCGTGAGACAATAAATTTCAGTTTTTTAAGCCACTTAGTCTATGGTATTACTTTGCAGCCCAAGTAGACTAATGCAGCAAGTAATTGATGACAGTACCTAACTTCTCAATGACTCATTCACACTTACTACATATTAGATACTCTTCTTCTTGGGGCACCTAGGTGGCTCAGTGGTTGAGCATCTGCCTTTGGCTCAGGTCGTGATCCCTGGGGTCCTGGGATGGAGTCCCACATCAGGCTCCCCAGAGGGAGCCTATTTCTCCCTCTGTCTATGTCTTTGTCTCTCTCTGTGTCTCTCATGAATAAATAAATAAATAAAATATTTAAAAAAAATTTTCTTCTTCAGCCTTGATATACATTGGTAGAAAATAACTGATTAAAAATAAAAATAATGAGTTCTATTTGCTGACATCATATGGACACCAATAGTGACAGATAATTTATTGATTTTGGCATGGAAAAGGTACTTCTGTAATTACTGATAAAATACTTTGTAGGTCAGACTAACTTCCCATGCATTGATTTCTCTTTTTCTTTAGCTCTCTCTAAAGATACCTTATATTTAAAATATGCAAATTATTTTTACTACTTTCTATATATGATGGATAGTCCATTCATCATAGGAGTATTTACATCACTGAACTTGGCTAATATTACAAAATAGATCTTTTCCTCCACTATGCTAAGGGCCATTTATTAGATTTTTGCTAGCATATCACTACTTAATATGTCTTCAAAATTGAGCCAGAAGCAATGAGGAAGTACAAACAAGTATATGATATAGCTTTTAGTTTTGAGACTTCAATCTAGAAAAGAAAATAAAACTCATATGCTTGATAAGCATATTACAAAATGAACTCCTATTTCTGACTTTATTTTTTCCCCAGTTTTACTTGGAAATGCCAAAATTTTACAAATCAACTGTATAATCTTCCATTTCAACCAAAAATATGTGCCAGTGTATCCATGTCTTTGTCAACACTTGTTATTATGTGTCTTTTTCTTTTTCTTTTTTTTTTTTTTATTACAGTCATCTTAGGAGTGTGAAGTGGTATTTCATTGTTGTTTTGATAATGACAACTTATGATGTTGAGCATCTTTTTATGTGCTAAATGTTTATTCAAATGCATTGCCCATTTCTAATTGGGTTGTCTATTCATTAAGTTGTAAGAATTCTCTATATATTCTGTATACCAGTCCATTATTGAATATGATTTGAAAATATTCTTCCATTTTGTGAGGTTTCTTTCCAGTTTTTTGATAGCATCTTTTGAAGCATACAATTTTGATGAAGTGTGCATTATTATTATTATTTATTTTGCTTTTGTTCATGGCATCATATTTAAGAGACCATTGCCTAATCCATAGTCTATGAAGGATTATGTCTACATTTGCTTCTAGGGGTTTTACAGTTTAAACCCTTATATTTAGGAACAAAATCAATTTTGCGTTAATTTTGATAAGGGGTTTATGTAAGGGTTCACATCCATTTTTTTGAATGTGGATTTCTAGTTGTCCCAAAACCATTTGTTGAAAAGACTGTTGTTCCCTGCTGAATTATCTGGGCACCCTTATTGAAAAATAGTTGGCCATACAGGTAAGAGTTTATTTTTGAACTCACAATTATATTCATTGATCTATATGTCTATTATCATGCCAGTACCACATTGTCTAGATACTATCACTTTGTGTTAAGTTCTGAAATTCTCTTTGTTCCTTTTAAAGATTCCTTTGGTTTTTGGGGCCCCTTGCATTTCCTTCTGAATTTTAGGATCAGCTTGTCAAATTCTGTCAAAAAAAAAATGCAGTATGAGATTTCATATGAAATGTTGAATCTGTTGATCAACATTAGATTTTTAAATCCAGAAACATAGAGACTTCCATTTATTTAGTTTTCTTCAAGTTTTTAATACTGTTTTATAGTTTTCAGTGTAGAAGTCTTGCATTTTTTGTTAAATTTAATCTTAAGTACTTTATCATTTTGATGCTATTATAAATGGAATAATTTTCTTAATTTCACTTTCAGATTGTTCATTGTGTTTGCTGACATATAATCGCATTTTTGCAATGATTTTGAATCTTATGACATTGATGAACTTGGTTGTTGGTTTAATTTTATAGTCTCCAAGGAATTTCTTTATATAAGATTATCATTTACAGTAGGTAAAATTTTACTTCTTCTTTTCCATCTGAATGCCTTTCATTTTCTTGCTTAATTGTCTTGGCTAGAACCTCTAGTTTAATGTTGAATACATGTACTGAGACTAGACATGGTTCCTGATCTTAGGAAAATGTTCAGTCTTTCATTAAGTATAATGTCATTGCTAGATTTTTTTGTATCTTTCATAGGATTGGATAAGTTCCATGTACCTTTAGTTTGTTGAGTATTTTTATTATGAAAGGATTTTTGGATCTTGTGCTAATTTTTTCTGTGACTACTAAAATGATGTTTTTTTTTTTTAAGATTTATCATTTATTTATTTATTCATTCATTCATTTATTTATTTATTATTTATGATAGACACACAGAGGGGGGAGGGGCAGAGACACAGGAGGAGGGAGAAACAGGCTCCATGCCGGAGCCGACACGGGACTTGATCCTGGCAGGATTGTGCCCTGAGCCCAGGGCAGGCGCCAAACCACTGAGCCACCAGGGACCCCTTAAAATGATGTTTTATCGTCATTGATTCTATTTACCTGTTGTGCTACAATGACTTATTTTTGTGTTGAAATAACCTTGCACTCTTAGAATAAATCCTACTAGGCTATGGTTATACTACTTTGTGTATATGGCTGGATTCAGTTTGCTATTATTTTGCTTAGGATTTTTGTGTCTAATTTCATTAAGAAAATTGTTCTGCACATTTTTCCTTTATAATGGCTTTATATGGATTTAATATAAGGGCTAGTCTCATACAATGTATTGAGAAGAATTCCTTCTTCTTCTACTTTCTGGAAATGTTTGTAAAAATTTATATTATTTCTATTCTAAATATTTGGAAGAATTAGCCCAAATAGTCATTTGAGCCTGTTTTTTTTTTTTTTTTTTTTTTTTACAGAATGTTCATTTATTTTTTTTTTTTTAATTTTTATTTATTTATGATAGAGAGAGAGAGAGGCAGAGACACAGGCAGAGGGAGAAGCAGGCTCCATGCACCGGAGCCCGATGCGGGATTCGATCCCGGGTCTCCAGGATCGCACCCTGGGCCAAAGGCAGGCGCCAAACCGCTGCGCCACCCAGGGATCCCTGTTCATTTATTTTTAAATTACTAGTTCAATATTTTTACTTCTTGTAAGTCTGTTAATATTCCTTATTTCTTCTTGAGTCACATCCTGTAATTTGTGTCTTGGTAGGAATTTGTCCATTTCATATAGGTTATCTATGTTCTTGCCATACCCTTGTTCATAGTATATGATAAGCTATTTTTTAAATTTAAGGTCAGTAGTACTGTATTGTCTTTCATTCTTGATATTAGAAATTTAAAAACCTTTTTCTTGCTAAAATCAATTTTTTTCAAAGAATCAACTTCTGTGTTTAACTTTATTATTTTTCTGGGTTTTTACAATTTATTTTCTCTCTAGTCATTATTATTTCCTCTATTCTGCAGATTTGCATTGAGTTTACTTTTTGTTTTATAGCTTTTTAAAATGAAAGGTTGGATCATTGATTTGAGGTTTTTTTTCTTTCTAAAACAGGTTTTTTTTCAGTTATAAATTTCCCTCTAAGCACCAGTCCAGCTGTACTCCTTAAGTTTTGTATGCTGTTTCTTTTTTTTATTACCTCAAAGAGTAATAAAGTTCCCATTGAAATTTGTTCTTTGACTAACTGGTTATTTAGGAAAGTTTTAAATTCCATATTTTTAATAATTTACAAATTTCTTTATTATTTTATAATTCCATTCCATTGGAATCATAGAACATATTTGTATGATCACAATCCTTTTTAATTTAGTAAAGCTTGTTTTACGGCTTAATATACTGTCAATCCTGGAGAATATCCATGCACACTTGAGAAGAATGTATGTTCTGCTGTTTTTGGTTGGAGTGTCCTACTGATGTCTGTTAGGTCTAGTTATTATAGTGTTTTTCAAGTCTTCTACTTCTATGTTGATCTTTTTTCTAGTTCCTTTATCCATGATTGAGAGTGAAGTATTGAAGTTTTATATTGTTATGTTGTGAATTGGTTATTCTTCCCATAAATTCTGTCAGTCTTTTTACTTCAGTAATTTTGTGGCTCTTTTTACATGTTTACACGATTGTATCTTGTTTAATTGTGCTTAATTTTATTATACTTAGCAGACATTGCATTTTTTTTACAAACTGCAGGTTTTTGGCAACTTCTGTTGAGTAAGTCTGTCAGCGCATTTTTCCAACAGCATTTGCTTACTTCATGTCTCTGTATCACATTTTGGTAATTCTTGCAACATTTAAAGCATTTTCATTATTATTATATTTGTTATGATGATTAGTAATCTTTGATGCTACTATTATTGATTTGGGTTCCATGAACTACACCCATATAGGATGGTGAACTTAATCAATACTTGCATGTTTTCTGGTTGCTACAGTGACTGGCTGCTCCCATCTCTCTTCCTCTCCTTAGGCCTCCCTATTTGCTAAGACACAACAATATTGAAATTTTGCCAGTCAATAACCTTATAATGGCCTCTAAGCATTCAAGTGAAAGGAAGAGTCGCACATATCTCACTACATCAGAAGCTAGAAATGACTAAGCTTAGTGAAGAAGGAATGTCAAAAAGTGAGATAGAGTGAAAGGCAGACTTCTCGTGCCGGTTACTCAATCTGTGAATGCAAAGGAAAACTTCTTGAAGGAAATTAAAAGTGCTACTCCAGTGAACACATGAATAATAAGAAAGTGAAATAGTCTTATTGTTAATATAGAGAGTTTTAGTGATCTGCATAGAAAATCGAACCAGCCACAACATTCCTTGAAGTCAAAGCCTAATCCAGAGCAAGGTCTTAACTCTCTCATCCCTATGAAGGGTAAGAGAGTTGAGTAAGCTGCAGAAGAAAAGTTGGAAGCGACCAGTGGCTGGTCATGTGGTTTAAGGAAGGAAGCTGTCTCTGTAACATAAAATTTCAAGGTGAAGAAACATGTGTTGATGTAGAAACTACAGAAGTTATCCAGAAGATCTACCTAATATAAATCATGAAGGCAGCTACACTAAACAATAGATTTTCAACATAGATAAAACAATATTCTGTTGGAAGAAGATTCCAACTAGGATTATCTTGACTAGAGAGTAAAGTTAATGCCTGGCTTCAAAGCTTCAAAGAACAGGCTGATTCTCTTGTAGGGGTTAATGCAGCTTGTGACTTTAAGTTGAACCCTATGCTCTATAAACAAACCCTGGATGATAGCACGTCTGTTTACAACATGGTTACTCAACATATTAACTCCACTGTCAACACCTACTGGAAAAAAAGAAAGATTCCTTTCAAAATATGATTGTTCACCAACAATGCACCCAGTCACCTAACAGCTCTGATGGAAATGTATAATGAGAGTAATATTTTCATGGGTACTAACACAACATCCATTCTGCAGCTCAGGGATCAAGGAGTAACTCCAATCTCAAGTCTTATTATTTCAAAAATGTATTTTATAAGGCTTTAGCTGCCATAGATAGTGATTCCTTTGATGAATCTGGGCAAAGTAAATTGAAAGTCTTCCAAAAATAATTCACCATTCTAGATGCCATCAAGAACATTCACAATTCATGGGAAGAGATAAAAACATCAACATTAATAGGAGTTTTAAAGAAGTGAATTCATGGATGAATTTAGTGATCTCAAGACTTCAACGGAAGAAGTA
Source organism: Canis aureus (assembly GCF_053574225.1). NCBI lineage: Eukaryota > Metazoa > Chordata > Mammalia > Carnivora > Canidae > Canis > Canis aureus. The sequence goes on from NC_135640.1 coordinate 7,760,401, forward strand.
ACTACAGAAGTGGTAGAAATAAAAAAAGTAAAAATAAAATTAATAAAAAAAAAAAGTAGTGGAAATAGAAGAACTAGAAGTGAAGCATAAAGATGCGACTGCATTGCTACAATCTGATGATAAAACTAGCCTGGATAAGGAGTTGCTTCTCATGGATGAGAAAAGAAAGTGATTTATTAGGAAGGAATCTACCTCTGGTGAAGGTGCTATGAAGATTGCTGAAATAACAATAGAGGACTTAGAATATTACATAAACTTAGTTGATAAAGCAGTAGCTGGGTTTGAGAGGATTGACTCCAATTTTTGAAAGAGGTTCTACTGCGAGAAAAATGCTATCAAACAAAATCATATGCTACAGAGAAATGGTTCATGAAAGGAAGAGTCAATTGATGCGACAAACTTCATTGTTGTTTCATTTTTTAAAAATTGCTATAGCTACTCTAACCTCGGCAACCACAACCCTGATCGGTAAGTGGCCATCAAGATTGAGGGACGACGCTCCACAAATTAAAAAGATTATGACTTGCTAAAAGCTCAAATGATTCTTAGCATTTTAAACAATATTTTTAAATTAAGTTATGTACACTGTTTTTATATATAAAGTTATTGCACACTTACAAGACTATAGTCTAATGTACACATAACTTGTATATACGTTAGAAAACAAAAAGATAACTTCATTTGACTTGCTTTATTGCTATATTTACTTTAATGCAATGGTCCTGAACTGAACCTGCAATATATCTGAAGTATGCCTGTATACATTTATAATTTTTGTGTTTTCTGGGTGATTTAACCCTTTTATAATTATAAAATGTTATACTAACAACATTTTTGTCTTGAAATCTGTTTTGCCTAAGATTAGCATAGCAACTCTCTTTTGCTACCTTGTGCATTGTTTATCTTTTTCCATTCTTTCAACCTTATTGTATCTTTTAATTTTGACTTATTTGCACCATATAATATAAAATGTGCTTCTTGTGGGCAACATATAGTTGGATTATACTTTTTTTAACCCATTATGCTGAATTCTGTCTTTTTTATTGGTATGTTATACCCATTTACCTTTAATGTAGTTGACATTAAGATAGGATTTACATATGCCAAAAAAAAAAAAAAAAGGATTTACATATGCCATTTTGCTATATGTTTTAACATAGGTCGGTGTCTTTTTAACTCAATTTATCCAATACTATATTATTTTGTACAAAATAATTATAGCAAATTTTGTACAAAAATTATAAATAATTATAGCAATTTTTGTACAAAAATTATAACAAAATATTTTCTTGTGTACCACTTTAATTCACTTGTCATTTCTTTTACTACAGGTTTTTCTTAGTTCTTGCCCTGATATTTTGCAAGAGGTTTATTTAATAACTAAACCAATCTAGTTTGAATTAAAACCAACTTAATTTCAATAGTATCTAAAAACATTGCTCCTGGGACACCTGGGTGACTCAGCAGTTGGGCATCTGCCTTTGATCCAGGGCATGATCCCAGGATATGGGATTGAGTCCCACATTGGGCTCCCTGCGGGGAGCCTGCTTCTCCCTGGGCCTGTGTCTCTGCCTCTCTGTCTCTGTGTCTCTCATGAATAAATAAATAAAATCTTTAAAACAAAAATAAATAAATAAAAAAAAATGTTGCTCCTACATAGCCCCATCCCTTCTCCTTTGTGCTACTATCACAAAAATCACATATTTATACATTATATCTATATCAGCATAGGTTTATATGTATTACTTTGTAGATGTCTTTTAAATCAGAGGAAAACTTATAAACAATACATGCATTTATACTATCTCTTATGTTTTTTTTTAATATTTTTTTTCTTTATTTATTTATGATAGTCACAGAGAGAGAGAGAGAGGCAGAGACACAGGCAGAGGGAGAAGCAGGCTCCATGCACCAGGAGCCCGACGTGGGACTCGATCCCGGGTCTCCAGGATCGCACCCTGGGCCAAAGGCAGGCGCTAAACCGCTGCGCCACCCAGGGATCCCTATCTCTTATGTTTTATTATGTAGTGACCTTTATTAGTGTACTTTATTTCTTCATGTGGTTTTGAGATAATGTCTAATGTCCTTTCATTTAGTCCTGAAAGACTCTCTTTAGTATTTATTATAGGATATATCTGCCAGAGACACATTTTGTTTGTCTGAGACTTCTTAATTTCTCCATTTTTGAAGAAGAGTTTTGCTGAATGTAGAATTCATGGTTGGGAGTCGCCCTTGCCCCACCCCCAGTGCTCTGAATATGCCATATGCCATCTTATTGGTTTCTGACCTGTTTGCATTCTCATGAGAAATTAGCTGTTCATCTTATTGAGGATCCCTTATATGTGATGATTCCTTTGTATTTCACAATTTTTAAGAGTCTCTGTATTTAAACAGCTATATGGTGATGTCTATGTATGGATCTCTTTCAATTTATCTTACTTGGAATTTATTGAGCTTTTTAGATGTTTCTCAACAATAGTTGAGACAAATTTGGCCATTATTTCCAAGAAGATATTATTTCTGTCTCTTTTATCCCTCTCCTTTCCTTCTGGTACTTTCATTATACATCTGTTTGTGTGCTTGATGTGACCTACAAGTTTCTTAGGCTCTTTTAATTTCTCTTTTGTTCTTTTTATCTTGTGTTTCTTAGGACATTCTCAATTGACTTACCTTCAGTTTCACTGATTATTTGGCTAACTCAAATATACTATTAAACAACTCTAGTAATTTTTAAATTTTGGCTATTGTGTGTTTCAACTTCCAAATTTCTATGTGGCTTTTTTTCATAATTTCCATATCTTTACTGATATTCTCTAGTTGGTGATATCTCCTGAAACTTCCCTCGGGTTTTGTAGAAATGGTTTCCTATCATTACTCGAGCATATTTATAATAGCTGATTTAAGTATGACTTTTCACATTTAAGTATGGAACAGTTTTTATTTCTAGTTTTTTCTCTATAGGCCATATTTTCTTTTTTTGTATATCTCATTTTATTAAATAGTAGATATTTAAACAATATTAATGTTTCAACTCTGTAAATTAGATTTCCCATCTCCAGTGTTTGTTGCTGTTGCTATGGTTGTTTTTGTTTTTTGTTTGTTTAGTGACTTTCCAGAAGTAATTTGAAAATTCTGTTCTTTGTTGTGTGTGGCCACTGAAGTATCTTCTTTATTAGCTTAGTATTCCTTAGTATTCAGCTAATCATCAGATAGAGCTTGTCTTAAAGCCCAGAAACAAGTAAGTCTCCAAACCTTTGCCAAAGGGCTCTGTGTGTGTGCTGGGGTAATACCTTCAATGCTCACTCAGGCAGGCAGTTTACAACTTTTCCTTATCCTTTAACTGTTGTTTATGCAGAAGATTAAGATTAGGTAGAGGCCTTCTCAGGTTTTTCCTGGGCATTTGCATAGCCCTAGGTATGAGCACAGTCTTATACATGTGCGTGGACTCTAGATCCCCAGGAATATATTAGAGCAATTCAAAATTTCAAACGGATATTTCACTCTTCGCTTTCCTTTTAAGTGTTTTTGGTTTCTTCTTCTTTTGCCCCAACTATTATTGCAGCCTCAGGCAGTTATGATTTAAACAGTTGCTGCTGATTATTTTTGACAATTCCCTTGCCCCGCTGGGAAAAAGCTATTTGCACTTGAGTTAGCTTTGAGTCAGGTCAAATAAAGACTAGCCCTGCAAATGGAGGTTTCCATAGAATTGCCAGACAGATAAAATAATTACAATTTTTTGAAAATGATGTTTTTGAGAGCTCCAATTCCAATATGTCCTCTCTAATGGGCAGCTAAACTGTTGCTTTTCATTGAAATACTAGGGCTAGGATCCCTGGGTGGTTCAGTGGTTTAGCACCTGCCTTTGGCCCACAGCGTGATCCTGGAATCCTGGGATAGAGTCCCACCTCCAGCTCCCTTCATGGAGCCTGCTTCTCCCTCTGCCTGTGTCTCTGCCTCTCTCTCTCCCTGTGTCTCCCATAAATGAATAAATAAATAAAATCTTAAAAAAAAATGAAATTCGGGGATCCCTGGGTGGCTCAGCGGTTTAGTGCCTGCCTTTGGCCCAGGGCGCGATCCTGGAGTCCCGGGATCGAGTCCCGCGTAGGGCTCCCGGCATGGAGCCTGCTTCTCCCTCTGCCTGTCTCTGCCTCTCTCTCTCTCTCTCTCTCTCTGTTAATCATGAATAAATAAATTAAATAAATAAATAAATAAATAAATAAATAAATAAATCTAAAAAAAATGAAATACTAGGGCTGTTAGTTTTTGAGGCTACCATAGAGCTAAGAGGAATGGAACAGGAACTGGGTAAGTTAATATACATCCAAGGTCACTGTTTTTACTGAGATTTAGCCCTTTTTTAATAGCTCTATGGATTGTCGCTAGTTTTTAGGTAATGTCAAGAGTACTGAAAAAGTTATTTTTTACAATTTTTTTTTTTTTTTTTTCAGTTTTGTTGCTGCTTTTATGGAGGAGCAGATTTTTGGAGGTCCTTGCTCCACCATTCCCACTGATGTCCCTCTATTCATTTTTACAAACTAACAGTGATGGTATTTGGGTAGTTTTAATTTTTTAGTTATGAATAATGTTGCTGTGAATATTTATGTCCATGTCACTTTGCACATGTGTCCCTGCTTTCTCAAGGTCACAATGCTAGATTCCTAAAGTTTATCAATTTCAGTTTTCTTCTTCTTTCAGTCAAGAGAGTGTTATAGAAGAATGTAGATTTCCTTCTCTCTTTGAAATTATGTGGGGTCATAGGTCAGTTCCGGCCAAGGAGTTGTAAGCAAAGTCAACATGACTTCCATGAACTATGTAATCAGACAAATTATCTCCTCTCTTGTCACTATATGGAATAACACTCTTGTTTTGAAGTTAGAGCAAAAGATCATTGCCTCCTGGATTGCTAAGTCACTGCATGAAGGACATTAGTTCAAGAAGTCCTTTGTATTTTCATAAATTTAAAAATAATTTTGTTAATTTCTTCATAAAAGCCTGATAAAAGCCTGAATAAAATGTATTTAATTGAGAGAAAACATAGCTCATAACAATATTGATTCTTCCAATCCTTAGACATGTAATATCTCTCTATTCACTTAGTTCTTTAACTTATTCCAAAAATATTATGTAATACTCAGTAGGTAGGTCTTGTACATCTTTTTTAAATTGATTTCTTAGAATTTTTCTATTTTATTTTATTTTTTCTACTATTTTAAATGATAGCTTTTATACCTTTATTTTCTAACATTTTATTGTTAGTATATAGAAACATAATTGATTACTTCTAAACTTTTCAAATTGCAATATTGTACCTACTAGTTCTGGTAGTTGCTTGTAGACTACTTTGGATTTTTTAAATTTATAATTTTGTCATCTCTTGATAAAAATACTTTGCTTCTTCTTCTACAATATTTACAATTCTTGTTTCTTTTTCTTCTAGTGTTCTGTCTAGAATCTCCAATTCAATGCCAAATGCAAATAATTTAATAGGACATCTCCACCATATTCCCTTAGTGGGAAGTTTTCAATTTTTACCATTTATTTTGGTGTTGGATTTTTGTTCACAACTGTTCTTTGTCAGATTGAGGAAGTTCCCTTCTCTTCATAGCTTGCTGAAAGAGATTATTCTGTGTGTGTGTGTGTGTGTGTGTGCATGTGTATATGCTAAATGTTGTCAAATACTTTTACAGCATCTATTAGTGTGATATATTATTTTCCTTCTTTATAATGTGCTATATAATTAGTAAGTTTCTAATGCATTCTTATGATACATATCAATTGGTCATGATGCATTTTCCTAATTATATATTGCTGAACTCAATTTGCTGACACTTTTTCCTCCTCTTTGAGAACGGGTGATATATTGATTTGTATTTGCTGTAGCATAATCACCAGGATATAGTATCATATCTGTGAAAAACCCCTAAAATGTATTGAGAGCTATTCTTTCTTCCTTAATTTTCTGAGAGACTTAAATGTAAGACTGGTATTATTGATATTATTCCTTAAATATTGGACATAATGCACCTGTGAAGCTATCCAGGCTTGGAGCTTCAGAGATTTCTTTTTAAAGATTTCATTCATTTATTCATGAGAGACAGAGAGAGAGAGGTAGAGGCACAGGCAGAGGGAGAAGCAGGCTCCCTGCAGGGAGCCTGATGTGGGACTCCATCCTGGTACTCTGGGATCACCTCCTGAGCCGAAGGCTGATGCTCAACTGCTGAGCCACTCAGGCGTCCCACGTTTGAAGATTCTTGAACTTCTTTGGGGATTAGTGTTTTTATCATTTTGAAAACATTACCAGCCACTGTTTACTTACATATTTTTTATTTATGTTCTTTTTCCTTTTTATGTAATTCTGGTTACACATAATTCTACCTTTGTTATATGTTACAAGAAATAGAATAATAATCATTCAAAGATGCCCATATTCCTAAGCTCCAAACTTTGAATATGTTACCCCTCATGGCAAAAGAGACTTTGCAGATATAATTAAGGCCAACATCCTAAGATAGGAAGATTATCCTGAATTATCAGAGTAATTTCAATTCAAATACATGAGTCCTTAAAAGTGGGAGATGAATAAAAGAGTGTTAAAAAAAAATTTCAACTTGAGATGGACTTGACCTATAGTTGCTGGCTCTAAGATACAAGAAGGGGCCCATGAGTCAAGAGATATGGCGGCCTCTCGCAGATATGTATGACTGACCATTGGATTGCAGCCAGCAAGAAAAGAGGGATATCAGTCCTATAACAACAAGGAACTGAATTATTCCAAAAACCCAGATAAGCAGGAAATAGATTTCCCTTTACAACCTCCAGAAATAAAAGCAGTCAGCTATACCTTGATTTTAATCCAGTAAAACCTGTACTGGACTTCCAACCTATAGAACTGAAAGGTAATGATCTGTGTTGTGTAAGCTAGTAAATCTGTGGCAATTTGTTATGATAGAAAAAAAACTAATATATGTGTTTATAGCTATTTCTTATTTTCTAAATCATTATCTTTATATGTTCCCTTGATGATACTTTCATTTGATTTATCCACCAGTACATGAATTCTTTTTTCAGCTCTATCTATATACGTGTTAAAGCTATTCATCATGTTTTTGTTATTATTTTGTTATGTTTTGTTATCATTTCACTAGATATTTGGTTTGACTTTACTGGAATCTGATATCGGCATTCTGATAAAAGTTTTCAGTTATTTTTATATTTTTTTTCCTGAAACATAGTAAGCAAACCTACTAATAAAGTCTTCTGGGAATTCTGATAAGAAAAATTATGCAGATCTGTTTCTGTTCTTTTTTCTTATTTTCTTTTTTCTCAAAGTACCATGTTTACACGTTTGACTTTTTAACATAATTTACTTTTCTTGGCAAACTTTTGTTCTAGTATGAAGCTAATTGTGCTTGCTTTTGCTAGCCACTTGGTGGCTATGCAAAACAGGAATAATTTTAAATTACATTTGTGCTTGAATTTTGTTTTGTTTTTGACCATGTTGATGTTGTGATTTTGTGGATCTACAATATAATGAAAGATTATCCTATATCATTTTAATTTATAGGAAATTATGTATTTAATACATATTTGCCCAATTTCATACTTAGTACTAAAGAATTTTTGTTGCCATTGCTACTCTGACATGTAGTTAGGATGTATTTATTTTTGATTCACAATTAAACTGAGGTTACAGATTTTGGGTTCTGAATTTTATCAAAAGAGTATATAATATTTTACTCTATAACTTGAGCAAGATTTGATTTTTTCTATTTCTCCATATAACCAAAACCTCTTCGGAAGTTGTAGCTTAAATTTTCAGTTTGGCAGATGCCTTCTGGGCAAAAATGACTTCAGTGATCATCTTATATCTTTGGATTCCAGCTTTATTCAGAGTTTGGCTTGTATTTCTTTACTATCTTTCAATTCTTCAGTTATTTTAACACAAAAGTTTTATTTATTTTTCAACATTTTTAGTTACTTTCAGTTTGAATACCTAACTTGTAATATTCCTGAACACTATTTATTAGACATTTATTGAGAATTTATCAATTGATATATATCACTTAACCCAAAATTCTTAAAAATATTTTATTAATTCATGAGAGACACAGAGAAAGAGAGGCAGAGACACAACCAGAGGGAGAGGCAGGCTCCTTGTGGGGAACCCCATGCAGGACTCGATCCCAGGACCCCTGGATCATGACCTGAGTCAAAGGCAGATGCTCAACCACACAAGTGCCCCTATCACTTACTAAATATTAAAGAATTTGGACACTTGGAACTAACAGTTCTGTAACAAAAACAGATAAACAAGAAAAATGTGTTAGATAAATAGAGAATGGAAGAGAACCTTGAGGTTATCTAGATTAATGTCCTTACTCATGAAACCGTGAGGTGGTGTTGATTATGTAGACTGTAAACTGCAAACTTAAGACTGTCAGTTACCTTGAACCCAGATCAGAGTTCTCCTCAGTCTACTATATTGATTTACCTCCATTTATTGTTTGCCAGTGTTTCTAATAGTGGGATTTTGTTTCACCCTATAGATCAAGTTGGTTGTAATTTTTAAGTTCTTTAAGAGAGCTCCTTCACAACTCCTTAAGGAAAATTTTTGTATGAGGTTTTGAAATGTAAACTGCTAACAATGCATGCATTATGTTTTTTTTTTGAGTCCTACAAAGGTAGGAGGCTCACTTTAAATATACTTGCTGTATTCTATTTAACCAGAATAAGATAGAAAGGTTGTGTAATTTTACATAAATCAAAGGAAAAAACAGGAATATTTGCTTTGAGATCCAATCTGGACTACAGAACAAATTAGGACAGGGAAAATAAAATGCACAAGGAATTAATAAACCATCTACAAAAAGTATCAATTAGCAAGTATTCAAAAGTTTCGGGAAGGGAAGCCTAGGTGGCTCAGTGGTTGAGTGTCTGCCTTTGGCTCAGGGTGAAGTCCTATATTGGTCTCCCCATAGGGAGCCTGCTTCTCCCTCTCTGTGTCTCTGCCTCTTTGTGTCTCTCATGAATAAGTAAACAAAATCCTTAAAAACAAAAGTGTGGGGGACACAGGTGAATTTAAAATTGAAACGTTCTTTTTCCTCAGTGAGTCACCCATTGATTACCCAATGAACACCTTTACTTAATGGTAAACCTAGGCCATTTGGGTCAGAATTTCTTGCTAGACAATTTTTCAATGGGATTATTTGTTTTTTTCTATGAGCATTTTTCTATCTTTCTGGCCATAGATTTTTACAACTGTTGTTCCCAGTCAAATGCTTGACCTTTTACCTAAGAACATTAAATTGCCACACTTCCCATCCTCATAAATGTTCTCCTTTCACATTTCTTTTAAAGACCTTTCTTTCAACAAAACATTATTTTGAGAAAGTCTTTCTATATTAGCATTGATCAGAGGCAAGAATTCTGTGGGTTTTTTTTAATTATTACCAAAAAATAGTCAAACTTAATAAGGTTACTTTTATCTGCTTTTTGACAACTTGTCTGTGAAAGAAAATTTTTCTTATGATTGGATATATAGTAAAGTCCTATACATTATTTATGTATTAATAACAATTTCTATCATATATTGAGTGAATAATTTCTATCATCTATCTGCTAACCACAGTTCAAAGTAATTTTCCTGTGAATCTTATTTAATTCTCACAACAATATTCTGAAATAAGTACTACTATATTTCTCCTATTTTACAGATTTGAAAGCTGAGACTTGCAGAAGTGAAGTAACTTGCTCAAGGACAAAAGTTACTAAGGTTGCAGAACAGACATTTGAACCAAGATCATTTGGCTCTAAAGTCTATACAGTTTAGTGTTTGCTATCCAACTTTCTTTTTACTCTATTTGAACCAAACAAGTTCCTCATATAGGTAGAGTTATGCGTTATTTTATTATAAAAGCCATAATTTATCTTGTATTTTTATTTTCTGATTTTGGAGGTTTCTTTAAATTTTGTACTTTAAAATGTAGTCTTTTGTGAAATAGAGACTGTGTATTTGTTCTACACCATTTATAATATAATACACAAATACATATACACATATATATGTTGTAGTTTGAACATCTGGAGACAATACTGTATATGAAGTTTTTCTTTATTTTTTAAAAACATTTTATTTATTTATTCATGAAAGACACAGTGAGAGAGAGGCAGAGACACAGACAGAGGGAGAAGCAGGCTCCATGCAGGGAGCCCAATGCAGGACTCGATCCCAGGACCCCGGGATCACGACCTGAACCGAAGGCAGACACTCAACCACTGAGCCACCCAGGTGTCCCAGAAGTTTTTCTTTGTAATTTCTTTCTCTTCCCATGTCATAAAGTTAAATAAGCATTTCATATCATTAGATATTAAAAGCAGAAATAAGATTTAAAAGACTGCTTAGAAATTCATCACATAACTGTTTTTAAAAACTACAAATTCATTGCTATTCATGTATATTTTTCCATTTCACTTTGATTAAAAATGTTTATGTTCATCAATTCATATTCCACTTAGATCTCCACAGATATATTTACCATTTTGTATGCCCATTGTTCTCTTCCAAAACTTTTCTTCCTTTGCTTCTAATGGTCCATGAGTATAAAATTTTTTGAGAGCTGCCATATAATATCAGAGATATTTGCTGCAGGCAGAAAAGAGAATGGGTCTAGTACATCATACTTTCATACAGTACAGAGTGCTAGAGGATAAGTGCTCAATTCCTTTCCATCCAGTCGAGGCAATCTTTATACTCTAGATTCTGGTGTAGAACAACTTTGTGGGATTAAAGTTTGTGTGTGGCCTGAAATCTTGCCTTGCAATCGATTTCTTTCCCCTTTCCTGTCCTATGAATCCACTTCCTTCCTGGTTTCTCTGGGGAACACTTTCTCAATAAATCACTTGCAGGTGAATTCTCAGATATAGGGTTGGCTTCAACGGAACCTTATGTAAGACAGAATGTCTTAATATGTAAATCTTTGCATATGACTCTCATCATATTCTTAATATATCTTCTTAGATTTGGAATGACTATGTCAAAAAGAGTGAACATTTTTATGGACTTGACATTTGTACCAATATTCATTCTTCTCAGGTTATAAGAGTTTCAATGCAGCAGCAGTCCCTGCAACAATTTACTTCAACATGGACTGTATAATTTTAGCTAATTTCTAACATAAAAGAATTCTCTCTTTTCAAAAATTTTTTTTATCGATTATTTCCATGGATTCTGAGAAGGAGCAAATAGTTAGAAATCAGTGCACATGTTATTATTTTACCTATAACTCCAAAGGTTCGTGATCAACATTAAACTTAATTTAGATTGGTTGTACATAAATTTCAATTGAAACAAAAAAATTAGTTTAAATCAGACACAACTCTCTGTTTGGGTCTATGATAATAACAATCATTCTTTTTCAGTTCCCCTCTGTTTTGTTAATAACCTTAGAAATTTGATAGTACTATTTTGTCCTCATAGATTCCTTTTCTGTTCCACAAATGTTTATTGATTACCATCTACTTCCTAGAACTGGTTCCAAGAAATGGTAAATGAGACGGATGTACATCCTGCCAGCATTCTAATAGTGGATAGAGACAATCACACAGGCAAATAAAGACAATGTGAGATTTGTGCTAGTGAGGAAAGTACAGTTTGCTCTGGCGAGTATTTTGAAAAAGATTTCAAAAATCAGAAAAGGAATTATTTTTAGTGGATGTCTAAATTGAGTAAAGATTGAAATTAGTCAGCTGGAAATAGGCATGGGCCAAAAGGATTTATGAAGGGTGTTTCAGGAAATCTAATGTTTAGGGTTAAGGTTAATATGTACTTTCATGGAAGTGAAAAATTTGCTATTGCTGAAGATATTATCAGAAGCTAGTTGATGAGGAATCTTGTGGGCATATTATGAAGTTTAAAATTACACATAAAGGCATGAGAAATCATTGATAAACTTTGGATTTGGAGAAAGTATTATCAGGCTTTCTTGTTTGAAATATAATTCAGCTTGATGCATGGAAAACTGATTAGAGGAGGGGTAAGACAGGAGATGTAGCAAAGAGTAAGAAAGCAGTTAAAATTACCAGGTAACAAATAATTCAGTGTGTACTAAAGATAGTTGTAGTGTAGATAGAGAGAAACCATTAGAAATAAAATCCTATGGAATTATGTAAAATCCATAGAATTTGTGGTTGAATGGATATGAAAAAAAATTGAAGAGGAAGGAGTAAGGGATTAAATGGAAATTTCTCTTTGGCAGTTAGGTGGAAATATATGTCATTCTTCAAGATAGGGACTAGAATATCAAAGGTTTGAGATTGAGATGAAGCATTTATTTTTTGAAATACCGAGTCTCAGATGCCAATAGCAGAGTCAAGTAAAGATATTCAAGATATAACTGATATATACAACTTGTTTCATCATTTAATCAGTGCTGGGATGGGGATCCAAGTTTGAGAGACAACAGCATACACTTGAAACAACAGAGGAGGTTAAGAGCATAGAAAGCATGACCAGTTAGAAAAAGAAAAAGAGGATAAAATAGAAACTTGAACAGTATAGTATTTATTTATTTATTTATTTATTTATTTATTTATTTATTTATTTTTGTTGTTGTTTATTTATTTTGTTGTTATATATTTTTAAAATGCGGGCAGCCTGGGTGGCTCAGCGGTTTAGAGCCGCCTTCAGCCCAGGGCGTGATCCTGGGGCCCTGGGATGGAGTCCCACGTCAGGCTTCCTGCATGGGGCCTGCTTCTCCCTCTGCCTGTGTCTCTGTCTCTGTCTCTCTCTCTGTGGCTCTCATGAATGAATAAATAAAATCTTTAAAAAAATAAAAAATAAAATAAAAATGCAGTGGAGGAGTGGCCAGAAAGAAAGAAAATGTTCTCAGAAAAGAAAGTAATTAATGGGAGGCCAGAAATAATGACTGATGATTATCAATGGGTTATCAGTAAGGACTGGTGACAACGGGGAATTACAGGTAATGCAACTAGATTGAAGTGAGTTGTGTACATGGTAAGTGGGTAAGTGGAGAGTGAATATACATCAACTTTTTTAGAAGGATGACTGTGTAAAAGAGAAGAGAAATATAATCTGAAGCACGGGTTGGCTGTTTTTTTTTTTTTTATCCAGTTGTGTTTTCTTATTGTTTGTTTTTATATAATAAAAGATCACAGTACTTGAGTTAAGCAAATAAAATCCAAAATGATGATGCCTGAATAGTATAACTGCACAGTCTCAGTATATTATTTCTCATAACTTTTTTTTTTATAATTGAAGAACCGGATTTGTAGTTTACAAAATATTTTCACAACTATTTCATTTGATTCGTAAAAGAGCTGTCAGGAACCTACAGAGAAAATATTTTGCTTTGATTGTACAAGTAAGAGAATTAAAGCTTAGAGCCTGCACATGTCTATCTTTTTGTTGTCACTAGAGCCAAGACTCTAATTCAGGTCTTCTTTAAATTCATCATTCTGTCTTTTCCTAGAGTCAACTTCTGTTTTTGTACTTTTATTTTGTTAGAAGTTGAGAAAGGAGAGAGTTCAGGAATCCTACAAAAGGTATCTTCAATTAAAATTTGTATCTTATAATCTATCTACACTGGTGATTGTCTTGGTGTTATTACCTCAGCTCTAATTCTGATGTCCTACTCTCTGGCTATGAAACCTTTATTCTGTCACTAAAGCTCTCCAGACTGCACGTTTCCTCAACTAGACAATTCAAGAGTGGGTTGTGTCAATCTCTAAGGTATATCCAGCCCTGCAGTTCTTTGCTGCTTTGATTACTTTGACCAATTAATGATTCCTCTAGTTCATTCTACTTAGAACACAATAGCATAACAAATTCTTAGTACAATTGCAAATATTTAAGAAAGAGAAGTCCTTTTGCATTTCTCTTTTTAGTTGACAAGATAACAAATATCACTACAATTCACAAATATAATTAAATGGTTTATTTACTTTTTCTTTCTCTGACTTTATTGCCTAATTTTTCTATGGACACAGAAAACACTGCTTAAAACCAAGATGGTGCATTTCAACATTATCTGACTATAGTTAGAGTAGGAGTAGGTCCAGCTACCTTCTCACTACCATCTCTGTTCTTTGGTCCCATTGCTCTCCTTTTCACTCATAGATTGAAAGAAAAGACTTATGTGGGCCCTAGGTCCTTGATAGGAGTGCAATGTTGGGGTGGAAACTGAGCAAAGTCTGGGGGAAGAGATGATTTTCACTCTGGCTCAGAGATAGATTTACCATAAAGTTAATGAACTTAAGCTAATGAATTTAATTTACTTAAAGCTTAATGAACCTTCATGGAGGCTCACTAGCCAAGTCCCTTCAAGTTGCTGGGGGAGGCCCTGACAACGTATTCATACACTCTTCTTTAACAAGGGGGGGTGGGGCAACAACACTGTTAAACATGAGCCACAAAAACTTATTCATTCTTGACCTTGCTTGCCACTCAACTGGACATGTGCTAACTGCATTTAACTAGTAGTACCAATTGGATGATAACTGAGCACTGATTTATCTTCCCTATGGTTCTCTGTTGGTGATGGTAAATGGTGGTTATTTGAGTAAAGGCTTATCATCTCTTAATTTCATACTGCTCCTGTTCCTTTGATCAGTATCCCATTTTGTAATTAGTCCATAATGGTTTTTATGTCCCTCTACAGGGACAATAAAATTAATAATGGTTATTTTATCTAAAGTTTTCTTTTTTAAACCCAAATTGTTATATTTATTATATATCTCCCACCTTTCAGTTATTTTCATACTTATCCTCTTTTTCATTAAACAGTGGGTAAAATACCGAATAGCCTAAGGTAGGATATAAAAGATTCTCTTAGACTAGGTAGGAAATTTAAAATATTATCTCCTTTCATTTTTAGTGATTCTTAGAGTATTTGAAGGAAATTGTTTAATAGTGCTGAATCATAATTAATGCATTCTCTTGAATAAACTACCTAGTTGCCCTAGAAATATTACTTCTTAAAATCATATGGTTGATCTGAACTACATCTTTATTTAAAAGTTCTCAGTATTATGGAGATATTTTCATTTGCTAAAACAATAAATAGAATTTGTTTTGACTTACCTTATTCAAGTTTGGTATTTTATTTTATCAGCATAACAGAGATTATGAGAAAATAATCTCTCCATTTTGCCTGTTCTTTTGGGCCAAAATAGCTTTTTATATTCTTGGAGATATTTAGGATCTTGGGGATTTCATTACACTTAATATGCACAGGTATGGTTTTGATAAATGCTCAAATATCTCAGATGGTTGGGCACAGAAGACATTTATTCTTCATAGTTTGTCTTCTAATGGCTATTTTCATAGCTATAATGTGGCATTAAATGCACAATTAGAAAGATAAAGAACAGAGAAAGTGAATCAACAATACAAAATAGATGAAGAAATCAATACGTTTCAGGCAGCTTTGTATTTTCAACATAAAAAGACAAATTATTTGGGTAAATAGATACCCAACTGAATATACAATTTAAGTGCAATCTTTATCAGTAATGTGTAATATTGTACCATTTAAATAACATTAAGTAACACTGGATTTCTTTTTTATTATAGGCAACCATGCTAAGTAAGATTATTACTGATTTAGATAAAATGCATTACAAAGAAATATATCAATGAAGATAATTATTAAAGGGGGACCAAGATTAAACCCAAACAAAAGTAAATCAGTTATCTTATATTTCCTTTTTACATTATTACTATTACTATTTGTCATTTAAAATATTTCCTTCATGGAGACTATCTCTCAGTTTAATATGTAAATTGTAGCAGTTAGTCTGGATCCTAAAAACCTGGGGTGTCTAGCACAATATACACACAATTGTGCTTCTGTAATGAAGATAATTCTGACATAACAATAGCCTACTTCCCAGAAGAATAGTGATTTATGAAGAACAAGGTATAAAAATGTTTGTTTTACCTATATTCTACAGCCATTTTGCCCCTCTTTGTTAGAAAGGGTTGGCATAGGCTTTGTGATTTACTTTGGCATAGGCTTTATGATTTACTTTAGAGTTGGAGAAAGTAATTATAATATATATTATATATATATATACTGGAGAAAGTAATTAAAATATATATTATATATTATATATATATATGATATATAATATAGCTTCACTTGTGTGATGCCTAACCTTGAGAGATAGATATTTAATATATATACATATATATGTATATTAGATTATATATGTAAGGATAATCTATAGATGAGGAATAGTAAGCAGTGGTCAGAATGATAGCCAATAAGAAATTTGCCACTGAACTGCAGAAAAATAAAAATGGGGATGCCTCGGTGGCTCAGCAGTTGACGTCTGCCTTTAGCTCAGGGCGTGATCCCAGTTTGGGGACAGAGTCCCACATGGGGCTCCCTGTGAGGAGCCTGCTTCTCTCTCTGCCTATGTCTCTGCTTCTCTCTCTCTCTCATGAATAAATAGATAAAATCTTTTTTTTAAAAAGAAAGAAAATTAAAAATGAATAGTAATTTACCCAAAGCATAAAACAGAATATGTGAGTCTAAATAGACCCCAGGATAAATATTAAATGAGATAGAACCTAATTAGGGCCAGACTCTGTCCTCTTAAATAAGGGAATCAGTCGTATATTATTAATCTACATTTCTTAGGTTCATAATACTAGTAGGTTAAAAAAAATGTTTTGAGCAATTTAGATAGTATGATAAACAGAATTGTCCCTGAGATAAAAGATGATTTATAGAGAGAAATTGCATTATGCAAAAGGAGGCATAGTAAGCATATTTTAATGTGTTAGGATGATTCACAATACTGTTTAAAGTCTCAATGTATTTATAACTGACTACATAAAGCAATTGTAGTAGGTGTTGCTAGTGTCCCCTGCCCATATCCACTTTATTGGCTGGTAGGCCCATCAACCTAGCTATGGGGGCTGTGTTAACAGCTTACAATTGGGACAGGTTTCACTCTGTACTCCAGTGCAGTCAGTGACTTACTGATATTGGGGCACTATGGTCTATTTGTCTTGCCTCAGGAGGATGAATTTGATTTATGCTCCAAAGCATGTTCATGAATCAGATCAAGGCTAGAATTTATGTGAGACTATACTCTTGCTCAACTGCTTCCCTTTCCCTATTTTGCTTTTCTCATTTTTCTGATAAGAATTTCCTTAACTAATCTCATATACCTGAATCCCTGACTCTTCCCTGGTTTCACTTGTGTGGTGCTGAACCTTAGAGTGTTAGTATCACAAGTGGTCCTGGGAAGGACACCAAGGATTTGATTTCAGGGATGCCTCATCATCTAGCTACCTGGCAGTGAGCACTCTGTCACTTAAGGTAAGTAGAATACTAATTGTTCTCATCATTCTGTAGCAGTTTGTCATTAAGAATTTACTTTTGGTGAACTGAGAAAGGATAGAGGTGGAGGAAGGTGCACTTGTTCATGCAACAACAATAACTCTGGTATTTGAAAATAACAAGAACATACTTATGATAAGGACATGGAAACTGGGTGGCTGTTGCTGAGCACCAGTGATGCTTACAAGAGAGAAAATTATAGACTCCAGATGATAAGTCACCAATTTAATGCAAAAAATGAAAATCAGAGGGTCTCAATGGCAGTGTATGAAGGCATAGTCATCTCTGTAACTGAGAGTTGATCACACTAAAGAGTAGGCTCAGGAACTCTATGTAGAAATAGCAAAACTCCAGAAAAAGTTGAATTCTCATCTCTAGCAAATATATTGTGCCTGATAGGAAAAAGCAGGACTGAGATTGAAAAATGAGGATATCTATGGATATGTGGGTGGCTTCAGTGGTTGAGGGTCTGCCTTTGGCTCAGAGCATGATCCTGGAGTCCTGGGATCAAGTCCTGCATCGGGTTCCCCACAGGGAGCCTACTTCTCCCTCTGCCTCTCTCTGTGTGTCAATAAATAAATAAATAAATAAATAAATAAATAAATAAATAAATAAAATCTGTATTAACAAAAGAAAAATGGGGATATCTGGATATGTGCAATTAAGAACACTGAGCACCTGGACTCCCTTAAACCTGGGCTTCAAGATGCAGCCAACTCCATCATGTCAAAGGGTAGCAACTACTGCCTTCACCTCCCATTTCCTTTACTTGTAGTTCTTTCAGAAGCCTCAAGTCAGTGAGGTGACTTACAGGATAATGTTTCCTGAGTTATGATCTTCCCCAGCTTCCTATACAGTTTACCAAAGAGAAAAAATACATATATTTCAAAAAATTTCAGCATGGCCCAACTTATGAAATGCTGAGAGAGAAGAAAAGGAGAGTAGGATTATAGGTGGATTATAAACAATGGATCTAGACTATGTTTTATTGACAGAAAACCTGGGAGAGAATGCTGATGAAGTTAGATGAACAGAGGCGGAATATTAACCTGGATATGTTTGTGATATGGGGAAAATTTCCTATCAAACAAGATTTAGCATTCTGGCCAGGGCAACAAAAAGAAGGGTAACTAATTCTAATTCAGTGTTATAATGGCTCTTGGAAACTTGGAGGCAAAGTGGAGATAGATAAAAGCCAGCATTATATGAAGTAGAAATGCCAGAACTACTTGGAAGACCATGGAGGAAGGGGCAAAGCCACTCAGAGAAGTAGGTATATTAGAGTCAATTAATTATATAAGATCAGGAGACCCACCAGCTGTATGTTTTTTGGAAGAGCCCTTGTTTTTTTAAGGGAGCAAAGGATGCACAAGTCAAGGGAAACAGCAATGACTCTGAGAGGCTCTGCAGACTGATGCTTATGGCAGGAGATTCTGACCCATAACTGTGATTACATCACAAATAGTAAAGGCCAGGTGCTAACAATTAACAATCAGAAGTAAGATGGTTATTAGCATTCTAATGGCCATCAATTTCTGAATGTTAGTCAGGGTGACATGACTAGTGGGGATCTCTAACAAATGACACCAAAGTATGGTTTTCTTAGAGAAGCACTGTCAGATAAAACACAAGGCATGCAGTGATATTTAAATTTCAGGTTAAGCAATGCTTATTTTTTTTAGTAGAAGTATGTTCCAAATATTGCACAGGACATGTTTATACATAAGTATTTTCATTATTTATCTGAATCCTAATTTAATTGGTGTATTGTTTTATTTTTATTTGCTATTCTTGGCATATTTATCTTAGAGAGAAGATGGCCAGCCCACAGTATTGTTTAAAATATATATATATATATATATATATATATATATATATATATATATATATAATTAAAGGTTTTCAAGAATAGAAAGGCTATGGTCCAGTCCCTATAGAACAGTTGCTATCCCATTCCCATGTTCAAGACTTAAGCAGGTTTTTACACTTGGAATTCAATAGCTACTGGAGAGATCAGGTCCCTTCAAGGAAGGACCAGTATATATAGTAATGACTCTTCCAGCTGTTCTCCAAAGAGACTTAGGTTCATTTATTCAGTAATAATTCATTGAGGAAAAGAGAATGCCTAGGCCTATTAAAGGGTTTAAACAGAGATTCTGAATTTACACCAAAGACAAAAATGCATCATCTTTGTGTTATGCCTGCTAAAGAATTGGCGCATGGGAATTAGGTGACAAATGGAGTCTTGGTCCAGGACTATATATTACAACAGGTCTACTGAATCCACAGGCCTAAACCTGATAATTTCCCAGTTCCCTTCAAATGCCACTTCTAGCATCCTGCAAGGTAAAGTGTGTATATAATACTTAAATTCTTATTCTGATGCCTCAAAGTAGAGATCTCAGTCAATCCAGACTAGCCACTTAGACAAGTGGGTTTATCTGTGTTGGACAAGGAGATAACTGGAAGAGATGCTGTTGACATTTATCAATTGCCATACCTTTTCTCCCTAGCTACTGTGATTTCTGAGGCATGCTGCAGTTAATGGAGCCTTGTTTAAAAAACCGGGTTTGGTCATGACCAGTTGTATAATTTGCACAGTCCAATGAAAGACATAAATATAGAGCCTTTGTTCAAAAAGCAGAAGAGTGTCAATAAAAGAACTAATCTATAAAGTTTTCTCTTTTTTCATGATCTTTCTCTTGTAAAGATTTTTATTTGCTACTGAAAATTAATTGCATGAATTTTGCCATTTATCTTTATATTGTACAATGCCAGTTTTAAATGCAAATATTAGACCATTTAAGTCATTTTTAGAAACACCAAAATTCTCCAATTCAAATTTCATAACTCTTATATGCATGTGCATTTCATTCTTACCAGAAAAGTGGAAAAGCATAAAACTAACTCAAATGATTTTACTTTTTGATTTGCTCGCATTCTTTCAACACTCTATCCTTTTCACGAGTAAGGAAGAACTAAAAATAAATCACTGGTGGCTCTTTCTTTCGCCTACTTTCATCATTTTCAGAGTAATAGTTGGCTACAGAGAAGTAATAGGAATAAAAAATGATATGTTCAGGTTTCTTGGTCATTTGTGTTTCTAATAACATAGTTGCCCTTCTTTATTCAAAGCAAGTTCCAGTTGATTCTCACTGAATCCACATGTCATAGATGCACTGGAATTCCATGCTCACAGGACATTATAAATGCTATATGAAAATGGGGCAGCAAGAAATGGAGAACACACATATTACATGAAATTCCTCTGCTCATTCACATGTCTCATTGCCTTACTGTAATTCACAAGTTCAAAGACAACATTACTAAAATTTTGAAGACAAGGATATTAGATGATTAAACAAAGTATGGAGTCTGAGTGCAGGGTCCTATGTGAGTACACAGGTTGCACTCATGAATCTCATGATTCTGGGTGAGGGACAAAATTTGAGTGATGGGAGGAGCCTTGATAAGACACCTTAGCAAGTTATCCCTCTCAACCCCAGTCAGTAGACAATGAGTTATTCACTGAGCAAAGGCTGGTTCAAGGCAGGCCTATTCTGGTGGGTTTTGTGATCCTGAGACCCCTTGTGTTTGTCTTGGATCTGCCCAGGACCAGACTTTACTGAAGGCCACATTCTTATTGGTATCATTCCCTTTTCCTATCCCTCCCACCCCCCGCTGTCCCCTTACTCTCAGTTTGATCCTGAAGAGCATATAAATCTTCTCTGGATGTGTTTTTAGGAAACCTAACTTAAGACAACATTTGCCTTCTAAATCCAAGATATTAAAGCTTTGTTATTTGAAATCTGGTAATTAATGTTAATTTGTGCACCCAGAAAAGATTCTATGTATGTTAAATTTGTCATTTTGGAGATTAAGATGGGTCCCACTTTGCAGAAACAAATGTCTACTAGAATGTCAATGCTCTGAGTTCCTAGACATAGGTATGCACTTCAGAATAAAAGAAATTGGGAAGAGGAGGACAGTTTTGGAATGAGTATTGGAAAAACAGCCACTGGGAACAAAACTGTATTACTCAAAGGTTTAGGTAACTATTGGTCTAAAGAAATTACTTTTTTCTTGATGGTTAGGCAATCTTTAATGATTTCTTGTGGCAGAAACCCAATAACAACCAGAGCATGATGTCAAATGTGTTGGTCATGGGGATATTTGGGTGGTTCAGTCAGTTAAGCAACCAACTGTTGAATTCAGCTCAGGTCATGAACTCAGAATCCTAAGATACAGCCCTGGTCAAAGTTCACACTCGGGAGGAAGTCTGCTTCAGATTCTCTCTCCCTCTGCTCTTCCCCTCACTCACAAGCATGCGTGCTCTCTCTCAAATCAATTTATATTAATTAATTAAGTAGATAAAAAGAATTGGTCAGGGAAGCATGAAAAACTTATCTAAGATAAAAGAGAGTGAGAGAAAAAGAGAATACAACTAGATTACTTGTGTGTATACAGGTTGTGTAAAGATTCATCTGGCCACTTTCCCAAATAAAGGATTGGACTAGATGACAAACTATATACCTTTCTTTTCTCATCAGTCGAATCTTCTGGCCATTTAGCACTGAGAACCTAACACTGACAATTGCCTTTTTAAAAAATCTAAGTTAAGAGAGTTGATGGGGATCCCTGGGTGGCGCAGCTGTTTGGCGCCTGCCTTTGGCCCAGGGCGCGATCCTGGAGACCCAGGATCGAATCCCACATTGGGCTCCCGGTGCATGGAGCCTGCTTCTCCCTCTGCCTGTGTCTCTGCCTCTCTCTCTCTCTCTCTCTATCATAAATAAATAAAAATTAAAAAAAAAAATAAAAAGAGAGTTGATGGAGGGGCTTCTGGATGGCTTAGTTAAGCACCGGAATCTGGATTTTGCTGGGGATCTCAGGGTCATAGGTTTGAGTCCCATGTGGGGATCTATGCTGAATGGGGAGTCTCCTTGAGATTCTCTCTCTCCCTCTGCCCTCTCTCTCCACTCACTCTCTTAATCTATCACTTTCTAAAATAAATAAATAGATCTTTAAAAAAAAGAGGATTGATAGAGGGAGGTGGGTTGGGGGGTGGGCTAAATGGTTGATGGGCATATTTTTTACATTTGTTTTTATTTAAGATAGATTTGCCAACATATAGTATAACACCCAGTGCTCACCTCATCAAGTGCCCTCCTCAGTGCCTGTCATCCAGTTACCCCAACCCTCCACCCCATATTCCCTTCTACAACCCTTTGTATGTTTCCCAGAGTTAGGAGTCTCTCATGGTTTGTCTCCCTCTCTGATTTTTCCCATTCAGTTCCTCTCCTTTCCCTTTAATCTCTTTAAAAATTTCTTAAATTCCCCGTATAAGTGAAATCATATGATGATTGTCCTTTTCCGATTGACGTATTTCACTCAGCATAATACCCTCCAGTTCCATCCATGTTGAAGCAAATGGCTGATATTCATCCTTTCT
This sequence comes from Canis aureus, assembly GCF_053574225.1. Classification (NCBI taxonomy): domain Eukaryota; kingdom Metazoa; phylum Chordata; class Mammalia; order Carnivora; family Canidae; genus Canis; species Canis aureus. The sequence continues at coordinate 7,783,219 of NC_135640.1, forward strand.
GATGGCTGAGAAATACTCACTGTATATATAGACCACATTTTCTTTATCCATTCATCTGTAAGGACATCGTGGTTCCTTCCACAGTTTGGCTATTGTGGACATTGCTGCTAGAAACATCGGGGAGCAGGTGTCCTGCCCTTTCGCTGCATCTGTATCTTTGGGGTAAATCCCCAACAGTGCAATTGATGGGTCATAGGGCAGGTCTATTTTTAACTCTTTGAGGAACCTCCACACAGTTTTCCAGAGTGGCTGCACCAGTTCACATTCCCACCAACAGTGCAAGAGGGTTCCCCTTTCTCCACATCCTCTCCAACATTTGTTGTTTCCTGCCTTGTTAATTTTCCCCATTCTCACTGGTGTGAGGTGGGATCTCATTGTTGTTTTGATTTGTATTTTCCTGATGGCAAGTGATGCAGAGCATTTTCTCATGTGCTTGTTGGCCATGTCTATGTCTTCCTCTGTGAGATTTCTCTTCATGTCTTTTGCCCATTTCATGATTGGATTGTTTGTTTCTTGGGTGTTGAGTTTAATAAGTTCTTTATAGATCTTGGATGCTAGTCCTTTATCTGATATGTCATTTGTAAATATCTTCTCCCATTCTGTAGGTTGTCTTTTACTTTGTTGACTGTATCCTTTGCTGTGCAAAAGCTTCTTATCTTGATGAAATCCCAATAGTTCATTTTTGCTTTTGTTTCTCTTGCCTTCATGGATGTATCTTGCAAGAAGTTACTGTGGACAAGTTCAAAAAGGGTGTTGCCTGTGTTCTCCTCTAGGATTCTGATGGATTCTTGTCTCACATTTAGATCTTTCATCCATTTTGTTTATCTTTGTGAATGGTGTAAGAGAATGGTCCAGTTTCATTCTTCTGCATGTGGATATCCAATTTTCCCAGCACCATTTATTGAAGAGACTGTCTTTTCCAGTGGATAGTCTTTCCTCTTTTGTAGAATATTAGTTGAACATAAAGTTGAGGATCTGCTTCTGGATTCTCTATTCTGTTCCATTGATCTATGTGTCTGTTTTTGTGCCAGTACCACACTGTCTTGATGACCACAGCTTTGTAGTACAACCTGAAATCTGGCATTGTGATGCCCCCAGCTAAGGTTTTCTATTTTAACATTCCCCTGGCTATTTGGGGTCTTTTCTGATTTCACACAAATGTTAAGATAATTTATTTCAACTCTCTGAAAAAAGTCCATGGTAGTTTGATAGGGATTGCATTAAATGTGTAAATTGCCCTGGATAACATTGACATTTTCACAATATTTAATTCTTCCAATCCATGAGCATGGAATATTTTTCCATCTCTTGGTGTCTTCCTCAATTTCTTTCAGAAGTGTTCTATAGTTTTTAGGGTATAGATCCTTTACCTCTTTGGTTAGGTTTATTCCTAGGTATCTTATGCTTTTGGGTGCAATTGTAAATGGGATTGACTCCTTAATTTCTCTTTCTTCAGTCTCATTGTGAGTGTATAGAAATGCCACTGACTTCTGGGAATTGATTTTGTATCCTGCCACACTGCCAAATTGCTGTATGAGTTCTAGCAATCTTGGGGTAGGTCTTTTGGGTATTCTATGTACAGTATCATGCCATCTGTGAAGAGGGAGAGTTTGACTTCTTCTTTGTCAATTTGAATGCCTTTTATTTCTTTCTGTTGCCTGATTGCTGAGGCTAGGACTTCTAGTACTATGTTGAATAGCAGTGGTGAGAGTGGACATCCCTGTCTTGTTCCTGATCTTAGGGGAAAGGCTCCCAGTGCTTCCCCAGTGAGAATGATATTTGCTGTGGGCTTTCGTAGATGGCTTTTAAGATGCTGAGGAATGTTCCCTCTATCCTTACATTCTGAAGAGTTTTGATCAGGAATGGATGCTGTATTTTGTCAAATGCTTTCTCTGCATCTAATGAGAGGGTCATATTGTTCTCGTTTTTTCCCTCGCTGATATGATCAATCCCATTGATTGCTTTACGAGTGTTGAACCAGCCTTGCATCCCGAGGATAAATCCCACTTGGTCATGGTGAATAATCTTCTTAATGTGTTATTGGATCCTATTGGCTAGTATCCTGTTGAGAATTTTTGCATCCATGTTCATCAGGGATATTGGTCTATAATTCTCCTTTTTGGTGGAGTCTTTGTCTGGTTTTGGAACTAAGGTGATGATGGCCTCACAGAACGAGTTTGGAAGTATTCCATCTCCTTCTATCTTCCCGGACAGCTTTAGTAAAATAGGTAAGGTTTCTTCTTTAAACGTTTGATAGAATTCCCCTGGGAAGCCATCTGGCCCTGGACTTTTGTGTCTTGGGAGGTTTTTGATGACTGCTTCAATTTCTTCCCTGATTATTGACCTGTTCAAGTTTTCTATCTCTTTGTGCTCCAGTTTTGGAATTTGTGGTTTTCCAAAATGCATCCATTTCCTCTATTGCTTAATTTGTAGGCATGTAGCTGCTCATAAATACGTTTTTTCAATCGTTTGTATTTCCTTGGTATTGGTTGTGATCTCTCCTCTTTCATTCATGATTTCATTACTTTGGGTCTTTTTTCTTTTTAATAAGTCTATCTTATTAATTTTTTCAAATAACCACTTCCTGGTTTTGTTGATCTGTTCTACAGTTCTTCTGGTCTCTATTTCATTGAATTCTGTTCAAATATTTATTAGCTCTCTTCTTTTTGGTGTAGGATTTACTTGTCATTCTTTCTCCAATTCTTTAGGTATGAGGTTAGCTTCTGTACATGAGTTATTTCCAATTTTTTGAGGGAAGTTTGTATTGCAATGTAGTTCCCTCTTAGGACTGCTTGTGCTGTATCCCAAGGATTTTGAATGGTTTTATGTTCATTTTCACTAGTTTCCATGAATCTTTTAAATTCTTCTCTTCACTAGTTTCCATGAATTTTTAAAATTCTTTTAAATTTCCTGGTTGACCCATTCATCTTTTAGTAGGTTGCTCTTTAACCTCTGTGTGTTTAAGTTTCTTCCACATTTCTTCTTGTGATTGAGTACTAGTTTCAAAGCATTGTGGTCTGAAAATATGCTGGGAACAATCCCATCTTTTGGTATTGGTTGAGACCTCATGTGTGACCCAGTATGTGTCTATTCTGGAGAAAGTTCCATGTGCACTTGAGAAAAATGTGTATTCAGTTGCACTGAGATGGAAAGTTTTGCATATATTTGTGAAATCCATCTGGTCCAGTGTATTATTTAAGGCCCTTGTTTCTTTGGTGATGTTCTGCTTACAAGATCTGCCATTTGCTGAAAGTGCCGTGTTGAAGTCTCCTACTATTAGTGTATTATTATCTAAGTATCTCTTTACTTTGGTTATTGATATAACTTGCAGTCTCACATTCGGGGCATAACTATTCATGATTAGTAGGTCTTCTTATTGATGGACCCTTTAAGTATGATATAGTGTCCCTCTTCATCTCTTACTACAGTCTTTGGGATAAATTCTAATTTATCTGATATGAGGATTGCTACCCGTGCTTTCTTTTGAGGACCATTTGAATGGTAGATGGTTCTCCAACCTTTCATTTTCAGGCTGGAGGTGTCCTTAGGTGTAAAATGAGTCTCTTGTAGACAGCAAATAGATGGGTCCTGCTTTTTTATGCATTCTGATACCCTGTGTCTTTTGACGAGATCATTTAGCCCATTCACGTTCAGAGTAACTGTTGAAAGATATGAATTTAGTGTCATTGTAATACCTATTCAGTCTCTGTTTTTGTGGATTCTTTCCTTGGGCTCCCTCTTTCTTTTATAGGGTCCCCCTTAATATTCCTTAAACAGCTGGTTTGGTGGTCACATATTCTTTCAGTTTCTGTCTACCTTGGAAGCTCTTTATCTCTCCTATTCTGAATGAGAGCCTTGCTGGATAAAGTATTATTGGCTGCATGTTCTTCTCATTTAGGACCCTGAATATATCCTGCCAGCCCTTTCTGGCCTGCTAGCTCTCTGTGGAGAGGTCTTCTGTTAATCTGATATTTCTCCCCATATAAGTTAAGAATCTCTTGTCTGTCACTGCTTTAAGAATGTTCTCTTATTCTTTGAAATTTGCAAATTTCACTAAAAATGTTAAACATCTTTTATTGATTTTTTTTTGTGGGGTCCTCTCTAACTCTTGGATCTGAATGCCTGTTTTCTTCCTCTGATTTGGGAAGTTCTCAGCTATTTTTTGTTCAAATATACTTTGTGGTCTTCTCTCCCTCTCCGCCTTTTCTGGAATCCAAGTTAGACGTATATTCTTCCTTCTCAAGCTATCATTTATTTCTCTAAGCCTTTCCTCATGGGCTCTTGATTGTTTTTCTCTTTTTTCTTCAGCTTCCTTCCTTCCTATCAACTTGTCTTCTGTCACCCACTCTCTCTTCCACCTCATTAACCCTAGTAGTTAGGACAACCAGTTTGGATTGCATATCATTTAATCTATTTTTAATTTCAGACTGATTAGATCTCAATTCTGCAGCAACAAAGTCTCTAGATTCCTTTATGCTTTTTTTCCAGAGCCACCCATAGCTTTATCATTGTGCTTGTGAATTGAATTTATGACATCGTATTTAAATTCAAATTCTGTAAGTCTGTGGCAGAGAGTACTGTTTTTGGTTTTTTGTTTTGTTTTGTTTCTTTTGTTTTTGGTGAATTCTTCCTTCTAGTCACTTTGTCCAGTGCAGAGTGGCTGTATGAGTTGTCTGAGTCAATAATTTCAACCATGACCTAAGTCGAATATACCTTATTGATTCCAAAGAGGTCAGAGACAAGAAAATAAAATAAAAAGAACAGAACAAAATTTTTTAAAAAGGACCACTAATGTGAAAAGAAATTTTAAAACAAATAGTAAAAATAGTCAAAAACCAAAAACAAAGGAAAAGAAAAAAGTAAACAGACAAAAAGGGGGAGGGAATGGTGATGATGAGGAAGTAGTAGTGGAGAGAGAATGTAGTCTACCTGAGGGGACCTAGAGGGTGATCATCTTGGTTCTGAATGTATTTTGTTCTGTATGTTAGAAGATGCTCAATCCCGAATTCATATAAAGCAGCAATACTTACATAAAGCCCGATCACTGATCACAAAAACATAAACAAGATAAAAGAGTGGGGGTGCAGAATGGGAAGGAAGAGAGAATATAATGCCACAGAATGAACCAAAAAGGTATTCCATCTGGTTCTGGGTGTATGTTGGTCATGTGTTAGAAGGTACTAACTTCCACCGTTGAAATAAATAAATAAATAAATAAATAAATAAATAAATAGGCAAAAAAACAAAGAACAAATACCCATATTTTGTGTATCTATCAAAATTAAATGAACAAGTTGAAGGGAATCCAGAAGTGAAAAATATATCCAAGACATGTAATTGTAGAAATATGAAAGTCAAAAAGTAAAAAAACTTAAAAATGAAGAATTGGTAAAATATTGTAGTTAAGGCGGGAAAAGAGAAAGCATATTGGAGATTTTTAGTCTGATATAAAAACGAGTCATAAAGGAAAAAAAAAAAAAGTGGGACCCTCTAGTTCTACATACTGTTTTCCCTCTGCCCTGGAGCTTTCCAGCGCTGCTGGGTCAAGAACTTGCTCTTCCCCTGTCTTTCAAGCTGGGCTTCTGGGGATGGGTCTGACGTGCTGATTCTCAAGTGTGTGTATCTGGGGGAGATGCTTGGCCCCCAGCTGGGTGCTGGGCTTAGTATGAGTGTTTATCTCTTGAGGCCTCTGTCCCCTGGCGCCCCGCTCCTCCCAGGCACACAGCAACACAGGAGGAACAGCACCAATGTGGCTGCCAGACCTCCAGCTCTGGAGTCAGCTCACTGTGAGTAACTAACCACAGTCTCCCAGTCCTCACTGGCCTAGGTGCTTCTGGGGCCAGCACCGGTGCGGTGACCTGCACAGCTTGGGGACACCCAGCGGCAGGAGAGTTCTCACTGTCCTGTGCTCTCCTCACTTCAGCCTGTCCCAGGGGGACAGCAGGATCACCAGCTTTGTCCACTCAGACACCCTGGGATCTGGAGCCCAGTGGGCTGAACTGCACTCCCAGCTGCCTCTCCCAAAAGCAATGGGGCTCAGCCACCTCCTCCCAGTGCCGGCCCACGTAACCCACTGGCTTTTTCCAAATGCCTCAAGGGCTGTGCGCTCAAGCCCTTGAACGATATGGGAGGGTGGTTCACAGTGCACTCCACACCTCCCCCCCTCCCCGCCCCGTCTGCCCGCCCTTCGTCGTATAGTGTCTCCGGAAACCTGGAGGCGTCCCTGCCCTTCCTATGATTCTGCCCGATTTCCCTGCAGAGCACTTTTCTGTCTGGGAAAACTTCGGTGTGGATTTTTAAAGTTCCTGCTTCTCTAGGGCTGGGTTTTCCTGTCGGCAGCTCTTACCAATTTGCCTTAGCCCAGCTCCTCGTGCGCCCCCTTCCCCACTTTATTATTTTTAATTTTTTCTTCTTTCCTACCTTGTTAGAAGTGAAAACTTTTCTCTCTGTAGCATTACAGTGTTCTCTCTTTAAATCACAGGTCAAATTCATAGGTGTTCTGGATTTTTTTTTTTTAATATTTATTTATTTATTTATTTATTTATTTATTTATTTATTTACGATAGTCACACACAGAGAGAGAGAGAGAGAGAGAGAGAGAGAGAGAGAGAGAGGCGGAGACACAGGCAGATGGAGAAGCAGGCTCCATGCACCGGGAGCCCGACGTGGGATTCGATCCCGGGTCTCCAGGATCGCGCCCTGGGCCAAAGGCAGGCACCAAACCGCGGCGCCACCCAGGGATCCCTGGATGTTTTGAGTATTATCTAGGTAAGGTTGTGGGGCCAGGTAAGTTGAGGACCCTACTCTTCTGTCGTCTTCCCAAGAATCCCAGATGATGGTTATTGAAGAGGGCACTTGTGATGAACATTGAGTGTTGTATATAAGTGGTGAATCACTAAATTTTACACTTGAAACTGATTTTGTCATATATGTTAACAAACTAGAATTTAAATACAAAGTTGAAATTAAAATAAAATGAAAATATCTAAGTTAGAATAATTTTGTTTTCAATTGACTACATGCGATGTTTGAAAGAGGATTTCTTATATTTTGTATCTGTATTCTAGAGAAATAAAATTCTGGCTTTTAATTCTGTCTAAAATACTATTTCACCTTCAATCATATGAAGGAATTGAAACTTTTGTGTAATTTATTTAATGTGTAATTATAAATCTGAACTATTATTAATTTCAGTATTAAAGTTATAATGTCCTCTAGCAGTTGCTTTTCTAATTCATTACCATGGCTTTATAGATGTAGAATAGGGCATAGAAGATGCCCTATTAGTCAACTCTATTGTTCTGTTTGATCCCTCTCCCCAAGTCTTGTGCAAATGGTTCAAAGCCCTTATATTCTGATTCTAGCTCCTCCACCTAATATGACCTCTTATCAGAACACTTCAGAATGCTAATGCTTCCAATTCCTTCTGCTCAATAGTTATTTCTCTCCAAACCTTTAAGGTTTGTGATTGCGAGGCATGACCATCTCTTTTGCTTCAACTTCCTTCATTTTGTGAATGCTTTATTATAAAAACATCTGTGCTTAGTTTCACTTTCCTTCTTCTTTTCTTCATCCCAAGTTCCTGAATTCTAATTACCCTTATAAAATATATCAACTGGTTCCGTTTTATTATCCAGTACCTGAGGGCATGCTGAATTACCACAGTTTGGAAGCTATCCATTAATGCAATTTTCCCTTATTTATAAGCCTGCTTTGACCAACCCATTTTCAGAATTCCCACTGCATATACACTCTATTCTTACAATGTGATTCTTAATATATTTTTGTCTTTCACTTTCTCTCATCCCCTTTACTTCCAACAAATGTTTTATGCAACTAGTAGTATTTCATTGTTTCCCTTGCTTTGTTCTCTGCCAACAATGTTACCAGATTTTGTAAGTTTGGATCATATACTATGTGTAAAATGGTATCTCACTGTGATTTTAATTAGCATTTCATTAATTGCTAAATGAGTCAGGCATCTTTTCATGTGTATATTGGCCATTAGTGTTTTCTCTTCTGTGAAATTCTTTTTACTCACATTTCAAACAAGCTTTTTTCCCTATGTAACCTAGATATTTTTTCCTTTGTATTTACATGTCTTTGACATTTTCTCCTAGTTTTTGTCTTATTTCTTACTCTTTTTTTAATGGACTGAAGTTCTTAATTTTAATAGTCAAATTTATTAAACTTTTCCTTTTGGCTAATACTTTTGCTTCCTTTTAAAGAAAATCCTCCATCCTGTGAACATAAATGTTGTATCCTATATGTTTTTCTAATACTTATATAATTTTGCCTTTCACAATTAAGTTCTCTTTCCCTCTGGAGTATACTTAGTATATCATGAAGTAGGGATCCAAATGCATACTGCCACATTTATGAAATTATGTAAATCAGAATTTCTTTTTCAACATATTATATTAATAAGAAAAGGGGTTCCCAGGTGGTTCAGTTGGTTAAGCATCTGACTACTGATCTCAGCTCAGGTATTGAACTCAAGGTCATGAGTTCAAGGCCTGCATTGAACTCTATGCCCAGCATGCAGTCTACTAAAAAAAAAAAAAAAAAAAAGATATGTAATACAGTGAATTATGTGTATTTACCAATCATGGAAGCGTTGGAGTAAAGGGTTCTAGCTTGGAATCCAGGAATTATCAACAAACCAATGTATACATAGCTAAGAAAATAGCAACCTCTGCTACAATCAGAAAGAAATAGAATAAGAAGCTTTTGTGACACTGTTGTCTCCAGGATAGAGCTGCATTCTGGGAATAAATTGGCTGCTTCATGAACTATTTGGTTCAAGGCATCCAGTATGATGATATGGAAATCATACTGGATGCCTTGAACACAAGTATTTTCTCTGTCCTTCATTTGGTTCTGAATTTAAATTTCATGTCAATCAACTAATTGGTAAAAAATGAACTATATCAGGACCGTAGCTGCAAGAGAGTTTAATGAAGTTTGGTATTTAACTTCCTAGGTGTTATGGTACAGAAAGATACACTAGGAGGCAGTAAGAATGGCTCTTGATAGTCAATCTACTATATTCACACCAATAATAAAATGTCTCAATTCCACTTATTGAACTGTACATTTGTTCCTTAGTAAATTATAATGTTATTTGAGTTATACTTCAAATTTCATATATTCATAGCTATCTGGACCCTATTCATTTCACAAATAAATTTATCCTTGCATCGAACCACAATGTTTATTTTTAAAATTTTATTTATTTGAGATAATTATTTATCATGAGATAGCAGGAGATGGGGGAGGAAGAGAGAGACACAGGGAAAAGCAGGCTCCCCACTGAGTAGGAAGCCTGACATGGGGCTCCACACCAGGGCCCTGGGATCACGACCTGAGACAAAGGCAGATGCTTAACTGACTAAGCCACCCAGGTGCCCAAAACCACAGTGTTTTAATCACTAAAACTCTGTAATATAGTCTTGATATCAGGTAGAACAAACATCTCTTTTATCCCAACACATATACTTATTCTTCTTCAGGAGTGACTTAACTATTCTTGAGCCTTGTACTTATATATAAAATGTAGAATCAACTTTGCAAGGTCTTAAAAAAACTGGACTCACATTGAATTGAACAGGTATTATCTAATATCAGGTACCTTTATCATATCTTTTGAAATGATCATAGGGGTTTTCTCCTTTAATTGATTAATATGATGATGCACATCAATAGATTTTCTAAAATACACTACTGTTATATTCATACAAATCTTTTTAAAAGATTTTATTTATTTATTCATGAGAGACACAGAGGGAGGCAGAGACACAGGCAGAGGGAGAAGCAGGCTCTCTGCAGGGAGCCAGACGCGGAACTCGATCCCAAGACCCTGGGATCACTTCCTGAGCCAAAGGCAGGCGCTAAACTGCTGAGCCACCCAGGGATCCCCTAGAAATCTTTTTTAAGATTGAAATGATTTGGGTAGCCCTAGTAGCTCAGCAGTTTAGCGCCGCCTTCAACCCAGGGCCTGATCCTGGAGACTGGGATTGAGTCCCGCATCGGGCTCCCTGCATGGAGCCTGCTACTCCCTCTGCCTGTGTCTCTGTCTCTCTCTGTTTCTCATGAATAAATAAATAAAATCGTAAAAAAAAAGATCAAAATGATTTGCTCCTTGAAATTTGTCTAAGATTCTCCTATAAAACATGTTACGCAGTTGACCCTTGAACAATGCAGGAGTTAGAGGTGCTCACCCTCCATGCAATTGAAAATCTGCATGTAACTTTTGACTCCCCCTAACACTTAATTACTAGTAGTCTACCATCGACTGCATGCTTTTCAGATAACATAAACTGTTGATTAACAGATACTTTGTATTACATACTATATTCTTACAGTAAAGTAAGCTAAAGGAAACTGTTATTCAGAAAATCATAAGGAAGATAAAATACATTTATAGTAGTGTACTATATTTATTGAAACAATCTGCATATAGGTACACCCTGAAGTTTAAGTCCATGTTGTTCAAGGGCCAATTGTACTATAAAGCAAAAGTGAAATTATTTTGAAGATGTGACTAAGGGACTGGATCAGTTAATTTTGAGTTACCAAAGGAAGAGTTCCCTGTGGGTTTGATCTAATCAGAAAAAGCCTTTTTTTTTTTTTTTTTTTTTACTGTTACTTTTATTTTTTTTAATTTATTTTTTATTGGTGTTCAATTTACCAACATACAGAATAACCCCCAGTGCCCGTCACCCAATCACTCCCACCCCCCGCCCTCCTCCCCTTCTACCACACCTAGTTTGTTTCCCAGTTAGGAGTCTTTACGTTCTGTCTCCCTTTCTGATATTTCCCACACATTTCTTCTCCCTTCCCTTATATTTCCTTTCACTATTATTTATATTCCCCACATGAATGAGAACATATAATGTTTGTCCTTCTCTGATTGACTTACTTCACTCAGCATAATACCCTCCAGTTCCATCCACGTCGAAGCAAATGGTGGGTATTTGTCATTCCTAATAGCTGAGTAATATTCCATTGTATACATAAACCACATCTTCTTTATCCACTCATCTTTCGATGGATACTGAGGCTCCTTCCACAGTTTGGCTATCGTGGCCATTGCTGCTATAAACATCGGGGTGCAGGTATCCTGGCGTTTCATTGCATCTGTATCTTTGGGGTAAATCCCCAGCAGTGCAATTGCTGGGTCGTAGGGCAGGTCTATTTTTAACTCTTTGAGGAACTTCCACACAGTTTTCCAGAGTGGCTGCACCAGTTCACATTCCCACCAACAGTGTAAGAGGGTTCCCTTTTCTCCGCATCCTCTCCAACATTTGTGGTTTCCTTCCTTGTTAATTTGCCCCATTCTCACTGGTGTGAGGTGGTATCTCATTGTGGGTTTGATTTGTATTTCCCTGATGGCAAGTGATGCAGAGCATTTTCTCATATGCATGTTGGCCATGTCTATGTCTTCCTCTGTGAGATTTCTGTTCATGTCTTCTGCCCATTTCATGATTGGATTGTTTGTTTCTTTGGTGTTGAGTTTAATAAGTTCTTTATAGATCTTGGAAACTAGCCCTTTATCTGATATGTCATTTGCAAATATCTTCTCCCATTCTATAGGTTGTCTTTGAGTTTTGTTGACTGTATCCTTTGCTGTGCAAATGCTTCTTATCTTGATGAAGTCCCAATAGTTCATTTTTGCTTTGTTTCTTATGCCTTCGTGGATGTATCTTGCAAGAAGTTACTATGGCCGAGTTCAAAAAGGGTGTTGCCTGTGTTCTTCTCTAGGATTTTGATGGAATCTTGTCTCACATTTAGATCTTTCATTCATTTTGAGTTTATCTTTGTGTATGGTGAAAGAGAGTGGTCTAGTTTCATTCTTCTGCATGTGGATGTCCAATTTTCCCAGCACCATTTATTGAAGAGACTGTCTTTCTTCCAATGGATAGTCTTTCCTCCTTTATCGAATATTAGTTGACCATAAAGTTCAGGGTCCACTTCTGGGTTCTCTATTCTGTTCCATTGATCTATGTGTCTGTTTTTGTGCCAGTACCACACTGTCTTGATGACCACAGCTTTGTAATACAACCTGAAATCTGGCATTGTGATGACCCCAGGTATGGTTTTCTTTTTTAAAATTCCCCTGGCTATTCGGGGTCTTTTCTGACTCCACACAAATCTTAAAATAATTTGTTCTAACTCTCTGAAGAAAGTCCATGGTATTTTTATAGGGATTGCATTAAACGTGAAAAAGCCTTTTAAAAGAGAGTCTACCAGGGCACCTAGGTGGCCCCCTGCATTAAACATCTTCCTTCAGCTCAGTTCATGTTTCTAAAGTCTTGGGATCGAGCCCTGCATTGGGCTCCCTGCTCAGTGGGGATCCTGCTTCTCCCTCGGCCTCTGTTCCTCTCCCCACTTATGCTCTTTTTATTACTCTCTCTCAAATAAATAAATAATAAAATCTTAAAAAAAAGAAAGAGGTCTACCATCAGTTTGTTCTCTGTATTTGTTAGTATGATCCTACATTTTATTTATTTATTTTTTTTTTAGATTCTACATGTAAGTGAAATAATATGCTATTTGTCTTTCTTAGTTTGACTTATTTCCCTTAGCATAAGAGCCTCTAGGTCCATCCCAATTGTCACAAATGGCACAGTCTTATCCTTTTCTACAGCTGTGCAATATTCACATGTGTGCATGTGTGTGTGTGTGTGTGTGTGTGTGTGTACCACATACTCCTTATTCATCTATCAATGAGCACTTAAGTTGCCTCCTACTATTGGCTATAGTAAATAATGCTTAAATAAACATAAGGGTGCATTTATATTTTTAAAATTAGTGTTTTCATTTTCTTTAGGTAAATACCCAGAGTAGAATTATTGCAGAATATTATATTTCTACTTTTAATTTTTTGAGGAAACTTCATACTGTTTTCCACAGTAGCTATACCAGTTTACATTCCCTCCAACAACACTCAAAGATTTCCTTTTCTCTGCATCCTTGTCAACACTTGTTATTTCTTGCTAGAGAGGAGGGGGATAGGAGGATAGGCAAAATGGGTGAAAGGGAATGATACAGGGTTTCAATTATGGAGTGAGTAAATCATGGGAATAAATAGCATAGGGAATATAGTCAATGATAATGTAGCAGTGTTGTTCAATAGTGTACAAATGGCAAACTGCAGCTACACTTGTGGTGAACAGAGTTTAATAGTTCCTTTCTTTTTAGCACTGAATAATAATCTGTTGACTGGATGTACCACAAATTTATCTGTTCATGTACTAAAGCACATCTGCATTACTTCCAAGTTTTAGCAATTCCGAATTAAGCTGCTATGAACATCTGTTTGCAGGATTTTTTTTTTTTTTGTGGGGGTGGGAGGCATGTTTTCAACTCCTTTGGGTAAATGCCAAGGAATATAATTGCTGCGTTGTATGGTAAAATTATGTTCGTTTTGTAGGAAATTACTAAACTTCTTCCAAATGGCTATACCATTTTGCATTCCCACTGATGATGAATGAGGAGTTCCTGTTGCTCTATATGTTTGTTAGCATTTGGTATTGTCATTATTCAAGATTCTGGCCTTTCTAATAAGTGTGTAGTGGTGTTTTAAATTTGTGTTTCCATAATACCATGCAATGGAACTTCTTTTCATATGCTTAATTTCCAACTCTATAACTTCTTGATGAGGTGTCTATTCAGGTATTTTGCCCATTTCTTAATCATGTTCATTTTCCTACTGTTGAGTTGTAAGAGTTTCTTTTTTTTGTGTGTGTGTGTGTGTGTGTGTATACACATACACAAGCACACACACAAACATATATATATATATATATATATATATATATGTATATTTTAAGATTTTATTTGAGGGAGAAAGAATAGGGGGAGTAGCAAAGGGGGAATGAGAAGGACAAGAAAACTTTGCATTGAATGTGGAGCCTGACACAGGGCTCAATACAGGAACCCAAGTTCACAACCTGAGCCAAAACCAAGAGTCTGATGCTCAACCGAGACACGCAGGCACCCCAAGAGTTCTTTGTATATTTTTGATAACTCTTTAATCACATATGTATTTTTGCAAATATTTTCTCTTAGTATGTGGCTGTCTTATTCTCATTCCCGCTCAGTGTCTTTTATAGAGCAAAAGTTTTTAATTTTAATAAACTTCCTTTTATCAACTATTTATTTCACGGATCTAGTCTTTGGTGTTGTATCTAAAAAGTCCTCACCATCCCCAAGATCAAATAGATTTTATGTTATTTGAAGAGTTTTACAGTTTTATATTTTAAATTTACATGTAAGATGCATTTTTAAGTTAATTTTTGTGAAGAGTATAAGGTTTCTGTTTAGAATCATTTTTTTCAATGTTAATTTTCAATTGTTAAAGCACCATTTTTTGAAAAGATAATTTTTTTTCTGTTGTACTGCCTTTGCTCCTTTATCAAAGATCAGTGGATTATATTTATGTGAGTCTATTTCTAGGCTCTCTGTTTCATTGATTTGTCTATTCCTTGACTGATACCATTGTTTTGGCTACCTTAGGTTGTAAAAAGTCTTGAAATTGGTTGTATCAGTCCTCCAACTTTGTTCTTTTTCAATATTGTATTGGCTATTCTCGGTCTTTTGCTTGCTTTTTATTCTGAATAAATTTTGGTTTTAAGTTTTTGTTTATCCGTTATCTAACTTTTGGTTTGGAAATAATATACTACTACTCTAAATCCTGCTTGCTTCATTTCCTTTATAAATTAGTTACATTTGAGATTTTACCATACAGAATTACATTAGTAATTCAGAAAACTTAGGTTGCTTAATTTTTATTTCATAAAAATTCATAAATCTCCTGAATTATATGCTATTTTTCAGTTGCATTCCTTTTTTATTCCAATTATTATTAATTTTCATTGACAAATTTTCTTATTTATGTATTTGTTATTTTTTTTTAAGATTTTATTATTTATTGATGAGAGACACAGAGAGAGGGAGAGAAGCAGAGACACAGGCAGAGGGAGAAGCAGGCTCCCTGTAGGAAGCCCGATGTGGGACTCGATCCAGTGACTCCAGGATCACACCCTGGGCCGAAGGCAGGCACTAAACCCCTAAGCCACCCAGGGATCCCCTTCTTTTTCTTTTAAGATTTTATTTGAGAGAGAGAATAAGTGGGGAGAGGGGCATAGGGAGAGGGAGAGGCAGACTCCTCACTGAGGAGGAAGCCTCATGTGGGGCTTGACCCGAGGACCCTGAGATCATGATCTGAGTCAGATATAGACACTTAACTGATTGAGCCACCCAGGTGCCTCTATTTGTTATTCCCTTTTTTTTTTTTAAGATTTTATTTATTTATTCATGGGAGACATAGAGAAAGAGAGAGAGAGAGAGAGAGAGGGAGAAGCAGGCTCCATGCTGGGAGCCCGATGTGGTACTCGATCCCAGGACTCCAGGATCACACCCTGGGCCAAAGGTGGCGCTAAACCGCTGAGCCACCCAGGGATCCCTCAGCCACACAGAGATCCCCCTTGTTATTCTTAATGACTACTTTTTCACACTTTCTCTCTTGGGGTTATTTTTAATTCTTATTGGAGTATGTAAGTTAGGCATTCCTTTAGTGAATTTTAGTTGGTGATAAACTCTTTTACTTATTTTGAATAGATTTATGTGTTGCCATCATTCTTGAAAGAGGTTTTTGAATATATAATTCTGTAGGATAAGATCAGGGAAGTCTGTAGGCTAAGAGTTCATGAATATAACTGCCATTTGGGGCTGATGCCTCTCATGTAGACAGTGACTCTTGGGTACTTTACATGGTGTTCCAGGCTATTGAAACAAAGGATTTCCTTAGAACTGGATGGAGAGGAAAGACCTGGAAAATTAATCCCCAACTCATAACCTACTAATGGAATCCTCTTAAAAAGGAGGATTTATTTCTATGTGGAAAAATATGATTACATCATCCTTGTCTGGATCCTAGACATATTCCCTATGATGTATCCACACAGATTTTTTTTAATTTATTGTTTTTGTTTTAATTCCACGATAGTTAATGTACAGTGTTATATTAGTATCAAAAGTACCATACAGTGTTTGAACAATTCCATACATCACCTAGTGCTCATCACAAGTGCACTTCTTAATCCCCATCACCTATTTCACCCATCCCTCCA
Source organism: Canis aureus (assembly GCF_053574225.1). Taxonomy (NCBI): domain Eukaryota; kingdom Metazoa; phylum Chordata; class Mammalia; order Carnivora; family Canidae; genus Canis; species Canis aureus. The sequence continues at coordinate 7,799,355 of NC_135640.1, forward strand.
CCTCTTCTCTGGTAATCATTAATTTGTTCTCTATAGTTAAAAGTCTATTTCTCGATTTGTCTCTCTACCTCTTTTTTTTTTAAAGATTTTTTTAAAATTTATTTATTCATGATAGTCACACAGAGAGAGAGAGAGAGAGAGAGAGAGAGAGAGGCAGAGACACAGGCAGAGGAGAAGCAGGCTCCATGCACCGGGAGCCCGATGTGGGATTCGATCCCGGGTCTCCAGGATCGCGCCCTGGGCCAAAGGCAGGCGCCAAACCGCTGCACCACCCAGGGATCCCTCTCTACCTCTTTTATATTTCCTTTGCTCATTTGTTTCTTAAATTCCACATGAGTGAAATCAGATGGTATCTGTCTTTCTCTATTTTGCTTAGCATAATATCCTCTAGCTCCATTCATGTCATTGAAAATGGCAAGATTTCATTCTTTTTATGGCTGTATAATATTCCATTATATATATTATATATTGCATATATTATATGCATACAGAATATATATACACACACACACATTCTTTATCCATTCCTCAGTTCATGATTACTTGAGCTGCTTCCATAATTTGGCTATTCTAAATAACGCTGCTATAAACATCAAGGTACATATATCCCTTTGAATTAGTGTTTTTCTATTTGGGGGGTTAATATCCAGTTGTTCAATTGGGTTGTAGGGTAGTTCTCTTTTTAACTTATTGAAGAACCTCCATTCTTGTTTTCCACAGTGGCTGTACCAATCTGCATTCTCACCAATAGTGCAATAAGGGTTCCTTTTCTCCATATCCTTGCTAACACTTATTGTTTCTTGTGTTTTTGATTTAAGACATTCTGACAGGAATGAGGTGATATCTTGTAGTTTTGATTTGCAATTCCTTGATAATAAGTGATGTTGAACATCTTTTCATATATCTGTTGTCTATCTGGATGTCTTCTTTAGAGAAATGTGTTTTTATGTCTTCTGCCCATTTTATTTTATTTTTTTAAAGATTTATTTATTTATGATAGACATAGAGAGAGAGAGAGAGAGAGAGAGAGAGAGAGAGGCAGAGACACAGGAGGAGATGAGGCAGGCTTCATGCTCGATCCCAGGACTCCAGGATCGCGCCCTGGGCCAAAGGCAGGCACCAAACTGCTGAGCCACCCAGGGATCCCCTGTCTTCTGCCCATTTTAAATTGGATTAGTTGCTTTTCAAGTGTTGAGTTGTGTAAGTCATATATTCTGGATTACTGGACATGTCATTGGCAAATATCTTCTCCCGTTCTGTAGGTTGTGTTTTAGTTTTGTTGACTGTTTCCTTGCCTATGCAGAAGCTTTTTATTTTGATGCAGTCCCAATAGTTTGTTTTTATTTCTCCATGGGGAAGTTATTTCTGATATTAGTAAGTGAAGCTAGTATAGAAATTTGACCTAATTTAAAAATTTTTTTTAAATTTTTATTTATTTATGATAGTCACAGAGCGAGAGAGAGAGAGGCAGAGACACAGGCAGAGGGAGAAGCAGGCTCCATGCACCCAGAGCCCGATGTGGGATTCGATCCCGGGTCTCCAGGATCGCGCCCTGGGCCAAAGGCAGGCGCCAAACCGCTGCGCCACCCAGGGATCCCTAATTTTAAATTTTTTTAAAGATACACTACCGTTTAAGCCATATACAGAGGAGTTTTGAAAAATTATTGATTATGTGTGCAAGAAGTTGCTTGACTACTAATTATCACAGTCTGAGAAAAGCCATAGGTTGATAGAACCATGAGAGTGGAAGGATTCCTAAGCATTTGAGTATGTGTTTGAGTAGTAGATCAGGAAAGATGGGTAACCTTAATTAACATAATAAACTTGTGACAATAAGAAAAATATTTTCTATTTATAATAACCAGTTACATCCAACTTAGAAGTTTTATATGTATGTATGTGTACAACACCCTTTATTGAACCTATATTTATTGATATATATATCATATATATATATATATATATATATATATATATATATATATATTTCAGTATAATGGTTCTATGGTACATTCCTTAATGGAGGCCTTCCAGACAATGATGAGGTGTTTTAAATTAAGAATGCTTTTTAGGGGATCCCTGGGTGGCGCAGCGGTTTAGTGCCTGCCTTTGGCCCAGGGCGCGATCCTGGAGACCCGGGATGGAGTCCCACGTCAGGCTCCCTGCATGGAGCCTGCTTCTCCCTCTGTCTGTGTCTCTGCCTCTCTCTCTCTCTCTTTCTTTCTCACTGTGTGCCTATCATAAAGTAAAAAAAAAAAAAAAAAAAGAATGCTTTTTAGTTAAAAGTTTTTCCTACCACAGTTCATAGAAAAGATGGCTGAACCTATGAGGGATATGTATCTGTTTGGATTTGACTTGGGACCTGGTAATAACACAGATTCAATATTTTTCAGGGTTCAAGTCAAATAATTAGATCAATGGCAGGCAATATAGCATATGGAATTGTAAATGAGACTTGCTCTTCTAAGGAAAGTGCAGACAAGAGATTGCTGGATATAAAACAATTCCAAGTAGAAAACGACTCAGTGTAGGGAAAGGAAACATGATATAGGAAAAATAATTATTTGCTTTGGAGACTAACCTGGACACCAAATTTTTTTGTTTTTTAAGATCGACTGATTGATTAATTCATGAGATACAGAGAGAAAGAGAGGCAGAGACATAGGAAGAGAAGCAGGCTCAATGCAAGGAGCCCATTGCAGGCCTTGATCCCGGGACTCCAGGATCATGCCCTGGGCCAAAGGCAGGCGCTCAACCGCTGAGTCACCTAGGCATCCCCAGACACCAAACTTTGAACTACTTTTTAATGACTTGGAAAATAAGGTATTTTACTTTTTTGTGTCCCATATCTTATATAAAACTAAACACATAAACCAGTCATTATAAAACTTACCTCAAAGAGTTATTGTGAGGATTATAGGTATTAGAAGAACAATATGATTGGTACATAATAAGAATTGAATACACTGCAGTTGTTTCTTTTTGCTCATCACTCACATGGATTTTAATTTTTTTTTTTAATTTATTTATGATAGGCACACAGTGAGAGAGAGAGGCAGAGACACAGGCAGAGGGAGAAGCAGGCTCCATGCACCGGGAGCCCGATGTGGGATTCGATCCCGGGTCTCCAGGATCGCGCCCTGGGCCAAAGGCAGGCGCCAAACCGCTGCGCCACCCAGGGATCCCTCACATGGATTTTAAAAAGCTGTGGTCTTTGTGATGAATAGATGCAGCCTAACAGACATCTCTATCTCTCTGCCTCTTTGTCTTTGTTTTTCTGTCTGTCATACACCTATACAACTAAAACTATATATTTATATTCATATTTTTGTGGCATTTTTCTCGAGTCTACTAAAATAAATTGATCTTTTATTTTTTTCAGAAGGAATGTGAATCTCTTCTAAATAGTATTTAAAAATTTTAAAACATAGTCTTTAATATATAGTATTATTTTTATTGCTGGGAACTGGCTATAAACTTATTTATATAGCAAAACATGAAGTACCCAGTATATTTAAGTTTGTGAACCAAATGTATCATTGAACATAACCCCAGAGAAAGAACAAATGATCAAATACCTACCTCAGTTAAGTTTCAGTTACAAATTCTACTGACTTATGCTTAGACTTGTTGGTTACCTTTTTGATTTATCTAATGAAGTAAAATAGAGTAAGAAGTCTTGATACTTAAGTTCGTTAGATACTCTTTCAAATTCATATTCTCTATTTAAAGGGAAATGACATTGTAATTGAATACTATCTTTACTCATTATATAAAAGCACGCTGTGGTGTCATTCCAACACTTGCTTTTCATTTCCACACATTTGTGCATTTACAGAATTATTGAAAAAAGAGATAATGGAGGTATAAAATGAACAGAGAAGCTAGATTTTGTAGGCAATAATAAGTCCTTCAATAAGTCAAAAATACTTGCAGAGAAATTATAAAGATTATCTACTTCTCTATTTATTTAATGATATCTATTAAAGAAGGTTTAAGTTACTACGGTTAAGTGAAAATGATTAAAGCAAGTATCCCCGCAAGGTCATTATTAGAATCAATATCATGCCAATTAGTAATATGTATTATTACATTTCATGTGCAACTTGATTCCCAGGCTGCCCGATATTTTTTGTTATTAATAAATACTGAACATTTTTAATATAATGGCATTTAATGTTATATGCGCAATGCTATTTATTCAATGTATTAAAATATCTTATTTACAATTTAAAAATCTAACTTTTCAAATAAGGTGATGATTATCTTCCTCATATATTTATTCTTTTTTTTAGATTTTATTTATTTATTTATTTATTTATTTATTTATTTATTTGAGAGGGAGAGAGAGTGAATGAGAGTGAGTAGGGGAAGGAGCAGAGGGAGAAGGATAAACAGACTCTGTGCTGAGTGCAGAGCCTGACACAGGCTTGATCTCAAGAACCTGAGATCATAACTTGAGCTGAAACCAAGAGTTGGACACTTCACCCACTGAGCCACCTAGGTGCCCCATCTTTATACATTTATGTGCCTAGCATGGAGCTAGGCACCAAAAAGCTCTCGATTTAGTGTGATTTTATATATATATATATAATATATATTAATACAGCTATGTAAGTAATTATATACAGGAATGCAATATTAAGAAAAAAAAGTGAATTAATTGGCTTAAATCTACAAACAGAGCCTTATATATTATTTGACTAGGTGGCAGATGTGATAGATTGAATGCTAGTTCCACATGTTTACTCCACACCCTTGCTATTCCTACCTGGTAGACAGAATGATATCCCTGCCCATTCTTTGGCCTTAGCTACATGATTTAATTTTTGTCAACTAGATGTTAGAGGACTCAATAGAAGTGAAGGCTTCAAATGTGTGTACATATTTGGGCTGTCTTGCTGGGCTCTGACATCATCATGAGAAAAGCATAAACCATGTCTGCCCCTTTAACCTGGACTATAATATAAAATACTTCTAAGAAGCATACTTGAACTTGGGCTGTAGCCCAGAGCCAGGATGGCTAAGGTCCAGTTAAGCCCAGCTAAAATCAGCCAAATCCCACCGGCACATATATCTCTGAGTGAGAAAAACAGACATTTATTGTAAGAAGCCACTAAACTTTTGAAAGTGTTTGTTATATGTAATTACTGTGATTACACTATCACAGTATTACAGATACTTAGGTAGCTTAAACTATCTGTAATCTCTATTCATACAGCTATCTGCATTATCTGTATCTGTAACATAATTTTTTAAATAGAAAAATATTAATGTATAACAAGATTATTAACTGGCAAAATTTTTGCTCCCAAAGGGATATTTGGCAATGTTAGAGACATTTTTGGTTGTCACAAATCAGGAAGTGCTGCTGGCATTCTGCTCAGAATGTCAATAGTGCCCAGAATAAACATCGTTGGTTTATAAATTTATATTAGATATTGAAATAAATCAACAATACAAGAAAACTATATAAGAAACATAATTTTTAAATGCATGGATTTAAATGGCTGACCAAATTTAAATTGTTCACCAAAAAACTCAGCAGTGTACCCACTAAATTGCCATATATACCAATCTTTCTCAATTCCATTGTTTCTTATGATTCTTATTCATTCATTCATTTAGAATATTCAGCCTTGGAATAAGCAGCCTATTCCAACATTACTTGTGATTTCAATATACCTTGTACACTGCTACCAGTTTAATCTTTCATAAAGTTCCATTTGACTTTATGGCACAAAAATTTTGCATAGGTAATTTTTATGATTTTCAAAGTATTTCATATTTTGACTAAACTTGATTCTAGAATTTCTCCTTCAAAAAACTCAGACCCACTATTTCGCATACTTTGTGCATAGTAATTACTCATTTATTCTCACATTGACCCTATTTTTTTGTTTGTTCAAGTTGAATCATGTATTCAAAGCAGTTAATTTCCTTCAAAAGGAAGGCTTTAATGCATTTGTGTATATGTAGTGTAAGTGTACACAAAGGTGTGTGTGTGATATGTTTATAGGTAAGTGTGTGTGTGTATGTGTGTGTGCTTGAGTGTTGGATATGGTTTTAGGACTGCATTACAGTACCTTCTCTATTAGTCTGACATATTTAATTTATTATCTGCTTCTCTCTGAATTTGATATATACAGGAAAGAAAAATCTGGTAGTTAAACATGATAAAATAATAAAACTTGGATATAGAAAAAATCTTAGGACAGAGTATAATGATGTGTGTAGAAGGATTAAATATAGCACTGCAGAGAGTCAAATTTTGAAATGGTAATTTCAATGATATAAGCCTGTCTTTTTTTTTTTTTTTTTTTTTTTTTTTTACCATAAATACTCTAAGTAAAATTACATTGTGTTGATGAGGAGGGGACTTAAGGTTGCATTTTTAGTCAAATTTGAATCAAATCTTTCTCTATTATAGCACTTATTATAAGTACATTATTTTTGTCAATTTATTTGTATCTTTTCCCGTTGTGTGATAGTCTACACAGCAGCTACTATGTATGTGTTTATTCTGAATATTTATATCTATAATAATTTATCGGAAAACATGAATAATTGCAAGTACACAAGCATGTTGTTGAATTAGTGAATGCATGTTGTAGCAATACCCTTAGATTCCATGTTTTAAAAAATGTCTTTAAAAATATATGGTAAGGGGATGCCTGGGTGGCTCAGTGGTTGAGCACCTGCCTTCGGCCCAGGGCGTGATCCAGGAGTACCAGGATCGAGTCCCGTGTCGGGCTCCCTGCATGGAGCCTGCTTCTCCCTCTGCCTATGTCTCTGCCTCTCTCTCTGTGTGTCTCTCATGAATAAATAAATAAAATCTTAAAAAAATATATGGTAAAAAGTCAGTATGTTTGATAATGTATATAATTAATCAACACAGTTATTTCATTAACTATTGACTTGAAAACAGTATAGGTTCACCTTTAGCTTTTGCTGCAGTGTCTGATAGAATGTCTGAAATTATTCTATGCATATTTACACTGAGACATTTACTGCTTGGAACCAGTGGAATTTCTTAGAAGTTACAATTTTATAAACAATTCTAATTATTTTAGGTTAAGTATTATAGTGAACAAAAATTATTCATTATGAGATTTTCTCTGTTGTAAGATGGAGATCAAGGCATCTTTTTTTTTTCAAAAAAATTATTTATTTATTCATGAGAGAGAGAGAGGTAGAGATACAGGCAGAGGGAGAAGCGGACTCCTTAAGTGGAGCCTGAAGTGGGACTCAATCCCAGGACCCTGGGATTACACCCTGAGCCAAAGGGAGATGCCCTACCATTGAGCCACCCAGGTATCCCAAAGGCATCTTTTTAACTTGAAAATTTTGTAAATACATATAAATAGAGTTCTTTTAGAGAGAAATTTCTGCTAAATATCTGAATTAGTGCTGTTATTATTGGAATTTCTTAATCTTTGTGATACATTAAAATAAAAAAATATTCATAATATTCAAGAAAACTGCAAAATATTTTTAAATCAATATCTGTGGATTGAGCATGTATCTGATGTTGTGGCAAAGTTAAGTACATTAATAAAAGCTGTCTTTATACTAATAAAAACAGAGTATTTTTAATTTGAATAGTTTAAAATTAAACAGAAGTCAACAGACAATACTCTAATACACAAATATTAGAATGCAATTACCACTAAATTGTAATGTGAATACAAGATTTAGGGGAATATGTGAAACGCTGAAATTTATGTACTTTACTCTTTATTTGATTTCAGTAACTATCACTATATTTGAAACATTGTTTTTGGCATGAGAGACTCCTAACTCTGGGAAACGAACAGGGGGTAGTGGAAGGGGAGTTGGGCAGGGGGATGGGGTGACTGGGTGAGAGGCACTGAGGGGGGGCACTCATGGGCACTGATGGGATGAGCACTGGGTGTTATACTATATGTTGGCAAATCGAACTCCAATAAAAAAATATACAAAAAAAGAATTAAATTCTCAGTCCTTAGATATGTATTATCCTATTTAAATTCTTCCTGAATATTAAAATACTATGGAAAATGCTCTAGAGTTTTACAATAAATAATTCATCCTGAGAGGCATGCATTTTTATTTGTGTGACATCCAGATCTTCCAGTCAAAATATCGATCAACTTATTGGTAGAAAATGAACCATATCAGGACCCTAGCTGCAGGAGTTTATGAAATTTCCATGTCTCTGAAGTATTTAATTAAATGGAATTTTTAAGAGCTGCTTTTTAAATATATATCAATTTGTGACCCTACATAACTTAAATAATGGAGTATTTTTGAAAAGTATACCTTTTCCTATTTATTAAAACAGAGTTATTTTCTGAGCTAATAAATGTTTAGACCAAATTACAGCAGACAGATTAATGATAAAGTCTGGATATTGGTTTGTCTTCAAGTCACCCAAGCAGAAAGAAAATGAAGGTAGCAGAGTTTATGATAATTCACAGAGGAATCAAGAGTTCTTCAAACCTGAGAAAATTCCATTGTTTTTAGGGAAAGTGGGATGTCCAGTAGGACACAGAGATACTCTAGAATTGAGCAACTACTAAAAATGTTGTGAATTAAAAATTAAGTTGCGTCTGAAACTGTTAGTATAAAACTGCAATACATCTTAATATATGTTTTCAGGATATCATCATAGCATTTCCTTTTTAGTGCAAACCAGCTGGCTGAGACATATCTGCAATTTTACTATAGAAATTAATGACACACAGAATTTGAAATAAACTCCACTTGTTTAGAATATACATATACATTGTATTCATGTTCACCTCTATGCTTTTCCTATGTAAGTTTATTCAAGAAAATTAAATTTAAAGAAATATTTTGGGCGATGGATAGCTACCCTGCTGCTCCTCAACTATACTGGCCATTGCCTTCAGAAAAGTCTAATAATTACAAAACTAAATTTCCTACTTCCAGGAGGGAACCCTTATTTTAAGAGATTATAGAAGTAGAATGCTTTTCCCTTCTTCCCCTTTAGGTTCTTTGTCTGATCTAATAATTGAATTGACTTAAAATGGAATAAAGGGAGTTACACAAATTTCATACATATGGGAGCTCCATAAAAATATGAAGCCTGAGGGCAAGTCAGGCAATTAAAGCTTACATGCCATCCTGAGCTAAGGAATGAGATATGGGCCTGTAGCTTCAGAGGGGAGGAGAGCAATTCACAGGACAGTAAAAAAAAAAAAAAAAAAAAAGGAGATATTTGGTAATTAAAATTAAAAGTTTGCCCTGTCATGCAGATAGGTCTTCCAGATAAAAAGTTATCTCTAGTAATCATAGCTCTTATTCTGATATAGGTCCGCTATATAAATTCTTTTAAGTTAAAGAAGTTAAAGAAGAGGTAAAAATTTTTCCTGAGTTGGCTGGGGTTTGATTGCCATCAGCTCAAAATAATCCACATGCCACTATGGCATATTTTGGGGTAGCATATTCTGCTCCCCTTCAAGATACATTTACAAAATTGCTTCAATTACCTACAAATATCATAAGGAAAAGTGACAGTACTGCATAAGCAAAGAACTATATCACCAGAAGTTAGAGGAAGAATGCATTTTGTATCCAACTTTAACTGATGAGAATGAATAACCAGGAAAAATGTTACAGAGAATAAAATACCAACAAAAGACTCCAAAAGTGACAGGAGGAAAATAAGGAGTTCATCATTCTAAATTCCATGAGAGAACACTAGAATAAATCAGGAGAATCATGCATTATGTGGTAACTTTTACAATTTTATGCTTCTTTACACTTTTTATTAATTGAATGACAATTTCCATTTACTGTGGAGCCCTGGGAAATTCTGACACAAGTGAAATATTCTGCCTCTCAAAAGAGTGAAGGGTAACTTCCCTTAAAAAGAGAAATAAAAATAAAGATTATTATTAGGACATTAAATGCCAAAACCAATTTTTTTAAAAATTATCCTGAATGAGAAAATCTTTTAATTTACAATCATTTAGAAATTAGTAAGTAGATTGCAACTTCTGATCTGAGAAAATGGCTGCTAGACCTATGTATGCTTCTGACATTCTGATTTGAAGAGCAACATCATGACATGAGCCAGTACACAGAATCATAAAGGGTTTAAATAACTAACACATATTCTCATGAACATATACATCTATGGTGACATTTTTTTTTTCTATGGTGACGTTTTGAAGTATAATATCTTCAACCTAAGCTAGCTTCCAGCTAGGGTAATAATATGCCTGGCTACAACTGAATAGTATACAACTTATACTGTATGTTTATTTAATTCCTAAACACTTTAATCTTTGTGTGCCTTTTCACTCACATCAGTATAGTTCTGCAAAATATTATGGATTTTGAGTTTTGGGCTATGAATCTGTGTTCTAATTAAGAAAAGGTGAAAAGTAATCATTAGACAATGAGCTTAAAATATTTCAGTGGAATACTTATTGTAATTAGAGAGAAAGCAACATATGACATAGAGGATAGATTGCCTTTTGTAAATTTGACTCCAAAACATAGTTAAATTAGTATTTTACTTTCAGCTTTTTTTAAACCACTGGCGGGGAAACTAAGAGCAACTGGCGAAACCTGGCCTACTGCTTGTTTTTATGAAAAAGTTCTTTCGGAAAAGTCATGTTGTCTATGGCTTATTTTGCACACAATGGTATTGCTGAGTAGTTGTGTCAGTAACTTACTCCATTTGGGCTGCTATAATAAAGTATGATAGACTAGGTAGCTTTTAAATTTATTTCTCATAGTTTACAAGGCTGAAAGTCTGAGATCAGGGTACTCAATGGTCAGGTGAGGGTCCTCTTTAGGTCACCAATTCCTCCCATATACTCACTCGTACAAGAGGCTAGTGAGCTCTCAGTGGTTTCCTTTACAAGAGCACTACCAAAGGCCCCACTTCCTAATACCATTCTGTTGAAGACTAGAATTTAAACATAAATTTTTAAACATAAATTTAAACATAAAATTTAGGGGAAAACAATCATTCAGACCATAGCAGCCAGAGACCATATGGCCTTCAAAGCTGAAAATATTTACTATTTGGTCCTTTAGAGAAAATAACTGTTGATCCCTGCCCTAAACCATCAAAAGACAAGCATCAGTTCTTTGCCACACCGTTTTGATAATAATCTATAATTATTTTCAAATAATACATTTCCGCAAGTTGAGTGTGCATTCTGGAATGTTAAAAAGTCATTTGCGATGTAGATTCTTGTACCTTGTCTACCAGGTTGACTTTTGCAAACAATATGAATGTTTAGAAAGTAAGTAAGTTCATTGAGAAAAAGTCAATGAAATAATGTTTGTAACAGGACTGAGAAGATATATAGGATTATGAGTACATCCTGTGGTCATTTAATAACACACTATCCCAGAGTTACTAACATCTGAAATTTGACATCATCAGTATGACTGTACACTGGAATTCACTGGTCAGTCCAATTTTGCTGCCAAAATGGCAGTTTGAGATAACTTGGATGCAATCAATATGGGAGGGAATGAACTCTTGTAGTTTTTTTCAGTTATTAGGTTAGTAGATAGCCTAATGAAAATTTTTATCTAATCAATGGTCTTAGTATAGACTGATATCTAGTTGTTTACTTTTTCCTCTGAGGTATTTGTTAGATGTCCCCTATATGTATTATATTGTGTTAGAAGCCATGCCACTCTGATGCTTTTCTGATAGCTGAGCCACCCCCATTACACCTCTTGAGACTGCTACTAGTGCTGTTTTCAGTTTATTTTTGTGTTTCCTTCAGTCTTCTAGGTCAGAGTGATGCATAGTGTTGTTTCTTCTCTTGCTCCTACTGTCATCTTCTGTCTTAATGGCATACTTATGAGGATGAATACTATTATTAGCCTCACTTGCTTACATAGTATGGAGCCATTATAATCTCAATGAAAAAGGGGAACAGAATGATTCAATTGTAATGGCTTTAGTGTAAGAAGCTCATGGATCATACTGTTTCTCTACCTCTTTTTATTTTTGTTTTAACATTTGACTTTTAAAACTTTTTAAACCAAACTATGAAAAAAATAATAAAATTTCCTTTTTGTATTTTTCAATGGTTTTTGAAGTATGTAGTTCCACACAGATATACTTGCCATACAAATATTAGAGGGGCACCTGGGTAGCTCAGTTGGATGAGCGTTTGCCTTGCACTCAGGTCATGATCTCAGGGTCCTGGGATTGGCCCTATACTGGGCTCTCAGCTCAGTAGAGAGCTTGCTTCTCTCCCCCGCCCCCCACCTGTGGTCTTGCTCTCTCTGTCTTAAATAAATAAAATCTTTATAAAAAATAATATTAGATTTCTACCTTTGGGTCAGGATCCTAACCAGATTTCCTAAACATATGTCTATGATTATTTTAATAAATAACCTCAATCTGAAAATCTCAATGTTTTTACATAAAGAAGATATTGCAAAAATATGTGGCTCTTCATTATGATAGAAAATTATAATATAGTTTTACAGAAGTTTTTTTTGAAAATAAATTACTTTTTTCTTTTTTTTAAGATTTTATTTATTTATTCATGAGAGACACAGGGAGAGAGAGAGAGGCAGAGATACAGGCAGAGAGAAAAGCAGGGTCCATGCAGGGGGCCCGATGTGGGACTCAATCCTAGGCCAAAGGCAGGTGCTCAACCACTGAGCAGGTGCTCAACCACTGAGTCACCCAGGTGTCCCTTCTTCTTCATTTGAAATAAGTCCAGATTCAACTATAACTAAAAGGGTTTCTATCCCACATTTTCAGCCTGTCAAGAAATTATATCACACAGAACTCTTGGCCAGTGACTTTTTTTTTCCCAATTTTAATAGCACTATTATTTTTCCATTTGCAAAGATGTGAGCCCAGTGAAAAATATTCTTGCAATAATCAAGCTGTCCATGTGTTTGTCTGCTAATGAAATTAGACTACCATTGATACCTGAATCTGAGTCTACCTACTAGACTAAATTACTGAAGTTGCTATATTGTCATAGGAAGATGTACATTTCTTCCACTTGCCACATGGCTCTATCTCAATACATGGAAGCTTACTTAGTATATCTAATTTCAAGGAACCAGAGAGATACTCTTCACACTTTATAAGTGATGCATGGCTCTTGTGCTATGGAGAGGCTCCAAACAGCAAAAGCTAGTTTTTGCACAAATATTAAACTTCTGCTTATAACTTTTAGCTCCGAGTACTTTGTAGTAATTCAGTACAAGTTGGCTAGATAAATGAAGACATACTTAACTTTCTAGGGACAGGATTTTTGATGACTTTTCATGGGGACTTTCTAAACAAATACATAAGGCTCATGAAGTGAGTGTCATAAAATAAAACTATAATCTTCTCAGAAGACAGTATAAATAATTCCCTTGATAACTAACTCAAGAATCTAAACTTTCAGAATGTTAATTCACAGGTTGAGATCATGACATTGGGCATTACCTGTTTCACAGACAATCATTAACTTACGTGTCTTAGAAGTCAATCAACTTCCTTGTTGACTATACACAAAGTTAAACCAATCAATAGTCCTTAATGGTCCTAGTTCTTTTACAGATCGATGCAGAAGTTTTCCAAGGGAATGGCTGAACAAAAGGAAGTTTCTTTAAAAGGCTTATTCTTATTTGCAACCTTGTATAGCTCTGGCCAGTGAAAAACATTGGGATACAGATGATACAGTATTATATATTCTTGGCAAGAGTAAGCAATCAATAAGTATTATCTATTATTATCACTACTACTAATAGTATATTATTACCAGAAAGAGATCATCTGAAAAAAGATGTATATTTAAATAAATACCAGGAGTGCCTGGCTGATTCAGTTGGTAAAACATGGGATTCATGATATTGGGGTTGTGAGTTTAAGCCCTATGTTGGGCGTAGAGATTACTTACAAAAGTTAAGAAAAAATACAAATAATATATTCTTGGGTAAATTTTACATTTTGATGAGATAATTTCACTTTCTGTCTTGGATGACAAAGTTCCTTTTAGAAGTTTCAGGACATGGAAAGGAGATGAATCTAAAGAAGATCCACGCTTTTAAATGCATATATTACATGAGGCATTATAATGTTAACATATTCCTATTTTTTTTTTAACTTAAACCCCAAGGTAAAATGAAAACCACAATGTCTGCCTGAATGAGATTTAGGATGTGGTCATAATGCAAAGTGAGAAAGTGTCTGATGTTCTCCTGCTTGAGTCTTTAACTCTGTCCTGATTTTTAGTATGTTCATACCTTGAAACCAGTCCTGGCTTTCACTTCTATGGGTAAATATCAAGCTTCCAGTCATAGGTTGAGGTTTAGGGTATAAATTTGTGTTCTACTTAAGAAAAAATGCCTAATAACACAACTCAGAGAACTCAAAAGACACAGAAGAATGAACAAACTGGCCACCTATTCTGGCAGGGATAAGGAAATTTTTGATCGTAGATTACTGCCTACTGTGTACACTAAAAGGCCCACTCAGATTAAACTATTTCCATTTTCATTCTTTTGTGCTCTTCAGTTTCCAAGCCTCTTTCATACATAATTTTCAATGTAAGGAGGGAACACAATGAAATGTTTAGTCTTTATTTGTACTTCCTACATGTAAACTAGGTCTTGAAATTTAATCTAATTTTGTACATTTAAAAAATACTACCTCTATAGTGAAAATCTGTAGCAGTAAAATCTTTAGGGGACTTTTCATGGATGGTTTTAACACTACAAAATAAAAATTTTTATTTTCAAAGGAGATTTTTATCTCTCATGGGCTGCATATACCTTACTACCTTAAAAGATTATTACTGCTATGAGTGCAATGTTCAGTTAACTAATGCCTTGGTATGTTCTCACAGTTAGCCCCTAGAGGAGATTAGGGGATGGATAGAAAAGTGTTGAAGAAATATAGCACTAACTGAAAGGGATCTGGCTGTTTCCTAGTTCACCCTTCGACTGGGATGTTAAATAATTCAGATCACTATTAAGGGAACACTGAACTATAAGTTTACCACAGGCAGATGTTGGGTGTGGTGAACTCAATGTGTTGATAGGTAGGGGATAAAATATCCACTCTAAGGTTAGAGAAAATCAGGTCTAGGATTCTCTATTCATTTCTTCCTAAATCAACGGAATGATCTATGTGAATTCTTTAAGTGATGTATTTCACATGAAACTACTACTATTGCTTCTTCTACCTACATGTTTCTGCTTTGTACATAAATCTAAATAGTAGAAGCAGCAGGAGTCTAAGCAAACTGTAGTCAAAGATGTGCTCTGAGAAGATCAATGGACTGCTTTGACTGGTCAGGTCAATCAAAATAGCCTATGCATACTGGAATAGCTTAACATAATTGTAGAGAGACTGGTGGTCTGGGATGCATGACTGCCAAACATGTTGTAACTGTGGTTAATTTTAAATTTCTTGAAAGAGAAGAGAAGAAAAAAATTAGCTATAGTTTTAACCCTCAATCAGGAATCAAGATATGATGTATTAGCCAGTAGTTGAACTCATAAGTCATTTGACCTTTTACAAAGCTGTTTATATTTATTTTGTTTTTTGTTATTTTAATACTCATAATTCTTTATCCCACTTAAGCCAATGGAGTTCTTGTCAGTGGGAGATAGCAAATAAATCATTGCTAGTTAATTTTCATTCAATTTAATATTAAAGATCAATATTCAAATATTTTGATAGTTCATTCTAAAACTGATAAATTCCCATGGTGATAAATATCCAATCATGTGAATTGTATCAAATTAAAAGTAATCAAATTAACTCCTTTAAATCTTCTTGATTTTTCTTTCCACAACTGACAACTGTTTGGTTTCTGAATTTCTAGTCATATTTCAAAAATTAACTTCTTTTTTTTTAGAGGAAAAAAACAGTTCAAGTTTGGAGCTCCAATGTCAGTTTTAGGAGCAAGAGCAAATTATACTTCAGTATATATTATGTATATCATTAAATAAAATATATTTCTAAATATTTCTCTGTAAAACTTGGGGGTTACAATCACTACTACAGATTGTGAGATGATAAAATGGTATGTTGTGTTAATCCAAAACAACAGTGACACAACACAATTTTTCAAAAACCCCTTTGCCTGTTGCAGAGCTAGCCGTTAATTTGGTAAATGGGATGGATACCAATCACTGATTTTTCTCATCTCATTTCCTTTTACCCTTGAAACAGAACCTACTTAAGCACAGAACAAGGTATTTTCCACTATTAAATCAGGAATAAGCAAATCTGTAACTTGTTGCACAAGTGAAAAGAGCACACCTGAGAAGAATGGATGATTATTATGAAATCGTCTCTGTTGAAGTCCCCCATTCATACTCCTTGAAATAATGAGTATGTTACATCAAAATAGATAAAAATCATGTGAATTAGAACCTAAGTACTAGTAAACTGTTTTAGCAAAGATCTGAACTAAGCAGTTTCTCTTTATCATTTGGACTTTAGCTGAAAAAGAAACCCAAATTACTGATAAATATGAGGATCTCACAATGCGGTAGAGACCATGCTATGCCTCTACCAAATCATTACATTTTACTTCTAGACAGAGACCATGTTTCCCACATTTGCATCTAAGTAAAGCCATAAGACAAATTCTAATCCATAGAATATGGGCATAAGTGGATCTATCTTCATGTTATCTTTCATTACTCTTCAAATGTCTGAAGGAAAATAATCCAGTGAAGGATTCTGAGACCCTTGAAGCCTGACTTCTGAATCACTTTATGAATACCCAGGTAGTTCAATGTATGGTTCTTCATGGCTATTATCAGAACCATAGAATATGTTCTTCCAAATGTCATTCTTATAAGTAGTCTATAGTTAATGAAGAGATTTAATTAACCAAGAAACAAAAGACAAATCTCCATATTCACTTACATAAAACAAGAATCTAGTATCACATGCTCATGTACTTTTGGAAATTCTTAAACAATTGAAATCTTTAGATATGCATTTGTTGTACTACAACCTTTGATTAAGAGATATATAACAGTTTTCCTTTGGTTATTTATATATGATTTAGTGTAGGAAGTTATCAGCCCAGGGAGTGATCCTGGGGACCCTGGATCGAGTCCCACGTTGGGCTCCCTGCGTGGAGCCTGCTTCTCCCTCTGCCTCTCTCCCTCCATCCCCCTGTGTCTCTCATGAATAAATAAATAAAATATTAAAAAAAATAATGTAGGAAGTTATTTCAGATGTAGAACATTCAGACCTCACAAATTTTCACTCCCCAACTTGCTCAACACTTGTTTTAATTAAATATCTGATTTTTGCTCTTTGAGTTTCACACCTAGGTCACTGAACTATAATTAGGAAAAAGCCATTTGTACTCAACCCTAGTTCACCCAAATTTAGACAGTGCAAATATAAAAATAATAATTTTAAAGAGTTACAGAATTACCAGATGGCACATATGGTTAATAATATCCATCTGTGAGCCACATCATGAATAACAGAGTCAATTTGAGGGTACATTTAGTGTTATACTAAATTTAAAATAGATTAAACCTTTGTTGATCCATGTTTTCTTTTGAGTGTATTGCACACTAATTTCTTAAACCTAATCCTAGTAAAATATATGCTTTTGTTCTTAGAGCAGAGATGAACAAAGTATTCTAAGACTGTGGTAGCAGAGAAACTCTTTCACAACCTCCATTGGCCTTACATTATTCTCTTCCCCATGAGACTAGTGATTAAGACCAGTTTACAATAAACTACTTTTAGTGGGAAGAGGTATAGCTAGATGAATAGAAAGATAAAAAGATTGACACAGAGATATAGATAAATAATTCAACATATAATATACTAGCATACAGGTGAAGTATTCTAGATTCTGAAATACATAGTTGTGAGTATACTATGGGGGTTAAATGCTCGATATTTAAATCTAAACTACATCTCCTTTTCATACCATCTATGCAACAGACAAGCGAGTTAACTTCCCTGAAGCTAAAATCTCCTTCTTATTCCACTTAGAAAGATGGGATAATAACAATTTTATTACCTAGTCATGAGACAGTTGGGGAATAGAAATATGCTATTTAAGGCAGTTAGAACAGATTTTTAAAATATAATAAGTATCATATTGGTTTGACTGATTTAATATCTCTGATTTTTTTCTACTTCTATTTAAATAGAAATAGTTGGTTTGTGTGAACTTTGTAGTATTTTCTAACACAGCGTGATAAGAATTAATGCTAACTTTTAAGTGCATTTTACAATATAATGCCTTAGCATGTAACTAATGTAGTGCAAATTGGCAGGAAAATATAATATTTGAGCCATTATCCAAGTGAGATAAGCTTGAAGACTATGGAATCTATAAGCATATGTATACTCATAATAGAGATGCATATCTTTTTTTATCCTGTTGATGATCTAAGCTATATCTGCTGTCTCTAGAACCCACTTATTTTTCCTACCATGAAATCCACTATAAGTGATAAAAGGTGAAGGGTACCTAAGTGAATTTATAGAGCCCTTCTTCAGACTTCCAGAACATCTTGAGCTTGTGATAAATCCAGACATATCAACATTGCCTTGTTTTCAGCCAGGGAGTATCACCACAAGCATAAGAAATCCCATGATCAAATGGGCATGCTAGTAGATAACTTTTTTTTTAAAGTTTGGAAGCCTGGGTGGCTCAGCGGTTTGGTACCTGCCTTTGGCCCAGGGCATGATCCTGGAGTCCCGGAATGGAGTCCCTCAGGTAAATAAAAAAAATGTAAAAGAAGCAATTAAAACAAGCCACAAAATACTCATCAGATTTAAAGAAAATTAAAAATATTTACTAAGGCATATATGTTGGAATGGTGTTTTATCTTTTCACTAGAAATCTTGTTTAAAATCTTTTTTGATAACCTATTGCTATTTGTCTATAAATGCATTAAAGCCATTATTTTGATTTTACATGAAAATCACACATTTTGAACTTTGTGAAGTTTTTACTTTATTTATTTTTTTTTAGTTTTTACTTTAAATGGAGCCCCAATTCTATAGTACAAGAGGAAAAATAGCCTCTCCTTTTAAAATAAAGATAGGTCATCGTTCATTTCATGATTTCAAGGAATTATTTCTAGTTTCTTCCTGTAAATATGAGACTTACATTTGAATAAGAAGCATGAAACTATGTCCTGAGTTAATCTAAGTTACTTATTATGTAGCAAGGAAATATTGGGTCTTAGGTATAAAAATATTAATATATCTGGGAGTGTGTTTAAATTCATTTTACTTCTAGTTTGGCAAGAATTGCTTCCATACCTTTACCCCCTTCATCTCTCATTCTTTACTTAATTTTTCTTTATCTTTGTTGTTCCACCATAAAAAAAAAAAGATATATAACTTGGACATATTCAGTACAAATATTTGGTGGTACATATGCCACCAAAATAACATCACTTCAGCACAGGTGTATGAAAATGCATCAACATGTCTTCCCTATATGTCTGCAAGATATACTAGTAATTGCCTTGTTAGGAAGTCTAGAAAATCACATAGAAGCATATATCCGCTAGAAGGGGATTAGATCTGACTGGCTGTCCTTATAAGCAAATTTCCTAAAATAAAACTGAGATGGAGGTGAAGGGGTAAGAAAGCTAAAATATCCATTTAATCTGAAAGAAGCTCTTTAATAGGAATGCACATTATTATATAGTCAAATATAGGGTAGGAGGGAGTATAGAATATCTGTTTCTTTTATTCAGTGAGTTTGTGTAAATTAGGATAGTATAGATTATAAACAATCCCAACATCTCAGTCACTTAATACAACAAAAGATTCTCTCTCACTTTCACTTGAACAGTTTACTGGGGCTTCTGGGTGGCAAGAGTGGTTGAGAGTCAACTGAGGTCATGATCTCACAAGTCACAAGATCAACCCCTGCATTGGGCTTCAGGCTGGGCATGGAGCCTTCTTGAGATTCTCTCTCTCCCTCTTCCCCTGGTAATGAGAAGGTGACTTTGTAGAAGTCTAACTTTTACATATAATTTTCCATGTGGATTTATTCATCTTGTATCTCTGAATTGTCATTAAAATGTATTCTTCAGTTTCTTAATTGACAGGAGCAGGGGCCAATATAATCTATTCTTAGACATATAAACTTTAGGTATTATGGAAATGTAATTTAGACTTATTTTCATCACTTTCTTCCAAGTGTCAATCTATGATAGTTTCAGTTCTGCCTCCTGATACTATAACATCTAATCCCAGGTTTTTTTTAGTCCCTTTTGATTGAATTTCTCTCACCTTTGACCATTCCTTCTTCCTAAATATTTCTCTTCTCTTGACTTCCGTGACCTGGCATTTTTTTTCCTCCTCCTCAGTTTCCCTCTCTGACTACTATGCCATTTAGGATTTGATCTACTTCCAGAATTACTCTAAGTCCCATTCTCTTTTCATTTATCAAATTTTCCTTCAATATCATTTGGCCAAAACTCTCCTGAGTTGTGTGATTTAGGAAAACCAGTGGCAAAATATGGCTACAGTGGGTCCTTCTGATCCAGAAAGAGTTGTAATGATGTTTATCTGCAGGAAAGGGGAAGGAGTATATCAATCCCCCAAAATGATAAAATAGCAAAGTCCAAAAACTAAAGCTAATTGGTCATGCAGAAAAATATTAAATGGATCAGAAGCAACATGTGAAGTCAGGTAAGACTGAATAATAGGTATGAACAGAGAGTTGTAGAGTCAGATAATGATACTTATACCAGTGGCTAAGCTTATTAAAATCTCATTCTGTTTTGGACAAGCAATTTACATATTCAGGGTCACAGTCAATCCTCTGAAACTCTTTGGGTCAGTTGTGTTTTGCATGTAGGACTATTTCAAATTTTAAAAAGCCAGTACATTGAGTATACTTTATAACTGTCAGCAGCTCCAAATCAAACATGAATGTTCACAGTATATATGATAAATAAGTACTACAAATAGTCTTTCTACAGGTCAAGTCAAATTTTGCTATCACTGATTTTGCAACAAACATCAGAAACAACAAAACAAACTATTTTAGTTTGCAGAATTTTGTGGATTTCAGAATTATAGAAAAAGGTATTCTGTGCCTAAATAATCTCATTCAGTCAGAGTAAATTTATTAAATTACTATTATTATTCACATTTACAATCTGGAAAACTGGGATGTAAAAAAAAAAAAAATCCAACAATACACAAGCAACTACCAAACTAGTAGTTGAACTCAAGCCTTTTTGACAATCCATTTATTTCACAATCCCCTTACTATTGTGCCTCAGTGAGAATAATCTTAGAAACATCAGTGTTCTTTAAAGCAAATCTCACCTAACTATGTTGAAAAAAAGTCTAATTGCAGATGTTCCAATAATGTTTATACACCTATGACCCCTGAAATCTGTCAAGTTTGTATTTCTCTGGATGTCTCTAGACAAGTAATTTATTTATTTATTTATTTTTTATTTTTTTTTAGGATTTTATTTATTTGCAAGAGAGCAAGCAAGAGCAGTGATGGGGATGGGGGAAGGCCTAGGGAGAAGCAGACTCCTGAATGAGCAGGGAGTCCCAGTCAGGGCTCAACCCCATGACCCTAGGATCATGACCTGAGTTGAAGGCCAGTATTGCTAACTACTCAGGTGTATGTCCATCCTCATGACTCTCTGGCTCCTTTAAGTCCATATATTCAAAATTCTACCAGAATTTTTGCTGCCAATTGAGAACTGTCTACTTTAGCCTCTTAGTTAACATATTTTCCATTTTTATTTCTAAATTTTTATTATTTTTTAAGATTTTATTTATTAATTCATGAGAGACACAGAGACAGGCAGAGACATAGGCAGAGGGAGAAATAGGCTCCCCATGAGGGAGCCTGATGTAGGACTCGATCTTAGGACCCCGGGATCACGACCTCAGCCAAAAGCAGACAGTCAACCACTGAGCCACCCAGGGGCCCCAACACATTTTCCATTTTTAAATCTCAGACTTCCCTTTGAATCCTTCTCCTAATAAAAATCCTTATATTTTCTTGCCTAGATTATTTCAGTTAAGGGTACATCTGTTTCAAGTCTTTCCCTCTTTAATTGTTGCCAAGATTATGTTTAAAGACATTTTATTTAATTATACTATTTCTGTGCAATAATGATATCTCAGCAGCTCCCAATATCTATAAAATACTTTTAAATTCCTTACCATGTCATGAAACACATCTTAGATCTGATTCATCTTACCATTCTGATTATACTTCCTACCGTTTCCACAATCTCCTCTCTAATCTAGTCATTTTGAGCCTCCAATTCATTTTTGTATTCAGGTATGTTAGCACACATATTACCTCGCTGCCTGGACTTTGTCTCTCTTCCTCTGTTCTTCCTGATAAACCCATTTCTCAAAACCCAGGTCAAATATTATTTCCCATGTAGCCTCATAAGTTACTGAGGCAGAGATAATTGTTCTATTAGATGTTTAAATCATTCAATGTTCGAGATAATAATTATAACATTTCATTTTATTTATTCAATTGTGTTTGTCACTCACTAATTCTAGATGACAGAGATCAATAAAAAAAAAGCCTGCTAAAACCTTTACTCATAATTTATTCATTTGTTAAATATATGGTGAATATATTCGTGGATAGATGAATTGGAATTTTAATTTAATTCAACATGATGTGAAATACAAGAGTAGAAAGCCACATTTTACTGTTAATTATCTCTGTTCATTAGAAAAACTAAATAAAAATTAAAAAGCACGAGTTAACCTCTGTAGGTTGAGGCCACTATGATCTAGACAAATCTTAGACATTTATAGGAAAATGATCCTCAATACCTGTTTACTCCTTTTTAAATTTAATTATTTAATTAATTAATTATTTGAGAAAGACAGAGCATGAGCTGGGGGAGGGACAGAGGGAGAGGGAGATGCAGACTCCCTGCTGAGAGCCCAAGGACCCTCTGGGCTTGAGCCAGGACCCTGGATCATTACCTGAGCCCAAGGCAGACACTCAACCTACTGAGCCACCTGGGGAACCCCTAGTCTCTATTTTTATCTACATGAGAGCTACCTAAAGTGTAACAGATAGTTCAACCCTAAATCATCCAGTTATGAAGGGCTGCAATGAAATGAAATATTTTCAAATAAATTTGTAAAACTAAAAGTGGTGGATTTGCTATTAGTAATCCAAAGCAAATCATTTAAATGCTTTTTGGGTGTAAGAATGACAATACTTTAAAGTTATGTCAACCAGCTTCATGAAAATTTAAGATGCACTAGATAAAATGAGGCATTCTTTTGCTTACCACACCATGAAGAAAGTGATACATCTTTACTATTTCAAGGTCATTTTCATCTTCTGTAAATCTTCTGTCGTTATGTTAAAATGAAGCTGCCCGCATAGGCTTTAAAGAGGTAATTACTCATATAGGGAAGGAAATTTTAAAAAAGTAACATTAAATATTTAACTTTGTTTATTAAAACCTCAATTGGGAATGGTTACTACAATGAAATATTATTGAAAACTTGAAGTTTTTTTTTTAAGGTTTTATTTATTCATTCATGAGAGAGAGAGAGAGAGAGAGAGGCAGAGTCACAGGCAGAGGGAGAAGCAGGCTCCATGTAGGGAGCCTGAGGTGGGACTTGATCCCGGGTCTCCAGGATTACACCCTGGGCCGAAGGCAGTGCTAAACCACTGAGCCACCCGAGCTGCCCCAAAACTTGAAGTTTTATCTTGGAAAAATGATTATTCTGTTACATAAAAAAGGATGGAATTACATTTTAAAGAGATTAATGTTTTAGTATATAGGACATGAAGTCTGTTATTACACTTTTTTTTTCTTTTCTTTTTTTAATTTATTTTTTATTGGTGTTCAATTTACTAACATACAGAATAACACCCAGTGCCCGTCACCCATTCACTCCCACCCCCCGCCCTCCTCCCCTTCTACCACCCCTAGTTCGTTTCCCAGAGTTAGCAGTCTTTACGTTCTGTCTCCCTTTCTGATATTTCCCACACATTTCTTCTCCCTTCCCTTATATTCCCTTTCACTCTTTATTAAAATACCACTTTCAAAAGTAAACAATATGACATATAAAACCACAAATTACTATATGTCCTGGATGACATTAAATGTATATCATTTTATCAAGGCAAACCACTATATAAAAAGAAATGAGGAGTTAGCCTTAAAAGACAGGGAGAACCAGCAGCCCATGACTGTAAGTCTAATTCTAAGTAAAGGAGATAGGTAGAAAGGTTGATTAAAAGTATCCTAGATTGTTGTACAAGTTGAGAAAGGTTCAATAGGGCCACCCGGAGCCCGTTACCCAAAGCCAGCCATCAGAGCATTAGATCTTCCAGGATGGGCATGCCTTAATATTATTAATGACTGCACTTAGTCATTGAGTGAACGCTACCTATACTTTCCATATTCATAGGACTGGGATGTGCATTCTTATGGACACTGAAATTTCTTATGTTTCTTTGAGATATGATACCATGTGTTACAAAAACAGAACTCATAGGTTTTAGATGATCTGAATTCTACATTGCTAAGTTTGTCACCTAAGAGAGAACAGTTTCTTTATAAAAGGTTTAAACCAGATATTATCTAAGACATTCATGGATTATACAATATGTAACTTCTGTGCTCAGTTAAGAGGACAATCCCTGGTCAAAGAAAAATTAAACTTGGATATTTTCATGTAGAATAATTCTTTTATATGTTTGTGTTTTCTAGTAGATGCTCTAGGATGGCAGTTTATCATCACCCTTTCCGGATTTCCTTTTTCTCCTTCTCTTGCTCTACTGCAGAGATTATAGATAGTAATGCTATCAGTCTTTTGCATGTAGAAAAGCTATATGATATAGTTCTGGAAAATTAAGTGTAAAGGTATATTTTTTTGAGAGAGTTAGGACTTGTTTTCTTTTCCAATAAAAAGTAAAAGAGGTACCTGAGCACCATTCCTTCCTCTTGCTATATGCCTTGATATCTCAAGCTTTCTCAAATTCTAATTGCTAACTTGTAACTATGACACAAGTATGTTAACAAAAGTCACCATGCAAAAGATAGTATGATGAAAGAGCACTCAGAAGCCTGATACACACATCCAAATATTTTGCATTCATAGTATCAAACATTTCCTAACTGCATGAATTCCATCACTGAATTGATTTATCTGCTCTTGCCATAACCACTTGAAATCTTTGCAATATTTCTTAATTGTTATGAACACATCTTAAATTACCTTTATGGTGTCTCATTCCTTTGGTACATAAATACATGTATTTTGAGTATGTGGCCAGCCAGTGTGATACACGAAAACGTGCTAGGGTATTAAATGATAACAAAGAATTAATGTTCGTAGTTTTACAGAGCTTTCTGAAGAATCAGTATCTTACTTCTAAAACAGTTTTTAAAGGAGGCATCATTTAAAAAAAAAAAAAACCCTTCATCTCCCACTAGGATGGCACTTATAAACCCCGCATTTATTAAGCTTATCCTAGAACCAATAAATATTTATCAGATTTTTCAGTCTTCTATATTTAAAATAGTTTACTGTTTGGGTTGAGTATGTTGAGTCAGAAATACATTTTTGAGGGGATTGGAAATGGAAGCAAAAAAAAAAAAATCCAGAAGTTGTAGGTGTTATGTTGGAAGTGCTTTATTACTGATAAAAAAGACTTATTTTATTTTTAACTCCAATTTAGGATATTTTTATTTGAAAGTTTTAAGACTAACAAAGGACCAATTTACACCATCTGCTTCAATTTCACTCTGATGCATATTTTCTCTCCATTTTTTTTTTTCTCTTTAAATAGACATTCTGTTTGGCACCTTGTACTTTAGTACATGTCTTTGGGTAAAAAAAATGTGGTTTTTCTGACTTCCTGTCAAACCAATATTTATTCACAAATATCTGTTTTGTTGCTTTCTCACATAAAACCATATAGCACTTTTCCCATGTGAAAAGTTGGCTAGTTGGTGATAGTGTGAGGTGCCAGCTGGAGCTTTTACAGTTTTTTGTATGCCAGCTGCTTTCATGATGGACAAATTATTCCCTGCCTTTAGTTTTACTTTTTTTTTTTTTTTTAAGTGGAAATGAATTCCTTTTGCTCTAATTATGACAGGAGAGGTTATTGCCTACTATATTCTACATGTACACATTTTGATTGCTCAGTTAACAATAACAATAGCATTGCTTTTTATCTATTATGCTGGTGAACTGTTCTTGAAACATAGGTCAGGCAAACATTAACATTGCATTACTTTGTAAGATAACTTTCAAATATCTTAGAAGAATTCATTGGAAGTTTCTGTTAAGATGGCACATACAAAGAAGACACAAACATGGGATAGTTGCTGGAAGGGCAGACTAAATTATTCTATCCAAATAGTTGCAGTAAGGATTGACCAGGATACTTTATTCACAAGGTATATTTTGTGTGGCATACTGCTGTGCTACTCTAACTTTTTGCCTGTCCTTGCTTTTCTTTTAGGAATATTAGTTTCAGAACTGCCTATCCTGACTCAGCTTTGGGGCTATTTTACAATGAATGGGAATATCATAAATTTATTTTTCTAAATTATTTGACTATATTTCTGAAAGAAAGCTTGAAATATGAGTGGTAACCCAGAAGAATCCCAGTATACTGAAAATGTACTAAGCTTTCTTGGTTATCTATAAGACTCTTTCATTTAGGGGAGAAGAATGTCTCTCTACATGTCATTCGCCTCATAGATCATGTCTCAGCCTACAGGACACTTGGAGCACAAACTAATTTTAGCACTGATTAAATAGAAAACTCAGTATTAAAACTCACCATAAAAATGCCTATTACCTAAAAGAGGCTTTAGAATGTATCTATTAACAATAACATTTCTATTCACTTGCAAATAGAACTAAGGGGGAAAAAAAAGCTAAGTCAGATTGCATACATAGCCTGAGAGCTTAAAAATAAAGATATTGCTGAGTAGCAAATGGATGTTTCTACAATTTTGTATGGAATAAGGACGCAAAAAAAGATAATAATGTCTACCTTTGTTTTTTTTTTTGTTGTTGTTTTTTGTTTTTTTTTTTTAATTTATTTATGATAGTCACACAGAGAGAGAGAGAGAGAGAGAGAGGCAGAGACACAGGCAGAGGGAGAAGCAGGCTCCATGCACCGGGAGCCCGACGTGGGATTCGATCCCGGGTCTCCAGGATTGCGCCCTGGGCCAAAGGCAGGCACCAAACCGCTGCGCCACCCAGGGATCCCTCTACCTTTGTTTAAATGTGATTATCAAATATCCCTTTTCTTAATATAATCCTACCTAAGTGAGGTTAAAAAGGAATTGAGGAACACTTCTTTTTCCCCCCAAAAAGTTTGTATTTTAGCCAAAGAATGTACTAAAGAATTTATCCACATAAAACTCATTCATTCATTCATTCATTCACTCAAAATTATTGCTAAGTAATCTACCATGCACATGAGCTATGTATATGTCACCAAATCAGTTTTATTCAAATTTTGACTGTTTCTTTTCTTTTTTTTTTTTAATTATTTATTCAAGAGAGATCAAGCAAGAGAAAGCATGAAAGGAGGCTGGGGGGAAGGGAGAAGTAGATTTTCCACTGAGCAGTCAGCCCAGCTCAGGGCTCAATCTCAAGGCCCATGAGATCATTATCTGAGCTAAAGGCAGACCCTTAACTGACTAAGCCACCCAGGCACCCCAGGTTTTCACAGTTTCTTAATTGGGCTAATGCAAAAATTGGATGACCATTTATGAAGCTATTTTGTGTGTGTGTGTGTGGGGGGATACTGTAGATCTTAGTTTATCTTAATGTTTACTTCAGATAATGAAGTTAACAATTGAGAAATTAAATGGGAAAGGAAAGTTATACCTAATGATAGTTTCTTTCTTTAGATATCTTAAAATATGGGACTTTATGTTTTAAATTATACAAGATCTAGATATATGACAAAAAATTGTTTAGATTTATTGTGCTATGAAGGAAAATATGTACTGTGACTGATAGATGCAATGCAAATTTATGATTGGTTAAATTATTTATTTCTTACATATACACACATGTGTGTGTGTGTGTACATGTGTAATATAACCATACTTTCAAATTACTTGGAATTTAATAAGGAGTTTATGAAATTTCCTACTTGAACTGATTAAGGACATACTATTGAGTATATTTTAAAAATTGTTATCTAAGTACACATGGAAAAATATCTATGTCCCTAACTAGAGATTTAGATCCCATGTACATTCATTATTTTGCTTTCATTTACCTTTGCAAATATCAGTTGCATTAAAAATCAAGGCTTTAAGTATTATCAAATCAGCTAAACAAGTTAATATTTAAATTCCTGCTGTCAACTATTACAACTGCAAATGTAATTCTGGATGTTGAAGCTTTTAATAAATTGCAGAATGAATATTTATTCCTTTTTTCCCAAAAACTTCTAGTTACTTAACATATAGTGTAATACTGCTTTCAGGAGTAGAATTTAGTGATTCATCTCTTACATATAACACCCAGTGCTCAAAACAACAAATGCCATCCTTAAAACTCATCATCCATTTAGCCCATTCCCCACCCACCTCTTTCCATTAACCTTCAGGTTATTCTCTATTTATTAAGTCCTCTTACAGTTTATTTCTGTCCTTTTTTGTTCCTTTCCCTACATTCACCTGCTTTGTTTCTTAAATTCCACATATGAATGAAACCATAGTATTTTTTCTCCATGTATGTAATATATGGAAATATTATATTATGTACGTGGAATATATATTCTATATATATATATTTATATGTATATACATAGATCACCACTTTACTCATCAGTCAATGGACATTTGGGCTCCTTTCATAATTTAGCTATTGTTGATAATGCTGCTATAATCATCAGGGTCCATGTGCTTCTTTGAATCAGTATTTTTATATCCTTGGGGTAAATACCCAGCAGCACAACTGCTGAGTCATAGGGTCATTCTATTTTTAACTTTTTAAGGAAACTCCCTACTGTTTTCAACAGTAGCTGTACCAGTTTGCATTCCCACCAAGAGTGCACAAGGGTTCCTTTTTCTCCCATATCCTCACCACACCTATTGTTTCTTGTGTTGTTGATTTTTGCCATTCTGACAGGTGTGATATGATAGCTCACTGTGGTTTTGATTTGTATGTTCCTCATGGTCAGTGATGTTCAGCATCTTTTCACGTGTCTGTTAGCCATTTGGATTTCTTTGGAGAAATGTCTATTCACGTCTTCTCATTTTTGATAATATTTTATCTCTTTATTCATGAGAGGCAGAGACATGGGCAGAGGGAGAAGCAGAGTCCCCATGGGGAGCTTGATGTGAGACTCGATCCCAGGACCCCATGATCATGTCCTGAGCCAAAGGCAGACGCTCAACCACTGAGCAAGCCACCCAGGCATCCCTTCTGCCCATTTTTTAATTGATTATTCATTTTTTGGGTGTGAAGTTTTATAAGTTGATATATTTTGGATCCTAATCCTGTATCAGATATGTCATTTGCAAGTATTTTCCCATTCTGTAGGCTTTTAGTTTTGTTGATTGTTTCCTTCACTCTGCAAATGCTTTTTATTTTAATGAAGTCCCAATAGTTTATTTTTGATTTTGTTTCTCTTGCCTCAGGAGACATAGCTAGAAATAAGTTGCTATGGTCTATGTCAAAGAGATTACTGCCTGTGTTCTCTTCTAGGATTTTTATGGTTTCAGGTTTCACATTTAAGACTTTAATCCATTTTGAGTTTATTATATTGTGTAAGAAAGTGTCCAGTTTCATTTTTTTTTTAAGATTTACTTATTTATTTTAGGTGTAGGAGGGTGGGGGGCAGAGAGAGAGGGAGAGAAAGACTCTCCAACAGACTCCCTGCTGAAAGAGAAGCCCAACACAAGGCTTGATCCCAAGACCCTGAGATCATGACATGAGCCAAAATCAAAAGTCCAACGCCCAACCAGTTGAGCCACCCCACCAATGTCCCTCCAGTTGCATTCGTTTGGATGTCACTGTTCATCTTTTCCCAACACCAGTTGTTGAAGAGACTATTTTTCCTATTGGATGTTCTTTCCTACTTGGTCGACGATTAATAGATCATATAGTTGGGAGTTTATTTCTGGGTTTTCTATTTTGTTCTATTGATCTATGTATCTATTTTTGTGCCAGTACCATATTGTTTTGAACATTACAGCTTTGCAATATAACTTGAAGTCCAGAACTGTAATACTCCCAGCTTTGCTTTTCCTTTTTAAGGTTGCTTTGGCTATTCGGGGTCTTTTGAGGTTTTGTAGAAGTTTTTGGATTGTTCTAGCTTTTTGAAAAATTGTGGTGGTATTTTGATAGGGATTGCACTAAATGTGCAGATGGCTTTGAGTAGAATACATACTGTAATAATATTTGCTGTTCTGATCCATGAGCATGGAGTGTCTTTCCACTTCTTTGTGTCATCTTCAATTTCTTTCATCAGTATTTTATACTTTTCAGAGTATAGGTCTTTCACCTCTTTGGTTAGGTTTATTCCTGGGTTTTTGGTATAATTATACATGGGATCGATTCCTTAATTTCTCTTTCTTCTGTTTCTTTATTGGTATATAGAAATGCAACATATTTCTGTACATTGATATTGCATCTTGTAACTTTACTGAATTTGTGTATCAGTTCTAGCAGTTTTTGGGTGGAATCATTTAGGTTTCCTATATAGAGTATTATATCATCTGCAAATAGTGGAAGTTTTACTTCCTCCTTGCTGATTTGGAAGCCTTTTATTTCTTTATGTTGTCTGATTGCTGTGGCTAGGATTTCCAGTACTATGTTAAATGGCAGTGGTAAGAGTAGAAAACACTGTCTTATTCCTGACTGTAGAGGAAAAGCTCTCAGGTTTCCCATTAAGGCTGATATTAGCTGTGGGTTTTTCATATCATGTTGAGGTATATTCCTTCTAAATCTATTTTGTTAAGAGTTTTTATCATGAATGGATGTTGTAACTGATTTTTCTACATCAATTGACATGATCATAATCATACGGTTCTTATAATTTATTTTATTAATGTGGTCTACATGTTGATTGATTTGCGAGTATTGAACTACTCTTGCAATCCCACTTGATCATGGCAAATGATTTTTTAAATGTATTACTGGATTTGGTTTGCTAGTATTTTGTTGAGAATTTTTGCATACATGTTCATCATGGATATTGGCCTTTAGCTCTGTTTTCTATTGGTGTCCTTATTCAGTTTTGGATCAGGGTTTCATAAAATGTACTTGGAAGTTTTCCTTTTTTCTATTTTTTTGGAATAGTTTGAGAAGAATAGGTATTAACTCTTTTATAGCAGTTGGTAGAATCTGCCTGTAAAGCCATCTGGATATTGTTTGTTGGGTGTTTTCTGATTACTGATTCAATTTCTTCTCTGGTTATTAGTCTTTCAAGTTTCCTATTCTTGTCTCAGCTTTGGTAATTTACATGTTCCTACAAATGTATCCATTTCTTCTGGGTTGTCCAATTTGTCGGCCTATAATTTTTCATAAGATTCTCTTATAATTGTATTTCTGTGATGTTGGTTGTTATTTCTCCTTTCTCATTTGTGATTTTATTTATTTGCGTTCTTTCTCTTTTCTTCTTTATGTCTGGCTAGAGGCTTATCTTGATTAATTGGTCTAGTTATATAAACTGTTCTGATAGAAAAGAGTTTTTGAGAAATATATAAATGAATTTCTAAGAAGCCTTACATATATAATTTGCATATACATGTTTAAAATAAATTTTCACCAAAATATCATATGTATATGATGAAAAGTAAAATTGCACAGAGGATCTTATGGAAAAAATGATATATTTTTTTTCTGATACCTGATATATTTTTTACTGATATATCAAATTTGGATGGGATATGTTTATGCCCTGACTAATCTAATTTTTAGTCTTCTTAGCTTTAATACTTATATTTTGATTTTTCCACTTATTAAAATAGTAAGTTTAATTAATATAATGAAACTCTGTCTTGTTTCACATATTTTTGAGAATATGTTTTGAGTCTTCACTTTGTAAGAGAGCATGTTAGAAATCCTATTCTTTCCTCTACCATTCCTGATAATTTCAAGTCCTCCCTTCTGTTTGCAGCAACAATTAGAACTTTCTGGCTTTGTCCTTATGTTGATTTTTATATCTGAAAACTAAAAATTATGACTACCCAAATATTGTTCAATTTGAGGCCAAGTATTTCACTAGGGTTACATCTCCTTCTAACCTATACATTGTCTTAAATTTGAGCTACACCAAGTCAGTATTCCTAGAATTTAAGATTAAGTGTATGCTATTTTTTAAACTCATTATTTGCAAGACATGTCATACTTTCATTTAAAAAAAATGTTTGAATTAGTTTTATTTGTGTTTGTTTTCATTTGACTTAAGTTTTTAGTTTAGTTGTGTGTGTATGTGTGTGGGGGGGTATCTATTAACTATATCAACTCTCAAGTCAGTCAACCTTTCTCTACCTCCAAGTGTCCTTTATATCTAGATTCTGTTTCATGGAGTCCTTCATTCTCCTGATAAATTATTCCTTACTCATTACTTTAACAAGAGTTTTTAGTACTTATTAGATAACAGATATTATTTTAGGCATGTGGGTTATATCAGTAGCTGGATGTTCCCTAGGCTTTCATTTTGGGACTTTTTAAAACTACTATTATTTGTTTTTCAAGATTTTGTGACTTTCTACTTATTGATTTTTGTTTCATTTTGGTGAAGAATATCCAGAATTAAGGATGGGTATACCTGAAACTTTTTTGAGTTCATCAATATTTGAATGTGGCTTTATTCACTCTGACAAACTGGTTTATATTCATCTTTCTACACTCCAAATTTTCTTTCATAGCCATCAACACATTTCTCTATTGTGTTCTTGCATCAGTAATCCCTATGGTTAATCTGAAGTACTTTATAGTGGGCTTTCCTCTGACTTATAAAAACTTAAGATCCTATATTTAGGCCTAGATTTCAAAAATTTTATGAGACTAAAGCTTTTATGCTGTCTCTGCTTCTAAAACTGTTGGGGGCATCTGGGTGGCTCAATCGGTTAAGTGTCTGACTTCAGCTCAGGTCACGATCTCATGGTCCTGGGACTGAGCCCTGCCTCAAATCCCCCCTCAAGTCCAGTGTCAAGACCCCCCATCGAGCCCTCCTATCAAGTCCCCCCTCATTGAGCACCCCCTATAGAGCCTCCCATCAGAGCACTGCACTCAGCGGGTAGTTTGCTTGTCCCTCTCCCTCTGCCCCTCTTGCCAGCTCATGTTCTCTCTCTCTCA
Source organism: Canis aureus (assembly GCF_053574225.1). NCBI lineage: Eukaryota > Metazoa > Chordata > Mammalia > Carnivora > Canidae > Canis > Canis aureus. The sequence goes on from NC_135640.1 coordinate 7,832,635, forward strand.
AATAAGTAAATACAATCTTTTAAAAAAATCTGTTGTCTAGTATTTCATTGATCATTATTTCTCTTTCATCTTTTGTTCTGCTTTCTCATTATGGAACATTTTTCGTATTTTAAATTCCAAATGTTTATTCTTATTTTCTGATATTTACTCCTCTTAATTAAGATAACAATATCTTCTATACACTTTATATTCTCAAAAAGTCCTGGAAATAATGTGCAGAATTTAAAATATATTTTCTCCAACCTCTTTATCTGTTTCTTCAAAGGTCAGTATTTTTTTACTTCAATCTTTCTATTTCAAGCCACTTATTCTTCAAATAGACTAGCTTACTGACTCTCTTTATACTAAAACAGTAGACTTGTGTGGTTGCTATGTGCTTCCTTTATTGTTGAACAAGTGAATCTTTGTTTTTGCTGTTTTGTTTTGTTTTGAGGCAATTCTAGAAAGAATTAGTAAAGATTTCCAACGGGAGGGATTGATGAGATTTCTTAAAGTATAATTAAGATTTAATTAGGAAAAGGGACTAAAATAATAACTAGAAAAGACATATGAGCAAGAAACTGATGCTGTGTAAAAAAACAGAACATTCATATTTACTGGATGCAGATAAAGATGTCAAGTTTTAAGGGTAGCAATATGGGTCAGACCAGGTTATAGGGGCCTTGGACTTGCTTCAACACAAACTGGAAAGAGTCCACTTGGAAAACCCTACATTTGGAAGATCAGATATAAATTAAGATGGATCTGAACTAGAGAATAGTTATGTGATGGCAACTAGAAAAAAATATATACAAAACATGCAGAAAAGAAAACAATTTGACTAACAAGAGAAAAATGGGTCAGGGCAGGGCTGACTCTTAGATATGTAGTTTGGGTGTCTGAATAGATGGTTCTGCAACTGATGACTGTAGACCATTCACAAAGAGAACTGACTTCTTTCAGAAATATAGTGTAATCTACTCAGAAAGACTTTCCTGAACCACTCAGTTTCAGTAAGTCCCCACCTGTTATCCTTTTTCATAATAACTGGTTCTTTTATTTAAGTAAGTTTTTTTTTTTATCACAATGATCTTCATATTCATTTATTTACTTATTTGTTCATTCTTGTTTATTTGTTCATTGTTTTTCCCTTTAGACTGAAGAGCAATGGAGAAAGGAGGGTTCTTTATTAATCAATATCTATCATGAATTTAGCTCTGTTCCTGAAACAAGCTAGTTGCTCAATAATATTTCTTGAAAAAAATAATATTTCTTGAATGATATTTGATATTACAGTAGACAGGAAAATAGGAAAAGAAAAATTTCCATTGAATTTGCAAAAAAAAAAACTGGATATAATTGGACAGTTTATCATGAAAATTGCATATGGATTACCAATAATAGGGAGAAATTATTTACTGTGATTTGAGTACTGTATTAATTGCTTTTCACGCATTTCCTGACTTAATCCTCAAAAGGACACTATGGAGTTATTATTTCCATCTCAATTCTAAACATTAAACAAAGGAGGGCAGATGAATTTGTTTCCTTAGTGAAAAGTGTTGACATTAGGATTCAACTCCATGTCATCCATGTAAACACCATGCTTTTAATAACCCCTGATTTCAGTGCATTGGGGAGTAAATGGGAAATAGTGTTTGGAGTGAGAATATACTCTACTTTTGAGAGTTTCAAGAAGAGAATAAAAGAATACTGTATTGAGGTTATTTGGAGAGACTACATTATATATATAATATATATATTATTATATAACATATATATAAAACTAAGAGGCACTTCAGTTCTGTCAGTAGATTATTTTAAAGGTTTTATTTATTTATTAATGAGAGACACAGAGAGAGAGATAGAGACACAGGCAGAGGGAGAAACAGGCTCCTTGCAGGGAGCCACGATTTGGAACTTGATCCCCGATCTCGGGATCACTTCCTGAGCCACAGGCAGAAGCTCAACCACTGAGCAACCCAGGCGCCCCTCTGTCAGTAGATTTTGAAAGGAGAATGTCAATTGATAATACAAAATCTTGGACAGTTTAATTGGCCACATAATGATAAGTAAAGATGGCACTAAAATAGTCTTAGAGTAAAAGAAAAAGGAGCATATTGAGGGTGGACATAATCAATTTGTTGTTGGGAAGGGGCACAAAATTTAAAAACTTTACATATAAAGGTTTCAGTGGTATTTTGAGGGGAGATTGGGGTGAGCATGTGGGAGAAAAGGCTGTATGATAGATCAGGAGATCCTGAAGGGAAAAACCTGGTCATCACTAAACTGTTGGTCAAATGTAAGACATTGAGAGTAAAGAAGTGTGAGAGCAGCTGGAGGATTATCTCCTACATTTTATAGCATTGGAAATGGAGCTCATTCTAACCAACAAAATTGCACCTGGGTAAAGAGAAGTACCTTCAAAATAGTTATTAGTTGCTTTTATGAGCTGTCCATGATATATTATTTAGATATCACATTGCACAGAGCACCTTGAGAACGATAAGTATTAAGACACTAGAATTATTTGGGACTTTGGTTTAAAATGTGATGTTATAATCCCTAGCCTGTAGGTATACAAAAACAAAAACAGAAAAAAAAAGGGGGGGGGATTACTCTAGCATGTGTCTAGAGTATTAAAATCTTAGTATAATGACATTTATACAGCACTTTGTGTTAAAAATTGCTGCAAAACTGTTCAAAGTGTTGTAGTGCTTGATATATAAGCAAACAGTAAATCATTTTTTTCATTTCTTTGTGCACACATAATGTGTGAATATGAGTAATAATAATAATATAGAGCATGATCCTTACCTTCAAGAGGCCAATAATGTATCTATAATAATAGAAGGAAACATATGAAGTAATTACAGAATATTTGTGAGATAAATTATGAAACTGAATTACATATAAAATAGAAGAAAAAGAAAATAAGAGTCAGGGTCAGCTAAAGTAATCAAATGAAAGCTACAATTAGGTCGATTGGACCTAATCTGGGTCATGGGAAACAAATTAGATTTAGATGAAAAGAAGGAAGGTGAGTGAAAATCACAATAGCATAATACCTGAAGACAAGGCTTGAGGATGATAAAGGGCAAGGGTCTTGAAGGATGTAAATGCTTCTGCAGGTAGCTGAAGGCATCAGACCACAATCAAAAGCAATTACACAAAAATCTCAGCAAATAACCTGAGGTACTGTAGCAGATATTTTGACTGTTAGCAAAGTTAGGAGCAGCAGAACAACCAGATGGGATGGCAGAAACCAGAAATGGGGTGGATCTTTTAAAAAATAGGCATCAAGCTACCCATTAAGTTTAAAAGCAGAGCCCAGGATTGTGACAGGTTTTGAAAAGAGTGGGCGGAAAAAAAACATAAGCCACAATTTTGTTTTTTAGAGCCACACTTGTACAAATGGAAAATATCTTTAAATATGAAAAATGAGAGTGTACAGCATAAAACTCAGAGAACTTCACTTTCCAATCTGAGTTTTCTCTAGATTTTTGTAGTGAAGTCTCATATGGACCATTATTTATTATATCAAATGCTATCCTCTAATATATGATTGTATATTTAATTTCTTTAACCAGTTAAAATGGATAAAAGAGTAAACTGGAAAACAGCCAAATCAGCAATAAATAATATTCATAAAATAGTGCTTTTTAAGACAAAAGACAGCACTTTTATTTACCTTTGTTTATTTTAAATTTTATTACGGCAATTGTTATTTTGTACCACTTTATACTCTTCTGATGGCTTAGATATGACATATTTCTTTGAAATCTCTTATTAATTTTGAATTATTCATGTATGGTTGGATTTTAAAATAGATCACAACTTATTTTGTTGGTACCTCAGATAAATCAGATTGTGTTTACCTACTTTATGTAATTGATAAGTCTATTGAAAATCTCAAAATTACAATATATCCTGGCACCACAAATATGAATGAATGATTGGATTAATGAAAAATAGATTAATGGATAAATATTTATAACTCACAATTTTTATGAGATTAAGAATCTAATGGAATGTAGGAAACTGTAATTTGTTGCTAATAATTTTTCTTACCTCCAAATGAGATAAACATTATAATATATATATATATAATTATAAATTTGTTGTTATAGAGGTTCTTTTTTTAAAGATTTTATTTATTTATGAGAGACACACACAGAGAGAGAGAGAGAGAGAGAGAGAGAGGCCAAGACACTGGCAGAGGGAGAGGCAGGCTCCATGCATGTAGGGAGCCTGATGCAGGACTCCATCCCAGGTCTCCAGGATCACGCCCTGGGCTGCAGGCAGCGCTAAACCATTGAGCCACCCGGGCTGCCCTGTGATAGAGGTCTTAATGAGCCTTAATTTAAATGTACATTAGACTTAAAAAAATGAATAATCGAAACTTTCCTTTATGCAACAATAAGATTTTTTATTTGGTCCTTCCCCACTTCGCAGAATTATACGAGTAAAATAAAAATGGAATGATTAGATTAAATGGATCATGGTATAAGAGTAAATGATTTTCTTTTGTTTCAATTACTGAAATGTTTGAAATAACTATAGGTATTATTTAAAAGTGTTTTCTTCCAAAATTATTCTATACAGCCAGCATAATTTTGCTACTAGAACCCTACTAAGATTAGAAGAAAAAAATTTTTTTAATAATAAATTTATTTTTTATTGGTGTTCAATTTGCCAACATACAGAATAACACCCAGTGCTCATCCCATCAAATACCCCCCTCAGTGCCCGTCACCCATTCACCCTCACCCCCCACCCCCCTCCCCTTCCACCACCCCTAGTTCATTTCCCAGAGTTAGGAGTCTTTATGTTCCGTCTCCTTTTCTGATATTTCCTACCCATTTCTTCTCCCTTCCCTTCTATTCCCTTTCACTATTATTTATATTCCCCAAATGGATGAGACATACAATGTTTGTCCTTCTCCGATTGACTCACTTCACTTAGCATAATACCCTTCAGTTCCATTCACGTTGAAGCAAATGGTGGGTATTTGTCATTTCTAACGGCTGAGTAATATTCCATTGTATATATAAACCACATCTTCTTTATCCATTCATCTTTCAATTAGAAGAAAATTATATGAAAAGTTCTATCATAGGGGCATCTGAGTGGCTTGGTGGTTGAGCGTCTGCCTTTGGCTCAGGTCCTGATCCCAAGGTCCTGGGATCAAGTTCTGCATTGGGCTCCCTGTAGGAGCCCGCTTCTTCCTCTGACTAGGTCTCTACCTCTCTCTCTGTGTGTCTCTCACGAATAAATAAAACCTTTAAATAAAGAAAAAAAAACTTCTATCAAAATCATAAATGAGACAAAAATCTAGACAGGAAACTAACAAGTGGAATCCAGAGATATTTAGAGAGTATAATATATAATGCCTGTACTACCTTTATTCTAATAATGCAAGAATGGTATAATATTTGAAAGTATTTAAATAGTAATTAACTACATTATTAGAATAAATAGAAAAATCATAAATCATCTCACAAATGCAGAAAATGTATTTTATAAAATGTAAAAAATTTATAATAGAAATACTTATCTACTAAGTAGTACGTAGAAATTTTTTTATTTTGATAGAGTATTCTAAGTATTTTTACAGCCAATTTGATACTTTATGAAGAAATATTACAAACTTTCCTTTGAAACTGGCAATGAGACAAGGGTGCCTCCAATTACTGCTTCTATTTATACTATATTTTGGGCAAAAAAAAGCAAGAAAAGCAAGAGTGAAGATAAAATATAACTGCCTCTATTTTCAGATGACATGAGAAAATCCTAGGAAATTCAATTTAATCTAAAGGCTAATAATCAGATTTTAAAAGAAAATTTTACAAAATTGATTGATTCAATGTCTATATAAATATTTAATCAGCTTTCTATATACTAAGGACCACAAAGAATTTTTTTTTTAAAATGAAAAGATACAATTCTTAATTGCAGCAAGATTATCACTTATGACATAATCTAATGAATAACATACGTGAATTCTATATATCAGAAAATATATGTAATATTACTAAAAAACATTAAAGAAGATCTAAATAAATGGAGGGACTTATTATTACAGTTATGGACTGGAAGATTCCATTTTCAAAAGATACTAATATTCTCCATATTTAACTTCTGACCCAGTGCAACTCCTGTTAAAATATGACAGATTTGTTTTTCCCTTTTCACTCTCTCCCTTCCCTTTCTTTCCTTTTCCTTCCCTTCCCTTCCTTTAATCTTCCCCCACCTCTTACCTTCCCTTGTCCTTCACTTTTCCCCTTCCTTTCCTTTCCCTACCTATCCCCTTCCCTTCCACTTTCTTTTTCCTTTCCTTCCCTTTCCCTTTCCTTTCTTTGTCTTTCTGTTATTTTGCTCCCCCCAGGGGAACTAACGGGCCAGTTCTCAATTTTATGTAGAAAATCAAAGGGAAAGTGTAGCCAAGACAATTTGAAGGAAGAACAACAAAATGGAGGCTTAAAATATAAAACCTTATTATCAAGCGAGTATTTAAGACCATGTGATACTGGTACATCGAAATACAATTTTAGAAACACATTTATATAGCCCTTTGATTATGTAAATGCTTATTCTTTCATGTAGAAAAGAAGTGAGGAACTTTTCAAAATGATGTTGGATCAACTAAATAACCCTATTTTTAAAAATGAATTTTTGTCTGCCATTATACACAAAAATTGATTACTGATGGATTGTATATCTACAAGTCAAAGGTAAATAGTAAAATTCTAGATGTAAATGTATACATTTAATACAAAGATTAAAAGATTCATTTAATCAGGGAAACATCAAGAACAAAACATAAGGAAAATATTGATAATTTAACTTCATTAAAATTAGAATTCTGTTTATTAAAAGGCACCAAAATGAGAGCAAAACTCAAGCCACAGTGGGAAAATATTTTTGAAATATATTTATCTGAAAAATTATTCCCATATATAAAACATGAAGAATTTTTTAAAATCAGTAAGATAAATGAAAGGCCAAAAGAAAATAAGCACAAATTACTTGAATAAGCACTTCATAAAAGCAGTAATACTTATTATTAATAAACTTACAATAAAGTGCTCAACTTCATTAGTAATATGAACAAATTAAAATCAAAATTAGATGTCATCGTTCCTCTAGAATGACTGATTATAAAAAATGCAAAAAATACCAAGTATTGGTGAAGATACAAACAACTGAAACTCACATATTACTATTGTTTTGTATCAGTGAGAGCATAATTTACTTCAATCACTTTGGGAAACTTAGTTTACAAATGTACATACATTACCCTATAAATATTTTATACATATGTGTACATAAGTACACCAAACAAAAATGTGCACATAGGTGTGCCAATAAAGGATATATTTAGCAACATTATCCTTGGCCAAAAAATTGGAAACAATCCAAGTACTCATCAACTATAGAATAATAGATACTGATATTATCATATGATGACATTTTAAACAATAAGAAAAAACGAAGTGTTTCTAAATACAACATGGATAAAATTTGCAAATGTAATGCTGAATAAAAGAAGCCAGACATGGCAAAAATCAATCAATCCCACACATATAATGTCGGATTTCAAAAAAGATGATACTAATTTATTAGACAAAATTAATAGAAACCAAGATAGTAGTAGTTAACATTACAAGGTGGTATCCCTGAAAATTCTGGTAATATTCTAAATTTTTATTCTGGTTCTGATTATTTAAAAATTCATCAAATTGCAGAAGTTAGGGCCTCTGCACTCTTCTTTATTAGCTACGTATTAATTTCCTAGTCTGCTGTAACAACCAGAAATTGGGAAGCTTAAAACAACAGAAATTTATTCGTTCACAGTTTAGAAAGCTACAATTCCAAAATCATGGTGTTGCCAGGATTAGTTCCTTTTGGAAGTTCTATAGGAGACTCTATTTCATACCTGTCTCCTGGCTTTGGGCAGCTATCAGCAATATTTGACATTTCTTGGTTTGTAGGTCAATTACTCCAATCTTTGGCTCTATCTTCACATTGTCCTCTTCTCTGTTTCTGTGTCCTTCTCTATCTCTTGTAAGAAAAGTCATTGAACTTAAAGCCCACCTTAATTAAGTACGAACTCATCTTGATCCTTATATTAATTTAATTAGCTAAGACCCTATTTCCAAATAAGGTCACATTCTGATGTTCTGGGTCTATATAGATTTTAGGGAGACAGTATTCAACCCGTTATAGTTGTGCTTCAATAAATTACTTTTTAAGAATATACTGTCGGGACGCCTGGGTGGCTCAGCTTCGTTCAATGATGGTTGAACGTCTGCCTTCGGCTCAGGACGTGATCCTGGAGTCCCGGGATCAAGTTCCCCATAGGGCTCCTGCATGGAGCCTGATTCTCCCTCTCCCTATGTCTCTGCTTCTCTCTGTGTCTTTCATGAATAAATAAAATCTTTTAAAAAAATAATATACTGTCAAAATAATATTTATTATTTAAGTTAATCAAGTTTTTAATACTCATGGGGGTGCAGTAGTTTTAAGCTAAATCTATTTAATGGGACAATGGAATTGTTTTGAGTCCTTTTTTATCATCTATAAGAATCATGTAAATAAGCATATGTATATATTTTTTCTAATAAAAAATGTTTCTACCATATTTGGAGGATATAAATATTTTCCAACATTTGTACTAGATTTTGCTTATTTTCTTTTGACTATGATACAATAGATTTATAATTTTAAATTTGTTAAAATGGAAAAACAAAACAAAACTGATTTCAGGATATTAACTTTTAGTACTACATTTATAAACTTAACATCAGTGATCATAAGAATGAATGTACTGATATTATACTGTTAATAATGCTATACCTTATTGTTCTACAAAACTGAATGTGATCTTTAAAGTTGAAATTTGAAAACCAAAAAGGCTTTATTTCTAATATTGGCACACAATTTTAAAAACTATCTCAAACATACATCAAATTAAGGATACTTATCATATAAATATATAATTATAGCTATCTTACTGATAAAAACTGTTTTTGTTTTTGTTTTTTTTAAATTCTAGAGACAGTTTAGGAATTAGGTCTTACTTTTCACAAACTAATTCCTTTCTCATTTTACATGCTATATGTTCATCATGATTTTCTATGTGGTATATTAGAATAAAGAATTGTCTTTACTTAATTCATATAGCTTTTAAACTAAATCTCAATTTCCAAATTAAGAAAGGAGTGTCTTAGCATTGCTTGTTTATATGCATGCCAAAATGCCTTATCTTGGTTTTATGATGTTGTTTGTAAACTCTGGAGACATTAATGCTAATTTCATCTTTGTTACATCTTGGATAATCTGTTCTGAGGCTTTGTGTATTGCTGACATACAATGTTCAGATTTTATTTTTCCTTAGTGAATCCTGTTTAGTCCTGCTATCACTAAAGCTTGTTATTGTTTATCCTATTCATACAGCTGCAAGGTTCAATCTCTGTCCATCATGTTCTTTGATGCCCAATGTTTTGGCATCCTTTTTGTTTTTCTTCATTGACATAAGCATTTTCCTCTTTGAAAACATCATAGCTGCTCTAATGGTGAGAATAACTTAAAGATATTCTTTCATTTTTAAAATATAGGTTAGTCTTTATATAGAGAAAGAGGTAGGGAGAAGGTAATGGTATTTTTCAATAATAATACATTTAAAATAGGAAATTAATTAGAGATAGCTCCTGGAAAACAAATTTAGTCAGTATAGAGTTATAGCATTAGGCCACCAATATATAAAAAAATGAACACGAAACCCCTCCCATAACATTGGCCTTTCAAATCATCTGGGAGAATAACTATTAAACAACAGAATTGTATTGGAAAAACTATACCACTGGTTGTATGAAGACTAGTTAATAAAGTTATGAAATCCTTGCTTGGATCTTGATTTAAATAAACCAAATGTGAAAAAAAATAAAGTTATGAAATAGGATGGTAAACTTTGTCATCCCCAAATGCATGGATTAACAAAAATATTTGATAAAACATACTTCAGATGGGGAAAATTTTTTCTATTCTATACCATTTGTATATAATTGAAGTGATAAAAGACAGTTGTAAGGTGTGTGGCAGATGTTACAGTGTCCCATTCCATATTACCTTGGCACAAAACATGCCAGGCATTCAGAAGTCTTGCTAATGCAAACTTCCGCAACTCTTCACCTGATGACTTTCCCACAAGTATTTAGCTCAAAAGCAAACTGAAAAAGCCAGGCAAGATGCCCAAGGAGCAGCCCTCATCCACTGACAGACAATGGTAGGAAACAGTTTTGGCATCTTCTTTGCCATGGGTGGGAAAACATATACATATAACTCTAATCCAGTTATCTTAGGTCTGTATACCATCAGCATCAGCTAGGAGGCTGTTGGAAATTCTAGGTCTCCAACCAAGCCCTACTATGTCAGAATCTTTGGGGACAAGCTTCAAAATCTGCTTTCACTGGATTTTTAGGAGTACTTATATCTGTTAAAATTTAAGAAGAATTATTTTACACCAGGAATAAGAAAACAGTTTTTCCTGTAAAGGGTCATGTATTAGTTTCTTATGTTGCCTCGCCAATTTATCACAAACTAAAGTGGTTTAAAACAATTAAATTTTATTATCTTATGGTTCTAGAGGTCAGAAGCTCAACATCAGTCTCACTGGGCTAAAGTCAAGGTGTTAGTAGGACTAGTTCCTTCTGGAGGCTCTACAAGAGAATCTGTTTCCTTGGCTTTGTTAGTCTTAGAGACTATACGTTTTTCTTGAAATGTGGTCCCCTTCTCTATTTTCTAATACCATATGATTTCACTCATGTGGAATTTAAGAAACAAAAGAGATGAACATAGGGAAAGGGAAGGAAAAATAAAATAAGATAAAAACAGAGAGGAAGGCAAATTATGAGATGCCTAACTATAGGAAACAAACTGAGAGATATAGAAGGAGAGGTATATGGGGAATGGGGTAACTAGGTGATGGGCATTAAGGAGGGTATGTGATGCAATGAGCACAAGATGTTATAAGCAATTGATGAATCACTAAATTCTACCTCTGAAACTAATAATACACCATATGTTAAATAAATTGAATTTAATTTAAAAAAAATGCAGTGACATTATATTTCCTTCACTGACAATTTCTTTTGTTACATTGCCTTCTTTTATTTGACTTTCCTGCATCTCTCTTGTAAGGACCCTTGTAATTACATTGGGTACAGAGGATAATCAGGATAATCTCAAGATCCTTAAATTAGTTACATCTATAAGGCCCTTTTTGCCAGGTAAGGTAACATATTCATAATTTCTGGGGATTAGGACATATGCATCTTTGGGGAGGATATTATTCAGCCCATCATAGGCCAGATGATGATTATTTTTAGCATTTTCTGCCAAGAGGCAAAGTTGAGGATATTATGTAGATACTTATATAACAAGATAGAAAACACTTGTCTTTCCTCATTTTCCTGGGATGAGCCATCCCAGATGGTGGGCCTGTTTTGGCTCAAATGGAAAAATTCTCCGGAAAAAGAACTGGTCAAGATGGGTACCTGGTAGTGGGAAATACTGGCTATCTCCTCATCAGTTTCATTCTCTATCCAAGGAATCCCTGCATTTCCTTCTCTTCTCCTAAAGAGTTTTCCAAACCTAATTTGGGCAGTTGGACAGAGATGAGGTGACATTCAGAGCTCCTGATACTCAGCCTGAGATTCCAAAGCTAGGTGTCCAAAAGTTGTCAGCATGGAGAAGTGCCAAATGTGAAGGTGGCCACTGGCACAGACCCCATGCAGGACTATGGTGCAGCCATTGGCCAGGGTGACAGGTGCTGGGAGCATAGGGAGGGCATCTAGACTTAGTTTCTGTGGCTCACAGTGCCAGACTGCTGGAATGGTGCCCCTGACTGCAGGGGGTACCAAAATAGGTGATGTACCTCAGATTTTACCTGAGGGCTATAATTTCCTAATTTGTGTTGTACACCATATTTCAGAAGTTACTGTTGGAATTGGGCTCCAGTTGCCTATAGCAATGACCTGCTCATATCTGCATGCTCTATTTACTTCCTTCTCTTCCCTATCTCATTTTCTGCCCTCCCCCAACCCCTGCAATGCTTCCTGAAATAACTTCCCAAATAAACTACTTGCACTTAAATCTTTCCTTCAGGAGCACTGCTGAGATAACACAACTAGATTATGCTATGACCAGAAATGGTAACGACAATGTTTTTAAAAGTCACTTCTTTTTGTCAAATATATACCAATTATAAACTTAATTTTTCATGTAATATCAGGTTTTTAGTAGCTAGAAAAACATGTGCTTTCCCTCCAAACACCTTTGTTTTACCCACTTTTTCCCAGTGTGTTTGTTTGCTTATTGTCTTTGTACTGTATATAGATGAGAGAATACAGTAATATTAATAATGCAAAAATCTATGGAGGATTGCTAAATGAAGTAAACAATAGAGGGAGAAATTCTCTAGAAATACCAGAAAATTAATGATGACTAAAAGACCACTCTGCATTGCAATTTGTTGCTTGACCTCTAGTACTTGAAAATCATTCCAGAAGAATGAAGAGCTAGTTTTGTTTTGCCCACTTGGCAAGATATTTTCTAAGTTCACTAGTAGTGCTCTCCTGAAAGCCTGAATAATGTTTCTCCAGTACAAAGTCAAAATGCAAACTGGAGGTCAGAAAAAATGTTTGTTTCAATCAGATGAAAGGAGGTACTATTTTAAAACCACCTTCTTATTTATTTATTTATTTATTTAATGGAAATTTAGATTTTTTTTTAATTTTTATTTATTTATGATAGTCACACACAGAGAGAGAGAGAGGCAGAGACATAGGCAGAGGGAGAAGCAGGCTCCAGGCACCGGGAGCCTGATGTGGGATTCGATTCCGGGTCTCCAGGATCACGCCCTGGGCCAAAGGCAGGCGCCAAACCGCTGTGCCACCCAGGGATCCCCACCTTCTTATTTATAAAGAAGGTATTTTCCTGTCCTAAGGCAAAAAAAAAAAAAAAGCCAGGGATGGAATATTCAAGAAAATAATTTATATATTTCAGGTATGACCTAACCTGTTTTGGTGAAAAAATAAAATCTAGATTTTTATCCAATGCCAAGGAACACTATATATACTTTTTTTTCAAAAAGATGTAGCTAAGTGCAAGAATAACATACATTTTACAAGTTTTAACTAGTCAAGCTAACAGTTTTCACAACATATCTTCTTCTAATATCATAATTAGAAGGAAACATTTCATGTAGTGTGATTGTCACTAGAAAGATTCCAATTTAACTATAATAGCATTAGTGAGTAACAGGGCATGGAAATGAGCTGTACAAACTAGCACCATAAGGAAAAGATTTTATATCCACACTCTATTTAGAATGTGATCACTACTATCTTTGTGTCTCTGTGATTCCTAAGTTTCTCAGGCAAAAATTAACTTAACATAGTTAAACAATTAACATTTAAAATGAAAAATTCCAGTTTATATTGAGTCAGAATTTGAGGCAAAGATACAATTAATGTTTCCTTTACCTGCACCCTCCCCCATACACACATAACTAAAATCAATTAAGACCTATCGTCTCAATTAATAGTAAATTTCATATAGACTAAAATATGCTTATCTATTTTAAGCTATTCTTTTGTCTCAGATTTTCAGCACACTTGGTTACATACAGGTATAGATATAGATTAAGACTACATAAGGTATCTGCAATATAGGGACTTATGCAGATATGAGCAAAGTGATGGAACTAAATATTAATTGATTAATATTAATATTAATAATTAATTCTAATAACTTTTTGACATATGACAAGGAGGTAATTCCCAAACTGGGAAATATTTTCATTATCTTTCCAACCCATACATTCTGAGAGGTAGTTTTAATAACATATACCACTAATATAATACATTTGACTGTTTATTGATTGATTGATTTTTGTTTTATTTTATTTCTTTTTAAGTAGGCTCCACACCCAGCACGGAGCCCAACACAGGGCTGGAACTCACAACCCTGAGATCAAAACCTAAACTGAGATCAAGAGTAGGTCGCTTAACTGACTGAGCCACCCAGGTGCCCCTAAGTTTGACTATAAAAAAATAAATGAAGTATTGTTTCTCTAAATCAAACCATAATAATTGAAGGGTAATAAATTTCAGTCTGTAGTGAGCTATTAATTAAAGATGAACATATCTGTGTATTTCAACAGAGCAGAAGGTGTTGAATTTCAGGAAATTTGCAGGCCTATGAGATATTTGCATTTTTAAAAGGAATCACAAGAAACACTATTCTATGAATTTTACACCCACGGATCTCCTAAATTTTAAAATGAAACCAATAATGTGTCTTGTTCCAAAAGTATGATTGACTTAATGTGTTCAAGTTTTGTTTTTTTTTTTTTTATAGTTTTTCCATGACCAATTAGTTGATATACGATGGCCTGTGTCTTCTCCTACAGTATGTGATACATTTTTGGTGAACATGCACTATATTTGCTGCTTCCATAATAAATCTTCAAGTTATCTAACAGAAAGATGTTTATACAATGGGTACAGATGGTACAGACTGACAAATTTTTAGACATTACTTCTTAACACAGTGTCTTTTAACACAGCTTCTCTGGAATTTTGCATATGGGAATTCTAGTTAGAGAAAACATATGTAAACTACGTCTTATATTAAAAGGTAATTTTTAAATCTTTATATTTATTGTTTAAAATGGGATTGCTAATGTCTCTGTTTTAGCCTTTATGCTAGTTTTATTTTTTGAGATGTAATTAACTACAATAAAGTCTAATTTATAGTTAGAATTTGGTAAGTTGTGACAATATATACACCTGTGAAACAATTAATACAATCAGGATATTGAACCCATCTCCATAACCTACAAAAATTTGTGTCTTCCCTTGGTAATCACAGTTCCCAACCAAGCTACCCCCAACCTTTCCTAGGCAATAACTGATTTTATTTCTGACATCTTTTATTGGTTTGAATTTTCTAAAATTTTCGTTAGTTAGATCCTATTGTATATGCTTTTTTGTGTGTGTCTTATTCTTTTTTAAGATTGTATTTATTCATGAGAGACATACAGAGAGAGGCAGAGACATGAGCAGAGGGAGAAGCAGATTCCCTGGGGGGACCCTGATGTGGGACTTGATCCCAAGAACGCAGGATCACGACCTCACCCAAAGGCAGATGCTCAACCACTGAGCCATCCAAGTGCTCCTCAGTTTTAAGATATTATGAATAATAATATTATGAATATTATGAATAAAACTATGAAAAATTTGTGTATAAATCTTTGTATAGGTATTGTTTTTTTTTTTTCTCTCAGGTAGATATCTCAGATAATACAGTAGTGTTATGTTTAACCATTCAAGGTTTAAATCTATTATCTTACTATTTTTGTTTCTATTTTTCCATGTGTTCTTTGTTGCCTTTTTCTTCCCTTTAATTTATATTAATTGGATATTTTTATGAATTCACATATCACTTTTGTTCACCAATTAACTATAAATACTTTAGTGATTGCAGGTTGATGGTATATACGTTTAACTTTTCAACACTTCAAGTAATATTAAACCATTTCATGTAAAGTGTGAGAACCTTATATTAGTATACTTCCATTTCTACCCTCATGGCCATTTGTTATTGTTGTCATACATTTATCTCCCCATATGTTATAAACTCCACACCACATTGTTATTATTTTTGCTTTAACAGTAAATAATCATTTTTTCCAGTTTTTAAAATTGTGGTAAAATATACATGATATATTAAAATTGACCATCTTGAGGGGATCCCTGGGTGGCTCAGTGGTTTAGTGCCTGCCTTCGGTCCAGGGCAAGATCCCAGAGTCCTGTGATCAAGTCCTGCATCGGGCTCCCTGCATGGAGCCTGCTTCTCCCTCTGCCTGTGTCTCTGCCTCTCTCTCTCTCTCTCTCTCTGTGTCTGTCATGAATAAATAAATAAAATCTTAAAACACACACACATATACACACACACACACTTCCCTGTTTATCTACAATGGCTGTGCAGATTTGCATTCTGATCAACAGTGCACAAGGGTTCCAATTTCCTGGAAAATATCCCATGTACACTTGAAAAGAATGATTGTTGTTGGGTAGAGAGCTCTATATATGTCTGTTGGATGTAACTGGTTTAGTTGTGTGGTTCAAGTCCTCTATTTCCTTCTTCCCTCTCCAGAGAAATCTCTTCTGATTTTTCTAATCATTATTGAGAGTGAAGTATTAAAGCATCAAACTATTATTGCAAAACTATTTCTCTAAGGTTTCTTCCAAGAAGAAAGATTAGATTACCAAGGGAAGACAACCTTGCTTTATATATTTTGATTGTTATTAGGTATATAAATGTTTATAATTTTGTATCATGCCGTATGAACATTAATATATAATGTCCCTTAACTTTTATTACCTTTTTTTGATTTAAAGTTTATTTTTTCTAGTGTTACTATAGCCACCCTCTTCTCTTTTGGTTACTATTTGCAAGGGTTTTTTCCATCTTTTCACTTTCCACACATTCGTGTCTTGGATCTAAAGTGAGTCTCTTACAGACAGCAAATAGTTTAACCATGTTTTAACCCATTCAGCCATTCTCTATGTTTGGATTGGAGAATTTAATCAATTTATATTTAATGTAATTACTGATAAAGACTTCTGTCATTTTGCTATTTGATTTACATATGTCTTATAGCTTTTTTGTCCCTTATTTCTTGCATTACCATATTCTTTCATGTTTAGTTGATTCTTTTAGTGAAACATTTAAAGTCCTGTCTAACCCTCTTTTGTGTGTATTCTAAAGCTATTTTATTTGTGAATGCTATGAGGATTATATTTAAAATTATATCTGAAACTATAATATGCTAATTTGAATTTGTCAATACTATATGAAAGCTCTGCTCCTTTATAGCTCTATCCCTATTCCTTTCAGGTGCTGATGTCACAAAATTACATCTTTATATGCTGTATATCCAAAACCGTAAGTTGATATTTTTTTAATTCACCAGTTTTTTTAAATTATGTAGAAAACAAAATGTGGAATTACAAACCAAACTTCCAATGATACTAGCTTTTAGGCTAATAATTGTATTTTATTTTATTTTATTTTTTATTTTTTTTAAATTTTTATTTATTATTTATGATAGTCACACACAGAGAGAGAGAGAGAGAGAGGCAGAGACACAGGCAGAGGGAGAAGCAGGCTCCATGCAGGGAGCCCGACGTGGGATTCGATCCCGGGTCTCCAGGATCGCGCCCTGGGCCAAAGGCAGGTGCCAAACCGCTGCGCCACCCAGGGATCCCTAATAATTGTATTTTAAAAAGTTCTCATTTCTTAATCATATAAAAAACAGAAAGTAAAGTTACCATTGTTACAGTAATAATAGCTTTTGTAATTGCTTATATATTTATGTTTACTGAAATCCTTATTTCTTCATACATCTTTCAGTTACCATCTATTATATTTTCCTTTTGACATTCAAGACTCTAGTATTTCTTGCAGAGCATGTGTAGTGGCAACAAATTCCCTCAGATTTTTATAAGACAAAAATCTTAATTTATGACATTTTTGAAGTACAATTTTGCTGGATATATTATTCTTGGTTAATACTTTTTCTTCTTTTAGAACTTGGAATATATCAGCTCACTTTCTTATGGCCTCCAAAATTTCTGGTGAGAAATCTGCTTATAATTTTAGTGAAGAACCCTTGTATGATAAGTCATTTCTCTTTTGTTACCTACAAGATTCTCTGGTTTTGGCTTTTGGCAGTTTGATTAAAATGGGTCTTGATGTGGGTCTTTGAGTTTATCCTGCGTAGATTTGGTTGAGCCTCCTATACTGGCTTGAATAGTAATCTCCCAAAATGTATATTCACTCAGAACCCATGCAGGTGACTTTATTTGAAAGTGGTGTCTTTGTAGATACAATCAAGTTAAGATGAAAACATAGTGGATTAAGGTGGAGCTTAAATCCAATATGACTGGTGTTCTTATAAGAAGAAAGAGATTTAGAAACAAATCCAAAAGGAGAGCACCATGTAAAGACAAAGGCAGAGAGTGGAGTGATATATCTACAAGTCAAGTAATTTCAAGAATGGCCAGCAACCACCAGGAACAAGGAGAGAACCTCCAGTCACCACCAATCTTGTCAACACTTTAATTTGAACTTCCAATCTTCTGAATTATGAGAAAATAAATTTTTGTTGTTTTAAGCTACCCAATTTTTAGTAGTTTGTTACACTGGCCCTAAGAAACTAATAAAACTCCCCTTAGTCTTTAGATACATAAGGTTGCAGCTGAATTTGGAACTTTAGTTGTAGACCTATTGGAATATGTTTCTTTCACAAATTAGAATAGTAAATTAATGGAATCCTTATTTCCTAGTGATGAAGTTTAGGTAATGTGAGATTATATAGTGTCATGGTGTTTGAAAAGTGTATGAAGAGTTTTAGGTTTATGTAGATGTAAACTCGGGGTCCTTGCTTTCTGTTGCCCTTTTAAGATGTGTCTAGGGTTACTGTACAAAAAGAAGGACTTTCAAAAAAAAAAAAAAAAAAAAAAAAAAAGAAGGACTTTCCAGAGAGTGGAGACAAGGATAAAGAAGAAAAGATCTGAGAGCTATTTCTAAGGAGGAAAAAATGGCATACCCCAATATTGAGTCCCTCCCTTATGTTTTCCAGAAATATTTCAGGATTTCTATGAGCCATTGTCTGCTATAAGCTTATCACTCTTACTCTTCCCTAAAATAATTACTTATTATGACTATCTGATATATATTCACCATAATATTTTAGTTTAAGGAAATAAGTTCATTTTTTATTGTATTATTATTGTCACTGTTACTATTTTCAATAACAAGCTGGCAATTTAATCAGGAGCAGATATGACTTAACACACTTGAGTAGAAAAGATAACTTTAAGTTTCTACCAGCTATCTTGCTTTGTCTTTTTGCCAATAGAGATGTCCCAAGCAGAGATTGTTCCTTTAATCACAGTCCATAATGGAAAGGCATATAAAGCATATACACATATAGCTCCTGATTAAAAGTAAATGTACTTAAAATTACTAAAAGTAATGTTTTATGCCACTGAAGTATGGGGGCTATTTGTTACCAAAGCAAATCTATCTAAAAACAGTCTTTAAAACTAAAAATGTAACAACATTTACAAGACTAAGTTTAATGGCTGGCAGATGATTAATGGGTAAAATGAAATTTTGTAAATTTCTTCATCTTTCACAGCTTAGATGGAATATATATTGTTGTAATTGAAATATCACAAAAAATAAAAACTATTATCATTTAATATTTCTTTCTTAATTCTCTCTCTTATTAGTAGCCTTAAGTAACATTTATTAGATTTAGCAAATGTGTATCCATTGTAATAGGACTTTATGGAAACTCATATCATGGTTTGGAATCACTTTCCACATTTATGATTTGGAATCACTTTCCACATTCATGATTTTTCACATCCTTGTGATGTGCTCTGCGCAATAAAATATAAGGGAAATCACAGTGCATCAGTTATGCATTTAGGCCTCAAGTGTTATTGAATACTTCTGCCTATTTTCTGGAACTCCTTCTATGACTATGAGAGAAAGCCAAAGATAGCTTATTGGAAGATAAGAGACAGGGGGATGCTAGAGCCAGCTCTTATTGACTTGGAGGAGCCAAACATGTGTATCTTTTACGAACTTCACATTCAGCTAAATCACATCGTCATTGCTAGACCAAAATTACCAAGGCTGAACATTGATCTGCCTTTCTGAGTCAAAATGTTTTCTCAGTGTTATCTCTTCATATTGGGGTCTTAATTCGGTAAATTTTTTCAACATTTGAAGTCACTGAGTTTCTGAAATCTCTATTTTATCTTTTATTCCTACTTGCAAACTGGCCACTTTTTTTCAGTTTGCCTCTTTTTTTAAAATACATTTCTTAAAGAAATCACCCCAAACTGAAACATACTACCAATGCCAATCTTTAGATCTAAACATTTCTTAGTTATCCAGTGTTCCTTGTAAATTATTTCAAAAAACAATTTTATCAAATATTTCACCAATGCAGTCCTTAACTTCTGATTAAAGTTGTCTTTTACAATCTGGAGAATTTATAAGCCAATGCCACATACTTTATTTTTTAAGGCAGCACTTTACTTTTGATACTATGAACTGGGAGGTTTGTCTCAACATTATACTCCCTCAAGAATATAATTTGGTGACGATTCTACTGTCTGCAGTGATGTAGATTGCTGTGGTAGTGAAAGGGGACATTGCAAATTATGTCCTACTTCTTAGAGGTTTAGGTTTCTACTCTAAGAAGCACATGACTTCATATAATGTGTGGAGTAGCAAAGAATAATACTATCATTTTCCCAAAAAGAGGGAAAGCAAAAATCTACAATAACATTAATGATTACTATGGTAGCTATTAAAAGAAGAAATAATAGAATATCACATATACCAGATATAAAGAATGACATGATTTGAGGAAGAAAGACATGTGGCTATTTGTTTTGGAGTACAATGATATAATCACATGCAGAGTGCAGAGTGGAATATTGGATGTGACAAGAGAGCCAGCATTTGGATGCTGCACAGAAACAGTATCAATGACCAGTTAGTCTTAACAAGAGCAGCAGGGTAAAGAAAAGAAAACTACAGCAATATTCATATGAGTAACTACATGTCCTATTCCATTTTGGCACAGAAGGGAACTCAGAATAGCAAGATAACAAAAAGTAAAAGATATATGCCTCAGTTTCATTCTTGGGATAGCTATCTGGTTAGTTTTGTGGGAAAGAAGGAGGCAAGCATTAAAATGAATATGAAACTGAAGCTTTAAAGTTGGCCAAATTTTTGTTTATAATTGAAATGACGATAAAATTGGAAATGTGCACAAGACAGGCACTACTGTGGAATTAGAAGGGAGATTTTAAAATATTGCTGAAGGCAGTGTTTGTAAACAAATAAAATAGGTACAGCCATTTCTTATTATTGGTGGGTAGTTATGTTCTATAAAGATACCATACATGCCAAAATAGCAAATACAGAACCACTTTTCCTAAGGATAATGCAGGGATATATTCCTGAGAACTGATCACAACATCTTTATTAACTGATCAATATATAACTTTGTTTTATGTTTCTGTTTAAAAATACTTTCTTTAATATATATTGTTGATTGATTAACTTTGAATTAATGGCAAATAGCACTATAACTCTTGTCTGAATGCAGCTTACCACATGTATTTTCTTTGTAAGACACATTGTACACTTTTGCAATAGGAACACTAGACAGCACTTCAGCATGATATTGGAGACCAAAAGAAGCTAAATCAATGATAAAATGCTTAAATATGTAAAAAAAAAAACAAAGAATAAAAACCAAAGTATGACACCAAATAGACTAAGGGATATGGCAGGAGGAAGGATTATTAAGTTGAGACTATTTCACTTATAGGTGAGAAATGTTGACTGTACCTTGATTCTAAGGTTTTGTAACAATGCAAAAGTCTAAGACTCTAAGAAGTGTTGTGAGAACAGAGCAAATAAGATATTTCTGTGGTTGGAGTAGTGAGTTCTAGTTTGGAGTTCGAGAAGAACTTTTCAAAGTTCTTTTCAAGAATAATTTTGAATAAATAATAAATGTATACATATATATTTGTATGCAAATGTATTTATAATAGTAAGAAATTATGAAACATCAGGAATATAAAAAATGAGCTATCTCTCTTACTCAAGTCCTCCTACTATTCAGAACTCCTTATTGGATGACACATAGTGTTACAAAGAGGGAAGGAATCTAGAAGGACATGGCATTTGAACAGGGCTTTAATAGGTCTTCTGGATTTGGAGAGATGAAGATGCATTATCAGTGCATTTATAGAGACATTATGAGAAAATCTTGATTGAGGGGATCCCTGGGTGGCTCAGCGGTTTAGTGCCTGCCTTTGGCCCAGGGCGTGATCCTGGAGTCCCGGGATCGAGTCCCACCTTGGGCTCCCTGCAGGGAGCCTGCTTCTCCCTCTGCCTATGTCTCTGCCTCTCTCTCTCTCTCTCTCTGTCTCTCATGAATAAATAAATAAAATATTTTAAAAAATTGCCAATTATAGATTTAGTGAGAAGTTCTAAGTTACATGATCATAATACAATTCTCTTTTGAATCATGAGTTAAATATGCCAAGGAGTAGAAATTATATCAGTGGATCTCAGAAGTGTATTCTTAATTTCCCTTCATTGTTAAAATTGTTCCTTAATATCCCATGAAAATCTTTACCTATTAATTTCATCCTAGTGACTTATTTTAGTACGAAAAGGATTATATAAGACTACAAGAAAACCAAATCAAACAGTAAAAAGAAATTAATAAAATACAACCTTGTTTGAATTTAACTGTTATTTCTGATAGTTTCAAAAACCTTTGGGGTTTTAAACAAACTCAACTGAAATAGTTCTACAGTCCCATGAAGTAGGTGCAGGCATTATAATCTCTATATTACAGCTGGGAACCTTGAGGCACAAAGCCATTTAAGTGATATGTCCAAGGTCACTGAGCAAGTCACTGGTGAGGCCAAAAATAGAATCCCAATTCTTCAGCTAGTTCTTTGTTCAGAAGACCATATTGGTTTTTTTATTACCCCAAGGATAAAATTTAGCTTTATATCAGAGGATATTTCTTCTTACATGCCAACCGAAAAATCAACATTTAAAAAAAATCATTAAATTGATATTAAATCAAATCATATTTCATGCTTGAGATTTTTCAAGTTACTCTCAGAAAAGTGTTTTCTTGTTGTTTAAGAGGAAAATATCCATACATAGTTTTTTGCTGTTATCATCTCAATTCATAAAACTTTTCTCCCTCCCCTAAATATTTAATGACTCTATTTAACTATGAATATGTTCTGGTTTCTGCACAAGAAAATGCAAGCCATAGTAATTGGCTTTGCCTTCAGACAACTGAGTCAGCAAGAAATCAGAGAGCCTATAGAAACCTTTTTATTTTCTATCAGTTTTTCAGAGTTTTAAGCCATTGAAATATACTGAAAAAATCTGGGAGGGAACTAAACCATGCAAATTAACCTTACATCTGCTTTATACAACTCTTGAACCTCCAGATTTGTAATTCCTTATCTGTGGCTGCTCAAACAATTTTCTGGTTCATAATGCTGTCAGTGCCATAGTAGGAAAGGAAAGTGGATTATAGTCTGAAGTACATGTTTGTCTAAAAGTGCTTCTATTTTTCCAGTCATGAAAAGAATATTTTTTCCCTCTTGTGGGAATCCTCGAGAGCTAGAAATTCTATGTTTTAAGTTTCATATCTATGCATATGGATTTTGTGGAAATCATTTTATAAAGTTCAAAGTTGTTAAATATTTTAAAAGAAATATATGTTCATACACTCTAAAAAAGGACTCTAGATATATTTATCTCTCTTTATACACTATATGCCTATAACATATAAACTCATATGTACATACATTTACATAAATGTAACATATGCCATTTTAGAATTACAAGCAATTATAATAATAGATAGCATTTACTAAGCAATCACCTTTTACCAGACACTCTGTGAAAGTTTTTGTATATAATATCTTATTTGTCCTCATTACATTATAGAGTGACTATTATTATTACTTTGACTTACTTAACAAGGAAACTGAGACACTAAGAGCATATGTCAATTGTCCAAAGTTACACAGCTTTTACGTGGGATAACAGGGTTGGAAACACAGGTGGTTTATTTTTCCTACACTGCGTGTGAATAGAAATTATTTGTGGACATCTGAGTAAAATAAAAATGTAAAGTCTAGAGCTTTAGTCAAAATTGACTAAATTCATAAACTAAGATCCAGAAAAGAGAAATGTCTTCCATAGGTTGTACAGTCAGTCACCCAGGTCCCAAATCTGGAAAATGGCTCAGACAGCATTGCATTATTGCTCTCACAGTTGTCATAATGAAATGATGTCATAAATTGCAAAACAGGTAGGAACTATCTTTTATGTAGATAGCTATTTCTTTTACATTTTTCCGGCTGAGATAATTTTTTAAATTAGGTAGATAAAATATTTTCCACTTTAGTTTTCTGTTAATGTTTATAAGACAATTGTAAAGGATATATATAGGGATTTCTACTTTCCTATGGCTAGTGTTCAACAACTTTTCTCCACAGCCATTTATTATTCAAACTCCTTCTCCATAAATGTTACAGAAATAGCTTAAGACACTCGGATATCTGAAATGCTACCATCAATGCAACATCTTAGTATTTATCTTAGGGTAATTTTTTTTTTTTTTTTTTTTTTTGCTAGGTTTTACACTCTTTACTCTTCCCTTTCCCCTCTGAGTTTGTCTCCATGTTATTCTGGTCATACCTGCAACTTTTAAATGTGCTTCCTCTCACTTCTGTGTGAACAGTTCTTTAACAAATATTGATGTTCTTAATTTTTATTCTATAGCCTACTATTCTTAGTATAAACCACCCCATGGTTGAGGGTGATCATATTTCCTAGAATAAAAATATTTGGATAATTCTGTATGTGAATTACATGCACACACATACACAAGAAAGGACAGTGAACTTCAAATTCCACTTGTTTACTGTACTTTCTCAACCATCCACAATTAAGGGTATGAAACACATACAAATGATGGTCAGAGGTAGCCCCACAGGGATATAACACCTCTACTGAGGTCTAAAGCTCCAGAATGATTCAGTTATGTGACTATATCTGGAATAATTTCTTAAAGTTCTATTTTTTAGTAACTATCTTCATGTGGTATTATGTTGATAAAATTTCCTGCTAAAGGTTCATTAAAACAAAACAAAACAAAACAAAATGAGAAACCAGATTCAAAAACTTCTCTGATCTCCCTTGGTTTATGGACTGACCTCACTTTCCCATTTAAGACTGACTTGCTACAATTTAAAACTTTACTCTCAAACTCAACAGTAACATTTCCTCTCTCACCTTCCCAACTGTGTAGCACAGATTAGTCTTACCTTGAGCTAATGAAAGATGGAGTTAAGTAGAGAAAATTATGGTCTGTCTTTCCCAAACTTCTCTTCCCTCCTTTTGTGTACTGAGTCATGAGTTAGGAAAGGGAAACTCCAATATTTTCTTACTCCCTAGCATGGGATTGCAGTCTTTTCTTTGCTTGATATAATCATTATATTCCTTGTCTATGAGCTCCAACAAACCATGACAAAGTATTTGTGTGCAGCTCCCCTAGGCATTTTTACATTTGTGGGTTTGGCCCCATCTCTCAGCTGACCCTTAGCTGATGAATTCTTTTAATGTTTATGTCTGTTTTGTCCCTTCATTCCTCAAATCTGTAGGTGTAATGGCAAGGCTATATCCCCCAATTGTATTTACCCTTCGAGGTCCTGTGGGACCCTGCAGAATGCTTCTCCTGTATACTTAGAGAAGGTGTTTCTGCTCCTTCTCATGTCTTGCAGCTTACCCATACACACACATACATACATACATTCTCTCCCCTCTCTCTTTCTTTTCTCTTTCCAATTCTCCTTCCTTCTGTTCATTTAGCACAGGAGAATTTCAGCAATCCTTGTTCCAAGCAGATGTATAAACAAAGAATGAAAACTGATTCCTCTTCTTGAAGCCTTTACCAAACTTTCAAAATAAAATTCATAGAGCCCCCTTCCATGTCTCCAAAGTGGGAAGGCTTTCCATGAACAGGAATCTCTCCAAAATGTCAACCATAGTATTATTATCCAATGTTCATTCTATAGTAATTGGTAGGGATGAATGAGCAGGGTTAACATATGTCCTTTCTCTAACTGGCACCTCTCAATAATTCCAATTTCTGGTGGCTCTCTGAATTTAGAATGTTAAGTACTTAAAACAAGGTACTGTCAGCTTACACCATAATTCGAGAATACAAGAAACCATCCACATTTTGTTACACTGGATCAAAGATGATTCATGGGAGAGAACGCAGTAGTTGCAAAGGCCCTTAAGTGCCATTCTCTTCTGGCATCTTAACAAACTCTGACTTCACCTTTGACATTTAACTGCTGAAAGTTTTCAAGCCCTGTCTCTTCTGCCCCACAACTGGCAAAGCTGATAAGAAAGGCTGGGTGCTCCCTCCTTTGGCAAGAGTAGGAAATTCAAACCATGCAAATCGCAGGCCCATTCACAGGAACATTCACTCAAACAGATCCCCTAATTTCAAGAAAAGCCTAACTGGTCTCTTTTATCTGTTACCTCCAGGCTCTGCTTTTGGACCTGCTCATAAGATAACCATTTTTTCTTGTTTTTTTTTTTTTTTTTTTTTTAAAGAAAGCTTCATTATGTGAGTAATAAACCTTTCTGTATCCTCTCTCTCTGTTTTGTGGGGTTTTTTGTTGTTGTTGTTGTTGTTGTTGTTTTTGTTTTTTGTTTTTTTGTAAAAAAATCACTTTTTGTTTAGGTATAAATGACATATAACGTCATGTTGCTTTCAGGTGTACACATGATTCAATATTTGCATATATTATGAAATGGCCATAATGCATACTCCTAACTACACTCCTGCAAAGAGAGGGAACCTGTACCTGAAGCAAGCCAGGGAATAATCTTTATGATGAATCCTTTGAGAACATACCTTGCAGGAACATAGTAGGCCTGGTAGGAGTTGACTAGTTCCTGATGAAGACGGCCACCTCGGAGCACTCCCATACCCAGCTGATGAAGCTCGACGGTGAGTCAGGTGTCAAATTTGTTGTGGAGGCCAAGAATCTGGGCAGGCAGCCCAAACTGGGAGAGGGCCTGAAGTAGCTGGCCAGGTCACCCCAAAGGGCGGGGCGTCACTGGACAACGGAGGGAGCCTATCGTTTCACGGGCCAGGGAGGTGCACCTGGAGATCTGGCCGAAAGGCCTGGAGGAGGCTCAGCACATCAAGGAATCCGACCCAGTCCTCTCGTACCATGAAACTGCGCGGCGGGAGAGGAGTGTGCTCGATCCGCCCAGGCCTCCCAACACGCAGCAGCGCGCGGCTGCCTCACTCAGAAGCACAAACACGCCGCGAGACCTGCAAGATCTGGTGTTTTCGGCCCATCGCCCGGACCCTGACATTCTCACCCGCGGCACCAAGGGCGTCTAGTATTCCAGCAAGATCAAGGACAGCGGGGCGGCCGTCGGACACCGGACACCGGACACCGAGGAGGGGGCGCTGCGTGAGGCCAGCGCATGTGACGTGCGCCCCGACGTCCGCCGTCCGGCGCTGCGCGCTGATGTCACGCGGTGCGCCCCCCCCCCCCCCCCCGCGGGGCGCTGAGGGTCCGGCCGGGCCGTGGGACCTGTGTCCTCTGCGGAGTGCCGAGAACCAAGCCGAGTGGCGGGGGGCGTCTGTGCTGCCCTCAGCCGGAAGCGCCGCCACGTCGTTGAGGAGTCCCAGGGAGCCGTGTCCCGTGTTTGCCATGGAGGCCGACCTGCCCTTCAGCGAGGCCTCCGCCGCGAGCACGTGTGGCCACTGGCAGGCCCTGCCCGGAGACCCCTTTGACGAGGGGCCAGGCACGAGGGCTTGGAGGACGGCGTCCTGATGCTGGGGAACTCTCTGGACTAGCCGTAGGCAGGCCCCTGGAAGGCGGCCCGGCGCGCACGGACCTCCGGGGGGCCCCGGGGCCCGCTAGTGACCGACCGCCGCGACCCTCGACGCCGCCCAAACACGCGGCGCGGCGCCTGTCGGGTTCCGGGGCCTGGTCCGCCCCGCGCACTGTTCGGCCTGAACGCCCCGTGTCCTGCCCCGGGATGCTGATTTCGAGATTTCAGAGGCCGCAGAGATGCCTTCACAGCAGGTACTTATTTGGCCAGTGGGGGGAGGGGAGGGGACGGCGCACCAAACCCTTCTTCTTTTTTTCTTCTTTTTTTTCTTTTTCATTTCTTCAGAGGGAAACTCAAACACCCTTTCTTTTCTTTTCTTTTTTCTACCTTTTTTTTTTTTAAATGCACCAAGAGGTTTATTTGTGCAAATAGCTCATATGGATTTTCTCATATGGGAAGAGGATTAAGCAGGTACACATCTTCTTTGAACAGAGATTAGAAGGTGGAAACTCTTGTGTGGTGTCACCATAAGCACCTCCAGCTATAGTAGTACCATTGGAATAATAAGTTTGATGTGGGGAAGATTGTGAGAAAAATAAAAAAATAAAAAATCACTTGAATGTGGCATAATCGGGCTTACCAACCTAACCGAAGTCCCACTTCCATGGGGTGAGTGAAACAATTGCACTGTAAGGAGGCTGGCGAGGGACCACTACTACAGGGTCTGGCGGCGGCGGGTTCTTTCTTCTAATGCTTTTTTTGGTGACTTGGTTTTGCTGTCTCCTGGCGGGCTTTCACTTTGAGCTGCTGAAGGATGGTTTGTGCTTTGAACTGTGTTGCATCATGCTGCATTTGCCGAGCATGCCAACATCTCCCTTACAGATTTAGCTGACCGACCTTGGCAGTTTCTGTTAATTGACATTTAAGGACAGTAGTATGGAATTAGGGGCCTCCTTAAAATGGCTGTAGTTCATGTGTGTTGTCTGGGAACTACCCTGGTGTCTCAGGGACAATCATCTGTCTTAATTCCAACATAAGCCGTAACTGCCTCTAACTCAAAGGAATGACTTTCATCCTGTGACCGTTGATTGTGTGTCTCAACCTGGCACTGGTTGCCATCATATGATGTGCTTAAAGGAAACACTGTGTAAATAAATGTGGACCCATCAGTGGTTGCTGATGTGGAGCAAGAGTAGTCACTATGTAGCATACTGAAGACCACACTCCTAAAACAAATAACACACTGTAACTTTTAAAAGTGCCTTTGTCTGTGCTGCAAAAAAATCCATGTAGTCTGGAATATAGGGAATAATACCCATAGTGCCCTCATGACACAGCTAAGGGGCTATTCAAAACCAATCTCAGTCGAGGGTTCTTAAACCCAATAAAGTTAATATTGCCATGGAAGAGCCTCTAACTCTATGACACTGATTTGTTACTCTCTGGAGGAAGAAACTTATGTGAGCAGGATATAGATTCTGGATTCCCTCAAAGTATATCCAGAAACTACAAAACAAAACATAAACCCAAAAACCAAACCAGAGGTCCACAGTTTACTAAATTGGAGATCCAAACTTCACTGGAAATTCAAAATTTACTGAAAGAATTTCTACAACAAACAGATAAAAGAGTGCTAATTAAATTTTATGCCTTTACAACACAGGTACTGAATTAATTTTAACATCTGCTCACATACACCAATTGAAACATTTCATGGCCTTTATCTGTACTGAAGCTCAAATTTCAGTTATCCTTGGGGATCCTACTAAATTTCAGTATGGTGTCCCTTTAAGGGAAGTTACAAAATATAAATGGGGGGGGGGAGTAGTATGCTTCACTGTAACTGTCAGAGCTATTACTTTGCTTAATTCCCCATTGTCAGAATACCCATTAACCTAAAATATCCCGGAGTGGCGTGGGCTCCAAGCCAATCAG
The DNA here is from genome assembly GCF_053574225.1 of Canis aureus. Lineage (NCBI taxonomy): Eukaryota > Metazoa > Chordata > Mammalia > Carnivora > Canidae > Canis > Canis aureus. Next base: position 7,862,134 of record NC_135640.1, read on the forward strand.
TAATAAATTAAAATTAAGGTAAGTATTTGGCATTCACAATTAGATTTTTAAATGGGCTCCCCATCAACCTTTCTACTCAATTTCCTACATTTTCTGGTTTGAGAAACAGAGGTTTCTGGTTCATTTGGTTGAGCAATGGCTTGAACAGTGTGCTTCTTTTTAATCCACACTGCCCATTCAGTGTCACTGACAAACTCAGAGTGGCAAAAGGGGAAGCCCCAAAACAGGCCATGAATGGAAGGTCTCACATTGATGAGGTGAAAAAGGATCAGGTCCATAGTGCCTTTGGTTATTCTCCATCACCTCATTTCAACCATGGAGGATCTTACTCCTTTAGTTATAGTTACTGGTAGTCCAAATTTTGATGAGGCATGGATTTGGTGAGAATATTTGAGGTGGCAAGTAGGATGTGCTGTAGAATGGAGGAAGAAGGAAGATGAGGATTCCCAGGAATACCATGGAAGTAAAGGATATTCTGTTTGAATTTATCTGTACAGAGAGTAATTCCTGAATCAGGAGACTTAGGCTATTTTAAACTTTCTCTACCTAAAGGCAGAGTGTAGCTTTTAGCAAAGGTTGTGTTTGTGTGCAATTCTCCTCTCTGAGTAGCTTTTAGAGAAGGTTGTGTTTTTGTTCAGATGTCTGTGATCAACTTCTCTTTATTCAAAACCACTTGAGACTCAGTTTGATGAATTTAAAGTAAGGAAGATTTAATTTAAAAAAAGAAAATACAGTGCTAAAAAACTAGGTACAAAAGAAATCGCTACCAGGTGTAAGATTGAGGTAAGTTGTCTACTTGAAATAAAACAGCACATTTTCATGCAACTGTTTATTGGTTATTTCAAGATTCTAAATTTAAGATATTAAATGATCCTTCTTGAGTCACTGTTTTTTATTAAATAGGTAATACAGCAAATAAAGATCATTTTTAACAACATGCTTTTAATTTTACAAATAATGATTCTCAAATAGATAATCTTATTAATTTTATTTTTCTATTCTTAATAGAGCATATGGACATGATTTGGTTTTCAGTTACTCAGGAAGTGTTTATTGAGTCTCTACTATATTTCTATGCCAGAAAAAAAAAAAAAAAAGGTAACGTGAGGCAGAAAAATACTTAGGAAAATAAGAAAACACAAGCCATGGACTATGATCTATATTAAAATACTTTTAAACTATTTCTGTTTCCCCAGAGATGTTAGATATACACAAATAGTAGCTTGTGAACCTTTCTCAGAGCCATCATATTTAAATAAAATCAATGACTTTTTATCTGTCATAAGTCTGACAGAGACACATACTATTGATCTCTCTGTATCTCTAATGCCAACCTTGTCTGCTAAATGATGGGATCTGTAAAGATTTGATAAATTGGTGTTTAGTGAATGTGAGCCAATAAGGAAATAAACTCTTATAAAATGGAAACACATAAAAACATTTCTATGTGTTAAAAAAAGAAATTAAAAAATAGTATATGTAGCTCTTTGTTTTAAAACCATTAAAGTTATCTTCTCTGGTAAGAGGAATATGATACCTAGATCATTTTGAGTTGAGAAGACCCAGCCTCTTCATTGATGGGATGCCAACTTCGAAGTAGGCCTGAGGGACAGCTGGTGTTTCAGGAAAAATAAGATTACTTTAACACTGATAATTTCAGCACAGAGTGTCATCTGTTTGGAGAATGTTTAATCAGAAGATATTGACTCCATTTTCCCAAAGAATAATAAGATGTTCTCACAAATGGAAGGATTTGGTAAGATACTTGAGGACAGGTAGAAAACAGGAAATTATCAGTGGGCGTCACAATGGGAACAATCTGAAGCTTCATCTTTACATGAAATTTACATCTTGAGCCCAGCTATCATTACAGAAACAGCTTTAAAATATCTGGATTATATCTTCACAGGAGTATTTTGTACCTCAAAGTTTATCTATTTTTGTTCTTTGTGATTATTATTATTTTCAAAAATGCACTGTCATTTTTATCAATTGTTCCCATTGAAATGCTAAAATCATGACAATTGCCTCTACTTCATTTCTAAATAAAATTGTCTCCAAGATCTATCAATTCAACTCTACTTGCTAGTTTATTTGTTTCTACCCTATTTCAGAGTAACATCAACTATGGCCAGACTAAGACCCTCAGAGTAATGCTTCTTATAGTTAACTGTTCATTTAAGTGATCTGCAGGTACTGGGAAAATGATAATGGGAGTGGGTCTGGAGTGGGTCTGAAATTCTTCATTTCTAATAAACTTGCAATTGTTGGTGCTGCTGAGTTCAGACGACATTTTAAAAAGGCTTTAGAGAGTTTACCAATGTCCCCACCACTGCTACAGATGCATCATTCCAAATAAATAAATAAACAAACAAACAAACCAATACATGGAATAACTGTACAGAGAATAAAATTCTGATTTTTTTCATATTTTAAAAATGTATTTTCTTGGAAATCGCAGAATTCACATTATAATTTACTCTGAATCTGCCTATAGAGTAATTTAGGTCATTTTCACCTCATGTTTGTATGTTTTTAAGAATACCCTATTTGGTGTTCAATCATTATCCTTTCCAAAAAAAACTTTCCTAGAAACTGTGTGACCATTATTATATAAATGCATATGAATCAAATGTGAGAGCTAAGAAACAAAAAAACAGAAAACTTAAACCTTTACTTTTTGTTGCAAAAAAAGTTGTTACTTTTTTTTTTATTTTAAAATATCTTATTACATAATCTTTTCATGGCACCATCAGGAGTAACAGAAAACATTATTCCCAGTTCCTAACCACATCCTGATTTTTTTTTCAAGTATCACAATGTTTATTGATAGATACAAGCATATAAAATCAGGGCATGAACATGACTTGATAAATTAAGTAGACTTAATTTCAATACTACAATAAGAGGGACCAATTCAAATTCTCACCATTTGTTTCACACCCACAGAATCACTTCAAGGACATTAACAATCTCCCAGAACTGATCAGTTTTGTGTAAGTAAACCATGTTTCTTTTAAAAAGACTTGTGCACTTGCCCAGGCTCAAGGATATTAAAATCTAGCACATAAAGCCCATTACTAGAGGAAGAAATACAGGCTGTATACTATTACAGCAACAACCATCAATTACAGTTAAGAATTTTTCTGTAACAACCAAGGGCCTATGCAAATAAGTTAGGCAAGCCAAACTGTCAACTGACTCCTTCTAATCTATTTTCTAACTTGAATATTTCTTTTGCCTAAGTTAGTTTCCACATTACTTCTGCAAAGATTGAAGACTTATTGCATACTCATGTACTCATTTATGTATCAGCAGTACACAATGTTGACTCTGATAGGTGCTATTTTATGTTTTGGGGCTATATTGATGTAGAAGACAGATACAGTTCTTATTCCTATGGGATTCATATCAGTAGGGGAACCAAAATATTTCAAAGGTTACACAGGTAAGTTATTGTGATTATGTTTTTCAGAATTCAGTGAGATTTTAAATGAGTAGAAGCTACTATTGATGTAGGAAAAAACATTAGGATTTGAAGCCAATGGCTAAGAAAGAATTCTTGAAACATCTTTGGTGCAAAAGGTGATTTTATTAAAACATGGGTACAGGTCTTGTGGGCAGGAAAAGTTGCACTGGGGGCATGAGAAGTGGCCCATTATATACTTTCAAGATGGGAGGGGATTAGGGAGAGCGTAAGTCTCTAAAGAATTTTGGAAGCAAGGTTTCCAGAACCTTGAGGGGGCTAGCTATTACTGAGAAAAGGTGATTTATTGTCATCTATTAAAACCTTAGTCATGAGGCCCTTCAGAGGTGTATCGGTGGGCCATATGCTTGGGGGATGATTGCCAACATGTATCTTGGGAGGCCTAGAGATAAATTTTCTAAAGGAATTTTTATGTGTTAAAGTAGACTAACAGGATCCTGGGGGTCAGGCTAAGGTTGTCTTTTGCCTTTAGCAAAGTTTTAACATTGAAACAGTTGAGTCCCTGGAGGAATGTTGCTCTGCCTTTTTCATGGACTTGTCAGTGTGCTGTAGATGGTAAGGAAATTTAATAATTTTTCTTCTGCCTTTGTTTCCCACATCATTAAAATTGGGATTAGTGTCTGTTTCAGTGAAGGTTTTCCTGAAGAAGAGACATTAAATTAAAACTTGAAGAATGAGCAGGATTTAGGCAAATGAAAAGTAAAGAGTATGTGTGACAATCTGAAGATGGGGATAATCAGAGCGTGTTTAACAGAGTGAATGCCAGTGTAGCTAAATGACAATGAATGTAGTTGAGATGTCTTGAAAGGAGTTTAGAGAGGTAGGTAGCAACTAGATTATACAGGATGATGAAGGTTGTGTATTGAATTTCTTTAATGTAAGCCTTTACTCACACTCTCTCTATTAGCTGAAATGATTTTTCTTAGCTCCTCTATCTGTGCTAATTCTCCTCATCCTCCCAAGTTCCACTACCTGGAACCTAATCATGATGGCTAAAATTTATTAAGTCTTTGTCATTTGTCAACTGCAATAGAAAATGCTTCAAGGACAGCACCTATTTATTTCCTAACTTTGTTATACATAGTGACTTTGTCATCCTCCTTTTCAAGATGTGATATGTGGAGAGATTGCATAAATTGTCCAGGATTATATGTGGCAGATCACATTACAAAGTCAGGCTGTCTGATCTAAAGATTGTTTAACCACTAAGCACTATTGGCTCTTTTAAAAGAAATTTAATTCTATTCACTGTGTTCTAACTCTTGACAATTCAACTGATATTCTGGGGTTCTTAGTCTTTAAGGTTCTTTCTTGGTATATATGACCTAGTGCCACCCACAACTTGGCATTAATTTCTGCCACTGAGACATTATGAAAATAACACGCAGGAGCGCCTGAGTGGCTCAGTTGGTTAAGCATCTGACTTTGGCTCAGGTTATGATCTCAAGGTCTGGGTATTGAGCCACACATTGGGGTCCCTGCTCAGTGGGAGTCTGCTTGTCCCTCTCCCTTTGCCCCTCCCCCTGCTCCTACTCTCTCTAAAATAAATAAATTCTTAAAAAAGAAAAGATTCCCCAATGACGCCTGGGTGGCTCAGCAGATGAGCATTTGCCTTTGGCTCAGTGCATGATCCCCATCCCTGGGATCGAATCCCACATTGGGCTCCTTGTGAGGTGTCTGCTTCTCCCTCTGCCTGTGTCTCTACCTCTCTCTCTCTCGTGAATAAATAAAATATATTTTTTAAAAAAGGTAAAGAAAAGATTCTTTGGAAAAGAATACTCAAACCAACCAACTTTGCCTAGGATGGAGCTAGATCCACAGAAGGCTTCCAATTAATATTTTGGAGTAGATGCCTCAGTGACCAAATTTCAGATTAATTTGTGGTTTGGCTTTGATATGACCATTCAGAGGCATAGTCTCCCTGAATCATTTTAGACCAGGCTGGGACACAAAGAAGATAGCCATTGTTTCTTCCAAAGGTAGTGAAATCCAGTTTTGCCCCAAGAACCCTTCAGCACCTCCTAGTGAAGGAAAGAGAGGCCTGAGAATGAGGCTCTTCATTTCAAACAATATTCAAGTGAGCTCAATTTTCCACCTAGAAAATGTACTACATTTAGGAGTCAATGGAACTCAGAATTCTAATAACCTGAATCTTTCTGGCATAACAAAATGCACAGTATTAATGACAATTAATTATATATCCATTTAAGAATTGGGATAATACTATTGAGTCCAAGCTTGCCTGTGTGGTGTGTGTGTGTATTATGTAGTATATATATAATACAGTTTCATATTAGTATATATATAATATAGTGTTATGTTAGTTTCATTTTGTATATGTATAATAAGGCAAAATTAAATAAATATAAATATATAAATGCAAAATTATCAGTGCCCTAGTTGGGGTACCAGTATCAAAGGAGAATCTATTGTGTATGTTAACCATTTCTTAAAAGAGCTCTTGCAAATTAAAATCATATTTATTAAAGTAATAGAAATGATTTCACCATGAGTTAATATCTGGAGACTTTTGAATTGAGATTTCTCTCCAATTCTTGAAATGGCTTAAAAGCAAGGGAGCTTAATTAACAGGAACACGTGGCATAAATTTTCCTGTCTACTATCATTGGTATTCTGTGAACATAAGGAGGAAAATCCATAGTTTGTTCAAAATCACAGTTTTCTGAAATAAAATGGTGGTAATTTATATCAGGTGAGGAATAGTTAAGATGTTTTAACATTCTATGTCCCAAGAATAGTTCTTCCATTAAATATAAATGTTCTTAGAACTAGGTTTATCCATTGATACATCATTAAATTTAGTTGCTTTATTTTTAATATGCATATTTGTGGTTGATATTCTGGGTCTTTTGAATTTATTTCACCTTTTTTTATTAGAATATTTACTTGCTCACTTTCCCTCTTAAAATTCCCATAATGGGGATCCCTGGGTGGCGCAGCGGTTTGGCGCCTGCCTTTGGCCCAGGGCGCGATCCTGGAGACCCGGGATCGAATCCCACATCGGGCTCCCGGTGCATGGAGCCTGCTTCTCCCTCTGCCTGTGTCTCTGCCTCTCTCTCTCTCTCTCTCTCTCTGTGACTATCATAAATAAATAAAAAAAAAAAAAATTAAAAAAAAAAAAATAAAAAAAAAAAAAATAAAATTCCCATAATGAACATTCTTTAAATATCAGGGTAATAATATCATAATCTTCTTACATGAAGAAAAATAAAAAACACTTTGTTGTAAGAACTTATTAAAAATAGTTGTAAGAATTTGTGATAGCATTTATTAGTAACACAATATATAAATATAGAGAGAATACACTGTAGAAAGTTACTTATTTTTTATTTGTGTATATGTATATTTAGAAATGTTTACCACAGTAAGTTCAGCTAGCATCCGTCTTCTTACACAGTTGCAATTTTTTTCTTATGATGAGAATTTTTAACAGCTATCTTTGCAATTTTCAATCATGTAATACCTTATTAACCAAAGTCATCATATTATGTGAATATACATTTTCTTATTTTATTTCAATTCCAGTATAGTTCACATAAAGTGTTATATTAGTTTCAAGTGTACAATACAGTGATTCAACAATTCTATGCATCACTCTTCATCACAAGTGTATTCCTTAATCCCCATCTGCTGTTTCCCCATTGCCCCACCCACCTCCACTCTGGTGGCTATCAATTTGTCTATTTAGTTAAAAATCTGTTTCTTAGTTTCTGCCACTCTCTTTTTTTTTTTTCCTTTGCTCATTTGTTTTGTTTCTTAAATTCCCCTGATGAGTGAAATCATGTGTTATCTATATGGTATTTGTTTTTGACTGACTTTTTCACTTACCATTTTTCTCTCTAGATCTATCCACATCATTGCAAATAACATGATTTCATTCTTTTTTATGGGTGAATAATATTCCATTACACACAGTGTGTGCCCGTGCAAGCATGCACACACACTACTTTTTTATCTATTCATTAGTTAGTGGACACTGGGCTGCTTTCATAATTTGGCTATTGTAAATAATGCTCCTACACACATTGGGGTGCCTGTATCCCTTTGAATTAGTGTTTTTGTATTTTGAGGGGTAAAAATCCAGTAGAGTGATTACTGAATCATAGGGTAGTTCTATTTTAAAGTTTTGAGGAAACTCCTTACTGTTTTCCACAGTGGCTGCATGAGTTTGCATTCCCATGAACAGTACATGAGTGTTGCTTTTTCTCCACATCCTAACCAACACCTGTTGTTTATTGTGTTTTTTATTTTTGCCATTCTGATAGGTATGGGGTGGAATCTCATTTTGGTTTTGATTTGCATTTCCCTGATGATCAGTGATGCTGAGCATCGTTTTATATGTCTGTTGACCATCTGGTTGTTTTCTTTGGAGAAATGTCCATTCAAGTGGCTTGCCCATTTTTAATTGGATTATTCATTTTTTGGGTGTTGAGTTGTGAAAGTATATATTCTGAATACTAACCCTTTATTGGACATGTTATTTGCAAATATCTTCTCACATTCAGTAGGTTACCTTTTAGTTTTATTGATTCTTTCCTTTGCCGTGCAGAAGCTTTTTATTTTGATGTAGTATCAATTGTTTATTTTTTATTTTGTTTCTCTTGCCTCAGGAGACATATCTAGAAAAATGTTGTTACGGTCAATGTCAGAAACATTATTGCCTGTGCTCTTCTCTAGGATTTTGATGGTTTCAGGACTCACAATTAGGTCTTTAATCCATTTGGAGTTTACTTTTATGTATGGTAAAAGAGAGTGATCCAGTTTCATTGTTTTGCATGCTGCTGTCCAGTTTTCCCAACACCATTCCTTGAAGAGATATTCTTTTTTACCATTTGATATTCTTTCCTACTTTGTCAAAGATTAATTGACCATATAATCGTGGTTTTATTTTTGGTCTTTCTATTCTATTGATCTGTCTATTTTTGTGTGACTATCATATTGTTTTGATTATTATAGCTCTGCAATATAACCTGAAGCCTGGGATTGTGATGCCTTCAGTTTTTTTTCTTTTCTTTTTAATATTTTATTTATTTATTCTTGAGAGACACACAGAGAGAGGCAGAGACATAGGCAGAGGGAGAAGCAGGCAGTGAGCCTGATGTAGAACTCAATCCCAGGACCCAGGGATCAGGTCCTGGGTCAAAGTTAGATGTTCAACCACTGAGCCACCTAGGCGTCCCAGCTTTGCTTTTCTTTTTTTCAAAATTGCTCTGGCTATTAAGAGTCTTTTGTGATTCTATGTAAATTTTATAATGTTTTTGTTCTAGCTCTGTGAAAAATGCTGTTGGTGTTTTGATAGGCATTGCATTAACTATGTAGATTGCTTTGGGTAATATAGACATTTTAATAATATTTGTTCTTTCAATCCATGAGCATGGGATGTCTTTCCATTTCTTTGTGGTCTCTTCAATTTCTTTCATCAATATTTTATAGTTTTCAAAGTACAGGTCTTTCACTTCTTTGGTTAGGGTTATTCCTGGGTAAGTTATCATTTTGGTGCAATTGTAAATGGCATTGTTTTACTAATTTCTCTTCTGCTTCATCATTAGTGCATGGAAATGTAACATATTTCCATCCATTGATTTTGTAGACTCCAACTTTACTGAATTTGTGTATTAGTTCTAGTAGTTTTTGGTGGAATTTTTCAGGTTTTCTATGTATAGTCTCGTGTCATTGGCAAATAGAGGAAGTTTTTCTTCTTCCTTACCAATTTTGATGCCTTTTTTTTCTTTTTGTTGTCTCATTGCTGTGCCTAGGACTTCCAGTACTATGTTAAATAACTGTGGTAAGAGTGGACATCTTTGTCTTGTTCCTGACCTCAGGGGGAAAGCTCTCAGTTTTTCCCAGTTGAGTATGATTTATGCTGTAGGTTTTTCATATATGGCCTTTATTATGTTGAGGTGTGTTCCATCTAAACCTACTTGGTTAAGTGCTTTTGTCATAACTAGCTGTTTCACTTTGTCAAATTCTTCATGTCTTGTGAAATGATCCTATGGTTTTTATCCTTTTTCATATTGATGTGACATATCACGTTGATTGATTATTTGTGAATATTTGAACCACCCTTTCAGCCTGGGAATAAATCCTACCTGATCATGTTGAATGATTTTTTAAATGTGTTTTTGGATTCTGTTAGTATTTTGTTGAAGACTCTTACATCTATATTCATCAGAGATATTGTCCTGTAGTTCTTTTTTTCTGTGTGTCTTTATCTGGTTTTAGTATCAGGATGATAGTGGCCTCATGGAACGAATTTGGAAGTTTTCTGTTTCTGTTTTTTTGGGGGATAGTTTTAGAAGAATAGATAACTAACTCTTTAAAAGTTTGATTGAATTCGCCTGTGAAGCTGTCTGGTCCTGGACTTTTGTTTTTTGGGAGATTTTTGATTACAGATTCAATCTCCCTGCTGGTAATTGACCCATTCAGAATTTCTATTTCTTCCTGCTTTGGTAGGTTTTGTTTCTAGGCATTCATCTATGTCTTCTAGGTTGTCAAATTTGTTGGCATACAGTTTTTCATAATATTCTCTTACAGTTTTCATTTTTGTGGTGTTGGTTGTTATTTCTCCTATTTGTGATTTTGTTTATTTGAGGCCTTCCCCCCCTCCCCCCTCAATGAGTCTGGCAAGACTCATTAATTTTGTTGATCTTTTTGGAGAACCAGCTCCTGGTTTCATCAATCTGTTCTATTGTTTCTTGGTTTCTATATCCTTTGTTTCTGCTCTAATGTCTATTATTTCCTTCCTTCTACTGGTTTTGGGGTTTGTTCTATTCTTTTTCTAGCTCATTTAGGTGTAAGGTTAGATTGTTTACTTGAGAATTTTCTTGCTTCTTGAGGTAGCTATCAGCTGTCACCTTGGGACTGCTTTTGCTGCATCCCAAATGTTTTGGACCATTGTGTTTTCATTTTCATTTGTTTCCATGTACTTTTGAATTATTTGTTTGGTTTCTTGGTTGACCCATTCATTGTTTGGTAGCATGTTCTTTAACATAGAGTATTTGTGGTTTTTCCAATTTTTTTCTTGTAGTTGACTTCTGGTTTCATAGTTTAAGGTCAGAAAAGATGATAACCCATTCATTGTTTGGTAGCATGTTCTTTAACATAGAGTATTTGTGGTTTTTCCAATTTTTTTCTTGTAGTTGACTTCTGGTTTCATAGTTTAAGGTCAGAAAAGATGCATATGTTCTCATTCATTTGGGGAATATAAATAATAGTGAAAGGGAATATAAGGGAAGGGAGAAGAAATGTGTGGGAAATATCAGAAAGGGAGACAGAACGTAAAGACTGCTAACTCTGGGAAACGAACTAGGGGTGGTAGAAGGGGAGGAGGGCGGGGGGTGGGAGTGAATGGGTGACGGGCACTGGGGTTTATTCTGTATGTTAGTAAATTGAACACCAATAAAAAATAAATTAAAAAAAAAAAAAAAGAAAAGATGCATGGTATGACTTTGATCTTTTTGAATTTGTTGAGGGTTTATTTATGGCCTACTCTCCGATCTGTTCTGGAGAATGTTCTGTGTGTACCTGAAAAGAATGTATATTCTGCTGTTTCAGTATGGAATGATCCAGTGTGTCATTCAAACTCACTATTTCCTTATTGATTTTCTGTTTGGATTATCTGTCCATTGATGTAAGTACGCTGTTAAAGTCTCCCACTATTTTGTATCACTATCAATTAGTTCCTTTATGTTTGTTATTACTGTTTTATATATGTGGGTGTTTCCATATTGGGTGCATTCATATTTATAATTATTATATCTTCTTATTGATGTAAGTACGCTGTTAAAGTCTCCCACTATTTTGTATCACTATCAATTAGTTCCTTTATGTTTGTTATTACTGTTTTATATATGTGGGTGTTTCCATATTGGGTGCATTCATATTTATAATTATTATATCTTCTTATTGGAATGTCCCCTTTATTATTATATACTGTTCTTCTTGATCCCTTTTTACGCACTCTATTTTAAAGTCTATTTTGTCCAATATAAATATTGTTACCCTAGCTTTCTTTTGACATCTTTTCACATGGTAGATGTTTCTCTATCCCCTCACTTTCAATCTGCAGGTGTCGTTAGATCTGAAATGAGTCTCTTTTAGGTATCATATGGATGAGTCTTATTTTTTATCCACTTTGTCACCCTATGTCTGTTTTTTCATTCTATGTCTTTTGATTAGGGTGTTTCATCCATTTACTTTCCAAGTAATTATTGATAGACGTGTATTTATTTGCCATTTTGTTATTTGTCTGTGGTTGTTTCTGTTTGTAGTTTTTCTCTGATCCTTTCTTCTCTTTCTCTCTTTCATGGGTTGCTCTTTCTTTAGTGATATATTCAGATTTCTTACTCTTTTAATTTTTTTTTTGATTTGTGGTTGCCATTTGGCTTATATATGACATCCTGCACATAACAGTCTTTATTAAGCTGATGGTTGCTTAATTTTGAACTCATTTTTACTCTGCTCCACATTTCAGATAGTTGGTATCATATTTTACATCCTTTTATCTTGTGCTTTTATTTGTATTTTTATTTAACGGTTTTGCTTTCTTTTTCTTTCGAGCTTCTGTTTCTCTTAGTCTTACTTACAGTTTTGTTTTTCACTCACAGAGTCCCCCTTAACATTTCTTGGAGGACTAGTTTAATGGTTATGAATTCTTTTAATTTTTATTTGTCTGGAAAACTCTTTATCTCTCCTTCTATTCTGAATGACAGTTTTGCCAGTAAGACTATTCCTGGCTGCAGATTTTTCCCTTTCAGTGCTTTGAATATATCAGGCCACTTTCTTCTGGCCTACAAGGTTTCTGATGAAATATCAGCTGATGGCCTTATAGGGTTTCCTTTATATGCAACTGTCTTCTTTTCTCTTGCAACCTTTAAAATTCTTTATCACTTTTATTTCCAGTTTAGTTACTGTGTCTTGATGTGGACCTCCTTACATTGGATTTGTTGGGGATCTCTGTACCTCTTGAATCTGTATCTCTGTTTCCCTCCCCAGATTTGAAAAGTTTCCAGCAGTTATTTCTTCAAACACATTTTCTGCCTCCATTTCTCTCTCTTCTGGAATCCCTATAAAGTGGATGTTAATACACTTGATGGAGTCACTAAGTTCTCTACATCTATTCTCATTATGCAGTATTTGTTGCTCACTTGGTCAGCTTGATGCTTTCCATTACTTTATCATCCAGGTCACTGATACATTTCTCCATTTCCTGTATCCTACTATTTATTTCATCTAATGTATTTTTAGTTTCGTTTATGGAGTACTTCATCTTTGATATGTTATTTTTTATCTCTTTGTCAAGGGTCCCATGGATGCTGTCTACCATTTTCTGAAGTCTAGTGAGTATCTTTATCATCATATTAATTCTGTTTTGCTTAGATCTCCTGCTGTGATTTTGTCCTGTTCTTTTATTTGGGACATATTTCTTTGTATCCTCATTTTTCTACCTCTCTGTGTCTCTTTCTCTGTGTTAGGAAAGTCAGTTATATCTTCTGCTCTTGAAAGTGGTGGCTTTATGAAGAAGAGGTCCTGCAGTGCCCTGTAGTCCAGTGTCTTCTGTTCACCTGAAACTGGCACTTTAGCAGAGTCTTCTATGTGGGTTTCTTGCATCCTTCTGCTGTATCTTAGTCATTTTTCCTTTCAGTCCAGAGGTCTTTACTGATTCTTTGCCTGTTGTGAGCTATGCTTGCTCTCTGTGATGTTAGTGAGACACAGGTAGGCCAGTTCAGAGGGGGCATGACTGAAGAATTGCAGGGAGTGAGTTGGTAGTGTTAGCAAAATTGTAGTGAGCGCTAGTCTTATGTGGGATCCCCCCCCCATAGGCCAGTGGTCACTCAGGGCACAGCACACTGTGGTGGTAGTGGTGGCTGAGGATGCCCTGTCTGTATACAAGGTGAATGGGCAAGATGCCTGTGTGGGATTAGCAAAGTTTGCTCTGAGCCACTATTTCTGGTTGGATATCTGAAGTGTGGTGGCCACAGGGGTACCAAGCACTGGGGTGGTGATTGGGCAGGGTGCACACAGTATTAACAAAATTTGCCCAGAGTCGAGGGTTGAAGCCAGAAGGCTTGGAGTGGGTGGATCTTCAGGAGAATTCGTGGGTGTGGTACACTGCTAGTAGATTAGGTAGCAACTGTCTGTGCTGCAGCACCTCCTGCAGGTGGCTCTGTGTTTATGTTGGGTGGAGGAGGAGCAAAATGGCGCCTACCAATTCCTTTGTTCTTGGAGAAGTCCTCCAATACACTCTGAAATGAGTATAAACAGATCTCCCTCCCCTTTGCCCCTGGTTTGTACAAACTGTTGCTTATATGTTGCCTGTCTGTGGGTTGTTGTCTCTTTAAGGGTAGGAACTCATTATTACTTGTCTTCCCAGCTTTCTCAGTGCTGAGTCAGCTAACTTTTAAAGAACCAGGCCCCCTGGTTATACGAACTCAAAGAATTTGGCCCCTATGCTTTTCAAAGCCAGACATTACGGGGATTCATTTTCCCCTGGTAGGCTCCCTGGCATTTTCCCCTTTCAGTGCCCACAGGTCCCTCCCTCCTGCAGGCAGCTCCTGATCACCATTTCTACCCTTCCTAACCTCTCCAATGTGGCTTTTCTACACTAGTTGAGAAGTTTGTTATGCCAGTCTTAGCATCACTCTCTGGTTTATTTACTCAGCTAGTTGTAAACATGGGATGAGGTGAGCTTAGAGTCCTCCTACTCAACTGTCTTCCCAAGCCTTTTCCTCTCATCTATTCTTTCTTGGAAAGTTGCATTTATATATAACTTTTCTAAATCTAGTTTACTTTCTTATTTCTTCTGTCCTCCCTGTGTTGTACTTTTTCCCCTCTATCTATAGAAACAAGGTCAAGGCATGTTCTCAGATGCCTGTTCATTAACAGCTCTGCGGGTGATGCTCCTAGAGAGGTCTTATGTGTTGTGTGATGTTCTCACACAAACTATGTTAATTTTTGATCAGTGATTATGAGTTTTAATTGTGTTTAGGTAACTGGAGGTTTGGTAAATAGGCCTCACTTTGAAATGCTAAATTGGAGCAGCGAATCTTAAAACCAAGGAATCCCCTAACTTCTTGTGCTTTATTTTTGCATGTTAATTCCTGAAGAAGAAAAACTGGTAGGTCGATAAGATACAAGCCTGCAAATGTGAATATAACTATGACTTTAATTTTTTATGAGCATGATATTTACTGATATGTGTGTGTGTGTGTGTGTTGCCTTGCAAACTTAATCTTTAAAAAATAGTCCCAGGAGGATGGAGACAGAGGGGAAGGCGTATTTATATTTTGGTCAAGTTTGCTTAGCTAGTATGATACAGAATTTGCATTCAAATACAGGCAGTCTGACTCCTATGCAGTCCCAAGTAGGACTGATTTGGAAATTCTGGGTCTTCTGTTACATATAAATATAGGCCCTAGCCATAGAAATAAACATAATCTGTTTCTTTCAACTTAAATATTTTCATTTTTTTCAACATTTAGACTTCTTCACATCAAGGTTCTTAGTGACTGCTTGGCACTCATTTTATAGTATTTTTATAATTTCTTACTGTTTCCATTGCTAGTAACTGACTGTCTCTCTGCCTTTGCAGACAGATTACTCAGGACAAAGCACCTCTTTTTGCCTCTTCAAACTCTCTCACTGTAGTTTTCTTTTTCATGTATGTTGGAAGCAGAGGAAAGAACAGATATTGCTTTTCCTTGAGATAAAATTATACCTCTTTCTTTCTTCATTTCTTCCTTACTCCTTCTTATTGACTTTCTTAGGAAGAATTGCTGAGTCCATTGATATATCCATTATTTTTGTTTTAGCATTCAGTACCCTATTGCTATTTGAGATGGTTTGAGAATAGTGACTTAAGGTAGTCAAGAAAATTTATTTAATACAACTTTCTGTAATTTATTTTTAAATAAAGTATTATTTCTGTCTCTGAAGTTGGTTTTGACTACTTAAAAATGCTAATGCAGTTGCCCCTTGAATAATATTGAAGTTAGGGACACCAATCTCCTGCACAGTTAGACGCTCACAACTTTTGACTATCCAAAAACTTAACTGTTGATTAGAAGCCTTACTGATAACATAAGCAATCAATTAACATATATTTTATGTGTTACATGTATTCTGTACTGTATAATAAATAGCTAAATTAGTTTAAAGGAATGGGTCAGAAGGTCAGAACCTGACAAGATGTTAATTTGTCCAAATTTTACCAAGCAGGTTTCCAATATTCAAGTTCATTCATCAGGACTGAGAAGGACTCTTTCGGGCTACAATGTAAAATACTTGAATATGTGAATTATGTAAAGATTCTAAAAAGTTTGGCTTCTGATCTTATATTTCCAGAATTTGAATAGATTTTAGGGAATGATATTGATAAAAAAATATTAGTGTTTTTATTTTTTTTAATTTATTTATTTATGATAGTCACAGAGAGAGAGAGAGAGAGAGAGAGAGAGAGAGGCAGAGACATAGGCAGAGGGAGAAGCAGGCTCCATGCACCGGGAGCCCGACATGGGACAGATCCCGGGTCTCAAGGATTGCGCCCTGGGCCAAAGGCAGGCGCTAAACCGCTGCGCCACCCAGGGATCCCAATTAGTGTTTTTAGATTAGAAGTAGGGTGAAAGGATTTTGCTGTTGCACTTAGAAAATGTTAACTGGATGGTAAAAAACTGAAATATTCATAAACATCCTATTTCAAGAGCTATCTTACCCCTAAAAGGCATACTTTGTTAAGGTTAGTTAGAAGTAGTTCTTACTACCTCTGTTGTTACCTAAATTTAATGTACCCTGATGGCCCCAGGCTTTCACTTGATGATCAGGTGTGGATTGACCTTTAGAAACCACAGCTTTATGCAATGATTTGGTTTCTTATAGATCAATTTTAGCTTCTGTTTCTATATACCTTTGAGGTAGCTCTTTGAGGGATCCCAGGGCTAGGTGAGGCTTCACCTATGATGACAAGGCAGTCTAATTAAGGTACTCTTATATTACCTAAAGTTAGAAATTTAGGTTGCAAGTGTAGGGACTGCTATGAAAAAAAAAAAACAAAACAACAAAAAACAAACAAACAAAAAAAACAAGCAAACAAAAACCCATGAGTAAAATGAGATTCTAGCTTTCTAGCTTGTAAAAATACTATTGTCAAAATTTCTGTGCATATCCGTTCTAAAAATAAACTCAAGTCAGCATAGTAAGGCCCTGTCATTCACAAGCATGGTAAATTGAAGAGATACAAAAGAGAAAAGGCATAGTTTTTTGTCTCAAGTTTTCAAAAATTTGGGTTTTTCTTTGTTCTTGGTAGCTCCTTGATTGAATTTGAACACTAAGTTTCTGGCCTTGTTTAAAAACAAAGCAAAAAGACAAAAAAAGTGGAGAAAAAAGGGAAAGAAAGAAAAGAGGAAGAAGAAAAGAAAAGGAGAGAGGGAGGAAGAAAGGGAAGGAAATAGAAGAAAGGAAAAGATTAAAAACAAGTAAGAGGTGTATTCACATATACCTGAAAGTTGGTTGTGCTTGCAGAAAAGACAGGTGATAAAATATACTCCGATTACATCTGCTTAATTTTGAGCACAGCATAAAGAATAGAGTTCTCTAGTTATTTAGTGATGAACTTAATAAGAAAATGCATTGTTTACTTGCACAATAAAGTTTTAATAACTTAGGAGAGTGTACTGGTAATTTAGAGAAAGCAAATCTCATTAAAATCTGTTTTTAATAGAATTGTCATGTACTTAAAATTAGACGATAGATTATCATCTTCACTAGTTTTGTTTTAAGTAAGAATTGTATACAACCAAAATATCAGTGAAATTTATTCTCGGAGACCATAGGAAAACCAAGTCAATATCTCCATAGCTACATCATATTGATCATTCATTTGATTTAGGGAGAAAGAAGACAAATATGTTAGTGAAAGAGAGACAAATGAGTAGTATGCCTGGCTAATTCCTGACTCATTTACAAGGGAAGCTAATGCAACTCTCTTACTTATTTATGGGAAATATGATAGATCTGCTTGTATAATTTATGCCTTCTCTTAGACTTTATGTACCCCACTAATTGTCTCCCTTTCTTTTCTACACTTTTTGCTTAGGTATTTGGTATGATTGCATTTTTGGAAATTTGTTTTTGTTTTGTTTTGTTTTAGGATGTTACTATCAATCTTTTACATATATCTAAACAGCATGCCTATGAAGAAAATCTCATTTTTAGTCTTAATATTTGAAAATTACTTGAGAGGTAATATAAGGAAAAAGTTAAATATTCACCCATTTATGTCACTATAGCTTTAACATTTTACTTAAAATATCATAATCGAAGCCTATCACTATATTTTGCTCCAAAGTGTTAAAAATAGCAAATTGATTGCTTTAAATGGATTTTTCTTTATCTTGGAACTTTGGTGCAATAAATTATTTTATGTAATGTTAATTTGGACTGGAATTGTAAATCACAGTTTTCTGAGTTAAATACATTTTAAAACTTTAGTTTTAAATTTCAGGATGCATGAATAATATTCTGAAGTTTCTGGTATTAACATACACACACACAACTCTTGAAACTTTATAGACATCAAAAGTATGCTTTAAAAAATTTAAATGTAAATTAGTTCAAAATATATAGATTGAATTCCTTTGAAATACATTTGTGTTTAAAATTTAATATGAGTAATACTTAGCTTGAATGTGTCTTGGGTTTGCCTAGTACAAACATTTGAATTATCTTATTGAACTGAACTTAGTGCTTGTAACTAGGAAAGAATATGCAAATATAACTTCTAAATCCATTGAAATAAATGCACAGTTAGCACAAATTTCTAAGAAATTCACATGAAATATAATTTATATTTTTGGTGAAGGTTACCTACACCAGTGCTTCTCAAACTTTGTTGTACATATATGATTTGCCTGGAGAATTTGACAAAAACAGAATCTAATTTAGAATGTGTGAGATAGGACCTGATAGTCTGCATTTCTAAGGAGCCTCGTAGGTCTTGATGCCACTGATGTTCCATAAACCATGCTTAGGGTGGCAAGAATATTGTTCAGAGACCACAGTAGAGAGGTATTTTTTATTATTTGGCTTAAAACTTCAAGAAAAATGTTTCTTTTGCATGATCTGATATGTGGAATATATATTCTAAATCCTTCCTTCTAGACTTCCATTGAGAAAGTTTTAGAGATGGCATCCTTTGAAAGTCTAGAAGCAATGTACATGCATGGAGAAAATGCCCATGTCTATACTTTTCAAGACCAAAAACAAGATAACAAAGTAGAGGCAAAAAGTGTAGAGTTAATCTGATGATAGATTTTGAATTTAGGAGGCAATTGACCAGCATAATTAAAATAGCTGTCAGACATGGGCACAGGTTTCAACTTCAACTATATTTAAGCAAAGTGTAAACATTAAGAGAGTCATGGTAGTGGTTCCAGCCATATTAGAAATAAATTTTAACAGTACCTCAGCAGAACTAAACTTGACAGGGAGACAGAACAGGCTTTTAAATTTTATGTTTTTGGTTTATCACAATCATAATTATTCTTATGTCACACAATCATTTTAATAGGTGTGTTAAGTATGAAGTTATTGTCGGATATTGTTACATCTTATTAAGATACAAGATTTTTGCATTTTCTGCTTTGTCATTTGATTTAATGAAGAGACTAAATATAGAAAGATCTTAATACAAAGATTCTTGTTAAGAATGGTGAGAATTTTCCACTTATGATACCTAACAAAAAATAATGCGTTCAATAAATTTAACTGAATTGTAGTGCTATATTTACGTTTATTGATTGGTCAAGTTAACCAAGACCCTTTTGCCAGAATTCACAGACCTGTGCTATGAAACAAAAAGAAACAGTTTGTCTAAATTAAGCATTTAAGCAAGTATTTTTTTCTTTTTTTAAAGATTTTATTTATTTGAGAGAGAGAGCAAGCGAGAGAGCGAGAGAGCAAGCATGAGTGGTGGGGAGGAGGATAGAGGGGACATGGGGCTCAATCCTGGGATCATGACCTGAGCAGAAGGCAGACACTTCACCAACTGAGCCACCTAGGCATCCTGCATTGTATTTTCTTCTAATATAACTGGATTTAAAGAGATCCTGTATATTATATGAGTAGGGACTAATAAAACTTCTGGTGTATAAGAAATATTTAGCATAACATAAATATTGTTACTTAGGACTATAGTTAGGTTTTATTAAAAAATTTGGAAATAAATGAAGTATAATAGTTCTTTGAGACATTAACTGTGACATTAACACAATAGAACAAAGCAGGAGTATTCGGGTCATTGGAAGGGGAAAGAATACTTACCAGGTCTATGTGACCTAATTGTTACCTGAGTAAATTGTTACTAACAACTGGTAAAAGAATGGATGGTCATGTGGGGAGTTGATCAGTGGCAAAAACTTAGATAAAGGAGAATAACAGGGATAATGTTTGACAGGATCTATTTCCTATGGGTAAAGGCTTTGTATGCATATATCCTTTTCCACATTCTCATTCCCACTTCTTTTATGCCTGCCCTTTTTGTTAATGAGCTGTCTTAAATGTGAGATGGATGAATACTCTCTTAAGCTTCTTGTCACTGAACATTTGATACACCTAACTTTTTGTTTTGATTCCTTGAAAACAAGCTAATTTTTATCTAGCTTTCTCTTGTAAAGCTGATTAAAACAAGAAATACACAAATCACATGGATTTGAGTATCTCAGGTCTCATAACAAATTTAATTTTTTATTACAAAATAAGAAGGTATACTACAATGTCCTATATGGAAATCTCAGATTAAGTGCTAGGGTTTGAATACTTGGATGAGGCTGAACACATGAACTGTCTTTGAGTTCCTTCTTCAAATTGGGCAGTATATATAAGAAATGCAATTAAAATTATCCTTTTTGATAAGAAAGTCATTATGCTAACTCCTTGTACAAACCTATATTCTCTTTTTATAAAAGTAATGGAAATAGAAGATAATTCTTTGTAGAGTTCAAATTACCATTTCCAGGTTACTTTAATCCCAAGTATAAATACACAAGTGGAAATTGGCAAAGAAGTAGGATAAGTCTATAGGTATCTATTAAAAAAAATTCAGTTCTCAGAATAGTATAACTTTTCCTAGCAGGCTCTTTTAGAATATGTGGGACAAGCTGGCAGGACATGAAGAATGTGTACTGTGCCATGTACCCTTCAAATTCCATATTTGCTTTTTCTTCCTCTCCTCAGAGATGGACTTACAAGTGTAAAGAATACCAGCACAAAGTCCTTCCACAAATCAGAGTGGAAGGACCTCCATTATTAGTCCCTAATATGTTTTATCTTTCAGTTTTCTTAGAATCAGTTGGGTGCTTTTGTAGTAGAATAAAAATAAATGAAAAGCAGAAAGCTAATTTGTAATTGGTTGAATAAGTGTTCCTAAATTCATTATGTCTCTTCATAAACTTTTGTTTGCCTGTTTATTCGATAGATAGTATTAAAGGATAATACTATTCACCACATGGTAGTAGGTTCTGGAGACTTACAGTCTTCAAAAACTTGTCAGCTTTTGCTTTTATGGAGCTTTCAGTTTAGTAGAGATAACAAAAGCATATATAAGGGTCATAACTATATGTAAAAATATAAATAGACATGACTGTGTTCATTGCACAATGGAGGTGAATAATAGGTAGATATGATTGGATGATAGGTGAATAATAGGTGGATATTCAGTGAAGTCAAGGAAGACTTCCTAAATGACCATTGAGCTGGGATCTAAAGAATGTATACTTTTGAGCAAGAAACAACAGTCATTTAATGCAGTATTTACAAAGGCCATATGATGAGAGTAAACATGCCTTAGAAGAGACTACCAGAAAGCCACTATGGCTGGAGCTGCTTGTGTAAAGATAAGAATTGTACAAGATCTGGAAAAGATGACCTGAAATTGACTTTACAGGGAAAATCTTTCCAAACAGGGACAATTTTAAAAGAACTGAGTATAATTAAGAATTATGCCAGGATTACAGAAAAAAAAAATAAGAGTTTCCTGGGCAAGCTGAGATAAATGATCTTTCCATCTATAGGAGATTCCAAGGATGGTCTCTAAATTGAGATAAACAGCTTTTTTTTTTTTTTTTTTTAATTAATGGAAGTATAAATTGTTTGCATTCTTTGCTGGTGAGGTAAGCGGCATTGTATTCACTGGTAAATTTTGTCTCTGAATTGGCATCAGAGCATCAGGGATCTGATGTATCTCCTATTGACTGAGGTTTTATCACAGATGTTCTCTGTCCTTGGAAAGACTTTTGTGAATTGATGTAGTCCTATATAGGCATTTGCCAGCCAATACCTTTGTTTCTATAAGTATCATGGGAGATGCAGTTTGAATACCATGGCTGGTAGGGGAAATATCTACTATTAAGCATCTGATGTCCTGGTTCTTATTAAAGTAATTGATAGTAAGCTATCTGAAAACACCATTTGGGATCAAGTTTAGGGATAGCAAAGCAGTATTTTAGAAACATTTTGTTCAATGACCTATGAAGGCAGAGACCATGTATTCAGTGGAAGAGTAAACCCAGTGAAGATTTAGCCAGTCATTAAACTTTTAGGGTTTGGAGAACTTTAAAGAATAGTTTGCTTTATTCCTCTTATTGTTGTTTTTAAATATAAGGGGCTGGTCTCCTTTCCTTTCTGTCAAAATAAAATTGAGCATATGGTAAAAGTTCTAGAGAATTCTGCTCATAACTTCTGAAAACATTCTGAAAGAGGGTGAAAAATAAAATTGGGGAATGCTCTGATTCCATTCACCATTTCATAGCAGCTAGCAGACTCTGGTGTGAAAGGAACTGTACTTGTAGTAAGGTAGAAGGCATCATTTGATTAAAAGTGGAAAACAAACACCAAAGAGTAATAGCCAAAAGGAGGGTTTAAGAACCCATTGCACTCTATCCACAGAACAATTGACTTTCTGCTTTTATACATCAGTCACGTGAGCTTGGTCAATATCTGGTCCAGAGAGAAGGACACACTCTGTATGTGCTGACAAAATCAGGTTTATGTATCTGTAGTTCTGAAGAGCAGACCTTTGACCACAGCAGATTTGCTAAAGTAATGAATGCCACCCCAGAGGGCTCCTGGTAGCCATCTTGCTAGCCTTACATAGGAAACATACCTTCTGTGTATAAGTGCATTGGTTAAATTCTTATTTAAAATCTAGGCATTCACTCTGCCATTGATCTGGAGAGATATTGGCACCTTTGAATGTAAAGTGTAGAACATTACGTATAACTTGTGAATAATGCAGTATAGCTAAATGCAGTTGAACCAAATTAAGAATGGGAATGTCAATGATTATCAGGATAGCTTAAATACAGAAAAAAATATATAACTGACATTTGGAAGAATTTACTGCTTCTTAAAATCTATGATGGCAGTTATAAGTATTTACTTGACAGGTTTAAGATTGTTGCAATAACAGTAAGTATAATTAACTAGACATATGACAAGAATTAGATAAGTGATGCTAAGTAGAACCAGATAAATAAGTGGAATTTGGGATAAAGTAAAAGGTAAATTAAAAAAAAAAACTTAGATTTTAAGAATTGCACATTTTGTGTGAATATGCATGTGTGTCTAACATATATATGTGTATAGTATTTATAAACACATTTTGTATTACATTATTAGGAAACCTAAAACTTTAGAAAAGTTTAAAGCTTTTTTTTTAAGATTTTATATATTTGTTCATGACAGACAGAGAGAGAGACACAACACAGGCAGAGAGAGAAGCAGGCTCCGTGCAGGGAGCCTGACATGGGACTCAATCCCGGGTCTCGAGGATCACACCCCGGGCTGAAGGCGGCGCTAAACTGCTGGGCCACCAGGGCTGCCTGAAAAAGTTTAAAACTTTTTTTTTTTAATTTATTTATTTATTTATGACAGTCACACACAGAGAGAGAGAGGCAGAGACACAGGCAGAGGGAGAGGGAGAAGCAGGCTTCATGCACCGGGAGCCCGATGTGGGATTCGATCCCGGTCTCCAGGATCGCGCCCTGGGCCAAAGGCAGGCACCAAACCGCTGCGCCACCCAAGGATCCCAAGTTTAAAACTTCTAAAAAGTTTTGAAAAAGTTTAATACCTTTATATATCTTTAATATCTATATATGTAAATTTATTCAAGGATCAGACCTCCAAGGAAGGTCTGATTGATTTTAAGCATGGCTAGTAATGACAATAAGTGAAGGAGGTTTTTGAGAAGAAAAGATTTGAAATTGGAAAGAAAAGTGTAATAATTATACTTACATGTTTTTTGTTCCACTTGTTGATTCTAGATGTTCTTTTAAAACCTATGTTCTGAGGGAAATCATAGGGCTCAAAGTTTTGGTAAGGAAGCAAAGTGGATAGTATTTGTCTTTTCTCATTTTCAACCCTATATGTCATCAGTATCTGATCTGATCTTAGGGAAAATTCTATTTCTCAATTTTACTGAGAAATATTAACCCTGTCTGACAACCAGTAAGTGTTTCAGAGAAAACATAGTGTAGCATTATATATTCTAGCTTGTCAGTCTTTGGCAAAAAAGCAAAACAAAACAAAACAAAAAACAAGTAGATTCAACATGCGGTTTCTTAAATGTATTGTTTGTATGCTAGAATAGTTGAAAGAAAGCTCTCTACCTTAAGTCTCAAGAATCTTTTGCTTCAAGTTTATCAATATGCTAAGAAAACTAAATATGGAGCATAAGAATCCCTCATAAGAATCACCTCTAGAGGTATTTAGGGATGACATATATCCTATGGTCAGTTGACTGTACCAGTTAATAGAGATTCACTGGCAGTAGAGCTTAAGTAGAGGATGATTTTTAAAAAAAGAAAAAAAATTGATTTTGCACATAAGAAATCTGGCAGTAAGTGAACATCAATAACCAAGGTAGCAAGATGGGTGACCTTGGGAGATGGCTAGCTGGCCAGTTCTTAGTGATAGCAAACAACAGTAACAACAACAAGAATAACAATAACATTGGCAGCACCATTTTTAGAATTTTTAGATATAGCAATATACAAGCATTTTAATATTCTATTATATAATTCCCACCAGGAACATATGAGTTAAGTATTATTATTTACAGTGAAAGAAAGAAAGAAAAAGAAAGAAAGAAAGAAAGAAAGAAAGAAAGAAAGAAAGAAAGAAAGAAAGAAAGAGAAAGAAAGAAAGAAAAGAAAAAGAAAAGGGATCCCTGGGTGGCTCAGCGGTTTAGCGCCTGCCTTTGGCCCAGGGCGCGATCCTGGAGACCCGGGATCAAATCCCACGTCGGGCTCCCTGCATGGAGCCTGCTTCTCCCTCTGCCTGTGTCTCTGCCTCTCTCTCTTTCTCTCTCTGTATGACTATCATAAATAAATAAATAAAATATTAAAAAAAAGAAAGAAGAAAGAGAAAAGGGAAAGAAAAGAAAGAAAAAGAAGAAAAGAGAAAAAGGCATCAAGTAGAATTAGTGATCTTGCCAAGTCAAGGGAATCCTAGTCAGTTTGAATACATAGCAGATCTGGGATTTGAACTCAGCTGAGTAAGATTCCAAAGCCTTTTTCTATTTATTTGTTTTACATCGTGGCTCCAGTGTCTTAAAAGCCAGAGCATAGTAAGTCTTTTATCATTTTATTTTAGGCATACATTTGAACCAAAGCTGATGTACTATGTAATTTTTTTTTTTTTTTTTTTTTTTTTTTTTTTTTTTTTTTTTTTACAGAACAAAACAAGACAACAAAGCCTAGGAATAGAAACTCTCAGACTAACAATTACATCTGAAACCCTAATATAAAAAATAAGACCATAAAAGGTAACAGAAAAATGCTATAGGATGTCAAAAAAAAATAAAAAAACAACCTAAGAAATACAGTTTGAAAGAATACTTAATGAGGCATTTTCAATATTTTTAAGATTCCCCTATCCTGTTCATTAGATTTCAAACTAAAATTAGATTCACACAATTAAACATTACTGAGTAATTATAATGAGGAAGTGTCTTTGGACTATTGATACTTCCACATCATCATATAAAAATATGGTTTCTTAAGATGGGTAGAGTATTGCAGCATTGAACACAGGCTCTGGATTTTGTTTGCTCAGGTACAAATTAGGGCTTTGCAAACAGGCAAATGAATTTATCTATCCCTCAGTTTTTCTTTTAATGAATAGAAGATTCACAGTACCTAGCTCAAAGGTTGTTTTAAAAATTAAGTAGGGGCAACCTGGGTGGCTCAGTGGTTGAGCACTGCCTTCAGCCCAGGGCGTGGTCCTGGAGACCCAGGATTGAGTCCTATGTCAGGCTCCCTACATGGAGCCTGCTTCTCCTCTGCCTGTGTCTCTGTCTCTCTCTCTCTCTCTCTCTCTCCTCTCATGAATGAATGAATGAATGAATGAATGAATAAATAAATAAATAAATAAATAAATTCTTAAAAAAAAATAGGACAGGTACTTGCTCATCCAGTTGGCCCATAGTAAATGCACAATGAAATTATTTAGTTGTTTTTGTAATTGCATTTTAACTTGTTTATACAATAAAGCTCAGACTGCTTACCTTGACACACAACTCCTGTATTTATCTCTATTTACAACATAATCTTCAAGGCGCCTGGGTGGTGCAATGGGTTAAGCATGCAACTCTTGGTTTCCACTTAGATCTTGATTTCAGTGTCCTTTTCTCCGGGTTGTGAGATCTAGCCCCATCTCAGGCATGCTCAGCATGGAGTTTACATGAGATTGTCTATCTCCCTCTCCCTCTGCCCCTCCTGCTAGTGTTCTCTCTCTCTCTCAAAATCAGTCTTTTTAAAAAACCGACTAATATTCTGCCCTTATGAGTTATTTTTATGTTCCTTTGCACCAAATACCCTCTCACGTCTTTTCTTTCTATTTGGGATGGCCTTTCTTTCTTTTTTCACTCTACAGACATCTACTCATTCTTTACCAGACTTAGATGCAACTTCTTAGTGATACTTCTGCATATTGTCTATAACTGCTTGAATTTTAATTTCTTCTCCTCTGTACCCACAGTATTGTATTTATCTCAATTATGATAGCTATTTAGAAAACTAAAATTTTGTCACGTTGGAAAAATAACATGGTAGGGATTTCCTTTTTTTTTTTTTTTCAATTAATTTAAGGCCAATGATAAAGTCGCCAACCTATTTTTCATAGTCCTTTACAATAGATAAATTCAGGTCACCAACACAGTAGATACATTGAGGATATAGAGGATATAAAGGATTTTTTCTGAGCTTTTTTTAATTCTTGATTTATTCTTATACAAGGCCTACCATATCTAAATTGAAAAGATTATTTTCCAAAAGTCTCTGAGAAATCTAAAGTATACTTACTAAATATGTCTTATTTGCATGTTGTCTGTATTCTGTAGAAAGAGTAGAAAACTAGCATAAAAGAGAACTAGTCAAGTCGATGTCTTTTAGCAGAATTCTTTAAAGAAAAAACTACACTTACAGCCAAATTTTCCATAGTATACAACGAGTTCATTTACTATGTAGATGAAAACCCACAAAAAAGCTCTGTACCATGTTTTTGTTGTTGTTAAATCCTCTTTGTGGTATTATATTTTTATAAGAGGTTGTGCCACATAAAGAGTAATGTTCTCCTTCCAAATGCCATAAAATGTAATGTTTGTAAGGCACATAAATACTAAAATAGAGTCAAAACAAAAAGACACTTTAATTAGGGTGGTGGTGATAGAAATTGCTGTATAGAATTAGAAGTTTCTTATCACACATAAATTGACATAATTTATTATTTATTATTGGCTTGAAGGGAAAAATGTGATTTTTTGTTTTCTTAGTAAATGAAGAGAGATGAAAGTCTCAGTACCTATTCTAATAGGTTTTCAAGACTCAAATTGCAAAATGCAGTCTTGGGCTGAATGATAGGTCACTGGAGTAGGTGTCTTGTTATACTGCAAACTAACCATTTGACGTTAACAATGAAATGTTGAAGATGCTATTTAACCTGGTTTCTATACACCATATTGTTAATTGATATATACAAGAAGTTGTGCTAATTTGCAGAATTATTTTAATGATGTTTTTGTATTTTGGATGCTCAGTTCACCATCTAACTATCATTTTTACTTTTCACCTGGCTGGAAAATCAAGGAAAATTTCAGTGAAATTATGTAGCATTTATTGATGCATTTATTGACGCATCTCTAATTTACATGTCAATATTGGGAATGTGGACTTGCTTACTGATGTATGTAAGTTTACCACATATGGTTTAAAATTGTTGAAACTAGATTAAATTCACAAAATTTTGAATTATAATTTTTTTATTTTTAATACCACATGTCCTCTAGAATTTCTTATTTCCTTGAGATTTGCTATTTTTTCAAGATTTTATGCTTTTGTCCCTGAAGAAAACCAAGTTATTTATAATGTCAAAGTCTCTCCTGTTAGGGAAAAATATGCAACAAATATGCATGTTCTTTAGGCTCATTGCTACTACTCTTTCGCCCTCTCTTCCACTGGCCTATGTCATTGCAAAAGAGATTTTAGTCTCATGTCTCCATCTCCTATTTCCCTAACAGTAGTATTTCATCTCCAGGTAGAAAATATGACTATGACTCCATTGTAGTATATTTTCAAAAGTAGATAATACGTAAGTAGTTTTCTCTAACATTTTCTGTTTCTTCTATTTTTTGCGCAATAATTTTTATTCCTATTTCCATCTCATTTTTTCACTAAAATTACGTTTGTTATTGATGTTGATATCAGATGATACATATTAGAAGATGATGAATGTTGGAGTTTTTTCAGTGGATATTTTATTAATGCACATATTAATTGAGTATTAAGTTATTCATAATTTTCTGTGTAAATTTTCTACATGCAGTATGACCCACATGAAGAAAAGGTAAGTTTAATTTTTTGACACTATCTATGGAAATTTTCAAAATGGGCCAAGTCTTTAATACTAACTTGAGGAATTTATATTTTATTTTATTTTTTTTTATTTTTATTTTTTATTTTTTTTATTTTTTATTGGTGTTCAATTTACTAACATACAGAATAACCCCCAGTGCCCGTCACCCATTCACTCCCACCCCCCGCCCTCCTCCCCTTCCAACACCCCTAGTTCGTTTCCCAGAGTTAGCAGTCTTTACGTTCTGTGATTATCCTTCCTTTTATATTTTACTCTACCTCATATCTTTGCTTTGTGTTTTTATTTTTTGCAAATAGAGTGTGGTATTTATTAATCAGTTTTGTTTTGTTTTGTTTTAGAGAGAGTGTATAATGGGGGAGAGGGACAAAGAGAGAGAGTGAGAGACAGACAAGGAGAGAATTCTAAGCAGTCTCCACACCCATAATGGAGCCTGATATGGGGCTTGATTTCATGACTCTGAGATCATGACCTGAGCTGAAACCAAGAGTTGGAGTCTTAAATGACTGAGCCACCCAGATGCCCCGGTTTGTCAGTTTTTATTCATAAACTCTACCATCTCCTCCGGTGTTACTTATATCTTTATCTCATAAGTTATGTACTCTTATAGTCAACCAGTTATAAAGACCATGATTCTCATTTTAAAGTGCTAAATACCATGCTTCCATAACTAAAATGTCAAAACCTTGTTGTTTTCCCATGTGCTCTAATTTACCTTGTTTAAGTTTTCCTGATTCTATTAAAATGCAATATAAAATGTGACTTTATTAGAATATCTCATATATAGAGTATATTTTTGCTAAAGTTTAGTTATGCTAACTTCTCTCTCCATTATTATGTATTCGTAAAGCAGGATATAATTCTAGTTTTCAATAAAATGTTTAGGGAAATAAACCAAAACTTAAGCAATTTGTGTATATATTAAAATCTTGCATATTAAACTTTCTGATTAGATTATTTTAGCTAGTTTTGCAATAGTATTCTGGATGCCCCTTATAAAACTATCCTTAAGTTGGTGGTTTTATATTATACAAATAAAACCATTATAGAAAAAAGTGTTTTTAATTTCCTATATATTAAGATGGAAGAGATATTATTAAATGTGGATGAGAAGATGGGAGATAAGGCAAAAAGAGTTATTCAAAAAGTAGAGATCCAACTTTGCAATATTTACTATTTAAATGAGAAAGTTTGTAATACTAGTCACCAGACACAGTGTTGACTGGCATTGCTTATTACTAAGTAATAATTCCAGTCAACAATACATAGTTTCTATGGCCATTTCCAGGTGCTATTATCTTGAGTGGTATGCTGGGCCCTGTAGGCAGCCATACTGAGATGGTTGGCAGTTAGGACAGCTCCATTAATGATATGAAAGAGGGACGCCTGGTGGCTCAGTGGTTGAGCATCTTCTGCCTTCAGCTCAGGGAGTGATCCCAGGTCTGGGAATCAAGTCCCACATCAAGCTTGCTGCATGGAACCTGCTTCTCCCTCTTCCTATGTCTCTGCCTCTCTCTCTCTGTCTCTCATGAATAAATAAATAAAATCTTTAAAAAATAAAAATAAAAATAACAATGTGAGAGAGAAAGGAAAGAATATTTTGAAAAATAAGAAAAATAACAATGTGAGAGAGAAAGGAAAGAATATTTTGGCACACTGCCCAAGTTTCTTAGGAATAACTATTTAAATATTAAATAATTGTTTACATCAATTTATTTTTGTCTTTCTGGTACCAAGGGGATATTTCTTAGCAAAGTGTCCCCAGTTACAAATACCAGTTCCCCCTCTCATGATATAGTTTCAATTTTTTTCCATTTTCCACATCTGTAAGCAAAACCACTATTTTTCCCAATCCCTATGTTTACAGGTCTCATCTGTAAACAGATGAGACCTGGCAAGTGATTTCTGCCCAGAGGAATGTTGGTGAAAATGCTTTGTGCCACATGCATGCTCCACCATATAATCCCTCACCCTTTCTCAGGTGTTCTCTTACCCACACTCCTAGACATGAAGGACTGAGAAAAAAGTTGTGTAAGGGAAAGAGCCTAGATTCTAAGGGCACTGTATAGAATAAGCTTGCCTACCATACACCTGATCAAAAATATTGCAATGGATTTGCATGAAAGAAATAAAATTCATGTATTACACTAAGACATTTGGGATTAGTTTATTTTATTAAGACAATTTCTAACACCATGTCTCAGGAGGTGGTAGCAGTGAAAACTAGGCCTTCTACTCTGTTCAACCTGTGCAGGAGAGTGGTGTACCACCCCCACCCACCCCACCCCCCCTGCCCATGTCACAAGCCCAATACATCAAGGCATCTTACCTTGGCTCAGTATGTATTACGTTGAGAAGACTGAGGAAATAGACTTAAAGGCCACTCTGCTTAGGCTATTTGATGCTCACTCTGATATGAGCTGATAAAGATTAGGCCTTCAGTTTGGTTATAACACAAATCAGAGAAGGGCAGAAATCACAGTGAATGATAGAATCAAGATTCATAGAAGTCTTGTCATAGCTGTAGCAATGGAAAACTCTAACAAGGGGAAATTTAATAGAGATAAACCAACTCTTCACACATGCCCTTTACGTAACAGGTGAAGGGTCTTGCCTTAGTAGCAGATTGTTTGAAAAGATTTAGGAGATTTAGTTCACAATATGCTGAAGCAATCTCACAGTGACTGTGACATAAACTTGTGAACTGGGGTTGCCTGGTGGCTCAGCGGGTTTAGTGCCTGCCTTCGGCCCGGGCATGATCCTGGAGACCCAGGATCGAGTCCCACGTTGGGCTCCCTGCATGGAGCCTGCTTCTCTCTCTGCCTGTGTCTCTGCCTCTCTCTCTCTCTCTCTCTCTCTCTTTTTCTCTCTCTCTCTCGTCTCTCATGAATAAACAAATAAAATCTTTAAAAAAATAAACTTGTGAACTGTAAAATATAAGATGAAGGTCAGGGAGAAGGGGGTGGGAGGTTGATGGTATAGCATAATTCTATGGTGGTCAGCCTACCTCTGAAGAATGGAGACAGAAGTTGGAACCATACTGGTGAGCCAAATTTGGAAGACTTGGAATATTTTTTTCTGAAATAAAAAGATACTATAAACTATCTTGAAATATTTGAATGGTTGTGATATGAAAGAGATATCAATAGACTTGCTTTGGGTGGAAGTTAAAGGAGAGTAGGCTTTTGCTGACCTGAAAGTAGAACTTTAAAGCTTTAAAAGTTTTATAAGTTTAAAACTCTGAGCCTACTGGTAATGAAATAAGCTAATTCCAGAAGGTATATGCTGCTCATCATTAAGTGTTCAAATAGAATGTAAAGGAAATTCACACATTAGAAGAGGTGTTGGACGAGATGACTTTTAGGCCTGCTTGTAGCCCTGCAAGTCCATGATTCTTTGATTCAGATATAATTTACTGGGACCTTCATTTAAACAAAATTTCCTTTGCTGCTCCATTATTAGGTGACAGAACTAATTTAATTCAATAAACATTAACTAAAACTTATAGTGTATAACATCTTATACTAAATTTTGGAAGTACAGACACAATCCCTAACTTTTTGGAGCTAAATGTGAGAAACTTACAAGCTGTATCACTGTAGAATAGAATAGTGTGATAGAAGGGAGAAAGGAGGATTAGGGAAAGGAAAAAAGAAAGGCTCACCTAGGAAGGAATATTTGATGGGTATATGTGAATGAAACCAATGGCAAGAAAACATGTTTGTATTAGAATTGGAAATTTAATTTATAGAGACACACTGGATACAGTGACATTTAGCCCCATATGCTTCAGCTCTTCTACTTCCATCTCAACTTTGACTCCTTATGACACTAAGGCCCCAAAAAATTCCTCAAGCACTGCGTTGATGAATTAGGTGTTCTGAACAGAGAGATAGATTCCAG
Organism: Canis aureus; assembly: GCF_053574225.1. NCBI lineage: Eukaryota > Metazoa > Chordata > Mammalia > Carnivora > Canidae > Canis > Canis aureus. Next base: position 7,894,463 of record NC_135640.1, read on the forward strand.
AATATTGGCAAACAATACTGGCTTTCTGCTACTTATTAAGGAAACATCAGATTCATTTTGTCCTAGAGTCTCTCAAGCAGTACATTTGACTAGCTGTTGATGAAGACTATTAAGATCTTTCTATTGGAGAATTATTTCTTTTCTCAGTATTATCTCAAATTTTCTGGAGAGATTTTTAAAATCTGTTTTCTAGTTTTGCTAGCTGTGAAAGCATTGTAGGACATTGAGGAGGTCCGAGCTTGGTGTTTAGAGATCCAGACTTGGAGTATATCCATTCCATAGGAGTCCTCTTCCACTTTCTCAGTTTTGCATAACAGTAACTCTCTCCTTATTCATAATTCAAAAACAGTTATTAGGTGCTTTCTTGTTTCTAGGAATAAATAGCAAGATAAACGGACATAGCCCCTGACTGCTCACAAAGCAAGAGTATTGAAATCTATGTGGTAGTGAGTGTACATAAAGAGATTAGTACAATAGAGGTAATAAATGGAGATATAAAGCAATAGGAAAATGAAGGATTATTAGGTAACTTATTTTCTAGCAATTGGGTAACCATTTGGAGAAAAATAAAATGAGATTAACTTTATGATATACTCCAAAAATAATTCTTTCAGAATTATATAATTATATAATAATTTCTCAGAATGGAGAAAGGCTGCTAATTATTACATGGTTAAATAGATAAAATAATTATAAGAAAATATGGACACACTTGATCACATAAATGTCAACACTTAAACAAAATTCAAATGGTAAATTTGGAAAGAATGTTTGCAAAAATATTTGCAATGTTTCCAAAATAAAAGATAGGGATAATGATGCACAACTCTTTAGAATAAAACGAGCAGTGATGAAGGGAAATCACAAAATACACAATAATATCCAAAAATAAAACCTGTCCAATATCATTAACACTGGGAAATGAGGGAGAAAGTGAGTTTGTTATCTCTTATAAAGTCCTTTTGTTTTTGCATTTATTTTCATGGATAGTGCAATGAGTTGTCCCAGGATAGATGAGATTTGCATTTTAATATTTTCATGGGAGAAAAATTAATATATATTTCTTGGTGGGTGTTTGGTAGTATTTGTCAAGTCTTTAAAATGTTCAAATTCTTGACTAATAATTCACTTCTTAGAATTTATAGAATTAAATGGTTGAGATGTTTATGAACATCTATTTGCACATTTACACTACAGCAAAGTATATTAACAAAAAAGCTATAAACAATTTAAATATTCAACAATATAGGAAGTGTATATCAAATGATTTCAAAGTTGTACTAAAATCCTATTTTAAAAAAACATATCATCTTTGCTTCCGTAGTGAAATGGCTTCTTCATATTTTTATGAAAGTCTCCTTACTCATTGCCCAATAAACCTCCTTACTCATTGTTCAAAGTTCATTGAACTCACTTATAGCTGATAGCCCAGATAAATGCAATATTCATTCCTTGGTGCATTTCACAAGGATTTATTTCTGGTTTTCTATGTTACTGTGTTATTATTGTGTACAAAGGCATTGTTCTAGGACACCAGAGATACTGCAGTTGAAAAAAGTTGTGACTTTGTGCAGCTTGCATTTTAGAGGATAAGACATGTAAACAAATAATTCCAGGTAATCATATATTATGGAAAACAAATCATGACTAATAGGGTAGACAGAGTTTGGAGTTGTGTGATATTTTATATATAGTTTTCAGGGACAGTCTCTGTAAACTGACATTTGAACAGAGACTTGGAATGAATGTGGAAATGGGTCATGCTGATCTCTGAGTGATGAATTGTTTAATAGAAGTGACAGCACTTGCAAGGGTCCTAAGAGAATAAGGAACCATGTGGAAACCAATGAAAGCAGAGTGGTGTGAAATATGAAATAGTGGTCAGAAATGAGGATTGAGAGAAGTGAGGTGGGGATGAGGGTTGGATCTCTAGGACTCTGTAATGCCATGCTAAGAGTTCTGGTGTTTTGGGAGGAGTGGAGTCTGGATTTTTGTTCTATTTTGTTTTTTTTTAGTTGTATGGAAAAATCATCAGAGCATTTCACCAGATGAATGACTATAAATGGCCTATACTTTCAAAGGAACATTCTGACTATTGTCTAGAAAATATTTTAGAAAGAGACACAACTGGAACTAGGGAAATAATAGATTATTTCAGCAGCTCGGGCAAGACATAATGGTTCCTGGTAAAAGGCCAAAGGTGATGAGAAGTGGTTGAGTTTAGCATTTCTTTTGAGTTTTGCCAACAAGATTTAGGCAATAAATTAAATTTAAAGTGTGAACAATAAACAGAAGTCATAGATAATTCTACAGGTAGCTTGAACAACTGGATGAGAGAATTGCTTTCATCAAAGTGCACAAGTTCTTTTTTTTTTTTTTTAATTTTTTTTTTTAATTTTTTTTATTTATTTATGATAGTCACAGAGAGAGAGAGAGAGAGAGGCAGAGACATAGGCAGAGGGAGAAGCAGGCTCCATGCACCGGGAGCCCGACGTGGGATTCGATCCCGGATCTCCAGGATCGCGTCCTGGGCCAAAGGCAGGCGCCAAACCGCTGCGCCACCCAGGGATCCCCCAAAGTGCACAAGTTTTAAGACTAACATTTAGGATGTTTCAAAGTCAGTTAAGTCTGACTTATCAAGTAGATATCCATGGGGAGATTTTGAGTGGGGATTTGGATTCTTAAGTCTGTAGTTAAGGAAGGAGGTCATTTTTGCAAACATATATTTGGAAAGTTGTCTAAAGATATATTAAATATTAAAATTAAATAAATAAAGCCATGAGACTAAGATCACTTGAGGAGTAAGTATAATGAAAAACAAAGTGTATAGTCTAAGTCCCAAGTTAATTCAACATTCAGAGTTTAGATAAATTAGAAAGATTCAGAAATGAAATTTTGGTCAGAAACTTGATCAGAGAGGCTGAGGGCCAACCAGATATATGAGATCTCACGTAGTCAAGTGAAGAAGATAGCTCATGACTGAGAGTGATCAAGTGTCATGGTTGATAGAGATAAAGATTCAGGAGTGACTATTGGATTTGACAACATGGCAGTCATTTGAGATTTGATAAAATTAATTAGGGGCAAGGTCTGGAAAAAATCTCAACTAGAGAGAATGCGAACTGAGAATACAGGCAGCAAGGAGAAACAACTATTTGGACAACTTTTGATAAATCAGTCAGTCAATCAAAGTGGCTAGAAGGGTATGTGGAAGATTTTTTGTTGTTGTTTTTGTGTGTGTGTGTGTGTGTTTTTAAATGAGTATAAAATAGCATGTTCTATCCTAATGGAGTCATTCAGAAGAGAAAAATTGATGACTCAAAAGAAAGAGGGAGATAATCAAGCTTGGCATATTACCATCTACAATGGCAAAGTCACACTTTTATTTCTCTAAAAGAGGGGATCTTTTGAAAATTTTTGCATTTCATATCTCTAACATTCCAAGCAGAGAAACAGAGGCCCAGAGATTTTATGCTCTGTCTTACCAATCAAGAATTCCCTGTTGAGATAAGATCCACAGCAGTATCAACACTCTTAACTGTCTGCCTCTTACTTTAAAAAATAACCACATCTAGCCCTATTTTTACTTTCCATCATCTCTTTTCAGTAGAGTGTCTCCCCTTTTACCTAAGGTAATCCCTTTGTTTTGTGGATATATTCACAAAGGCTAACTCAAATTGTTTTGTATTTTTTTCAACCAAAGTAGCACTGATAAGGACACACTGAAGATATATTTTATAATGGAAGAATGGTTGAATCTAAGCAAATTTCTTACAATGTATTATATGTGCTAGAGATAGTAAAATAATGATATCAAAATGTGAAGAAATCATATATGTGCACATCCACCATTTAAAAAATAAAATCTGGGGGGATTCCTGGGTGGCTCAGTGGTTCAGTGCCTGCCTTTGGCCCAGAGCGTGATCCTGGAGTCACGTGTCAGGCTCCTGGCATGGAGCCTGCTTCTCCCTCTGCTGTGTCTCTGCCTCTCTCTCTCTCTCTCTCTATGTCAATCATTAGTAAATAAATAAAATCTTTTAAAAAATAAATTAAAAAAATAAAATCTGTGCAAATATTATATGTCATTATTTTTGAAAAGTTATGTGTAATTCTTCAGACAGATTAGCTTTAGAAAGGAATGTTAGGGAGCACTGGATGGGTCAGTTGGTTAAGAGTCTGACTCATTTCAGCTCAGGTTATGATCCCAGGGATCATGAAATAGAACCCTACATGAAGTCCTTTGATAGTCTCTACGTTCAGTGGGGAGTCAGCTTGAGATTTTTTTCCTCTCTCTTTCTCCCTCTACTCTCTCTCTCTCTCCCCAAAACGTAAATAAAAAAATCTTTGAGGAAAAGAAAGCAATGTTAGATTTTAGAAAAAACTTAACAGTTTTTTCATTGGCACAGATTATTTAATTAAAAAGGACTCTAATTTGAGAAATATACTTAGTGAAATAAATATGTTTTCTTCATTATCTGACTTTGATTTTACCCTTAACAGTCTTCTATTTCCATTACAGATTCTATGTTAATAAAGAATGGAAATAGCTATCTACTGGTCACTTAATGTTATAGAATCTTCCTAGGAGGGAAAAGTACACTTTCCAATAGGGCTTAAAATCATGCCACTGAATGCTGTGAGAGCTCCATGAGTACTTTATGATAATTCAAGAGGCCACATGTCCAAATCCACACTCATTGATACCTTTTGTCTTGCATATCAAACAGTGGCAATATTGACAGCTTTGGATACTGAACTGATGCTAGGGATTGTTTGTTTTAATTCAGAGTTGGAGTATCTTGGCATGAAGTGCTGAAAGCAGCCTATGAATATGAATAAGGAATTGGAAAATTTGGGTTCTAGATCTAGTTTTGCTTTATTGTCTTAAATTTATATATTTATATCTCTCTTAACATACTAAGAGATGATAAGAAATGCAATAAAATGCTAAAGTAAAACCCAAAGGTGCATTTATCAAGCTAAAAATATTCCAGTGTTAAAATACTGATGCCATTGTATAATCCATCAACCTTTATATATTCAGTTTTAAAGTCTATAAATGCCATGGACTTGTGAGGATCAAATAAGCTAATAAATATGTAATCTCTTTGAAAACTCTAAAGCATTATGGAAATGTGAGGTATTGTGCTTATGGTTATTTTTTTTATTTCAAGTTTTTCCTTAAATTCTAGTTAGTTAACATATTTGGTAAAATTGGTTTTAGATGTAGAATTTAGTGATTCATCACTTACATACAATACACAGTGCTCATCACAAGTGCCCTCCTTAATACCCATCACTCATTTAGCCCATCCCTTGTCCACCTCCCTCCATCAACCCTCAGTTTGCTCTCTATAGTCAAGAATCTCTTATGAAGAGGAATCCTCTCACACTGTGGTGGGAATGCAAACTGGTGCAGCTACTCTTGAAAACAGTACGGAGGTTCTTCAAGAAGTTAAAAGTAGAGCTATCCTGTGGCCCAGCAATTGTACTACTAGGTATTTATCCAAAGGATACAAAACTAGTGATTCAAAGGGGCACATGCACCCCAATTTTTATAGCATCAATGTCCACAACAGCCAAAGTATAGAAGGAGCCAAATGTTCATCTACAGATGATGGATAAAGAAGATGTGAGATAGATTGATAGATCAATCGTTCTATGTCATGGAATATTACTCAGCTATAAAAAAAGAATGAAATCTTGCCATTTGCAATAACATGGAGGTAAGTAGAGGGTATTATGCTAAGTGAAATAAGTCAGAAAAAGATAAATACCATACAATTTCACACATGTAGAATTTAAGAAACAAAACAGATAAACATAGAAGAGAAGGAAAAATAAAATAAGGTAAAAACAGAGAGGAAAGCAAACCATAAGAGACTCTTAAGTATAGGGAACAAATTGAGGATTTCTGAGGGTGGGGGGTGAGGAGATGGGATAATTGGGTGATGGGCATTAAGGAAGACATGTGATGTAATGAGCACGGGTGTTTTATACAACTGATGAATCACTAAATTCTGTCCCTGAAATTAATAATAAACTATATGTTAACTACATTGAATTTAAATTAATTTTTTTTTGAAAAAGAGTCTTATATTTTGCTTCCCTCTCTCTTTTTTTCCTTCCCCTAGGTTCATTTGTTTTGTTTCTTAAATTCCACATGAGTGAAATAAAAAAATTATTAGAGTTGATACATGATCCAGCAAAGTCCCAGGATATAAAACCAATGTACAGAAATCTGTTGTATTTTGTTTTTTTAAGATTGTATTTATTTATTTGACAGAGCACACAAGAACACAAGCAGGGGTAGCTGCAGGGAGAGAGGGAGAAGCAGATGCCTCACTAATCAGGGAGACTGATGCAGGACCCTGAGACAAAGGCAGATGATTAAAGGACTGAGCCATCCAGGTGTCCCATCTGTTGCATTTCTATAGACCAATAATGAAGCAGCAGGAGAGAAATCAAGGAACCAATCCCATTTACAATTGCATCAATAACCACAAAATACCTAGTAATAAACCTAATCAAAGAGATAAAACATCTGTACTCTGAAAACTATAGAACACTTATGAGAGAGATTAAAGAGGAAGTAAAGAAATGGAAAGACATTCCATGCTCATGAACTGGAAGAATAAATATTGTTAAACGTCTGTCCTACCCAAAGCAATCTACACATTAAATGTAATTCCTATCAAAATACCAATATGTATGGAACCACAAAACCCTAAAAGCCAAAGCCACCTTGAAAAAGAAAAGAAAAACAGATCTGGAGGCACCACAATTCTGGACTTCAAGCTCTATTACCAAGCTGTAGTGATCAAAACAGTAAGGTACTGCCACAAAAACAGACACACAGATCAATGGAACAGAACAGAAAGCAGGCATACAATATATGGTGAACAATCTTTGTAAAAGCAGGAAAGAATATCCGATGGAAAAAATACAATCACTTGAAAAAATTATGTTGGGAAAACTGGACAGCCACATGCAGAAGAATGAAACTGGACCACTTTCTTACATCAAACACAAACTCAAAATAGATTAAAGACCTAAATGTGAGAAAGGAAACAATCAAAATACTAGAGGAAAACACAGACAGCAACCTCTTTGACATTGGCCATAGCAACTTTTTATTAGACATGTCTCTAGAGGCAAGGGGAACAAAAGCAAAAATGAACTATTGGGACTTAATCAAGATAAAAAGCTTCTGCACAACAAAGGAAACAACAAATCTAAAAGGCAACTTATGGATTGGGAGATTTGCAAAAAGGGTTAGTATCCAGAATCTATAAAGAACTTATCAAACACAACACCCAAAAAGGAAATAATCCAATTAAGAAATAGGCAGAGGACATGAATAGACATTTTTCCAAAGAAGACATCCAAATAGCTAATAGACACATGGAAAGATGTTCAACATCACTCATCATTAGGAAATACATTTCAAAACCATAATGAGACACCTGTCAGAATGGCTAAAATTAACAACACAGGAAACAACAGATTTTGGTGAGGATATGGAGAAAGGGGAACCCTCTTACACTATTGGTGGGAATGCAAACTGGTGTAGCCACTTGCAAAAACAGCATGAAGATTCCTCAAAAAGTTAAAAATAGAGCTACCCTACAACCCAGTAATTGCATTATTGGATATTTACCCAAAAGATACAAAAATACTGATTCAAAAGGGCACATGCATCTGGTACTTATAGCAGCATTATTAATAATAGACTATGGAAAGAGCTGAAATGCCCACTGACTGATGAGTGGATAAAGAAGAGATTGTATGTATACACAATGGACTATTATTCAGCCATCAAAAGAAATGAAATTTTGGCATTTGCAGAGACATGTATGGAGCTAGGGAGTATTATGTTAAGAGAAATAAGTCAAAGTCTGACAAATGCATATACTCATTGTTAAAACTGTATTGGTATCATTTGCAATGGTGGCTTAGGGTGAGGGGGAACACTTTCGTGACAAGTACCAAGCTGATTTTTGTAATGGGCATTTGTCTCAGTGATATTTAAGAAGTCTCTAGTGCAGTGAATAGAGGTGGTGTGGAGAAGTTGCAGTCATCTGTGCACCACATCTAACATTATGCTAGTAAATCAGGGTTAAGTGTGAAGTAAGGTGGCCTTTAGAAGGTCCATCTATAAGTCGATGGTCTAGATCTCTTAGCATTATCATAAAGATAACATTTGCTAGAAATAACCACAAAGAAGATTCTGAAAAAAATATATAATGCAACAAAAGCAGTTGTTTGAATTAGTACTGTTCATTCTTTTAGGCAAATTTTCTGATATCTTGCCTTATGCTAGAAAGAAAATCCAACTTCAGCCAATGTGTGTAATCCTGTTACCATGTACCACATTTTACCACCAGAGATGAAATGCTGTAGTCAGTCCTTAAGGGAGTACAATATGGGCTCCAGGAGAATTGTCCTCCTCTCTTTGGGATGCATGTTGTTTCCATAAACTGCTTTTAAGAGAGTGCTCTTGAGAGTGCTATTTCAAGTAAGAGAACAATACACGTCCTTTAGGATGTAATATTTGAAGAGTGTAAAAGAGAATATAGTGCCTCAATATATAGTGCTTTGATTTTTTGATCATTTTGAGATAGGATTTTTGTTCCTGGGAAGGATTATCTATCATTAATAACTTAGTTTAAATGGTTCAACAGAGCTTTCCTGATGGAAGACTACTGGAAGTGAGGCTTTTATACTAGATAGGTTGAGAATCAAGATCCAGCATATACCTGGGAAGGAAAGAGCTCAGGAGTTAGAGAGAGGGAAAAAGCCTTGGCTTTGAGAACAGTGAAGATAATATTGAGTAGGTGATGGATCATGAAGAAGGGAATCATGGTATAGAATGACTTCCGAAAGAATTTCTGTAAGATTGCTCTTGTAAAGGGACATACAAGGAAAGCGGCAATTCTTTGCTTTAGCTTTCACTGAGGTAAATCTGATTTATAAATTTTTTTGTGCCTCATGCTTTGTCTCTAATAACCTATATCCCTGGTATTTGACATTTGCCAAATGAGTATTCAGCCAGTGCCAACTTGGGTAATCAAACAGATATGAAGGCATTGGTAAGAAATGCTAATTGTTTTATCGCTTGGTTCTTACCCTTCTTTACAACAGTCTCACCGCTTCAGTATCTAGTAATTTAGGCCTCAATTCTTCTGATCCTGGAAGAAATACTCTGTGATAATGATATGAAATGAATATTTGACACCGGGAAATCTGCAAATCAACTCTTTACATTACTTAGTGTTAGAACAATTTATTCCAGGGGTGCCATTTCCTGGGCAAATCATATATAACTATTATTCCATAGCAAAGCACAAGAGAAAGAAACGCTGAGTCTGGAAAACAGGAGTGCATTTTGTGAATTCTGTAGAGGAAGGCTCCACAGAAAAGAGAATCGGAAAACAGTTTTTCTCTGTAGGAGAGTCACTAGCTGCAAGGTACTGCACATCCCACACATGTACATACTGATAGAATATGGTGTGAAAATCAGCAGTTATACCAGGGCCCTAAATGCTGCTTCAACAGCCCAAACTGCTATATTCTTCCTTCATCCCTGATTTGAAGCAGTAGGTCTTCTCTGAGCATCATTTTTTTTTCTTTTCATTTGTCTCTTTTAAAATTTCATTTTGCTTCCAGTAAATTCTGTGGGGATGGTAACTGACAGAAAGCAAAAAGACACAGTGAGAAAAGAAGCTGTGTGTTGGTTTAATTGTGTGCTTCAAAGTCATATTCCAATATTATCATCATTTTAGTCACAGTCCATCTTGCATTTCAGATGAAATCTAAGAGGATAAACAATTTAAAATAAGTTTTGCGTGCTATTTGTGGAGAGCAGAGAGATCATTGCATCCGTCAAATCCCTGTTTACATCAATAGAGACTGGCATGATCTTAAGCTAGCAAAAACTGTTCTTGCTCTGCTGCTATTAGTATTCTCAGCTGCTTCATGGTCCAAGGCCAGCAGCAGGAGATCACTTAGACGTCCATCACCCATAGTGGTTCTTACAGAATATAATCCCTAACTCACTTTAGCACAAAGAAGTGTCTTTCATTCTGAAGTGCAGAAACTGGTAAAGAGAACACATGCAGTTATTGACAGTGTGGCCTGATAAACTCTTGATAATTTGGTAAAAGGTTCAGGGTGTTATCATTCAATTAGAATTCTTTAAAATGTATGGGTGTTTTGACTGCTTTAGCTTCTTGGGTTCGAGGAGATTGTTACTGAACAGTGTGTCAGATAATGACAAAAGGGCAGAAGTAAATATTCAATATATGTGGGCACAAATGGATTAGAATGCAGAATTCATGGGGTGCAAATATGATTATTTTCTCAACTGTTTGTAAAAGGAATAGAGTTCTTCAAATCACATAGTCCAATTCTAATCTTTACCTACATGATGTTATGTGTGAGTGCAATTTCATCGCTATCACATCTTTGTAGGGATGCAAACACAAATTAAATTAGAAACCATCCTAGATTAAACAATTTGAGAAACCTGCAAATTGCTGTTTTAAGAATCATTGATTTTTGGGCTCCTGGGTGGCTCAGTTGGTTGAGTTTGACTCTTGATTTTGACTCAGGGCACAATTTCTGAGTTGTGAGATTGAGCCCCACTACACTCAGAAGGGAGTAAGCTTGAGATGTTCTCTCTCCCTCTCCCCCTGCCCTTCTCCCTGCTTGCACTCTGTCTCTCCTCTCTCTCTCTCTCTCTGTCTCTCTCTCTTTCATAGATAAATAGATGATAGATATAAAGAATCATTCACTTCATTCTTCAATAATTTGTATCACCTATTACAAGATAGATGTTATCATTCATATTATCCATATGAGTTGATTGCTTAATTTTATATAACAGCTATTTCATGATGATAATAAAATAAAGCCTTATGTTAATGAAAAGTTGAAGATATAAATTACATTCACTTAGTCACTTTCATTTTCCTGAAGTGGTAATAAAAATGAATGTAAATTTCTGATATGAAAATACTATATTTTAAAAGGTTTATTTAAAGTGTTAATGATAGTTCAACTTGAAGTCAACTGTTGATAAACCATGGACTTTTACTTTGGTTAGTCCAAGGCTGATTGAATTTCTTCATATGGCCTTTCTCGTCCACCCCAGTAGTGAAAGGTATATCCATTTTCTGTATATGCTAGGGTTAAGACAAAGAATTAAAATTACTGTATCTTTGCAGCTATAATTTGAGATGTTGATCTGTCCCTTTTGACATCAGAATTATCTTAAAATTATGCTGCGATATAGATTGATGTATACTCACCCATTACTCTTAGTCTTTATCAAAATTAAAGGCAATAATAGTTATTTTTGAAACCATACACAGGGATCCCTGGGTGGCGCAGCGGTTTGGCGCCTGCCTTTGGCCCAGGGCGCGATCCTGGAGACCCGGGATCGAATCCCACATCGGGCTCCCGGTGCATGGAGCCTGCTTCTCCCTCTGCCTGTGTCTCTGCCTCTCTCTCTCTCACTGTGTGCCTATCATAAATAAAATAAAAAAAAAATTGAAACCATACACAGAATTGGTATAAAATCCTTGGTTGAAAAAAAAAATGCTTGGTTGATATTTCTTAAATGAATTTACTTTGAAGGAATTGTTTTATTACTAATCTCATTGATGGAATTAGTTTAAAATTGACCATATATGATTATATTTTGGAGAGAAATTACATAAATTTTCAACATGGTAAGGACAAATGATAGAATGATAGTCTTCAATGGAACATGAAATAGAAAACATTCACCTATTCAGATAATTTTTACATCACCATCTGAAATAGTTGTTTAATTCTTCAACCATTAGCAAATATGTTACTCTAAGTATCTTTTTCTTCCCTCCAAGTTTCTGAGATGGAATCTATTTTGATTAAATAGGGCCATAAAATTTTTATTTATTTATTCATGAGAGAGAGAGAGAGAGAAGCAGAGGGAGAAGTAAGCTCCATGCAGGGAGCCCGATGTGGGACTCAATCCCGGATTTCCAGGATCACACCCCGGGCTGACGGCGGTGCTAAACCACTAAGCCACTGGGCTGCCCCTAAATAGGGCCTTTTAAAAGAAACTTTTGCCTATGGGCTTTATAATCCTAAATATAAATTAAGATGACTTTCTATATGACAGAAGTATGTTGTGTATTAGGATATGATTATGATTATCTTCAACAAACTACATAAATATGTTCCATTGACATAAGATAAATCACCAGAATATTTTTGAATTATATGATACTCTAAAGAATATGGGCAGGTGATCAGGTAAGAATAGGATGCCTTTGGCAGAAAACCCCCCAAAATACAAAAAACACATTGTTCAAGCTTGTTAAAATGTTATAATACAGGGTAGGTTAAATAATCCATATCCATCAGAAAGTAGAACCAATGGAGTTAATTAATTTATTTTTGTATGCTGCATAAACATTTGAAGATATATAAATCATATCAAAATATTTGGATTCTGAGAAAGCATTGAGGCTTTCTTTTTCTTTTTCTTTTTTTTAAAGATTTATTTACTCATGAGAGACACAGACTGAGACAGACAGAGGGAGAGAAACAGGCAGAGGGAGGAGCAGGCTCCTCGCAGGGAGCCCAATCTGGGACTCAATCCCAGATCCCGGGATCACGACTTGAGCCGAAGGCAGGCACACAACTGCTCAGCCACCCAGGCGTCCTGCATTGAGGTTTTCTTGACATTTGATCATGTCACTGAAGGTACTTTAAGAGTAAAAATCATGTTTATTAGAAGCCCTGAGATTGCTGTACCGGTCCCAGGAAAATAACTTAGCATTCCATAAACTTTTTAAAAAGTCATAAAGCACACATGAAAAAGAAAAGTACATTTTATGGAGCTCATTATTTATTATGAAATTATTGGTATAAAATGGAATTACTGTGCTGAACTTATTCTTGTCATCTTGGAGCTATATTCCTACAGTAGAAAGAAAATACTTATCTATTCTTGGAGTATATTACTTTTCTTAGAATAGTCTTTAGAAAACCTACAGGAAAATATTTGTTAATCACTGAAATTTCTATGTGTACAATTATCAAATGGAACAAAACTTCATTTCTCAAACTATCATATATTTTAAGTTTAAATAAATCTTCCATCCAAGAATTATGCATGAAAAAGACCGTAGTGCTTATGTGAAAGGATAATAGGGGAATAGAATACAGATGTCATAGAGAGGGCATCTAGGCATGAGTTAGAAGGGAACCTAATATCAGAGTAATAGACCAAGGAAGTGGTGGCAGAGGTGTCATGAGTCAGATCAAAGTGAATGGATGCCTTTGACTCTAAGTGTGAAACAAAAATTAGAGGAACTATACTAAAGATTAGTGAAAAAATCTGGAGGATAATGGACTAGGGTGTTCCTATTAAAAGTAAATTCCAAGTCCTATTCTATGTCACATTTACCTGGTTACATAGAATTTCTTATCTGTGGGCATGGGCTAACCTAGTAAATAGGGATGATACTCTTTCTTCTCATCCATTCTATTCTAATGTGAAAGTAGTATCCTTGTCAAAGTGTCTATGTTCTAAAGTAATAGCTAATATATAAATTTTTAAACAAATAATAAATATTAATCTGTGTGATGCATTTTATACAACTATCTTCTGGGCGTTTCAAAACATTTTGCAAACAGTACTTACACAGCCACTTCCTTTAATTAAAATTAGTGGCAGGAATGATCAAACTAAACATTTATTGAGAGTCGTAAGTGGGAAACATTTCATAGATATTGATTTGATCTAATAAAGCAGACAAGTTAATAAACGTATGAAAATAGGTGATTTATCCAGGAGGGACTTATCTGGCATTCACTCTGTTTTATATTATTGTGGGTTATGGACCCTTTGAAAGGACTGCAGGATTAAAAAGGAGAAAGTGACATGATTAAATAAAAGTGAATATTAAAAATAGATTTTAAAAAGGAAATGGATATGTCTGACAGTTCAGGGGAAGGCTTTAAAAAGTCAAAAGAATACCATGGAATCAGATCTGTGGGAAACAAAAAAGGATCAAGATCTTTCTAGAAAGCATTAATAATTCCAAAAGAATGGATAATTTCTTCCTTTTTCTCTTCTTCTGTCCTTCTCTAAATTCTTCAAATTTTCAGATTCCCAATAAAGCATGTTGTCTTAGACTTCAACCCCTGATATCTCTTGAGATAAATATATGTGTGTGTGTATATATTAAAGGCAATAATGTATATGTGTATAAATATATATACATATTGATAAGTGTGTATGTATATACACACACACACACACACACACACACACACATTTCTCATCTTAAATGGTAGATTTTCCCCCTCTACAAATATTCAACTAAAATTCCATCTCTGATAACTATCAGTTTATCCTCTACAGTTAAGAGGCTTTTTTGTTCGGTTTGTCTTTTTTCTTTATTTCTTATTTTCCACATATGAGTGAAATCATAGAGTATATATCATTCTGACTTCATTTAGCATTATACTCTCTGGGTCTATTCATGTGGTTGCAATGGCAAGATTTCATTTGTTATGACAAAAAATATATATATACATATATATATATATAATTTTTCTTTACTGTTCATATATCAATGGACATCCCATAATTTTACTTGTAAATAATGCTGCAGTAAACATAGGGATACATATATCTTCTTGAGTTAGTGTTTTTGTATTCTTTGGGTAAATACTTGGCAGTGGAATTACTAGATTATATGCTAATTCTATTTTTAATTTTTTGAGAAACTTCCATACTGCCTTCCATACTGGCTGCCCCAGTTTGCATTCCCACCAACACTGGGTTCCTTTTTCTCCCTGTCCTCTCCAACATCTGCTTTTTCTTGCATTTTTGATTTTAGCTATTCTGACAGGTATACGGTGGTATCTCGTTATGGTTTTCATTTGTATTTCCCTGATGATCACTGATGCTCAGCATTTTTTTCATGTGTCTGTTGGCCATATAGATGTCTTTGGAGAAATATCTGTTCATGTCTTCTGCCCATTTTTTAATTGGATTATTTGTGTTGATTGTATAAATTCTTTATGTATTTTGGATACTAACCCTTTGTCAAATGTCATTTGAAATATTTTTATCTCTTATATTGTTTAGATGTGGTAAATTTGGGTACAATATCAATTAACATTTATTTAGTGAACTCCTATTGAGTAGAAATCATTGGATAAATTGGAGAATTAAAGAAACCAAAAAAATAATTAGACCTAATTCCTGTCCAACAGGCAGACACTGTATGTAATATTGATGGTAAATTAAGTTTAATTTTAAATATCAAGCAAGATATTTAGTGATACAAACTAGAAAGCTTCTAAGTAAAGGATTGCTTTTATTTTTTTAAAGTGTTTTTTTTTTTTTTAAAGATTTTATTTACTCATAGAGACAGAGAGAGAGAGGCAGAGACACAGGCAGAGGAAGAAGCAGGCTCCATGCAGAGAGCCTGACGTGGGACTCAATCCAGGGTCTCCAGGATCACGCCCTGGGCTGCAGGCGGCGCTAAACCGCTGCGCCACCGGGGCTACCCAAACGATTGCTTTTTTTTTTTTTTTTAATTTTTATTTATTTATGATAGTCACACACACAGAGAGAGAGAGAGAGAGAGAGAGAGAGACAGGCAGAGGGAGAAGCAGGCTCCATGCACCGGGAGCCCGACGTGGGATTCGATCCCGGATCTCCAGGATCGCGCCCTGGGCCAAAGGCAGGCACCAAACCGCTGCGCCATCCAGGGATTCCCAAAGGATTGCTTTTAATTGAAATGATCAGAGAAGGGTTCATGGAGAAGGTGAAAGTGCAATTTATATTATTTAAGAAAAGATAAAGTACAATATATATTTTAAATTGTTTCAATTTTAAAATGTTAGTCAAAAGTGAGAAAAAAATTAAAAAGTAGATTAAAAGAAATCCAATAAGAATAGAAAAGGTTGTTTTTCCTTTTTTTCTTTTGCTCCCTGTTCTACTGTTCTATGAGTAAAACTTAAGAGAAAAGTAGACTTGGATAATTTAAAGTGTTCAAAAAAGAGTTCTCCAAACTTTACCAATATTTTAACATTCTGAATATAAAAATATACTGAGTAGGTAGCATATGTTATTGTTGTTTTACTCTATCAATTAAGGGGATTTTTCAAATAAAATAGTTATTTAGCTTGTTTTTCTGATAATGTGTGATTGATTTATGTGTGAAAACATAAAGAATCAAGTTATCCTGATTTATTAGTTATGAAATAGGCCTCTTTTAAAGAATGTACCTGAAAAATAGAATTTCAGGGAAAAAAGTAAATAAACACAAACACATCATATGATATTTAATAAAATTTATTATATATTTGGGTAAAGTTACAAGCTGCTCCATTCAAGTCAGAAGCTACTTTGTTCCAGAAAGGATTAAAAATGGCTTACAAATGTGTCTCTAGTATTTACCTGCCTATAATTTTACAATGAAGTTACATTCCTGTTACTGCCTACATGACAAGTACATGCTCCTATCTGTTTTTTTTTTCATTAAAGATCCAGAAAGTGTTTTGTTTTTTTTAACTGATAATTGAGATAATGGCAGATTCACATATAGTTTTAGGATATCATTTAGATTCTTGTACATTTTGCTTAGTTTTTCCTAGTGGTAACCTTTTGCAAAACTGTAGTATAGTATCACAACCAGAATATTGACACTGAATCAGTCCACCCATCTTATTCAAAATTTCTCTTATTTTTGTCCCTTGAGTGTGTATGTTAAGTTTTATACAACTTTATACGATCTGTTACTCTGTATAAGTTATATATCAAGTTTTATACAACTTTATATGATCTGTTACTCTGTATAAGTTATATATCAAGATAGTGGATAGTTTCAACACTCAACACCCTTTTGTAACCACATCCATCTCCCTACAGTCCCTTAACCCTCACCTGGTCCCTAATCCTGTTAACTACTAATCTATCCTACATTTTTAATAGTTGTCAATTCAAAAATGCTATGAGTGGAATCATACTGTATGGAAACTTTGAGAATAGCATTTTTCTGGGATGCCTGGGTGGCTCAGCAGTTGGGCTCCTGCCTTTGGCTCAGGTCGTGATTCCAGAGTCCGGGATCGAGTCCCACATCGGGCTCCCTGCAAAGGAACCCGCTTCTGCCTCTGCCTATGTCTCTGCCTCTATCTCTCAGTCTGTATCTCTCATGAATAAATAAATCTTAAAAAAAAAAAAAAAAAAGATAATAGCATCTTTCACTCAGCATAAGTCTCTGGAGGTTTATCCAAGTTGTTGCATATTATCAAGTCTGTTTCTCTCTATATATTTTTAAAGATTTTATTTATTTATTCATGAGAGACACAGAGAGAGGCAGAGACACAGGCAGAGGGAGAAGCAGGCCCCACACAGGGAGCCTAATGTGGGACTCGATCCTGGGGCTCCAGTATCACTCCCTGGGCCAAAGGCAGGCCCCAAATAGTTGAGCCACCCAGGGATCCCCCTGTTTCTTATTGTTAAGTAGTATTCCCTGGTATGGATGTACTGTAGTTTAACCATTATCATATTTAAAGATATATGGGTTGATTCCAGTTTGAGGATATTATAAGTAAAGCTATTTATATACAGGTTTTTGTGTGAACACAAATTCTCTGTGAAATAATGCTCTCAAGAGTACAATTACTGAGTCCTATGATAGTTGCATGTTTAGTTTTATAAGAAACTGCAAAAGAGGGACGCCTGGGTAGCTTGGCGGTTGAACATCTGCCTTTGGCTCAGGTCCAGGGATCGAGTCCCACATCAGGCTCCCTGCAAGGAGCCTGCTTCTCCCTCTGCCTATGTCTCTGCCTCTTTCTGTGCCTCTCATGAATAAATAAATAAAATCTTTTTAAAAACCCTGAAAAATATATCAGATTGATAATATAATTTTATATTTGCATCAGCAATGTATGAGTGATCCAATTTCTGTTCTCTTTGCTAGCATTTTGGTGTTGTCAATATTTTTAAATTTAGCAATCTGGTAGATACGTAGTGGTCTCTCTCTCTCTCTCTCAGTTTTGGAAGTCATTTTACTAAATCCCTCTCTTCAAAAATATTTCTGTGATACTCAGAGGAGTAAAAAAATGATCCACCTGCAGACTCTGATTATTATCTGTAGTCTCAAGCTGAATTATCAATCTAGTGAAATGTCTCTATTCTTCCTGTGAGCTTACTATATACATGTTATGCTTACTGAGGATTTTGGTATCTCTCATGTTTATTTATAGTTTTGTTGCATTTCGGTTTCTTTCTGGAGCTCTCTCATATTTTAATTACAGTGATAGCTGATACAAAGCCTTAAAATGCAATAAGATTTTGTAAACCATTTAGAGAAATTAAAATAGTTTGATAATATAATATACAATTTCTATTAAATGTAGCTGTTCTGAGAGCAACATTGCTAACTTATGATGGTTTCATGATGAATTTCTTTCTCCCCAAAATAACATTTGGCCTTTATTTTATTTTATTTTAATTATTTTATTTTATAAGAGAAAGAAAGAGCATATATGTGAGTAGGGGAGGGAGAGGAAGAGGGAGAGGGAAAGAGAGGGTCTTAAGCAGACTCCACACCCAATGCAGAGCCCTACACAAAGTTCTATCTCAGGACCCTAAGAACCTGACATGAGCTGAAATCAAGAGTCAGATGTTTAAACAACTGAGCCACTCAGGTGCCCCCAAAATGTCATTTTGAACAGACCAGCTTCTTTCAATATGGTACTGCTTATCCTGCATGTCCTCTCTACATGGAGTTCCACTTTTTACCCACAGACTACTCTTTGGAGTCTACTCATAATTTCAATATGAGCAAAACTGTCTAAGAGGTATACCCAAATTTTCTAAGCCCAGGCAGTTTTCCTGGGTAGGGGAGGAGAGACACAAATAAAACCCCTAGTGAAGAACAAAACAAAACAAAACAAACTTTCCTAGAGAAGCAACAATGGCTATAAAATTCTGTAAAACTCATATGCATATATATTAATAAGCAGAACACTTAGTTTTACATCCTAAGACATTTGTTTAAAGTGGCTTCAGAATTTTCAACTAATGAATGGATTTATATTAGGATTCATTGAGTTTCAATATTAGAAATATTAGTTTAAAACTAAGCTAAAAACAAATTGAAAGTTTACATATTTGTGCACAATATACATTACAGTTTCCCTCCAATCATACTTGGACCCAGAGATTCAAAAAGCATTTTTAAGATTGCTTCTTTTTCTCCTACTCTTGGTTTTGCTAATCTTAGCATGGGTTAATTCACAAACTTAGTCTTTCCACATAGATATAGAGTATAGGGTAACCCTGGGAGTCAAACTTGAGTAGGTTTTATAGCTTTTGTTGCCATTAAAGAGGTATCAGAGGTTCTAATTTGAGGAAGGGCTCTGATTGGATAGACACTTGAACCACACTGATGGCCACGGTGATAAATCTTCCTGAATATTTCAGCCAGGGTCAAGGATCCATTACCAAGACACTGAAATCAGGGCTTCAGCATACTTTATCCACATGGGTTTATAAAATTGTCAAATCAAGGAAAGACATGTCTCCATAGAACTGGATTATCCATGTAATTTCTTGACTTCCAAAACAAAAGAATAAAGAGGCTCAACGATTAATTAAAGTCTTTATCTCTGCAAAAATGGAAATGCTCTCAGCTTTAAAATTAAAGTCTTCAATCCCCACACTCCACCTGTTCCACTGAGGATTCAAAGCTTTTATCACTGATATGTGTGTAGAGTTCATGCTCAGAGTAGTATTCTTCCTTCTCATTTCAACAGTCTCTGCTGAAGAAAGATATTTTTCAAGCACATGGTGTAAGGAGGGGAGTATAGTATTGAGATGAAATTAATGGGGGGATCCAGTCTTCCATGGCCTATCTTGGGAGAATTTTACTTTCCTGTCTTTGTGTTATCATTCTGGATAATGGTTCAGGAAACATTCTTTTTTTCAAAGAAAAAAAGCTTAATGGAAGGCATTTCATGCTTGCAAATTATTGGAAGGTCTGGAGAAGAAAAGTAAAGTGGCTGCCAATGGATTAGTGATGTCAGGCATATATTAAAACCTTAGTTTTAATCCAGAGAAGACACTATTTCTGCTTCTTAGTCTGTCATTCATGAAGCTGATGGCTAGTGATTGGGATGCAAAGAACATCTACTTCAACTGCCTCAAGATGCTATTAAAGTTGGACTCTAGACTTTGGAACATTTTGGGCAGCCCTAAATACTTACATGGCTGATACCTTCCTAGTTGGCAGTAACTGCAGCAGAAGATTAAGTGTGCTCAACTAATCGGCAACAACTTGAACAAGTGCCTCTCATTGCAGAATCTAATTTGAATCCGTAACTCTAGTTTTGAAGTAGTCTGAGGTCTGTAATATGTTGCTTTCCAGATATTACAGTACTGAACGGTTGGTAATAATGGAAACCAAGGGCCAAATATAGTGTGTATGTGTGTGTGTGTGTGTGTGTGTGTGTGTATATATATATGTATATATATATATATGTGTGTGTGTGTGTGTTTATGTGCGTATATACATAATATACATACACATATACAGTAAATTTCCAAAACTGTTGGGAAAATCATGGCAATAAATGAAATTAAGGTAAATGTATTTTTTCTATTTTTGTGTAAGATTTCAGGACATATAATAGGTTTTATTTATCCTTATGAAATAAAATTTTCAGTCAAGACTATTTGCTCTACACTAGGTAGCAAATAGTAATTTTTAAAACTCCCCTCTATTCAGTATTGTTGCTTCTATGAGTATACTTAAGGAAGAAAATGGCATAATGATGCTGGGCATCAATTTATGGCACTGTAATTGAGATTGGGCTAAAATCACAGCAATTTTTGAATCAGTATTTTAAAAAAAATCATAGGCTTTCCTTGTAGAAGTAGTCTATATACTCTGTTCCTCAAGTATTTCTTTTTTCTGGGCTCACACAAGAAGGCATAGTAATTAGTTTTGAGTTTTTAATTCTTATTCTCTGGTGTCAAATACATTCTCTTGATGGGCTTCATTAGTATTTTTTCCCCTTTCTTTCCTTTTCTTTAAAAAAAAACTTCTTTATTATTTTTTTTCTTTTTATGAGACTCCAGCAGACCAGAAATGAGACTGTTCTGAAAATGATGTGCTAGCTAGTACTTTTCCTTTTACACAAAGAGGCATTCTTGACAGAATGTGTACTATTTATACCTGTTTTGTAATCTCTCCATAAGATTTAGTTTAGGAAGAATAAGAAAAATAGATTGTTATTTGGTTGGAGAATCAAAGGTTTCAATAATGTACAGCAATCAATGTCTTCACTGGCTTACCAGGGTTAAAACTATTTAAAAGGTTTCAACCCAGTTATTTAAGCTGTCTTATGCCCTGTCTAATTCAATGTGACAGTTGAAAGAAACCTATTTGGAAGCTTACTTATTTGACATTGATATTTATTTTTTATATATTCTTTCAGAAAACTATATTGGGGAATGTTTAAAACAATGTGCATAGGATTTTAGATCTTCTAAAATTTCTTATCCATAGTATTTCAGTTGGGATATGCAAAGAGTATTTGGTAACACATAGTTTTCTGGGAGGGTGAATTAAATGCAAGCGCAGAGAAGAGAACATAGTGAAAATTCTAGGAGAACATGCCAATACATTAATTAGCTTGTGAATTAGTTATTTAAAGCCATTAAATTACACACTTTAGTCAAACTTATGCAGCATAAAAGTTTCCAATGAAAACACTAATGGTTTTAATAAAATATGTGAATTTTTAAATGCTTTCAATATTTCATATTAATCATCAGTCTTTTAATAATGATAGTTTTGTCACCTCAAGCAGATATACTCTATGTGATAAGAGATACTGTAAAGGAAATTTCTTAAAACCAGTCGTAATTATTTTTTCTGAGATTTAATGCCTTTAAAGGTGATAATACTTTTGATTTGCATGATATCTTTTTTAACATATCAAATGATTTAAAGGCTATTAAATCATTTATTTGTTCATATATGGAATCAGTTGCAGTCAAAAACATGAGATGACTTACCCTTGGAAAAAGAAAAAAATTAGGCTCTACTTCAGAGTATCAGCTGTTAGGGTTTGGGTGAGAGATGAGGATGCTGACTAAAAAGTTAATACAATGAAAAGCAGCTTTTCACATAGGGGATATGAAAATCCTTGAATCCTTTCATTTCAGTTGAAATTGTCAATTGAATTTGTACAATTGTCTCCTGTTTGCAATGTATTAAAAATAGTTTTAACCTGAGGAGAATATTTATAAGCTATAGAAAGGAACCATTTACATCATTTTGTTGTTGTTTTGCTTTGCTTTTGCTTTTTCTTTTATTTTAATTCTAGTTCCTCCTTTCTGTCATGACTAATCTCTTATCTCTTAGCTTCACTTACCTGTATTATAGACAAGGAAAATGGATGACAGCAGTTGGGTATCATTGCAGATGTGTATACTACAGGTGAATTTCATGAAATATAATGTATTTCAGTTTTGGTATTTTCAATAATAGACCAGTTTTGGTACTTTCAATAATAGAACCCATATTGCACAGTATTTGTAGCAACTGAGGCTTATATTTAAATCATCAGTCTCTATTTTTTTCTAAATTGCTTCTATTTATTGATTAGGCAAATGTACCTTTTATTATTCATTGATTAATCCCAGAAATAAGAAGAAATATTTTTTTCATAATATTATATATCTTGGAATTCATTGATACACATTAAAGTTTAATTTGCTCTGGGACGGTTCTTCTATGGCTTGAGAAAATTGAGTTATTATCTAAAACATTTAAAAATTATTTTAAAAAAATTTATTTCTTTCAGAAAGAGAGAGATTGAGTATGAGAGAGAGAGGCAAAGAAACTCAAGTAGATTTGTGCTGAGCATGGAGCCCAAACATTGGTATTATGACCTGAACAGAAACCAAGAGTTGGACACTTAACTAGTCATCCAAGTAACCTAAAATTACTGACTTTTATATTTTCCCAATGAGATGAAAGTCAGATACAAACTTAGGAATTTTTCTAATTTTCCTTAGGTATTTATTCATAAGTCGAAGGTTTTCCTAAACATTTATCCATGTACCTTTTGTGTGTGTAAGAAAAATAGGAAGGAAGACTATTTTTTCCATTTATGAGAATTTGGACTCTATAAGGCATCTGGTAAATATAAAAATGATACTTTCAAAAGCTTTAAGAATATGAAGATTCCCAATTGCCAAAAATTTTACTTCATTAGAGCACATAGCACCAGGTAATGTAAGGAGAGTCTTTATCCTGCTTAAAGCCTGGGACATTTGTTTTTTGTTTTATATATATATATATATATTTATATTTATATATATATATATATTTATACATATATACATATGTATAAAATATTATATGTATAATATAAAATATAAATATAAAAATAAAATAAACATAAAATATAAAATATTATATGTATAATGTTATATGTATAAAATACATATAATACATATGTATATGTATTTTATTGGAGTTCAATATGACAACATATAGCATAACACCCAGTGCTCATCCCATCAAGTGCCCCCCTCAGTGCCCATCACCCAGTCATCCCATCCTCCTGCCCACCTCCCCATCCACTACCCCTTGTTTGATTCAAAGAGTTAGGAGTCTCTCATGTTCTGTCACCTTCACTGATATTTCTCACTCGTTTTCTCTCCGTTCCTTTTTATTCCTTTTCACTATTTTTTATATTCCCCAAATGAATGAGATGATATAATGTTTGTCCCTCTCTGATTGACTGACTTCACTCAGCATAATACCCTCCAATTCCATCCACGTTGAAGCAAATGGTGGGTATTTGTCATTTCTAATGGCTGAGTAATATTCCATTGTATGCATATACCACATCTTCTTTTATCATTAATCTTTCAATGGACACCGAAGCTCCTTCCATAGTTTGACTATTGTGCACATTGCCACTATAAATATTGGGGTGCAGGTGTCTCGGCTTTTCACTGCATCTGTATCTTTGGGGTAACTACCCAGAAGGGCAATTGCTGGGTCCTAGGGTAGCTCTATTTTTAACTCTTTGAGGAACCTCCACACTTTTTCCAAAGTGTCTATGCCAGTTCACACTTTCAGAACAGTGCAAGAGGATTCCCCTTTCTCCACATCCTCTCCAACATTTCTTGTATCCTGTATTGTTAATTTTCACCATTCTCACTGGTATGAGGTGGGATCTCATTGTGGTTTTGATTTGTATTTCCCTGATGGCAAGTGATGCAGAGCATTTTCCCATGTGCTTGTTGGCCATGTGTAGGTCTTCTTTGGTGAAATGTCTGTTCATGTCTTTTGCCCATTTCATGATTGGATTCTTTGCTGTTGAGTTTAATAAGTTCTTTATAGATCTTGGATAGTAGCCCTTTATCTGATAGGTCACTTGCAAATATCTTCTCCCATTCTGTAGGTTGTCTTTTATTTTGTTGAATATTTCTTTTGCTGTGCAGAAGCTTTTTATCTTGATGAAGTCTCAATAGTTCATTTTTGCTTTTGTTTCCCTTGCCTTCATAGATGTATCTTGCACGAACTTGCTGAGGCCAAGTTAAAAAAGGTGTTGCCTGTGTTCTCCTCTAGGATTTTGAGGAATTCTCGTCTCACATTTAGATCTTTCATCCATTTTAAGTTTATCTTTGGGTATGGTGTAAGAGAATGGTGTAGGTTCATTCTTCTGCACGTGGCTGTCCAATTTTCCCAGCACCATTTATTGAAGAGACTATCCTTTTTCCTGTGGATATTCTTTCTGGTTTTGTCGAATATTGACCATAGAGTTGAGAGCCCATTTCTAGGTTCTCTATTCTGTTCCATTGACCTATGTGTCTGTTTTTGTGCCAATACTACACTATCTCGAGGATCACAGCTTTGTAGTACAGCTTGAAACCCAGCGTTGTGATGCCCCCGGCTCTGGTTTTCTTTTTCAATATTCCCCCGGCTATCTTCTCTGATTCCATACAAATCTTAAGATGATTTTTTCCAACTCTCTGAAGAAAGTCTGTGGTATTTTGATAGGGATTGCATTGAATGTGTAAATTTCCCTGGGTAGCATTGACATTTTCACAGTATTAATTCTGCCAATCCATGAGCATGGAATATTTTTCCATCTCTTTGTGTCTTATTCAATTTCTTTCAGAAGTGTTCTGTAGTTTTTAGGGCATAGATCCCTTACCACTTTGGTTTGGTTTATTCCTAGGTATCTTATGCTATTGAGTGCAAGTGTAAATGGGATTGACTCCTTAATTTCTTTTTCTTCAGTCTCATTGTTAGTGTAGAGAAATGCCACTGATTGCTATGCATTGATTTTTGTCTCCTGCCACATTACTGAATTGCTGTATGAGTTCTAGCAATCTTGGGGTGGATCTTCTGGGTTTTCTGTATACAGTAAGTATCATGTCATCTGCAAAGAGGGAGAGTTTGACTTCTTTACCAATTTGAATGCCTTTGATTTCTTTTTGTTGTCTGATTGCTGAGGCTAGGACTTCTAGTACTATGTTGAATAGCAATGGTGACAGTGGACATCCCTGTTGTGTTCCTGATCTTGTGGAAAGGCTCCCAGTGTTTTTCCATTGAATGATATTTGCTTTGGGCTTTTCTTTTTTTTTTTTTTTTTTTTTTTTTTTTTTTTTTTTTTTTTTTTTTTTTTTTAATTTTTATTTATTTATGATAGTCACAGAGAGAGAGAGAGGCAGAGACACAAGCAGAGGGAGAAGCAGGCTCCATGCACCGGGAGCCCGATATGGGATTCGATCCCGGGTCTCCAGGATCACGCCCCGGGCCAAAGGCAGGCGCCAAACCGCTGCGCCACCCAGGGATCCCTGCTTTGGGCTTTTCATAGATGGCTTTTGAGATGGTGAGGAATGTTCCCTCTATCCCTACATCTGAAGAGTTTTGATCAGGAATAGATGCTGTATTTTGTCAAATGCTTTCTCTGCATCTATTGAGGATCATATGGTTCTCGTTCTCATTTTTTCTCTTGTTGATATGATCAATCACGTTGATTGCTTTATGAGTGTAGAACCAGCCTTGCATCCTGGGGATAAATCCCACTTGGTCATGATGAACAATCTTTTTAATGTACTGTTGGATTATATTGGCTAGTATCTTGTTGAGAAATTTTGCATTTGAGTTCATCAGGGATATTGTTCTATAATTGTGCTTTTTGGTGGAGTCTTTGTCTGGTTTTGGAATTAAGGTGATGATGGTCTCATAGAATGAGTTTGGAAGTATTCCACCCCTTTCTATCTTTCAGAACAGCTTTAGTAGAAGAGGTATTGGTCCTTCTTTAAATGTTTGATAGAATTCCCCTGGGAAGCCATCTGGCCCTGGACTTTTCTGTCTTGGGAGGTTTTCGATGACTGCTTCAATTTCCTCCCTGGTTATTGGCTTGTGCAGGTTTTCTAATTCTTCCCATTCCAGTTTTGGTAATTTGTGGTTTTCCAGAAATGCTTCCATTTCTTCTAGATTGCCTAAAATATTGGCATATAGCTGCTCATAATATATTTTAAAAATCGTTTGTATTTCCGGTATGGTTGTGATCTCTCCTTTTTATTCATGATTTTATTAATTAGAGCCTTTTCTCTTTTGTTTTTAATAAGGCTAGCTAAGGGTTTATCTATCTTATTAATTCTTTCAAAGAACCAACTCCTGGTTTTATTGATCTGTTCTACAATTCTTCAGGTCTCTGTTTCATTGAGTTCTGCTCGAATCTTTATTAACTCTCTTCTTCTGCTTGGTGTAGATTTTATTTGCTGTTTTTTCTCCAGGTCCTATAGGTGTAAAGTTAGCTTGTGTATTTGAATTTTTCCCAATTTTTTGAGGGATGCTTGTATTGCGATATATTTCCCTCTCAGGACTGCTTTTGCTGTGTCTCAAAGATTTTGAATGGTTGTATCTTCATTCTCATTAGTTTCCATGAATCTTTTTTATTCTCTAATTTCCTGGTTGACCCATTCATCTATTAGCAGGATGCTCTTTAACCTCCACATGTTTGAATTTCTTCCAAATTTCTCCTTGTGATTGAGTTCAAGTTTCAAATCATTATGGTCTGAAAATATGCAGGGGACAATCCCAGTCTTTTGGTATCCCTTGAGACCTGACTTGTGACCCAGTAGGTGGTCTATTCTGGAGATATTTCTATGTGCACTTAGAAGAATGTGTATTCAGTTGCGTTTGGATGTAAAGTTCTGTAAATATCTGTGAAATACATCTAGTCCAGTGTATCATTTAAAATTCTTGTTTCTTTGGAGATGTTGTGCTTAGAAAATCTGTCGTTTGCAGAAAGCGCCGTGTTGAAGTCTCCCAGTATTAGTGTATTATTATCTAACTATGTCTTTACTTTGGTTATTAATTGATTGGTATACTTGGCAGCTCCCACATCACGGGCATAAATATTCATGATTGTTAGGTCCTCTTGTTCAATAGATCCTTTAAGTATAATATAGTGTCCCTCTTCATCTCTTATTACAGTCTTTGGGATAAACTCTAATTTATCTGATATGAGGATTGCTACCCTGCTTTCTTTTGAGGACCATTTGAATGGTAAATGGTTCCCCAACCTTTCATTTTTAGGCTGTACGTGTCCTGAGGTCTAAAATGAGTCTCATATAGAGACTATCTATAGCAAATAGATGGGTCTTGCTTTTCTATCCAGTCTGAAACCCTGCGTCTTTTGATGGGATCATTAAGCCCAATCATGTTCAGAGTTACTATTGAAAGATATGAATTTAGTATCATCATAATACCTATTCAGTCCCTGTTTTGTGGATTATATCTTTTGGCATCCTCTTTCTTTTACAGAGTCCCCCTTAATCTTTCTTGCAGAGCTGGTTTGGTGGTCACATATTCTGTCAGTTTTTGCCTGTCTTGTAAGCGCTTTATGTCTCCTTCTATTCTGAATGAGAGCCTTGCTGGATAAAGTATTCTTGGCTGCATGTTCTCACTTAGGACCCTGAATATATTCTGTCAGCCCTTTCTGGCCTGCCAGATCTCTGTGGAGAGGTCTGCTGTTAATTTAATATTTCTCCCCATATAAGTTAGTCTCTTGCTGCTTTAAGGATTTTCTCTTTATCTTTGGAATTTGCAAGTTTCACTATTAAATGTTGAGGTGTTGAATGTTTTTTATTGATTTTGGTGGGGAACCTCTCTATGTCCTGGATCTGAATGCCTGTTTCCTTCCCCAAGTTAGGGAAGTTCTCAACTATAATTTGTTCAAATACATTTTCTGTTCCTCTGTCCCTTTTGGCGCCCTCTGGAACCCCAATTATATGTAGATTTTTCCTTCTGAGGCTGTCATTTATTTCCCTTAACCTTTCCTCATGGTCTTTTAATTGTTTTTCTCTTTTTTCCTCAGCTTCCTTCCTTGCCATCAACTTCTCTTCTATGTCACTCACTTTTCCTTCTACCTCATTAACCTTCATCGTTAGGACCTCCAGTTTGGATTGCATCTCATTTAATTGATTTTTAATTTTGGCCTGATTAGATCTAAATTCTGCAGTCATGTAGTCTCTTGATTCCTTTATGCTTTTTTCCAGAGCCACCAGTAGCTTTATAATTGTGCTTCTGAATTGGCTTTCTGACATCAAATTGTAATTAAATTGTGGCAGAGAGTACGGTTTCTGATTCTTTCTTTTGTGGTGAGTTCTTCTTTCTAGTCATTTTGCTCAGTGCAGAGTGGCTAAAAACAAGTTGTACTGAAAAAAAGGAAGAAAGAAAAGAAAAAACAAAAACAAAAGACAAGGAGGGGTATCCTCTGGTTCCATATACCGTAAATCCCTCAACTTCCCTGGGGCTTTCCAGTGCTGCTCGGCCAAAAACTTGCTCTTCCCCTGTCCTTCCAGCTGGTCTTCTGGGGGAGGGGCTGCTGTGCTGACTCTCAGGTGTGTGCATGGCTCAGTGGGAGCTGTTTACCCCCTGAGGCCCCTGTTCCCTGGTGGCCCCACTCTGTCCCAGGCACAGGGTGACACCAGGAGGAGCAACCACACTGGCGCGGCCACCCTTCCAGCTCTGGAGTCAGCTCTCCCAGTAACTCCCGCGGCTACCGGTCTGCACTCGCCTGGATGCTCCCAGGAGCGGGGGGCGCTGATCTGCAGAGCTTGGGGGTGCCTGGCAGCAGGAGGGTCCTTGCTGTCCTCTGCCCTCCCCGCTTCTGCCTGTCCCAGGGGGAGCACAGGATCCTGGGCTGTGTCTGCTTGGTGCCCTGGGATCCAGGGCCTGTTCTGCTGGAATTGCACTCCTGGGGCCCGGGCTCCCGAAGGTAGCAGGGTGCAGCCTTCTTCAGCCAGAGCTGCCGCCTGAGCTTCTCCCGAGGTCCCGCTGGGTGCGTGCTCCAGCCCTTCACAGAGCTCAACCCGTGGTCTTTGGTGCACTCTCTCTCCCGGGTGCTCTCCTCTCCTAGTGACCCTTGGGAGTTGGAGGTTCCACTGCCCCTCCTGCAGTTCTGCCCGGTTTCCCTGTTGAGCGCCTTCCCCTCTGGAAAGAATTCGGTTCAGATTTTTAAAGTTCCTGCTTCTCCAGGCTGGGCTTTCCTGTCTTGGAGGCTTTTGCTGCCTGGCCTTAGCCCGGCTCCTCGCGGGGCCCCTCCGCCACTGGATTCTTTTTTATTTTTTCTTCCCTCGGCTTCCTACCTTGTTAGAAGCGCAAATTCTCTCTGTAGCATTCCAGCTGTTCTCTCTTTAAATCTTAGGTCGAATTCATAGGGTTTCAGGATGATTTGAAAGTTATCTAGGTAAGTTGGGTGGGGGCAGGTGACTTGGGGACCCTACTCCCATTTTTCCCCGCCCCCCCCTTATCCATGTACTTAAACTTATTCAACAGGTGTTCCCCAAATCTGAAAACTCAAAAATGAAGTAGGAAAACAAAACAAAACGTCTCAATGAGAATTTCTTAAACTTCAGTAATTGGTAGAGAAATTCCTATGTCATTACTTTAGGATGGTGAAACTTAAAGTCTTGGATACTTCAGCTTCTATCCATCTTATTCAGAAACATTTACCTGTAATTTATTTTTAAATTATTTTTGCATAGAAAATCTGAACACTACAGAGGAATATATATCGCTACCTATAAATACATGTGCACATATATATCTACATTTTAGTGGACTATATTTTTAAAACATATATTTGGATTATTTTTGGAAAACTTTCTTAACAGTTTTTATAGGCTTAAAGAACAGACTCAACTTAGGTTTTTAACTAGAAATCTCTAGTTGTATAAAAACCTGTATATGGGGTTTGGCATAGTTTTCAGCTGCAAGTGTTGAGCAGCGTGTTGCTGGGTCAGAAAGAAATCTTTCTTGCTTGGTTTGCAGACTGTGTGTTCACCCCTCTGAGACCAAGGCCAGGAGGTTGTGACCCCTCAGAGATGGAGCACAGGTTAGAGGTCACCACTCAGAGGTGGAGCCTGGCCTGGAGTTTATGCCAGCCAAGTACCATCACTGAAGAACTACTGAAAGTGACTGTCTCCCTAGAAATGTTTAAAATGAATGAATGAATGAATGAATGAATGAATGAATGAATGAATATATATGTGTGTGTGTGTGTGTGTGTATATGTATGTATATATATACACACACACACACACACACACACACACATACATACAGGCAGGGGCAGACAAAATATCACCTAGAGTTCCATCTTGTAGAGGGAGCTGTTAAACCCTCATAAGATTTCATTTTTTCTTATCTGTCTTAAACATGTATTATCAAATAGGTGATCATTTTATATGTGAAATTTTATTTATTTAATTAACTTTAAATTATAATTGTTTCCCAAGTCATTATCTACCCAAAAATTGTTTCCAGGAACAGAGCCCTAATAATTATTAAGGACTCTGTGTTCATTAACATACTTACAGAATGTGAATATGTATGCAGCATTGTTATCAGTTCTGAGCATGTTGTGTATTGGAAAGATTCTGGACAGGGAGGTTATCAGGAGACTCAAGTTCTGATATTGACTGTCAATAAACTAATAGGTTCTATATGCTTACATCTAAGGGCTGATGAAAAGGGCTACTATGAAAAATCATGGCTACTTAGGGTAAGCTAAGATAGTACAGGAATTATCTGGAGTAGATTCTACTAATATGTACCAAAGTCTAGTATTTTCCTACATAGCCATCTCTGTTACTTAGAAATTCTGTATTATGTAGTTATATTTGGTTAACACCTATTCTCTTCTTTTTTCTTCTTCCTTTAACCATTAATCCATTTTCCCAAACAACCATGGACTCATCCAAACATTCTTTTATACATTGAAAACAAAAATTGTCTGTTGTCTTATAAATTCCAGGCATGTGTATTAGGTTCTAGGAATAAAGGGGTGAGCAAATCAGAAAGGTTCTTGCCTTTGTGAATTTTACTATCAATGATGAGGGAGAAGCCACAGATAATTATTCTATGAAAGATGTACTGAATTGGATTAAAAGTACATGAAAACACACCAGTTAGAAGTTTGTTCAGAACGACATTGCTCGCTCATGTGTGCCTGTTCTCTAGCATAATTATAAGCAGTGCCCTTTCACTCTAAAAAATGCTTCATTTTAGGTAATAGATGATAAAGCCTCTGTATGTATCAAAATTTTACAAGATAGCAGCTGCCCACCGCAACCTTTATTTTACAAATAAAGAAAATGAAATTCTGATTGGTGTGGTAACTTTACTATGATGACATAGCTAATTAATGATAGAAATACACAGCTTCATAGGACAGAAAAAATGATACAAGCCATCCATGAGTGACAGTTCACCATAGATCTGTGATCTTAGAAATTAACCTAATGCTCTAAGCCACACAGTCATGAATATGTGAATTCTGATATCATCCTGTGCTATGGCAGTTAAAAGAGAGCATATTCTTGAAAGTCCTAGAACAATAGATTTAAAAATATCCTCAATGTTAGCCCCTCTGCCAGAAGAGAAAATACTCTTACCCCACTAGAGCATTTATAGAATAAGAGAACTCTCACAGGTACTTTTTTAATATTTATTTTTTATTGAAGTTTCTTTTGCCAACATATACTATAATACCCAGTGCTGATCCCATCAAGTGCCTTCCTCAATGCTTGACACCCAGTGACCCCAACCCCCTCCTCACCTCCCCTTCCACATTACTTTGTTCATTTCCCAGAGTTAGGATTCTCTCATGGTTTGTCTACCTCTCTATTTTTTCTCACTCAGTTTCCCTCCTTTCCCTTATAATCCCTTTCACTATTTTTTATATTTTTATATTATATAAAATTTATAATATATATTATAAAATATATATATTATATTATAAAAATATATTTATAATTTATAATATATACTATATTATATTATATATTATATTATATATTATATTATATATTATATATTATATATTATATGAGTAAAACCATATAATGATTGTCCTTCTCCAATTGACTTATTTCACTCAGCATAATACCCTCTCATCCATGTCGAAGCAAATGGTAGGTATTTGTCCATTCTAATGGCTGAGTAATATTCCATTATATATATATATATAGACATATATATATATATATTACACATTATATATATATCACACATTATATATATATCACACACACTATATATGTGTGTGTGTGTGTGTATATATATATATATATACATATATATATATATATATATATATATATATATATATATATATATAATCTCACATCTTCTCCATTCATATGTCAGTGGACATCATGGCTCATTCCAGTTTAGCTGTTGTGGACATTGATACTATAAACATCGGGGTGCATTCTGAATGAAAGTCTTCTTATTTAGGACCCTGAATATATCCTGCCAGCCCTTTCTGGCCTGACCGGTCTCTGTGGAGAGGTCTGCTGTTAATTTGGTATTTCTCCCCATATAAATTAAGAATCTCTTGTCTCATGCTGCATTAAGAATTTTCTCTTAAATGTGTGGGAAATATCAGAAAGGGAGACAGAACATAAAGACTGCTAACATCTAGGAAACAAACTAGGGGTGGTGGAAGGGGAGGAGGGCTGGGGGTGGGGGTGAATGGGTGACGGGCACTGAGGGGGGCACTTGACGTGATGAGCACTGGGTGTTATTCTGTATGTTGGTAAATTGAACACCAATAAAAATAAATTTATTATAAAAAAAGGATTTTCTCTTAATCTTTGAAATTTGCAAGCTTCACTATTAAATGTGAGGTGTTGAATGGTTTGTATTGATTGGGGGAGGTCATCTCTAACTCTTGGATCTGAATGCTTGTTTCCCTCCCCAAATTAGGGAAGTTCTCAGCTATGGTTTGTTCAAATATACTTTGTGGTCCTATCTATCTCTCAGTCTCTTCTGGAGTCAAATTGTATGTAAATTCTTCCTTATCAAGCTATCATTTATTTCCCTAACCCTTTCTTCATTGGCTCTTAATTGTTTTTCTCTTTTTTTCCTCAGCTTTCTTCCTTACCATCAACTTGTCTTCTATGTCACCCATTCTCTCTTCCACCTCATTAACCCTAGCAGTTAGGAAATCCAGTTTGGATTGCATCTCATTTAATCTCTTTTTAATTTAGGCCTGATTAGATCTCACTTCTGCAATAACAAAGTCTCTAGAGTCCTTTAGGCTTTTTTCCAGAGCCACCCGTAGCTTTGTATTTGTACTTCTGAATTGACTTTTTGACATCGGATTTAAATCCAAATTCTGTAACTCTGTTACAGAGAGTACTGTTATTGGTTCTTTCTTTTTTGGTGAATTCTTTCTTCTAGTTACTTTGTCCAGTGCAGAGTGGCTGTATGAGTGGGCTGAAATAAAAATATCAACCACACCCTAAGTAAAATATACCCTAGATGATTCCAAAGAGGTCAGAGACCAAAAAATAAAAAATAAATAAATAAAAATAATAAAAAAAACAGAACGACATAAAACAAAAGGACCACTAAAGTGAAAAACAAATTTTAAAACAAATTAGTAAAAATAAAAGGCCAAAAACCACAGAGAATAAGAAAAAAAAAAAGGAAAATAAAAAATAGTAAAAAAAGAGAAAAAAGGGGGGGCGGGGGATGGTGGTGGTGAATAAATGACAGTGGAGATAATGTAGTCTACCTGAGGGGTCCTAGAGGGTAATCCTCTTGGTTTTGAGTGTATTTTGTTCTGTATGTTAGAGGATGCTCTATCCTAAATTTATATATACCATCAATACTTATTTAATGCCCCAACATTGAACACCAAAACATAAACAAGATAAAAGAGGGGGGCGCATAATGGGAAGGAAGAGAGAATATAATCTCACAGAATGAATCAGCACATTATTTCACTTGTTTCTGGGTGTATGTTGGTTGACGTGTGTTAAAAGGTATTAACTTATACCATTGTAAAACAAAACGAGACAGAAAAAACAAGAAACAAAAACCCATAATTCATATATCTCCCAAAATGAAATTACATTGAAGGGAATCCAGAAGTGAAAAATACATCTAAGACATGTAATTGTAGAAATATGAAAGTCAAAAAGGAAAAAGCTTAAAAATGAAGAGGTGGTAAAATATTATAGTTAAGGTGGGAAAAGAGAAAAAATACTGGAAATTTTTAGTCTAATATGAAAATGAGTCATAATGGAAAAGGGGGAAAAAAGGGACTCTCTAGTTCTATATTCTATTTTCCCTTGATTTTCCCTCAGTCATGGAGATTTCAGTGCTGCTTGGTCAATAAACTTGCTCTTCCCCAGTTCTTCCAGCTGGTCTTCTGGGGGAGGGGCCTGCTGTGCTGATTCTCAGGTGTCTGTGCCTGGGGGAGATGCCCCATCCCCTGCCAGGTGCCGGGCTCAGTGTGAGCTGTGCTCCTCGTAGTGCCCCTCCCCACTTTATTCTTATTTGTTTATTTAGCCTTTCTATCTTTTAGAAAGCCAAAACTTTTCTCTCTGTAGCATACCAGCTATTCTCTCTTTGAATCTTAGGTCGAATAAGTAGGTGTTCAGGATGTTTTGAAATTTATCTAGGTAAGTTTGTCAGGCCAGGTGAGTTGAGGGCCCCTACTCTTCCACCATCTTGCTCTTCCCTCCTCTCTCACAGGTACTTAAACATGGATTAAATTGAAGAATTTTTGGAATTTTCAGAGTGGCAGTGCAAAGACTATTTGGATTAGTTAGAAGATAGTTAATCAAAAAATAGCATAGACAAGTTCCTTTTCAAATGAGGAAAGAAAGCTAATGTGAACCTAGAGGACTAACATGGTTATCCTTCAAAGCATAATAATAATAAGCCCAGTCCACCTAGAAGAGGTGTAAGGACTTACCCTGTCTTTATTGCAACTTTTTCTAGCTTCAAGTTCAATGTAGGAGTTAAGACATACTATACTACAGTAAATCTTGTCAAATATCTCAAAAATGGAAAAAAAAAAAAAAGAAAAGTTTTGTGGATATGGAAAGAAATGTTAAGTTCTCCTACCATTTTGGTATTTTTTATAACATATGTGTCCAAAGCAATAGCTTTATGTGACATATTGGATACCTTTAATGAAACATAATATGTATAGAATCATTTATTTGAGGAACTTTCTGAGTTTTTTCAGGATGATAATTTAGCACAATGTGGAACAAACATGCTCAGCAACTTTACACAAGTAGATCTTTTGCAAAAGCATACGGTAAACTTTAGTGGTTTATTTGATAAATATTGAGTAGTATCCCATGTGATTTTCATAAATTTTTTTTAACAATAACATGTTTTTTTAAAATTTCACTACAAAGATATTTTAAATAGTTTGCTTAACGTGAGGTGTTTGGGTATTTACCCCATAGATCATTAACCCAGGAACTTTGCCAAGTGTGTATTTATGATTTTTCCTGAGAACTCAACCTGGCACTAAATATTTCCTTATGGCATATCATAATGGAAAACAATGACATGTAACATTAAATAAGTTAGGGATATGTTTCAGATAGCATTTCTGATAGCCAAATATAACTCTCTCTTTAAAAAAGTGAAATTATGACTGAAAATATGATGAAAACATATATCTGGATGATTTTTGGAAGAGTTCCTTAACAGCTTTTGGAAACTTAAATAAGAGACTTAAACTTAGGTTTTTAATTGGTAACCTCTAGTTTTCTGAGAAGCATATTGTAATGAATATGTCATTTGTCATATTGTAAGTTGCTTTTTTAATTATAAAGCTGACTTTGACATTTTAATTCTATTTTACACCTTTTAAATATTTACTGATTTCATACAACTGACTGTATCCCATTTCTCTGTATCTCTTTTAACAAGTATATAAATCAGAAATATACTGTAACAAAGGCTTGACTCATGGAATATGTGAAAAAGACCACTGTCTTGCACTTGTATAGACACTTCTCACAAATTATTGCAGATTTTTCTAAATGTTCTGCTTATACAGTTTCCTTATTTAATATCTGTCATGTTTATTGAATTTGATGTCTTGAAATTGCATCAGAATAAGCTTTTGGAGGGTAAGAAAGGGTTGGAAGTGTTCACTTCATTTTGGTCTCATCTTGTGAGGAAATCATTTGACTCTTGAAGGAAGAAAGTTGCAATGGTGATCGAAGGAAATATCTATTATTTCTATGCTACTTCTAATTTTAAAAATACCTGACAAAATTCAGGGATGCCTAAATAATGAGGCAATGTATCTGACCTTTATGATTTTAGTCCTGCAAGGTTATGTTTCTATTATGGGTTGAATTTTGTTTCCCCAAAAGGTGTTGAATTCCCAGTCCCCAGTTCTTAACCCCAGGTTTTTATGAATGTAACCTCATTTGGCCTTTGTAGATGATGAAGTTCAAAATAGTGATGAACTGCTCATATTTTATTAGCATACTATATTACTTCATGCATGTGAAGTGTAACACTCACCGAGGGAATTTTGCCAAATCAAGTAATAGGTTCTAAGACTCTCATAAGCCATATATGATACCAGACTACTAAGGAGGAAATAGAATGAAAAATTTGGTTTCCAATGCTTGATGGAAGCATCAAGCACTCATTTTCTGCACATTTCAGTGGCCTATACTACTTACTTGCAAGAAGAGGATGTGTGTGTCAGGTGGGTGTGACATGAGGTAAAAGTATCATGCTCCATAGGAGCCAATATATTTTGTTACAATTTCTTAGACATAGCTTCTAGAGTCCTCTCAAGACATAATGCCTAGAATCATCATACTCATAATAATCTATGGCTTCTTATCTAGTAGTTTTTAGATCTCTGAGTCCAGATTAAATTTGCCAACAGAGGTTATTTTCAATCATAATCTTTGTTGCTTAGAAACATAGAGGACATACCACCTTGTTAAGTTGCCAGGGGAACAGAGTTAGAAAATTAACCTAAAGTCAAATTCTCATGAAGAAGGATAAAAGGTTTCATTAATCTATTACCCATAATACTTAGTAACATAATATTAGTGGAATTAAGCCACTCTCTAGTAGTATTTTGCACTTGGAGGATGTTGGATACATTAAACCATTGAGTATTTTCACTGTGTTCAGCTCAGAATTCGAGGTGTAGTATACTCTAAGAGATCTATGGGGTTGTAGTACACCTCCATGGGGTAAATGTAAACTCTTGTACATTTATGAAGAAACCATGATCCACATTAAGTAACTACTTCCTTTGTCAAAATAACCATTATCTTCCGTGTTTCTCTTCTCAGTCATTACTCCTGTGTTTCTAGGACTTTTTGCTCTAGTATACCCTCTAGTCCTTTTATTCCACTACACCTTCAAATATTCTTGCTGACTTAATCATAACTCTTTTGTGCTACAATCAACTTTATCAAGAACTTTCTTCTCTAGGAAATTTACAAAAATAATAATATTTTTGCTCATAGTCTTGGGGCATATATTGCTTAATTAATAAGCTGTTTCCATATTTTAGTAACATGTTTGAATTTCACCAGGAATCCTTAAATCATCAACTTCAGGGAATTTTTATCAAGGGATATTCAGGCAACATATCCAGTATTTAAAAGATATTACTTTGGGCATGTGTTCTGTTTACAGCCCTAATATCATTTAATCATGTTCTATTGTCATGTGTGAAGTTGATTCTATTAAATGTTTTATTTTTCTTTTGACTTGTCATTGGATTATAATGTTAAATCATTTTCTATTTTCTTGTCCTTATACTTGTGAATAATATATGTTTACTTCTTGTGTTTGAAGCTTTCATGTTTTCTCTTTTCCCTTTTTTGTAATTGAACTTCTTTACGTTGCTCCAGAACCAGAATTTCAAACAAAATGTAACCACATAAACACACATACACAAAGACCCTTATCAAAAAGCAAAAAAAAAAAAAAAAAAAAAAAAAAAAAAAAAAAATTAACTTTGATCTTGATCTTGTGCAGCTATGGTTTCCTTAGATCTATACTAAGAAAAATTTCACAAATCTTGTTCTTAATTTTTGAAGAGCACCTAAACACTCAAACACAGCCTGCAGAGTGCAACACATTGGTTAATTGAAAAGACATAGAGTCACCATAAAGCATATAAATGCAAATCTTTTAATAAGGGCAAAAGATACTATAGAGCAGAAAAAAAGAGTTCAGGCAAGATTTAGGGGCCCCAAAACTTCCAGAAGCACCTGCCTTAAGCCTTGCTATGAACACAAGGATGTATTTTGTTTCTAGATTGAATTACCAAAATTTGTAAAACAAATACTAATTTGGGGAGAGCAACTTGAAAGTTTCCAGTGAGGTCTTTCATGACCCTGTTTACATAATTAATTCAGGCTAACTGGTTACCCAAGGTGTAAGCTATCAATAAACCAACTGGGCCTAAGAGTCACAAGGGAGTTTCAGGTATTAAATAGCACATGATAAATCATTAGTAAATGCCTAAAGGTAAATGCCTTTATCTTGGCTGAAAGACAGTGCCGGATTTCCAGGCATCCACACAAATAAGCACAGAGCTGTGTGACTACAGCTGAAAATAACTTTATACTAAATGATAATCACATGTTCATTATTATAGGGTCTTTATAAAAATAATAAAAATATCAAAATTCAAACAAATTTGCCTTTTTAGAAATATTAAGTATGCTTGTATAATAAGATAGCTTTGGCTATATGAAAAGTCATCCCAAAGATTTAATGGTTTAAAACAACAATCATTTATTTAGCTCCTGATTCTGCTAGTTAGCAATTTGGGCTGGGCTCATCTAGGCTCTTCTTCTAGTTTAAAATGCGTCTGTTTACGTGTGTACAGTGAGCTGCTGGGTTGATTGGTTTCTTGTTGCTTTGGAAGACCTCTGATATGGTTTATTGCTGTTTATTGGCCTCTCATGACATGTTGATAGGATGCCTTGGTAGGGTTCCCAGAATGAAAGTCTGCAAGATTTTTTGAAGTCTAGTCTCAGAGCTGGTACAGTGGCCACATTTTATTGGCTAGAACAAGCATCATAGAAGCAGATACCATGATGGTAGTTGGGGTGTAAGTTATTTATTATGAACTAACATCTATAAAAGAAAAAGAGAGGAAATAGGATTGGGTGGAGGAAGAAGTTGATCTGCATGTAGATCCAACAGTCTCAGCCAATGTGGAAAGCTTCAGAGTAAGGCTTATCTGTCAGAGTATCCTGCATTAGGCCACAAAGACTGGATTCTCATTCTCCTGTCTTGCTCAGACACTGAAATTAGGAAAAAGAATGACTTTAGGTAATAATGGTTCTTTCTAACTGAGGCAGAATGATCACAGTAAGCTCTCTAATGACTATACCTCATAGCTAGTCAGTAAGTATTCCCTTGAAGGGGAATCTGGGCAACCCAGATTCAAGGAGAGAGAAAATAGATTTGGCAACCTAAGGCCAATTGACACAGGTGATGTCAACTGTGACCATGTTTACATACTTTCATGACATTCAAGGGTACCTTGAACACAATTTGTACTTAATACAAATTTATCTAATTGAATGAACTGCTAAAAAGCAAATAAGTACATGGAAGGTTATCAAGTAGGTACATTGCATGGTAAGTAGGTATAGTAAGCACATCTACTTTCTTGTTTCTAGATGAAATTATATGATCTCTGCTCTTAGGGATGACTATTGTCAACTATACATTCAGCATCATAAATAAAATTCTTGAGTTGCTAAGTGGTTTCACTTTATAATTAATGGTCTTATCCTTTTCCCATTCTAGATAGGCTAGGCACTTTGATATCATTTCACTATCTGAAATATGATTTGATTTTTCACTCATCTACTAAAATTTGATAGCCTGGTCTACCAAAAAGAAAAACTTAGACAAGAGTCCAAGAGGACTGAGATGTAACCCAACATATTCACCTAAATTTTGTATTAATTCTGAGCAGAACATTCTCATTTGTGGCCTTATCAGTAGTAAAATAGAAATTCCTAAGTACTTTGCCCTCTTTATCTTTTACCATTTTTTAGCACAGGTTTTGTGACTTATCTTTTCAAAATATTTTTCATTTGGAACTTATTCCATCTAGTAAATGCTTCCTATTAAGTCCTTAATTACAGACTTCATTTATCCACTTTTATTTTATTTCACATTGATTTTTCTCAGGGTGTCTTTCATGAATCTGCATCTTGGTATCAGCTCCCTTCTCATTTTGCAGAGGTGAGCTATCAGATGGCAGCTGGTTCATAGATCAGTCGACTTGTCATATGCTTTTCAAGTTAGCAAAACTAATTGTGGATGAGTAAAGGAAAACCTGGCATTCTTTTTGAAACAACAAAACACTTGAAGGATTTGTTCTTTACATTGGGTAATTCTTGGTAAGTGGTGGCTTAATGTAGAACAACTGTAACTATGTAGCCTTCAGGGAGATGTTCTCTATTCCTAGCAATGGGTCTCAGCTGTCAGTGTGACAGTAACTTTTCAGAAAATCCCCAAATTTCGCAGTCTGAATCTAAGCACTGTGTCACCAACATCAGTGACTATGCCCTGGACATGACAAATAGTAATAAGAGAAAAATATTATACAGCTATCCAGACAAATTCATTGCTGTAATACCAACATATAATGTGGTAATAATAGTATAAGATTTCTGTATGTGTGATAGCACTGTTGCCAACATGTTCTATAGGGAAAAATGTGTCTCACTGGATTGGAAAGAAAAACACAAAATTATGGGACACCTGGTGACTCAACAGTTGAGCGTCTGCCTTTGGCTTAAGGCGTGATCCCCAAATCCCGGTATTGATTACCACATTGGGCTTCCTGCATCTCCATCTGCTTATGTCTCTGCCTCTCTCTCTCTCTCTGTCTCTCATGAATAAATAAATAATAAAAATTTTAAAAACACACAAAATTATGACTAAACACTCCATCAGTAAAGAATGTGCTAGCATAATTAAGAACTATTTGGATATGATATTATTTATTAATATTATTATATTGGAAAACAGCAAGCAAAAACTAACAGAAGTGTGAGGTGAATAACAGAAACAACAAAACTCAGATGGAGTAAATGTGGGCCATTCTTTGAGTTGACACTCTATTCATGATTATAAATGAAACCTATTGTTAGTGTTATAAATGAGACTTATATTTAATATTTCCAGGTAGGTCCAAATGTTTTCTAAAACAGCAATTAAAAAACAGTGTCTGTCCTTGGCTGAATTTTAAGTAATTCATCTAAAGGGAAATGCTTTCAAGCCATATATATATATATATATATATATATATATATATATATATATATATTTTTTTTTTTTTTTTTTTTTTGTCCTAGAGTGGTTTCTTTTTTCTTTCTTTGCTTCAGAAGGCAAGAAAGGTTGTTAAAAATAGGCAGGGTTAGAATATACCATATTGGCAAACAATTTACTCAGGAAATTTACTATGGGGAATTTACTATGGGGAATTACTCCCCAAATTTACTATGGGAAATGTGAAAAGTTGTAAAAAAAAAAAAAAAAGACAAGAGATTATTACCTCGCTTTTTTCATTGAACAACTAAATTCTAGTTGAATTTCTATAACATTGATTAATTTAGAACACCAAGGTGCAGAAACATCAACTCATGGTTGTGTAGGGATCCCCTGATTCAGTTGAAGTAAATGTATCACTTGATACATTTGCTTTTGTCAAAAGTTTTATATTATATGACTTAAATTATTCTGTATATAACATTTCGAAATTTAGCATTTAGAGGAAACTTCATATATAAGTGCTAGGTAACTCAAGCTACCAAATTTCAAAACTATTTTTGTCCCCAGTTGAGTTAATTCTTTATTTTCCATAATCTCTTAAACACTTCACTTGGAAATAGAAGACATGTTTCACCAACTGCCTGTTTAAATTTAAAATTCCACAGCTATAGGATCAAGTAGGCAGTAACTTGGCAAGTGTATTTTTTCTAGTGTTTAAGGTAAAGAAGCTAAAATGAAACATGAAATAGTTAAGATCATTAATTGCATATATATAGAATCTTGCATTTTATCTGGGTTGTAAATCTTTCGTTCAGTTAACTGAATTCAAATTTCCTTTTTATTTATGGTCTTTTCTTAGATTCTTGAAATGGATAAAGCAAAATCAAGAGAAGATATTCATCAACACACATTGTTGTGACTTATAAAGATCATGTTACTCCTTATCAGAACTAAGCCACAGTTGACTACTCACTCCCCCTGACATTGAGTCACTGCCATATTCTCCATCCAGCTCCAAAATAAAGTAGCAGATTTTTAAGGGTGGAATAAGAAAAGCACAGGTGGTACCACCTACTGTAAATGCTTTAGTTCTTCTTAGATCAGTAACAGCTGTTGGTCTTTTCACAGTTTGTTAAAAAGCAAAACAAGGCGTAGAATGTGAGCTATTGACATTGTGCAACAATACCATTTGTTTGCTCAGATCATAACCAATAGCAACTTGAGAAGTGTTTCCTTTTTGGGCTTTTGGTAAAAAATCTTCAGGCCTGACTGCCTACCTTGCAAATAGTGCTGTTTATCTATTGATTAATTCTGGACACATTATAAATTATATAACTACCATGTGTTTTAATCTCACTAATCTGAGAGTGTACATTATATAGTTTAAAGGGATTTTAAGAATTAATGAGCATCTGTTTCATCCTGTCTAGGCATATGGGGGAGAGAGGTGAAAAGAAAAGGGAACAAACTGTTTTGAGGTTTGTGATAATGTTACCTTAAATGCCCCCTTTCACTGAGGATAGGACTACCCTCTCTCATCTTTTACAAGAAGCCAGGCTTTCCACTCATTGAGGGTACAGCAAGAAGTAAAATTGCATATTTGTGATTAGGACTGGGCCACTGAAGAAGAGTCTTAGGTATAGGGCTGGTCATTTGTTGGAAGAAAAGGAGTCTTAATTAGAATAATTAAAGGGAGGTAGCACATGTGGGCATGATTTAGGCTATCTTCAAGATGCTGTGTGGTTCACCTTGATGGATAAAGTGTGTAATAGGATATTCTAGATCACAGCATCAGTCAAACAAGAGTGTGTTTCCATTTGGTCTATTTTGAAACAGGATCCTAAGTAAGGCATAAATAGGAGAAAGCAGTCAGAAAATAACTCCTAGGGAGCAAGGTTTATAACAAGATTAACATCAGCCTGCCCAGAACGATGACGTCTGAGGATATCCTGATATCCTAAAAAATGTATTCAGAAATAAATCAGCAGCTCGGTATGGCTGAGGCTGGGTATTAGTAATGATTAGGCCAAGAGTTGACAGAAGTTGGAAAAGACAAAGGTAAATAAAAGAATTTATAGCAGTAGCTTTGTAACACTAAGCATTTAAAAGAATAAAGTTCAGTGTATTATACAGAAAATAATGGCAAGTCTTCCTGTAGTTCTAGAATCAATTCCAGGAATTTGCATTTTAAAACCCCAAATGATTTCAATACG
This sequence comes from Canis aureus, assembly GCF_053574225.1. Lineage (NCBI taxonomy): Eukaryota > Metazoa > Chordata > Mammalia > Carnivora > Canidae > Canis > Canis aureus. The sequence continues at coordinate 7,938,363 of NC_135640.1, forward strand.
GAAGATCCTTCCCCCCAAATTGCAATTTATAAGCAGTGCTTACTGTCTATAAAGGAAATAAATGAATGTCTAAACAAACATAATAAATGATAAAAAGTGGTGCATTGCAATAAGAGAGGTATGGGCATCAGGGACAGCATTAGGATTGTTTTGAATTCACTTCGACTTTTAAGAGTATTCATCGGGGATTAATGTAAAGAGGGGGATAATCTCAGGGAGTTGTAAACTGGTTAGCAGATGTATGCAGGTGGGTTGTCTCATGTTATACTCACTCTAAATATCCAGAGGAAGATAATATCGTGCAAGGTGCCTGGGTGGCTCAGATAGTTAAGCATCTGCCTTCCGCCCAGGTCATGATCCTGGAGTCCTAGAATGGAGCCCCACAGCAGATTCACTCCTCAGAGGGGAGTTTGCTTCTCCCTCTCCTGTAGCTCTCCCTTGCTTATATGGTCTCTCTCTCTTTATTAAATAAAGAAAATCTTTTTTAAAAAGATAACACTGCAATAGTAAAACTGAAAGGGATATTAGAAACCACCTCATCCAAATTAATGAGAAAACAAGCCTAGAAAGCTATCTCATTCTATCTCTAGACAACCTTAACTATTCTTTAATGTCAAAAAAGTGTAGCCCCTTAATTTTTAAACACTAATCTGAAAACTATAGTCATGAATCATGAATAATTGATCTATTTTCTCTTCTAATAAAGTATTTAAATATTGGAAGACACTTTAAAAATGTTTTTATTCCTTTTTAAAAAATTTACTCCTAGTTCTTTCATTTCTAATTCAAATGACTTCTTTCTTTTCTCCTTTCTTTCTTCTTTTTTCTTTTCTCTCTCTTTCTTTCTTTCTTTCTTTCTTTCTTTCTTTCTTTCTTTCTTTCTTTCTTTTCTTTCTTTTCCTTCTTTCTTTTTTCATTCTGTTTTTAGAATTATGCCAAACTTTATCCCATAGGTACTTTTCAGTAATTTTCCAGGTTCTGTTTATTTTGAACATTAAAAAAATAAATCTACAAGATTATAAATGCCATGAGTAAGTTTCCTCAATGTCTTCTCTTTGAACATGCCTTTCTTAGACTTTGTCCTTCCTAAAATGTTGTGAAGGAAGTTAAACTATAGGGAGTTAAAAGGAAACATAGTAGTTACCCTGAAACTGTGTTCTGAATTTCCTCACTAGCTTGGAAATATCTGGAGAAGACAATATTAATCATGAAAAATTATAGAAGTAATGGAGTGTTGATATTAACCACACATCCTACTCTTAAGTACATCCTTACATGATTCTACTTAGCCACAGAATTCTTCCCTTGAAGCTCAGTTTTATACTGTTTTGACTTTAAAACTCTCTTTACTGAGTGAAAGAACAAAATAATAATTTCTGTTTGCCATAAATTTGTACTATGGAAGTGTAAAATATTTTAAAAAAATAATCTCAAGTAAGTTGAACAACAATAATAAATTATAGAGAAATAAATATAGAAGAAATGGATGCATGTTCATCTGACAAAATATTTTATTCTATGAGCTTTTCTCCTTATTTTTTTTCTCCTTATTTTTAAAATCTGTACTATTTTACAAGGATGTTGAGAAGATTAAGTAAAAAATATAAAGCAGTATAGAATCTCTGTTATTAATATTAAAACATTGAAGTATAAAGATAAAATGTATTTTAGTATAATAGTATTAAATTTGTGCTATTCTTCCTTGTGGCTATTGCTAGATATTCAGTATGGGATATTTAAATATATTTTAATATTTTTATAAGTCCAAAATGAGGTTAAAAAGTAGATTTTAATATTGACATAGGGAATCATTAGTTTTAGTGAGAATGGTTTTCAGTGAGGAGTCAAGTAACATTTAATTGTTTTATGGTATCTTTTACAGAAAGAAAGATTCTGTTGCAACCATTTTGGTCTCAAAGGTCCCTTTAGAGAGAGCTAAATACTGTTAGAATCTTTTAATAAGTGAAACTACCAAGAAGTTCATAAAGATAGAACAGATAAAGGTAGAACAGAGGTTACATATAGGATGTTACACAGATTCTCATTTAAATTAATTCCATTACCATATAATGAGGAAGAACTGTATTATATACTAAAATTTCCTTCTATTGTCCTTCTTTTATTATATTTAAAGGTAAAAAGATCTTCACAGTTGAGATGTACTTTATAGTACATATTTATATCATTTTAATAATTCAGATATTTGGCATTTTGGAGGGTCCTCTTAACATAAGTTGACATCTTAATTTCTTAATATTTGATTGAGCTAACCCCAATAAAGTTCATCTTTATTAGACCTAATACTTTTAGCCTAATAGTTACATTTATGCAATATTGATGGTATTAAGATTTCCATATATTTATAGTACATTCACTTTGGGTTTGTATTCTGTGTTACTTTTTTTTCTTTTTAGCTACTGCCTTTCTCTTGTTAAATTTTTTTTTAATTTATTATTTTTTTTATGATAGTCACACAGAGAGAGAAAGAGAGAGAGAGAGAGAGAGAGAAGCAGAGAAATAGGCAGAGGGAGAAGCAGGCTCCATGCACCGGGAGCCCGACGTGGGATTCAATCCCGGGTCTCCAGGATCGCGCCCTGGGCCAAAGGCAGGCGCTAAACCGCTGCGCCACCCAGGGATCCCTTTTCTCTTGTTAAATCACATTTTTTTTTCTATTTAGCTCTCCTTCTATTTGTAATATTTACATGTCAACATCTGTGTAATATTTATATGTTGAATACATAGAATCCTGCATGTCAAGGAGCCAAAAGGTCATTTGATTCATGTTTAATTAAAACTGTGAGCACATCAAGAACACCTTCTTTCATATTTTTTAAAGATTTTTTATTTATTTATTCACAAGAGACACAGAGAGAGAGGAAGAGACATAGGCAGAGAAAGAAGTAGGCTCCATGCAGGGAGCCGGATGTGGGATTCGATCCTGGATCCCAGGATCATGCCCTGAGCCAAAGGCAGATGCTCAACCGCTGAGCCACTCAGGCATCCCAAGAACACCTTTCAAATCTACCCAAATTGATCTGGAAAAAAATCCATGATGGGGAGTACCTACCTCCACTCTCTTTTCTTTCTGAGCCTAACTAAAATAAATCAGTCCTTTAACACCCACTATGTCAGGAACTCAATGAGGAATACTTTAATTTGTGTAATTATATAATTGCATAGTACAGACCTTAGGATGGTGGTGGACCCAGAAAAGCTGCAAATTCTCCATCTGCATTACTATGCCGGTGGTTTTGCTTACACTGTCAATTTGCTCCTTGATCAATTTTCCTCCAGTTTAATACCATTCTTAACTAATATTCTGAACTGTAGACTATATTGCAGACTTTTTTATTTACTAAACTGTGGTAGGTGCCTGGGTGGCTTAGTGGGTTAAGCATCTGACTTTAGCTCATAATCCCAAGGTCCTGCTCAGTGGGACCTCTGCTCAGTGGGACTCCCTGCTAAGGAGTCTGTTTCTCCCTCTCCCTCTACCCCTCCTCCTGCTTGTACTGTCTCTCTCTGTCTCTCAAACAAATAAATAAGATAACAAAAAATAAGAATAAATAAAATTAAATAAACTATAGTAAATATATATATATATAGCAGTTTATTACTGTTCTAACTGAATTAGACTATAGTATTTCTTTTCAATATTCATTTCTTTCCTATAATATTGTGATATTTTTCTGAAATTTACTGATGATTGACATTCTTCCTTTTAATTTACAAATTTAATTATACATATATTTTGCTTTAAATATACATATTTTTGGTTTTTGCAATGAGATAATAAACTAGCTTATTGATTTATATTTTACCTAAGTGAATTTCTGTGTCACCATATTACTTGCTTACCCTCAAACTTAGAACTTTCAATCATTTCTCTGAAGTTATTATTCTTGCACAAGTTTTAATTTCTGTATATGTATATATGCATATTAATTCAAATTGCTTTTAAGAAATATCATATAAATCATGTCCACATTTTTATATTATGAAAAATCATAAGGCATCATTTATAGTTACTCAGATAGTGCATGGTTAATAAAAAATTTATTCATATCTTTTATTTCTTCCTATGATCTTATTTCCCCAGTTTTAATTTATTTTTACCTTTCTACTGCAATATATGACAAAATAAAAAACCACACACACATAATATATATAGCATGATTATTATAGGGCAGAAAATATTAGAACATACTACTCAAAGAATAAACTTTGTTAGCCAAAGTATCACAGGGATCCAGAGCCTTGATCAGAACCAGGTCCAAGGCTGCTGACCAATAGAAATTTGTTAACCATGGTTCCTGTTTTGTTGTTGTTGTTGTTGTTGTTGTTGTTGTTTTTGGATATAACCCTAGTACCTAGTAGTTTCAATAACTTATTTAATATCTAGTATGATAAGATGTTCCAGGCCCATCTTGACCTTCCTGCCCCAGACTTAGAGACCACCATTTTTCCAAGAAGTCTTAGTCTCTGGACTGTGCAGTATTTTTTTAAATGAGTAGTTTGGATACTCCTTGCTACTCGACTAATCATTGATTTAAATTCTTTACTGAGGACAACATTAGGGAATGTGTGTGTGTGCACACACTTTGTGTGTGTGAATGTGTGTAGTCCTTATCCTTATTTCTCCACACAAAGAAGCTTGGTTGTCATTTACAAAGGAATATTCTGTAATTTTGTTTATCCCAGATTAAACATATAGCACTCTTACCTCACATTTCCTTTCCTTGAATATATCAAATATTATTATATATTTTCTTATTGTATGCAAACTTGTCTGTGCAAAGTATTAAGAAAGAAAAATGATCCTTTTAAAGTAAAAAAGAAAACTGATGATAATCTAATTTTCTTCCTGTTTTAAATCTTTTTCTAATCCAACATTCACAGGTATAAAATTTGATTTTTATTATGTTTTAAAGTATGCAAGTTTAATATATATGTATTTTTATTTCATGAAGGTTACTTTATGTGTAAACTTTTGTATTCTGCCCCCTTACTATTGCTTTTTCTTGATTGAAAGAATTTTTTTGTCATAGTTGATCTTATTTGCCTCTCAATATCTATGCCATACTTTTGGATCCATTTTGTCATTTTGTTACTTATATTTTTAAGATATTTTTTTAAATTTTGAAATAATTTCAAAATTATAGAAAAATTAGGAGCACAATACCAGTAACATTATTTTTTTTTCCTGAAATTTTGGATAAATGTTTTTTACATGGTTCCCACCATCACCATATAATTTACCATGTACTTCCTATACAAAGGATTTTGTACAACACAATCACAATAAACTATCAAAATCAGGAAGTTAATGTAGTTACATTATTACCATCTAATCCTTAGGCACATTCAAGTTTTGCCAATTATCCCTGTCAAGACTTTCTCAGATTTTGCCAGATTTGTAAATTAACAAACTAAGCAATTGCAGCTTCATGAATACTAATCACATGCATGTGAACCTTGGGCTGGAGACAAAAGACCCTTTTACTCAAGTACAGCAAGCAAAATAAGCCTCAGATTTGTGTCAAATTTCTTGCTCCCTGATTCCTATGGAGATGAAAAGGTGTGGCTTAGGAAGTTGCTGCCAATGTAGTAGGATTGTGCCACAGATGAAAAACTTGGAGCTAGGACACCTCCATATTTTTTTTTAATTTTTATTTATTTATGATAGTCACACAGAGAGAGAGAGAGAGAGAGAGAGAGAGGCAGAGACACAGGCAGAGGGAGAAGCAGGCTCCATGCACCGGGAGCCCGATGTGGGATTCGATCCCGGGTCTCCAGGATCGCGCCCTGGGCCAAAGGCAGGCGCCAAACCACTGCACCACCCAGGGATCCCCGACACCTCCATATTTTTGTCATGTGCTGAAAGCTCCCCTCCCAAATTTCACCCTGGAGAGAGACATTATCTAATTTTATTTAGTTATTACAGTTAAGCAAAAAAACAAACAAACAAAAAACAAAAAAAAAATATCTGTTTTTCATAGGAAAGTACCATCTCTCTCTCCCAAGGCTGTTTGTTATACAATCATTTTTGAAAAGAGCACAAAACACATTCCAGTAGTTCCTGTGTTCACAAGATTGCCAAAATGTGGAAGACTCAGAGAAAATTATCTGCCAACATTCCAACAATGTATTTTTATTTGTCGTGTCTCTTTGTTCCCCTTTAGTGGCCAAGGGCTTCTCAGTCATTCTTTTACTTTCATCATCGTAACAGTTTTGAAGAGTGTGCAGATTCCTTATTTTTAGTGTTTCTCAATTTGGGTATCTTTATCCTTTTAAAAAAAAAGATTTTATTTATTTATTCATGACAGAGAGAGAGAGAGAGAGAGACCGAGGGAGAGACCGAGGGAGAAGCAGGCTCTGTGCAGGGAGCCCGATGTGGGTGGAACTCGATCGCGCTTCTCCAGGATCACACCCCAGGGCTGAAGGCGGCGCTAAAACTGCTGGGCCACGGGGGCTGCCCGGCTTTATCCTTTTTCTTTCTTTTTTTTTTTGCTTTATCCTTTTTCATACATTGTTTCAGTTTATGAATTTTTGATAAGAATATTGTAGAAACAATGCACTTACCTCCATGCATCCTATTCAATTTTCCCATTAAAAGAAAGGCTAACTTTTATCATTTTATTAAAGTAATATCTATCAGATTTCTCCATTAAAAATTACTGCTTTTCCCATTTAATTTACGAAGTAGTTCATGGGAGGATACTTTGTAAATATCCTGTTCCTTATCAACATTTACCATGCATTTTGTTATCTATTAAAGATTTTTGCCTTAATTCATTATTTCTTTGATGGTTAACAAATGGTGATTTTCTAATTCCATCCTTCCATTCAGGCTTTATTTATTGTCATTCTAGCTTAGAGTTTTCTCACTTGTATTTTCATTTATTTCTTTATATTTGTATAGATTCATGGATTTCTGTTGTATTTAGTGGATTAAAATTAATTCCTCTCATCATCTATCCTATTCCTATCATTTATTTTACTCCTCAAATTTTGCAAGAATTGGCAACAGGAAACCATTTCAAGTTAATTTCAGTGGTTTTTGACAGTTCTATGGTACTGACATCTTATGGCAAAGAACAGTTTTTAGAAAACAAGATCTAAACATGTAGTGGGCTATTATCATTGGGTATTAACTATCCACAGGCCTTCACAATGGACAAAGATGAAAAATACAATTGATCATATATTTATTGCTACATTACATTTATATTTATTTCCATATCTACCTCTATATATGGAAGAAGATGGATTCATAACTGATAACTCTAATTCCAATTCTATATCCAAAATTGTTCAAGAGGGAAAGAATGAAGGACAAAAGGAAGGCAAAAGACAACAAGAGAGGCCTCAGTATTTCATTTTAATTTGAAAATGATTCTTCATTTTTATCTAGCTTTTCTCTTAAGGTATTACCTATTATCTAAGATCTGATCTTGTGTTTCTTCTAATTTAGTCTTCTCCAGCTTTTAAAAATCTAATGCCTTCTTGAGCTCTTCATCTTATTTCTGAGATTTTCTAATTCTGACTTGTGTTATTATAAAATATGGTTTATTATTATCTTTGAGGATATTTTGAAATAATATATTTTTATTCATTTTTTGAGTATGCATTCTGAAATACTTTCATCATAGGGATGCTATTGTATGCTTTTACATTTTTTTTTCTCCTAGTGACTTTGAAAAAGGTTTGACTTTAATATTTTTTCTGCTCATATTAATGTAAAATTGGTTTTCCCAGCCCTTTAAAATGAGATGTGATCCAGGCTAGTTTTTATAAATTTGTGGAAGTTTCAATAGTTTACAAATTTCAAACTGTTCCAGTTACTTTGGACCTTGTGCTGTGCCTTCCATTACTGTGCAGATTTGTCCACCAGTGATTTCCTCTTGGCTCTTTGAGGTTCTCATTCATATTCTCCAGTTTATCAGATAACCCTTTAATTTCCTCCTCTTTCACTCTGAGTAAGTATTGATACCATGTAGGTTTTTTGGTGATTTGTCTTTACACATATATTTTGGGGGTATATGGAAAAACCCTTGTTACTAAGTTTTGCTGCATATATTGCTCAATCATTTTAAGGTTTGCTGTCTCATTGTATTGTGTGCTTTCATGTAATGAAGTGAGAAGATTAAAAAATTATGTCACTGAGATCCTGTACATTTGCTTAGAATCTTCTCTTGATTCTTTTAGAGTATCTTTTATAATAGCACTTAGGTTGAATGTTAATTTTTATGTTATTTTTAGAATTTTGAAGTGTTTCAGACAAAAAAATCAGACTAAGTATTATAAGCTTTTTATTATTCAGGAAAAGTTTTCTCTACAAAAACAAATATATTAAAAAAATGGCTTATGACCCTAAAACCTAATTGCTCCCACAGTGCAATAAAGTTTATTGAAAATTGAATTTGTATTTTATCAAGAAGAAAGATGAAAAACACATAATAATTCTATTCTTCAATATTCTACCATTTGTAAATAGTATTTTCCATTGTATACATATTAGATAAAGATTTAATGCATGGAGAAAATGTTCATATAATTATAAACTGCATTATACTACACGTACAGTTTTGAAACCTTCTCATGAGTATTTTTCATATCAAGTAAGTATATTTCCAATTGACAAATTTGATAACGTGGAATTAATCTCAGGTATAATAATCTAATCTGTTTTCCTTATCATTTTGGAGGATTTGAAATCTGCACATAAAATAGATGGTAACATGCTATGATGGTAAATGTTTAAAAATTGGATAAATGTAAATACATATCCATAAATGGAATACATCATTAGGTACCCTCACACTGTTTTGAGGTAGAAACTCTGTCCTAAATAATTGATTTTGCTTGTGAGTTTTAATGAGCTTTATTTTAGAGGGAATATGCCTAAGTCTAATCAGAAAGAATTCTGTGGTCTTCAATGTTTGGAGCAGTTTTTCTCGACTTAAACATTTTTAGTGCTCTCTAAACATATGCTGAGTTTTAAGATCCCAAATTCAAGCAGGTATTTATAGGTTCTATCTCACACGTGCGCGCACACACACACATTATAATTACATTTTCTCAAAGCAATCAGAAGTATATTGATTGATAGAATTCAGTAAGTATGCTGAATGTCTAATATACCTGGCAAAATTCTTAGGGGTAAAGATATAAAAATTGGCTAAATAGATAAAATGTGGTATTTATATTATTGTAATAATAAGAATGTGTTAAGTATATTAGATGTTAGAAGGTGTAAATATTTTAAAAATTCATGAAGAAGGTAAATAAGGTGAGATAGTAGGGGTTATTACTCTTTAAATAGGTTAGAGAAAGCCTCACTGAGAAGGTGACTTTTGAGCAAAGGTTTAAAGAAGTTGCGTAGGTGAGTCATGAAGACATTTTGAGAAAGGAGTATCAGTGTGAATAGCAGAGGTAGAAGCTCTGAGCATGCTTAATATGTTCATAAAACAGGAAAGAAAGAGCATAATTAATAATAATATAATTCATAAACAGGAGCTGAGCATAATTGGAAGGCAGGAACAGTAGAAGAGATGAGGCCATAGAGAAAATGAGGGAGAGGGCAGATCGTAAAGAGTCTTCTAAGCTTATTATAAAGATGAGATTTTACTCTGAGTAAGATGGCAAACCATTAAAAACTTTTGAGTGGAAGGATGGCATGATCATTTTTAATTTTTAAAAGATCACTCTCATACTTGTGTTGAGAATAGAATATAATACAGAGAAGATGTAAAGAGATAGGACGGCTTAGTTAGATAAAGAGATAATTCAGGCAAAAGATGATGGTTTAGTTTCAATGGAGATGGTGAAAAAGAGATTCTTTATGAATTTTTAAGGTAGAACCAACAAAATTTGTTAGTTGGATGTAGTAGTCATCTGAGTTAACATCGTGAGTATGTGACATGTGTAGTTGCACAGGGCTACAAACTCAGAAACACCCTGTTCTTGGTGTAATGCTTTGTTTTTGCTGTTCAGAAATTCTTAATAATTTTCTTTCAAGTTGTGTTTTGCATAAGTCTGATATAACAATATATCATGTGCTTAAGTGGAGGAGATAAGCACAGTATGCATGCCACTTGTCATCCTTTACACTCTGTTCATTTATAACTGTTAAGAATCCCCACAAGCACAGAATCCCATTAGGCCCAAAATTCCAAGTCACTCACTTCCATAATACACTAACCTTGTACTCACTGTAAGTCTTTTGGAATTCCCAGAGATAATACATCCACTAGAGTTGTATGCTCTGGGAGGCCATGCTTTGCTTTCCAACTAGAATTTGCTTTGAATGTGGAGGCACTAAGATAATGTTCTAAGAAACAAAAATAACCAAGAAACCTTATTATACCCTTTCTTATTCGTGTACTCCCCTCTGTTAGCCAAGCATTTGTGGTGAAAGTGATGATGACATACATGTAAAGGGCAACATAAGACAACCCACACTCCTTTTCCTTCAATTATTTTTTGCTCTTCATTTAACTGAAGGTAATGAGAATTGGCAGAATGTGTTCATAACAAAAAGCAAAAGAAAAACAGTTGAGTAGTTTTGTATGGTGTTTTCACTATTCTGGTAGAAACAAAGTAGCAAATAAATAGCATGTGAATATTATCATGGGAATAATCCAGGAAAAAGGTACGATTTGGAGATTTACTGGGAAAAAATTAAATTACTTATGTAATATTCTTGATTGGTCAAAAAGAATAGAATCTAGTTCACAAGTTACAGATTTGGCCTTTGAAAGAAGAATAAATAGTTCTTCTCTAATAACTAGAGAGGGTAAGATCTATCCCTATATATCTACATATGTATATCTATAGATATCTATACATATAGATATACAGATATATAGATAATATATAGATATTCATATATATATGTAGACAGGTTCTTCTGAAGGTGAGAATGGAGGCTTGGGGAGAGGGGGCCACTGGATCTGTAAGGAAAAAAGAATGAAAATGATTTTGCTCCACTGTCCAGTTCATCAAGAGGTCTTTCCTCAGCCCCTAAAAATTTTTGTTGCCTTGCACCATCTTCTTTGCTTTATGTGACTTGACATTTTATTTGTATGTTTAATTTCATGTTTGAGGGCATCTGGGTGGCTCAGTGGTTGAGCATCTGCCTTTGGCTCAGGTCATGATCCTGGGATCCTGAGATCGAGTCCTGCATCAGGCTGCCCACTGGAAGCCAGCTTCTCTTTTGTGTATGTCTCTACCTCTCTCTCTCTCTCTCGGTGTCTCTTATGAATAAATAAATAAAATCTTTAAAAAAATAAAAATAATTTCATGTTTGACCCATGTATATTTCTCCCAGTAGATTGTAAACCCTATGAGTGTAAAGATCATGACTTTCTTATCAATAGTTGTGCCTAGCACAGTTTTTCCACATAGTAGACACAACGTTTACAGCTTCAGGTACATCTGGGTGGCTCAGCGGTTGAGCGCCTGCCTTTGGCCCTGGGCGTGATCCTGGAGTCCCAAGATGGAGTCCCACATCAGGCTCCCTGCATGGAGCCTGCGTCTCCCTCTGCCTGTGTCTCTGCCTCTATGTGTGCGTGTGTGTGTGTGTGTCATGAATAAATAAATATTTAAAAAATAAAAAAATAAAAGACTTTAAAAATAAATAAATAAATAAAATGAATTTACAACTTCTGGGTTAAATAATCAGTTAGATATGTGTTCTTATTGTGAAACCGTCATTTTCTGTGACCAAAAAATCAGAAGAATCTTAAAGGATAATTGGCTCAAGCTTCCGAGTCCACTTTCTTCAGGATATCCAATTCTTTTGCCATATTTTGTAAAGTCTAGCCACTCTCATTTTCATAACTGGATTTCTGATTCCCCCAAAATAAACAAATTGTGAAGTCTCCATTACCAGAAGTATTTCTTTCATTCTACTTCAATACCGATGAGAAATTAAACCCCTTTTTAATGATGTTTTAACCCTAAAATCAATTGCACACTTTATAAATAGGATATCTTAATGAAATTATTGATGAGATGGACATAGTATTTATATAAGGCAGTGCAAATAATTATAAATTCAGTGGTCACAGTTTCATTATAATTTTCTGGTATGTCATTTTTCTTGAAAGTAACAGCACCTCACCTAATTGTTGGCCTCTTTTTTTCTTCTTCTTCTAACTTATCTCTGTTATAATCCACCTCCAAAATCCAAAACCTTGGCTTTCTTTGTTTCCTTGTAATATTTTTTTCAGAGTCTTTAAGAATTTAAATATGAAAGCACTTTGTCCACATGAAAAAAAATTGTAGTGTGCTAGAGATTTTAGATTCAGTCTATCAAATCATTTCAACCTGTTATACCAACATGGTATAGAAAAGCAAATCTCCTCTTCTTAATACTACTTCATTAAACTACATCAATTTCTTATATTCTTATTTATATTTTAAAAAACATAGAGTGAGGGGTATCTGGGTGGCTCAGTGGTTGAGCATCTGCCTTCAGTTCAGGTCATGATCTCGGGGTCGTGGGATCAAGTCCCACCTGAGGCTCCCCACGGGGAACCTGCTTCTCCCTCTGACTATGTCTGTGCCTCTCTCTCTGTGTCTTTAATGAATAAATAAATAAATAATTTTTTTTTAAGTGAAAGGAAGGAAAGAGGGAGGGAGAGAGGGAAGGAAGGAAGATAAAAGAAAAGAAAACTCTTAAGCCCTTGAGTATGGAACTGCAAACTTCTTCTTTTGGGCATAGATCAAGAACCACTGTTGTTGAGGGAAGGAAAAGATGAAGTGAAGGGATATGGGAGCCTGTAACTCCTGGAACAGAGACAATAAATTGTCCTGAACCCAGATGATTAGTGATAACACAACACTGCAAAAGGGGCAGATCACTGAGAAGGGCCTATCTCTGAGACTCAAAGACATTAAACCTGCCTAAGACTGTCTAGACCAGGATGTAAAAGAAAAGTGAAAAACTTCCTCACTGTACAGCAAACTCTCCAAAATAAATAGTTAGAAGAAGGGGCCATTCCAGTTCCCAGGCATGTGTGTGTATCTTTCTGCTTGTCTGTCTCATAACTTTTTAGTTGAAAGACTGTCAGCAAGAGAGACTAACTAACTCTTGATTTCAACTCAGATCATAATCTCAGGGTTGAGTTCAAGATCTGTATCAGGTGCTGTGCTGGGCATGGACCCTGCTTAAGATTGTCTTTCTCCCTCTGCCTCTCATGAATAAATAAATAAAATCTAAAAAAAAAAAAAATACTGAAAGAAGATGTAAAGTACCAAAAGAATTAACATTTTCTGTTTTCTATACCTGAATATTCAGGTATTCAAATTAATTAGAGATTCATCCTGTATTTCATTTAAACATGTCATCCATTCAATGGATATTCAGAAAGAATTTGATTAGTCATGGGAATCACTCTGCCACAAGTTGGATACTTGTTCTATGAAGAAATCACATCTTTCTCCAGGAGACATTGAACATACGTACTCATGGTTTAATATGCTATTATTATTAATTTTTTTTACAATAGCATTCTCTTTGTGGAGTTGTTGCTACACAGTGGAGGAATCTAGTTACTTTTCCTGTGGAGCCAGTGGCTATGTGCAAGTTCTTTACCTGTTATATTATTTGAATATTGCTTCTCTGTTCTTGATGCTATGTCCTTCTTCATTTTTTTTTAAATTTTTTTACGTTTTTATTTATTTATGATAGTCACAGAGAGAGAGAGAGAGAGGCAGAGACACAGGCAGAGGGAGAAGCAGGCTCCATGTACCGGGAGCCTGACATGGGATTCGATCCCGGATCTCCAGGATCGCGCCCTGGGCCAAAGGCAGGCGCCAAACTGCTGCGCCACCCAGGGATCCCTCCTTCTTCATTTTATGTCATAGTTTTGTTATATTGTTTTTAATTTTCTTTCGGTCATTTAAAAATCTTCTCCAGCTTGGATTATTTTTCCAAGTGCCCTAGGAACTCCTCATCCTTTCTAATAAAAGAGAAGGTAGGTATTTCTTAAAACCTTTAACCTTTTCCACTAAAAGAAAATTTGGTTTGTATTTAAAGCACACTTAATTGGTATTTGCCTTGGGTAGGAATACATACAGAGGACTCATTTGAAGTTTATTGGAACATTTCTTCAGTATCTCAACCCAGTATTTCATTGGGGAAACTGTGGTCTTTTGTTAATCTCCCTAAAATGGTTTCTAAAAATAACTTTGAAGGTTGTTCATAGGTTATATTGCTAATCTTGAGTTGGTTGGTTGTATATTATTTCTTTTCAACCTTTCCTCCAGTAGAACCTAACATACCAGTTTAATGCTGAATGTTGATAATAAGGTTTCAACTATACACAATCTCAAATACATAGAACTCAATAATCTCTTATGTGTTCTGAAAATAATGCATTAATATTGAAGCACAATCATTAAAAATAAATTTCTACTTAATACTAGAAGAAACTAAAACGTTTTTCTGAATTCAGAAATAGAATTTATTTTCTAAATATGGAAACATGTTTACCACATGATTCTATATTAATCATACCACCTGCTATGTTTCTAAGGAGATTCCATTCAGTCTTTTTTAATACAATTCTGTATAAAAAGAATAAATGGGCCAGAAAAAAAAAGGTTGAAAAGTAAACAATAGGTTCCATTTGGAATATAATACTTAAAAATTTAGGCATGCAACTTTTAGTGATGTAGGTGAGGATGGTGGAGCTAAATTACCTCTGTTTTACTAAATCTACCTTTGCGTATAAGTGCATAGTCAAGACTAAAAAATCTGGCCTTAGCTGACTTCATTATGCTGAGATGTTGCAGGAAGAGGGTTATGATAGTATCCTTTATTGTAATTACATGTAATACTGTATCTTCTATTGTTACATGATAAAATGATTCTTCCAGATGTTGTGTGTATATGTGTGTGTGAGTGTGATAGAAAGATAAGACCAGTATGAACGGCTACAGAGTGTCTCAAGATAGCATAATGCATATCTTCTGACCAGTAAATTACATGTGGCAATATTCACTGATGAGAGAGACAGTGCTTCTTCATAATGCTTCCAGAGCTAAATAAATACCATAAACAGAACTGAAACAGGAAGCTACTCCTTTAACAAGGGGAAAATACTATTCCCTGAGTCTACCTACTTATTTTTAATTTAGTGTTCTACTTTCTTTTATCTCTAATCCCAGTTAATGATCTGATATGGCAGCAGTTATATAATTGATTTTTTAAAAAATAATCTGTGTCTCAATGATTTTCTCTTCACCGTTTTTTAATATTCCACCCTTAGTGATCAGAACTGGTTTGGAGGATATGCAGAAATATAAACTGGCTTTTTCTGACAGATTGAAGAAGTTCCATGATTTATGTGAATATCAATTATGATAGTTATGATAGAACAAGAAAAGGTAAGTATTTTAAGTTAACTTGTAAAGAGTATGCTTCATGAGCCTTGTCCCTCTTTTCCTTCCATCATTTTCTTCACCTACTTAAGGAAGCTGTAGTTTGACTACCAGGGTGCGTTGTATGCATGGTAGTCCATTAGTATCTCAAATTTGACCAAATGCTCTGCCCAGTCGAAGGAAAGGGAATAATTTAAGAAAATTTGCTGAATTTGGTGACTGGGACACAAGAAGGATGTGGAGACAGGAGAAAGATAACCAGAGATATTTCATAAACACCACTGGAAGGGAAAATTGCTAGACTATCTTTGGTTTCTGTTCCAGTTCTTAGGCATCCTAAAAGAATATGATTTTCATGGAGGACTAAGTGTGCATCTGTGGTTATAACACCTTAAAGGGCCTAAGGAGCATGCTCTTGTTTCTATAATTTTTTTTTTTTTACCTTAAACCTACATGATGTTACATGTCAATTATATCACAGTAAAAAAAATGCAAGGATATTAAAGGGTAAGTAACATAGACGTTGGAAATATATTGCCAGAGATTATGAAGTCCCATGGAGGGGAGGGTGTCTGTCCCGGGAAGGGATTGCTTCCTGGTCAGCTAGTCAGCTGCCCTGGGAGGAGGCCAGTTTGGGGAATGGAGGGGTGTGCGTGGTTGTGGGGGGTGGGGTGTGGACAAAGGATATTTCTTGGCTCCTCCTCTGGTCCATACTCGGCCCAGTCTTCATGTTATGGAATTTCCCGGAGCACTTCTCTTGGGGTGGGAGCTGTTCCTTGTCACAGGGCAATAACCGTGGGGGCAGGCAGGGAGTGTGCAGAGGAGAGGACCTCTGCTTGGGTCCTGGCTGCAACAGGCAAATCTTTGATTTGATTTTGTAATAATTGTAACATCTATATTGGATTAATAATAAGAGGAAAAGTAAAATCAGTAGGATACTCAAGTTTGGTGAAGTTATGGTTTAAAGTGATGATTATATTTGTTCTTTCAGAACTTTGAACAATTGACTATTAAAAGATTAGAATGATTAAGTTTTCATTTTAAACTTTTATGCTAAGATTTTCCATTTATTTAATAATACTTTTTTACAGTGGTTTAAATATAATTTCATTAAAATATCTACGATATTTATAGTGTACTATTTAGCAAAATACCTTCTTAGGTGAAATTTCACAGGTGACAAGGGTACTATATACTATTTAATTCATGCATAATTGTCACAAAAGCTCCAGTACAATGCAATTCAATAATTTTTGAACACTATTTTTAAACTTCTGAAAACCAATTGGTTTTGCTCTATCTATCTAGATAGATACACAAAGATAAAAATAAACTACCACATGCAAATGACATAGAGAAAATCAAATGTAAAATTACAAGCTGGGGAAATGTTTATAGCACATTGTCATAGACATCAATTAGCAGGTGTCCTCTATTTATTATAAAAAAGATGACTTGCAAAATAACAGCCACCTTCTAACAAAATTGGAAAATGGACAAACACTCAAAAAATAAGGAAAATACATTTCAGTATATGGAGAGATGCCCAAATCTCATTCATTAAAAGAAAAATATAAACTAAAACTACATTGAGATGCCATTTCCACCTATAAGATTAGCAAAAAGTTTCAAAATTTTTATTACTCTGTTGGCAATGAAGCTTAAAACTGTCAATTCTCATTCATTGCTGACATAAGGGTGAATTTGTACAAAGGCAAGTAGACAGCCTCTATAAAAAAAAAGTGGTAATGTACTAGGGCACCTGGGTAGCTCAGTGGTGGAGCATCTGCCGTCAGCTCAAGTCATGATCCCAGGGTCCTGGGATCAAGTCCCACATCAGGCTCCCTGCAGAGACCTTGCTTCTCCCTCTGTCTATGTCTCTGCTTCTCCCTCTGTGTCTCTCATGAGTAAATAAAATCTTTAAAGAAAAAAAAAAGCAGTAATGTACTTTTGACCCAGTGATTCTAATTTTAAGAATTTGTTCCATATATTGTATTTCATTTGTTAAAAAAAAAGACCTGTAAAATTTTATTCACTCATAATGTTGTCTACTATAACACACAACTGGGAATAGTGTCTAAAAACCAAACCATAGGTGAATTAAGGATTTTTTTTTTGTCATTCATGTAATGGAAAGTTTTTAGGCATTAAAAATTTGTGGAAGTTCTTTGTGTTCTGATATGAACAGATCTCTGAGATATATTGTTACATGGAAAAAAAAATAGTGTGTCCAGGGAGCTACAGAGAAAGAGAAGGGGGAAAAAAAAAAAACTTTAAATTGTATGTTATTGTATCTCTCTTTTTAAAATATTTTATTTATTTATGAGAGAGAGAGAGAGAAAGAGAGAGAGAGGCAGAGACACAGGCAGAAGGATAAGCAGGCTACATACAGGGAGCCCAACGTGGGACTTGATCCCAGGACCCCAGGATCATGCCCTGATTCAAAGGCAGACACTTGACGGCTGAGCCACCCAGGCATCCCATATGTTATTGTATCTAAATAAAACCATTTGGAAGAAAAAACAAGAAGTTAAATAAAATTATGCAAGAGAAATAAAATTTGGACATTTAAAATTATGTCGCCAGGGGATATTTCAGTTTTCATAAAATTCCTATGCGAGTAGTACACGATGAATATGTAGATAAAAGAAAAAATAGATGTGTTTATTTCTTCATTTTACAGATATTGAAGGATTTATTATGTGCTAAGCACTGGCATACACATTAGGAATATAAAGATGAATCAGACCCAGATTTTGCCTTCCACAAACTTTGTGTAGAGTCTAAGGTTAGGAATGGGAAGACCAACTTCTTAGCCACACAATTTAATAAAATTCTGTGAGTGTTGGTTTTTATCCTCCAAAGTACAAATGCCTACAGAATGATAGATTTAATTTCATCTAAGAGAAACTACTAAACTTTGTAGTTGGTTGTGAAGAAACAAAGCAGTAAGAACAAAAAGCAACACTACAATGACAAAATAAATTCTTTGGTTAACCTGAAAAGAAAAGGTCTCTTAAAGAAGCTTATTTTTTTCTTTGACTGCCCAGTCACATAGAAGTATATGTACAAAGAATACTACTAAGCCTCTTAAGAAAAAAAATGTTCTCAAACTGTATACTGTGAGCCACTGTCATATTCAGGACTACTCTTTATCCTGAGAATAACTACAAATAAAAATGCTTCAAGTTATTTATATCTGTTTATATTTTTTTTGAAAATTGATTATTGACCAAGCAGGTGGATTAGAAAGAGAGTATTTTCATTTTCTTTATAAATTTCTTTCAAAATTATGAGTACTATTATGTATCTGGGTAATAAATGTGATGATGAGATCAAGACTATGCCACAATTCTCAGAAAGGAAGACCAAAGCCTTGGTCTTTTGGGCTGCCATTCTCAGTACACATTATTAGCTGTTAGATAAGCATTACACATAAAGAGGCCAGAGACTTTTAGATCATGTTGTCAGCTCTTGTTCTCAGCCCACAGAGACCATGAACTTTATCTCATACGAATGAACTAGACCAATGACTACTTTGCCCCTTTGATTTTTTTTGAGAAACAGCCTCTTAGAAATTCTTTTTGAGGTTAAGCTATTCTGATTTTTTTTTTTTTTTTTTTTTTTTTTTAAGATGAGATTCAGTTTGAATACTTTACTGGTAAAACCCATAGCTGGAACATAAGTCAGTCAAGTCATTAGAGTTGGCAGTGCATGGGAATCAACAGATGACACCGCAACTATGAATGGGATAGTACTTTTAAAAAAGAGTCCCAGGAGAGCTCCCTTAACCTCCTCTGCTATGTGAGGACACAGAAAGATGGCCATTTTTTAACCAGAAAGCAGGTGCTCGACACTAGTGGAGCACCTACTTTCTATCTAGTTTCCGGCTTAGGTCTGTCGCTGCATTTTTCGCCCAGGGACAGGTTCTTTCCATTAAAGGATTGGCTCGCTCCCGGACCGGGGTGTGGCTAGTTTTAAACCCTCACAAGGGTCAACTGTCGTTTTCGCCCAGTGACAAGAGCCTCGCTCGCGCGGCATTGGTTGAAAAAGAACAGCCAAGCCACAGGATTGGGGAGTGGTAAACCACCACGGCCTAGAGAATAGGCAACTGCATTTGATGGGCTTGAACGCATAGAGCTTGACCAATCTCCCAGAGTCGCTATCTCACCCTGAGCGTGGCCAAACCCTCCTAACCCCAGGATTGGCCTGCGGCCTTAAATTTACGTTTTTTACGCTACTGGGACTGGGGTCGCTTTTGACCAGTTCTGACTACGTGCCGCTCTACCCCATCCCAGGGATGGCCCAATCCTGTCCCTGCGTCTGACACCCTCATCGGTTGCATCCCACTACAGCCTGCCAAGCGTAGTCCGTCCTTGCAGTCAGGACGGCACCAGCTCCGCCCCTCTCTCCCCACCCCCACAGGTGCCCTAAAGGGCCCTTGAACACCCAAGGTGGTGGGCAGGGGCCCTCGCTCTCCGGCCCTTGTGTGGGGAAGAGAGTCGTGGGTGGGGATCTGGAGCTGGGAGCTGTGGTCTGAGATTAAAAGACTTTTACCTCTAACAAATGAGTATGAAGTGTATTCATTCAACACTTTTTGAAGCTGAATGAGCAGCACCTAGTTGACTTTCTGTGTAAAACAAAAAAACAAAAACAAAAACAAAAACAAAAAACAAAAAAATCTCCTGGCATCTTGATCTTGGACTTCTGAGCCTCCAGAACTGTGAGAAATAAATTTCTGTGGTTTATAAGCATGATAATCTGTTATAGTAGTCCAGATGGACTAAGATATTAGTCTTATAAGAAGCTTGAAGGGTCTTCACATGTCCATTTTAGTCAGAGATTTAAATGATGCAATAAGATACATATTAAAATACTAGCAATACCTCAAACACAGTTCATTGCTATGGTTCAATTCTGCTGTCAACACCTACTATCTTATATGTTTATCTCTTTTTCACACTTTGACTTGATTTTATTCTTTACCGGTTCTGCTTCTCAGCTTAAAATTAAAAAAAATTAAAATTAAAATTAAATTTTAAAATTAAAATTAAATTAATTTTTTAAATTTGAATTTAATTTAATTTTTTAAAATTAATTTAAAATTAAAATTAAAATTAAAATAATACATACTTTTTAAAATAGTCACTTTTCAAAAAATGGCCATCTTTCTGTGTCCTCACATAGCAGAGGAGGTTAAGGGAGCTCTCCTGGGACTCTTTTTTAAAAGTACTAATCCCATTCATAGTGCGGTGTCATCTGTTGATTCCCATGCACTGCCAACTCTAATGACTGACTTATGTTCCAGCTATGGGTTTTACCAGTAAAGTATTCAAACTGAATCTCATCTTAAAAAAAAAAAAAAAAAAAAAAAAATCAGATATCTCCGCCATTTCTTAATAGTGCAGAATTGCAGTAAACAATTTTCTTTAGAAATTTGACCACCCAGTATCCATTCACCATCTCTTGTTAGAACACCCTGGCTTCCTTTGGAATTCATATCTGCTTTTTTGCCTATGTGTTTAGTGATATTGGCAGCACTGCCTTGTTTAGCATAAATCAATCAATAATCTATTCTAAAGTATCCTATATTGCCCAAAATGTTTTACAAGGTATAATGGGAGTCAGGCATGAATGGCTTTTGTGCAAATTATATAGCTGTAGGAGTAGAGGAGAAAGAAGCAATTATTTTAATGTGGGAGAACAGAAGAGGTTATTACTTGGGATTCATTGGAGACCATCTCCCTGTGGCTTTGGTATAATGTATGTTTTTTTTTTTTTTTTTTTCCTTCGGTAATGTCCAACTGCTCAGTTTATAACTTGTGGGTTCTGGGATAGTAGCAGTGTTAGTCTTTAATATTCTGATGTTCAATCATTCACTTCTTGTGAAGTTGAGAGGCAGTTTATCTAGATCTTGTCCTTGTCATCTTGGATCAGGAAAACCACAGTTGCCTTACAGATCTTACATGGATACATTTAATTCGTGAAATTGATTGACATCCAGAATCCTCATTGCAAATTATTCTGGGAAATACAGTTTTTTGCTTTTAGAAATTATGATTCAGCAAGACATACCTGAAGGAGATGGGCATGAAATCTGAGTGCAAGTCAATCATAACTAACACAAGGAAGTAAATTGTCTATATCTGGTATATTTGACCATGAATTTAGCATAGACCTTCAGATTTGAAATCATAATGCTTTGGTGACAATATACATGTTAAAGATAAAAAAAAAAAAGAGATTAGAGGGGAACAGATACTTGATGGAGGAAACCATGTGGTCAGAGTGGTAATGGGCTTCATTTTGCTGTACGTATATGGTTTATCTTGAATCCTGAGGATTTTTTTTTTTTGAAAATTTTTTTTCTTGAAAATGTATTGTTTCCAGATTTCCAAACAGGATTTTATCTTAACGGTTATGCTAATTAATGCTTTGCAATTTCTTTTACCTGAACAGTATTGCTATAGGATCTTAATATGTGCTTTGTGAGAAAAAGGTCCTGTGTTCAAATAATTTAGGGTGTCTTATATTTATCTAAGGGTTATTTCCTTTTTCAGATTTCCCCACATTTCAGTACACCTCTGCCTGCTGCTTATCCAGTTACCTAAAGATAAAATCAAAACTATTTTATAAGGACAATTTTCTTGACTTCTTTTATTTTCTTATACTATAACACACACATTTGACCAATTCATCCATTAGCAGTATACAAATGACTACCAAGACTTCAGTATTGCTTTAACACCTCGGCTAGTCACAGACTTGCTTCATTTGGGGGGAATATGTACATATGTGTAGAAAAGATAATCACCTAATTGCTCACCTCTGAATCGCCTAATTCTGTGCCAAGGTGAGTGCTCATATATGTTCTTAATAAATTACTTGATTATTAAAATTAAGATAAGAAACGTCTTTAGGGTATGTCACAGACTTTTGCTTTCTTGAAAAAATAATTTTTAAGTATGGGCTAGGTAAACATTTTGATGAATAGGCAAAAAAAAAAAAAATTAGACAGAATGACCCCTAAATCACAGTAGTATTGGAAAACATTGTTGCAGAGATTTCTCCATAAACATGCGGTCCTGGCCTTTTGAGCTAAGAACATAGTTGATAAGCAAACATGCCTGGAAGCTAGAATAGTATATCCTGATTGAATTGAAGACCACAAAGGAGGCATTTGGGCTCAGAAAATGAGTCAATATAAGTTATAATGATTATGAAATGATTTTATATAGAAGGCAGTGATTTCTGTGTCACAGCATTTATGATGCTTACCCTGAGTTATCAGCCTTTCTATAAATTGAATTGGCGTAGTTACTAATATTGACATGAGTTCTTCTGATCGTTAAAGTTAATGTCTCCCTAGTCCAGGTTGAGATATAGACCTTGGGCCTTACTTTTTCCCCTCCCTTTATACCTACATCATGTAGAGAAATCCAGGTTGGTTATGTGTTCAGTATGTTTGTGTTCATTGATTCACTATTCTTCTTTCCTATGAGGGTTCATTTTATCATTCTGTAAGAAAAACTCCATGCAGTGGCTATTTTCCTGGAAAGCATAGCCCTGTGTTCAGTGTATAGTCCTTGATCAAAAATATTTTTTCTTCCTTCCTTCTTTTCTTTTCTTATATCTTCTTCTTTCTCTTCTTTTTTCTCTATTTCTTTATTTTTTTTTTTCTTTCTTCTTTGAGTGTCATTCTGAATGTCTTTTCAAGCTTTGGTAACAATTCTCTGAATGTCTTTTCAAGCTTTGGTAACAATTCTCTGAATGTCTTTTCAAGCTTTGGTAACAATTCTCTAAACCACAGGAATTTTCTACAATAGCAGAACCTGGAAAAGATCTATAGCTATATTTTATCAATAAGACAGTCACTGGCAAAGAACCAGTCAGAGTTTTTAAGGAGAATTTGGTATGTATGTAAAAATTGGATAAGAAAAGAATTGAAAGGAATGCTAAGACACAGAGAAATTATGTACATACAGCTCAAATCTACATGCTATAGTTGACATTTTTTAAGTGACAGTTATATTCTTTTCTGAATATAGATTTAAAAGGTATGAAGACGTAAGTGACCTCTTTAAAGCAATTTGTAAAATTAACTGTGAACTACCTCTTCTCTTTTCTGCCATGAGAAAGCTCCCTTGCCACATACAAAATTGCAGTGGCTAAAAAGATTAAATAAAATTAGTAAAATGCTTCAGTTTGAATTTTTAATGATACCATATTCAAAAGCATGACCTTGACTCATGCTCTTCTCTACCCACTGTTTCTTTTATATCCCATTCATGTTCCATTATAACTGAATTCCATCCTTTGAAATATTTTGAAAATTTTCAACTAAACTGTGTAGGCAGATTCCACTTTACCCAAAAGAAACCTTGCAAAACATTAATTATTTGGAAATCTCTGCTCACAAAAAGCAGAGACAAATCTTTCATTGGGCTATATATTTTTCTCTTCCTAGAGAAAACTCAATTTCAAAAAATTGTTTTGCTTATTTTAATCAGAAAAATCAAACTTAAATAACCAGGTTATTTATAAATGTTTATGTAAAACACACAAAAAAAGTGTGTTTAGTATATTTTATGGCCTAGAGTCTATGCCTATTTTCCCTGCAGGAAATAAATCAAATACCCAGAGTATTAAGGAAAGTTTAATAGACATACTTTTTAAAGGGGTCAGGATAAGTTACGGAAAAAAGAAAACAACGGAGGGTTTAATATTAGGAGGCTAGCAATAGAAGGGCACTTTTACTACCTTAGGACTGAAAGGACAGGGAAGGGAGCATATACAAAGACTCAGAATATAGAGGCCACCCAAGAGAGAACACTGCATAAGGTGACTCAGCCAGTCCTTAGGGGAGTATTTACTTGGTCCTCATTCTTTTTCTACCTTGCAATATGCTGCTTGTGATGCCTATATATTTTTTTCCTCTTCCCTTCCTATCCCCTCCCTTCCCTTCTCTTTTCTTTTTTCTTTTCTTTTGTTTCTTTTTCATGCAGAAGATTAAATCCAGTCCCTCTATTCAGTCTTGTATGGAAGTAGAAGTTCTGTCAGATTCCATTTTAATTTTTGATTTGGAGGTGTGACTTTTTTTTTTCCTTTTTAAAAAATATGAATTATTTCAAGCATAATTAAAAATATAAATAATGTGAAGCAAATATTTTATTTTCTCCCAATATTTTTTATTTAAAAAGAAAATATTTTATTTTCTTTTATTTAGTGTTAGTGAATAACAATTTTCTGTATGAATGGCAGATTTATTTTGAAAATGAAAATAATAATACAGAATAATGGTTGATCAGGCTCTTTACAAAGGTAATATTCTGATAGTCAATAAGCTCATTAAAGGGTTCAATCTATTTTCTCATTAGAGAAATAAAAATTAAAGCTACAATGAGATACCATTACCATTTCAAATTAGTGTTTTTGTTTTCTTTGGGTAAATACCCAGTAGGAGAATTACTGGATCATATAGTATTTCTATTTTTAATTTTTTGAGGAGCCTCCCCAGATAACTAAAATTTAAAAGATTGATAATAGTAAGTGTTGGAGAGGATGTAGAACAACTGGAACTCTCATTATTTGCTACTGGGAAATAAAATGTGACAAAGATTTAGGTTGTAGTATGTACAAAGTCTCAATGCAGATATACCCTACAATGAGGAAATTAACTGCTATATAAAATATGATATATGAATATCATATATATATTCACCAAAAGGTATGAGCATGACTATTCCTAGAAACACTTGTCCATAGACTGAATCAACATAAATATCCATTGATAGTACATGATTTAATGAATGAATAAATACTTAAATATTAATCTGGAGATTAAAATCCCATAAAACAATGAACATTAACAAAATACTGTTATCAAACGTAGTAAGCACAAATCTTCTAAACATAAACAAGCTTCAGTGAAAGAAACCAAACAACAGAGCACATACTTTGTGATGCTCTTTATATAAAGTTCAGCAATAGGCAAAACCTGTGGTGAGTAAGGAGAATGGTTGAAATGATCTTGAGAGAATTTTAAAGACACCGTTCCATTGTCTTCTATACTCCTATATTGCTATTGAAATAGCTGATAAGATGGGACAGATGAGATAGCTTCTGATTATTGATATTCTATATCTAGAACTGGGTGATAATAACATAGTTGTGTTCTGTTTACATAAATTTATTGAGTTGGCCACGTAGGATTTGTGCACTTTTTAAGGTACATTTTACTTTATATATAAAAAATTATGACTAAATATAACTGATACAATTAAAAACACAGATTATTTCCTCCCTCCATATATATATATATATATACCGTTATTGAGAACTTGGAAATTGAATTCTATACAGATTTTTATATTCTTGTTATATATTTACAAATAAGTATAGACCTAAAAATATCATGTAGTGCTTTTTGAGTTTCTAAAACATTTTCTATAAGTGCATGACATGTAATTTATTAATATTTTATTCAATATATTTTGAAATATATTTTGTATATGTATTATATACATATGTTTACATATTATTTATTCACTTTAATTACTGTATAATTTTACATCGGTAAAATATACCAAAATGTATTTATCTCTTCTCTTCTTATAGATATTTAGGTTGTTTCCAATGTTTCCTTTCAAGTATGATACTTTAGTGAACATTCTTGAACATGCATATCCACAGACTTCCCATTGTAAACATACTTAGAAATCCTGGGTCATAGGCTATTGCATTTAAATTTTTTTAGTCTTGGGATCCCTGGGTGGCGCAGCGGTTTGGCGCCTGCCTTTGGCCCAGGGCGCGATCCTGGAGACCCGGGATCGAATCCCACATCGGGCTCCCGGTGCATGGAGCCTGCTTCTCCCTCTGCCTGTGTCTCTGCCTCTCTCTCTCTCTGTAACTATCATAAATAAATAAAAAAATTAAAAAAAATAAATTTTTTTAGTCTTTATAAATGTATCTCCAAAGATATTACTCCAAGTCACATATTTTGAAATACTTAAGTGACATGATTATGATCCCCATCCCTAATATTCAGAAATATGTTCTTCACCAGAGGTCTTTTCTCCAAGTAATTTCTGAGGATAGAATGGTTACAAAATTAGTTGGTGAATTTTTCATTTATCTTGCACTCCCACTTTGAGTTACTTCTCCCATAGTTTTCTGGGCCTTCTCTGCCCACATCTCCAGAACTGCTAACCAATAAACAACCCATCCTCTGACTTCATTTTTCAGACCTTTCCAATACTGTTCCTCAAATCACATTTCCCTAAAAACATTCCATTTAGAAATTATTGTGAGGAAATTCTCTCTCTCTCTCTCTCTCTCTTTCTCTCTCTCTCTTTCTCTCTCTCTCCCCCAAATGCATTACATTTCTAGAGGCAAACATACTCCAGAACAGTTGATGACAGGTACATTTACTGTCTTGGCCTAAGTCCTTATTAAATAATGATAATGCAGCCTGATATGATTACATTGTTTTCTATAGTTATCTTGTTATATATTTAGTTAATTAGTTTTTGAAAGAATAAAATGAATGAGAGAGGAATTGCCTGCTAAATATATATGTATTTTTTTCCCTTTTTAAGCAAATTGTCATATTTCTCTGATCACTACAAAAAAAATGTTTGACCATGTGTGGTAGGCAGAATAATGCCCCCACTCCCCCAGATGTCCACATTTTAGTTCCTGGAACCTATGAATACATTACCTTTTAAGGCAAAGGGCCTTTGTAGTTGTGAATATATTAAGGATCATAGATAGATTATCCTGAATTATCTGGGTGGACATAACATAATCACAAGGGTACTTAGAAATGAAAGAGGGAAACAGAAGAGTCAGAGTCAGAGAAGGAGATGTGACAAGAGTAGTATGATTGCTGACTTTAAAGAAGGAAAGGACCATGAGCCAAGCAGTCTGGTAGGCTCTACAAGCTGGAAAATAAAGGAAACTATTTTCTCTTGGAGCCTCCAGAAGGAACATAACTCTTGTCAATATCTTCGTTTTATCTGAGGGAGGCATTTCAGAATTCTGACCTCCAAAACTGTAAGCTTAATAAATTTGGGTTGTCTTAAGTTATCAAACTTGTAATTTGTTACAGTTAGAATATGAAACTACTACACTGTGTTTTGCATTTCACTAAGATTCTATGTGTAGATTTATTTTTATGTATTTTGCTTAGCATTCACATTTTTATTCAATACCAGAACACGTTCAAATATTATTTCTTTTAATAATGCTTATTGCATTGTCACAATCTGCTTCATATTATATAAATATACTTTCATTTTGTTTCATGAATTTTCTTCTGTTTTTTTTTTTTTTAATTTTTTAGGTTTTTGTTGTTGCTGTTAAATTCCAATAATTTTTTTTAGTTAATTTTCTACTGGAATGTGTCCTGATTCTATTCCAACTATTAGAATTTTTCTTTATTCTTGAGAATAAATATAAATCACTAGTTACATGTAATTTTACATAAATGAATAAATATGATCATATTGTAGGTATTCATGGTCCTTTTAAGCACTTTGTTTTATTTTACTTGCCTTGTACTACCCTGGTGATCCATAATATATAAATTATATTGTCAATCATTTAATTTAGTGTTAATTTTCATCGTATCTTATGATAAAAACAAACATATCTAAATGATAGCTCTTTTAAAAATATGTGTTCTGGAATATGTAGGAATGTTACTAGCATTAGCTATGAGAGTATTTGGATTGGAGTCATGTTTCAGATTCATTTCTGTTGCTTACTAACAAAGACATGACTTTGATTACATTTCCTCAACTATTAATTGATAGTGTTTTTCTCTCTCACAAGGAAAAGAAGAAGGGGGTTGAGGGAAGGAGTGAGAAATAGAACAAAAGCCATAATTTGTAAAGCAAATGTACCATGACTCATAAAATAGATAAACTGAACAAACAAGACAACCTAACTTAAGTTAAAAAATTTTCAACATGGGTGGCTCAGCGGTTGAGTGTCTGTCTTCGGCTCAGGGTGAGATCCTGGGATCAGGGATTGAGTCCCACATTGGGCTCCCTGTGAGGAGCCTGCTTCTCCTTCTGACTGTGTCTCTCATGAATAAATAAATAAAATCTTTAAAAAATTTTTTTTAAAAAGTTTTTAATAGTTTGTTAAGGCCATATTTTTCAGGATAAGAGCATACACTGATTTAACTCTAACATTAAATAGATTCATGTTCCAAGGATGGAGTCACCAACTATTCTAGTAATTGCCATATTATCAATCATCACTAATTCTGCCAGACTTCCCCTTTGAAACATTCCTGAGACTCTACAAAGATTGTACTTTGCCTTTAAATTTTAATAAAGCCAGCTTTGCTTGATCAACAATTTTTTCTGGTGGCCTTTTTTTTTTCTTTTAAGATTTTATTTACTTATTCATGAGAGACACAGAGAGACACAGGCAGAGAGAGAAGGAGGCTTCATGCAAGGAGCCGGATGTGGAACTCGATCTTGGAACTTCAGGATTATGCCCTGAGCCAATGGCAGAGCTCAACCGCTGAGCCACCCAGGCGTCCCTCTGGTGGTCTTAATAAGAAAACTTCAACGGGAAAAATTAGAGAGGGTGACAAAACATAAGAGACTCCTAACTCTGGGAAACAAACCATGGGAAGTGGAAGGGGAAGCAGGCTGGGGGAATGAGGTGACTGGGTCACGGGCACTGAGGGGGGCACTTGACGGGATGAGCACTGGGTGGCATACTATATGTTGGCAAATTGAACTTCAATAAAAAAATAAAATAAAAAAAAGGAAACTTCAACAAGAATGAATAGGTAAGAGTAACAGAAGGACTTTTAGGGTATGGACTCTTTATAAGACAAGCAGTATATATTATAGAAGGAAAAATAAATAAAAACAAGAGGAACATAGCTATAGGAATTTGTGTGAATTATAGTCAATTTAGGCCAAACATTAACCCTAATAACCTCTTAAAGAATGAAAAAAAAAAAACAAGAAAAAAGAAAAAGTAAGCAAATGGGAGAGAGGGTGAAAAACTAAAGGAGGAAGAAAAACCAAATGTGAAAAACATGCATGAAAATGAAGAGGAAACAAGTTTAAATGGTTTTGAGGGATGCCTGGGTGTCTTCAGTGATTGAGCTTCTGCCTTTGGTTCAGGGTGTGATCCCAAAGTTGCAGGATCAAATCCCATGTCAGGCTTCTTATGGAGAGTCCTCTTCTCCTTCTGCCTATGCCTGCTTATTTCTTTGCCTGTTTCTCTGTGTCTCTCATGAATAAAATAAGATCTTTAAAATGGTTTTGACTAGTTTGTCATTTTTGTTTTTATCTGCTTAGTCAGTTTCTTCAGAGGTACAAGAAAAACAGAAAACCATAAACCTGTTTGCCCAGCAAAAGATTATTAACTCAACTGAAATAAATCTCAGGGCTTATAGTTGCATTAATCCAAACTCTGAGAAATAAAACATCCAATATTATTTTCAGATATCCAGGATAAAATGCATGTGTTTTGGAGATTGTTTCAAGTGCAAAAAGTCCAGGACATCTGGAAGGGTGACCTAAAATTAATGAGCAATACAGAATTCCCTCTTTAGGGAAAGTAGATGTGGAACATACAATCATTTTGATTTAAAAGTAACTTTAACAGCTCCAATAAAAGTAGCAGATAGAAGTGAGGTTTTTGAATAAGACATAATAAAAAGTTAGTATTTATTGAATATATGCCAAGCAATGTTCAAGGAACTGTAAATTATACCACAAATAATCCCACACAACACAGGTAGTATTACTACCATTTTATAGGTGAGGGAATTGAGCTCTTAGACTTAACTATTGCTTATTAATCATGTTAATCTGAATACAAATTTCAATCTCTTTCATTTATTCCAAGATACTTCAATGTATACAAGCCTACAAATGGAAAGTAAACTTAAGCCCCCCTCAATATTTTTTTTTTTCAATTTGGAGGTTAAAATCAGTATTGGACTAGATTGGAATCAGACAAAGTTATGCTACAATTATTGTAAAATCCACAATATGGACAGTGTTTTTTAAGGTATTTTTTAAGAGCATATGAAACAAATAGTACATTCTTACATGCAGACTGTCCTAAAGCATTTCATAATCAAAGGTATGATGCATTTCAAAGGTATGATGTTATAGCTTAATTTAGGCTAATTCTTCTACTACTAGTACTATCACTTGTACTACTACCACACTACCACTACCATTACCAAACCACTACCACTAATAAAAAAATCCATAATTCATTATATACTTGTTTTGTGGGAGGCAGTGTGCTATATGTTTTATGTACATTATCACATGCTAGTTTTTAATAACTCAAAAATTTGTTGTTACTACCATTTTGTAGGAAACAACTGAAACTCAGAATTTATTAAGCTCCTTAGAATATACAGGAGGTGAGAGGCAATCCTAAAATTAGGAGTCAGTTTAATCTTTCTACAGTTTCCATGGTATTCATCACTACTCTTTGCCTATTTATATATCATTTCACTCTTAAAGTTGCATCTTTATATATTATTTTATATACACCTTACAGACAGTTATTCTGAATTTACTTTTTAGAGTAAGACTTAAATGGATGAGTCAGATGTTAATCTTGTGTTTGTCTTTTTTTGTTGTTGTTTCATTTTTTTTTTTTTAACATAAGGAAACTGAAGTTTCATTTTCAATGCAGGCAGTACAGCAAGAAACATGCCTAATTATGTTCTGACAAAGATAGAGGCAGGACTAAAAACTTCAAAAATTTTTCTTGGACCAGAAAAAAATGCCTTTGTAATTACCATCCCTTTTCTCTATGTGCCTCCAAATTCAATAGTTTATACTATTAAAATGTATACCAGAGTGTCATTTTTTTTTCTCTTTTTCTTGTCTTGAATTGTCCTTTTTTTTTTTTTTAAATTTCATTCCATCTTGTCCTATCCTATCCTGCCTGGCCTTGTCCTGCCTTGTCTTGTTTTGTCTTCTCTTTCTTTCATGATTTTCAGTAGCTTTCTACTTGCTAAAGGAAAACATCCAAACTTATAAATCTAATTGACAAAAGTAGGCTCAAGCCAGTCTCTACTAACATTCATACTTTATTCTGCTACATTCTCCCACTCATCCAATATGATGATATTGGCCATATCTGTGTTTTTATTTTTACTACAATATGGTGGATTAACTTCCAGTTTGTGATCTGTATATTTGCTTTTCTTCTTCCTGGAATGATATCCTTCTAATTTTGCCATTTCTGGTAATTATTTTATTATACTGGTGCTATAAGTCCAAAATGAGTCTTAAAGGACTAAAATCAAAGTGTCAGAGGGCTGGTTACTTCTTGAAGTTCCATGTGACAATCTGTCCTTTGGCTCTTCCAGCTCCTGGTGGAATCTGGCATTCCCGACTTGTGGCTACATCACTATAATCCCTGTTTCTGTCTTCACATTGCATTCTTTTCTGTTGTCCAACCTCCTTCTGTATCCCTCCAATGAGGATCTCTTTGAGTACATTTATGTTTTACCAAGGTAAACCAGGATAATCTTTCCATCTCAAGATCCTTAACTTAATTACATATCCAAGGTCCCTTTTGTCATATAAAGTGATTCACAGGACCTAGCTGTTATTTAGCCTACAATAAAAGAATAGGAAAAAAAAGTTCTGAGCTATTTGCACACCTAAAATGTGAATTAACAGGAAAATTAGAAGTTTTCAAACTATTTGAACCCATATATGATTACTCATCATGGTCAACTAATTAAGTTAACGCATAAAATCAATCCTTGTGGTTTACAAGGAAATTCCTACCTAGTCACATTATCACACGTATATAATGGCCAAATAAGAATAATTCTAGAAATGCAAGGTCGTGAAATATTTTACCATATGCCCATGCTAAGATATTTAAAATTATTTCTTCAATAAAGTGACAAGTACAATTTTAAAATTCACTTTATCATGAATGGAAGAAGATATTCTATACCCAAATTAAGTCACCAGTGAAATCAGAAAAGTTTATGGATTGAAGAATAATGGAAATTAATTCAAGCTCCCTACATTTGCAAAAGATTACACATGAAGCAAGAAAAAATAAAATAATTTGCACCTACAATTCAAAATTATTAAAATAGACTAGGAGAATTGACAGAGTAGGTGGTGGTGGAGTAGAAAGAGACTAGTCTTGTCTCATCCCACAAATGCAACTAGATAATGATCAAATCATACTAAATACCTTAGAAATTGATGTGAAGATTGACAGAACAAACATCACAACTAATGAGAAAAGAGGCCACACACATCAAAGAAGGTAGGAAGTGTGGAGTGTAGTTTAAGGGAGAGACAGATCACATGGGTACTGTGGAGGGAAGGGAGCTTAGTTTAAGGGAGAGACAGATCACATGGGTACTGTGGAGGGAAGGGAGCTGTGGTCACACAGGGAGAACATTTCCCCAAAGCCATTGGCTGGGAAAATTAGAGAGACTGATTTTTGTAAGTTCTTGCCGCCAGCAGGGCGTAAACCTTGCAGTTTTAAAGGTCAGTGGGATTAGAAGAGATGGAGCCCTTAAACAAGACTGACAACCCAGGGGCAGGTGGCTTTGGAAACAGTGATTTGAAGAACACTTGGGGCACATGGCACGGAGTGGGGGATGGTGGAGATTATTTGCTCTTCTGTAGCATTTCCATCCCCCACCCCTCAGCATAAACGCAGAGCCACCTGCAAGAGCCCACAATGGCTGCCTAACTTCTTTACACCAGATCCCACACTTGTGCTCTGATGTCACTGCCCTTTTTAGTCAGACTTGCCTCAGTCTGAGGGTGGTGGGCCTCTCCCCCAGAAGACCTGCACAAGCTCCAAGCCCATGCCCACATCATGTCTCTGAAGCCTGGAATTTTAAATGTCAGCAGGCTTGACTTAGGATAGAACCTGGATATCACTATATTACTCTTAGGGAGAAGGCAGGCAACAAAACCCAGAGGCAGACTGTGTGGAAATAGTAATCTGAACAATGCTTGTGACACATGGTGCATATTATTCGCTCTTCTCCAAGTGCATCCCTATTAGCATTAGGGGCATGGAGATGCCTCTCTGGAGACAAAGGAGCTGGCTGGCACCATTTTCCTTCTCTGCCCCTCAGAATAAACACAGAGCCACCTGTGGGAAGAAGCACAGCACCAATACAGGCTGCTTAACTTGTTTATACCAAGTCACACACCCCAGTGCTCTGGTGGGACCGTCCTTCTCAGTAAAGCTTACCTCAGTCACACAAGATCAACAGAAACCCTTGCCCACACAGCATCTCCTGACCAGAGAATTCTCCAGGGCTTTAGTTCTAGTGGAAGTAGTATCAGGTCTCATTTAACAAGCATCTAAAACACACCTAGTTAAAACTCACTACATTCCAGCCAAAGACCAAACACTGCCCACTGCAGATTTCTCACCTGAAGGATGGAGCAGCCGAAATAGCAGCAGAACACACACAGCATATACCAGAGATGCTTCCTGAAGCTCCAGGCCCTGGACACTAAATGGTCTCTTTTTCATAAAGCCATTACTCTCAGGAGCAGTAAACATAATAGTTTTCTAACATACAAAAGAAGGCAGAGACTTAGACTAAATGCCAAGTAGTAGGAATCCATTCCAAATAAAGAATAAGATAAAGCCAAGGCCAGAGATCTAAGCATGAGATATAAGTAGAGATATAAGGAAGGCAGAGACTTAGACTAAATGCCAAGTAGTAGGAATCCATTCCAAATAAAGAATAAGATAAAGCCAAGGCCAGAGATCTAAGCATGAGATATAAGTAGAGATATAAGTAACATGCCTGATGGAGAATTCAAAACTATTCATAATACTTACTGGGCTTCAGAAAAGAATGGAGGATTTCAGGGAAACCCTTACCACATACAAAAAGGTTAAAAAAGAGGGACGCCTGGGTATCTCAGTGGTTGAGCATCTGCCTTTAACTCAAGGTGTGATCCCAGGATCCAGGATTGAGTCCCAGATCGGGCTTCCTGCAAGGAGCCTGCTTCTCCCTCTGCCTGTGTCTCTGCCTCTGTGTGTATGTGTCTCTCATGAATAAATAAATAAATCTTAAAAAAAAAAAACGTTAAAAAGTAGTCAGAATAGAGAAATGCAATAACTCAGATTGGAAACAGACTTGATGCAATACAGGCTGGAAGAGAGCAGAGTGAATTAGTGATATGGAAGTGAGATTAGTGATATAATGGGAAAAAAGCTGAACAAAAGAGAGAAAGAAGGATTATGGAATATTACGAATAGACCTAGGGAACATAGCACTTCATCAAATGTAATAAGATTCTTACTAAGGAGTCCCAGATAGAAAAGAGAGAGAAAGGAGGAAGAAAATACATTTCAGAAAATAATAGCTGAAAACATTCCTAATCTGGGTAAGGAAACATTTAGATCAGTGGGTATAGGAAACTCCCATCAAAATCAACAAAAGTAGGTCAACACAAAGATATATTGTAATTAAATTTCCAAATATACTGATAAAGAAAAATGTCTTGAAAGCAGAAAGATAAAAGAAGTCCTTAACTTACAAGGAAGACCCATGGGCCTAGCTTCAGATTTCTCCACAGAAACTTGGCAAAGCAGAAGAGAGTGACATGATGTATTCAAAATGCTAAATGGGAAAAATCTGCAGCCAAGAATACTCTATCCAGTAAGGTTATCATTCATAATAGAAGGAGAGGTAGTTTCCCAAACAAAAACTAAAGGAGTTTGTGACCACTAAACCAACTCCATGCAAAAAATACTAAAGGAGCTCTTTGAGTACAAAAGACATCCCAAAGTGACAAAGATAAGAAAGGATTAGAGAAAATCTCCAGAAACAATAACAAAACAAGTAATAAAATCACACTATATACATTTCTATCAATAATTACTTTGAATGTAAATGGACTAAATGCCCTAATCAAAAGACCTAGGGTTTCAGAATGAATAAAACAAAATAATAAGATCCATCTATATGCTGCCTAAAAGAGACTCATTTTAGACCTAAAGCACTTGCAGATTGAAAGTGGGGGGATAGAAAAACATTTATCATGAAAATAGATGTCAAAAGAAAGCTTGGAGTAGCAATACTTATTTTGGACAAACTAGACATTAAAACAAAGACTGTAATAAGAGATGAGGAAGGGGACTATGTCATAATAAAGGGGACAATACAACAAGAAGATCTAACAATTGAAAATATTCTCTCAACATGGGAACACCCAATTATGTAAAGCAATTAATAACAAACATAAAGGAACTAAATGTTAATAATACAATAGTAGTAGAAGACTTTAACACACCTCTTACATCATTGGACAGATCATCTAAACAGAAAATCAATAGGGAAACAATGGCTTTGAATGATACACTGGACCAGATAGACTTAAGAGAGTCAGAACATTCCATCCTAAAACAGTAGAATACACATTCTTTTCAAGTGCACATGGGACATTTTCCAGAACAGATGACATATTGGGTCACAAATCAGGCCTCACCAAATACAGAAAGATTGGGATCATACCATGCATCTTTTCTGACCATAACACTATGAAATTTGAAGTCAACCACAAGAAAAAATTTGGAAAGACCACAAGTACATGGGGGTTAAACAACTGAACAATGAATGGTTCAACCAGGAAATCAAAGAAGAAATAAACAATAGGTGGAAACAAATGAAAATGAAAACACAACAGTCTGAACTCTTGGGATGCAGCAAAAGAAGTCCTAAGAGGAAAATACATAGCATTACAGGCCTACTTCAAGAAGCGAGAAAAATCTCAAACAACCTAAACTTATACCTAAAGGAATCATATAAAGAACAACAGATGAAACCTAACGCCAACAGAAGGAAGACAATAATAAAAATAGCAGTATAAATAAGTGATATTAAAACTTAAAAAAAATTATATAACATATCAATTAAACCAGGAGTTGGTTCTTTGAAAAAATTAATAAAATTTATAAACCTCCAGCCAGACTTATCAAAAAGAAAATGAACCAAATAAATAAAATCATAAATTAGGATAAATAATAACCAACATCACAGAGCTACAAACAATCATAAGAGAATATGATGAAAAACCATATGCCAACAAATTGGACATTCTGGAAGAAATGGATAAATTCCTAGAAACATATAAACTGCCAAAATTGGAACAGGAAGAAATATAAAACTTGAACAGACCAATAATCAGGCAAGAAATTGAATCAGTAATCAGAAAACTCCCAACAAACAAAAGTCTATGGTCATATGGCATCACAGGTATATTCTATCATCCATTTATAGAATGATTAGTACCTATTTTCAAACTATTGCAAAAAAGAGAAAAGGAAAGAAAACTCAGTTTCATTCTATGAGACTGGCATTATCCTGATACCAAAACCACGTAAAGACACCACTAAAAAAGAGAACTATATGCCAATATCCCTGATGAACATGGGTGCAAAAATTCACAACAAAATACTAGCAAACCAAATCCAGTTATACATTAAAAAACAATAATTTACCATGATCAAGAGGGATTTATTCCTGGGTTGCAAGAGTGGTTCGATGTTTGCAAATCAGTCGTGTACACAACATTAATAAAAGAAAGGATAAGAGCTATGTGATCATGTCAATCAATGCAGAAAAGTCATTTGACAAATGACAACATGAGTTCATGATAAAAATCTCAACAAACTAGGTTTAGAGGGAATATACTCAATAAAGGCTGTATATGAAAAACCCACAGCTAGTATCATCCTCAATGGAAAAACTGAGAGCTTTTTCTTTATGGCCAGGAACAAGACAAGGATGTCCACTCTCAACATTGTTATAAAACATAGTACTGAAAGTCCTACCCACAGTGATCAGGCAACACAAAGAACAAAAAGGCATCCAAATCAACAAGAAAGAAGTGAAACTTCTACTATTTGCAGAAGACATGATACTCTATATAAAAAATCTAAAAGACTCCACCACAAACTGCTAGAACTGAATACAAATTTAGTAAAATCATAGGATCCAAAATCAATGTACAGAAATCAGTTGCATTTCTATACACCAATAATGAAACAGCAGAAAGAGAACTTAAGGTACCTATTCCACTTACAATTGCAGCAAACACCATAAGATACCCAGGAATAAACCTAACCAAGGAGGTGAAAGACCTGTATTCTGAAAACTATAAAACACTGATGAAAGAAATTGAAGAGGACACAAAGAAATGGAAAGACATTCTATGCTCATGGATATGAAGAACAAATATTATTAAAATATCTATACTACCCAAAGCATTCGGAATATTTAATGCAAGCTCTACCAAAATGCCCACAGCATTTTTAACAGAGTTAGGACAAACAATCCTAAAATTTATGTGGAACCACCAAAGATCTCAAATAGCCAATGCAACCTTGAAAAAAAAAAAAAAAAAGCAAAACTGGTTGCATCACAATTCTGAACTTCAAGTTATATTACAAAGCTGCAGTGATCAAAACACTAATGTGCTAGCACAAAAATAGACACATAGATCAATAGAACAAAATAGAAAGCCTAGAAATGAACCCAGAACATTATGGTCCGTTAATCTTCAGCAAACCAGGAAAGAGTATTCAATGGGTAAAAGTCTCTTCAACAAATGGTGCTGGGAAAATGGACAGCAATATGCAGAAGAATGAAACTGGACCACTTTCTTACACCATACACAAAATAAATTCCAAATGGATTTGAAGCCCTAAATTTGAGACCTGAAAAAAAATTGTAGAGGAGAACACAGGTAGTAACCTCTTTGATATCAGTCATAGCAACTTCATCTAGCTATTCTCCTGAGGCAAGGGGAACAAAAGCAAAAATAAACTATTATGACTTCAAGATAAGCTTATGCACAGCAATAGAACAATCAACAAAACTGAAAGGCAACATATTGCAGGGAGAATATATTTGCAAATTGCATATCTGATTAAGGGTTAATAAACAAAATGCATAAAGAGTTTAATAAACTCAATACCTAAAAAACAATCCCATTAAAATATGGGCAGAAGACATGAATAGACATTTTCCACGAAAGACTTACAGATGGCTCATAGACAAAATATGTGCAACATCACTCATCATGAGGGATATACAAATAAAAATTACAATGAGCTATCACCCCACATCTGTCAGAATGGCTAAAATCAACAATACAGGAAACAATAGGTGCTGGCAAGGATATGGAGAAAGAGGAACACTCATGCACTCTTGGTGGGAATGCAAACTGATGCAGCCACTTAGGAAAACAATATGGCGGTTCTTCAAGAAGTTAAAAATAGGACTACCCTATGACCCAGCAATTGTATAATTAGGTACTTCCCCAAAAGATACAAAAATGCCAATTCAAAGGGATTCATATACCTCAAAATTTATAGCAGCATTGTCTGCGATTGACAAGTTAAAGAAACAACCCTAATAAATGTCCATTGACTGATGAATAGATAAAGAGGTGGAATATATACATACATACATATATATCATATAATACATATATGATACAAATATATCATGATATACATATATATCAGCCATTAAAGAGATTGAAATTTTGCCTTTTGCAAAGACATGAATGGAGCTAGAGAACGTTTACTAAGCAAAACAAGTCAGAGAAAGACAATAACATATGATTTCATTCATATATAGAATTTAAGAAGGAAAACAAATAAACCTAGGGGGAAAAAAGAGAGAAACCAAGAATTAGATTCAACTATAGAGAACAATCTGATGGTTACCAGAGGGGAGGTGGGTGGGGGCGAATGTATTATTTGGATTATGGGAATTAAAAAGTGTACTTTGTGATGAGCACGAGGTGTTGTTTGTAATGTTGAATCACTAAATTATACACCTGAATCTAATATAACACTTTATGTTAACTAGATGGAATTAAATAAAATCTTTTAAAAAGATCAAAACAAAAGATAAATGTGTGAATGAATAAAACTAACATTGGTCGTAGAGGGGTAAAATAATGTCATATCTCTTTTGTTAATTGGTTATGTTATAATGTAGAACAATTAATAAATAAATAGTAAATAGCTTATTACTGAAATAATCATTTTTAAACTTACTAATATTTTTTAACTTACTAATATTGACAGTAAGATAACTAGTAGTGGAAAAATATGATGTGCCATTTAAAATGAACCAAAGAAAAATAAAAATCAAATCAAATCAAGACAAAAATAAAGGAAAATGGTAAAAATTAAAAGAGATAAAGTAGACTGAGAACTGTAAAATATGTTAAAAATAAGGTCAAATTTGTTATTAGTAAAAATAAGATTGGGTTAGGTAAGTATTTATTAAAATCAGTAAATCACATATTGGGGAAAAAACCAGACTACTTTGCTCCAAAAGTCATATCTTTAAGTCCCTCAGGGGTATAGGGATCATGAAAAACGTTAAAATATAAATAATAGGTTAACTGTTTTAACATGAGATAAACTGAAGATGGTAGCCTACATATCAAGAAGGAGAAAGAGGGGATCCCTGGGTGGCGCAGCGGTTTGGCGCCTGCCTTTGGCCCAGGGCGCAATTCTGGAGATCTGGGATCAAATCCCACGTTGGGCTCCCGGTGTATGGGGCCTGCTTCTCCCTCTGCCTCTCTCTCTCTGTGACTATCATAAATAAATAAAAAAATTAAAAAAAAATTAAGAAGGAGAGAAATTGTTTATTCTCATTAGGTAAAAATAAATTAACATTTCATAATCAAATATGGGTAGACATTTAATGATTGATCAAATTATTTTTATGAACTTAAATTATTTAAAAACACAATGAACATTATATATGAATGGAAAATTTATAATTATTATGTATATAGACAAATACCTTTTCATTAATAAGTAAAAACTTGTATAAGTCCATTAGGAAAATATTGTTTCAGAAGGAAACATTAGCAAAAAACATAAATGGTTACTTCCTAAAATTATTAGTCACAAAACAATTATAAGAAGTAAAATATCGCCAGTAATCATATAAAACACTGGACACTATCTTTATGTAACTTACGTGTAATTATAAAATTCAGTAACATGAGGTGCCTGGATGGCTCAGCGGGTTAAGCATCTGCCTTCTACTCAGGTCATGATTCCAGGGTCCTAGGATCAAGCCCAGCCTCCCTGCTCAGTGGGGATCTGCTTACCCCTCTTGCTCTGCTCTTCTGCTTGTGCTTTCTCTCTCTCACTCTCTCTCTCAAATAAATAAACAAAATCTTTTAAAAAAGAAAAATAAAGGCTCTCACGTATTATGTGTATATGGATGTATGGAATTGTGTGTATGTGTGTGTAAAAACATCTGTATCACAGCTGTTTCTATAACTGGAAATTGTATCACAGTATTAATAGAGTTATCTTTGAGAAATGAGATTCTAATTTTTTGTTTTAAATATATTTTCTTTTTCTACATTTTTCTGCTATGTAGCAAAAAAAAGTTCTACAGAAGAGGTGATAGAATATATAGAAGTAATTACTAGTATAAACATAGGTGTACAAATGTTGATATAAATAATATTAAATATATATATAATTCTGTCCACTAGATGACCTAGAATAAGTACCAATGCAATAGTGTAGAGCTTACACCATATATACAAATTTAGAATTCTAAATACCATTCATCACTATAAGGTCCCAGGACTCCTTGAAGAGTTGGCTGATTATAGGGTTGGGACAGAGAAAATAGAAAATAAACCTGGAGCATCTTGCACTGAAAGTTAAAGAGGTTCTCAAATTATGATGGGGAAATATCTAAAGGATCAGAAGCCATTTGAAGGAATTTCCACTGGCCAAAACTAAGACAATTTAAATATCAAAATAAATAATGATAGTTATAGATCATAACCAATTGCATTAAATTGAAATCTGTGTACCTGGGGCACCTGGGTGGCTCAGTGGTTGAGTGTCTGCCTTTGGCTCAGGTCATGATCCTGGGGTCCTGGGATAGAGTCCCACATCAGGCTCCCTAAAGGAAGCCTGCTTCTTCTCCCTCTGCCTATGTCTTGCCTCTATATATATATATCTCTCTCATGAATAAATAAATAAGTTCTTTAAAAAATAAAATAAAATCTGTGTGCCTATACTGATAAAGAGAAATAAAGAATATATAAACAAAAGAAAAAGTTCTATTAGACACTGAAATGCCAACTAATACACAGACAAGTAAGAATGAAATTTAAAAATTATGTTCTCATTCATTTTGGGAATATAAATAATAGTGAAAGGGAATATAAGGGAAGGGAGAAGAAATGTGTGGGAAATATCAGAAAGGGAGACAGAACGTAAAGACTGCTAACTCTGGGAAACGAACTAGGGGTGGTAGAAGGGGAGGAGGGTGGGGGGTGGGGGTGAATGGGTGACGGGCACTGGGGGTTATTCTGTATGTTAGTAAATTGAACACCAATAAAAAATAAAATAAAAAAATAAAAAAATAAAAATTATCATTTGGCAACCCTCAGAGTAATAATTAATTTGGAAAAGATTTGTGAATGGATACTAAAATTACTGTGTAAATTTGATGAGGAATAAAATATTACAGAGGGCCTGGCTGGCCCAGTCAGTGGGGTGTGCTACTCTTGTTTTGTTTTTGTTTTGTAAGAGTCTCTATTAATGTGGGTAAATGTTCATGCTTTACTTATACATGGAAAAAACAGCAATTACATCACAGAATTATAAGGTGATCTTATTTTTGCTCAGAGTTGTGTGTTCAAACCCCACACTGAGTGTAGAGACTACTTTAAAAAATAAAATAAAATCTTTTTAAAAAGAAACTAGAATATTACATAGCCTCAAGTATCTTCCTATAAAGTACGCTTTCAGTAAAATAGGGAAAAAACAATTTTGCAATGATAAATCTAATAGATGCCACCTTAATCAAATGATCAGAGATCAAGACTAATGGAAGAAATCCAGTAAAATGCAATGTGAAAAATACAGCGTTACTTCTGTCATATTCTGAACAAAATTTCAGGGGCGCCTGACTCAACCGGTTAGGTATCCGCTTTCTGCTCAGGTCATGATCCCAGAGTCCTGGGATGGAGCTCCTCATCAGACTCCTCGCTCAGCAGGAAGTCTGCCTCTCCCTCCCCCTCTGCCTCTCCCCCCACTTGTGTGAGCGTTCTCTCTCTCTCAAATAAATAAATAAATAAATATTTTTAAAAATTATAACCTGATTCCGAGCATAAAGAATGTTAGACAAATCCAAATTGAGGGGTATTTCACAGAATATTTTCAGGTAAACAAAAGTTTTCAGAAACTTCCAGATTAAAGGATATTAAAGATACAAGATGAAAAAATCTTGGCATGATATTGATCTGGATCATTTTGGCATAAAAGAAATAACTGGAACTTGAACAAAGTTTATGCATTAGATGATATTAAAGCATCAATCTCAATTAACTGATTTTGATATTTACACTTTCATATAGCATAGTGTTCTGGTTTGTAGAATATATGCACTTAAAATAATAATTCAAGAGTAATAAAGTATTATGGCTGTAATTTAGTTTCAAATAGAAGACTTTTTTGCTTCTTGCAAATTTGTAGCTATATTATTTTTATACTAATTACTAATTGAGAATTCAAGACATCTTTTCATTACCATTAGAATCCTAATATTTTCAGGGACAACAGAACATCCAAATAATATATTTAATTGGTATCCTTTTACACAATTAAGATGTCAAAAGTCAGCCATCAAATACCCTAATGTTTGTGCAAATTCAGATTATATGCAGATATAATGACTTTAAGAAGTCCTTCAGAATTAATGAAAGAAGATATGAACTATGATTCAACTTGTTTTCCCATAATTTCTCAAGTAATTCGGACCCTAAAATCTCGGGAATTATTTTCTTTCCAGAAAAGAAATAAAAATATAATGAATAGGTTTTCATGATTAAGATTTTCAAACTGTTAATTTAGCCTTGAAAAGGATTTATGCATTAGACTTGTTAAAATATTTGTAGTCATAAGTGGATTAAATTCTTTAG
The DNA here is from genome assembly GCF_053574225.1 of Canis aureus. NCBI lineage: Eukaryota > Metazoa > Chordata > Mammalia > Carnivora > Canidae > Canis > Canis aureus. The sequence continues at coordinate 7,981,760 of NC_135640.1, forward strand.
TCTTGAAATTTATAATATCATTACATCACTACTATTTGTAGAGAAGCTATGCATTTATTCAGAGTTGACTGCAGTTTATGAATTATCTAGGCCTCTTTTTAAATGAGTCTGCTTCCCATTTTCAGTTCTTTGAAAAGTTTTGTTTGCTCCCCCACGGAGACTTCTGTACTTACCTCATGATTAATTTCTCCTTCTTTTCCCTCTTTTTCTCTTTCCTCAAGCAAATCCACCTTATGATTGCACAAAGAAACATCCATTAGCTCTGATGCAGTACCACCTCAGTGGTTCTAACATCAAGATCATCACACTCCCCAATCCTGATTAAAATAGAATTTGTCAGGTGAAAACAAAACAACAGAGAAGTTTCTTTTGTTTGGTTTTGGTTCTGGTTTTTGTCTAAGCCTAATGTTTCTCTTCCATTATTCTCTGTAAAAAGTCATATAATAGTTGTGACTTCTTACTGAAGCCACTTAGGGACACACTGCAATACTTTTTAATCTCATTTTCTTAGTTTTCTTAAAATTGTTTTGTAAATACCTCCCTTTCCTTTGTGGGCTACTTGGTTCTCATATTAAGAAAATCTTTAGGATCACTATTAAGCCATATAACTTTTCAACACTCAGACCAATCTTAGATGATTCAGTCTTTATTCTTTCTAAGCTCTAAGCTATCTTATACATATTAGGTATTTCCTTCTAAAATACCTATGGTTGGGGTGCCTGAGTGGCTCAGTCAGTTAAGCATCAGACTCCTGATTTCGGCTAGGGTCATGATCTCAGGGTTGAGATAGAGCCCTGACTTCGGCTTTGCACTCAACACAGAGTCTGCTTAAGATTCTCTTCCTCTCCCTCTGCCCCTCCCCACCCCACTCACGCATGCACTCTCTCTCTCTCTCTCAAAAAGTAATTAAAATAAAATAAAACACCTATGCTCACTCGAACATCATCTGTGCCAAATCAATATCTTGCTGCCCAGAGATATTCTTCCTTTTTTAAAAGTTTTTATTTATATCCCTAATAGTTAACATACAGTATAATATTAGTTTCAAGTATATAGTATAGTAATTCGACAATTTCATACAACTCCCAGTGTTCATCACAAGGACACTTAATTCCCATCAACTATTAATTCATCCCTCCACCCACCTCCATTCTGGTAACCATTGGTTTGAATTTGTTCTCTATAGTTAAGAGTCTATTTCTTGCTCGTTCTCTCTCTCTCTCTCTCTCTCTCTCTCTCTCTCCCCCTCTTTGCTTATCTGGAAACATATTAAAAGTCAATAAAAAGAGAAATTTCACTTTCATCCAGACTTCTGTCTCAATCATAGCACCTCCTTTCCCAATTCAGTCTGCAGATCCTTTAGATTTAGCAATCTCAAAATTTGTACCCCTTTTGCTGCACAGTAACATCACTTTTTTTTTCTTTATCTCCAGGAAGAACTTTCTAATCAATCCTTCATACTACCATAAGAGTGATTATTAAAAAATGCATATGTCTGATCATTTCCAATTATAAAATTCTTTAATGGTTATATGATGAGTTTAGGATAAAAGTTGGGGCTGAATGTATAAATGTGTAAGTCAACATTTCACTTAAATTGGTAAGACTTAATAAGATCACCAAACTAGTTAGATGGAAAAAGAGTAACATGTCTGTGTTTGGGCTATATAGCATCCAAAGTTTAGAGAGAAGAGCAGGAAACAGCAGACTGAGAATTGTGATATAAGGTAAGAGGGAAAGCAAGACAGTGTGCTGCAGTAAAAGATGAATATTGAAGACTAAGAATTGCTCAATGGATTTGGTAACATCGTAGTCAACAGAGGCACTGACAGGAATTATCTTGGTAGAATGTTGAGAATAAAGGCCTATGTACAGTTTCTTTAATAGAGGATGATGGGAGAACAGGGGTTATAAACAAAGTTAGATATCTCTTTAAAAAAATAACTGCAAAGGTGGAAAAAATGGGTGATATTAAGTGGGGAAATGACATCAATATATTTGTTTTTTCAATAAAGATGAGATAATTAACACGTTTTTATAGTGATGAGAAAAATTCAGTAGCAAGAGAAAGTTACGAGTTTGGGAAGACAGTAGAACCATTGGAGAGTAGCAGGTGATATGACAATATGTATTGTATGAGAAAAAAGTTGTATATTTACATTAACAGAGTATATCCTATTTATTTCACATCTTTTTTTCTGCCCTATGTCAAATAACATTTGTATTCTATACATGGTTCATTAATTTGTTATTAGGCCAATTCCTCTGTAAAACTAGTATTGTGGATAATATTTTATATTGTTTGTTTGTACATTGTAATTTTGCTAAACATTCCTATTAATTCTAATATTTTGTTCTTAGTTTTGTTGGATGTTTATATATAAGCTTATATATTCTTCGAATAATGTGGTATTTATTATTTCCATTGTAATCCCTTAAACCTATTTCTTTTTCTATTCTCTAAACCTTGGTCAATACCTCCGAAATATATTAAGCATTAGTGGTCTTAAAATAATCATGACATCTATAAATATTTTATCTATAGCTTTGAAGTTTCTATGAAAGTGCCTTTTATTCCATTTGAAAACCATACATATTTGTTAAATGATACTGTGTTTATTTCCTAGGGCTACCATAAAATAGTACCATAAACTGAGTGACTTGAAACACCAAAACTTTGTTTTTTCTAGTCTTGGAGGGTGGACATCTAAAATCAAGAGGTTGGCATGGCTATGCTTCCCCTGAAACCCATAGAGGAGGATCTTTCCTTGCCTCTTAGCTTCTGGTGGTGATAAGTCCTTAACATTCCTTGGTTTATGGTTACATCACTGCATTATTTACTTCTGTCATTACATGGCATTCTTCCTGTGTGTCTCTTTCTTCTCTGCTTATAAAGAAGCCAATCATATTGGAGTAAGGCCCAACTTACTCTACTCCAGTATGACCTTGTCTTAATATGATCACATCTGCAAAAGCCAATTTCCAAATAAGTTACATTCATAGGCTCTGGGGATTAGGACTTCAACATATCATTTGGGAGAATACAATTAAAGTGTTATTAACTTTTTTTCTATCTGTGAGATAATGAAAAAATCTCTGACTTTGTAAGTATAAAAAGGTCCACTTTAAATGGAAAGAAATTAGCATAGAAAGAAGGTTACTTTATAATTTAAAATGTAAATTCATCAGGAAGATACAAAAGTTATAATTTATCTCATAAAATTAGATGTATTTTTACATTTTGTTTATGCATTTTTCAATCCTTTGGAATTTGTTGATGCTTTCTGGCCAGCATATAGTCAATTTTCATTAAAATGTTTACATTTGTTTTTAAGTTTTTATTTTAATTGCAGTTACTTAGTTTACAGTGTTATATTAGTTTCAGTTGTACAATATAATGATTCAAGAATTCCTTACATCACCCAGTGTTCATCTTGACAAGTACACTCTTTAATCCCCATCACCTGTTTAACCATCCCATCCACCTCCCTTCAGGTAATTATCAATTCATTCTCTTTAACGAAGAGTCAGTCCATCTGTTGATTTGTCTTTCTTTCTCTCTTCCTCCCACCTTTGTTCACTTGTTTTGTATCTTAAATTCCACATGTGAGTGAAATCATATGGCATTTGTCTTTCTTTGACTTTTTTGGTTTAGTTGTACAGTCTGTAGCTCCATCCTGTAGCTCCATCCGTGTTGTAGTAAATGACAAGATTTCATTTTTTTGTGTGTTTGAGTAGATAGTTTGAACTATTTGATAGTAGAACTATTTGAGTAATAGTTCATATATCTATACATACCACATCATCGTTATCCATTCATCAATTGATGGACACCTTGGCTGGTCCATAATTTGGTTATTGTAGATACTGTTGCTTTAAACATAGGAGTGCATGTATCTCTTTGAATTAGTGTTTTTGTATTTTGGGGTAAATATCAGTAGTGCAATTAATCGATCATAGGGTAGTTCTATTTTTAAACTTTTTGTGGAACCTCCATATTGTGTTCTACAGTGGCTACACCAATTTTCATTTCTACCAACAATGCATGAGTGTTCCTTTATTCCACATCCTCATCAACACTTGTTGTTTCTTGTTTGAGGACTTTAGTCATTTTAACAAAAATGTTTGCATTTGAATTATATGTATATTTAGTACATATGAGATAAGTGATCTCTAGATATCATTTAGGCCAAATGTCCTAATTAGGTTGCTTAATTATCCATATTGTTACTGACTTTTCTCCTGAGTGATTATCTTGTCATTCATTGAAAGATATTTGTTACAATCTTATTAGGATTATGGATTTGCCTATTTCCCAATTATCTTTTGAGTTATATCCTTTTTGTTTCATATATTTTGTATATATGTTTAGAATGACTATTTGGTCTTGTATATTGACTCATTCGTATGAATATTTCTCTGTGTGTCTGATAATATTTATCATCTGAAAGTGTACCTTGTCTGGTATTAGTACTAGAACACCAGCTGTCTTTTGATTAATCTTTTACAAGGTCCATCTTTCTCCAAAATTTTCTTTTCAAACTTTATCTTAATATTTAAGGTGTGCCTCTTTTAGACAGCAATTTTTAATACAATTTTAAATGAAATGCAGATCCTATCTAGACTGAGAAGAAGTAAAACATCTAAGGATTCACAAGAGAAAACAAAACACATACTGGTTGGAGAGCATGGTTTTATGAGATAAAGATAACTGGATCAATACTTATTCAAATACTACTGGTTCTGGTGACATAGAAACTTGATATTTTTTAAGTAGTGAGGCAGTCAATAATTTAACATAAGATATTATGAATATCTATATTATTGTACAAATAAGCAGAGGGAAGAAATTGATGCCATTAAGATAAATTAAGAACTATTGCAGGGGGATCAGGAATGGTTTTATTATAGTAATACACAATTCAATGATTATGATCATTATTAATAATGTGAAAGTAAAAGCACAGAAAAAAATGATAAATCCATCCTGATACAAGGGAACAGAAAAAGGGATTTATTATATATTTTCATTTCCAAAATTTAGTGATTTTTGGTAGAATTGATGATTTTTGAAGATGGCAAGCAAAATGTACTGAGTTCAGTTTTAGTTTAGTTATTACTGACTGTGAGCTCACCAGAAACAAACAGAAAGTGCAGACCAAGCAAAGTTAAGTTTATTAAATTTCCTAAATAAAGGAGTACAGCATCTTAAATTTAATAGCACCTCAGTGTTGTCTCAAATCAAGGAAATAAAAACATTATTTACAATTAGGATGCAGGTTGTGGCATTTTAAGGTACTCTTAGTTGGGGAAAAGCTGGTAGAGTTTGGATACAGTTTATGGCATGTTAGCTTTAGATTGGTAGGCGTAAAGAAGAGTAGTATTGAAGAAAATTCAGTGTAGTTCATTTATAGAAGTTAATGTAACTCACTATATGTATTTTTCATTATTTTAATGATTCTTCATCTCAAGTGGTTACTGGTCCTCTGGCAAGAAACAGAACAAACAAGAAAACCTCAAACAAATGGAAGCAAATATACACATAAAAAAGAAACACAAACGAAAAATCTACATATAAATTATCTTAGGAGGCAAAACGACTCTTATTATCAGACCTAACGTTTATTCTCAAAACAGCCAAGTTTGTCCTTTGCTGTGGAAAGAGGTGTCCTAGAACAAAGAGAAGCCATGTGTACCACAGGAAAGAGACACCTGAATTGGGGGCAAACTCTAATGGGGAAATAACAAGGGAAAGTAGAACTAGGGACTGGGGAGTCCTGTGGATTTAATGTCTGCTTTATTTTCTTATCTGATTCTCAGGAATAGATTTAATGATGGACAGATTGAATTGAATTATAGGGCTTGATTTTTGAAAAGACTGATGTTCTAATCTCCTCTCACCAATTCCTTTTTTTTTTTCTGTTGATTATCTGGTTTTCTACACTATTGTTAGTCCCATAATATATTGCCGTATTCTAAAATGCAACTACCAAAGAAAAATGACACTTCATGCATTATGATTTCTTCACTGTGACATGTGAGTGATTTTTAAAGACCCTTTTCTGACAGGAAACAAAGTATTCAATAACCTACTAAGTGAAGTTCAAAAATTTCAATCACACAAAATACAGTGTGCATCATTTCAAGATTGGTACAATAAATATTGTTCATTCTTCAAGTGATTATGTTAAAAATGGAAAGATTTATTTATATTTGTTTTCATTTGTTAAACCATTAACAAATCTCTTAATCTCAGAATGTCAAAATTATCAGAGACCATCTTGTTTTGTTTTGTTTTGTTTTGTTTTGTTTTGTTTTGGAGAGGGAGAAGGAGACAGAGCATGGTGGGGAGAAGAGAGGACAGGGGAGGGAGAGCGAGAGAATCTCCATGCTGAGCATGGAGCCCAATGCAGGGCTCAGTCTCAGGACACTGAGTTCACGATCTGAGCTGAATTCAAGAGTTCCACATTTAACAGATTGAACCATCCATGTGCCCACAGAGACCATCTCTTCTTGGCCAGCCCCAGAAGATATCAACTTTAGTGAACCTCACCTCTGTTTGGTGATGGGGTCTGGGAAGAAAAGCAATGAAAACTTATTATATACAAATTAATTTGTGGAGTTGAGAAGAATTTAGCTCCTACCTTCATAATTTACTATGAAAGCACTGCTTAGCCTTTCAGCTCTTATATTCTTCATCTACAAAATGCATATAATAGTGTGGATAATCAGAACCATGGAACATTTTTCACTGATGCTCACAGTAAGATCTTAACTTCCAAACTCTTCCCCCTACATCTTTGCTAGATTCAAATTGAACCACCAATGACTACTAAACTGAGACGTGCTGTGTATCCTGTTCTAAGATTAACAAAATCTCAATTTCCATACACCTTCTGAGATTAATTGACATATAATATTGTATTAGTTTCAGGTATACAACACAGTGTTTCAATATTTATATACATTATAAAAATGTCACCACAGTAAGTCCAGTTACCATTTGTCACCATACAAAGTTGTTACCATATTGTTGGCTATATTCCCTATGTTATACATTAAATCCCCATATCTTTTTTATTTTATAACTGTAATACTGTACCTCTTAATCCCCTTCACCTGTTTTGTCCACCTCACTACTCCTTTCCCTTCTGGCAACCAACAGTTTCTATGACAAAAGTCATTCCCTCTCTTTTTTTAAAATAGATTTCACATACAAGTGAGACCCTACATATTTGTTTTTCTGTCTGGCTTATTTCACTTAGCATGATTACCTTTAGGTGCTTCCATGTCGTCACAAATGACAAGATTTTATTCTTTTTTATGATTGAGTAGTATTCCCTTGTATATATCAATCACATCTTCTTTATCTATTAATTATCAATAGACATCTAGCTATTTCCATATCTGGGCTATCATATATAATACTTTGATGAACATAGGGGTGCATATATATTTTTTCAAATTACTGTTTTTGTTTTCTTCAGATAAATACCTAGGGGTAGAATTGCTGGATCATATGATAGTTTTATTTTTAGTTTTTTTGAGGAAACTCCAAACCATTTTCCATAGTGCTGAAATAATTTACATTCCCACGAACAGTGCATAAGTGTTCTCTTTTTTCCACACCCTTGGCATCACTTGTCAATTCTGGTCTTTTTGATACTAGGCATTCTTACGTGTGAAGTGATACCTCTTTTTTTTATGATATCTCATTTTTATTGTAGTTTTGATTTGCATTTCCCTGATGATTAGTAAATTGAGCATATTTTCATCTCCTTGTTTGTCATGTGTATTGTTGTCTTTGGAAAAATATCTATTCTAGTCCTCTGCCCACATTTTAATCAGATCTTTTTAATATTGTGTTGCCTGAGCTTTTTCTATATTTGGGATTTAATTCCTAATAGGGCATTCATTTGCTTGTATCTTCTCCCATTCATTATGTTGCTTTTTCTTTTTTATTGATGGCATCCTTTAGTATGCCAAAGCTTTTTAGTTTGATGTAGTCCCATTTATTTTTGCTTTTGTTATCTTACCTTGAAGAAACAAATACAAAAAAATATTGCCAACACTGATGTCCAAGAGATTACTGTTCTTTTCTTCTAGCTGTTTTATGGTTTCAGGTCTTACATTTAATTGTTTGATCTATTTTCAATTTATTTTTGCATATAGTATAAATAAGAGATCTAGTTTCATTCTTTTGTGTGTAGCTGTTCAGTCTTTCCCCATAATATAGTCTTTCCTCCTCTGTCATAAGTTAATTGACCATATGAGCATGAGTTTATTTCTGGGCTCTTTATTAGATTCTGTTGATCTTTGTGTCTGTTTTATATACCATACCATTTTGATTACTATAGCTTTGTAGTATAGTTTGAAATCTGGCAGCTTGATATCTCCACCTTTTTTTTCCCCCTCTATACTGCTTTGGCTACTTGAGGTCTTTTGCAGTTCCATAAATATTTTAGGATTATTTTGTCTAGTTCTGTGAAAGACTGCCATTGTTATTTTGATAGAGATTACATTGGATCTGTAAATTGCTTTGAGTAATATGGACATTTTAACAATATTAATTATTCTAATCCATAAGCAGAGTATATCTTTCCATTTATTTGCATCGTCTTCAGTTTCATCATCAGTGTCTTCCATTTTTCAGAGTACAGGTCTTTTACCTTGTTGGTTAAATTTATTTCTACATATATTTTTTTTGATATAACTGTAAATGGAATTATTTTCTTAATTTATCATTCTAATAGTTTATTATTAGTGTATAGAAATACAACAGATTTCTGTATATTGATTTTGCATCCTACAACATTTCTGAATTCATTTATTAGTTCTAAGTCAATAATTCTGAGAACAAAAGTAAACCTTGGCTGACCTTCCCCAGCGTATAAATCTGTATGCTAATTATTCCTTCCTAATATCCATCTTGCAGTGTTCTCACATTGAAAAGTTTTTAATGAAGGCTTAAACTAATTGATTTTTATTTAGTTTTTCTCATCCCATAGATTTAATGTCTCAGAAATACTGATAAGAATAAGACATACCAAAAACACTGTTTCTCCCTTACTTTAGGCTTCTGTGGCTAGAAAGCTAGGTGAGTTCTTCACTTGTTTTATATTTTACCCTTTTGTGCTGCTCAAGCTTGATAATATCACTATTGTCATCATCATCCTTGGATGAGATTCTTCTACCTGTGTTTAGTCACTGCTGGGACCATTCAAGGTGAGGCAAGAGTGCAAGGATTTGATTAGGGGGAGGTTACTTGTATTTTTTATTTCTCACCACTGGAAAGCAATAGACAACTGTCAGCTGGAAGCTCACAAGCTGGTGCCGTATTTGTATAGAAGCCCACACCCTAATTATTTGAATGCTTCAAGGCATTTCACAAGAAAATTTATAATTAAAATAGCCACTTTGATTTGGTGTAAATTTTTTTGTTTATTTGAGAGGTGTCTTAAGACAAAAATGGTAGAAATCTGGTGGGAAGATTCCATAACCAGATCTATATAAAAGATCACTTGAGAGAGAGATTATTTTATTTAAATAAGCTATAATAACCCTTCTGTGTGAGTCAGTATGTGTGAGTATTCAGGTTTCAAAATAGGCTTTCTGCTTGTAATTATTCTTTCTTGTAGAGGGAAGATAATTAGCTTGTAACAGTGATAATTCCACATTTGTCTAAAATAAGCTCCTTAATTTTCCTCTGTGTATATGTGTGCATGTGTGTTCTTCCATTTTTTTTCTTCCCTTTGGATATTTTGAATATTAATTAATAAGATATTTTTGTTATTATGGTTACAATCTAAGAGTATATACATATCTAGGTACACATTTAGAAGTTTAATAAAGAAAAAAATATTATTCTGTTATTTTTTTGCTTAAAAAGTGGTCTGTGCTTAAAAAAATCTTTAGCTGAGCATGTAATAAAGTGATAGTCTTGTTAGCTAATTACTAGATGAGAAAAAGAGCAATCTAGGTTAAGTACTTGTAAACATGATCTAAGGAGTCACTGCACTATAGTTTATGTATACTTATAAATTATATTAACAAAGTTTGTATGGTATTTCTGTTAAGTATATGAATCTTTGGGCAAATTAGCATTATTTAATTCTGATTGCTGTCTCGTTCTTCATCCTATTATGTGAAATTAATGTCAACCCACTTTTCTAGTATATGTAACACTAAGATTAAAATTCTTATCTAATATTAATAACTTTTCTACAGTGATTTCTGAGAGTCAAATGAGTTGTCATTGTTTTTACAAATATTTAAGATTTTGAATATAAAAATTGTGTTCAAATACACTTGTGAAAATAGATGTCTTTTTAAAAAAGGTTAATTCATGAATAAATTCCTAATACATTACAAATAAGAGCTGAACTATTTTTTCAATTATAATTTTAACATTTTAATTAACTGAAGACATTACACTAATGTAATGTACTTTCTTTCAAAGTAAGAAAACATTATAAACTTTAGTGTCTAAACTTTTTATTTACCCTATTCTTGTATGTATGTGTAGAATGTACAAATGTCTTTTGATAATGCTATATACCTGTGTTTATTTTCCTTGTTACCTTAACATTTGTTTTTTTTTTTCCTTTTTTTTTTTTTATTGGTGTTCAATTTACTAACATACAGAATAACACCCAGTGCCCGTCACCCATTCACTCCCACCCCCCGCCCTCCTCCCCTTCTACCACCCCTAGTTCGTTTCCCAGAGTTAGCAGTCTTTACGTTCTGTCTCCCTTTCTGATATTTCCAAGATTGCTAGAACTCATACAGCAATTCGGTAGCGTGGCAGGATACAAAATCAATGCCCAGAAGTCAGTGGCATTTCTATACACTAACAATGAGACTGAAGAAAGAGAAATTAAGGAGTCAATCCCATTTACAATTGCACCCAAAAGCATAAGATACCTAGGAATAAACCTCACCAAAGATGTAAAGGATCTATACCCTCAAAACTATAGAACACTTCTGAAAGAAATTGAGGAAGACACAAAGAGATGGAAAAATATTCCATGCTCATGGATTGGCAGAATTAATATTGTGAAAATGTCAATGTTACCCAGGGCAATATACACGTTTAATGCAATCCCTATCAAAATACCATGGACTTTCTTCAGAGAGTTAGAACAAATTATTTTAAGATTTGTGTGGAATCAGAAAAGACCCCGAATAGCCAGGGGAATTTTAAAAAAGAAAACCATATCTGGGGGCATCACAATGCCAGATTTCAGGTTGTACTACAAAGCTGTGGTCATCAAGACAGTGTGGTACTGGCACAAAAACAGACACATAGATCAGTGGAACAGAATAGAGAATCCAGAAGTGGACCCTGAACTTTATGGGCAACTAATATTCGATAAAGGAGGAAAGACTATCCATTGGAAGAAAGACAGTCTCTTCAATAAATGGTGCTGGGAAAATTGGACATCCACATGCAGAAGAATGTAACTAGACCACTCTCTTTCACCATACACAAAGATAAACTCAAAATGGATGAAAGATCTAAATGTGAGACAAGATTCCATCAAAATCCTAGAGAAGAACACAGGCAACACCCTTTTTGAACTCGGCCATAGTAACTTCTTGCAAGTTACCTTAACATTTGTATAGTTGATTTACTATATATGTTCACAAAGATAAAGTATTAAGGGGATTGTGATTTTCTGTCTTCTAGTTTTCTGTCTCTGATTGGAAGAAACAGGAATTGATAATTGGTTAAAGGTGTTATTTAATAAAAAGTATTTGAAACTATGCTTAGTATAATAATTAGAGAAATGTATATATACAAGATAATAGATCTGATTTGTATCTATTTCTCAAAGAAATCATCACAGTTAATTGATACAGAAATTGTAATATAAATATACATTGTTTTAATATGTTGATAAAGTCATTTATGTTATGCTAAAAGTATGATTTACAAAGGTATGATTAATATACCTTAATATAAAAAAACATAAATATGGTAAAATTTTGATTTTTTAAAAGATTTTCAAAAATTTACTTTAGAGATAAAGAGAAATAGAGAAAGCCAGTGGGGGTGGGACAGAGAGAGAATCTTCACACAGACTCTCTGCTGAGCACAGAGTCCAATGCAGGCTCTATCCCACAAGCCATAAGACATGACCCATGAGATCATGACCTGAGTTGAAACCAAAAGTTAGTTACTTAACCAACTGAGCCACCCAGGTGCCCTTAAAATGTTTGTTTATTTTATTCAATATTAATCTCTTTATTCATAAGGAAAAGTTTTAAATTTTTATTTTTTTAAATTTTATTTATTTATTTTTTAAAAGATTTTATTATTTATTCATGAGAGACACAGAGAGAGACATAGGCAGAGGGAGAAGCAGACTCCATGCAGGAAGCCTGATGTGGGACTCAATCCCGGGACTCCAGGATCATGACCTGGGCTGAGACAGCTGCTTAACCACTGAGCCACCCAGGTGTCCCAATTTTAAATTTTTTAAAAGTAAGAAATTACTAGATATATAGAAGATATTAGAATTAATTTCTTTCTTTAAAACAAAGTTATTCTCTGCCAAGAAAATAATTTGTTATGCTTTTTAAAGTTATGTTACTAATAATCATTGCTCCTAATGCTGTGATTTTCCAGTAACTATTTATTCTAGTTAATTTTTCTCAAATATTATTTTTCTACATTCAAGGCTAAATTCTTTTTTTTTTCTTTCCCAAGGCTAAATTCAAAAGAGTATGAAGGATAGTAGAATACATTACCTCAAAATATGACTTTAGGAGTTTGGGACATGCCACCCCACTTGGTTGGTATATTATTGCAGCTTTGGTATATTATTTTCAACTCTAGTTCTTGGAAAACAGCAAATGCAAGGAGAAGCTTTCTCTGAGTTCCTCTTATCTGCCTAAAGACAAATCCTCTGAAAGAAACTCAATTGTCAGAATTCCCTTCCCTGGAGTTTGTCAACCAGGGAAGACTGTTATCACAGGAGAGGAGACTAGAAGTCAACACAGCCCTTGGACAAATACTGTTATAATACTGAGTTATTCCTTTTGTCTGGCTATCTCTTAATGCATACATGTGGTATGCATGTCATTAAACTTCTCTTGTTTTTCTCTTAATTTTTTATTTATTTTTATTTATTTATTTATTTATTTATTTATTTATTTATTTATTTATTTATGTAGGAGTCTCAGCTAAGTACTCAGAAAGAGCAGAGGAAAAATTATTTTCCACTCCTTGTAATAGGTACAACTAGGGATGCCTGGGTGGCTGAGTGGTTGAGCGTCTGCCTTTGGCTCAGGTCATGATCCTGGGGTCCTGGGATCGAGTCCAACATCAGGCTCCCTGCAGGAAGCCTGTTTCTCCTTCTGCTTTTCTCTCTCTCTCTCTCTCTCTCTCTCTCTGTCTCTGTCTCTGTCTCTCATGAATAAATATATAAAATCTTAAAAAAAAATAGGAAAACTATTAAGATACCCTTTATGTATAAAACTATTTTGGGGTTTCCTGGAATAGTTACCAGGTAGTAAAAAGATTTGCTTCTTGGCTTTTTAAAAAGAAGAACAATAAAAATAATTAAGTTTGTTTGTTATTCTCCAAACTTAAGTGATTGCTAACTGTGGTGAGAATTCTATCTTTACTAAATGAGGGGTGGACAAACTTAACAGACGATGAGAGAAATGCAGTCCCTACTGTTTTATTATGTGAAAGTAAGGTTTATTAATAAAAATTATTTCAATAATTATATACTTCAATAATTGTATGCTTCTCAGGTTAAAGGAATAAAGGAAGCATACTCAAATTCAAGTATAGAAACTGCTACAAGAGCTGTCTCTAAGTTAATTTTTGTGTTTAAATATTAATAATATCTTGTGTGGACAATTAATAGCAATTATTTATGTATGTTTTATTATTACATTAAAGGCCCTGGATATTGGTCAGTGTTTTTTCAGCTTACACATGATGACTTCCAGGGTAATTATTGACTAAATCATTATGAGTTAATTGCATGTTATTCCTCTAGAGAGGATTCCTTTCTTTTCCATTCTTTTATTGCTGGTTATCAAAATAATAGAAGCAAACTGACTAAAATCTTAAATTAGCATCAGTGGGGCAAACTGACTAAAATCTTAAATTAGCATCAGTAGGGCAATTTCACTTAAAATTATTGAGAACAGTTCTAGCACGTTTTCTATCTGCCAAACTTATAACCCTGACAAAATTGTCGAGGTGAGACCAAGTAAGAACCAAAGCATAAAGATCATTTGAACATTTGCAAATGCGTATTGAATAATTACCTTCAGCCAGTGGATTTGTTTTCTTGGTTAGGAGTAGGAAAGATAAGTGGGAAATTAAGGTGACATCTCAGGGTCTATTAATGATCCTACTTCTAATGTTCCTAGCAGAATCATTCCATATTTTATGTTGTCCAGAGTCTAAGATGCTTCTGTGTAACTGCTAATTGCTAACTCAAGAGATGATCTTACCATCATCATAGAAAATCAAAACACCAGATTTTAGTCACCCCTCAAGAATCTTAGCATCTGGACGGTTCTCTTTATCCCTTATTCCTAAATGCAAATTAAGTAGCCAATAAATGTTGCAGTTTCATCTTCCTGTGTTCCCATCCTGTCTCATGGCTCATTTTCACCACATTTTCCAAAACTCTGAGTAGTGAACAATTCTCAGTGCAATACTGAACTTTGAAAGGCCCTTTTCAATCAGCCCTGTAAAATCTTTCAGCTACTTGCTCCCTGTAAAGCACTTGTTTTTATCTGCTCTCCATTTTGCAGCATTCTAAAATACTTGAGTTAATGACTTTTACTTGTTTGTCTTTTTTCTTCTTTCAGTGTAATATTTACCTTACAGAATTGTAAATGTAAAATATGTATACAAATTACTTAACACAGAAGAGTCTTTATAGATGATCTTCCAAAGATGGTAGTATTACTGTTGCTGCCAATAATTAAAATAACATCCATAGCCTGATGTCACTGGATGATGATGATGGTGGTACCCATGAGGTCAAGAAAGGTAAACAGTAGATAATTAGATAGCAACTCAGAACCATCGCAATGGAACAGTGAACTTTTTGAGTGTAGACCAAACCCAAAAAGAGGGTAACATGCCAACAGCAAATTGAAACATAAAACAGTAGATTACATTGGAGATCTTAAATAATTATTTTCATTAGTAACATTGCAGAGTGTCGCAGATTTCAGGTCATTGTTATTTATTTATTTATTTATTTATTTATTTATTTATTTATTTATTTTTGTACCAATGCTCCTCCTTAAGTTTCCTGCAGACATTTTTAAGGAGAGTGAATTTTATAGGTTTCTTGTTTCTGTGCCACCCTTAGAAACAAATCAGGTCTTTCCTGCCATATATGCCTTAGACATTAAGGATAGAAATAATAACAAAGCAACTTTTTTCCTCATTGTAACAGGGAAAGTCTAAAAGTTTGTAGTCTTGTCCCTTGATACCAAATTTTGTAGTGCTAAGTAAAGAACTTGCACATTTTTAAGAAAATGTTTAGATTCTGAGAGTGGATTCATTTTTAAAGTTCTCAAGGAAACTTAGTACGTGAAACTCCAAACCAGTGAAAGGCCAACCTTGCCTTGAGGGCACAGACTCATTAGCACTTGTTCAGGGCCCTTTTCTTTTCCCAGGAGAAGATCAGGCTTGGCAAAAAAGAAATCAGGGATCATTAATTCTTTGCATTTGTAAGGGAAGTTGCTTCTGAACTTCATTCTTAACTCAATCCACCTGAGATCTAGATTTCTTAAATGAATTGACCTTTAGTGTGGTAGCCAGTCTTTATAGAACTGTATACCAGTTCAAGTTTTAGAGAGGTTGGATCTGTTTTTAGTAGAGTTATCTCTTGACTTCAAGAGTAAATGAGGGTTAACATTTACTAGGGCAAGCAGTTTCTAAAGGATATCTTTTGAATTTGTCCAAAGATTTACTGGGAAATGTTACCTGTATCTCTTTGTATTATAAATTGATTGAACCACATATATAAGTAGATTGAGTTAATTCAAATTATTCAGAAAAGATGAAATTAAACAGTAAGATTTGTTTGCTTGTTTATAAGTACTAAAGTTTAAGTTTTGTGATACCAACAACTTTTGTTAATTTCCCTCTTACATGACCATAATTAATTACCTTCTTTCCTATAAATGCATACTATTCCTTCATTGAAAGGGAGAGGTTTTTCACTATCTTTGAATGTAGACTGACCTTAGTAACTTGCTGAACCAAGAGATTAAGCTGAAATGACAGTGTAGCTAGGACATAAGCAGTTTCACAGCTTTTGCCTAGATATCTTAGAATTCTTTTCTTTGGAAAACTTGTACTAGAAAGCATAGCCAGCATATTAAAGGTTGGAATAACTCAGGCCATTTGGAGGAAGAGATACCATATGGAGAGAGGGAGAGCTAAGAGACAGCAAAGCACTAGATATAAAGTCTTCTTTTATGTGGATTGTGCATCCTCAGCCACAACAGAAATCCAATCCCTGAGCCACAAAAGTATGAGCAAAATAAAATAGTTATATAGAGTTACTAAATATGGGGCTGGTTTTAATGAGATTGATAACTAGAAGAGGATTTGGTCTAATTCTTTTCCTTTTTTTTTAAGATTTTATTTATTTATTCATGAGAGATGCAGAAAGAGGTGCACACACAGGCAGAGGGAGAAGCAGGCTCCATGTAGGGAGCCTAATGTGGGACTTGATCCCTGGACTGTGATCAAGCCCTGAGCCAAAGGCAGACACTCAGCCACTGAACCACGCAGGCCACTGAACCACGCAGGTGTCCCAGTTGGTCTAATTCTATGACAGAAACTAAAACAAGCTGCATTGCTTTGAGATAGTCAGAAGTTGGTAGTACTTTAAGGATGCTTCTGATGATTATTTCGAAGATGAATGAGGAAATGTTATTAGATCCTAGAAAAAAGGGGACTTCACATTGTAGTAGAAGAAATTTTGGCAATACTGTTACACGTGGTAAAGTGGAAAACAGAAAGGGTAAATTAATAAGCCTTTGTCTGGCTTGGAAAAGTTCCAGGTAGTATCTAGAAAGTTCCAGTTGTCTTTTCTAAATCTCTGTTTATAAAATAGAGAAGAGGATCAACTAAAGAAGGAACTATTCAGTTTTTGAGGAGAATTGTTAAAAATATACAGAGGACTTGCCGGTTTCAGAAAATGTTCATCTCCAATTACCACTTAGCGAAAAATTATCAAGGTAAAAAGTGGTCTCACAGAAAGAGTCAAATTTAGTATGGTACAAATAGAATAGGCTTAGGGGTCAATTTTGTAAAAGAATAACCCCAAGATCCTGTGTTGATATCTCTGGAAGATTTAAGGCCATCCTTGATAGGACTCCTTAGAATATTACAAGAGTACTCCTTGACCCCCTCTGCCACAAAAGTATGTCTCTAAGAATCCTCAGGGCATGCCACACAACCTTTTAACTAGACAAAAACACTTGTAAAAATCTTAAGGGGAATACTGCATAGCAACTTGACTTTTGAGTCAAGGTAGAGCAGAGCTTGACTTGAAAAGAAATGTGGATATGATTTTCATATAGTGGAGTGGATTAAAATCTGATATACTACAAGCTCACAAAGTCTTAAACACATTATATCAGCTTAGATAAAAAAAGAGCAGGGATAATATAAAAAGCAAATAAATCTTTGATCTCTAAAACTTCTTTACACAGGAAACAGGCTGAAAAGTTTATTTCATTATGATCATGGTCTATTTCTTATGGAAAATAAGGACAGAACCAAGAACTCAGAACATGGAACAGAGATATGGAAAATAGTCAGTGGAACCATAATCATGAAATTGGAATCATGGGCCAGGCTGGAGGGGTGATAAAAGATAAACTATATTAAAGATAAAATATCCTCTTGTCAAAGAGAAAAAGAGGCTAATAAACATGGAAACACCAACTTCGTGAGAAAGCCATTTTAGAAGTGAGTCATCTAACCCTAATCCTGTCAAAGAAACTGTCTAGCTGAGCTCTCTCTGTCTGATGCCTAAAATTGTAAACAAAGTAAAATAGTTGTTTTAATACCACTAAGATTTGATACAGTAACTTATTATACATCAATAAATGAATACAGAATGGGAGCTTGTCTTTCTTTACCACATTCAGTATAATTAGTATGATTATGAATTAATCTGGTTTCTCCCTTAAATCAGTTGAATATGAGACTTAAACAGAGCTATAATCCTCCCCCTGCCCATCAGGGTTTCCAGCATAAGCAAAGATATTATATGTTCTCAACAAAGTAGTAATAAATGATTGCGCTCCTTGAACCTTGGCTTTTGAGAAGACATTCTAAGCATATTTATTGGTTGTTAACTCTTATCATCCTAAAGACAGGCCTTTTGATAAGTCATTTGGTATTCAGCCCTTACTATGTACCAGGTAGAATCTTAACATCCTCACAGTAACACTTGTTAACATTATTGTTGAAAGTTTAGGTTCCAGAGGGAAGGCACTTTTGGCAAATGACAGATCTTCTTAGCAGAAAATCACCAAAGAAACAAGGGCCTTAAATTATACACTGGACCAGATAGATTTCACAGAACTTTCCATCCAAACACAACTGAATACACATTCTTCTCAAGAGCATATGGAGCTTTCTCCAGAATAGACAACATGCTGGGTCACAAATCAGGTCTCAACCAATGCCAAAATATTGGAATTGCTCCTTGCATATTTCCAGACACAATACTTTGAAACTAGAATTCAATACAAGAAGAATTTTGGAAGAAACTCAAACACGTGGAGGTTAAAGAGCATCCTACTAAAAGATGAATGGGTCAACCAGGAAATTAGAGAATAATTAAAAATATTCATGGAAACTAATGAAAATGAAGATACAACCATTCAAAATCTTTGGAATACAGCAAAAGCAGCCCTAAGAAGGAAATATATCGCAATACAAGCATCCCTCAAAACATTGAAAAAAACTCAAATACATAAGCTAACATCACACCTAAAGGAACTGGAGAAAGAATAGCAAGTAAGGCCTACACAAAGCAGAAGTAGAGAGATAATAAAGATTTGAGCAGAACTCAATGAAACAGAGACCAGAAGAACTGTAGAATAGATCAACAAAACCAGGAGTGGTTCTTTGAAAGAATTAAGATAGATAGACCATTAGCCAGCCTTATTAAAAAAAGAGAGAGAGAGAGAGAGAGGAATGGGATCCCTGGGTGGCTCAGTGGTTTAGCGCCTGCCTTTGGACCAGGCGTGATCCTGGAGTCCCAGGATCGAGTCCCGCGTCGGGCTCCCTGCATGGAGCCTGCTTCTCCCTCTGCCTGTGTCTCTGCCTCTCTCTCTCTCTCTCTCTCTGTGTGTCTCTTGTGAATAAATAAATAAAATCTTTAAAAAAAAGAGAGAGAGAGAAAAGACTCAAATTAATAAAATCACGAATGAAAGAGGAGAGATTACAACCAATACCAAGGAAATACAAAGGATTTTAAAAATGTATTATGAAGAGCTAGCTACAGGCCAACAAATTAAGTGATCTAGAAGAAATGGATGCATTTCTGGAAAACCAAAAATTACCAAAAATGGAATAGGGAGAAATTGAAAACCTGAACAGGCCAATAAACAGGGAGGAAATTGAAGCAGTTATCAAAAACCTCCCCAGACAAAAAAGTCCAGGGCCAGATGGCTTCTCAGGGGAATTCTATCAAACGTTTAAAGAAGAAATAATACCTATTCTACTAAAGCTGTTCCGAAGGATAGAATAGGACAGGATACTTCCAAACTCTTTTATGAGGCCAGCATCACCTCGATTCCAAAACCAGAAAAAGACCCCACCAAAAACAACAATTATAAACCAATATCCCTCGTGAACACAGACGCAAAAATTCTCAACAAAATACAAGCCAATAACATCCAACAGGTACATTAAGAAGATTGTTCACCATGACCAAGTGGGATTTATCCGGGGATGCAAAAGTGGCTCAACACTCATAAAACAATAAATGGGATAGATCATATCAACAAGATAAAAAACAAAACAAAACACAAGAACCATATGATCCTCTCAATAGATGCAGAGAAAGCATTTGACAAAATACAGCATCTATTCCTGATCAAAACTCTTCAGAGTGTAGGGATAGAGGGAACATTTCTCAGGATCTTAAAAGTCATCTTGAAAAGCCCACAGTGAGTATCGTCTCCATGGAGAAATACTGAGAGCCTTTCCCACAAGATCAGAAACATGACAGAAATGTCCACTCTTGCCACTGTGAGTTAACATAGTACCAGAAGTCCTAGCCTCAGCAATCAGACCAAAAAAAAAAAAGGCATTAAATTGATAAAGAAGAGGTCAAATTCTCTCTTTGCAGACAACATGATACTATACATAGAAAACCCAAAAGACCCACCCCAAGATTGCTATGACTCATACAGCAATTCAGCCATGTGGCAGGAGACAAAATCAATGCATAAAAATCAGTGGCATTTCTCTACACTAACAATGAGACTGAAGAAAGAGAAATTAAGGAGTCAATCTCATTTACACTTGCACTCAATAGCATAAGATACCTAGGAATAAACCTAACCAAAGAGGTAAAGGATCTATACCCTAAAAACTATAGAACACTTCTGAAAGAATTGAGGAAGAGACAAAGAGATGGAAAACCATTCCATGCTCATGGGTTGGAGGAATAAATATTGTGAAAATGTCTGTGCTACCCAGGGCAATTTACACATTTAATGCAATCCCTATCAAAATATCATGGACTTTCTTCAGAGAGTTGGAACAAATCATCTTAAGATTTGTATGGAATCAGAAAAGACCCCGAATAGCCAGGCGAATATTGAAAAAGAAAACCAGTGCCAGGGCATCAAAATGCCGGATTCAAGCTGTACTACAAAGCTGTGATCCTCAAGACAATGTGGTACTGGCACAAAAACAGACACATAGATCAATGGAACAGAATAGAGAATCCAGAAATGGGCCCTCAACTCTATGGTCAATAATATTCGAGAAAGCAGGAAGACTATCCACTGGAAAAAGGACAGTCTCTTCAATAAATGGTGCTGGGAAAATTGGACAGTCACATGCAGAAGAATGAAACTAAACCATTCTGTTACACCAGACACAAAGATACACTCAAAATGGATGAAAGATCTAAATGTGAGACAAGAATCCATCGGAATCCTAGAAAAGAGCACAGGCAACACATTTTGTGAACTTGGCCACAGGAACTTCTTGCAAAATACATCTATGAAGGCAAGGGAAACAAAAGCAAAAATGAACTATCGGGATTTATTTAGGATAAGAAGCTTCTGCACAGAAAAGGAAACAGGTAACAAAACTAAAAGACAAACTACAGAATTGGAGAATATATTTGCAAATGACATATCAGATAAAGGGCTAGTATCCAAGGTCTATAAAGAACTTATCAAACTCAACACCTAAGAAAGAAAAAATCCAATCATGGAATGGGCAGAAGACATGAACAGAAATTTCACCAAAGAAGATCTACACATGGCCAACAAGCACATGAGAAAATGCTCCGCATCACTTGCCATCAGGGAAATACAAATCAAAACCACAATGAGATACCACCTCACACCAGTGAGAATGGTGAAGATTAACAAGACAGGAAAGAGCAAATGTTGGAGAGTATGTGGAGAAGGGGAAACCCTCTTGCACTGTTGGTGGGAATGCAAACTGGTGCAGCCACTCCGGAAAACTGTTCCTCAAAGAGTTAAAAATAGTTCTATCCTATGACTCAGCTATTTCACTATTGGGGATTTACCCCAAAGATACAGATGCAGTGAGAGATCAAGACACCTGCACCCCAATGTTTATAGCAGCAATGTTCACAATAGCCAAACTGTGGAATAGACTCGGTGTCCATCGACAGATGAATGGATAAAGAAGATGTGATTTTATATATATATATATATATATATATATATATATATATATATATATATACACACACACGCACATATATATATATATATGAATATTATTTAGCCATTAGAAAGGATGACTATCTACCATTTGCTTCGATGTGGATGGAACTGGAGGGTATTATGCTGAGTGAAGTTAAGTCAATCAGAGTAGGACAATCATTATATGGTTTCACTCACACGGGGAATACAAGAAATAGTTAAAGGAATTATAAGGGAAAGGAGGGGAAATGAGTGGGAAAAATTAGAGAGGGAGACAAACCACGAGACTCCTAACTCTGGGAAACAAACAAAGGGTTGCAGAAGGGGAGGTGGGTTGGGGGATGGGGTTACTGGGTGACAGGCACTGAGGACGGCACTTGATGGGATGGGCACTGGGTGTTATGCTATATGTTGGTAAATCAAACTTAAATAAAAACAAATGTAAAAAAAAGTTTCCTTGGTTATAAGTTAACAAAATGGATGTTTATAAGAGACTGCTTTTGAGATCAATATATCTGAAATGAAGAAAATTGAAGCAAGATTCAAGAGAGGGAGGTGACTTGACATATACTTTCACCAGCAGTGTTTGTTCACACCATGGAGATTACTGGAGTTGATTTTATCTAGTCATATCAACCCAGTGCTTTCTGAGATGATTATAATTGTTTATTATAGTTATTTGTGAATTCCAAATTAATTGACAAGGCCAACTAGCATAAACCTTATCAGAAACGTTGATAGATTCCTACCAAAAAAAAAAAAAAAAAATCACAGAAGAATCCCAAATTATGGAAGTGAATTCTTGAATACCAAGATTCATTATTTTAAAATGACTTCTGTAAAATATTTTCTATTTTTAAAATAATTAATAAAACTGCTTGCAATCTGGACAGATGCAGCTTATCTAGAGTAAATTTTAAGTTATTATCACTGTTAGTTCAGTAGCTCAAATTTTGACTATTTCTCACAGTCACAAAATGGTCCTGAGACTTCAAGCTTTGTAACAACCATTTAAGACAAAAGAAACTTCCTTTATCAAGAAGACCATTTCCCCAGAAGCAAACTTCTACTTATGCCACATAACTCCCAACTGTATTATATAGCAACTGTTTCTTGAAAATGGTTACTGACAACATGCATACTTAGCTTTTCCAGCCTCATAATGGAGGTGAGATGAGAAAATTGAAACATGATGGTTTTTGATAACCATTTAATAGTGTCTAACATAGTGATATTCAAAATTGAAGTAGAACTTATTAAATAATACAGACTTTTACACTTGGAACTAATATTTTTTTTCTTTAATCTTATAATGGTGAGGATTTTATTTATGGTTCTATCCTTGTATTAATATAAAATTACTGAGATTTCTGAAAATAAATTTTAAAACCCTAGAATTCCTATTATATAGTTTTTTGTTTGTTTTTTAGATTCTAGGAAACCCAGAGTTTTATTCCTGAAAAATAAATATAATCCTCAATTTGTACTCAATATATATTTGTATAATCTAACTACTTTTGGGAAATGTCCTTGCATACTATTTATAAATTCTCTATAGACAGATTTGTCATATCCCGAAGATTCCAAGTCTCTACAAATTTGTTTTTCCTTTACAGTTATTTTACTCTCAGGCCTTTATGCAGCCTTCAAATTTGATAAGTGTAATGTCTCATAGGATATGCATATCTGAGTCATATATACAAATCTGAACTATCATGGGGAGGTAAATGATTAACAGACAATTCCAGATGTCACCTTGGTATTTTAAAATTACATTATCTCTTCAGCATAAGACAATCTATTGTTCTATCGCTTGGTCCTTATTTGATTAATATGGTTATTCCAGTTAAATATATTCCTTCCCTTTATTTTAGTAAGGAACTGCCCAAATAACTAAAATTATTACTCCTAGTCTATCCCAACCCCTGGCATTTGTGTTTATCTTGTTGACAATTCATGTGCTGTAAGTGTTGGCCTTTAGCATAAAGCCATCTTCTGATCCTAGTATATCTTCCAGATTTCTAATTCTTAGTCTCATAAGACTTAACATTGACATCCACTAAATTTGCCCTTCATCAACAGCATGGCCACTTATGTGTCAATATTTGCTTATTTATGAATGTAGGGCAAATATGAATCATAGTATAAGGTTCAAAGAAAAATAGTTGATACCTAAAAAGATGAAAATATTTTATATGGAAGTAATGCAAAAAAATAAAAGATAATAGATTCCTTGAAACAACATGAGTTTTTATAAAATAATACTTTTATCTCCTCATATTTTTAAAATGTATTTTCAGAGCATAGTGGTTAATATTCAGGTTCCCAAACAGCAAGTGCCTGAGTTCAAATTCTACTTCCTTGGATTGTTACTCCCTTGAGCAAATTACTTAATCTGTAAGTGCCTCAGATATCATCTATCATATAGGTAATACATGTGGAATAATGTCTGGCAAACGAAACAGCCACATATATAATTGGGATATAATGTGAAAAGCTTAAATGTTAATTTACATATTAATACATATATTAGTGAGAAAAGAGTTTTCCTTTTGGCAAGACACAGAGTACCAGTATGGAGAATTTATTTTTTTTAAATTTTTTTTAACATTTAGCATAACACCCAGTGCTCATCCCACCAAGTGCCCTCCTCAGTGCCCATCACCTAGACACCCCAACCCCCCACCCACCCTCCCCTTCCACTACCCCTTGTTCATTTCCCAGAGTTAGGTGTCTTTCATGTTTTGTCACCCTCACTGATATTTTCACTCCTTTCCCTTTATTCCCTTTCACTAATTTTTATATTCCCCAAATGAATGAGACCATATGATGTTTGTCCTTTTCCGACTGACTTATTTCACTCAACATAATACCCTCCAGTAGTATGGAGAATTTCTAAGACTATCCTGTAGACCAGCATCAAAAAAAAAAAAAAATCCTTCTATGCTTTTTGAATTAGTAACCAATGAAATAGTATTAACTCAAAATAATGAGGGATTAAGCAAAAAAAAAAAGAAGAGAAAATTCAGTAGGAGGAATTAGATTTTTAAAAATGTTGCTTATAGCAGATAGCAAAAAGGAAGGAAGAAACAATGCAAAGACAGTCCACATTGATATAATATGCAAAAGAAATAATGTGGAATGTGAAATGTGGAACTACAAAGGAAAAGCAAAGGAATAAACCAAGTTTATATTCTTGTCTCTTGACATTTTGAATTTAACTGGATTATATGATTTACAATACATTTTACAAGTAATATGCTTGCACACTTTTAAACCTTGTTGCTCTCTTAAAGCTTTGAAGCACCTCTGGAGTTCTCTATATTTTATAAAAGATATCTTAATAATGGTGGTTTCCCTATACACTATTTTCATCTGACATATGCAACCCAAAAATAATTATTTTTCAAATGAATATTTTAGAAAATAGACAACAGGATTCTGGTACCACTTTTATTACGATACAATGAACTTCATTAGTGGAATATGTTGAGATATTTAGTTAGTAAGAAACTCCTAATATTTCTATGAGTTGACCATTTGCTCCAAATTCATGACATTATCAATATTACACTGAAAGGATCTTTTGTTGCCGTCAGGGCCAAAAGGCTGATGAGCTGATTAACTGGTTCACATTTTCTTTTTCTTCTTTTTTTTTTTTTCACATTTTTTCTTAGGAGTTTCTTCTCATTGCAAGATTATTAGGTGGTTGGAGTACTTTAATATCCCTACAACCTCTTACCTCCCCCATTCCACTATTTTATTATTTTTACTAGTGCTCTGGTGTAATAAATGTATTTATAACTGCAACACTGTAACACATTTCAAGTATTTTCTCTTCTTTAATACTTCACCTGACTGCATTCAAAAAGCTTGGAGCATGAATTCTTGGGCAGAATTCTGTTACCACTTTTATAATAGTTATTGTATTATACCAGTCTATTCTCAAAACTAAGATTATTGACAATAGGGTTTGAAGTATTTTTTCATCTTTGTATTTCCAGGGTATCCTTCAGTAGCAAAGTTATAAAAGCACCCTAGTATGTATTTCGCACCTTAACGAACTAATGAATGAATGATAAGATGAAGAAATAATTAATTTGTGAATAAGTATTTGCACAGAACTTATCACACTGACATTGCTCTAGTATCTATGAATATAGTGGGTGTACAAGACACAGAAGGATATACTTACATAGAATTTGTGGTCTTCAGTTTCCTTTCTCACCCAAAGTGCCATGTACTTCTATTTACTTCTGAATACCCTTATTCTCATAAAGCTCTTTTTTTTTTTTTTTTTTTTTTTTAAAGCTCATTTCCCAGTGAGTTGTCCTGGGTTAACCTTGGAAGCATACCCTCACACAGACTGAGGCAAATGTTCGGTTATACTGCTAGAAATTTGTCACTTTTTCATTTGTTTTGAGTTAGTTCCTCAGAAAGAAAAAAAATAGACAAAAGTTTTATCTTGGACTAAAATTTAAGTGCCACTTAATATTGGGGAGGGGGTGTAATTCAAAGATAGGTAAATTTCAGTCAATCTTATTTTCATTCTCTACCTGCTCATACTCCTACTATATTTTTTCACTGAAATTCATAAAAGATTTAACTTCTTAATTGTATAAGCAGTTTGGGTTTTAAAGTAAAGATAATATACATGAAACATTTGAAAAAAAATACATTCATTTGCTCCAATTACTTTAAATGTGAAAAGCTCTGTGCTTAGATGAGCAATACCTGCCTCCTCAATCAGGATAGAACTTGATAGAAGTAGAATAAAAGTTTTAATGTTGATCTGTTGGCAGGAGGTTGGGGGTGGCACTATTGAAATAAAACTTCAGTTTCAATTACTCAAATTTTGAATTTAAATTGAAAGATACATTGAAGCAAGAGTGTGATTTTTAAATGAGAAATGTGGTATCATGAGCATGATTTTAGCATTCTTTAATCTCTAATAATTATTTAGACTTATAAGCCAAGAGTCCTAATAGCATGGCTCCAGGCTCAGAGCCCTATATCTAAAAGGAAAAAAAAAGTAAATAAGTAAGCACTGTGTAGAATTCAAAACAATCTTATATCATATTTCTAGAATTCCAGGATTCTCAAGTTCTTTGACATAAGATAACATTCAGATAACATTCCCAAAGAAACTACTGCAGACAAGTGTTTCTCCTTAGGGTCTACTTTCAGGGAACTTGAGCTAAGAAAACAATCTTATTAATGTAATTTTTAGTGATGCATAAGTAAACAGAACATTTGCTGCTAAAAAAACATATGGTAACAAAAAAAAAAAAGGTAATGATGCATTTGAGCATTCTGGGTTACTTTGGGAGAAAAACGTTATATATGTGAAGATGTGAGCAAAGGGCAAATCAGGACACATAATTACTGTCTGCCTCTCTGGATTGAACTGACCTCTGATCACAGGATGCTTCATAAATTAATACATTTATTTTGTGTAATTTTTAATAGTTTCAGTAAGAACGGTGAAGGCCGTCATTTAATGAGATACTCAGACCACTATGGCCAAAGACAAGACTATTTTGTAGCCCAGGTGAAAATGTTTGCAGGGGCACCTTTGGCTCAGGTCAGGATCCTGGGGTCCTAGGATCTGTTCCTGCATTTGGCTCCCAGCAGGGAACCTGCTTCTCCCTCTGCCTAGCTCTCTGCCTTTCTCTCTGTGCCTCTCATGAATAAATAAATAAAATCTTAAAAAAAAAAGAAAATATTTTCTGGAAATTGTCAGGCTGTTCATTTTGCCATTCTCTGATGGAGAGCTATTTGATTATTTGGTAACTCTTAGCTACATGTGCCTATTAAGTACTTCAAACATGGTGAACCCAAGTTGAAAGGTGCTCTGATTGTACAATTACACTCAAATATTGGTGAAGTTTCTTGAAGGTTTTCTTTTTCACTTTTTTTATAAGTTTGACTTTTTTCAAAAAAAATATGAGAAACTTTTTAAACACAAAAGAACATCAAAATAAGGAAAATTAAAATAGAAAACTAAAACTAATGGCATACATTAGGTGAGAAAATTATTAAAAATCCATGTCAGGACTACTAAGAAGACACTACAGTGCCACAGCTAAGAAATATTGTGCTTTCTTTTAGGTTCTATTATTTGATTTTTACAATAAAATTCTATATTGATACGTTTACTATAAAACAAGTAGAAAGAACCTATGACATTTAAATTCCTGAATTTCATTTCTTAAAATCATTTTCATGGTATTTGAAGTGTTAATTAATATCATTTTCATTTTCATAGTTAGTAAAACTGAGACTTGCCTTTTCTAAATATATGCCCACTAAAAAACAACAACAAAAAATGACCTAGTAATGAATAACTTCATTTTCAGCATTCATATTTCAAATATTCAATATTTTATATAGAATATATGCTGACATTTCCTAATTCATAATTCTATCATTTCTGTTTCCATTAGGCAGCATTCTTATACATGGAAGAATTATTTTGAAACTTGAGTATGCATAGTTTAATTTTTTTTAAATTTTTTTTTTATTTATTTATGATAGTCACACAGAGAGAGAAAGAGAGAGAGAGAGAGGCAGAGACACAGGCAGAGGGAGAAGCAGGCTCCATGCCGGGAGCCCGACGTGGGATTCGATCCCGGGTCTCCAGGATCGCGCCCTGGGCCAAAGGCAGGCGCCAAACCGCTGCGCCACCCAGGGATCCCATAGTTTAAATGTTAATAAAACTTTTCACTTATTAAGGTATTAGAAAAATACTAAGGTACAAAACAAGATCATTTCAAATATCATTAGAGAATAATTTTTTCAAGGTTACATAGAAGATACATAACAGTTACTTTGAAATGTTCTTAATTTCTATTAAATAAAATATACCATTCTTAAGTTTATTTGTTAAATTTAGAAGATAGGAAATTCAAGTTTAATTATACTGAATTATCTTTTTCTTCTTTATTTCTTCTCACTCTTGATTTTTTTAAATAAATCCAAGAAACCCATTCATGTGTTTCACGTATAATATGTAAAGTATGCAGTGGTTCTAACAAATTATACATTTTTAAAACTAAAACATAAGCCCATAAAGCTACTAAAGTAATATTACTATTGCTGCTGCTAATAATAATAATGATAACAAATTATTCCACGTAGAAGAATACTGGTTAATGGATATAGAAATAATGGAATTATGGAATTATACATTTCATGTAAAGAATAGAATGAAAAGCATATCCTCTTTCCTAGTTCCCATTCCTTCAGTACGAACTCAACCACTCTTCCATAAGTAATCTTTCTTAACTGTTAAGAAAGTTTTATATTTATAAAGCAAATATGAGTAAAGCACCCTTCTTCTTCTTACAAAAAATATAATATCCTATTGTATATGTGAGATATTGCCTCACTAGTTCACTGAGAACTTTCCCTTTCTCTAAGAAGATATTTTTTAAATGAAAATACCATAATATTTTAAAAATCGATAATCATGTTGATTTCCAATTTGACATTACAATGGTTTAAAAGGGTAATATTTGTATTATATTTATTTTATACTTCTGTATATCTGTAGGACAACTCCTGTGTGTAAAATTTCAGAGTAAGTGTATTAATATTTTAAAAAATTTTTTTGATATTTTTAAATTTTGATGTGTATTTCTGTCTTAATAGAGAGCATACTATTTACACCCTAATCAGTCATGTATGATATTATCCATTTCCCCACACTTCATTAACTGATTGTTTTCAAACCTTTGAATTTTTGTTCATTTGAAGGGGAGAAATGGTATCTCAGTATTTATTTATCTTATTAAGAATTAAGATAGGCATCTTTTTTTTTTTTTAAGATAGGCATCTTTTCAAAATTTTGAGAACAGGTGAACTTATTTTGTTTAAAACTTATATTTTTGAATTGTCCATCTATTTTTAATACATTTTTCTGCCAAAATCACTATTAGAACAAGTATTATGGAGATTTGCCTATGGTGTGGATAAAATTGTCAATAATATTTCCAATTTGTCATTCAAATTATGTTTGTCTTTTCATTCAGAATTTTAGAATAATTCTTAGCCTTATGTATAAATATCTTCTTTTGGGTTTTGAGTCATAGTTAGAAAAACAATTTCATGCTCCAAGTTCATAAAAGATATTTCTTCTACATTTCCTTCTGGTACTTTAATAGGGTTTCATTTATATCATTCAAACATTTGCAATTTATCCATGAATGAGATGACATATACCAATTTTTATTTAATTATTTGTTTGTTTGACTGTTTTGTGGAGAGCTACCCATGTTTACAGATAGGATTTATTTAATTTTCCCTCTTTTCTCCACTGATTTCACATACTACTTTTACTACATAGTTAATTTGTCCTTCATTTATATATGCCCTGTTTTCCTTTTAATGTTTCAGTTTATTCATGAATCGTTACTGTCAGCGCAACAATTTAACATTCATCACAATAAAAAGCCAGGGAATATACATCTTTCTTGGCCTCCTTCAAGTTCAACCTGTGATTTTCTCTTCCTTTATTGAGTGCTTCATATATATTTTTTGTGTGTTTAATCTTATTACCTTATCTGCTACAGATTTAATATTTCTGAATTGCAGCTTTTTGTTACACAAGTGAGGATTTCATTGAGTTTTACTTGTTTTGTTTAGTTGTTTACTTAATTGTAAACATTTGATTATTTTTGCTTGCTGCTTGGCAACAACTTGCTAGTAAATGCTGTTCGTCTGACGTAAGATCTGATGCTCAATCATATTCATATAGTTTTTCTCATAATACTTTCATTGCTTATATTCATGTTATTTTTTAACTCATAAGTACAATAAGAACATTTTTTGCAAGCTAGTAATTTTCCAGAGGTTTCTGTTTGTACTCTGTGTGGAGGGCATGGTGGCCTTGTTACTAGGAGTACATTTACATATTCTGTGTAATTCTTTGGGAAGGGCCCCCATTTTGCTTTTCTGAAGTATTTTTTTATAGTCAATGATTTCTTTTTACATTTTTAAAGTTAAATTCAATTTGTCAACATATAGTATAACACCCAGGGCTCATCCCATCAAGTGCCCATCACCCAGTTACCCCATTCCCCCACCCACCTCTCCTTCTGCAAATCTTTGTTTCCCAGAGTTAGGAGTCTCTCATGGTTTGTCTCCCTCTCTAATTTTTCCTGCTCAGTTTCCCTCCTTTCCTTTATAATCCCTTTCACTATTTCTTATATTCCATGTATGAGTGAAACCATTTGATGATTTTCCTTCTCTGATTGACCTATTTCACTCAGCATAATAAATTTGATGCAAAAATGCTTTTAGCACGAGCCCTACCCATCCCAGTTTCCACATTCATATTGCAAATGACAGACATGTTTTGCACTAGGAAGTGAGGTCTTCAACTTCTGAAAGTATTTTCTGGCACTTTGTAGGATGTAATGAGGCTGAGCTCTCCCACACCTCTCACTATTTCTTCCTTTCACTTCTTTCTTCAAGCCTAAACAAATTTCCTTGTTTTTGGTAACCCTTATGCTTATTTTGGAATCTGAAGTATTTTCTCCTCATTTTGTTTTGTGTTTTTCTTTTAGATTGAATTATCAGGGTTTCCTTGGTTGTTGTTTTTCTTGTTCTTTTTGTTGCTTTTTTGTATTTTCTGTGAGAGTAAAGAGAAAGATCCTGAACTGCATGACCATGTTTCTGCCAGAAATTTTTGAAATAATTGGAACATATATAAATGCTTAAAAAAGTAAACAGACATATAACTCTTTCCATCTGGTGTGAACTTAAAAATTGAAAGAACATTTTTCAAAACAGAAAAAAAATATTATCCTGGGTTGTTGAATTTTATAATTATACAGTTATATAATTTTATAATTATAATTATATAGTAATAAAAATCATTAAAAATAGTTGGCACATGGTTTTAAAAATAAAGAACTGGGGGCACCTGAGTGGCTCAGTCCAGTTAAGAATCCAACTCTTGGTCTCAGTCCAGGTCTTGAACTCAGTTCGTAAGTTCAAGACCCATGTTGGACTGTACACCCAGCATGGAATCTATTTAATAAAAATAAAGAACCCCAACTAAATGATTATACTGGAGGCAATACATGTCACTCTGTTTCCATGCACCATGGTCGCAAAATACTGAAGGAAAATGTGTGATTTAAAATTAAGGAATAAATTCTAGTATAGATCAGCATGAGGTGAAACTAAATACCCATAGGATCATTTTTCAGAAATCATGTATTGTTCTTTTTCAAAGTAAAATGAATTTTTAAAAATGTTTTGTTTGTGAATTTTTTTATGAATTATATTAGGTCCATCCTTGATAAGCATTAGAAATACTGGCCTTTGGCAAGTTTCACTCTACATTTCATTTCCTACCTCAACTCTCTGAGCTAATAAATATTCCTTATGCACATATAAATGGAGTTGCTCACTTATTTAACCTATGTATTTAAATCTTTTGGCATGAGTGGGAGATCCCTGGGCATTTCTACTCAATTTGTGGCTTCTGCAACACAAAGCATGATCCCTTGCACAATGACATTACAGAGTAAATCTTTGGGTGATATAACAGTAACATCAACTACAGTATAGAAGACAGTATGTACCACTTAGGTCAAATTGATTGCTTCTACTTCTATGTTCAGGTTTGAGTTTTTCTTTTAATTTAGTTAAGTAAAACATCTCATTCCTTTTCTTGTTTTTAACATTGCAACTAAATTAAAGAGATGAATGCAGAATAGGAAAACTGCTAAGAACACAGATTTGAATTGGGCTTAGTTATAAGTGTGTACCATAAAGATTATGGAAAAATAAATCTATGATTTATAATCACTAAACATAGCTTAATACATTTGATAGTGTTGTTAAATATTGTGACTACTATGAAAAATCAGTTTGCTGAACAGTGATCAATAATTAAACCAGAGACAGCCTCAAGGGTTAATTAGAAACAGCCAAAGTAAACACTATCTTCATATTGTCCACTGCAGAAAGCAAAGACTAGCCATCAAAGTGTGATATTTGCTTTGGGAAGGATAACATTCCATGATGATAATAACAGTGATAATAGTGACAGACAAATCTAAAACCACTGACTTCAAAGGTAAGCAAATTGATAAAGTGATAAAGATCATAGAATCTTAGTAGAGCAAAACATACTGGGCCTTGGAGAACAAAGTCAGGTATCTGTACTCTCTGATGCTGATTTGCCCAGTGTGCATGGGGATGTCTTCCTTTAAGCTAGAAAATTAATTAATTAATTAATTAATTAATTAATTAAAAATTAAAAAAATAAAAAATAAAAATAAAAAAATAAACTAGAAAATTAACAACAGGCCAGGTATAAAAGAGACAAAAAAGTGGTTTACCTCTTAGAGGGCTTGGAAAATTTAAGATTCACCCCTTTCAGGGTGAGCTTCCTCTAACAGGGCACTTGCTATTTATTGTACTCTTCAGGATTGAGAGAATTTTTATTATGAGAAAGTAGGTAAAAGACTTCTGCATCTCTTCCAGGAAAATCAACCTTTGTTTAAAAGGTTGTATGCTGAGAGTTCCCTGGATGTGGAGAGTTTTAAGAAATTCAAAAATCAATCAAATCAATAAGGGAATTTCTCCATCCAGATATATTCTTTTTGTATTGAGGTGCTTGAGACAACTGGTTTGGGAGTAGGACACAAGTTCTCAACTTTGTAGCAAGTTGCCAAATACTATAGTAAAGCAAAAGAGCACATACAAATATTTCAGCAATAAACATTTGTCACGTGTAATTTACAGTGCTAGTACTGGGACTTCAAGAATTTATAATATGTATCTGATCTTATGTGATTTCTCTAGGAAGAGACACAGGACTTATACACAAAAAGCACATGAAAGTCCAGAATAACCTAAGCCATCTGCCAAGTCATCAATACCTGAGGTCAGGCCTCTGATTTTTTGTTGCTTGGCATTTCATTGCTCTAGATTGTTCAATAAAAGGAAACAGC
The DNA here is from genome assembly GCF_053574225.1 of Canis aureus. Taxonomy (NCBI): domain Eukaryota; kingdom Metazoa; phylum Chordata; class Mammalia; order Carnivora; family Canidae; genus Canis; species Canis aureus. Next base: position 8,015,668 of record NC_135640.1, read on the forward strand.
ATCAGCAGCAAAGTCAAGATGATTCTAAGCAGCAGTAGAGTGTTTGCATGTATGTGTGTGCTACATAGAGTTTGGTTTTACTGGAGTACAAATTAATATATTAAGAAATTCCAAAGAGTTGAGTTTAGAGACAGTGTTGCACAGCATGTCAAACAGAATTCATTCAGCACTCTAGCAGCAAGTAATAGTGAGTAAGGATGTGTTGCAGGAGAAGAACTTTGATTCAAAAGACCCAATATGATCTAAGAGATGCTGTCAAAACCTATCCCTTATCCTCCTCCAGAAAGAGACATCCATTATCCTTATTGCCCCAGAATGTAAGTAGATCAGCTCCAGGAAAAGAAATATCAAGACTATTTGTGTATACAAACACAGTTAAAAAATAGTCTGGAGTATATTAGATGTTAATGCCTGATGTACAGAAAGATGGGTAAGGAGAATGGTCTTTCAAAAAAAGATTCTTCTCTAATCTCTCCTAATCCTACTCATCTGGTTTAGATGTTTCTCTATGCACACTGCTCCCTAAAATAGAGTAGATTTACCAAATCTCCATGACACTGACAGATAAAATAACCAATACACAGTTAAAATGGAATTTCAGGTGAACACTTTTTTATGAATAAGTATGTTCTATGCAATATTTGAGACATATTAAAAATATTCTTTGCTTATCCAAAATTAAAATTTAAATGGGCATTATGTATTTCATTTGTTAAATCTGGCAACCCCACCATGAAACAAATGAAATATACGCTTTGGTATCCCTAATTTGCAGAGGTTCTTCTGAGGCCCTGATTGGGAGTCTATTAATTTTATACTTGTAATTTTGAATCAGTTTTCTTCAAGAGGGATTTCCAAATTCTTCTAGCAATGGAAAACCTGTATATTTCCCTATGTCCTATAATAATCTTCAAATATACCTATAGTAATGAGAAAATACATTCTTTAGTAGATAAAAAAGAGAACAGAACCATCTAAGCCTGAATGTCTGAATTGCAGATCAGAACTTTTTTTTTAGTGTGTGTGTGTGTGTGTGTGTGTGTGTGTGCGTGCACGGGCATGCATATGTATGTGACTTTTTTTATTTGGTAAATTCTTTTTTCTTCTTTTACAAATTCAATTCTAGTTTTTAAAATCCTACTTTACAAAACTTATGCCAAATATACGCTTTGAATGAACTATGGTACAAGTATGAAACATTTTCAGAAACTTAAGAATAGAAATTTCTTGAAAACTTACCATTGGGTCTTTGGGTCTATTTTCTAAAGAAATAAAAAGCAAGGGGTTCTCTAATACCTGCCTATCTTGTATGGATTACTCTAATCCTTCAAGAATCAACTCAAATACTACACTTCTAAAATCATGTCAAGTCTTTCATCTCACCTGGGATTATTCTATTTCATATCTCTCATAGAACTTATTACAAGATGCAGAGACAACTATTTATTAACATGTTTGCCTGTTTTCTTACACTAGAATATAAGCATGAATCTTGTCTCCTTGTTCACTGCCTTATTGTTTCATATACTGCCTGAAATTTGGTAGGCTGTCAAATATTTATTAGAAGAATGGATAGATTAAATATAATCATTAGGTATTTTCTTTGTGTTAGGCACTATGCTAAGGTCTGGGACTCCAGTGATAATAAAATTGCTCTAAGTTTAAAATTAGGTCAAAGAGATAGTAGGAGAAGTCTGATAGCCCATTTAAATAATAAATATATAGAACTTTGGGATCACAATGTTTTAAAGTATGAGAAAAGTAAACAAGAAGACCCTCAATTTGTATTATTTTTTTTGGTTAAGGGAAGCTGCTTGGGTTTCTCTTATTACCAACTTGCCCCGTGTCTTGGTTCTGTAGAGAGTCTTTCTGTGATTTTGTCATCCATATATAACAAACATTAATCTTTAAAAAATATTTGACTAATTTTAACTAAACTCTTGTAGTTGTAAACTCAGACTTTCCATACTTTTCAATTGCAATGTTCAATCAACCCATGCAAAATGGTCTACCTAAGGAGACCAGATGCTAACTCAGACCCTCAAACTAAAGAATATATTAATTTGCTCTTGTCCTGCTCTCTTGATTTATGAAAATCAAGTCAAATTACTGAAATTAGTGCCTGTCTTTATCATTGTACTTGTTCCTTTGTGATTAACCGAATGTCAAGAACTCCTACTTGAAAATACCTGTAGCTAGTGCCTGAAAACATGTTTTTCCATGCATGAAAACAAAATCTTACCTGTGTAGACAGAACACTTAGCAATGAAGAGAACCTTACTCATAAAAAGACTGTGAATGCATGTAAAAACATGCTAAATGGCCTGCACAACCACAGCCAATCTATAAGATTATCAACAAATCCATTTTGAAAATTCACACTATAAATGATCTATTCCTGGGGAAAGAACCATAGCTAAATATAATCCATTTAAAAAAACTCTTGTAGATACAGTACATACAATAGGACTTACAAAGGCTACATTTTGATTTATGATATACCAAGACACTTAGTATTTAAAAACTTTTTTGCTACTATTATCTTTAAGAGAGAAATCCCTGGTAATATTTTAACATTTTCTCTTCAGACTCTAAAAGAAATCAATGCTTCTAGTCAAATTTGAAAGTAAAAACTAATCAGCCATAATTCCATCCTACTAATTAAAAGATAATTTACAACTTCTAGCATTCTGGTAGAGCTGATAACTTTTAATGGGTTTAGAAATGGTGTGTTATAGCTGGCTCAAATTAATTCATGAGAACCACTTTGAAACTTATTTGCAGCTTTCTTTTCCTCTTTCTCTTCTCTTCTTTTCTTTCCACCTACCTTCCTTTCTACCTGCTTTCTTTTGTAAAAAAAATTCTGCAGTGTTGAGCTATTCCACTTTAGTTTTTCAAATTTATTGAACCATTGCTTTCCTCTTGATAATACTATAATGAATGCTTAGTCTGGTGATGTTGACTTTTAGCACAGCCATAGACCTACTGTACAACAAACATAATACTATCTGAATCGTTTTCTTCAGGGGAAAAAAGGAGCAGGGTGGTTAAAGATACTTATCTTGTATAGATTATTTAACTTTTTATTAACTAATGCCATATAATTTCATAATAAAATAATGCTTACTCCACTATACCTTAAAAATGTGACTTTAAAAGTTAGTTTTTCTTCTTTCCTTATTTTGACATGAAAGACATGCCCTAACAAAAAATAATACCAAAATGTTGTGGCATGATATTGCTTGAATTAACTTGATACTGTCCATTTTTAACTGTCTTTGCAATTCATAGTGAGCTGGACAGCAGTGTGAATTGATAAGAGCATATTTTTTTCTGTTGCAACTCTTCAATCCCACTGTACTGCCAAAATAGCCGTAAGTAATATGTAAACAAATAAACATATTGTGTTCCAGTAACTATTTATGGACACTCACATTTGAGTCTCACATAATTTCACATCTCACAAATATCTTTATTCTTTTAATTTTTTAAACTTTTAAAAATGTAAAAATCATCTCTAGTTTGCAGGCTAAACAAAAACAATTTGAAGACCAGATTTGATCTGTTGACTCTATTCTAGATGCATCTGTTTTTATATTTCCGGATATTGATTAGTGCTTCATTATTTTTCGAATTTAATGAATAGTTTGCTCAACTTTCACTACTAGCCATTTCATTTCTGTTATGGAATAAATTTTTGTGTTCTTGATCAAGTTTTTGGATATGAATCAGTTCTTATGATCACAGTCTAATCATTATGAGGAGATGAGTCCTCTTAAAGAATTGTACAGTGCCACCCTCAGCATATCTAACAAATTTTTCTCAATATTTTTTAAAGCCACTTGTGGCCAGTTACAGGATACAGGATATAATTCCTCAAATTATACAGAATATAATCCCTCAAATTATACTTTGAGGAAAGGGACATAGATATTTCTAGGATATTACAATGATCAAAGGATCTATAAGGGTACTGTACAAAAAGGGGGGGTACTGTATTTTTCTTGTTAGGGTGGGGTAGATGAGAAAATAGATGTTAAATAGAGTTCTATCCAACTTCATCATGCAGCCAGAATATAGTATTCACTGGTTCACTATATATACATTTCTGCAACCCCCAGTACATAATTGGTAGGCAGGGTAAAAAGAATTGAGATAAATTAGAAATGAGAACCAGTATGCTAAAAATGACTGAGAGGAACTCTTGAAGCTGCCCACTTCTCCAGCCAAGAAAATAAATCACAAGTAATTATGTCATTTTGGGAGGAATGCACCACTTTAAGACTTTTAAGACCTATCTTTTTTTTTTAAAGATTTTATTTATTCATGAGAGACACACAGAGAGAGAGGCAGAGACACAGGCAGAGGGAGAAGCAGGTTCCCTGCAGGGAGCCAAATGTGGGACTTGATCCAGGACCCCGGGATCATGCCCCTGAGCCAAAGGCTGATGCTCAAACACTGAACCACCCAGGTGTCCCTAAGACCTATCTTTTTTTTTTTAATTATTTATTTATTTATTTATTTATTTATTTATTTATTTATGATAGTCACACACAGAGAGAGACAGAGACAGAGACACAGGCAGAGGGAGAAGCAGGCTCCATGCACCGGGAGCCCGACGTGGGATTCGATCCCGGGTCTCCAGGATCACGCCCTGGGCCAAAGGCAGGCGCTAAACCACTGCGCCACCCAGGGATCCCAAGACCTATCTTCTAAGGCTTAAAAGAAGTAGGAGTGGTTGTCTCTATGTTAACCCATTATATTTACTCTCTGGCCCCTGGAGAGTAAACTGTGGCGCATGATAGATGATGATGGACCATCATAAATATAAATAAGAGTAGATCTCATTGTAACAGCTGTTATGCCAGAAGATGCATATTTACAACATCAGATCAGCACTGCCTCTGGCATTTGCTATGATGTTATTGATCTGATGAATGCATTCTTTACAGTTTCTATTAGTAGAAAGCCTAAAAATTCATTGCTCTTTGGGGGAAGGCCAGTAGAAAATTACTTTTATATTCCATTACATCACTGAGTGCAGGGATTTGATATTCTTGACATTCCAGAGAGCATCATGATGGTCCACTCTATGATGACACCATGCTATTAAAAAATTTAGAAAATAAATAGCAAGTTTTCTGGATATAGTATAAAATATATGTGCCACGGGATGGGAGATGAAAGTACACAGCTTTAGGGGCCTGTCTTATTGGTAAAATTTTAAAATATTTTAGAGTCCAATTATCTGAGGTTACCTGAAACTTCCCTTTTAACATAAAGACAGTATATTATTTGTATCCTGCACAATTAAGAAAGCACACTGCATTTGGTGAGCCACTTTAGATTCTGAAGGCAAAATATATACACTAAAAAAATACTACTCTGATTTTTGTTGTTGATGTTGCTGTTGTGTGCCTCAAAATGCTGTCAGTTTTTAGTGGAGTTTATATTATGTTAAGATACTTCAACATGTCACTCACCAGTTGAGAAGCAGTTCCTGGCATATGAATAGGCCCTAGTAGAGATGGAATGCCCTGCCACTCATCACGTGTATACATGGCTGAAGCTTCTTATTATGAGTTGGTATAATTAGATACATCTAGTCACAAAGCTGGTCCATACAGAAATATTACATTCAGGATTGGGCCTGAGCAATATATAGGGGGCACAAGTAAGTTACATGAACATGGCCAAACCACCCAGTCACATATCTCTTACAGAAACTTTTCCATCAACCTACACTGCGGGTGGCATCATTAGGGTTTACTCATGGTCAATTATCACAGGAGAAATAAATTTGGCCTGGTTCACACATGGTTTAGCTATGTTGGTAGTGAGTGAAGGCAAACAGCTGCTATAATACAGCTCAAACAAACAAGGTCTAGAAAAAAAGTTTTGAAAGGAAACAATTCCATGTACCAGAGCTGTGCACAGTACATTTGATCCTTCTTCCATATGAAGGAAGAAATGGCCTATAGAATGAATGTTGATGAACACCCGGGAAGTTTTGAATGATTTGGTTGGTAATTATTCATGTACTTCTTAGTTTTACCTTGTATTATAAACCTACTTTGTAGAAAATATCAGCCTTTTATTTTTTTTTAATCTTTCCACACATTTCTTCATTAAGGCCTAAGAGATGTAGCTGATTCTCAGGGCTGCCATAACAAATTACAAACTTAGTGTCCCAAAAAACCAGCAATTTATTCTCTCATAAACTAGCGGATGAAAGTCCAAAATCAAAGTGTTGGCAGGGCCACTATTTTTCCAAAGGTTTTGGAGGTGGATCCTTTACTGTTTCTTCTAGTCTCTGGTGACTTCTGGTGTTCCTTAGTTTGTGGCAGCATAACTGGAATCTTTTCTCAGGCTTTATGTAGCCTTCTTCTCTGAGTCTATTTGTTTCTATCTCTTACAGGGATACTTTCATTGGATTTAGGTCCATCTTACTCCAGAATGATCTCATCTGGAATTTTACCTTAATTACACCTTAAAGCCTCTACTTCTAAATAAAATCACATTCTGAGATTATGAATAGACAGAAATTTGGGGGGGGGGAGAACTATTCAATCTACAACAAGGTATTAAACTAATATTTAATTATTGATAATTTGTTTTTCTGACACAATTTAGAGTTTCAAAAGACAAATTTTAAGAAGTTTATTCTTTCAAAGAGATCCCTATATTTTAGATGACATACAGTATAGCTATTAGTTAACTGTTATTCATACAATTTATGAGCTGCAATTGCTCTCATGTAGTATCTTCAATAATGCTATTTTAACATAGTATAAAAGCTCTTAAAAATAATTTTAATGTTGAAAACTCTTGGACTATAATCTAGTGCTACCGTTGTAGACCATTATTATGTCTTGATATGTTTTTCCTCAAAAAAAAAAAAAAAAAAGATGTTGAAGCTCTATCCCCTACTACTTCAGAGTGTGATTGTATTTGGATGTTGCTTTTCATACAGGTAATAAAGTTAAAATGAGGTCAATAGATGAAAACAGAGCTACCCTGCAACCCAATAATTGCACTACTGTGCATGTGCCCCAAAGATACAAATATAGTGATCTGAAGGGGCACCTACACTCCAATGTTTATAGTAGCAATATCCACAATAGCCAAACTTTTGAAAGAAGTCAGAATTCCATCAACAGATGAATGGATAAAGAAGATGTAGTGTAATAAATACTACTCAGCCAAGAAAGAAAGAAAGAAAGAAAGAAGAAGAAGAAGAAGAAGAAGAAGAAGAAGAAGAAGAAGAAGAAAGGAAGGAAGAAAGAGAGAAGAAAAGAAAGAAAAAGAAAGAGAAAGAAAGAAAGAAAGAAAGAAGAAAGAAAGAAAGAAAGAAAGAAAGAAAGAAAAGAAAGAAAGAAGAAAGAAAGAAAGAAAGAAAGAAAGAAAGAAAGAAAGAAAGAAAGAAAGAAAGAAAGGAAAGAAAGAAAGAGAAAGAAAGAAGAAAGAAGAAGAAAGAAAGAAGAAAGAAAGAAAAGAAAGAAAGAAAGAAAGAAAGAAAGAAAGAAAGAAAGAAGAAAGAAAGAAAGAAAGAAAGAAGAAGAAAGAAAGAAAGAAAGAAAGAAAGAAAGAAAGAAAGAAAGAAAGAAAGAAAGAAAGAAAGAAATCCTGCCATTTGGAATGATGTAGAGGGAACTAGAGGGTATTTTGTTAATTGAAATAAGTCAATCAGAGAAAGGCAATTATTGTATGATCTCACTCATATGTGGAATTTAAGAAACAAAACAGAGGATCATAGGGGAAGAGAGGAAAAAATAAAATAAGATGAAATCAGAGAGAGATAGAGACATCATAAGAGACCCTTTAATCACAGGAGTCAAACTGAGGATCGCTGGAGAGGAGGGGTTAGAGGGATGTAACTGGATGATGGATTTTAAAAAAGTAAAAAATAAAAAAAAATGAGATCATCAGAGTGGGCTAAATCCAATATAACTGATATCCTTATGAAAGGGGGGAATTTGGGGGATCCCTGGGTGGCGCAGCTGTTTGGCGCCTGCCTTTGGCCCAGGGCGCGATCCTGGAGACCCGGGATCGAATCCCACGTCGGGCTCCCGGTGCATGGAGCCTGCTTCTCTCTCTGCCTGTGTCTCTGCCTCTCTCTCTCTCTCTCTCTCTCTCTCTCTCTCTGTGACTATCATAAATAAATAAAGAAAAAAAAAAAAAAAGAAAGGGGGAATTTGAACACAGATACACACAAAAGGAAGATAATGTGAAGATACAACAGGCAGAAAATAGCCATGAGTGATGCATCTATAAACTAAGGAATGCCAAGAATTGCTAGCAGGCACTGGAAGCTAGAAACAAGGAAAGATTCTGCCCTAGAGACATTTTAGAGAGCATGGTCCTGCTGTTATCTAGATTCAGGTTTCTAGTGTCCACAACCATGAGGCAATATTTCTGTTGTTTTAAGCCACCAAATTTGTGCTACTTTTTAAATGGAGCCCTAGGAAACTACTACTAGTGCATTATATCATGGACTATTATGCATGTTCTTATGATATAAAATAGTAGTTTATATGTCTTTATAATGCATTTTAAACTATTTAATATGTGAGTTTATGGACAGTTTCAGAATTTTTCAATGATTGGTTGTTAAAATATGACTCATTCTTGAAAACAGGTAGATAATTATAGAGATTTTTAAACTTTTTTTCCCCTGTAGTACCATGGTTAATATCATCCTCACTTTAACTGCAAGTCTACATAACATAACAGTAATTGGATTGAGGAGTGAATTGATGAATGAAAAGTAAGTCTTCCCATATAATATTTAGCAAATAATGAAGCAAATAATGACAGAGTGATTGCTATTGAAAATCAACGTATATTTTCTAAGTTGTATTTAATATGAATACTCCACACAATTAACAAATATTTTTACAAGGTATCATTGGTTCATGTGACTTTTTTTTTTTTGGTTTGGTTTTAGTTCTATGCATACCACATAGACCATTTATTGACTGATGTCTTAGAAATCCCATTGATTAGTCTTATGACACATGTGCATTTAGGTTAATGAAAAAGGATTCATTGACTTAGTTGCAAATTTCTTGCCAACCTAGTATATGAGGCATCAACTCTCATTGGTTGCAACTATTAGATATATATAAATGTCAACTTTTCATAGAGAGATGAATTTTCCATTTTTTTTAGATTTTTGTATAATTAAACCAAATTCCAATCTTATTACTACACTTGGCTTTTTGGCTAATAGTGATTGGTGTTAAATGATAGCTTTCATATTGTGATCGTTAATGTCAACTTGATTTTAGATAATTAGTTAAATTTGTTCTAATCATTTTTAAAAGAAACAAATTGAATTTGTACAATTTTTTCTAATATAAGTTGTGTTTCAGCAAGGTTATGTTAATTGTAGGAATTGTAATGATATTAAAAGTATTCTTTTTTCAGACATTTTCCCACTCATTTTAGATCCAATTTTAAAAATTTTAATTTTAATTTTGGTAAACACATAGCAGTAATTTTACCACTTTAAACATTAAGTTCAAAGATCAGTAGTGCTTAGTTTATTCACAATGTAACAGATTTCTAGAACTCTTTCATTTTACAAAGTTAAAACTCTATACTCAATAAGCACTAATTCCCCTTCACATTTCCCCTAGCACTTGGCACCTTTCTATTTTCCTTTTTTTCTCTATGATTTTTATTACTTTAGATATCTCAGTTGATGTAATTATACAGTATATATCTTTTTGTGATTCACTTGCTTTACTTAGCATAGTGTTCTTAAGGTTCATCCATATTATAGCATGTGACGGAATGCTTCTTTTTATGACTGCATAATATTCTATGTTGTTCTTGCATGTTTGTGTGCATGCACCACATTACCTTTGTTTTTGATCCAATTTTTTAAAGTTTACTTTGAATATGATGCTGCTGATTTAGAGTCTAGGAATCTTACTCAAGGAATCTAATAGATAAATTCCTTCCAGTCCCTTATATTGAATTATGCAATTTTACTGTAAAAATGTTTCCCATTCTCCCTAACCAGCAACTTCACATCATAAGTTAGATATCAGTGCAGTATAGAAATCTAGGCCCTATATTTTCCTCCAGTTCCCCTAAAATAGGAAGGGAAGTAAAGGTTTCCCAATTTAGGAAGCAAAACTTCTAGAACCAATGCTAATCCCAGGTATGGAAAAATACAACTCTGCATTTGTGGTGGGTGGTGAGACATAAAATTAGTGAAGCACCAACTCAGGCAGCAGTTAATATCTAAAACACTGAGATTCATTCATATGAATTATACCTAATAACTGACTGTATTTGTTACGGTTCTATAGAGAAACAGAACCAGTAAACTATAAATAAAACCAATAGGATTTATATAAAAGATTTATGACAAAGAATTGGTTCATGTGACTATAGAGGCTAAATCACATGGTCTGCTGTCTGCAAACTGAAGAACCAGGAAAGCTGGTGATACAATTCAGTCTGAGTCCAGAGACCTGAGAATCAGGGAAATTGATGGTTTAAATCCCATTTTGAGGAGCAGAGAGGATGAGACAAGGTATCCCAGGCAAAAATCTCAAGTAGACATGCAGGAACCAAAAAGGGGGAAATTTCTCCTATCTCTGACAGTATTCTATTTACATCCTCAACAGACTGGATGATGCCCACCCACACTTGAGGGCATCTACTTACTGAATCTGCAGATTAAAATACTAATCTCATTTGGAAACTTCTGCACAGCCACACCCAGATATACTGTTTAATCTGGGCACCTTGTGACCAGCCAAGATGACATAAAAGATTAACTATCACAAGTCCACTTCTTTTCAACTTGGCAATCATCTGCATCCCCATAAACCATACTTAATCTTCAAATAAAGAAAATACTAAAGTCATAATTCTGGTTTACATGATAAAACTATCCTCTCCACAACAAAAACATATTAACCTTGTGCCCAGAAAAGTAGATTAAGTCCTTGAGTGGGTTTACTACCCTCCTCCATATACCAGAACTAAATACTATGATATAAAAGTAAACATTCTTAAATATTATGATATAAAATCAATATGCTTTATGCTACATGATAAGGAAACAAGAGAGGAAAGAAAACAAAGACAGTATAACAGGAATGGGGACCATGAGCATTTGGGCTACTTCTTATAATGTCTTGGGCCTTCAGTCTCTGCTCCAGCTTGATAATTTACATATCACTTTCACTTGATCATGGAATATTGCTGTGCATTCTAAACTTTATGCCTTGGTAGGTCAGTTTACCACAGGCAGCTCAGGTCACATGGTAACTTTCTGTCCTGTGGTTAGGCATTCAACTTCTACTAAGGCCCAAGAGTAGGTTAAGTACTGTTTCTCAAAAGAAAATTATCTGTTGATGATGGTAGGGCCTTGCTCCAAAATCCTATGTTGTAATTCCCCCATAGAGGCTCGCCAAACGTTCCAAATAATATCCTTATCTGACACTGATCCTTCAAACACCATTGGATCAAATGGCCTAAGAGGCAGATCAGCTTGCACCACAGTCTGGACCTGTCACAGAGCCTTCCTTGTCTTGTTCTGTTGTTTATAAGCCATCCAGTTTATGGTATTTTGCTATAGCAACCTGAGCTGTCTAAGACAGGGCCCTGGCTGAGGATAACAGCTTTTTGATCATTTGGTAAATGGGTCAGAGTGACATACCCAGCTGAGGAATATATTGCTTCCAAAATCTGAAGAAGCCCATAGGCATGCTGTCTTTTTCTTGGTTGTAGAAGGGGCCAGATGCAACATTTTTTTTTTCACCTGAGAAGGTATATCTCAACATATCAACATCACTGGACCCCTGGAAAAAATTAACCACCATACTTCCCTACCCCAAACATCAATCCCCATCTATAAAACATCTGTTCCACTATTTATTTGATTCAGGCACATTGAGGCATCTCTTCAAATGCTTAAAATTCTTCTAATTCCTGGCTTCCTTTTAGGTTTATAAATTGTTTACTTTTTACTTCTGAGATCATGATTCATCATTCCTTTCTATATATATATTGATAAAAAGAATATCAGTTACCTGTCACATTTATATATACCTAAGGTGCAACACTTCCAAATTCAAACAAGGAAGTCAATTATTAATGAGAACTTTGAAATTCTTATATGGATTGCAACATTGGTGAGCATCATCAGCAGACCTTGGTGACAAAACAAGCTTAAGAATTAAAGTGTCATCCAAAACTAGAAAAAATCAAAATCGCAACATTTTGCTGTTTTTGTTGTTTTGTTTTTGAGATATTTCTCTTATACATCTTTGAGATGAGAAAGAAGATTAATTTTCTTGTTATGGAGTAGGTACTCTGGAGTTGAACTTCCTGCCTGAGTTCAACATCTGCCTCCTCATTTACTGATTTTAAAATCCTGAGAAGTTATAAATATACCTCAATTTTTCTATCAGTAAAAATGTCATAATTATGTATATAAAAGTGCTGTTGATTAGATAAGACATTGTTAGGGACATAGATAAGACACTGTCAGAAACTAAAAACTCAGTAATTATGAGTTATCCATTATTATTATGATTATTAATGTAAAGGAAGGAGCATTCAAAAAGTATCAGTTGTTGTGAATGTATATGCATAAGCTGAACCTTTGAAACATGGTGTGCACTTATGGAGTGGTTTTGAGAATCAGACTAGACAGTAGAAGAAAGGGCATTGTAAATTGTAAACTGCTATATAATATGTAGTCTTGTATTATTAGCATCACACAAGATACAAGTAGGATGGCTTATAAATTTCTTAGGCAGTGCATTTTTTACTTCTTATTTTGAATGCCTTTGGCATTCAGTTGAGACTGATTTTTCTTCATGAAAGTCTCCAGGAGCAAAGGAGAAATACAGTGCAATTTGTTCTTGACTCCTGGAGCTCTCAGAAGCTCTCCAAGGAATGTGTAAATAACTTTAAAATTTTTCTTAAATTTTACTGCATCCTCCTTTTAATTCTATAAAATGCTTATGGGTACATCTTAAATTCTAACTTATTTATAGATAGGGAAGAATAACTTAAGTTTTGATATGTTCATGCCAAATATACATCAGGTATATATGTTCTGGTCAACAAGGATATATATCTTAACTTTCAGCCATGTTTTCTGAGTCTTTATCAGACGTTAGAATGTTTTGTTCTGGACACACTGATGTTTGATAAATGATCATATTGGATGTTAACAACATTGAAACCATCCTTAAAAATGATGAAATTAAAATACTTTAAAACATTTAATTATAAAGTAAGCTCTTCCATTAAAAAGCTGATTAATATTGAGCAAATAGCAAACTTTCTCAAGGCCCTGTTTTATTATGTAAAAAATAAAAATAATGAAACAACTATTAATTCCTGAGTCTTCCATATGATGATATTCTTTCATTCAAAATCAAGACAAATATTGAAGACAGAAATATATCTTTCATTGTCCTTATTCTTAAAACTAAATCAGTTTTTTTCTGTTACCTTTTATAAAATTTATATATGACTTTTAAACATGCAGGTACTATTTTATTTTTTTCCTTAGCATTATGTTTTTTTAAGCCATTCCTGTTTTATTTTTTTTAATAAAATAATTTTTAATGGTGTTCAATTTACCAACATATAGAATAACACCCAGTGCTCATCCCGTCAAGTGTCCCCCTCAATGCCCGTCACCAACTCACCCCCACCCCCTGCCCTCCTTCCGATCCACCAACCCTAGTTTGTTTCCCAGAGTTAGGAGTCTTTATGTTCTGTCTCCCCTTCTGATATTTCACACACATTTCTTCTCCTTTCTCTTATATTCCCTTTCACTATTATTTATATTCCCCAAATGAATGAGAACATACTCTGTTTGTCCTTCTCCGATTGACTTACTTCACTCAGCATAATACCCTCCAGTTCCATCCACGGTGAAGCAAATGGCAGGTATTAGTCGTTTCTAATGCTGAGTAATATTCCATTGTATACATAGACCACATCTTCTTTATCCATTCATCTTTCGATGGACACCGAGGCTCCTTCCACAGTTTGGCTATCGTGGCCATTGCTGCTAGAAACATCGGGGTGCAGGTGTCCCGGCGTTTCATTGCATCTGTATCTTTGGGGTAAATCCCCAATAGTGCAATTGCTGGGTCGTAGGGCAGGTCTATTTTTAACTCTTTGAGGAACCTCCACACAGTTTTCCAGAGTGGCTGCACCAGGTCACATTCCCACCAACAGTGCAAGAGGGTTCCCTTTTCTCCGCATCCTCTCCAACATTTGTGGTTTCCTGCCTTGTGAATTTTCCCCATTCTCACTGGTGTGAGGTGGTATCTCACTGTGGTTTGGATTTGTATTTCCCTGATGGCAAGTGATGCAGAGCATTTTCTCATATGCATGTTGGCCATGTCTATGTCTTCCTCTGTGAGATTTCTCTTCATGTCTTTTGCCCATTTCATGATTGGATCATTTGCTTCTTTGCTGTTGAGTTTACTAAGTTCTTTATAGATCTTGGAAACTAGCCCTTTATCTGATACATCATTTGCAAATATCTTCTCCCATTCTGTAGGTTGTCTTTTAGTTCTGTTGACTGTATCCTTTGCTGTGCAAAAGCTTCTTATCTTGATGAAGTCCCAATAGTTCATTTTTGCTTTTGTTTCTTTTGCCTTCGTGGATGTATCTTGCAAGAAGTTACTGTGGCCAAGTTCAAAAAGGGTGTTACCTGTGTTCTCCTCTAGGATTTTGATGGAATCTTGTCTCACATTTAGATCTTTCATCCATTTTCAGTTTATCTTTGTGTATGGTGTAAGAGAGTGGTCTAGTTTCATTCTTCTGCATGTGGATGTCCAATTTTCCCAGCACCATTTATGCAGAGACTGTCTTTCTTCCAATGGATAGTCTTTCCTCCTTTGTCGAATATTACTTGACCATAAAGTTGAGGATCTGCTTCTGGATTCTCTATTCTGTTCCATTGATCTATGTGTCTGTTCTTGTGCCAGTACCACACTGTCTTGATGACCACAGCTTTGTAGTACAACCTGACATCTGGCATTGTGATGCCCCCAGATATGGTTTTCTTGTTTAAAATTCCCCTGGCTATTCGGGGTCTTTTCTGATTCCACACAAATCTTAAAATAATTTGTTCTAACTTTCTGAAGAAAGTCCATGGTATTTTGATAGGGATTGCATTAAACGTGTACATTGCCCTGGGGAACATTGACATTTTCACAATATTAATTCTGCCAATCCATGAGCATGGAATATTTTTCCATCTCCTTGTGTCTTCCTCAATTTCTTTCATAAATGTTCTATAGTTTTTAGGGTATAGATCCTTTACATCTTTGGTTAGGTTTATTCCTAGGTATCTTATGCTTTTGGGTCCAATTGTAAATGGAATGGACTTCTTAATTTCTCTTTCTTCAGTCTCATTGTTAGTGTATAGAAATGCCACTGATTTCTGGGCATTGATTTTGTATCCTGCCATGCTACCAAATTGCTGTATGAGTTCTAGCAATCTTGGGGTGGAGGCTTTTGGGTTTTCTATGTAGAGTATCATGTCATCAGCGAAGAGGGAGAGTTTGACTTCTTCTTTGCCAATTTGAATGCCTTTAATGTCTTTTTGTCTGATTGCTGAGGCTAGGACTTCCAATACTATGTTGAATAGCAGTGGTGAGAGTGGACATCCCTGTCTTGTTCCTGATGTTAGGGGAAAGGCTCCCAGTGCTTCCCCATTGAGAATGATATTTGCTGTGGGCTTTCCATCGATGGCTTTTAAGATGTCGAGGAAAGTTCCCTCTATACCTACACTCTGAAGAGTTTTGATCAGGTATGGATGCTGTATTTTGTCAAATGCTTTCTCTGCATCTAATGAGAGGATCATATGGTTCTTGGTTTTTCTCTTGTTGATATGATGAATAACATTGATTGTTTTACGAGTGTTGAACCAGCCTTGTGTCCCGGGGATAAATCCTACTTGGTCGTGGTGAATAATTTTCTTAATATGCTGTTGGATCCTATTGGCTAGTATCTTGTTGAGAATTTTTGCATCCATGTTCATCAGGGATATTGGTTTGTAATTCTCCTTTTTGGTGGGGTCTTTGTCTGGTTTTGGAATTAAGGTGATGCTGGCCTCATAGAACGAATTTGGAAGTACTCCATCTCTTTCTATCTTTCCAAACAGCTTTAGTAGTATAGGTATGATCTTCTTTAAATGTTTGATAGAATTCCCCTGGGAAGTCATCTGGCCCTGGAGTTTTGTGTCTTAGGAGGTTTTTGATGACTGCTTCAATTTCCTCCCTGGTTATTGGCCTGTTCAGGTTTTCTATTTCTTCCTGTTCCAGTTTTGGTACTTTGTGGCTTTCCAGAAATGCGTCCATTTCTTCTAGATTGCCTAATTTATTGGCGTATAGCTGTTCATAATATGTTTTAAAAATCATTTGTATTTCCTTGGTGTTGGTAGTGATCTCTCCTTTCTCATTCATGATTTTATTAATTTGAGTCTCCTCTCTCTTCTTTTTAATAAGGTTGGCTAATGGTTTATCTATCTTATTAATTCTTTCAAAGAACCAACTCCTGGTTCTGCTGATATGTTCCACAGTTCTTCTGGTCTCGATTTCGTTGAGTTCTGCTCGAATTTTAATTAACTCTCTTCTTCTGCTGGGCATGGGGTCCATCTGCTGTTTTTCTCTAGCTCCTTTATGTGTAAGGTTAGGTTTTGTATTTGAGTTCTTTCCAGTTTTTGAATGGATGCTTGTACTGTGATGTATTTCCCCCTTAGGACTGCTTTTCCTGCATCCCAAAGATTTTGAATGGTTGTATCTTCTTTCTCATTAGTTTCCATGAATCTTTTTAATTCTTCCTTAATTTCCTGGTTGACCCTTTCATCTTTTAGCAGGATGGTCCTTAACCTCCACGTGTTTGAGGTCCTTCCAAACTTCCTGTTGTGATTTAGTTCTAATTTCAAGGCATTATGGTCTGAGAATATGCAGGGGACGATCCCAATCTTTGGGTATCGGTTCAGACCCGATTTGTGACCCAGTATGTGGTCTATTCTGGAGAAAGTTCCATGTGCACTTGAGAAGAATGTGTATTCAGTTGAGTTTGGATGTAAAGTTCTGTAGATATCTGTGAAATCCATCTGGTCCAGTGTATCATTTAAAGCTCTCATTTCTTTGGAGATGTTGTGTTTAGAAGACCTATCGAGGGTAGAAATCGCTAGATTGAAGTCACCAAGTATAAGTGTATTATCATCTAAGTATTTCTTCACTTTGGTTATTAATTGGTTAAATATTTGGCAGCTCCCACATTCGGGGCATATATATTGAGGATTGTTAAGTCCTCTTGTTGGATAGATCCTTTAAGTATGAGATAGTGTCCCTCTTCATCTCTCACTACAGTCTTCAGGGTAAATTTTAGTTTATCTGATATAAGGATGGCTACCCCTGCTTTCTTTTGAGGACCATTTGAATGGTAAATGGTTCTCCAACCTTTTATTTTCAGGTTGTAGGTGTCCTTCTGTCTAAAATGAGTCTCGTGTAGACAGCAAATAGATGGGTCCTGCTTTTTTATCCAGTCTGAAACCCTGCACCTTTTGATGGGGTCATTAAGCCCGTTCACGTTCAGAGTTACTATTGAAAGGTATGAGTTTAGTGTCATCATGATATCTAGTCCTTGTTTTTGTGGATTGTTGCACTGAACTTCTTCTTAAAGGGGAATTTTAAGAGTCCCTCTTAAAATTTTTTGCAGAGCTGGTTTGGAGGTCACATATTCTTTCCGTTCCTGCCTATCTTGGAAGCTCTTTATCTCTCCTTCCATTTTGGATGAGAGCCTTGGTGGATAAAGTATTCTTGGTTGCATGTTCTTCTCATTTAGGACCCTGAATATATCCTGCTAGCCCTTTCTGGCCTACCAGGTCTCTGTGGAGAGGTCTGCTGTTACCCTAATACTCCTCCCTGTAAAAGTCAGGGATTTCTTGACTTGTTGCTTTAAGGATCTTCTCTTTATCTTTGGAATTTGCAAGCTTCACTATTAAATGTCGAGGTGTTGAACGGTTTTTATTGATTTTAGGGGGGGATCTCTCTATTTCCTGGATCTGAATGCCTGTTTCCCTTCCCAGATTAGGAAAGTTTTCAGCTAGGATTTGTTCAAATACATATTCTGGCCCTCTGGCCCTTTCGGCGCTCTCAGGACCCCCAATTAATCGTCGGTTTTTCTTCCTCAGGCTGTCGTTTATTTCCCTTAATCTGTCTTCATGGTCTTTTAATTGTCTGTCTCTTTTTTCCTCAGCTTCCCTCTTTGCCGTCAGCTTGTCTTCTATGTCACTCACTCGTTCTTCCACCTCGTTAACCCTCGTCCTTA
The DNA here is from genome assembly GCF_053574225.1 of Canis aureus. Classification (NCBI taxonomy): domain Eukaryota; kingdom Metazoa; phylum Chordata; class Mammalia; order Carnivora; family Canidae; genus Canis; species Canis aureus. Next base: position 8,034,013 of record NC_135640.1, read on the forward strand.
GGACTTCTAGTTTGGATTGCATCTCATTCAATTGATTTTTAATTTCTGCCTGATTGGATCTAAATTCTGCAGTCATGAAGTCTTTTGAGTTCTTTATGCTTTTTTCGAGAGCCACCAGTAGCTGTATATAGTGCTTCTGAATTGGCTTTCTGACATTGAATTGTAATCCAGATTTTGTAACTCTGTGGGAGAGAGGACTGTTTCTGATTCTTTCTTTTGAGGTGAGGTTTTCCTTCTAGTCTTTTTGCTCAGTGCAGAGTGGCCAAAAACAAGTTGTATTGGGAAAAGGAGAAAAAGAGAGAGAGAGAAGGAAAGAAAAGAGAAAAAGAAAAAAGAAAAAAGGAAGAAAAAAAGGAAAAAAGAAGAAAAAGAGAAAGAAAAAGAAAGAAAGGTGAAAAAAAAAAAGGGTGGGGGAAGCAATCAGAAATCAAAAAAAAAAAAAAAAACACGGGGGAGTATCTTCTTATTCTGTATACTTTAAGTCCCTTGACTTCCCCTGGAACTTGTCCGTCTAGCTGGTCTTCTGGGGGAGGGGCCTGCTGTGCTGATTCTCAGGTGTGAGCACTTGGGGGAGCTGCTCTGCCCCGGCCTGGTGCAGGGCTCAGTGGGGTTGTTCACCCCGTGAGGCCCCAGAAGGAACAACCGCAGTGGCGGGGCCAGCTCTGCAGCCCTGGAGTCAGCCCCCGCAGTAGCTCCGGAGCTCTTGGTCTGCGGGGCCTGGAGGCTCCGGGCGGGGCCGCTGATCTGCTCAGCTGGGGCAGGAGCGTCCTCGCTGTCCTGGGCCCTCCCGGCCTCTGCCTGTCCCGGGGGAGGCCGGATCCTGGGCTGTGTCCCGGCGCCCTGTGCTCCGGGGCCTGCGCTGTTGGATTCGCAGTCCCGCCCCACAGCCCCCTCCGCGGAGCCGCCCCCGAGCCCCCCCGAGCTGCTCCCGCCCCGCAGCCCCCTCCGCGGAGCCGCCCCCGAGCCCCCCGAGCTGCTCCCGCCCCGCAGCCCCCTCCGCGGAGCCGCCCCCGAGCCCCCCGAGCTGCTCCCGCCCCGCAGCCCCCTCCGCGGAGCCCCCCGAGCCCCCCCGAGCTGCTCCGGGTCCCCCGTGCGCGCTGCAGCCCTTAGGGAGCTCGGCGCACTCTCCCGGGGCGCAGGTGTCTGTTAGTGTCCCCGGAGCCCGAGGGCATCCCCGCCCTCCCGGGTCCTGCTCCACCTCCCTGCAAGCCCCTTTCCCCCGGGAAGGTCGGTGCAGCTCCTGCTCCTCCGGGACGGGGCTCTCCTGTCCTGGGGACACTCGCCCCGGCCTCAGCCCGGCTCCTCGCGGGCCCCTCCCCCTTGGAGGCCTTTTGTGTCTTTATTTCTTTTTCCCCGTCTCCTACCTTGATAGAAGCGCGAACTCTTCTCACTGCAGCATTCCAGCTGGTCTCTCTTTAAATCTCAGGCCGAATTCGTAGATTTTCAGGATGATTTGAAGGTTATCTAGGTGATTTGGTGGGGACAGGTGACTTGGGGACCCTACCCTTCCGCCGTCTTGCCCCCAGCAACCTTTCCTTAGCATTATGAAAGTATCTCTATCTGTTCTCCGTGCCCACACTCAAATCATTATTTGCAAGAATCATCACCAATGAACCATTATGTCAAGATCAACCAGTATTGTTCTTAAAAGGGTGAGAAGAGCAAAAAGCATATATAGTACTAAAATGCTTTTATGTTAAGGCTCTGCTTTTGAAGCTGAGCTACATACTCTCGCCTGTGCAATTCTTTTTGTTTCAAGTGATGTTTCTGGTTCCCTTATCAGATAAAATCTCTTCTATGATTGCTAAATGTCTTGTATATATTTAGAGAAGGGAAGATGACATATACTATGATCATTTCTTCTAATTTGGTTCTGTAGTTATTTTATTTTGCAATAGGTCAGTGATTTATTGGCTTTTGATTCTCATTTGCCTGGCATCTCTTGAAAATAATTGCAGGTGTGGCAGCTGGTGAACACAGGCTCCAATCCCATGTTCTGCTGCTTACAAGCTATGTGCCATTTGGCAAGTCTCTTCAAAACTCTGGCCCTTAATTTAGTCCTTTATTAAGTGATTATAGCAATTCCAATATTTCTATAAGGATTGTACTGGATACTATACATGAAATTGTGGAGTACCCTAGTAGGTTCTCCAAAAATATTAAGACAGAAAAGGAAAAAGGTATCATTTTTCCTGGTCCCAGATTTTTGGCAGATTCTCTTCAGCACAGTCCATCAAGTTGCAAACCACTAAACTTTTGTTAAATGTTTCTTTATCTATATCAAATTAAAAAGACATAAATACACTAGGCCAAGTACTCTGTGATGAATCAATTATAAAGTTGGTGATTAATTTCTAATTAAAATTAAATTAATTTCTAATTAAATTTTTTAAATGTCTAATTAAAATTCTCTCAGAGCAGACTTTTTCCCTCTGACCTGATTCTCACTATTCCACTACTGTTTGTCATTAATCTAAAAGGACTCACATTTTTATGAAGGGCATTTTTACCTGCACCACTTCCCTTCCCCAAATACTGACTTCTCAGCAATGGATCAGTGTTAATTACGCCATTTAATGCAGTCACTAAAAGTAACAAGAGTAACACAGCTGAACTATGCCAGTGGCTCTCAATGATTTAATGACACACTTGGTTTGATCACTAGTTGGTTGGTTGGTTTCCCACCCATACCACTCAATCATGATTGATGATGTCCAGATGGATTTATGTCTCTTAAATATTTTCAAGATCTAAGAAATTCTCAGGATATTACTTTCTTTAGTACATGAAAAATTAAATTGATTAACTGAATGTCATCCAAACTATTATTTAAAGTTTTCTGAATTTTCAGATATTTAGTCCATATTAATCAAATAAGGACCAAGTGATAGAACTATAGATTGTCTTATGCTGAAGAGATAATGTAATTTTGATACTACAGATTATCAGTAAAAAATTAATGTCCTATTAGGACTTCTTGTTCTAAAAAACTAATTCCTCTGGACTATTTTTAAAGTCAAAATCACCAGTGGAAACTCTCAACAAAATGAAAAACAACTTATTGAATGGGAGAAGATATTTGAAAATTACATATCTAGTAAGGGGTCAATATCCAAAATATATAAAGAACTTATACAACTAGCACCAAAAAAAAAAAAAAACCCCCCAAAAAAAAACAATCTGATTAAAAAATTAGCAGAGGATCTGAATAGACATTTTTCCAAAGAAGACATACAGATAGCCAAGAGATACATGAATATGTGCTGAACATCATCAATCACCAGGGAAATGCAAATCAAAACCGTAATGGGATAGTGCCATATACCAGTTAGAATTGCTAAAATCAAAAGTACAAAAAATAACAAGTGAGTGTGGATGTGAAGAAAAAGGAACACTTGTGAACTGTTGGTTGAAATGTAAATTGGCACAGCCACTATGGAAAATTAAGAATGGAAATACCATATAATCCAACAATTCTGTTACTGGATACTCATCCCAAGGAAACAAAAACACTAATATGGGAAACATATGCACCCATGTGTTTACTGCAGCATTATTTATAATAGCCAAGATGTGGAAGTAACCCGAGTGTCCATCAATAGACAAATGGATAAAGAATATGTAGTGTACACACACACAGACACACACACAGGATCCTGAAATATAACACAGTTATGAAAAAGGATGAGATTATGTCATTTGAGGCAACATGGATGGACTTAAAAGATATAATGCTAAATGACATAGATGAAGAAAGACAAATACCCTTAGTCCACTCATGTACAATCTAAAAAAATTAATAAACAAAAAGCAGAATCCGTATTATAAATATGGAGAAAAACGAATGATTGCCAAAGGGGAAGCAGGTAGAGGGTGGGCAAAATGGTTGAAGGGGAGAGGGAGATACAGGCTTCCAGTTATGGAGTGAACAAATCAGGAAATAAAAAGCACAGCATAAAGAATACACTTAATAAGATAGTATTAGTTATGTAGCTACACTTGTGGTGAACATAGCATAATGTATAAACTTGCCAAATCACTAAGTTATATACCTGTAATGTAACATTATGTGTCAACAATACTCAAGGAAAAAATAGATTAAAAAATAATAATGGTCTTTACAATAATCAATAACAATTTTTGGCTTCTGTTGACCACCCTTACATACCTTCTCATGACTAAGACGTATTTAATCAGATACAACATGATGGCAGTATTTACTAAGGTAAAAAAGAACTATATAAAATATCTGGTGGAAGTTTCCTATAAAACACGTTACTTTTTCCCTTCATCAAATGTATTTTTAAAAACAATATAGCAAAACATACATATTTTACTTAGAGCATTTGAAATTTTAACTACACAAATAATCATGGAGAAGTACAATTTTAATTTCTCTTCTGTGCTTTAAGAAGCTGCCCATTCCCTGGAGACCCGGGATCGAGTCACATGTTGGGCTCCCTGCATGGAGCCTGCTTCTTTCTCTGCCTATGTCTCTGCCTCTCTCTCTCTCTCTCTCTCTGTGTCTCATGAATAAATAAATCTTTTTTTTTTTAAAAGAATCTGCCCATTTACAAGAGTCACAATTAACTCTATGATAAACAAATTATATATATATATATTATGCTTAATATATATATAATATATAAGCATATATAATATTTATAACATAAATATTATGTTTATATAATTGATAAGTTTTATATATATATATATATATATAATGCTTTCCTTTCTCAGGGCCTTAATTCAGTAAAGTGCCTATTAAAACGTTTCCTTTTAAAAAATCTTACCATCATTAATTTGAGTTATAATATTTCATATATACTTTTATGTCAGTGGAAAACCATTTAATGAAGGCTGGACATCAAATGTAGTATGATCCAAAAGCAAATCATGCTGCAAGCCCTCAAGTGCAAAAATGCACCAGATACATCCCTAAGTGATGGATTACTAAATTTGGATCCTGTTTAAATAAAGGACTCTTACAAATTTGAGTTCACTATAAGATATAAAAAATGGAAAGTTATTTGGCATTTCACTTTCACTTATAATAAATTTCCCATCAAAAACCTGTTACTGTAAAATTAATCACTAAAATAAAACTTTTAAAATTTAAACAACTTTTTTACCGAATTAAAGAGTCAAATAAAAAGTGTTGCTTTATGTAAGTTAAATTTTTAAAATCTAACAGTTATTAAGTGTATTCAACATGCTTGTCACTGATTTAAAGGGCTTTAGGTATATTTTTTCTTTTAATTTTCATATAGATTTCATTAAATTGGTATGAGCAGTATCTCCAGGTCATAGATAACACAACTGAGGCACAGAGAGTTTAAAAAACTTATCAGAGGTTGCCCAGATAATAGATAGCAGAGCCAGATTTTGGATCCAGGACACATAGCTCAAGAACCTATGTGTATTAACAATACATAGCAGAAATAAAATTTTTAAGCAAAAGGCAGCTAGTAACCAGGGATGGGAGGTGGGGAGCAAAGATAAAGTAATCTGAGAAGTGAGTGTAGTATTTTTGTTAAATTGAAAAGATAATATTAGGCATAAACAAAGGATAAAATAAATACAGGATAAAAGTGTATAACACAGACACAAGCCAATTATTTTTTTCATGAGCCAATTATTAATACTCTAAGTACTAGAATACAATTATCCACAAAAGTACGTTCTTTTTGAGTATTATAAATATAACACATTAGTTTATAAATGTTAGATAACATTAACTCCAATTTGATATAGTGATCAATAATAGTTACAAAATAAGGAAAATTAATTTCAAAGCATAAAATACTCTTAAAACATCTACGTTCTTTTCCTGAGTACTGTATATTTTATTTAATCCTTGGAAAGAATAAGAAGACACATCTCACTAACAAGCAGAGGGAGAAAATCTATCTGATGTCATGCATTATTCTCTTTTGACAAATGAGGATTATAAACTAAAGGATTTACTTTTCTATAGATATGTATTTAATATAGATTCAGTCGTCTTTTTCTCATTTACTTAATTATGCTTTGGGACATTCAAACTACTTACATAATATCAATCTATATCACAAGAATTCTAAATCTCTCCTGTCTTTCCTTGCATTAGTACTAAATCCTTTATCACTGTGTGTCTATAAAATACTGCTGATTTCATCATTTCATTAAATTAAGAATTTATAGTAATTTTCAGTGAATTATAATCAATTCCTGGTTTCTCAGGTAGGAATTAAAGGCTTTCTAAATAGTCAAAATCAATCTACATTCCTTGAATCCCAGATATTGCTATCAAGTATTATAAAGTTGGATTGCTTCAAGTGGCCCTACAAAATATTATGCTGCTATTAAAACTTACTAAAAAAATAGGGAAACCTGGGTGCCTCAGCGGTTGAGCACCTGCCTTCAGCTGTAAGGCATGATCCTAGAGTCCCAGAAGGGAGTCCCATATCAGGCTCCCTGCAAGGAGCCTGTTTCTTTCTCTGCCTGTGTTTCTGCCTATCTCTTTCTCTGTGTCTCTCATGAATAAATAAATAAAATCTTTAAAAAAAAAAAACTTACTTAAAAATCAATTGCTATACATACATATATTTTATGTACAAACATATACCTAAAAAAGAAAATGTCAGTATTATGTTTTAGCTGTTTTGAGATCTCTAGACATTTAAAGAATGAACTAGCTGGTATTTATATCAAAACATTGCATATTAATAAATACAATTAATATATCTAAGCAATAATTCTAATCAATATTTTAAAATATTTAGTATAAAAATATCACTAGAATGAAGTACTAGATTTCTCTAGTCTATGTTAGGAATCCATTAAATAGCTGTTGAATAAACAGACGGGAATATCAGTGAATGTGAAAGGCATATATTTTGAAACTTGAACAAAACAAAACAGTAGCATCTCATTGCTTCAAAAACCAACTGTAAAATCATAAGGGATGGCAGTTTTAGGATCTTATGAGAGGTTATATAGTAAAACAGCAAAAACAAGGATGATCAAACATATTTCTCTCAAAACCATGCTAGGCATTTGATCCTAGAGAACTTTTACACTGAGATGACATTTTAGATAAAATAATATCTTACACAGGGCTTGTAGTTTACAAACCATTTCTTCATGGCTCATATTCAAATGAAATGTATTTACTACCACTGATAAAGTGAATTGCATTTAGGATATCACAGTGGATACTGTGCAGTGTATTTTATCTGTTCTGAAATTTTATTTTTATACATTTGCTGTTACTGAAGTTTCAAGTTCAGTTTAAGTCTCAGGAACTAGGGCAAAGAATAGACAATCTTTTAAAGAAATCTCTAGGGCATAACCTTTCTCAACTGCATGCTTTTATTTTTGTAATCAGGGACACAACTGAATCAGCACATGTTGACAAGTATGCTTATACAGGCTTCATAGACACTGTCCAGAACTACACTGAGAGAGTAAGTCTGACATAAAATATGTAGGCTTTTCCTTTAACTAGTTTTTTCCATGTTTGTCCATTTTGCCTATCTTGTTTGATCATTAGTTTTTGTTCAAGGATGCTAGATAATCAATGAAAGTAGAAGAGCCAGGAGCTCATAGCCTATAGTTAGTTAGTCAAGAAAAATACTGTATCCCGCAGCACAAGCACAAATCGACATTTCAAATAGCTTCTGTTAAATTGCTCACTGGAAAAATAATCATTATCAGTGCCAGAACTGGACTTTACATAGTAAAAACTTAATAATTGTGTATACATAGTGAAGGTGGAATAAGAGGTCTCAAGGAATGAAATTTCTTTCTATGACTTGAACTAAACACTAAAAAATCATTTAATTTGTCAATTATTATGGCTCAGTAGTAAAAGAAAGATTATGTCATTTTAAAGCATTTAACATGTAAAGATATATGTAAATAAATATGAGAAATTGTTCAGCTTTTGTATTGTCTTTCCTCAAAATGCCCTATTCTGACATGAAATACCATAGGTTATTTTTCTTGCTTTTGACTTTTGTATAAAGAAACATGCAGAAACATGCAAACCTTTTATGTTTGTCTACTTTTGTACAGCATTTCTTCACATGTGAGATTCACTCAATACAGGAGTGATTGATTTATAACTTTATCCTTTCTGTTGTTAATGTACACTTTGATTGCAGTTTGGAGCTATAACAAGTAAGGACATTTTGAAAAGTGTGTATATTTTTCACATTTCTTTTTGACTTATACCCCATGTGTAGTTCATGGGGCATCTACACTTTCATATTAGCAAATAATGCAAACTTAGTTTCCCAATGTAGTTGCAACAGTTTATACCACCTTAAGGCAGTTAAGAAAATTCTATAATTTCATATCCTCACTACAACTTGGGATTGTTTAGTCTTTAGAATTTTATCCCTTTTGATGGGTATAAAGTCATATTATATGGGGCACTATTTTACATTGTTTTTATACTGATGGGCATGATTTCACATGCTTATTGGTCATTGGGCATTGTCAGTTTTGAAGTTACTACTCAAATGTTTTGCTCATTTAAAAAAATTTATTTTCTTTGCTACTTTTATATAATTCACTGAGAAATGTGTATACAAATCTTCTGTCATCATAGTGTTTCACTATTATATCCATTGCACTTTTATTTGTCTTTTTTGTTCTTTATATATTTTGGGTTATTGGAAGCTGAGAAATTAAAGATTGCTATATCTTGCTGGTAGCACTTTCATTTTTATCATCAGGACGTGCCTCTCATTTCTGCAGTATCCATTTTGCTTTACCTTATCTGTTACCAATATAGTACATCATGTCCCTGTTAGTGTTTTGTAGTATAAGTTTTTTCATTGTTTTGTGTGTTTTTTGCTATTGTTTTGTTCTTTGTTTTGTTTTTATTCAGTCTGCTAGTCCTTGACTTAGATGTAGTTCATCACTTTTTTGAAATTAAGATAGCTTTTATTGTGCTGTTACACCTTTATCAAATGTGTTAAATGTATATTTATTATTGATCATCATTAAAAATATAATATGAAAACATATTGTAGTGTGATTTATTTCCTGTAATATTCTATATTTTATGTTATGCTTTTAAAAACATAAGTAGTCCAAGAGTTTACCAGACTACTTAAAAAAAAAAAAAAAAGTCCTCCAAGCAGTCCCAAATGCTCAGCTAATCTCACTGAATTTCCTTCCCCTGATTTCAACCCATAATTCTTCACTGCTTTGTTAGTACTCTGCTGCATTCAATCATATAACTCCTTTTCCCCCCAAGGCTTAATGGTTGTTTTGGTGGAGGGATTGATCTGACTTACTTTGTTCAATATGACCAGAGATAAGCCATTCCATTTGATTTTCATATTGGTCACTGATCATACATGAGTCAATCATTGATTTTTGGAACTAACCAATCTTCCTGAATTCTTGTATATTTTCAAATTTTTTGAACTGATTCTTTGGGGAAGGGACAGAATTACATACCTAAAAAATATTCCCTTTTCATGCTTTTTCTCATACCTTTTCTTATATGTAATTGTTTTGCCTAGTACTTTTTGAATAGCACTTAAAAACATTGATGGAAATGAGGATCACTTTATTGTTCCAGACAATAATGTAAATATTTCTTACATCATCAATTACTATGATTCTGACTTTTGTTTTTGATGTTAATAAAATATTAATCTATTTTTTTCTTTCTTTCTTTCAGAAAGAGAGTGGGGTGAGGGAGAGGCATAGAGGGAGAGGGCGAGAATGAGAATCCCAAGCAGGCCCCACACCTAGCACAGAGCCTGATGGAGGGCTGAATATCATGACCCTGAGATAATGACCTGAGCCGAAATCAAAAGTCAGATTCTTAACCAACTGAGTCACCTAGGTGCTCCAATTCTTTCTATTTCATTATATGTAATCAGAAATGAATGCTAAAATGCATCATTCGTTTTTAACATCTCTGAAGATAACTTTTTATTCACTTACTTGTTTGGTTAATTTACCTAATATTTCATTACCTGTGCATTATTTCTTGAATCATTTTGACCACGTTTTATCATTCTTGAAATAGAGTGATAGATTCTTTATTAGCATTTTTTTTTCATTTTTCTGCATTTACTTATGATTGGGGTCATTTGCTAGATTGTTTCTGTTTTTTATCTTAGTTTGATAATAATCTAAATGGCTATATTTTTATAAATAAAATAAAAAATATTTGCAATCTTTCATACTGTTTTTTGTTTCCATTTTTTTAATGTTTCAAGCTTTTATTTAAATTCTGGCTAGATAACATATAGTGTAATATGAGTTTCAGGAGTCGAATTTAGTGATTCATCACTTACCTACAACACCCATGGCTCATCACAAGTGCCCTCCTTAATACCCATCACCGATTTAGCACATCACCCTGCCCCACTCGAGTAACTCTCAGGTTATTCTCTATAGTTAATAGTCTTTTGTGGTTTGGCTCTCTCTCTTTCTTCCTCCTATGTTCATCTGTTTTGTTTATTAAATTCTTGGCTCCCTCTCTTTTTTTCCCCCTATGTTCATCTGTTTTGTTTCTTAAATTCCACATCTGACTGAAATCATATGGTATTTGATTTTTTTCTAACAAGCATATTTTACCTAGCATACTCTAGCTCCACCCATGTCATTGCAAATGGCAAGAGTCCATTCTTTTTTATGACTTAGTAATATTGTGTTATGTATATATACTACCTCTTCTTTATCCATTCATCAATTGCTGGACATTTGGGCTTTTTCCATAATTTGGCTATTGTTCATAGTGCTGCTGTGTACCCAGGTGCATGTACTCCTTTGAATCAGTATTTTTGTATTCTTTGCGTAAATACCTAGTAGTACAATCGTTAGGCTATAGGGTAGTTCTATTATTAACTTTTTGATTAACCTGTGTAATGTTTTTCCAGAGTGACTGCACTAGTATGCCTTCCCACCAACAGTGTAAGAATGCCCCCCCTTTCTCCGAATCCTTGCCAACGTCTGTTGTGCCAACGTCTAATATTAGCCATTCTGACAATAAGGTGATACCTCACTGTAGTTTTGATTTGTATTTACCTGATGATAAGTGATGTTGAGTATCTTTTTATGTGCTTGTTAGCCATCTATATGTTTTCTTTGGAAAGATTATTTATGTCTTCTGCCAATATTTCAATAGGATTATTATTTTTTTTGAGTTTGATAATTCTTCATAGACTTTGGATACTAAATCTCTATCAGATATGTCATTTGCAAATAACTTCTCTCATTCTAAAGGTTCTTTTAATTTGTTGTCTCCTTCCCTGTGCAGATGCTTTTTCATTTTGATGAAGTCCCAATAGTTCGTTTTTGCTTTTGCTTTCCTTGCTTCAGGAGACCTGTCTAGTAAGAAGTTGTTATGGCCAATGTCAAAGAGGTTGTTGCCTGTCTTCACTAGGGTTTGTACGGTTTCTTGTCCCACACTTAGATCTTTCATCCATTTTTTTTTTTTTTTTATGATAGTCACAGAGAGAGAGAGAGAGAGAGAGGCAGAGACATAGGCAGAGGGAGAAGCAGGCTCCATGCACTGAGAGCCCGACGTGGGATTCGATCCCGGGTCTCCAAGATCGTGCCCTGGGCCAAAGGCAGGCACCAAACTGCTGCGCCACCCAGGGATCCCTTTCATCCATTTCGAACTTAGTTTTGTGTGTGGTGTTCAGTATCATTCTTCTGCATGTTGCTGAACAGTTTTTCCAACACCATTTTTTTTAAAAGACTATCTTTTTTCCATTGGATACTTTTTCCTTCTTTTTCAAAGATTAGTTCTGAGTCCATTTCTGGGTTTTCTATTCTGTTCCATTGATCTATGTGTCTATTTTTGTACCAGTACCACACTGTCTTGATAATCACAGCTTTATAATATGGCTTGGAGTCCAGAATTATAATGTCTCCAGCTTTGCTTTCTTTTTCTTTTTCTGGATCGCTTTGGCTATTCAGGGTCTTTTGTGGCTCCATACAAATTTTAGGATTGTTTGTTCTAACTCTGTGAAAAATGGTGGTGACATTTTGATAGGGATTGAATTAAATGTGTAAGTTGCTTTGGGTAGGAGAGACATTTTAACAATATTTATTCTTCCAATTTTTTTAAAAGATTTTATTTATTTATTCATGAGAGACACACAAAGAGAGGCAGAGACACAGGCAGAGGGAGAAACAGGCTCCCCTGCAGGGAGCCTGATGCAAGACTCCATCCCAGGACTCGGGGTTCATGACTTGAGCCAAAGGCAGACACTCAATCAATCACTGAGCCATCCAGGTACCACTGTTCTTCCAATTCTTAAGTATGGGATGTTTTTCCATTTCTTTTTGTTATCTTCAATTTCTTTCATAAATGTTTTATAGTTTTCAAAGTACAGATCTTTTACCTCTTTGGTTAGTTTTTTTTTCCTATGTATCTTATGATTTTTGGTGCAATTGTATTGCATCAAATGAGATTGATTCCTTGATTTCTCTTTCTACTGTTTCATTATTGGCATATAGAAATGCAACAGATTTCTGTACATTGATTTTGTGTCCTACAACTTTACTGAATTTGTGAATCAGTTCCAGCAATTTTTGGGTGGACTTTTCTGGGTTTTCTACATAGATCATAATGTCATCTGCAAATAGTGAAAGTTTGACTTCTTCCTTGTTCATTTGGATGCCTTTTATTTCTCTTTGTTGTCTGATTACTAAGGCTAGGACTTTCTGTACTATGTTAAATAACAGTTGTAAAGTGGACATTCCTGTCTTATTCCTGAACATAGAGAAAAAGCTCTCAGTTTTTTTCCCATTGAGGATGACATTAGCTGTGGGTCTTTATATATGGCCTTTATCATGTTGAGGCATCTTCCCTCTAAAACAACTTTGTTGAGGGTTCTTAAGAGTGGAGGCTATACTTTGTCAAATGTTTTTTTCTTAATCTATTGAGAGGATCACATAGTTCCTATTCTGTCTTATTAATGGGGCATATCACATTGATTGATTTGTGAATATTAAATCACTCTTACAGCCCAGGAATAAATGCCACTTGATTGTGGTGGATAATTTGATTTGCTAGTATTTTACTGAGAATTTTTGCATTCATGTTCATCAGGGATATTGGTCTATAAATCTCCTTTATAGTGGAATCTTTGTCTGGTTATCAGATCAAGGTAATGCTGGCCTCATAGAGTGAGTTTTGATGTTTTCCATCCATTTCTATTTTTTGGAACAGTTTGAGAAGACTAAAGAATAGGTACTCTAACTCATCTTTAAATGTTTTATAGAATCCCCCTGGGAAGCCATCTGGCCCTGAATTTTTATTTATTGGGATATTTGATTACTGATTCAATTTCTTTGCTGGTTATCAGTTTATTCAGGTTTTATATTTCCTCCTTTTTTAGTTTTGGTAAATTATATGTTTCTAGGAATTTTATACATTTTTTCCAGATTGCCCAATTTGTTGGCATATGATTTTTCATAATATTCTTTTAAAATTGTTTGTATTTCTGTAGTGTCGCTTGTGATCTCCCCCCTCATTGGTGATTTCATTTATGTGGGTACTTTCTCTTTTCTTTTTGAGAAAGCTGGCTGGAGATTTATCAATTTAATTAACTCTTTTAGAGAACCAGCTCCTATTCCATTAATCTGCTATAGTTTTTGCTTGTTTCCATATCATTTATTTTTGGTCTAATCTTTATGATTTCCCTTCTGCTGGATTAGGTTTCATTTGCCATTCTTTTTCTAGCTCCTTTAGGTGTGAAGTTAAGTTGTGTATCTGAGATTTTTCTTGCTTCTTGAGGTGAGCCTGTATTGGTATATACTTCCCTCTATGTCTGCTTTTACTGTATGGTTTTGGACCATTGTGTTTTCATTTTCATTTGTTTCCATTTATTTTTCTTTGTTTCTTCTTTTATTTTCTGTTTAGTCCATTTATTCTTACTTGGATGTTCTTTAACATCCATGTATTTGTGGTCTTTCCAATTTTTTTCTTGTTGTCAACTTCAAGTTTCATAGCATTCGGGTCAGAAAATATGCATAGTATCATCTCCATCTTTTTTATTTGTTAAGGCCTGATTTGTGACTTAGTTTGTGACATTCTGGAGAGTGTCCCTCATGCCCTTGAAAAGAATGTGTATTCTGCTGCTTTAGGATGAAATGTTCTGAATATATCTGTTAAGTCTACCTGAGCCAGTGTGTCATTCAAAACCATTGTTTCTTTGTTGATTTTCTGCATAGATGATCTACCCTTTGATGTAAATGAGGTGTTAAAGCCCCCTACTACTATTGTATTACTATCAGTGAGTTTTCTTGTGTTTGTGATTGTGACATATATATCTGGGTGTTCCCAGGTTGGATGCATAAATATTTACATTTTTTTAGATCTTTTTGTTGGATATACCACCTTATTGTGATATGGTGCCCTTCTTAATCTCTTGTCATTCTTTGGTATAAAATCTAGTATGTCTGATGTAATTATGGCTACTCCAGCTTTCTTTTGACATCCATTAGCATGATAAATGGCTCTCTATCCCCTCACTTTCAGTCTGCAGGTGTCTTTAGGTCTAAAATGAATTTCTTGTAGGCAGCATATTGAGGGATCTTGTTTTCTTTTATCCATTTTGATACCCTATATCTTTTGACTGGAGCATTTAGTCCATTTACATTCAGAGTGATTATAGATAGATATGAACTGAGTGCCATTGTATTACCTGTAAACTTGTTTCTGGATATTTTCTCTGTTCCTTATTAGTCTTTGTTGTTTTTGGTCTTTCTTTCTCACTAAAAGCATCCCCATTAACATTTTTTCAGGGTTGGTTTAGTGGTCACAAACTCCTTTAGTTTTTCTTTGTCCAGGAAATCCTTTATCTCTTCTATTCTGAAAGACAGCCTTGCTAAATAAAGTCTTCTTGGCTGAATATTTTTCCTATTCAATATGTTGAATATATCATGCTATTCTCTTCTGGCCTGTCAAGTTTCTGGAAATAGGTCTGCTGCTATCTTTATTTCCCTTGCTGCTTTTAGGATTTTTTCCTTATCCCCGTATTTTGCAAATTTTACTACAATATGTTGGTATTGGCCTGATTTTGTTGATTTTTATGGGTGTTCTCTGTGCCTCATGGGTTTGGATGTCTGTTTTCTTCTCCCTCCTAGGGAAGTTTTCAGCTGTAATTTGCTCAAATATACCTTCTGCCTCCTCTCCTTCCCTCTCTTCTTCTGGAACTCCTACAATACCAATATTATGCTTTATGGAATTGCTGAGTTCCCTAAGTCTGCATTCATGAGCCAATATTTTTCTTTCTTCTTTTCAGCTTCATTATTTTTTGTAATTGTATCTTCTACATGACTTATTCATTCCTTTGCTTCTTTCATCTTTGTAGTCATTACTTCCAGTCAGTTTTGCATCTCAGTAACAGCATTTTTTATTTTGTCTGTTTTTAGGTTTTTTGTCTCTGCTGTAAAGGACCCCCTGGTGTCTTCTATGCTTTTTTCAAGCCCAGCTAGTATCCTTATGATTGTTGTTTTAAATTCTGGATCAGGCATATTACTTGTATCTGTTTCCATTAGATCCCTGTCCATGATCTTTTCATATTCTTTCTTTTGGGATGAATTCCTCTGTCTTGGCATTTTGTCTAGGTCTCTTTCTTCTTCTCCATGTTATGAAAGCATGTATATTTTCTGTTCCTGAGAGTAACGGCTTTATGAAGAACAAGTCATATACTGACACTTCAAGAAGTATTTCTGGTATATGCTGTGTGTACTTTGCTGCTGTGTCTTGGTTGCTCTTTCTCTCAGGTCAGTCCTCTGCATAATTTCTAATTGCCTGCAGTGGGGAGTGTTTGGATCCTGTCCAGTGTGTGGCAAGTTTTAAGTAGGTGTGCTCTGGTCTGTTTGTTAAAAGAGGCCTAATCCTATTTCCACTAGAACTGAAACTTTTGCAGCACTTTATGGTCAGTAGACTTGGTGCATGCAGGGAGTTTGTGCTGGTCTTCTGTGGGAGGGGCCCACTGCTCTTGTTCTCAAGCACAGTTGCTCTAATAAAGAAGCACCTGCAGAGTGCAGGGCTGTAGGGCTTGGTGGCTTGCCCTGTGGTCACCCAAGTCATACTGCCCTCTCTTGCACTCATCTCTCTCTCTGTTCTCTCCGCATGATCAGGGCTCCCTCTCCTCCACAGCACCAGTGATTCTTCTCTCCCTCAAATCATATCTCCATACTTCCTACATTCCACCATGTGACCTCTTCTCTCCTAGTGGTACAGTTTGTTCCTAAGATCGATTTCTTGGATGTTCAGAATGATTTTATATTTATCTAGCTGTTTTGGAGGGACAAGGCAAACACATAGGGACCTCCTACTACTCCACCAGCTTAACCCATCACTTTCATACTCTTTTAATATAGAAGGTATTATTCAAATGTTCATTAAATAACAATAAATTGGCCCTGGAAGAGAATATATTAAAAATGAATATTATATCTTATATTATAAGAATACTTCTACACAAATAAACTAAGTCAAAATTGTAAAAAAAATATCAGACTACTGAAATTTAAATATTAATCCTGTTTGTCTGTGAGATCACCTATGGAATAAACTAGAGGCCAAGATATTTTATTTATGTATTTGTATTCATTAGAGGATTAGAAGTACTTTCAGAGAAAATAATAATAAAATAGTTTTTTTTTCAAAATTTTAAGATAACAGTACCCAGGCATTATCATATGTATACATATACATACATATATATATATATATGTATATGTATACATATACACATGTATACTTATATACATGTATACATATATATCTATATATGTATGTGTTTTTTATTATTATGTCTTAAATTTTCTTCTATTGTTGGAATGAAATCATATTAATGCATAATGTGATTTAGGTGAACTATATATATATTTTTAAGATTTTATTTCTTTATTCATGAGAGACACAGAGAGGGAGGCAGAGACATAGGCAGAAGAAAAAGCAGGCTCCCTGCAGGGAGCCCAATGCAGGACTTGATACTGGCACCCCGGAATCAAGCCCTGAGTATAAGGCAGATGCTCAATCACTGAGCTACCCAGGAATCCCTAAGTGAACTGTACTTTTAGGATTAGGAATATTAACCAGGAATTTTAGGATTATAAATTATCGGCAAACAACTTAGTGATCAACATATAAAATAGAATACAAAGTTTCCTGACAGGTATTCCTTAATTTTCTTTATGAATTCAATGTTTTCTGTAGTTCCACAGCCTTTCTATCATGAAAAAGAGGCATTTGAGATTTCATCTCTTACATCTACCATTAACCTAGGTTAGAAGAGCAAAATAAGAATATTCAGAAAAAAAAAACAAAAAGAACAGAATAATTTAAGGTAACATCTACCACATGTAAAGTGAATTTTTTTTTTTTTTTTTGGTAAATGAAGTTTTATTATGTGCTTCAATAATCTTAGGAAAGAAAGAAAACTAGAGATAAAGCTATCCTTTTATTGACTCTTCCCTTGTGCACTTGACTATCTAGTTCCAGCTTTAACCTGTCACTATAGAGTCCTCTCTTAATAGCAGTTTTCTGTAAGAGTCTTCAATGGCCTTATTGAGCCATATTAAAAATTCCAATTTTCTCTTTCATAAAATAGTGGATGTTTTCATTTATCTTAAATTATTCTGTTTATCTTAGTTAACTCTTACAGATTTCTTCATAAAATACAGTGTATCTCAGTGTGTTTCCTTGCCATTCTCTTCTCCAAGTTTCATAGAGTGTGCGCAGAAATATCACTGCTATCAATATTTAACAGAAGATTCCATTACATGTGTTATTTAGCCACTCAAAATTGTCACAATTAAGCCTCGTTAGCTGATATTTTCACTTTTAAATTCTTTCTCTGGGTAAAATTTTACCTTTGGGTGTTTAGACAAATTCTTCTATAGTCTCTCTGAGAAAATATATAATCTCATTGCATGCTAGTAAGTATAATTTATGTTGGTAACAAATATATGTCAGTCACTAAATTTCACTGTTTATTTCATCATATTTTGCAGTCGAAGAATAGACCACAAATTAACACAGTCAAGGCAAGCATAGTCAACAGCACAGTTCAAATTGAAAAAATATTTTTTCCTCATAACAATATACTAGCACATTCTGTATTTACTGAAAATAAATTCAGCATGATTAAAGATTAGTGTCAACAGTTGGACTGTGTGATATTATCTTCTCAAATTATTAACTAAATTTTTATATATTGGGAAGCCCGGGTGGCTCAGCAGTTTGGCACCGCCTTTAGCCCAGGGCCTGATCCTGTAGTCCTGGGATCGAGTCCCATGTTGGGCTCCCTGCATGGAACCTGCTTCTCTCTCTGCCTGTGTCTCTGCCTCTCTCTCTGTGTCTCTCATGAATAAATAAATAAATAATCTTTAAAAAAATAAAAATAAATTATTATATATTAAAAACATTATGCAGCTCTTAGCTAAATGTCATAAATAGCTCAATAATTACTATTTTAATAAATGAATGATTAAGTATACAAAGATGAAAATGTAGTTTGCTTTGACATTCAAGCTCTCTGTTACTTAGCTTAGTATATTCTTATGAGCTCTGACAATCTGCAAAACTGCTATAGAATCAATAGGAAAAATGGATCCCAAACTATATTCATACAAGATCTCATAATATAACACATTTAAGACATTAATCTATGTTTATGTGACTTTTTTGTATACATATCTACTTATTACCAAAATAACAAAGTAAAACCCCTCCTTATAAATTGCAGTATTCTCTACAAGTTGGACCAGCAAGGCATGTCACTCTTTGCTTTACTTTTCTTTACTCTGCCACTCATAAACACAAAATACAAAACCTGCGCACGTTTATTTTTCTAAAATTCAGATACTTTATTATTTCCTGAGTGTGCATGCTAGCTTTTGATGCTATTGCATTTGATCGTATTACTCTCTGATACATATTTTCTTCCCTTCCATTTATCTTAGAAAAAAATCCCACCAGCTCTTATAAAAACCGTCTCAAATAAAAGTATCTTTAAATATTCAGTAACAACTGATTTCATTATTTTCTGTGTTTCTATAAGTTCATAGTAAGTTTAAGATGGCACTTGTATTTAATAGCACTTTTTGTTTTAAACCTTGATTTACAAATATACATGTATGTGTATGTGCACACACACAATCTCTCAAAATAGATTAGTGAAGACTGCAGTTCTCATATATAGTAGAATCACCTTGGAAGGTTTTAAAGAACACTAATGCTAAGGTCTAAATCCCAGAGCTTGTTATTTAATTTTGAGGGTGGGATCAAGATACAAGTAGCTTTAAATACCAATCTGGGCATTTACAGTCTATAGCCAGGGTACTATCCACTGAAGTAGACATGTTTTTGTAAGAAAGAACTGGAATGACTAGGAAAAGCTATTATCTTATTATTATCTTCTGTAGAGTGTTGCATAGCCATCTACTCTAGTAAGATATGTTTTAATGCAAGTGGTAGAGTTATCTAAAAGTGAGTGCTTAAAAAGAATATGGTGTCTTCTTTGATTCCTCTGACTCTCAAGGCTTCCAGCTCAACACAGCAACCACACCAACACTTGCCTCAGGTAACAGAAATAGACAAGCAAAGAAAGAGAAAGAAAAAAAAGAAAGAAAGAAAGAAGAAAGAAAGAAAGAAAGAAAGAAAGAAAGAAAGAAAGAAAGAAAGAAGAAAGAAAGAAAGAAAAGAAAAGAAAGACAACCAAAACCATGGAGACTTCAGCATCTAGCCAAGATGGAATAACAAAAATGTGCTCTTTTACCTAAAACAAAACATGTGAGCAATTGACAGAACATTTTGCCTGAAGAAACTGCGCATGCTACAGACACAGGAGAGAAAATAAAGCAGGATCCAGAAGTGTCTCTGACATGAGGAGATGGAGCTAGTAGTTCAAAAATTGTGAAGTGATATACTCCACAGAACAGAGCACTAGAGAGGAAAGAGCAGCACAGAGAAAGAGCACTGGGCATCTGCCGAGAGTCCTCAATTCTCTAGCTGAGAGCTAATCACTGCATGCATATTAGGAAAGTATCTGAATCTGGGGGAAAAAAAATCACCCAGAAGAATAAAAGAGAACAATCACAGAAGTTCACTTATAGCCAAGAATAGTTTCTCTTCCCATCAGCCAGAGTAGAAAAACTCTGATTGGGAATCAAGTAGAGTGCTCAGAAGGGTTTTCCTTCAGTACTGGGGCAAAAGTAACCCTAGACTAAATGTTTTCTAAATGTCTTAACATAGCCTAAAATAAGACCCAACTCTCAAGCACTAAAGGTGGAAATGAAAATGGTATAGCAACTTTGGAGAAAAAGTTTGTCAGTTGCTTAAAAATGATCCAATCATTCTACATCTTGGTATTATTCCAAGAGAGATTAGATTTTACAGACATACAAAGTCTTAAATAAGAATATTCATAGCAGTTTTAACTCTATGAGCTAAAAATTATAGATGACCCAACATCTATCAGAAGGGTAATGAATAAAGAGATTATAGTCTATCAATATAGTAAAACACTTACTCATCAATAAAATGGAATGAAATATCCACACATGGAACAATGTGGAAGAACCCTAAAATAATTATGTTCCATGAAGGAACCAGAAAAAATGTTTATGCAGTTTATGATTCTACTTACATAAAATTCTAGAAAATAACAACTAATCTACAATGGCAGAAAGCAGATTATTAGTATTGTCTGTAGTTGGGAAAGGAGGATAAGGTAGGGTGGGAGAGAAAGTTACAAATTGGCATGAGGAAATATTTGTGAATGAAAATCCCCAGAAGAAATCAAAGTCATCCTCTAAATGTTTTACGTAGAAAAAAAGTCTTTTCTGGATTAAAATGTGGTCTGCTACTTCAATGAAAATTAGTCTTGTGCACCTTTAGAATCATCTTTTACAAGTCATGTTGAAATACTACTGATTTGTGTTCTAAACTAGAAATAGGTGTCATATATCAAGAAAAGTGTTTCATTCTTGCTTTTGTTTTTTCCTAAAGCTTCTAAACAATCTATCTTAGTTGTTTCTGCTTGTTCTCTCTTCCAACAAGGTAAAATAACAATGTTTCTTAGGATAAGCCATTGTTCTTCTGGAAAAATTCAAAGCAATCTTTTAAATCCCTGGCTTTCTCTTTTGCACCATTGTTTCTTCCTTTATTTGAAAGGTTTTTACAATTTTTTTTATCATTACTAGGTCAAGTTATCTTTCAATACCCAGTAGAGCAATTTTTATTCTATACAAAATCTCACCTTCAAGTGACTTACCATTGGTTTTATTACCTATAAAGGCTGCTATTTCTCAAAATAAAATTAAGAGGTTTAATAAATCTTTAATTATTGTATAAAATACAAATAAGTAGACTGCATATAATTGTGTCTTTGACCCTCTGTTGAACACTTTCACTTGAGTATTAATTTATATTTATATTATATTGACATTTATATTTATTTAAGATATTTTCTCCAAGGGAAAAATAAAGATAAATCAGTAGAAAAATAAATGTTTTTCCAGTAACTACTCATATCAACTCTCCTATTTGTTAAGTGAATTAACAGAAGACATAGAAGACATAATGATTTACAATTATAAGAGATCATTTTTGAAAGTAAAAACAAACAAAACTTATAATTAAGTAAATACTATGAAATGTAAGAAGAGACTCAATTAAGAGGTTTCTGAATTCCTTATACTCCGAAGTATGATTTCTAATACACAAGATAAAGAAATCATTTCATTTAAATGATTTTAAAGAACTTAGAATTGATTAAAAATAAAAAAGCCACAAACATTCTGGGCCATCAGATATAGATGGACAATGACAGTAATTTGAATATTCTAGGAGAAACCCAAAGTGAAATTAATAAGCTTAAAGACAGAAACCTGGCTTAAGAAAGAAAATACAGTTCTCTACCAGTTCAGGTATTCTTCTACAGGATGACATAATTTATACTTCTAGCAATAAAATAAAATAAAATAAAATAAAATAAAATAAAATAAAATAAAATAGGTAGCTAATAATTATATAATACTTCCCAGAAGATAAGTATTTTGTCTAGATGTTATACTATTTTTAAAGAATGCAGTGACTGGTTATTATCATTCCCTTAGTGCTAATGAAAGTGAAGTTTAGAAACATGAAATAAATAGCTCAACACCAGAAAGCTGGTAAGATTAACAACAGATTCACCAACAGATCTCCAAACCAAAGAGGCATGGGCAGGGAAGGCTTGGGGTCGTTGGGGACGTAGGAGGAAGGCTGAATGAAATTCCCTGTTAGGTACAGTATTGGCACACTGATTTGCATTAGTGTTAATCTAAGCCTAGATATATTCCTTCCAGTACTTGTTGAGTGATTCCTTTAATAGTTAAAGGGAGGGAAGGAGAGAAGGAAAAAAGAAAGGACGGGAGTGGGGAGGAAGTGAGGGAAGGAGGGAGATAGAGAATCTCTAATGCTAAATATTCCTTAATAGGTTATGCCAACATCTACATATTCTTAGATGATAGGTGAGTATCATAAATGAAAAAAATCAGAAGAACATGATTTTTAAAGAGAAGTAATACTTACTGAAATATACTCTTGTGCATATTCAGAGGTATTGAAGTGTTTCTTTGAATTTGCCTCACCATAGTTGGGAGGCAGATAATCACTTTTATAATCTTACAGTTTCATCTTAGGTGGAAAGCCATGACGTTTAAAGTTACTTAAAAGTTACATACATTTATGGTATCATTTTTTTCTCTTTTGTTTCTTAATGATACTATGGAACCAAAGATGTAATTATTGTTTCTTACATGGCTTTCCAAATGCAGTTTATTAAGCCCAACATGACACAGGTCACAAGGCTAGAATGGATTTTTGACATATATTGCCTTTACATTATGAAAGGACACAGAAGCTGACTATTTGAAGACAAATTAATAGGGACTTTTAATACAATATGAACTGAGTATAGCAACCAAACACAGGATTTTGAGGCACATAAGCTCTAGAAATTGCATAACATCATTGCCCCTGTAACCCCAAAGGACCAGAGGGAACGGAAGGGGTCACCAGAGTCCAGTGAGAGCTGGTGTATGGTAAGGAAGACTACTTAATGGGAGACATAGCTGAAAAGCATCTTGGACCTTATAAAACCCAAACTAGAAATGAGCAAGAAAATAAACAATCTGGCTCTATTTTCCTCCTCTCCTGTAATCTCTTGTCATTTCTTCTCTTTGATTCAATCCATCTCAAAGCCAGAAAGCAAGGGCACCCAATTGATTCAGTTTCTAATAGTCAGTCTTCCAAGACACACAGCAGGGCAAAGGAGGGCAGGAAGTTTAAATAGACATTTCCCAGTTTACCCTCATTATGTACCTGTGAGGTAAAGTCATCCAAGAAGGCTGGAATGTGAGAATGTGTTGATCTGGTATTGATGTGCCTGTGTCATGAGTAGATGAGTTCAATTAGTGTAGATTCTCATTAAGCCATATATTTTTGGATTTCAAAAAGAGAAGACCTTATGTGAGGAAACAAATGATAAGAAACAGTTTTTTCAAAACATTTTTGAAGGAAGGTTTGAGAAAAGTGAATGTGTTTCCTGTGTTAATGTGTTAGCCTGTAACCATAGTTCATCAAATGCTGGACTTGCTATTTTTCCAAACTCCTGAGGGGGAACCAACTCCAGTACTTTAGGATAGCCTAATGTTCAGTTGTATTTTAAGTCTTCAAACATCTTCTGAATTACTGCTCCTTAAGCTATTGATGGCTGTGTTTGGAGGACAACTTTAGCTCTTCTCATCAACCCTGTAGTTGACTATTTGCTGCCCATTCATTGCTCTAAGATAATTTGCGTAATCACTCAGTTCTCCACTGCAGAAGCACCCTGCATTATGCTTATGTCTTTTATTACTTCTAGATTTAATATAGAACAATAAATTATTTCTACTATTACTCAATTTAAAAACATTACTACATTATGTATGAACCTCATTACTCAAATTTGAATTATTTTATTTTATTTCATCTCATCTTATTGCCTGGTTGGTTGAGTGGGAGAGAGAGGGAGCTAGAAAACTCTACAAGCCTTCCAAAATTTAGGCAAAATATGGTTAGCCATGATAGACTTTTATTTACTGAGAATATAGTATGTTAAACAAGAAATATTTGCCATATATTCTGCAGCTTCAGTCTTTCTAATTAAAGGGTTGTTCCCAAATTCTTTCTTTCTTCCTCACTACCAAGGTCCCTTCCTCTTAGTTTCCTATTTTTAAAAAAAAATATTTTATTTAAATACAATTTGCCAACATATAGTATAACACCCAGTTTCCTTCTCTTCAAAAAATTTCTCCCACTCACCTTTCCTAGGTCTCTCTATTCTTTTTTTTAATATTTTGTTTATTTATTTATTTGAGAGAGAAAGAGAGAGAGAGAGAGAAAGTACATGCATAAGTAGGGAGAAGGACAGAGGGAACCTCCAGCAGACTACTTGCTGAACAAGGAGCCTGATGCAGTATTTGATCTTAAGCTTCCTAATAGTCAAGGATTTTTTTAAGCTACTTATAGGACACATAGTGTTTACGATTTAAAATAAAAGCCAGCAGAAATTCCAAAGAGTGACCCATTGATACATTCATTCTTTCTACAATGTATATTAAGCACTTATATGTGCCAGGAATTGGTTTAGGTTCCAGGATAAAAATCCTGGACAAAATCCATGCCTTTGTAAAGGTTCCATTTTAGAAGAGTAGAAAAGCAGCAGTTGTAATAAATATAAATAAAGTATGCTGGATTGTGATAAGAGATATAGAAGAAATATAAAATGTGAAAACAGTAATTTGTCTAATTAAGAACAAAATATGGGGGATCCCTGGGTGGCGCAGCGGTTTGGCGCCTGCCTTTGGCCCAGGGCGCGATCCTGGAGACCCGGGATCGAATCCCACATCGGGCTCCCAGTGCATGGAGCCTGCTTCTCCCTCTGCCTGTGTCTCTGCCTCTCTCTCTCTCTGTAACTATCATAAATAAATAAAAATTAAAAAAAAAAAAAAGATTTAAAAAAAAAATATGGTTTCTCTAAGGAATTCTTGGACACCATGCCCTTTAAGCATTTTTACAGAATGTTATTTTTATGCAGTTTATTAATAAGAATTTAACTCAGCCCCCAATGCTAATTTTTGCTAATTAAGAACATTTTATTTTTTTAAAGAACAGTTTGTCCAAACATAAATTCTGGGAAGTGAGTTTTGTCTCCTCTTAGGGAAAACTTAGAACTCTAAGATCCAGGCCTATATTAATGGCTACCCGTGTTTGTAAGAAGGTAATCATCTCTATATTCTAGAGATCTGATTTTTATACACTGCAAAAATTAATAGATTTAATAACTGTTAATTCTTTTTCAAGCAAAATTTTAATGTTCCTTATTTACATGCACCATTTTACAAAAATGTAAAAGCAATAACATTAACCAATACACTTAAAGTATAATGTGTTTTTCCAATCATTCAAAGAAACATAAATTTTTCATAGGTTTCAAGTAGAGTGATATTTTTCAGACAAAGAAACTAATGCTTGTTTTACTTCACTATTCTAAAAATATACATTGATTCATATTATTAAAAACCCTGGGTAAATAAAAAAGTACTTCTTAAGAGGTTGTAATTTCTGCCTTTACAAGATATAATACAAATGCACATGAGACTGTTCCAGTCTCCCGATTACTGAAAAGGAAAGTGGTACCAGGAAACATACACCCTTTTGTCTTACACTTTTTAATTTCTGTGGTAAGAATAGGCATATTTTTCTTTATTCTTCAGTTTGAGGTTAGGGTTTGAGGAATACGTCATTACTTTATCAAACTTTGAAGACCAGATACATAATTATGAATAATGCATTGTATATTAGTATAACAACAAAGAATAGTAGTAAGTTCATGTGGTAAGGGGTAAAAATTCTCTCTGACTTCTCTTGGCTCTCTTTCAGTTTAGAGCCCGTACACAGTTCTTCAGGCTACCGTTTCCACCTACACATCTTCATGGTTCTAGAAAGTACACCAAATACACAGGCATTAATGTACAGAAAAGCTACTTTGTATTCTCATTAGTATCATTATTTTCAAACTACCTGATTTCATATATGGGATGTTGCAGATATATTGACTCTGTTGGAAATGGTCAGTAGAAGAAGTCACTGAATACAGAGTTTAGGAGAAAAGTAACAGAAATTACAGGATGTGAGACAAAGGCAGAGCATGTCTTTAGTCATTTCCTTGTTCTAATAGTGAAAATTATCCACCCTGGGCACTGAGTTTAATTGCTGCAAACAGCTCCAGAAGGCTGTACTTTCATCCCCATTGTAGGTCAATGAGCATATTTGCATGGTAGAAATTATTAGCAACTAGTCCTGTCCCCAGGAGAGTATCCATGATGCTATTCACAGACCATTAACAACAGAGTTCACCCATGACCAACAGAGGCTGTGAAGAAATGCTCTCTCCTTGGGAACAACCACTAGTGGACAGATTCCATTCTCTTCAGACATATTTATTATTTACATGTGCAACTAAAACAGATTTTTTGAAAGCTGTAATGAACCTAAGATATGCACAAGCAGGCATATTGCTGGAGTATATCTTAAGTGTTCATTTGTCCATTTCTTTGTTTTTTTAATAAAGCTGTTTCATAATCCTTTTGATATGGAAATGTGTTTGAATCTCTGTGATTCATCCTTTCTTTTTTGATCAAAATTTTTAAGTAAAATTACTGGATAAAAATATTTAAATAATTTGAATAAATCTAGTAATGGCTTGTTCTTTAATAAGGAAATTTCTCCTAAAAGGTAAGCCTGAAAGCACCAGTATAAGACTTCTTAAGTAGACTGAAAAATAAGCAAATTTAGTCTCCTGAGAAAAAAATATTGATCAATACCTAATATCCAGAATATATCATACTGGTTTATGAAATATACTTCTCAAATTGGTTCCTTGCAAAGGAATATGATGCTTTTTGCAACCCAGATATTAAGTATGTAGGGCAGGTAATTTATGTCCTGCAATATCACATTAATATGTGGTATGGAAATTTCCTGAGAAGGAATATTGTCACTTTAATCAGTTTGTTGAATACAAAAGGAAAGAGAAAGTATGATGAGAGTTACCTAGAAAAAAAGAAGTGATGGGGTGGGGGACAGTATATACTCATTACTAAAGTTTGACAATCAAGAGCTGGAATTAACTTTCAGAGTTCAGCTATTCCCACCTTGCCTTAGAAAAATAAGTGTACCGCCTTATAAAGAAACAAATTAATGTCTTTTTTTTTCTAGTCACTGTCTGGCTTTGAGGAGACATTGCCATTTACAGCTCTGACTTGAATTTTCACTTAGTATATTGAAAATCTTCCAATTAAACCACATTAGTGTTCCTATTTATTGCCAGACTCCTTTGTAGAAAGCCATGATTTTTCAAAATGACAAGATATCATCAATGTGCATGTTTCACTTGCTTTGTACCAAATTATGGTTCAGAGTTTATTGTGTTGAACACTTTATTTTTTAAAGATTTTATTTTTAAGTAATCTCCGCATCCAATGTGGGGCTCAAACTCACAACCCCAAGATCAAGAGTCGTACTGTCTACTGACTGAGCCAGCCAGGTGCCTCCATTTGAATTTAAAGAGGTTTTACTCCAAACGACCAATCATGAGGGACCCAACTTTTTATTTATCTTGACTGTATAAAACAACTACAATGCTCCTTTTGTTATTACTAGACAGAGCACCGAGATGGCATTCTTCCACTCCTCAGCATCCTCTGGTCCCTTCCATCTCCTTCCTGACTGCATTGTATAACCATATTCCCCAGAACCTCCTTGGTAGTTAAGAAAAACTTTCCTATATACCATAGCTGCATTATTTTTTCCCATTTACTCAGTGCCATGAGAATAATAAAATCATAAGATAGATATAACTAAAAATTGCACAGAATAATTATTTTAGGAGGTGTATAGCACCAGTATTTTTTTAAAAATCTAATTAATAGACTCAAGAATCATGAGAATGTGAAATGTATCCTCATATATACTAATAAATATTTCTCTTCTATTTCTTGGTTCCAGGACCTACATGATCTGAGAGTAAAATATATTTGGAACATACACTCCATTCTATAGAGAGTATCTCAAAATCAAAGTGTGTTGTCTTTCAGCCAACACCATATTTGAAACATCAAAAAGCAACATAAAGGGATACACTGAAGGAACCCACAATAGTGACATTCGAAGGAGAAAGGGCAATACAACTTAAACCAAATTAATGGTCTTTTCAGTGAGGTTTAGCCAACCTGACACTGGGGGACTGGTTGGTTACTGTGAGATATGATAGTATATTAAAGGACATGAATGTTGATGCTGACATGTGGCACCTTCAGTCATGGAAATAGGCAGAACTAACCTGGTGAAACCATACGTAGAGTTATATGTTTTTAGATACTTGATCTCTGAAGCAATGACTGCTTTGGAAAAGAATTATGTGCTTCCACAATATTGAAAGTGTGTTCACCAGAACTCAATCCAGCTGGCACCTGGAATTGGACCTTTAGCTTTCAGAACTGTGTGAAATAGATTTCTGTTGTTTGGAAGCTACTGAATCTGTGATATTTTGTTATAGCACCCTGAAAGGACAAAAAGAATGGACGTTCATGGAGTAGGTGTTTCTCCTTCATGTGGTTACTAAGTGTTCTACCACAAAGGCAGCTTCTTCTAATACTCAAAATACAGAATAACTTTTAGTGGCTCATCTACTCATTCCCAAGTCTCCTTTGTTGCTTTTTATTTTTCAAGTAGTAGGAGCCTCATAAACTATCTCAGATACATATTTACTGACATGATGAGCTGTCATTGTCACTCTAGAATAAAATGTAATATAAAGGCAGATAATTGACATACAGAGATAACTGAGGAAGGATTTCAAGTATAATGTTTTTGGCCTTTGTAGTGAGAAGGACACTCTTTGTCTTCCTTAGAATTCTAAAAGGAAGAGGCAAAGGAAGGGCAATAAAAGCTAGAATGACTAATGTTCATTACATCAGATTTTATCTTTAATAAGTAACTGAAAATCAACAGTAGGGCTTACATACTTATTTTAATATATCCTTGGTCTATTCTAATTTAAACCATTTTATCTCTTATTTATCAACTTTCTAAAAATAAAAATCTTAACCTCACTCTTATGGTAGAGCAGTCATTCATCTGGCCCCAGAATAAGCATAGATAGCTTTCTTCACCTGAAGTTGAAAGATAAAATTCTTAGATGTGGAATATTCTTGGATTTGAAATTTAAAGCACATGCAAGAAAAAGAAAAAAATTATATATAGTGAGATGAACAGAGAAGACAACGAAAATACAATATGATCATGGCAACCAAAGAATTCTATCTAAATAGTACCAAACAAGATTGATTTGTTTAATTATATTTTCTTAATATTTCATCAATACCTTAGTCACCATATACCGGTGATATCATTTGTGCATTGAATATGATCTATAAATTTTTATACATAATACACATATACTTAAATATATCTAAAATGTATACATGCATATATACACATGTATATGAATACACATCTGTACACGTATATACCATTTACATAAATTTTTTGAATGCTCATGTATGCTTTCAGGTAGAAATAGCATAAGGACTTTTGTTGTCATTGTTATGGTTGTTCTAGAAATATTCTGATAGGTGGTGAAAGGTGAATTGAATCACTCATCAAACCAATGTTACTACTCACTCTGGGACAAAGTTTTAAATAAAAAGGAAAAACAAAGAGAGTAAATTATTTTATATAAAAAATAACTATAACCATATTTGGGAATTATTGTTCACAGTAGCTGCAGATTTGTGTGTATAGTGCTTGGTAGATGAGAAAGGAAGATAGGAAAAGGAGCCAATAGGATAATAGAGGGACAGGGGAGATAATGTCTTTGATTTGAAAATACAGGTATATTTCTAGAATGGGAAGAATTTAAAATTGTGTATGTCCTGTGTTGTAATTATACTCTGCCATCTGAAAACATTCAATATGTTTCATATATACAAGGGCAGTATAGAGGGATGAAGAAAAGAGATATATTCTGAACATGAAGAAGGAAACAACAGAAAATGACAGTCACTAGAGATGAATTACTGGATTCGGGATCGCCAATGATTATTGGCATCAGAGGAACAGGTGGCTGAATGGATCAATCAGGAAAAATTTTAGTCACTCATTTCTATTTTCTCATCCTCAAAACTCTTAGAAATATGGAGATGATATGTGCAACTGCTCAGATTGTATAGAATAAAAGTTTATGATATTCTACCTAAAATTTGAAGAAATATATGTCCCTAAGCTGGAAGTTTGGTGACAAAGGCATGTCTTTTTATGCACATGACTACATGGGTATATGTGTGTTTATGCTGATATTCATTTCAAGCAAACACATCTCTTTATGATTGGGTTAACTATTTATCTAACACTCTTATTTCTGTTCACATATACCATTTTGAATTTAAAATATTCTTTTGGAATTTGTGAAGGAGAAGGAGATAATAAACAACTATTGAAAGAGTATTAAGTGAAGGATTATCATACATTTTCTGATTCAGTCCCCACAGGAACCTAAATTTTGAGACTCTTCCAGAAAATTTAAGTTGTAATTTAGCACTATTTGTATTAAGTATTTATTGCCATAATAATGATCTATAAGAAAAAAAGCCTCAGTGGCATACAATAATAGTACCTAGTAGAATTGTTGGATATGTGAGTCTGCTGATATTAATAGCACACCCACATGTCTGTAGGTCAGCTGGCAGTTAACTAATGTTACAGGCCTCCATTGAGATACTGAGGTAATTTTGACTGATCTATGTGGAGTCTTGTTGGTATGCCATTTTCATGCTGATAACAGAGGGGTAAAATGCAAATAAAACTGTGCAAATGGTTTATCAAGTCTCTGCTTGTATCATACCTTCCAGAATTACATTGACTAAAGCAAATCACATGAGCAAGACGAGAACCAGAATGGGGGAGAGACTTGCAAAGTTAAATGACAAAAGGTATAGACCCAGGAAGATATGAAAAATACAACCTTTAAGGAAATTAATCTACCACACCATAAAATATATTTTTCTTTATTTCTTTTATCTCCGTCTCTCTAGCCTACAAAGAAGAAATATAACAGCACTCAGGGCAGAATTTATAACACCAACGTCTTTTGAAAATGCTTATGTTCTTTACAATGTAAACCATAAATAATTGAAACATAGTCGATGTATAGTAAGTATTATTGGTCTTCTTGGAATTCAGAACATTTTATAAAATTTATCTGAGCCTCAGAAAGTGGAGGTAGATGCACCCATACTTCTGATATTGTTGGATGCAGTGGTTCCTGTAGGTTCCTTTGTACCTGTTCTCATCTTAGCCATTCTAGGTCACTGATTGAAAAAAAAAAAAAAAAAAAAAGTTGAATATCACCAAACTGATCTTTTGTTATATCAGCATCAAATAGACTGGAAAAAAAAAAAAAAAAAACCTGTCCAAATTTAGAAGACGTAGTTCAGCAAGTGACTTCTCAACATTTTAACTTTCAAGTCATGTTATTGTTCTCATTTATCCTACCAAGAGTTAGACTGTTAAAAAATGGAGTAATGCTCCATATGTGGTGGATCTTAATTTAAGATATCTTTAATGCATTCTCATGATAAATTGAAGTATGTCAGGAGGCTTGTCTTAAGATTATATTTTCTACCTTCAGCAGTAAATTAGGTCTTTTTAGGTCACTCAACTTTAAAAAAACAATATAATCAAAAATATTTTTAAAAACTTCTATTAAAACTGCAATGGTCGTTGATACGGGAAATGAAAAGACAGACATGGTGAACTTAAATGATGTTTTGAATATTTATTTGACTGTCTCATTATTTCATTTAAGAGCTTGAAAAATAACACCAATTAATTTGTTTATCTTCTTTCTTTTCAAATATAGAATTTAATATAATATTTCAATAATAATTATAACTCAGTTTAACCCTTATTGTTTGTCTTTATGTTTGTTAGGTTCCAGGATATAATGGAGGGCTAAAAGAAAATAAAAAAAATAAAAACTGCAGCAGTATTTTAACTTAGTATTATTTCACTAATCATAAACAAACACTAAAAATACAGAAAAGTTAACTGTTAAACCTGGTAAAATTCCAATTAGATGATCATAAAGATCACCATTTATGTTGATAAATGTTTCATCAGTTTTATATGTTTTTATATGTCTAGCAGTTTTATATGTTTATATAAAAACTGCTAGAACAATTTTGGAAAATTTCATGGAAAAAAATTAGTGCAAAGTTGAGAGTAATCTTCAAAGCCACCTAGAATTCTATAGTCATTTTAATTTATGTAGAGGGAAATATATTTTTATAAAGGAAAATTCAAGATTGACAAATTTGACTAAAATGAAACAGACGTTTAAAGAAATACAACACATACTTTCAAGTATTTTACTGAATGTGCAATGTTAGATTAGTAAGTAGGAAATTTACCATGCTATTCTCTTTGATTTTTGACAATTCTAACTTTCTTGAACCCCAAGAACCACTTCTACTGAACTTTCAGTGTCCCCACCAAATACATCTCTTCTCAGAGATAATTCTCAGACAGAAAAAAAAAAAAAAAAAAAATGGCTGCTATCTATTGTTTATTTAGCGTTGTGGAGCTTGCCAATATTTCTCACCACTAAATTTGACACGGAATTACCTAGAAAAATAAATAAAGTATGAATTCTTTCTTCATTTTATCTACCTTTTGCTTTCATATATCTTTGATCTATTTACTGAATAATCTAGCTTGTAGAAGTAGTTTATCAGCCTTCCAGTATTCTTCCCTAGTCTGCATAAAAGCTGGAAGTATATCATTGGTTTATTCACACCCACACGATTTAGGATTCTAACATTTTCACTACTTCATACTTTAGCTCAGGATCTGGGATACCACAAACAAGTATGGATTTTTACCTCTCTGAAGTCTTCTATATTATATTTTGTTACTAATCTAAGGACACATTGACTTTTTTGCTTATTGCACTGTGATTATTCCCCAGTTTCCCTGCCTGATGCCATTTTATTCCATTTTAATCCTAGGAATAAAGCATTGTTCTAAACTGTAGACAATGGGTAGAACATTGCCATTAATGAAGAGGAAAAAAATTTTCTTTAATCGTCAAGATTCTTTTGGTTGTTCTAAGAATGAAATTGATATGAGATAGATTAACTGGAGAAAAAAAATAAAACAAACTTTAATTATATGCACACAGAAGCCTAGTAATGAAACAGAGACCAAAGAAATGAGCAAGTCATGCAGTTCTTATAAATATAAGACAGGGGCAGCCCAGGTGGCTTAGTGGTTTAGCGCTGCCTTCAGCCCAGGGCCTGATCTTGGAGACCCGGGATCAAGTCCTGAGTCAGGCTCCCTGCATGGAGCCTGCTTCTCCCTCTCTCTCGCTCTCTCTCTGTGTGTCTCTCATGAATAAATAAATGAAATCTTAAATATATATATATATATATATATATATATGACAAAAAAAAAAGAAACATACATCTGTGAGAAATTGATGGGACAAAGACAACTTACGTTTGGGAGCTTCAATCAGTAAAGAGAGTTTGGGCTAGTCTAGTAAATTAGTAAAAGCTTCAAGGTTTGTTTATATAGACTTCCTTAGCCCGTCTGTGACACATAAGGATGTCCCTCTACATCCAGATACTTCTCATATTCTTCTCACCTGGAGACCTATTGCCTGCTTTCTAGAGACAACGAGGGATCAGAATTGCAGCTAAGCAAGTTGGTAGAGTTTCAGCACTACTTGGTCAAGATTCAGAACCACTCAGAAGAGATATCAAGGTTGGAAGTC
Source organism: Canis aureus (assembly GCF_053574225.1). NCBI lineage: Eukaryota > Metazoa > Chordata > Mammalia > Carnivora > Canidae > Canis > Canis aureus. The sequence goes on from NC_135640.1 coordinate 8,067,921, forward strand.
TACAGAGGGAGTCTATCATACCAGAATAATTAGCTAAGAATATGTTATGCTAGATGAAATTAATATGCAAACACTTTTTTCCTAATGTGGCAGAGCTATGATGGGCCCTTAATGATAATTCAATCCAATAAGTACACCACAAAGACTTTGATCCACCAATCTCTTACCTTTACAAAGTAGTATACTTTTCTATTCTTAATAAATAATACATTTTTAGTTAAATATTAATTTTTACTATATATGTATATACATATATCCATTATACATTTTGACTTTTTCACCTACATATATTTATATATACATAGATATGCACATATACACACAAACTTGAAATTTATTATCTAGTTAGGGTTTGGCAAACTATGACCCACTGGGTCAAAGCCAGGCCACTGCCTGTTTCTATAAATAAAGATTTATTGGATCATAGCCACATCCATTTTTTAAATATATTATCTATGGCAGCTTTGGTGTTATAATGATAGAGCCAAGTATCTGTGACAAACACTTTATGGTCCACTAAACTCCAAATATTTGCTATCTGGTTTTTTTGTTTTTGTTTTTTTGTTTTGTTTTGTTTTTGCATAAAAAGTTTGCCTATCCCTGGTCTATTTATTTTTTTGAAAACCGGTATTTTCTTTTTTTTTTTTTAAGACATCATTTTTTATTAAAGAAAGAGAGATAATGAGGGAGAGCATGAGCAGAGGCAGGGGAGAGGGAGAAGCAGGATCTCTGCTCAGCGTGCGGTGCTCCATCCCAGGACCCTGAGATCATAACCTGAGCCAAAGGCAGACACTTAACTGACTGAGCTACCCAGGCACCCAAAAAGTAGTATTTCCATACATGTTTAATGATTATAGACTTCAATAAGTTTCATTGTCTTATTATTGTTTTTAATTACCCTGACATTAATTTGTGTAATTTGTCAACAACTAATGCTTATTTCTATTAATTAGGTAAAAATTCCAATTAACTTTAATTCTGTAATGATTTTGTTTGTTCTTCTACTAGTAATATTCCAACCCCCAAACAATCTGTAATTTTGTTAATGACAAAATTGCAATAATATGATATAGTGACTTTATATATTATTAATTTAGTAAGAATGTGTTTCAGTCTATTTTTCCTAATATATAATTATATTAGATTTTATATTTTAGAGTAATTTGTTTCTATACACTAGATATATTAATAACTTAAAAGTTTTCCAATGCACAATAAAATATTACCCTTCCTTGTTGAAATCTATTTAAAATCAGTAAGAGTTAATTTTTGTGAATAGTATGAGATAGAATTATACTTTCAGTTTTCCTCATGTGATTATCCAGTTTTCCCAACATCAATTATTGAAGAAATTATCCTCTCCCCATTAAATATGCTTACTTCTCTTGTCAAATATTAGTTGATAGTATATTAAGGGATTATTTCTGGGTTCTTGATACTGTTTCATTGATCTATCAGTTTTTATGATGATACCTTACTGTTCTGATCACTATAGCTTTGTAGTACAGTTTAAAATTAGAAAGTGAAGTTCACAGCGCTCCACACACAGTTTGAGGAGACTCCTGCTTTGTTCTGTCTGAGGATTGCTTTGGATATTCAGAGTCTTTTGAAGTTTGGTAAAAATTTTAGGTTTTTTTTTTTTTTTTTTTGCCATTTCTGTGAGAAGTGTCATTAGAATTTTGATAGTGATCACAACTGAATACTCAAAATTACACATTGGATCTTGATAGGGATTACACTTGCATATATAAGGTGGCTTGAGGTCATATAGACCTTTTAACAATATTAATTCTTCCTATCCTTGAACACAGAATGTCTTTCGATTTATTGTGTCCTCTTCAATCTCTTTCATCAAAATCTTTTATTTTCCATGCTATGGATCTTCCAACTCTTGATTATAAATCTATTCCTATATATTTTATTGTTTTGATGTTATTGTAAGTGGGATTGTTCTCTTTATTTTTTTAGATATTTTGTTAGTGTATATTCATGCAGCTGATTTTTGTATTTTGTATGTTGATTTTGTGCTCTACAACTTTACTGAATTTGTTGATTAGTTCGAACTTTGGTGGAGTCTCTGTGATTTTCTACATACAACATCATGTCATCAGCAAATAAACAGTTTTACCTCATCCTTTTCATTTGGCATGTCTTTTATTTCTTTTTCTTAGCTTATTTCTCTGTTTCAGACTTTCAATACTATGATGAACACCAGTGGTGAGAAAGGGCACTCTTTTCTCATTCCTGATCTTAGGGGAACAGCTTTCACCTTTGAGCGAGGTTAGGTGGTGTTTGTCATATATGGCTTTTATGTTGAAGTATGTTTGCTCTATACTCAATTTGCTTAGAGTTTTGTCATGAGTCAGTGTATTTTGTCAAATGCTTTTTCTGTATCTATTGAGATTATCATATGGTTTTTATCTTTCATTCTATTGATGTGATATATCACATTTATTGATTTGGGTATGGTGAAACATCTTTACATCCTGGGAATAAATTCTACTTGCTTACAGTATGTGATTATTTAATGTTCTGTTGAATTCAGTTTGCTAATATTTTGTTGAGTATATTTGAATCTATAGTAATATATTGGTAGAATTCAACAAGGAAGTCATCTGGTCCTAGTCTTTTCTTGTTGGAAGATTTTCATATTAAATATTGCTTATTCAATTTCCTTACTAATAATTGCTCTGTAAGATTTCCTATTCCTTCATGATTCAGTCTTGGTAGATTTCTTATTTCTAAAGCTAATCCATTGTTTTCTAGGTTGTCTAATTTGTTTGCATATACTTGTTCATAGTAGTGTTTTATGATCTTTGCAGTTCTGTGGTACCAGTTGTAATATGTCTTGCATTTCTGATTTTGTCTTTTCTCTTTTTTTCTTAGTCAAGCTAAAGGTTTGTGAATTTTGTTTATCTTTTTTAAAAAAGCTTAATTTCATTGATCTTTTCTATTGTTTTTCTGGTCTCTATTTCATTTGCAACTCAACAAAGATTAAAGTCTTAAACATAGAACTGGAACCACAAAGTTCAAAAGAAAAATAAGGAAAAAGCTCCTTTAAAAAATTGAAAGAAAGAAGAAAGAAAGAAAGAAAGAAAGAAAGAAAGAAAGAAAGAAAGAAGAAAGAAAGAAAGAAAGAAAGAAAGAAAGAAAGAAAGAAAGAAAGAAAGAAGAAAAAAGAGCTGCTTGATATTAGTTGTAGCAATATCTTTTTTTTTAATATGAAACCAAAAGCATAAACAACACAAGTAAAAACAAATAAGTGGAACTGTGTCAAATAATAGTTTTTGTACATCACAAGAAACAATCCACAAAATGAAAAAAGCAGCCTATGAAATGGTGGGAAATATTTATAAGGGATTATTTCACACAATGAACTTATACAACACAATAGCAAGAGACCAAACAAAAAATGGACAGAGGGATAAGTAGACATTTTTTTCAAAGACATACAAATGACCAACAGATACATAAAAAGATGCTCAACATCACTAATCATCAATAAAATGCAAATCAAAAGCACAACATACATACCTGTTAGAATGGCTATCATCAAAAAAGACAAGAGACTATAGGTGTTGGTGAAGATTTGAAGGAAAGGGAACTCTTCACACTCTTGATAGGAATGTAAATTGGTACTGCCATGATGAAAAGCAGTATAGAGGTTCCTCAAAAAAACTAAAAATAGAAGTACCATATGATATAGCAATCCCACTTCTAGGTTTATATCCAAAGATCATATTACTATTTTGAAGAGATATCTGCGTTCCCAAGTTCAATGCAGCATTACTTATAATAGTCAAGATATGGAAACAATGTGTTTATGAACAGATGAGTGGATAAAGAAAATGTAATATATACATATATTGGAATATTATCCAGCTGTAAAAAAGAGGGAAGTCTTGTCATTTGCGACAACATGGACCTTGAAAACATTATGCTAAGCAAAATAAGCTAGACAGAGAGAGACTAATACTATCATTTTTTGTAGAATCTGATAACCCAAATGCATAGAAACAAAGGGTAGAGTGGTGGTTGTCAGAGTTACAGGTGGGAGAATTGGGGAGATGTTGGTCAGAAGGTATAAACTTCTAGTTATAAGATGAATGAGTCCTGAGAATCTATGTACAGCAAAGTGATTATAGTTAACAATACTACATCATACACTTCAAAGTTGCCAAGTAAATAGATCTTAAGTTTTCTCACTACACACACAAAAAATTGTGATTATGTGAGGTGATAAAAGTATTAACTTTTGGTGGTGATATGGCAATTAACTTATGGTGATACGGCAATCAGTTTGCAACACAGAGTATATCAAATCAATACATTGTATATTTTATACAGTATAAATTATATCTCAGCAAAGTTGAAAAAAAATTAAAATATTAAAAAAATTAAGGTAACTGTTAACCTTAAGGAAATGTCTTTGTAAAGTACCAAAAGAGAAGATTTATATTTAAAATAATATTCTATTAATGGTTTTCTTATGTTGTATGAAATACAATATTGATGGGCACAAACAAGAGAATAATTTAATAAAGTTTAACTCTTCCTATATCTTCTTAGCATCTAAAATAGTTCCAACTAATAAAACAAATTGGTGACTTTTCTGAGTATAAATTTGCACAGGGTTGAATAAGTTGAATATTTTGGAAAATATCAAAACAATCAGATCCCTGTTCTTGAGTTCTTACATTTTAATTATGGGGGATTGGTTATTTACACATCACAACCTAAAAAATGGTGAAAGTGGAGAATAAAATATATTCAATAAATTATCAAATAACTACAACCATTCTGAAGTACACATGACAAATCAAGAAAGTCTGAGGTCAGGCTATGTAAAAAGGATTATTTCAAAACATTAAGGGGGGAGAGCAAGAATGAATAAAGCACATGGGTGAATATACTTATGGAATCTTCAAGAGAGAATGCATAGATAATATAGGGGAGAGTGAAATAAAGTTAATGTAGGAAATAATGTATATCTATTGGTTTCTGGTCAGCATCCTGCTGTGATAAAAATAACTCTAATTTTCCTTGGGAAATTGCTTCTCTTCAAATTCTCAGTCATGAGATTTACATGGAACTCATTCCATTCATGGTTATGGTGCTCAGTCATAATTGAATTAAGTAAAAAAGGATAGTCTGCCTTTGTCCACGTGGTGATTAATTTGTGAGTATATGACATAAACTGATTTCAGCTGTAAGATGATGTTAACCCAGTGAGAATGATACAAGAGTTAAACTTGGGTGGTAATGATTGAGTATACATCTAATTATAACTGAGCTAGCTATTTCTCTATAATTTACAGTTAAATGTACAAATAAACTTCCCTTTCTAGTGTAAGCTACTTAGAGCTGAATCATTTTCACTAAATATTAACTTAATATATAAGACTAGAATTATTTTTCACCAAATAGGTTTCAAGACAGACTCTTTTAAAATCGGAATGCCTAGAAAAGTTATCTAAAACATATAATTTAAAAAATTGAAGAATTATGAACAAAGTGCTTATAAAACTACAGTAGTATATAATGATCCTTCTAATAGCATTTTGCCAATGAATTAAATAGGAAACAGACTAGGGACAAAAAAATATTATTCATGTATAAAAATAATGAGAGACTGAAATAAATGATGGTTGGAAAAATAATATGAGATATATGTTGAGGTTATATAAAAAATACTAAAATTGTACAAATTAAAATACTTGGATTATTTGTTAAATTATTATTATTTTCTTTGTTCTGAGGGACTTGGCAGTCACAAATCCATTTTTATGTTTACAGGGGGCAAGAGGGGCAGAGGAGGTCTGTGAATTTGAGGATCACACTCAAGTGACCACCTATAGGGAGCTTTCTGCCTCCAGCTCCTCCTCAGAGTGCTCGAGACAGAGCAGAGTCACCCACTGTCCTCTCTCTCAGTCTGCCCGTGGCTGTGGATAGTTTCCAGTGCTAACAGAACACAGTCCCACTTTGGGCATGCCCAATCCTCTCCCTAAGACTGCAGGGAGTCCCATTAGCTGCTGTCAAGCCTTGATCAGATTTGGTTTCATCTCAGACTTCTGCTCAATACAAGGGACATGGTCAGCATGCCCTTTCCCTCAACCCATTGGTACATTTTTTTGAAAAAAATCAAATTACCTTCTTCCTTAAAAAAATTGCCCTCTACTCCTTGATTTTAGCCAATTTAGAAATTTATCATGTTTTTTAAGCACATTTTTCCAGGTTTAATTAAGATATAATTGACATATAACATTGTATAAGTTTAAAGTATACAATATACTGATTTGTATCAATACACTTATAAATGGCAAAATGATCATCACACCAGTATTAGTTAACATCTCTATCCCCTCACATAATTACCATTATGGTGAAATATTGTGGTGAAAATATTTAAGGTCTACTCACTTAACAACTTTCAAGTATATAATACAGTACTATTATGTATAATCACGTTATATATTAGATCCTCAGAACCTGTTTTTTCTTATAACTGTACTCTTTGACCAACTGTACTTATAACTGTACTCCTTGACCAACATTTCTCTATTCCCCCAATCCCTTGGCTTCTGGCAATATCCACTCTACTCTCTGTTTCTATGGGTTTGGTTCTTTAGATTCTATATATAAGTGATATATAGTATTTTTCTTTCTCTATCTGACTTATTTCACTTTGTGTAAAGCCTTCAAGTTTTATCCAAGTTGTAGCAAATGATAGAATTTCCTTCTTTAGCATGATTGAATAATCTTCCATTGTGTAATCCTAAAACCATGTAGAGCACATGCCTTTGCCAGAGACAGTCTATCAATTAGAGAAATTTGCTCTTTCAATATTTGCTAATGCTGAAGGGTCTCATTATTGCATTTTTAATAATTAATATTTCTTTTTCTATCCAAATATGTTGCTGGTAATTATACAGAGAAGAAAATAGGCATTACCAAAGGCAAAATATGCATATGTTTGCATAACCTTCATGGTAAAACATAGGAAACTAAGAGCAAACAAACACAGGTATTGCAATGATTAGGTAATTTTTAAAAAGATTTTATTTATTTATTCATGAGAGACACAGAGAAATAGAGGCAGAGATATAAACAGAGGGAGAAGCAGGCTCCATGCAGGGAGCCCGATGTGAGACTTGATCCCAGGACTCCAGAATCATGCCCTGGGCTGAAGGCCAAAGCTCAATGGCTGAGCCACCCAGGCATCCCAATGAGTCAGTAATTTTGAAAAACTTTCATAATGACAGAATTCAAGTGCTTCTTCATACCACAGAGCATTAAAAAAAAGTTCCATTTGCTTTTTTTCCCTTTTGTTCTTTTGTTTTTGTTTTTGGTTGTTGTTTTTAGTGGTTATGCTTTTTTCTTTCCATTTCTGTTAGATACTGAAAAGATAAAGGACAACTCTCTAATAGTCTCTTGTTTGATGACATCAGAAATGAAGTCAGATGGGAGGAAAGGAAAATCAGAGATGAGACATAAAGAGTCTCATACAAAAATGCCTAGAGACAGGGAAAACTAATACTTTCTTTAAACTATAAAGTCAAAATGAAAACTTGAAGTCACAAATAATTGGAATAGTACAATTGCACAAGTTTATGAAACATTTTATTACATCAATGTATATCACACAGCACATGATTATAATGTATGTTTACAATGAGGTAGATCATCTCTAAGGAAAGAAAGGTGAAAGTGAGATTAGGCATACATAATTTTTAGTATGTCTCCCCTTATGAGATAAAATCATCTCTAAATAATTATAAATGATTAAATGATTATATATTATTTATAAAATAATATATTTACTGTTGATATTTATAAATAAGTTATAAATGATTAATGCTAAGTAAAAATGACAATATTATGAAATGTTTCAACCTTATATGCAACCAATTATCAAAAAGATCTGCACATAAAAATATAGAGTAGATAATAAACAGCATAGTGACGAAACCTAAGGAAAGAGTAAAGGTAGTTGATCAAAAGAATTAAGTACTAAACAAACAAAAAAAAGAAGTAATATTGTGGATTTAAATGTCACAGCCTATGTGGCAGAAAGCCCTGGTTTGAGTGTTTGGAAGCTTGGACCCTTGGACTTCTTCCACTCACTGACATAGGGCTCTTGAAGAGTAACATAAGACTAGAGAACAATTTTCTCATCTCCAATATGAAGTGAGTAAATGATATAACTAGATCAATTTTTTAAAAAAGATTTTATTCATTTATTCATGAGAGACACAGACTAGAGACACAGGCAGAAGGAGAAGCAGGCTCCCTCTGGGGAGCCTGCTGTGGGACTCAATCCCAGGACCCCTGTATCACAACCTGAGCCGTAGGCAGACACAGCCACTGAGCCACTCAGCCATCAATTTAAACTGACTAGATCAATTTAACAATGATTATCTATCTATCTATCTATCTATCTATCTATCTATCTATCCATCTATCATCTATACATCCATCCACCTACCTGTAATTCTTTCCAAAAATGCCTGTATACCCAGAGTCTGAGTGTCACAGGTTGGCTTCCCCAGAAAGCAAAAGCTGACATTCAGTTTAGTGTTCATAAAATCACCATTCATGGAAGAAGGGAGTATGGCAAGATTGAGCAGAGTGTAAGACTTGTGGTACAGATGTAAGCCATCTTTGGACCCTACAGGGAACATCAAAACTGAGGTGGCTCTTCAGAGTGTTCCTAACCTGAGTGAGGGAGCTGAGACTGCAAACTCTGTCTAGAAGTCAATTAAAACAGACTGCTGGGGCAAAAGATATGTCTGTAGAAAAAATAATCCCCAGTTTTGGCAATTTCTAAAGAGGATGGATAGTTAACAATTACCAGAAAAGAACCTTCTCAATAGTTTGGATAAGTTCTTCAGTCCTGAAGAAGGGATATGCGTGGTGCTGCACAGTACCATGATGTAGATAATGTTGAGATGTCCTAGCTTTTCAAAGGGATCTACTCACCTCATTGATATTCAGGGTGTGAGCAGCAATAACCAGAGTGCCCAGAACCATTTTAACAAAAACCAACTCCATCAGTGGAGTATAATGTGACAAGTTCATTTCTATGTTAAGTTTTGTTATGGTATAAATTCCTCAGAATTTATAAGGTTTATGGTATAAATTCCTCAGAATTTATAAGGTTTCTCCCAGAGAAACTTCTCTATTCCTTTGAGGAAGTAGTTTTCACATACCCAGTACATCTTTTTAATAAAAAAAAAATAATAATTTTAATGCCTCTTTTATTACCCTGAAATGAAATTTATAGATAATATAACCTATCTGTAAACATAATTTCAAAAGATCAATATAATACTATAACTATAATATAAGAAGTAAGAAGAAAGTCATTTATAATAAAATACCATGTATTTCTATATGTAAATACTCAGGAATGACAATATTAGAAGACATGGTAAAGTACTCAGACACATGCACTGTAAATTGACTATCACAAATATCCTATATTGGAAAATCAATTACCACTAGAGGACTTGCTATCAATGGTCTAACTCTCAAAATTAAGAATAACTCTAAATTCTTGAACAAAGCAAATTAACATCTTCTTTCCAATCTGCTAGGATTTGCATTTCCTGGAAACTTAATTGTTTAACTTAATCATAAACTGTAAATAAATTGTATTCATATGTAAAGAAAGTTAAATTCCAGATGAAGTTCATTATAAATATGCTGTTTATCCTTGTGAATGGCTGGTAGGACATTAAAAGTACATATGAAACAAGAAATAATTATCTTTGTGAGAGCACAGTTACAGGCTGCATTCCTTGACAACTCATTAAATACCAGTATCCCTCAATCACTGAGATAAAAAAAAAAAAAAATGTTCCCTACACTTGTTTAATGCCTCCAAGGACAAATACTCCCCAGTCAACCATTATACCAAATTGTCTGTTCAGCTGTAGAGCGCATGGAGGAATTGCTAAGTACTGATTGTTTCTGGTGTTCATATGTGAAATTTCAGCCAAGTCTGTATCATATCTTTCAAAGAGCTGGGTACAATTTATTAAGAACTACTTTATTTGTTAAGCTTACAAGCATCCCCTTTTTATGATTTTTTTTTCTCAATAGGCATGAAGAAAAGGCAAATTGCTTGAGACTTGTGAGGACATGGGTGATGCTCACACAGATTGGGGACCTACTTTTCTGCTTAGGATGTTTACAGTTATTAGAAATTAAACCATTATGAGTGTCAATTCTCAATCATTTGATTAAAAATACTACCAAAGGGACACCTGGGTGGCTCAGCAGTTGGGCGGCTGCCTTCGGCTCAGGTTGTGATCCTGGGATTCAGGATAGAGTCCCTCATTGGTCTCCTGCATGGATCCCCGCTTCTCCCTCTGCCTGTGTCTCTGCCTTTCTCTCTGTGTGTCTTTCATGAATAAATAAATAAATCTTTAAAAAAATGCTACTAAAATCCATGGTTGCTACAAAAATTAAAAGAAATAATGTGTAGAAAATCCAGCAATTAGCTTAGTTTGTGAGCAGCATATTGTTACTGATGTTGGAATATTAAGCTACAGGATAGAGGAAATAACATGATAAATATAGATAGAAAGGTACCTAAATAGATATATATACATATACATAGATCTCTGTATTGATGAAATCCACTGATAGATGGGAAAATGTGGAGGGAAAAGAAAATTCAATTCTAATATTGCTGTGTGATAGTATTAATTATGTCCTACATCCTGACTCTGGCAAAGCACTGGGATGTCTCAGAGGTGAGGAGACCATAGCCCAATGTGAGGCTCTATGACACTGAGACCACAACCTGAGCTGAAACCAGAGTCAGATGCCCAAGTCACTGTGCCACCCACATGCCCCAAGGCTAATGGTTTTAAATAAACTTTTGTGTGATTCTTAGTATATCTTACTAGTCTAGAAATAAATACAGATATTTCTAGTTAACTAACTTTCTGTACAATAAATTAGTTTTATATCCTTAGAAAGGATAATTCAATAAGAATTAACACTAATATATTTCGATGATATTTTATGTTCTCCTCTAATTAGGAGTTGCACTGAGTTCTGTAACACATGAATGCATTTCCTCTGCTTTCTCCAGGATTTTCTCAGCAAAACATTTCAATCTTGGTATAATGGAATTTTAGCTAAAATAATAAGGTCAACTATATTTTTAAGTGTACTGCATGACAACTTCAAGATGTTGAATATTTCAATCAGTCCCAAAATTTTCTTCATATCTCTTGCCACTTAGTTTCTGCTTCCTTGATGGCAACTGTTATTCCAATTTCTATCACTATATTTTAGTTCTGCTTGTTCTAAAACTATAAATAACTGGAATACTACAATATTTACCATTTTCATCTGTCTTTTGCTCAATGCAGTGCTTTGTCAATTCTTCTTGTGTAGTGTGTTAGTAATTTGTACATTTTATTGATGTACATATTCTATTAAATGAATATTCTACAAGGTGTTTATCCATTCTCCTGATAATAGGAATTTGGTGCTATTATGGATACAGTTACTATGAACAGACAACGTTTTATGGACATATGTTTTCATTTTTATAGGATCAATACTTAGGAATTTTGTCATGGTGAAGACGCCATATTACAGTTTTCCAATGTTATTTAAACATCAGTAATTCTGAATAGCAACATATGAGAGTTTCACTTGTTCTCCATTCTCATCAATATTTTGCATTGTCAGCCTTTTTAAGCACTCGTTATTGTAAAGAATGTACATAATTGCATCTCTTTTTGCCTTTAAGTGTCATATCTCTGAAGAATACAATGTGGAAAAAAATACATGTGCTTATTTACCTTTTCTTTGTAAAGTATATGTTCAAATAATTTTTACATATTTTTTATTTTAATATTCTGTTATTGAGCTACAAGATTTTTTTATATATTCTGTATAAGAAGATTCATTTGTCAGAGGTTATGTGTTTACTTAGAATAGCTTTTCCAAGTGTTTCATTAATCATTTTTTAACACTGTTTCTTAAGAAATGTTTACATTCTTATGACATTCACTATAAACTCTTTTCTTTATAAGGAGGGTGTTTTCTGTTCTAGTGTAAGAAATCTTTGCCACACAAACAAAAGTCAAGATATTTTCTTAAGCTTTCTCCTGGGAGTTCTCAAGTTTAATTTTTATGTTTATGGCTATCATCCATCTCCAATTAATTTTTAATTTGAGATAAGATAATGTTTGAGATATATATTTTTTCCTTTTTTTTTTTTTTTAGCCAGGAATTTCAGCACCATTTGCTGAGAATATTTTCCTTTTGTCCACTGGATTGGTTTGGACTTTTACTGAAAATCAATCGTATGTTTAGCTCTAAACTCTGTATTATGTTCCATCCTGTTTTTCTCTTCTCATGTTAACACACTGTCTTGATTACTGTAGTTTTATAGTAACTCTTAAAATTCTTCCTTTTTTGAAATAGTTTTGGTGATACCGGATCCTTTGTATTTATAAGTAAATTATAGAATATAATTATCAACTTATCATTGCATACTAAATGCCTATTGGGGATTTTATTAGAATTGATTAAATCTAAAGATCAATAAGGAGAGAATTATCCTTTTAGTAACACTTTCTTTTCAAAAAAAAAACTATCCTATCATATATTTTGACTTATTTAGGTGATTCCTATATGTTTTTTCCAAAGCATTGTTGTATTTTGTCTTCATTATAGAAACCTGGTATATCTTTTGTTGAATTTATCCTCTTTGTAAAGTACTTTTGATCGTAGTAAAATTAGTTTTAAAAGTTGTTTTCAAATTTTTAAATTGCTAATGTATAGAAATACAATTTGCTTTTACTTATGTCTTATATTCTGATAATGTTAAATTTAGTTACCAAAATATTTTATTCATGTTTTGTAAATTTCTTAAAAATTATACATACATACACACAAAAATTTATACATACACAATGGAAAGATCTGAAGAAATTTTTACATCTACCTTTCCAATGTTTGTCTTTCATTGCATTGTTTAGGAACTTAGGTCTATTGAATAAAAGTAGCCAGAGTGTATATCTTCTTTCCAAACTTAACACTTTCAAATGTGATAGTATCAATTAATGTCAAACTTTGCCAAATACTTTCTGTATCTATTGTGATGGACATATGATTGTATCCTATATTTAGCTAACTAATTAATTTTTTAAAAAATATTTAACCAAGGGCAGCCTGGGTGGTTCAGTGGTTTAGCGCCGCCTTCAGCCCAGGGCCGATTCTGGAGACCCGGGATCGAATCCCACGTCAGGATCCCTGCATGGAGCCAGCTTCTCCCTCTGCCTGTGTCTCTGACTTTCTCTCTCTCTCTCTGTGTCTCATGAATAAATAAGTAAAATCTTTAAAAAATATATTTAACCAAAATTATATTTTGGAATAAACTCATTTTTCATGACATGGTGTTTTTTTTCTATCACATCACATTTGACTTCAAATTTTTAAAAATTGTTTTAAATTGGAGTTCAATTTGCCAACATATAGCATAACGTCCAGTGCTCATCCCGTCAAATGCCCTGCTCAGTGCCCATCACCCAGTCACCCCAACTCCCTGCCCACATTCTTTTCCACCACCCCTTATTCATTTCCCAGAGTTAGGTGTCTCTCATGTTCTGTCACCCTCACTGATATTTCCCACTCATTTTCTCTCTTTTCCCCTTTAATCCCTTTCACTAGTTTTTATATTCCCCAAAGGAATGAGAACATATAATGTTTGTCCTTCTCCTATTAACTTACTTCACTCAGCATAATACCCTCCAGTTCCATCCAAGTCAAAGCAAATGGTGGGTATTTGTGTTTCTAATGGCTGAGTAAGATTCCATTGTATACATAGACAACATCTTCTTTATCCATTCATCTTTTGATGGACACCGATTTCTATTTTGTTAGTGATTTTTAAATCTTACAATGATGGAGGATATGAATATCTGAATATGAATGCATAATCCTTCTTCTAGCATATTTATCTGATTCTGGCACCATGGTTATACCAGTCACATGAAACAAGTAGGGAGTTGATTTTATTTCTATTAATGTCAGGGAAAAAAATTGGTAATAAACATTATTTCTTCTTTAAATATATGTGGAAAATACTAGTAAGGGTTGGTAGGGCTGGAGTTTAGGTAGGATTTTAAGTTAAGAATTCATTTTTAAAATACTATTTATATCTTCCTTTATTTTTTCTTTTATCAGTTTCTGTGAATTGTTTCTTAAAAGGAATTTGGCAATTCATGTCAACTCTCAACTGACATAATGTTATTCATAATAGTTTCTTATTTTCTCTAATGATTGTAGAATCTGCAGTAAATTCCTTTTTTAAATATATTGCTCACATTGGTGAATTGTGTTTCCTTTTTTTTCTCTTGACCACTAAAACATTTTTAAAATAAATTTTCAATGAGTCGTGCTTTATTTCATTGGTTTCCCTGTACTATTTTTTCTGTATTCTATTGGGTTTTTTTAAAATATATTTTGTATATCCATTCCTTCAACTTAGATTTTATATTCCCCTCCCCCCCTTTTTCTAGTTTTTAAAATGGATGCTTAATTCACTTAAAAAGTTTTTGTTTTACATGTGCAGTTCTACAAATTCTTCTCTGAGCTATATTTGAGTTGTACTTGCGAAGGTTTATTACATTGTATTTTCATTGCCATTCATGTATAAACTCTTTAGTAATGATTACTGAGATTTCTGCTTGAATATACAAGATTATGTTGTCATTTTCCAATCATTTGGAAATTTACTAGATATCTATTATTTGTTATTGATACTTGTTTACAGACTTCTAACTTAATTCTGTCGGTCAGATAATGTGACTTTAGACTTTTGAAATCTATTGGGGGATATTTCATGTCAAAGCATATATTCTATCTTGATGAATGTTGAATAAACCCCAGAAAAGAATGTGAGTTCTGATGGTCTGGGGTGTAATGATCTATAAATGTCAATAAGGTCAAATTTTTAAATAATGTTTCTCAAATCTTTATGGTTGTTGATATTTTGTTCTACTTGTTCAATCAATTACTGAGATTGGAGTTTTAAAACTTTCAGAAAATAAAAGGTTGGAGAATCACTTACCATTCAAATGTCCACAAAAGAAAGCAGGGGTAGCCATCCTTATATCAGATAAACTAAAATTTACCCCGAAGACTGTAGTGAGAGATGAAGAGGGACACTATATCATACTTAAAGGATCTATCCAACAAGAGGACTTAACAATCCTCAATATATATGCCAATGTGGGAGCTGCCAAATATATCAATCAATTAATAACCAAAGTGAAGAAATACTTAGATAATAATACACTTATACTTGGTGACTTCAATCTAGCTCTTTCTACACTCGATAGGTCTTCTAAACACAACATCTCCAAAGAAACGAGAGCTTTAAATGATACACTGGACCAGATGGATTTCACAGATATCTACAGAACTTTACATCCAAACTCAACTGAATACACATTCTTCTCAAGTGCACATGGAACTTTCTCCAGAATAGACCACATACTGGGTCACAAATCAGGTCTTAACCGATACCAAAAGATTGGGATCGTTCCCTGCATATTCTCAGACCATAATACCTTGCAATTAGAACTAAATCACAAGAAGTTTGGAAGGACTTGGAACACATGGAGGTTAAGGACCATCTTGCTAAAAGATGAAAGGGTCAACCAGGAAATTAGAGAAGAATTAAAAAGATTCATGGAAACTAATGAGAATGAAGATACAACCGTTCAAAATCTTTGGGATGCAGCAAAAACAGTCCTAAGGGGGATATACCTCACAATACAAACATCCATCCAAAAACTGAAAAGAACTCAAATACAAAACCTAACCTTACACCTAAAGGAGCCAGAGAAAAAACAGCAAATAGATCCTACACCCAGCAGAAGAAGAGAGTTACTAAAGATTTGAGCAGGACTCAATGAAATCGAGACCAGAAGAACTGTGGAACAGATCAACAGAACCAGGAGTTGGTTCTTTGAAAGAATTAATAAGATAGATAAACCATTAGCCAGCCTTATTAAAAAGAAGAGAGAGAAGACTCAAATTAATAAAATCATGAATGAGAAAGGAGAGATCACTACCAACACCAAGGAAATACAAACGATTTTAAAAACATATTGTGAACTGCTATATGCCAATAAATTAGGCAATCTAGAAGAAATGGACGCATTCACGGAAAGCCACAAAGTACCAAAACTGGAACAGGAAGAAATAGAAAACATGAACAGGCCAATAACCAGGGAGGAAATTGAAGCAGTCATCAAAAAACTCCCAAGACACAAAAGTCCAGGGCAAGATGGCTTCCCAGGGGAATTCTATCAAACGTTTAAAGAAGAAACCATACCTATTCTACTAAAGCTGTTTGGAAAGATAGAAAGAGATGGAGTACTTCCAAATTCATTCTATGAGGCCAGCCATCACCTTAATTCCAAAACCAGAAAAAGATCCCACCAAAAAGGAGAATTATAGACCAATATCGCTGATGAACATGGATGCAAAAATTCTCAACAAGATACTAGCCAATAGGATCCAACAGTACATTAAGAAGATTATTCACTATGACCAAGTAGGATTTATTCCTGGGACGCAAGGCTGGTTCAACACTTGTAAAACAATCAATATGATTCATCATATCCGCAAGAGAAAAAGCAAGAACCATATGATCCTCCCAATAGATGCAGAGAAAGCATTTGACAAAATACAGCATCCATTCCTGATCAAAACTCTTCAGAGTGTAGGGATAGAGGGAACATTCCTCAACATCTTAAAAGCCATCTACGAAAAGCCCACAGCAAATATCATTCTCAATGGGGAAGCACTGGGAGCCTTTCCCCTAAGATCAGGAACAAGACAGGGATGTCCACTCTCCCCACTGCTATTCAACATAGTACTGGAAGTCCAGGCTTCAGCAATCAAACAAAAAGACATTAAAGGCATTCACATTGGCAAAGAAGAAGTCAAACTCTTCCCTCTTCCCAGATGACATGATACACTACATAGAATACCCAAAAGCCTCCACCCCAAGATTGCTAGAACTCAAACAGCAATTTGGCAGTGTGGCAGGATACAAAATCAATGCCCAATAGTCAGCGGAATTTCTATACACTAACAATGAGACTGAAGAAAGAGAAATTAAGGAGTCAATCCCATTTAACAATTGCACCCAAAAGCATAAGATACCTAGGAATAAACCTAACCAAAGAGGTAAAGGATCTATACCCTAAAAACTATAGAACACTTCTGAAAGAAACTGAGGAAGACACAAAGAGATGGAAAAATATTCATGCTCATGGATTGGCAGAATTAATATTGTGAAAATGTCAATGTTCCCCAGGGCAATGTACACGTTTAATGCAATCCCTATCAAAATACCATGGACTTTCTTCAGAGAGTTAGAACAAATTATTTTAAGATTTGTGTGGAATCAGAAAAGACCCCGAATAGCCAGGGGAATTTTAAAAAAGAAAACCATATCTGGGGGCATCACAATGCCAGATTTCAGGTTGTACTACAAAGCTGTGGTCATCAAGACAGTGTGGTACTGGCACAAAAATGGACACAAGTTCAATGGAACAGAATAGAGAACCCAGATGTGCACCCTCAACTTTATGGTCAACTAATATTTGATAAAGGAGGAAAGACTATCCATTGGAAGAAAGACAGTCTCTTCAATAAATGGTGCTGGGAAAATTGGACATCCACATGCAGAAGAATGTAACTAGACCACTCTCTTTCACCATACACAAAGATAAACTCAAAATGGATGAAAGATCTAAATGTGAGACAAGATTCCATCAAAATCCTAGAGGAGAACACAGGCAACACCCTTTTTGAACTTGGCCACAGTAACTTCTTGCAAGATATATCTACGAAGGCAAAAGAAACAAAAGCAAAAATGAAGTATTGGGACTTCATCAAGATAAGAAGCTTTTGCACAGCAAAGGATACAGTCAACAAAACTCAAAGACAACCTACAGAATGGGAGAAGATATTTGCAAATGACGTATCAGATAAAGGGCTAGTTTCCAAGATCTTTAAAGAACTTATTAAACTCAATACCAAAGAAACAAACAATCCAATCATGAAATGGGCAAAAGACATGAAGAGAAATCTCACAGAGGAAGACATAGACATGGCCAACACGCACATGAGAAAATGCTCTGAATCACTTGCCATCAAGGAAATACAAATCAAAATCACAAAAAATCACAATGAGATACCACCTCACACCAGTGAGAATGGGGCAAATTAACAAGGCAGGAAACCATAAATGTTGGAGAGGATGCGGAGAAAAGGGAACCCTGTTACACTGTTGGTGGGAATGTGAACTGGCGCAGCCACTCTGGAAAACTGTGTGGAGGTTCCTCAAAGAGTTAAAAATAGACCTGCCCTATGACCCAGCAATTGCACTGTTGGGGAGTTACCCCAAAGATACAGATGCAATGAAACGCCGGGACACCTGCACCCCAATGTTTCTAGCAGCAGTGTCCACAATAGCCAAATTGTGGAAGGAGCCTCAGTGCCCATTAAAAGATGAATGGATAAAGAAGATGTGGTTTATTTATACAATGGAATATTACTCAGCCATTAGAAATGACAAATACCCACCATTTGCTTCAATGTGCATGGGACTAGAGGGCATTATGCTGAGAGAAGTAAGTCAATATATCAGAAAGGGAGACAGAACACAAAGACTCCTAACTCTGGGAAATGAACTAGGGGTGGTGGAAGGGGAGGAGGGCGGGGGGGTGAGGGTGAATGGGTGACGGGCACTGAGGGAAGCACTTGACGGGATGAGCACTGGGTGTTATTCTGTATGTTGGCAAATTGAACACCAATAAATAATAAATTTATTTAAAAAAAATGCCAAAATAAGAAGACATGTTTTCCACCCTAAAAGAAATAAAAATAAAAAGATAAAAAAAATTTAAAAAATAAAACTTTCAGAGTGTTTTAAATCTAATTTTCCTTTATTTTTCTAAATATTTGTTTCATGAATGTTAAACACTTATTAAGTAAATATATCATCAGAAGTTTTATATCTTCTTGACAAATTAATAGAAACTTCCTTATCTTTTGAAATATTGCTTATATTGAAGGCTATTTTTTTCTAATATTTTTATACCCATCCTATATCTTTGTTATAACTTACACTGGCATTACATATCATCTTTGACCAACTTACTTTTCAGGCTTTCACCTTTACATATTTTAAATGTGTCTTTTATAAAGGCATAAATGGTGTATTTGCCATTTGAAGTGTCTGCTTTTTCATTAGTCTTTACATAATATGTATTTAATGTAGTTAATGACTTTGGTAGGTCATTAAAACCCAATGTTTAGTATTCATTTTCTATTTTAACAACCTTCTCATTTTTCTTTTCTTGTTCTTTTTTTCCCCCTGAAAGACAAAGTACTTATATTTTAATATTTTATTTCTTTATATCTATTGGCTTTTTAAAAAATCTATTGTCTTTTTAACTCTAACCTCCTGGTTTATATTTCAACTGGATGCTCTACAGATTAATATAAACTTTTTTCTTAATTCACCTATGTCTACCATAAATTAATATTATACCATTTCACATATATATTAAAGACCTTTAAAAATATACTTACATGAAGTATATAAACAATAACAAATTTTGCCACTTTTGCTTTTATGTTATTATTATGTTTTATATAAGTGTAAAAATTATAAATCCTAAAATGCTATATTACTATTTTGGCTTCATAAAGATATTTCATAATGTTTCTTAGCGTTTTTCCTCTGGTGGTAGATTCTCCCCATTTGTTTAACTGAATATATCTTTATTTTACAATTATTTTTAAATAGTATTTTCACTGAATAAAGAAATATTTGTTGACTTTATTTTTCCTTAACTATTTTAAAGATTTTTAATCGTTTTCTGGCCTCCTTGTATCCAATAAGTCAGTTCTCATTCATATTGCTTTTCCCCTCTAATAATTTGTCCTTTCTCTATGCTTCTATAAGATTTTCCTTTTCTTTTGTTTGCAGCATCTTAATCTCACTGTGCTTAACATAGTTTTCTTTGTTCCACTTGAGTTTATTGATGATCTTGGATTTGTCAGATTTTTTTTTAATAGATATGGACCTATTCAGGTCATCTATTTTTTCTTATGTGAGTTTTAGCATATTTTGTATTTCAAGCAATTGACCCATTACAACTAGGTTATGAAATTTGTGGGTACAGAGTTTTTAATAACATCCATTTACTATCCTTTTAATGTCTATAGTGTTTGTAGTGATGTCTTATTCATTTCTGATATTAGTACTTATGTCCTTTCCCTAGTTAGTTTAGCTAGTAGCTTACTGATTTTATTGATCTTTTCAGAGACCAGGTTTTATTTCATTAATTTTTCTCTGTTGATGTGCTGCTTTTTAATTTCATTAATTTCTGTTCTAATTTTTACTATTTCTTTTACTGCTTACTTAGGATTTAATTTGCTGTTCTTTTTCTAGTTTTCTAAGGTGAGTTTTGGATTACTGATTTTAGACCTTCTTTCCTTTTTCATATGCATTCACTACTATAGTTTTCCCTCTGAGCACTATTTTCACTGCATCCCATAAATTTTGATAACTTTTGTTTTCCTTTCATTTACATAAATACATTCTTCAACTTCTGAGCATTCTTCTTTAATATTTATTTTTTTTCAGTTGCTATATTTTATTTTTTTATTTTTTTTCTTCTTTGATATTTATCCTTATTTAAGTCCACCATATTTTTCTTCTGTAGTATCCAGTCTGCTGTTGAACTCATCCGTTAAATAAGGTGACTCATGATATCCTTTACTCTCAGGCAGTGTTTGTCAATCAGAAACAATTTGCACCCAGTAAACATTTCATTATGTCAGGTGATATTTTCTTATTGTCGTGACTTAGGGAAGAAATACTTTGACATCCAAATGTAGAATCCAAGAATATTGCTAAAGAACCTAAAAGGCACAGGAAAGCCTACCAAAACAATAAAAAGACAACCAAGGTTCCTGATCCTAAAGGAATGTAGATGAAGATCAGCCAAATACATAAAGACCCTTATTCATCAACATGCTGGTAGAATGTAAGGAAAACAGAAGAAAAAAAAAGAGAATAAAAGAAGGCAGGCAGCCAGGAATGACTCCATTTTTACCAACTACAAAGTGGGGATTGTAAATGCAATTAGTATAATGTATTTCTCCCTTACACACCAATAAGAATAATGATGGGAAATAATAATTTGGAATTCAAGTGGAAGTGTAACAAAATTAATATTTGTGTCTGCTTTGTTGGGGGCTTACTCTTTAAACCATACAAAGGACAAAAGTACAAACTACAGGCCTAAAAATTGTAAATTTTACTGAATTTTTCCCATTTGTTGTGGGAGGTTGACATATTTAGACTTACAGCAACTGGCTATCTTGCCCTCCAGCTGCTGTTTGGGTTTGGTCCATGAGTTGTACCAGGTCAGATCTTTACTATGTCCTCACCTAGCCTGCCTCTTATTTAGTTTTCCTCATTTTCTTTGCTTGCCTCTGAGGAGTTTCTCTCAGATGTTTGTGTCTCTCAATCAAAGATTTTCTCCCATCATGTGTCCTTTTCCACATAAGATTCTGTGTCTCAAAGTTCTGGAAATGTTCCCTCTGTAGCCCTTCATCCCTGGCAGTGGTAAAGCAGAGCCTCAAGCCATACAATTACTTACTCTTGTATTTATTAATTCCTATTTATATCTCTGTACATTGCATTTCCAATTTTAGACAATTGCATTATTAATCTATCTTCAGATTATCCTAATATGAGTGCACCATATATTTCCTGTTTAAGTGGATGATACAATTTCTATCCCCAACAGACTTTCTTTTGTTAAATAGCATCTTGATTAAATCTGCCAAAATTAACATAACCACATAATTAATCATTTAAACAAGGATACATTTGAAAATGAAAGAGAGATAGTATTAATGTATTAACAGTATTAAAGATGTAATGCATCATGACAGCAGGTATTATTAGGGACTATTCCAAGGAACCCAAAGTGTGTGCTCAACCTAGCCAGAACCCTTTGGGTTCACATATACAATGCCATCAACATTTCAGATGGGTATTATTAAGTAGTCCTTATTTGAATGTATATGAAGATTACCAGCTTTGGTTTGATCTGGATCTGAAAATCCAAAGGTTTTTACAAAACAAAGGCCTCTGTTCAATGTGCCATTGTTAATAATTCTAGTGGCCTGGAGGAAATGACAAATACCTAAACTTTAGCTATATAGCTATATAAATATGTATATCAAAACCACGTCAACCACATGAAGCAGTACTTCATGTACTTCACTTCATAGGGAAGAGTTAGGCTGAAAAAAATGAATAAAATAGAACAATGGGGAGGAAATTGATTTGAAAGTGTATATTTGACATAGCATTGAATTAATGGTATAGATTCATTGAAATCCAGATCTACTTAGAAATTTTCTGATCTGTTAATGAACTTAGTATCTACCCCTCAAGACTATATATTTTATGTGAAGAGATCATTTGCAACAGATAACAAATGTTGAACTCATTATAATATCTGAGTGACTAATTTTTCATAGAAAGAGAAAGTCATGAGGGACTATAGAGAGAACCACTACATTGTTCTGTCCTGGACTTTCCAGTCCTAGAGCATAGCAGCAAATTTAAGAAAAAACAAAAAGAAAACAAAGAACCAATGCACAAACAGAAAGTTCTTTTTGCTTTTGATATCTTTGTTGCAATTTCTAAATTGAGTTTGAAATAGTAAGATGATACCCATTAGAAAATAGTACAATTTAAAGCCATTTTTTGAACTAAATATAAACATCTAAAAAACACTATTATGAGAATAAAACATACAGAGGGATAAAATATATCCCTGTTTAAAAATGGGTTATTAATATTATGTAAATGTGCTGCCAAATAATCTACCTTCAAGAGATAATTTACTTCATAGTAAATCTTTTTTATTAAAAACCATGTTACTGTCTTGTCTTGATCTTTCAATACTTTAGTGACTATAATTTTCATTCCTTTGGCCAAAATAAATATTTTTCCGTTAGCTATAAAAGAAAATATAAGTTATTAAATTTTGCAATTAAAGTTCTCTTCAACTTTAGTTGGTAAAGAAATTTGAAGCTTTCTTTTTGAAATAAAAAAGAACTATTCGTATGTCACTAGAAAGCTTTGTGTTACCTGATGGAAGTATTTGTGTTATGTAATTACATTGAAGTGTGAATATCATTTTAATTGTATTCACTCTTCCCACATGGTGAACCTTAGCACTGACTATCTAGGAAGAACCTCCTGAACTGGCTTTATAGCTAGAATCAAATTAACTTTAATTATATTGTCAAGGTCTCTTTTCATTTTAATTTCCTTAATACATCAAATTTGTAGATAACTATTTAGATGAACAGAGAAAACTGTTCAAAAGGAAAGTTATTTTGTATTATATCTTACTTGTAATATTGAATGTTTCTATTCTTATAATATCACAACTTAAAAACTGCCACTAGCTCCACCTACTTCCCTTTGTTCTATCTTAGAAGTCACTAACAGGCTGTTCTAATATAAGGCAACAACTTGCAGTGGTTCTCCCTGAGCATGTCCTCATTCTTTAGAGGATGCTCTGCTTGAACATCATCTAATTCAGAAATGCCAGGGGGATTAATGCACCATGCGTAATCATAAAAAATGAGTGTTGAATGTTAGTGGATATATATCTGAGTTCCCTCACCCTTCACTGTGACTCTGAGACATGTTCCACACAGTTCCCTATGGAAGGTTTCGAGTAGGATTGAACACCAGTTGCCCACACCAACATCTCAGTCATACACATCTTTCCTTGGCTTTCCTCCCTTACTTGTCTCATTTGTTCACTCCTGCAAAGTGTTTTCTAGTATTGCCTTCCAAATAATCTGCTTGCAACCAACTCTTTTCTCAAAGTCTATATTTGGGTAGCCCAAACTAAGACCACTAGTCTTGAAATATTTTGTCGATTTCAGCCATTCAAAGGCAGAATTAAATAGAACCTTATCTAATACGTAACAAATTTATACTAACTGCAAAACCACACAATTTGGTATATTCACCGTGATTCTCTAGAGAAAATGCCTAGTAGAATACATATAGGAGGAGATTTATTTTAGGGATTTGGCTCACGCAATTATGAAGTCTGAGAAGTCTCCATGATTTGCCATTTTCAAGGTGGAGACCCAAAAAGCTGGTAGTGTAATTCACTTTGAACCAGAAGGCCTGAGAAACAAGAGTACTGATGGCGTAAATTCTAGAATGGGTCAGACAGCCTAAGAACCAGGGCCGCAGTGTCCGGGAAAAGATTGATGTGCCAGTTCAAGTAATTTAAGAGGAAAAGGCAAATTCTTCCTTCTTCCACCTTTCTGTCCTCTCGAGGCCCTCAACAGATGGGATAATGCCCATCCAGGATGGGAAGGACAAATTATTTTACTGAGTACACCAAATTCAAATGTTAATTAACCAAGAATCATCTTGATAGTCACACTCAAAAATAATGGTTAACCAAATATCTTGGCCCAATGTCTGAGCCACCCAGGTGACCCTTAGCTCAAAGTATTTAAGGAAATCTCTGTCCAACCACTAGCTGAGCACTACGCTGAATGGAACAGAGTTTTCAGATGTTATATGTGACCAAAAATAGAGATTACAAAATTTGGTCAGGAAAGTCTCCAAACAACATTCCAACATACAGCAACAACAAAACCTGGGAAGGGGAAGAATTTTATTTCCAGTTACCACACTGTATAACCAAAATGTCTAGTTTTGGGATGCCTGGGTGGCTCAGCAGTTAAGTGTCTGCCTTGGGCTCAGGGCATGATCCTGGAGTCTCCGGATCGAGTCCCACATCTGGCTCCCTGTGTGGGGCCTGCTTCTCCCTCTGCCTGTGTCTCTGCCTCTCTGTCTCCCTCTGTGTGTGCTTCTGTCATGAGTAAATAAATAAAATCTTTTTAAAAAAGTGTAATTTTCATCAAAAGTAATACGAAGCACGCAGAGAAACAAACAAAAAATATGACCTGAATGCTTAAAAAAAAGCAATTAATAGAAATTTCCCTGAAGAAATCCAAACATTGTACTTACCAAAAACTTCAAAATATCTATTTAATTTTTTTTTTTCAAAGAGGGGTGCCTAGGTGGCTCAGTCAATCGAGCATCCAACTCTTGATTTTGATTCAGGGCATGATCTCGTGTCCTGAGATCCAGCCTCGTGTTGGGCTTCATGAACAGTGGAAAGTCACTTAAAGATTCTCTCTCTCCCTCTGCCCCTGCCCTTTATTCATTCTTTCTCAAATAAATAAATAAATAAATAAATAAATAAATAAATCTTTAAAAAAACTTAAAAAAAAAAAAGAACCAAACAATGAAACTGGTTTCTCATCAAACAGAGAAATAGGTCAAGAGACAGAAATAATAAGAATCAAAGTAAAAATTCTGAAGCTGAAAAATTGACTAGAAGAAATAAATGGCAGATTATAATACCTGGTAGGTCTAAACGCAGCATAAAGTTGTTTAAAGAGTTGGTTCTGTCATATGCTTTATATTAGGGGAGTACTCAAAAGATACAGAGAGAAAAAAAATGAGATTCAGATATATATGACACATTTATTTACTCCTGCTAAATACATTTCACTACATTTAGAAATTACTCATGTCTAATGTATCCTTTTTTCAGATAGTTTCAGAAGCCACAAAGCAACCATATTTTTTGTGTGTGACTAAAGTACTTGTAAAATATGAATTACTAAAAAAATGCTTAATAGTAAAATCTAAAATACTGTTAGATTTTAGGTAGAACTCATCAGTAGTTATGATAATATCTGCCGCCTGTGATACCATAGATGTCACACTAAAAGTACTTGCATAGCTAATGGCAGACCTCTAATAATGTTTAAAACATGCAGCATATGCAAACAAGTAAGGAAACTATTTGTTCAAATCTCGTACTATCTAAAGAGAGTATAATAAAACATAAAGCCATTTATACATGCCAAATGCTCCATGGCGATGATAAATGTGAACCAAAACTCTACTAAATTTTAAAATAGTGTTAGGAAAAATGTCCATTATGCTACATGTTTTATTTCCAAATTTTAAAAATAGATTTAATTTTTATTATAATATGAATATTAAAAATGTATAACTCTGGCTGCCAAATAAAACATCACTACATAAAATAAAATTCTGTAAAATCATAAGCAAAATTCATGGCTGTGTTAAAATGGTATTCTCCTTTGCCAATTTTACTCTTTTACAGAAAAATAAATTCTTGACACAATCTGATATTCTTAACTCTTAACTTTTCTGATGAATTTTATATTCTACTGCATTACATAACTTAAGAGAAAAAATAATAAAATATCTGTTACTCTTCCTATGGTTTAAAACTATTCTTATAAAGCTGACAAGATATATATTTCATTTATAATATCTCCTATTTTAAATGTGAACAAGATTTAAGTTTTCTCTGGTAAAAGTTTTTATTTGAAAGTTGTGAGTGATGATTTTAAGCAAAACAAATAACCATAGAAATAACTCCCTTGGTTTTAATTGACTTTTGTTTTTATTCCAACTAATTGTGTATAATTGCTGTCTTTCCAACTAATAATAAACCAAAAGAAAACATTAAAGATAATTTCCAAATCAAGAATGATACTTGAGTGATTGTTCCTATAACAATTACTGATTGTATCTGAATTCATTGTCTATTCTATGTAAAACAAAGTATGTGTGTTATTTAGCCAAATTTCATAGAGTTAATTTCTTTCATAATACTCCATTGAAAATATTTTGTACAGAAGATTAAAGAAATAAGTTAAATTATCTTTACAGAAAAAATAAAACTAATGTCGAGATACTAAAAGTTTAACTATTGCAAACAGCATATAAATTAAATTTCTGGGATACATTTAAAATGTATATTTGATCTTTTTTAGTTATATATTTTAAAGAGTCTTAAAAGTGTCATGGAATCCTTTAAAATAAAATATGTATTACAGAAGTGGGATGGGGCACAGGTTTTAGAAAAACACAAGCAACAAAAGACTTCATAAAGGACAGTTTAAAGAAAAGGAAGCTAAAAAATAAAGTGGTCAACATGAAAGTACATAAGAAAAGAAAATTAAACTATAAAGAATCAATTATGGCATGCAGGAAAACGATAAAGAGTAATAATAGACTATGTTAGCTGTTTCAGTCAAAAGGGACAGAAATGTTTTTAACAAATATATCAGAAAAAGAGAAACATCAATGCAAATAATAATATTCAGTAAGAGACATAAAATTAAAATCACTTTCTAGTGTTGACTCTTAGACTTTCAGCTCCATATTATTTTAAACCAGGGAAGAGAAAATATTTGAAATGCTAGATTTCTTTTGAATCATTATACGAAATGATTCAAAAGAAATCAAATGTGAAATTTTCTAGCTGAAGCTTTTAGGTTCTTCCTCCATAGACATATAACAAATTTCTGTTTAGGAAGAGAGGACATAGGGGATCCCTAGGTGGCTCAGCGGTTTAGCGCCTGCCTTCGGCCCAGGGCGTGATCCTGGAGTCCCCCATCAAGTCCCACATCAAGCTCCCTGCATGGAGCTTCTCCCTCTGCCTGTGTCTCTGCCTCTCTCTCTCTCTTTCTGTGTCTTTCATGAATAAATAAATAAAATCTTAAAAAAAAAAAAAAGGAAGAGAGGACACATATATCAATAAAATAATAAATGTGTAAATACAAATTCATGGTATATTTGCCTTAAAAATAACATTTGATTATTATATATTTATGATAATGCTACATATAATTACAGGTTATCCTCTTAAAGGTTAAAATAGCCACAAAAGATTGTCAATATAAAAGTGTTCTAAGAGGGATCCCTGGGTGGTGCAGTGGTTTGGCGCCTGCCTTTGGCCCAGGGCACAATCCTGGAGACCCGGGATCGAATCCCACGTCGGGCTCCTGGTGCATGGAGTCTGCTTCTCCCTCTGCCTATGTCTCTGCCTCTCTCTCTCTTTCTCTCTGTGACTATCATAAATAAAAAAAAATAAAAATAAATGTTCTAAGAGATTGCAAATATTTTGAGGGGCTATAAGTGAACCATAAAAATAAATGATATATTTTTTCAGTCACCTCAAGCTTTCTAATGAGTTACCCTGGGAACAGGGTCTAAATGAGTGCTCTAACTTCTTCATTAATGAAATTTAAAAAAAAATAGGATATCATTTTAAATCTTAATTTCTGCTAAATTAGGATCAGTTAAAAATAGTAACATATTACAATGAGATCTAAACAGAATAAAAATAAATTAAGGTACTTAAGTGTACAAAATGTTAGCAAACTTACTTAACTTCATATAGACTATATATAAAATCACCAATAAATCCAAATTCATAGTTCATTTCTATCTCTTAGAAATAAGGTTTGTCTGTGGTTTAATAGAGGTAAAGGATCTATAAGGATTAGAATGCAACTTGCGGTGAAATTTTTCTTTTGTTTATTTAGATATAGTATCCTTTAAGAATGTCCAGTCAAAAACAGTAAAGAGTATTATTAATAATTTCATTATGATCATTCATACCTAGTAGACAACTGCAACAGTATGATGCATGATGCTGGTTGTCTAGTTGGAGGAATTACATAATAGGCCTTGAGGCTCTCAGCAGCGCACATGATTTTGTGAAAAATCTTTCATCACATCAAGTTGCCAAAGCAATATCACAGGATAATGAGCTGCCAATTTTAGGATAAGAAGTGAAGTGATGCCTTACAAATTTACATTCATACTTTTATTTTACATTGAGAAAACCCTGGCATTAATAAGAATGAGTCTTCCATTGCCCCACCTCTGTCTCTTTTTGTCTTTCTATCTGTTTAGCCTGAAATAGCTTCCTGAAAAAGTGTTAAGTTTTAGAAAGCTTACTTCTGGCCTGGAAAGTGTAGGTAACGACTGTGAATTCTAAATAAAGACTGCTCATCTAATAACACTTTTTATGTCTAATTTCTCAGGATTTTATCTCCAATATTTCTAATTTCCACATTTTAGCTATGTAAAGACTTCCACTAGTAGATAGAAATAATTCATGTAGGTTAATATTTAAATGTGTGTGATATATTACTTAATATAGTACAATATTCTTATCTTTAAAAAATAATGAAATGACATTTAGACTATCAATTCTTTACATACTGGTCTACTGTACTCTGGAATGAAAAAAAAAAGGAATCTAGCATTTTAATTCTAATATTTAGTATAAAATTTCTAAGAATATTTTCACCGAAGTGGCCTTCCTGTGGATTGAAACCATGTACACTCCATACAATAAGCAAAAAATAATCACTTCACCCTAGGCTATAATAACTTCTCAAATGCATCACTAAACAAATTTATGAGTGGCTTAGATTTTAGGGAAAGAAACCCACTTAAAACTTGATTAAATATATATGTGTGCCAATGGTATATTTTACTACTGGGGAATTTTTTGTTTTTTTTCGGTCTGGCACTACTTTTCATTATTGTTATTTATATTGAAATGTGTAAATCAGTCCAGCCATGAAAAAGAGCACTGAACCATGTATCTAGGGTCCAAAAGAAATCAGGGCAGCCTAATGAAAAGCAGGTAAAGGGCCTCATGAGGGTAAGGAAGTAGGTGGAATGAAACATTTAATACATGTTGCTTGTCTTTTTAAAAGATCATTATGTTGATGTTTTGGGGAATCTGAGGGGGAATTCTGAATGTATCTGAAGAATAGAAACAGTAACACTTTCTCAATTTCAAAAAGAAAAATTTCTTAAAAACTTAGGAGGAGTGGAGGCATGAGTGAAGCAAAAGAGTCAATAAGAAAATAAATAGGTGTGATGAAAATTTTGCAAATCAAGTTTCTCTAAAATCATTGTTTTTCTCATATCGGATTTTAGTTGTATATTCCTTGTCTTTAAGTACCCAGCAGATAAACATAAGATACTCCTTTGGTTAGCGGCTACTAAAACTTATCAGAGTAATAGCTATTAAAAATGATCAAATGTTTATTTGGTGTTGAGTTTAATAAGTTCTTTATAGATCTTGGAAACTAGCCCTTTATCTGATATGTCATTTGCAAATATCTTCTCCCATTCTGTAGGTTGTCTTTGAGTTTTGTTGACTGTTTCTTTTGCTGTGCAGAAGCTTTTTATCTTGATGAAGTCCCAATAGTTCATTTTTGCTTTTTGCTTTTGTTTCTTTCGCCTTCGTGGATGTATGTTGCAAGAAGTTACTGTGGCCGAGTTCAAAAAAGGGTGTGGCCTGTGTTCTTCTCCAGGATTTTGATGGAATCTTGTCTCACATTTAGATCTTTCATCCATTTTGAGTTTATCTTTGTGTATGGTAAAAGAGAGTGGTCTAGTTTCATTCTTCTGCATGTGGATGTCCTATTTTCCCAGCACCATTTATTGAAGAGACTGTCTTTCTTCCAGTGGATAGTCTTTCCTCCTTTATCGAAATTTGGTTGACCATAAAGTTCAGGGTCCACTTCTGGATTCTCTATTCTGTTCCACTGATCTATGTGTCTGTTTTTGTGCCAGTACCACACTGTCTTGATGACCACAGCTTTGTAGTACAACCTGAAATCTGGCATTGTGATGCCCCCAGCTACGGTTTTCTTTTTTAAAATTCTGCTGGCTATTCGGGGTCTTTTCTGATTCCACACAAATCTTAAAATAATTTGTTCTAACTCTCTGAAGAAAGTCCATGGTATTTTGATAGGGATTGCATTAAACGTGTAAATTGCCCTGGGTAACATTGACGTTTTCACAATATTAATTCTACCAATCCATGAAAAGGATACAGTCAACAAAACTAAAAGACAACTTACAGAATGGGAGAAGATACTTGCAAATGACGTATCAGATAAAGGGCTAGTTTCCAAGATCTATAAAGAACTTATTAAACTCAACACCAAGAAACAAACAATCCAATCATGAAATGGGCAAAAGACATGAACAGAAATCTCACAGAGGAAGACATAGGCATGGCCAACATGCACATGAGAAAATGCTCTGCATCACTTGCCATCAGGGAAATACAAATCAAAACCACAATGAGATCCCACCTCACACCAGTGAGAATGGGGCAAATTAACAAGGCAGGAAACCACAAATGTTGGAGAGGATGCGAAGAAAAGGGAACCCTGTTACACTGTTGGTGGGAATGTGAACTGGTGCAGCCACTCTGGAAAACTGTGTGGAGGTTCCTCAAAGAGTTAAAAATAGACCTGCCCTAAAACCCAGCAATTGCCCTGTTGGGGATTTACCCCAAAGATACAGATGCAATGAAACGCCAGGACACCTGCACCCCAATGTTTCTAGCAGCAGTGTCCACAATAGCCAAACTGTGGAAGGAGCCTCAGTGTCCATTGAAAGATGAATGGAATGAAAAAAAAAAAAAAAAGAAAGATGAATGGATAAAGAAGATGTGGTTTATGTATACAATGGAATATTACTCAGCTATTAGAAACGACAAATACCCAGTATTTGCTTCGACGTGGATGGGACTGGAGGGTATTATGCTGAGTGAAGTAAGTCAATCAGAGAAGGACAAATATTATATGTTCTCATTCATTTGGGGAATATAAATAATAGTGAAAGGGAATATAAGGGAAGGAGAAGAAATGTGTGGGAAATAACAAAATTAATATACTTAAATCTTTTGCATTTTTATACACCAATAACAAAGTAACAGAAAGAGAAATTAAGAAACAATCCCACTTACATTTGCACAAAAAAAGAATAAAATTTCTAGGAATACATTTAACCAAGGAGGCAAAAGATATATATTCTGAAAACTATAAAAACATTGATGAAAGAAATTGAAGATAACACAAACAAATGGAAAGATATACCATGCTCATGGATTAGAAGAATTAATATTGTCAAAATGTTCATAGTACCCAAAGCAAAATACACATTCAGTTAAATCCCTATCAAAACACCAATAGCATTTTTCACAAACCTAGAACAAATAATTCTAAAATTTGTATGGAACTACAAATACTTTGAATAGCCAAACCAATCTTGAGAGAGACCAAAACTGGAAGCATCACAACCTCGGATTTCAATATACACTACAAATCTATAGTAATCACCAGTATGATACTGGCACAAGAATAGACATATTGATCAATAGAATAGAAAGAACAGAAATAAACCCACACTTATATGGTCAATTAATCTACAACAAAGGAGTCAAGAATATACAATGGAGGGAATCCTGGGTGGCTCAGCAGTTGAGCATCTGCTTTTGGTCCAGGGCATGATCCTGGAATCCTGGGATTGAATCCCACCTCGGGCTCCCTGCATGGGGCCTGCTTCTCCCTCTGCCTGTGTCTCTGCCTGTGTTTCTTTTCTGTCTCTCATGAATAAGTAACAAAATCTTTAAAAAATACACGATAGAGAAATACCAGTTTCTTCAATAAATAATGTTTTGCAAAAACTGGACAGATGCATGCACAAAGTGAAAATGGACCACTTTCTTACACCAAAACCAAAAATTAGCTCAAAATGGATAAAGACTTAAACGTGAGACTTGAAACCATAAAATTCTTTACAGAAAAGATAGGCAGTAATCTCTTGGACACTGGCTTCAGCAACAGTTTTCTAGAATGTCTCCTGAGGCAAGGGAAACAAAAGCAAGTAGACTATTAAGACAACGCCATAAAATAAAATAAAAATAAAAAATAAAAATAAAAAATAAAATAAAATAAAAAAATAAAATAAAAAGCACAGTAAAGTAAACCAATATAACAAAAGAAGCAGCCTAGTGAATGAGAGAAATACTTGCAAATGATATATTTGGTAAGAGGTTAATATCCAAAATATATAAAGAACTTCACAATTCAACATCCAAAAGACAAACTAGATTGTAATTAAAAATTGGCAGAGGGCCTAAATAGACTTTTTTCCAAAGAAGACATACAGATGACCAATAGACAAATAAAAAGATGTTCAGCATCAATGCTAATCGAAATCACAATGAGATATCACCTCACACCTGTCAGAGTGGCTTAAATAAAAAACACAAGAAACAAGTGTTGGTGAAGGTATAAAGAAAAAGGAACCCTCATGCACTGTTGGTGGGAATGTAAACTGGTGCAACCACTGTGGGAAATAATATGGAGGTTCCTCAAAAAATTAGAAATAGAACTACCTTATAATTCAGTACTTATGTCAGTGGGTATTTACCCAAAGAAAAGAAAAATATTAATTTGAAAGGATATATTTTTGGGGTGTTGAGTTTTATCAGTTCTTTCCATATTTTAGATAGCAACCCTTTATCAGATATGTCATTTGCAAATATCTTCTCCCATTCAGTAGGTTGACCCTTAATTTTGTTGGTTGTTTCCTTTGCTATGCAGTTTATATTTTGATGTAGTGCTAAGAGTTTAATTTTGCTTTTGTTGCCCTTGCCAAAGGAGATATATCTGGAAGGATATGTCAAATGTCATATGTCAAACATTATATGGCCAATGTTAAATAAATTACTGCTTGTGCTCTTTTCCAGAATTTGTATGGTTTCATGTCTCATATTTAGGTACTTAATCCATTTTGAGTTTATTTTTGTGTACAGTGAAAGAAAGTGGTCCAGTTTAATTCTTTTGTATATTGCTGCCCAGTTTTCCCAACACTATTTGTTGGAGAGATTATCTTTTCCCCATTGCAGATTCTTGCTATATATATATATATATATATATCAACATGGATGGATACAGACTGTATAATGCTAAGAAAATAAGCCAGACAGAGAAAAACCACTACCATATGATTTCACTTACATGTAGAATTTAAGAAACAAAACAAATGAACAAAGGAAGAAAAAAGAAACCAAAAACCACTCTTAGCTATAGAAAACAATAGACGGTTACCAGAAAAGAGGTGGATGGGAGGATATGGGTAAAATAGACAATGGGGATTAAGAGTCCACTTACCTTGATGAGCACTGTTATATATGGAACTGTTGGATCACCGTATTGTACACCTGAAACTAATATCACAATGTATGTTAACTATAATTGTATTAAAATAAAATGAATATGAAACTAAAAAGAATGTATCCCAGGAAATGATGTTCTTTTTTTTTTTTTTTGGAAGTAGAACCACCTTTATGTCCCTGGAAAGTGATTTTCATAGATATAGGTAGTGTAGAACAAACAGATGCACTATTTTGAGAAGAGGTTTGGGTGGAATACATGGGGAAGACTGAGAGGTGATTTCAGGCTAAGGCATGCTACACGATCTTAGGAATTTCATTCATTCTTAATTTTTTTTTTTTTTGGTACATTGTGTGTGTTGTGGGAGGCAATTAGAAGAATTCATGGGTGAGAATGGCATATGATAGTTAAATTATTATTCTTCTCTCTAATAATCTCAGTTATAAAAATAGATTCTCAGATATAAGATATGAGGCTTCAGTTATATAATATCATGGAGGCATATTAAGTGAAGATTCATTCACAATCTGTGTGTCTTTATGAGTGGAGTTTTTTTGGTGACTGTTACCCCTAATTTTTTCACTGTAATATGATTCACATATGTGGTAAAATGTAAAATTTCTTCCTCAGCAAAAGAGAGGATTCAATAGTAGAAAAGTTGCCAACATAAAAAAAAGACCTACTAGAATTCAAATATTTCTTTTTTTTTAATCAACATATATATCTCTCCCTTTATTATTTTTTTTTAATTTTTTTTTTATTTATTTATGATAGTCACAGAGAGAGAGAGAGAGGCAGAGACACAGGCAGAGGGAGAAGCAGGCCCCATGCACCGGGAGCCCGACGTGGGATTCGATCCCGGGTCTCCAGGATCGCGCCCTGGGCCAAAGGCAGGCGCTAAACTGCTGAGCCACCCAGGGATCTCCCTATCTCTCCCTTTAAATAAGCACAACCACATAAAAAGAAAAAGTGAATTAGAATTATTCATAAGTCTGTCTCAGAAAATACTATGGAAGTGGCAAATAGAATACTCCTTCAGTAAAGAAAATCAAGAAAACCCAATAAATCAAAAATGCATTTACTTTTAAAAAACATATCAACAGACTGTTATTACTTTGGTTAAGTGTCCTGGCATGATGCATTTTTATTAACAGGTGCCTAATTTTAAAACAGCACTGAGCTTCACTAGTATCTCAACAGCAGATTTTATACGACAGATTTATTTGAATTGCTATTTAGATGTAGGATATTTGGAATGGCTCTATCTATTGTTTGGATGGGTTACCTTGTATGAACTAGAAATGTATGTTGAAACTGCCAGCTACTGCATAAAATATTTCATTAACATCATGACCTCATTTGTTAGATTAAATTGCAGTCTTTTTGCCAAATTTCCCCAATAGATATTTTCTATTTTAGAGAAATGAAATAAAAACAACACAAAAATGAGAAGACAATTAATTTATAACTGTGAAACACTCAGAATGCCTAGAACGCAACCATTAATGCTGTATATGATACAAAATTGCAATTAAATTTCTATTTTTATTAAGGGTTAGGTAACAGACTACCACATACTTTGCAAATTTTTAAACTATCTTTAATGGCAGTGATTCACTCACATTCAAATCAGATGCTCTTAATTCTCTCTCTTTCTCTCTCTCCTGCCCCCCACACACGCCCCAAACAAACATACCTACATATGCACATATACAAATTGAATGTAAATTAGTATTATTTGTAGAGTAAATATTTTAGATTTTATAAAACTATCTCTGTCATTTTAGAATACAACTTCTGGATAAGAACTATGATCATTAAACTTGTTGTATATCATAGGTTATAAAGGTGCCAAATGCTTGTCTTATGGCACATTAGGGATTCCAACTTGAGCCTAAACTGTGTTTGCTACTGATGTAACCAAATCTACCTGATGAGGTGCAAGAGTAAACTCAACAATAGTCAATTCTAAAAAGCAGATTGGCATAAAGCTCCATGAAGTCAGACTGAGGCATTGAAAGGGACTAGATAGAGAGAACAGCATAGGTTCCCCATCTTATTGCCACCTTACAGCTATTTGAACCCAATGGAGAATAAAGCTGAAGGGTTCTGTGTGATTCAGGAACTGATTTGTTCACACCTGAGAATGTGTAATTTCAAAGGGTAAAAGGGGGCATTCTTAGATAAATCAGAAAATGACCTCAGCACATGGAAGATCCTAGAGAAAAAGAGAGTCAGTATGTGGAAGAAAGAAAAAACAGTGTTCAGGGAATTTGCTGATGTGATAATACAATACAGCAAAAGAAGAAGGTAACTGGCAGATGAAAATGTACCATGTGGAGGATGACTTACCACCATGACATGCATATTTAGAAACACATGGGCATACCTTCAATGCTTTCCACAAATACATGCATTAGACTATGAAGATTAAGTAAGCTTGCCTAAAACCACTTTCTACGTGAAGACAAAAAGAGAAAACAAGAGTGCCAAGGTGTATGGTACTGATTTTAAGGTGTATGGTACAGGAGAAGGATAATCTGTGTGAATTCAAGTTCTAACCACAGTCAATGTCAATAACTGTGAAACCCCATAATACACATGCATATATATGTGTTTGTGCGTGTGTGATTTAGTAATGCTGTAAGATCCTGCTCCTATTTCGTACACCTTCACACACAGAATTTAGAAATTAAAAAATAATAATGCCATATCTAATCCTATTTCACAGTTTCCCTATTAATTTTTCTTCTTATTTCAGTCCTCTGCCTAGCTTGATACATCCCTTTCAATATATAAAAACTTTTCCCAATTTTCTAACCAACATCTAAGGTATGCTGAGTATATATAACGTGTCTATCTCTTTCTATTTAGTTAAAGCTTCACCTGGGACAATATATATAAGAGTAGAGGAACGTAAAGGAAGGAAACTCCAGAACCAAGTTAGGACAGATTCTACAACAGTTTTTATTCAGCAAGAGAATTTTCTAAAGCTGTTTTCAGTGTAGCAACACATTGTAAGAAATTGCCTATGTTTAAACAAATAAATGAATAAATGAATGAATGAATGAATGAATGAACAAATATATAAATAAATATTCCTACTGAGATAGATAATATGAGTTGGCCCTATAGCTCCAGGTACTTAGGATAAGGCATTGGGCATCCCAAGCTCCATAGGCTTAGAAATGGCCAAGACGTCCAGTTGCCTAGCCATATCTTATCATCATCAGTCGGCATGACTTGAATTTCAGTTTGTGTTGTCCTCATAACATTTTTATCCTAACTCTGAAAATTATCTATAGCCTCTATTTTACCCTATTTCACTTGAATTAATTGTATTAGCAGTGAAAGTTTCACAGTTCTCAGGCCGTTTATCAAGCCTGCGGTTGTTTAGCAATACTAGATCAAATGCTCCCCAACAAAACTAGGCTATGCTACTTTTTATTCTCTATTTTGGTCTTGATTTATCTTTTCCAGTGACCTGATCACCAGTTTCATATTTCTTATTAAAAAAAAGTCAGAAGTTTTTACAATATTTTTTAAGAACCCAGTGCATTAGTTACACAGCCAGATCCCTGACAAGTAAATAGACACACTTAAGAGACTCTACAGTGGTAGGAGGTAATTCTCAAGCAATCTGACATAAAAATCTTAAAATTCTTACTGACCCTTTTCCAACTCTCAGTCAAACACTCTTTTCTTACTGTGCTTGAACCACAATTCCAGTCCTCTCTCCCTGAATCTCAGCTGAGCTCCTCACAATTATTTGTAGTTTTTGGCATAAAACTGATCAATCACAGATAGCAACAATTTTTGGTCATTCTCCTGAAACAGTCCTGAGTCATCAGCTGCCTGCTTGGGTGTCTTATCCAGCCTATACTTATTAGTCATGGGCTGAAATTTAACAACAACAACAAAAAAAAGGTTTCAGTTTCCTCTGAAAATTTAGTGTCAGAAGATACCAACTTACATGTCAACCTTCATGGCCCAGAATTCACTAATATTTCCTTAGGAGTCTGGGTTGGAGATGCCTGGTCTCCACTTACCACAACCTGAAAGGTGATTCTAGCATCCTTACTTTCCATGTGTAGCCACATTTACCACTTGAAAGCTCTGTACTGAGATTAGCCATCCTGGTTGGGTATACCCCTGGCATAGCTATAAGAATGTGATTTAGGCAACCTGGATGCAGTACTTTGTTTCAAATATGCAAGGCAGCAGATAAAACTGTAATATAAATACTGGATCCTCTCATTTAATGAGAAAAAGAGTATGATTGTCTTCTAGAAGTGGGGAGATAACAATGTAATCAGATTTCCTTCAATCAGGTTGTCCAGAAAAGTCCATAGATGTGTAACTGCAGTTGGGTTAGTGTGGGGTAGGATAAATTTACATTATGGCTCTTAAGTACAAGCATCTTAGATGTTGACGAAAGAAGCTACCTTGGAAACACTGAGATGAGGGAGTAAATATACAATGAAGCCAAAAGGCATCAGCAGGGGCAATTTCTCAGAGGGTCATGCATTCCATTCTAAGAAGTTTGGCATTACTTTAAATGAAACAGGAACCATTTAAAGATTTTACATGTAAAAAGAAAAAAGATCAGCTTTTTACTTTTTAAAGTGATTTCTTTTAGAGCAACATGGAGGATTATGACAGGGAAAGGTGACATGATTATAGTTGTAGTTTGGAAGAAGTCAGGCAATAGTTCAGAAGAGAGAAGACAAATATTACAAAGAGTGGAGTGAACAAGTGAAAGGAGGATAAATTTTAGAACTATTTAGAAGACATCAGGAATACAGTGAGTTTGAGGGCAGGGCAAGACAGGGAAGAGCAGAGTCCTCACCTCACCTGGCCCCACCCACTCCCCCAGATAACTTCCAAACCATCCTGAACACCTACAGATCAGACCTGAGATGTAAAGAGAGGACAGTCAAATACTACAGAGAGAAGGGTTTTTGCTTTTAACCAGGTAGGAAGGTGGAAAAAAATAAAGAATTGAGGGGGGGAGGCCCACGGGGAGCCAGGCTAAGGGGGGGTGGCGGGAGCCTTGGGACAGGAGAGCCCTGCCCCAGAGACACGGGAATTTTAAAAATCCACTCAAATTCTTCCCAGACGGAAAGCACTCAGCAGGAAAATCAGGCAGAAGCGCAGGAGGAGCAGGACGCCTCCAGTCTCCCGGGGTCACTGGGAGAGGAGGAGCGCTTGGGGGATAGTGCACCCACACAGTGGCAGATCTCGGTAAAGGGCTGGAGTGCATTGGGCGGGGCCTCAGGGAGAAGTCCATTGGTCAGATGGGGACTCTGGGCAGAGGGGGCTGCACCCTGCTGCCTTTGGGAGCCGGTCCCACGAGCCCGATTCCAGCAGTGCAGGCCCTGGATCCCAGTGTGCCAGAGGACGTAGCCCCAGATCCTGCGATCCCCCTGGGACAGGTGAAGGCGGGGAGGGCACAGGACAGTGAGACCGCCTCTGCCACCGGGCACCCCCAAGCTGTGCAGGTCAGGGCCCCCGGGGGAGCACCTAGGCCAGTGCAGACTGGGAGCTGCAGGTGGTTGCTGAGGGAGCTGACTCCAGGGCTGGAGACCTGGCCGCTGCCACTGGTGTAGTTCCTCCAGTGTCACCGCGTGTCTGGGGCGGGTTGCACGAGGGGACAGGGGCCCCACGGGGTCAACAGCTCCCACTGAGCCCGGCACTCGTTGTGGAGGCATCTCCCCAGGTGCACACATCTGAGAATCAGCACAGCAGCCCCTCCCCCAGAAGATCAGTTGGAAGGAGAGGGGAAGAGTAAGTTCTTGAACAAGAAGCCCTGGAAACCCCCAGAGCTGAGGGAAAATAGTATATAGCACTAGAGGGTCCTTTTTTTTTTTTTCCTGTTTTCTGTTATGACTGGTTTATATATCAGACTAAAAATGTCCAATATGTTTTCTCTTTTCCTACCTTAACTACAATATTTTACCACCTCTTTACTTTTAAGTTTCTTCCTTTTTGACTTTCATATTTCCATAATTACAGGTCTTAAACATATTTTCCACTTCTGGATTCCCCTCAACATATGCAATTTAATTTTGGGAGATATATGAGATAAGGGCTTTTGTTTTGTTTTTTGTTTTCTCTGCCTCATTTTGTTCTATGATGGTGGAAGTTAATATTTTCTAAAACATGACCAACATGCACCCAGAACCAAGTGGAATACTGTGCTGGTTCATTCTGTGAGATTATATTCTCTCTTCCTTCCCATTCTGCCCCCATCTTTTATCTCTTTTATCTCATTTATGTTTTGGTGGTCAACATTGGGGTATATATAAGTACTGCTGGTATATATAAATTTAGGATTGAGCATCTTCTAACATACAGAACTTAATACACTCAGAACCAAGAGGATCACCCTCTAGGACCCCTTTGGTAGACTACATTCTCCCTCCACTACAATTTCTTCACAATCACCATCTCCCAGTTCAGCCCCTTTTTTTTCTTTTTTTCTCTTTTCTAAATTTCCCCCTTACTTTTTTTTTCTCTCTTCTTTTTCTTTTTCTTTTCTTCTTCTTTGAGATTTTTGGCCTTTAATTCTTTACTACTTGGTTTTAAAATTTGTTTTTCACTTTGGTGATCCTTGTTTTATTTTGTTCTATTTGTTTTCATTTTCTTGTCTATGACTTTGTCAGAATTATCTAGGGTGAAATTTACTTAGGTTGTGATTGATATTTTTGACTCAGACCGCTCACACAGAAACTCTGCAGTGAGCAAAATGACTAGAAGGAAGAACCCACTACAAAAGAAAGAAGCAGAAACAGTACTCTCTGCCACAGAGTTACAGAATATGGATTATAATTCAAAGTCAGAAAGCCAATTCAGAAACACAATTATAAAGCTACAGGTGGCCCTGGAAAAAAGCATAAACGATTCTAGAGATTTCATGATTGCAGATTTTAGATCTAATCAGGCTGAAATTAAAAATCAATTAAATGAGATGCAATCCAAACTGCAGGTCCTAATGATGAGGGTTAATGAGGCAGAAGAAAGAGTGAGTGACATAGAAGACAAGTTGATGGCAAGGAAGGTAGCTGAGGAAAAAAAGAGAAAAACAATTAATAGACGATGAGGAAAGGTTAATGGAAATAAATGATAGCCTGAGAAGGAAAATCTATGTATAATTGGGGTGCCAGAGAGCCCTGAAGGGATGGAGGGCTAGAAAGTATATTTGAACAAAACATAGGTGGAAACTTCCCTAATATGGGAAAGGAAACAGGCATTTAGATCCAGAAGATAGAAGCCCCCCCCCAAATCAATAAAAAAATGTTCAACACCTTAAATTTAACAGTGAAATTTCCAATTTTGAAAGATAAAGAGAAAACCCTTAAAGCAGCAAGAGACAAGAGATTCTTAACTTATCTGAGGAGAAATATCACATTAGCAACAGACTGCTCCACAGAAACCTAGCAGGCCAGAAAGGGCTGGCAGGTTATATTCAGGGTACTAAATGAGAGGAACATGCAGCCAAGAATACTTTATCCAGCAAGAGTCATTCAGAATAGAAGGAGAAATAAAGAGATTTCACAATAGGCAGAAACTGAAAGAATATGTGACCACTAAGCCAGCTCTGCAAGAAATATTAAGGGGGACTCTGTAAAAGAAAGAGGGAGCCCAAAGAAATAATCCACAAAAACAGGTACTGAGCAGGTATTACGATGACACTAAATTCATATCTTTCAATAGTTACTCTGAATGTGAATGGGTTAAATTATCCCATCAAAAGACACAGGGTTTCAGACTGAATAGAAAATCAAGACTCGGGGATTCCTGGGTGGCTCAGCAGTTTAGTGCCTGCCTTTGGCCCAGGGCACGATCCTGGAGTCCTGGGATTGAGTCCCGCTTCGGGCTCCCGGCATGGAGCCTGCTTATCCCTCTGCCTGTGCCTCTGCCTCTCTCTCTCTCTATGTCTATCTATCATAAATAAATAAATAAGTAAATAAATAAATAAATAAATAAATAAATAAATAAATAAATAAATAATAAATCTTAAAAAAAGAAAAGTAAAGCAAGACCCATCTATTTGCTGTCTACAAGAGACTATTTTAGACCTAAGGACACTTCTAGCCTGAAAATGAAGGGGTAAAGTACCATTTACCATTCAAATGGTCCTCAAAAGAAAGCTGGGACCCATCCTCATATCAGATAAATTAAAGTTTATCCCAAAGACTATAGTAAGAGATGAAGAGGGACCCTATATCATACTTAAAGGATCTATCTGACAAGGAAACATACAATCATGAATATTTATGCCCTTAATATGAAAGCTGCCAAGTGTATCTATCAATTAATAACCAAAGTAAACACGTACTCAGATAATAATACACTAATAGTAGGAGACTTCAACATGGCACTTTCTGCAAATGACAGATCTTCTAAGCATAACATCACCAAAGAAACAAGGGCTTTAAATGATGCACTGGACCAGATGGATTTCATAGATACATACAGCACTTTCCATCTGAATGCAACTGAATACACATTCTTCTCAAGTGCACATGGAACTTTCTCCAGAATAGACCACATACTAGGTCACCAATCAGGTGTCAACTGATACCAAAAGATTGGGATTGTCCCCTACATATTTTCAGACCACAATGCTTTGAAACTAGAATTCAATCACAAGAAGAAATTTGGAAGAAACTCAAACACGTAGAGGTTAAATAGCATCCTATTAGAAGATGAGTGGGTCAACCAGGAAATTAGAGAATAATTAAAAAGATTCATGGAAACTAATGAAAATGAAGATACAACTGTTAAAAATCTTTGGAATACAGCAAAAGCAGTCCTGAGAAGGAAATACATTGCAATATGAGCCTCTCTCAAAAAATTGAGAAAAAAACTCAAATACAGAAGCTAATCTCGCACCTAAGGGAACTGGAGAAAGAACAGCAAGTAAAACCTACACCAAACAGAAGAAGAGAGGTAATAAAAATTCAAGCAGAACTCAATGAAATAGAGACCAGAAGAACT
This sequence comes from Canis aureus, assembly GCF_053574225.1. Taxonomy (NCBI): domain Eukaryota; kingdom Metazoa; phylum Chordata; class Mammalia; order Carnivora; family Canidae; genus Canis; species Canis aureus. Next base: position 8,110,950 of record NC_135640.1, read on the forward strand.
GTAGAATAGATCAACAAAACCAGGAGTTAGTTCTTTGAAAGAATTAATAAGATAGATAAACCCTTAGTCAGCTTTATTAAAAACCAAAGAGAAAAGACCCAAATTAACAAAATCATGAATGAAAGAGGAGAGATCACCACCAATACCAAGGAAATACAAACGATTATAAAAACATATTATGAGAAGATATACGCCAATAAATTAGGCAATCTAGAAGAAATGGATCCATTTCTAGAAAGCCAAAAATTACCAAAACTGGAACAGGAAGAAATTGAAAACTCAAATAGGCCAATAATCAGTGAGGAAATTGAAGCAGTTGTCAAAAACCTCTCAAGACACAAAGGTCCTGGGACCCATGGCTTCCCAGGGGAATTCTATCAAACGTTTAAGGAAGAAAAAATACCTATTCTACTAAAGCTTCTCTGAAGAATAGAAAGGGATGGAGCTTCCAAATTTTTTTATGATGCCAGCATCACCTTGATTCCAAAACCAGAAAAAGACACCACCAAAAAGGACAATTAAAGACCAATATCCCTGATGAACATGGATGCAAAAATTCTCAACAAGATACTAGCCAATAGGATCCAACAACACATTAAGAAAATTATTCACCATGACCAAGTAGGATTTATCCCCGGGACACAAGGCTGGTTCAACACTCGTAAAACAATCAATGGGATAGATCACATCAAGAAGAAAAAAAAAAAAAAAACAAGAATATGATCCTCTCAATAGATGCAGAGAAAGCATTTGACAAAATACAGCATCCATTCCTGATCAAAACTCTTCAGAGCGTAGGGATAGAGGGAACATTCCTCAACATCTTAAAAGTCATCTATGAAAAGCCCACAGCAAATATCATTCTCCATGGAGAAAAACTAAGAACCTTTCCCCCAAGATCAGGAATATGACAGGGATTCCACTCTCACCACTGCTATTCAACATAGTACTAGAAGTCCTAGCCTCAGCAATCAGGCAACAAAAAGAAATCAAAGGAATTCAAATTGGCAAGGAAGAAGTCAAACTCTCCCTCTTGCAGATGACCTGATACTATGCATAGAAAACCCAAGATTGCTAGAACTCATACAGCAATTTGGCAGTGTGGCAGGATACAAAATCAGTGCACAGAATTCAGTGGCATTTCTCTACACTAACAATGAGACTGAAGAAAGAGAAATCGAGGAATCCATCCTATTTTCAATGGCACTCAAAACCCTAAATACCTAGGAATAAACCTAACCAAAGAGGTAAAGAATCTATACCCTAAAACCTATAGAACACTTCTGAAAGAAATTGAGGAAGGCACAACGAGATGGAAAAACATTCCATGTTCATGGATTGGAAGAATTAATATTGTGAAAATGTATATGTTATCCAGGGCAATGTATTCATTCAATGCAATCCTTATCAAAATCCATGGATTCAAGCTCAAGAGGTATGGAATCAGAAAAGACCTTAATAGCCAGGGGAATATTGTAAAAGAAAACCAGAGCTGGGGTATCACAATGCCGGATTTCAAGCTGTACTACAAAGCTGTGATCATCAAGATACTGTGGTAGTGGCACAAAAAGAGACACACAGATCAATGGAACAAAATAGAGAACCCAGAACAGGGCCCTCAACTCTATGGTCAGCTAATATTCGACAAAGCAGGAAAGACTATCCACTGGAAAAAATTCTCTTCAATAAATGGTGCTGGGAAAATTGGACAGTCACATGCAGAAGAATGAAACTATACCATTCCCTTACATCAGACACAACATACACTCAAGATGGTTGTAGGATCTAAATGTGAGACAAGAATCTATCAAAATCCTAGAAGAGAAGACAGGCAACACCCTTTGTAACTTGGCCACAGGAACTTCTTGCAAGATAAATCTATGGAAGAAAAGGAAACAAAAGCAAAAATGAACTAATGGGACTTAATCTAGATAAAAAGCTTCTGCACAGCAAAAGAAACAGTCAACAAAATAAAAGACAACCTACAGAAAGGGAGAAGATATTTGCAAATGACATATCAGATAAAGGGCCAGTATCCAAGATCTATAAAGAACTTACTAAACTCAACACCCCAAAAAACAAAAAATCCAATTGTGAAATGGGCAAAAGACATGAACAGAAATTTCACCAAAGAGTTACACATGGCCAACAAGCACATGAGAAAATGCTCTGCATCACTGGCCATCAGGGAAATACAAATCAAAACCACAACGAGATACCACCTCACACCAGTGAGAATGGTGAAAATAACAAGACGGGAAACCACAAATGTTGGAGAGGATGCGGAGAAAAGGGAACCCTCTTGCACTGTTGGTGGGAATGTGAACTGATGCAGCCACTCTGGAAAACTGTGTGGAGGTTCCTCAAAGAGTTAAAAACAGAGTTAGCCTATGACCCAGCAATTGCCCTACAGGGATTTACCCCAAAGATACAGATGCAGTGGAACACTGGGACACCTGCACCCCAATGTTCACAGCAGCAATGTCCACAAGAGCCAAACTGTGGAAGGAGCCTCGATGTCCATCGAAAAATGAATGGACTGGCACCCCAAGTGGCTCGGTGTTTAGCGCCACCTTCATCCTAGGGCCTGATCTGGAGACCTGGAATCATTCCCACATCAGGCTCCCTGCATGGAGTCTGCTTCTCCCTCTGCCTATGCCTCTGAGCCTGTCTCTCTCTCTCTCTCTCTCTCTCTGTCTCTCATGAATAAATAAAATCTTTAAAAAAATGAAAAGAAAGATGAATGGATAAAGAAGATGTGGTCTATATATACAATGGAAATTACTCAACCATTAGAAAGGATGACTACCCACCATGTGCTTCAATGTGGATGGGACTGGAGGGTATCATGCTGAGTGAAGTGAGTCAATTGGAGAAGGACAATCATCATATGGTTTCACTCATACGGGGAATATAAGAAATAGTGAAAGGCATTATAGGGGAAAGAAGGGAAAATGAGTGGGAAAAATTAGAGAGGGAGACAAACCATGAGAGACTCCTAACTCTGGAAAACGAACAAGGGATAGTGGAAGGGGAGGTAGACGGGGGGCGATGGGGTGGCTGGGTGACAGGCACTGAGGAGGGCACTTGATGGGATGAGCCCTGGGTGTCATACTATATGTTGGCAAATCGAACTTCAATTAAAAAACATTAAAAGAAGGAATACAATGAGTTCATAAGAAGTTTAATTTAGTTAATATAGGCCTATTTTTAAAAGATTTTATTATTTATTTATTTATTTATTTGAGAGAGAGAGAGAGAGAGAGAGAGAGAGAGAGAGAGAGAAAGCCAGTGTGAGTGCAAGCAGGGGGTGTGAGAGGGCAAGCCATAGTGCTGAGTCAAAGAGCCTGATGCAGAGCTTAATCCCATGCCCTTGAGATCATGATCTGAACATAAATCAAATGTTTGAGTCTTAACAGGCTGAGCCACCCAGGCTCCCCAACGGAGGAATATTTTTAGTTAAATATACTGATATGCTATTATAATAAACCACCTCTGTAAATCTGCTTTCCCATTCTAGAGTTTTACCGTGCACTAGGGATTGGTAAGAGGAGAGAATTGGCTGGAATCCTAGTATATAGGTAAGAGTGGGCATGTTGTGAGCTAGGGGAGTGAGATCTGGGTTTATTCAATGTTTTCTCAAATGTCCATGAACCAGTGCCCTGGGCATAATGGTACTATGTGTGGGAAAATTATGAAAATGTGTTTAGAATAACTAAAAGAAAGGGAGCTATATTCCACCCATGGAACTTTTGATTCAAACAAATATAGCATAAAAAATTAAGAGATTGTTTTTCAATATTAAATAATATGTTACTGTGAACACCATAAAACTTTTTTCTCTACTGCTTTTTAATAACACATTTTGTGGAGAAATGTCACTATTAAGATTTCAACACAGAGTCATTTTTAAAATGCCAACCCAAATTTGGCACAAGACTTGAGGAAAGTGTCTTACATGAAAGGAAAACACTTGAGGAAGAAGGTTCAAAAGAAAAACATACCCAAATCTTGATTTACTATCAAGTAAGCTGATAAAAAGAACATTCAGACTTTTGTGAATCATCAAAGCTTATCTTTAATTTAAATTACAAATTAATTTCTGCCAAACCCAAAAGCTTTTTGAGGAATGAAGAAACCCTAATAAGTATTTTGAATTTCACTAATCATAAGGCACAGCTATAATATTTAAGAAAACTTTAATTGTATGAGTTATATGCTGATTTTGCTTTTGTTAGATCTTGAAATCTTTAAGGAATTTTTTTTTAAATGAGATCCCGCCATACCTTCAATACCACAAACCTTCAAAAATACTTTCTCATGAGTATAGCAAGATAGGCATTACTTTTCCAGTGTGCATCAAATTTAGTTTGTGATAAAAACGGCATATTTAACTTACATCTATTTATAGACCAATTTTGGTCAAAGTGCAGGACATCTTTATTGATCGTTCCATTATTATTGCTGAATACACAATTCTTTAGTTATACATAACAAAAAAAAACATGAATATCATGCAATGATATCTAATTTACATAGAAATTGTATCCATTCTTTACTTAAGATCTTGTTTATTTAGGTATTACCTTGCATTACAAAATCTAGACAAACAGGTTAACTCCACTGAAGGCATATAGAATAGCTTCTACCCTGAATCTCCAAGGAAAGCAGCAACCATTTGTGTAGTCTACAATAGTCACCACCAATCCCCAGGAATAGGTTTTATTACGGAACTCATTTTCACTGTCTTTTCAAGGATATCAGATTGCTTGACTTGCTGGCTGCAGGGGATCCCAGTAATTTTTCTTACACACTAGCCCTAGAAAATTCACCCCCTACACAGGAAGAAATCTCAAGAAATGAAGGGGTAGCATGGATTTCAAACTCTCAGAGGGAAGAAAACTATTTGTTTCTAATTGTGTTTTGGTTTGAGCTATAATAGAAATCATCTCTATTGCTATGTGATATGTACACAGTAAATAGGTTTTCAGAATGATTAAACACCTTAGCCTCACTTCAACTATTATTTTCAAAAGCCATTTATTTTAGGCATAGTAGAAAAAAACTATAGCAAATATTTATGAAATCATTTGACTTCAGTGATGCTGCTATGAATATCTTTAATATCTCATGTTTCCTAAAGAACATGTATCTTATGTTTCTGAAGTAATAACTAGAAGCCAATAGATACCTTTTATAAATTATAATTCATAAACAATACATTATTAATAATATTAATTAATATTTAATTGTTTATTAATGAAGATTTCTTATTTCCTACAGAGGTTGTGACCTGACTTTACTTTTCCATGTTTTCCTAAAAAATTAGAATCTAGGATTATTTTAATAAAAGTGACTGTGAACAAAGTAATTGATTTTAGAGGAGAATTTGGTAAAGAGTTGAATACCAGTAAAAATACTCCAAAGCATGAAACAAAAAGTCATTATAGTAAGTCATCTGTGGCTAGCAAAGATGTTTAATTTTTAAAACTTTTTGTTCTTAAAAAATGATAAAATATTATTTGATGTGGAAAAATAGACTAAGGTTGTCCTTGAAAATATTTTTCCTGATTACCTGATAATCTTAATTGAGAAAAGATAAATAATATCTCTATTTTCTCCATACTATTTCTTCATCTATATTTTAGTAAGTATAGGATAAGTTTTGTCTCAGTAAAAATAGAAATTCTAAAATTGCAGGGGATTAACACAACAAATATTTAGGTCTTTATCATTCTACTTATCCATCACAATTTTGGATGGAGGCTGTATTCCACAGAGTCACACAGGACACCAGTCTGAAATACGCTTCACTTTCTTACACATGCACCTTCTGGGAACATCTAGTCACCTGGATCTATGAAACAGAAGAAGAAACAACTGGAGATGTGTGTACCAGCTCTTTTTTGCCTTGGTCTGTAATTAGTACACATCATTCTATCCATAACTCATTGTCAAAATTTATCACATCATGCTTCTCAGCCAATCACATGGAAGTTGAAAAATGTAGGAGAGACTATGAATATTTGTTGACCATTCTATTTCTGACATGATGATTAAGAGAAAGGAAGTAGGACCAATGTATTAAGTATCTCCAGTTATAACACCATGTCATTTTATATTTTTATATCATGTAATTCCCATCTGTATTGTCTTATAAGCCTTACAGATTATATCAGAGATCTTTAGGTTTTCCACATATCTTTATATGCATTCAGGATGCGATTTACTTTTTACAAACCAGTCCACATACACTGATCGTCCTAGTCACACATATACATAAACGTTTCTCAACCTGGATTTTTAGAAACACGGATTTTTGTTTTCTTCTGGTGTGCTATCTTTAGACTCAGGACAAAATGTCTTAAGTTCTGGGACACACATCACTAAATTTGAAGAATAAATAAGGTAACTACAGTAAAAATAATGTACCTTAAATGATAACTTTGTTAGCATGTGACTCTTCAAAGACCAACTTGATTTTCTTGATTCTGCATTCTTCATAACATTTCACGCAAATGTGAGGAAAATTTCTATATGTGATTTATGGAATTGTTTTAATTAGATTGGAAGATATAAATATCCCAACATTCCATCTTTTAAGATGTTTCACAGTAAATGAATATATAAAATAAATTATCTCTGAATTTTCTATTGGTACTCAGTATTTCTTTCTTTTCCCAGTTTTCCAATTAATTGGTTAACCTTCCCTGTATTTTTGGAATATTACCTTGAAAAGATAATTTTTTCTTTTCCAGAAGTAAAATGATGTCCCTAGAGGCAACAATTAAGTGTTGCCATAAGTACTCACATTTTCATGATCATGCCAAGTATTATCACAAAGACAATTATTCTGAGCAATTACTTCTATTGCCCCTTCCACTGTTAGTGGTTTTCCTCCCACAGAGCTTTTTTTTTTTTTTTTAATAAATGATAACTGACTTCCAAGCTGTAATAATGCACAATTTCCTAACATTGGAAAATCTGTGGAAAAAAACCATGAACTTTCAATGATATATAAAGATAACATCAATTCTTACATAAAGCATTTTTGTTTGTTTAAACTTGGTATTAATGGTCGAGTTGCTTTATGACAGATCTGACTTTGCACATTTTGAAAACCAGAAAAATGGCTGATTATTAATTTTATAAAGAAAACTTATTTTATGATGTGTATAACAAATACCATGTGTCTTTTAATATATACATATAAATCTATGCACATATATTTAATATATAAACATATATATTTAATATATACACACACCCATGTATATTAAATAATTTATATTATGTAACAATTCATTATATCTTTATTGTGACCAAGGTAACTGACCATAATCCCTTACAGCCAGACAAATTCACTCCAAGATCCAGATAAGCTGACTTATAGTTATGTAGTTTTAAAATCCTCATTAAGATTATTTTACTTAAATTGATTTTATTATGATATTCTAAAAATATTTTCCTAATCTCTATGTCTATGCTGTACTTGAATATTACAAAGTAAATACTTTTCAATCTTAAAAATTAAAACATTTACATATTAAAATAATGATGAAAAGGAAAAAATAAAATTTTTTACCTCTTGAATTCACTCATTGAAAAGCATAATGAGGTAACAAAAATGAGAATAGAATGGACTCGATAGGCAAATATTTCTTATATAAAAAACACAACAGTTTTTGTATATGGTATATTCAAGTAAACTGTAACTATGATTCTATAATAGTAGTTTTGATTCTTTTGGGACCAATTTGTACAGGCCTTCTCTTCTAGATCCAATTGAAAAATCTATGGACAATTAATTCAATCCCTGTTCCTACCAAGACATGCATGAATAAAAATTAGATAATTTAATGTGATTCTCTTATTGTTATCCCACCAAAAGCACATAAGAGTATGCTTGAAACATTTTCTACTTACAGGTGCACTGAACTAAACATATTTTAATTGCTTTATGTGTTCTTACTTGCACTATGGTTAACGAGCTTTAAAATAACATATTTCTTTCCCTAATAGGTAGACTTTAAACTAAGTGTTTCAGAAGATATAAATCAAGTGTATATTTCAGAAATATTCTTAGAGACATTTAATCATATTATTTCATCAAACTTTCTTGGAAACAGGGCACCAAAGGTGTCCTAAACCCTCAAACACAATTACAAAAGCTAAGTTGTCTTAAGTATTCCCTAATAGAACATCAAGAGGCTTAGTTCACCTGCTATGAGGCTTTATCATAGGTAAAACTATATATCCAGATAATCTCCAGGCACTAAACCCCATTCATGAAGTTCATTATAATTAGATGCAGCTATAGTTTAAAACAGGTTACACTGATTTTTGTCATCATGGTTTGCAGATATAAATAGAAACTCTGATTTATATTAGAGTAGTGATGAAGCCAGAATTTTTTCTTCTATATAACTTTATATTCTTCATGAAGGACTTACAGTATTTATTACAGTACTTTATTAGCCTCAAATTGTATTAGAAACTGGTAATTCATGATTCCTTCCACCTGATGTTTTTGCTACCTGTTTTTGCTGCCTGTAGGAGCAGTCATTTCAAATGATGATCCTTTCACCCTGTTGTATTTTGTAATTCATAAAATAATATTCTGCATGTTTTGCTTCTAGAAAGCTTAACTCCAAAACTCTATTTTTAGCTAAATACATTTACAGCCAGATTTTTTTGAAGGGGCATCCACCATAATTATTTCATATCAAATTTAGTCTAACCACTGCTCATGAATTCAGTCATTATTCCTACCCTACAATCCTGACATTTTTATCCTTAGTGGAATAAATTAGAAACACAGATGGATAATCTGGGAAATATTCCACATGAATATTTTTTAAACAGAATTCTTGTCAAGCACAGATTTTATAAGATTCAGTTTATAGTTTTAATAAACAGGGTTCTGATTATTAACTGTACCATTTCAAAATTAAATGAGACATAAGATCTTTTACATAAAGATTTATACAGCTCTACTGCTTTAAGAATCAGTTTGAAATCCAAGCTGTCTTTTCCTTATGGTGTTAAAAAAGCAAAGTAAGTTTGACTGAGGACAAAGAAAGTGCTTTTACATTTATTTGTTCAAGGGCCATATTTAAGTCTATTCCTTTAGGAAAATGCTTACTGCTCTGTGAAAAATACTAATCCAAATTTTAGTGGGATGTATAGATCTAATATTTCAACTTACCTTTTGGTGCCATAATGATACTTTTTCCTCTTATTTATTTTCCAGTCAGATGTCTTATTCCATTATGTCCCTTCGTCTTTATTTTCCTATGTGCTACTGAAAATGGTTAGTTTGCTTTCTTTAAATATATTTCCATGGAGTGATGATCCAACAGCAGACATATATCCCAAAGTAGGCATAGTATGATGGCACAAACTCCCACATATACCACACAGCATCACCTGTATGTACATTCAATGCCAAAAGGAGAGAATCAGACTCATTAGATCTTTACTTTTTTTCTTAAACAGCTTTGGAAATGAACCATGTGACAGTGTGGATAGGAAAATCATTAAAGACAAATTTATAAAGGGCTTAGTCCTCTAAAAATAGGGAGGTATTCAAAACAGTCACAGATAGATGACTAGTGGCAGAAATAGTCCTTTTTTTCCTGCATTACTATCCTAAATGCCCATATCATGGAGACCTATGAAAAAGAGACTTTTGCAAAGGTGCCAAATAAGTTATCCAGTATCCTTAGCAGGTGAACTGGGGTGGAAGTGGGAGAGTAGACTGGTCTATGGCTCCCAGTTGAGACAGCAGGAGATCTCAAAGTCTTCATTAACCTCAAATGTAGACTAGACTAAGAATGTTTCAGATGAAATTTTGGAGAATTAAAGCCACTGATTACTAATGAGATGAGTATCCAATATAGATGAGATAATCTGTTCCTTAGTTTACTAGAGAAAAGATGGCTCATAGATAATTAGCAGTGCATACTGAGCAGCTGAAGGTGAACAAGAAATAGTAACTAATAAACATAGCAAGCTAGATATTTTTTGTGTTACCTGTCCAGATCCACTCTGTCCTTTTCTGCCCTGTTTTGTACTACAGGAGCCTGACTTTTGCTCACTTTTTTACCTGTAGCCTGTTGATCCCTGGCCTTCCTTTGCTTTAATCCAATGGGATTCACTCACAGGACATTAAAACATGAAAGAAAAAACAGGTGGTTTGCTTATTCCCTTGGGGTCACTAGGGCCTATAGTTTGGCAATGACCCCAATCTTCCATCTAAGACCAGAGCTCCTGTATCACGGCTGCTGTTTCAAGGCTAAAGCTCTCAGCAGATATAGATTATTGCTTTCTCCTTTTGCTTCTTCAAACCTAAGGGGTATTAAGGTGTAGCCATTTTTAATAATCTCTGAATTGCTTACCATTACTTCTTGGTTCCTTTAACCTTATTCTCACTTTTGTTTACAGTTCCAACATTGAAATTCAAGAGATCTCATGTTTCCTTTCAAGTCCCTGTATATAACAGTTCCTGGCATAAGGAAGGTAAGTTAGCATTTTATACTTTGAATGATTTTCTCTTCAAAATATTGGTATAATTGGAAAGTTTCTCTTCAATACCAGTTTTATAACTGAAAATTTTTCTTTATGCTTAAAAAAATGATCACACCAAAACATTAGTGTTTTATTTCTGTGGAAGTATTCATCATGAAGATATTAACTAGTGATATAATTGAACTGTTTAATAATAAAAAAAGAAACTCACCCACCAATGTTGTTTCATATAACTTTTACTTTTTTGCTCTCCTGAAATAGATTTGGAGTAAAATTTTCTATATATCTTATGTCAAAAAAATACTATTTTATAGCACTTTACATTTTATCATTCTTGGTCATGTATTCAATTATCATCCTTTCTACACCTCTAGAAACAGAAATTATTACCTATATTGTGGAGGATGAGAAAAGTTAGGAGTCTTGTCTTATAATAACTGGTAAAAGTGGGACTCAAATAGCAATACTAGTTTTGATTCCTCCTATAATATGCTATCATTTCCAGTTGCAACTTTTTTTAGATGTTGACATTGGAGAAAGTTCAATTAAACAGTGGCTCAGATGTTAAGAAATATTAAGCCTACCTGAGGGGCAAGCTGTGTAGACTTTAAGATCATTTTTCATGTTGAGTATAAAGTCAAACCAAAATTATTCTTGGGAATGATTTCATGATGTCTGCTTCCTTAAATAAATGTCAATTCTTTCTTGGTGTCCTGAAGAGGCACGTAAACTCCAAATGTTCCTCCAAAGTTCAAATGACAAATGTATGCCATCTGGAAACTGCAATTAAGGACTTTAAAATATATCTAAAAGGTTACTTCTCATTTACTCTTAGGATATAGGAAGTGGGAAAAAGTGTTCCTTCAAATCTAACAACCAGTAAGAAACAGATAATCTCAAAATCAAAATTTGTCTTGAACCCATCAGAGACTTAAGGTTGCAGGACACCCAAATAGCCTTAGAGGTACCTGCCTTTGGTTAGATGAGAAAACTGGCACAATTGTGACACCAAAACACACTGGGCTGCAATGCAAATGAATAAGAATTCAGATTTTTTTTCATTAATTGCTAACAGCTAAATATTGTCTTTCATGAGAGTACAGAACCTGACGGAGCCAAAGACACAAACAGGGTTTGTGCCACTCTCAGGTTCTACTTCATGATTTTCACTGGCTACTCATAAGAAATATGAGTGTAGGATGCAGAGTCAGACAGTGTTTCTCAGTGGTACAGGTCTGGGAGAGGAAGGTGTGCTTGTGTGGAAAAGACAGGAACTCTGCTCAAACCTTTTCCCCGAAAGAAAAAAAAAAAAAAAAAGAGGCCATCTGGGTGGTTCATTGGTTGAGCATCTGCTTTTAGCTCAGGTCATGATTCCAGGGTCCTGGGAGGGAATCCCACATCAGGCTACCCGTGGGGAGTCTGCTTCTCCCTCTGTCTATTTCTCTGCCTCTCTCTGTGTCTCTCACGAATAAATAAATTTTAAAAATAAAAAAAAAAAGAAAGGAAGGAAGGAGAGAAGGATGAAAGGAATGAAGGACGATAAAAGAAAAGAAATGAAAGCTCTTACGCCCTTCAGTGTGGAACCGCAAACTTTTTCTCATGGGCACAGATCAAGAACCACTGTTGTTGAGGGAAGGAAAAGATGAAGTGACGGGATACGGGAACCTGTAACCCCTGGAGCAGAGACAATAAATTGTCCTGAACTCAGATGATTAGTGATAACACAACACTGCAAAAGGGGCAGATCACTGAGAAGGGCCTATCTCTGAGACTCAAAAACATTAAATCTGCCTAAGACCGTCTAGACCAGGACGTAAAAAAAATGAAAAACTTCCTCACTGTCCAGCAAACTCTCTGAAATAAAGATTTAGGAGAAGGGATCATGCCAGTTTCCAGGCATGTGTGTTTACCTTTCTGTTTGTCTGTCTCATAACTTTTTAGTTGAAAGACTGTCAGCAAGAGAGACTAACTCTTGATTTCAACTCAGACTCATAATCTCAGGGTCTTGAGTTCAAGATCTGCATCAGGCTCTGTGCTGGACATGGACCCTGCTTAAGATTTTCTCTCTCCTTCTTCCTCCCCCACCCACCACATTCTCTCTCTCTCTAAAAAAAAAAAAAGGAGAAAGAAGTTCCTATTTGCACAAAATTCTAATATTTCTTAAAAGTAGTTTTTTGAAATAGAATCTCTTCATAATAAACAAATGGTTCATAATTTTAAAACTAGAATGGAAGCAGTCAGAGATTGCTGCATTATCATTCTGACTTATAGGTAAAGAAAAACATAGATTTGAATATAAACATTTTAGATTAAAATGAATTCCTTGGCATAAATTGTTATTTTGAAAAAATAAGAAAGATATGGGGGAAAGGCCATTGAATATTGAACTTTATGTCATAATTTCCTTGCTCTTCTCATGAGAACTAAATGGCAGACAACTACTTGTATTCCTCCTACAGTTTTCATCATAAGGGTGTAGACACAGGGATGCTGAGTAAGCCCCGAGGCCCTCCTAACTGGCTATACAGCATGCCTGCATAAAGGATGACTAAAGATAGGCTTAGAAAGAATGTCCATTGATTTTTACGTAAGCATTTCCTAATAGTTTAAATATTCACATTTCAGTAGTGAAAGGGAAATAATGCTATTATTACAAAATTAATTTAATAAAATTTAATTAATTTTAATATAAAAATACTACTTGATAGAATCGAAGAAAGAGATGTTGAAAAATAATAGTGAGAGAGGATAATATCCTTGTCTTGTTCCTGATCTTAGCAGAAAAGCTTCAGATTTCTCACAATTAAGTATGATGTTACTTGTAGGTTTTTATAGTTTTTACCAAGTATAGAAAGTTTCCCTCCATTCCTAGTTTACTGAGACTTTTTGTCATAAACGTGTGTTTGATTTTTGCCAAGTGCTTTTGATGCACCTACTGATATGATCATGTAGTTTTTCTGTTTTAACCTGTTGATATGACAGATTACCTTAATTGATTTATAAATGTTGAACGATCCTTGCATATCTGGATAAATCACATTGGTAATGGCATGTGATTCTTTTTATAAATTTTTGGAATTGATTTGATAATATTTGGTTGACGATTTTTGCATCTATAATCATGAAAGAAATTAGTCTGCAGTTTCTTTTCTGTGCAATGTACTTATTTGGTTTTGTTTTACAGTAATGCTGGCCTCAGAATAAGTAAGCAAGTATTCTCTCCACTTCTATCCCCTAAAAGGGATTATAAAAGAGAACTGGTTTCATTTCTTCTTTAAATATTTAGAAGAATTCACTAGTGAGCCCATCTGGCCTTTGTCAAGCTCTCTCTTTAGGGAGATTAATTATTGTTTCAATCTCTTTAAGAGCTATAGACATATTCAGATTGTCTATTTCTTTTATGTGAATTTTGGTAGTTTATGACTTTTAAGAAACTGGTCTATTTCATCCAAGTTATTTAATTTGTTGGCAGAGAGTTGCTCAGAGCATGTCTTCATTATGCATTTAATGTCCATGGAGTATACTGATGTCTCTTCTTTCATTTATGCCAATAATATATATCTTCTCTCTTTTTTTTCTTAGCCTGGATAGACACAAACCTATTTTATTAATGATTTCAAAAAGCCAACTTTTGGTTTTGTTGAATATATTATAGATTTTCTGTTTTCAACTGCACTAATTTCTGCTCTAATTCTTATTGTTTCTTTTCTTCTACTTACTTTGGATTTAATTTACTCTTCTTTTTCTAGTTTCCTAAATTGGAAATTTAAGATCATTGATTTTAGATCTTTCTTCTTTTATAATATATGCGTTCTATGCCATGAATTTTCCTGTATCCCACAAGTTGTGATAAATTGTTTTTTGATTTTCAATTAGTTCAAACTATTTTTTAATTTTTCTTGAGATTTATTCTTTGAACCATGTGTTATTAAGAAATATGTTGTTTGATCTCCACATATTTGGAGATTTTTCCAGTTATCTTTCTGTTACTTATTTCTAGTTTAATTGCATTGTGGATTTCAGTCATATATGAAATTTAAGAAACAAAACAAGCAAAGGGAAAACAAAGAGAGATAGGCAAACCAAGAAACAGATTCTTAACTATAGAGGACAAATTGATGGTTATCAGGAGGCGGTGGGTGTGAGGATGGGTGAAATAGGTGATAGGGATTAAGGAGTACACTTGTGATAAGCACTGGTCTTATATGAAAGTGCTAAATCACTATATTGTACACCTGAAATTAATATCACACTGTATGTTAACTAATTGGAATTTAAACAAAGATTTTAAAAATAAATAAAAATAGGTATGGTATTGTTTCTCTTTTTTAATTTGTTAAGGTGTGATTTATGACTCATTATATAGTCTATTATGGTGAATGTTCCATATGAGCTTGAGAATGTATGAGCAAGATACATTTTGCTATTGTTGGATGAAGTAGACTATAGATGTACATTATATCTAGTTGACTTATGGTGTTATTGAGTTCAATTGTGTCCTACTGATTTTCTGGCTGCTGGATTTGTCCATTTCTGATAGAGGGCTGTTGAACTCTGCTAGCGAATTAATATTTTTCTCTTTTCAGCTCAGTTTTTGACTCACATAGATTAACACTCCGGTGTGTATATGTATATTAAGGATTATTAATTTTTCTAAGGAATTGACCTATTTATCATTATGTAATGTCCCTGATTACTTTATGTCCCTTATAATTTTCCTTGCTTTGAAGTCTGCACTGTCTGAAGTTAACATAGCTACTTCTGTTTTCTTTTGATCAGTCTTAGCATGGCATATTTTTTCCCACCTATTTATTTTTAATTTATATGTCTTTTTATTTAAAGTAGGTTTCTTGGGACTCCTGGGTGGCTCAGTAGTTGAGCATATGCTTTTGGTTCAGGGAATGATCCTGGAGTCCTGGGATCGAGTCCACATCAGGTTCCCTGCATGGAGCCTGCTTCTCTCTCTGCCTATGTCTCTGCCTCTCTCTCTCTATGTCTCTCATGAATAAATAAATAAAATCTTAAAAAAATAAAGTAGGTTTCTTATAGACAACATATAATTGGGTATTGTTTTGTGAACCACTCTGAAAATTTCTGTCTTTTAATTTATGCATTTAGATCATTGACATTCAAAGGAATTATTGGATATATTTAGATTACTATCAATCATATTTATTATTGTTTTCTATTTGTTGCTTTTTCCTTTGTTCTTATTTTGCCTTCTATTTTTTCTGCCTTGTGAGGTTTTAATCAAGCATTTTATATAATTTTCTCTCCTTCACATATTGCTTTTATTTATTTATTCTACTCTTTATAGTGATGTAGAGTTTGCAATACACATTTGCAACTAATGCAAGTCTACATTAAAAGAATGCTATATTACCTCAAGGGTAGTGTCAGTACCTTACAATAATAGATAATCTTAACTTCTATTTTTTGAGTCATTGCTTCATTCATTTCACTTATATATAGCACACAGAAGCATATAAAAATAACAACAATGTATTTGATTATATATGCTTGTATATGTAAGGTATATATAAGAAAAATTTAAAAAAATTTATCTTACCTTCACTTAGTCCTTCTTTAATTATTTTTCTTTATAGATCTGAGGTTTTTACCTATATGCTTTTCCTTCTCTCTAAAATACTTCATTTAATATTTCTTACTAGATATGTCTACTGGCAAAAATTCTCTAGAATTATGTTTATCTGAAAAGTATTTACTTTTCCTTTATTTTTGATGGAAAAATTTCCAGAGTATAGAATTTTAGGTTCTTTGTTTCTTCTGTCGACACTTCAAATATATACTCTACTCTTTTCTTGCTTGCCTGGTTTCTCGGGGGAAGTAAGATCCAACTGTCATCTTTGTTCCTCTTTAAGCATTTTACCCCCAAAATAAATCATCCAGTTAAGAAATAGGCAGAAAATACGAACAGACAATTTTCCACAAAGAACACATACAGATACCTAACAGACACATGAAAAGATGTTCAACATTACTCATCATCAGGAAAATACAATCAAAACCATGATGAGATACCACCTCATTTATCAGAATGGCTAAAATTAGCAACATAGGAACTAACAGATGTTGGCAAGGATGTGGAGAAAGGGGAACGATCTTACACTCTTGATGAATGCAGACTGGTACAGCCACTCTGGAAATCACTAAGGATGTTCCTCAAAAATTTACAAATAGAGGAGGGGAAGATGCAGAAGAGTAGGGTCCCCAAATCACCTGTCCCCACCAAATCACCTAGATAACCTTCAAATCATCCTGAAAATCTACGAATTCGGCCTGAGATTTAAAGAGAGACCAGCTGGAATGCTGCAGTGAGAAGAGTTCGCGCTTCTATCAAGGTAGGAAGACGGAGAAAAAGAAATAAAGACACAAAAGGCCTCCAAGGGGGAGGGGCCCGCGAGGAGCCGGGCTGAGGCCGGGGCGAGTGTCCCCAGGACAGGAGAGCCCCGACCCTGAGGAGCAGGAGCTGCACCGACCTTCCCGGGGGAAAGGGGCTCACGGGGAGGTGGAGCAGGACCCGGGAGGGCGGGGATGCCCTCGGGCTCCGGGGACACTAACAGACACCTGCGCCCCGGGAGAGTGCGCCGAGCTCCCTGAGGGCTGCAGCGCGCACGGAGGACCCGGAGCAGCTCGGGGGCTCGGGGGCGGCTCCGCGGAGGGGGCTGCGGGGCGGGAGCAGCTCGGGGGGCTCGGGGGCGGCTCCGCGGAGGGGGCTGCGGGGCGGGAGCAGCTCGGGGGGCTCGGGGGCGGCTCCGCGGAGGGGGCTGCGGGGGGGAGCAGCTCGGGGGGGCTCGGGGGGGGCTCCGCGGAGGGGGCTGCGGGGCGGGAGCAGCTCGGGGGGCTCGGGGGCGGCTCCGCGGAGGGGGCTGCGGGGGGGAGCAGCTCGGGGGGCTCGGGGGCGGCTCCGCGGAGGGGGCTGCGGGGGGGAGCAGCTCGGGGGGCTCGGGGGCGGCTCCGCGGAGGGGGTTGCGGGGCGGGAGCGCGAATCCACCCACGCAGGCCCCGGAGCACAGGGCGCCGGGACACAGCCCAGGATCCGGCCTCCCCCGGGACAGGCAGAGGCCGGGAGGGCCCAGGACAGCGAGGACGCTCCTGCCCCAGCTGAGCAGATCAGCGGCCCCGCCCAGAGCCTCCAGGCCCTGCAGACGGAGAGCTGCGGAGCTACTGCGGGGGCTGACTCCAGGGCTGCAGAGCTGGCTCCGCCACTGCGGTTGTTCCTCCTGGGGCCTCACGGGGTGAACAACCCCCAAGGGGCCCTGCACCAGGCAGGGGCAGAGCAGCTCCCCCAAGTGCTCACACCTGAGAATCAGCACAGCAGGCCCCTCCCCCAGAAGACCAGCTAGACGGACAAGTTCCAGGGGAAGTCAAGGGACTTAAAGTACACAGAATCAGAGGATACTCCCCCGTGGTGGTTTTTTGTTTGTTTGTTTTTTTGCTTTTTGATTTCTGTTTGCTTCCACCACCCTTTTTTTTAATTTTCTTTCTTTTTCTTTCTGTTTTTCTTCTTTTTTTTCTTTTTATCTTCCTTTTTTCTTTTCTCTTTTTCTTTTCTTTCCTTCTTTCTCTCCTCTCCTTTTCTCCTTTTCCCAACACAACTTGTTTTTGGCCACTCTGCACTGAGCAAAATGACTAGAAGGAAAACCTCTACTCAAAGAAAGAATCAGAAACAGTCCTCTCTCCCACAGAGTTACAAAATCTGGATTACAATTAATGTCAAAAAGCCAATTCAGAAGCACTATTATACAGTTACTGGGGGCTCTAGAAAAAAGCATAAAGGACTCAAGAAACTTCATGACTGCAGAATTTAGATCTAATCAGGCAGAAATTAAAAATCAATTGAATGAGATGCAATCCAAATTAGAAGTTATAACGAGGAGGGTTAAGGAGGTGGAAGAATGAGTGAGTGACATAGAAGACAAGTTGATGGCAAAGAGGGAAACTGAGGAAAAAAGAGACAATTAAAAGACCACGAAGATAGATTAAGGGAAATAAACGACAGCCTGAGGAAGAAAAACCTATGTTTAATTGCGGGTCCCGAGAGCGCCGAAAGGGACAGAGGGAGAGAATATGTATTTGAACAAATCCTAGCTGAAAACTTTCCTAATCTGGGAAGGGAAACAGGCATTCAGATCCAGGAAATAGAGAGATCCTCCCCTAAAATCAATAAAAACCGTTCAACACCTCGACATTTAACAGTGAAGGTTGCAAATTCCAAAGATAAAGAGAAGATCCTTAAAGCAGCAAGTCAAGAAATCCCTGACTTTTACAGGGAGGAGTATTAGGGTAACAGCAGACCTCTCCACAGAGACCTGGTAGGCCAGAAAGGACTGGCAGGATATATTCAGGATCCTAAATGACAAGAACATGCAACCAAGAATACTTTATCCAGCAAGGCTCTCATTCAGAATGGAAGGAGAGATAAAGAGCTTCCAGGACAGGCAGGAATTGAAAGAATATGTGACCTCCAAACCAGCTCTGCAAGAAATTTTAAGGGGGACTATTAAAATTCCCGTATTAAAAGAAGTCCAGTGGAACAATCCACAAAAACAAGGACTGAATAGATATCATGATGACACTAAAGTCATATCTCTCAATAGTAACTCTGAATGTGAACAGGCTTAATGACCCCATCAAAAGGCGCAGAGTTTCAGACTGGATAAAAAAGCAGGACCCATCATTTGCTGTCTACAAGAGACTCATTTTAGACAGAAGGACACCTACAGCCTGAAAATAAAAGGTTGGAGAACCATTTACCATTCGAATGGTCCTCAAAAGAAAGCAGGGGTAGCCATCCTTATATCAGATAAACTAAAATTTACCCCGAAGTCTGTAGTGAGAGATGAAGAGGGACACTATCTCATACTTAAAGGATCTATCCAACAAGAGGACTTAACAATCCTCAATATATATGCCCCCAATGTGGGAGCTGCCAAATATATGAATCAATTAATAACCAAAGTGAAGAAATACTTAGATAATATTTGGTGACTTCAATCTAGCGCTTTCTACCCTCGATAGGTCTTCTAAGCACAACATCTCCAAAGAAAAGAGAGCTTTAAATGATACACTGGACCAGCTGGATTTCACAGATATCTACAGAACTTTACATCCAAACTCAACTGAATACACATTCTTCTCAAGTGCACATGGAACTTTCTCCAGAATAGACCACATACTGGGTAGCAAATTGGGTCTGAACCGATACCAAAAGATTGGGATCATCCCCTGCATATTCTCAGACCATAATGCCTTGAAATTAGAACTAAATCACAACAAGAAGTTTGGAAGGACTTCAAACACGTGGAGGTTAAGGACCATCCTGCTAAGAGATGAAAGGGTCAACCAGGAAATGAAGGAAGAATTAAAAAGATTCATGGAAACTAATGAGAATGAAGATACAACCATTCAAAATATTTGGAATGCAGCAAGAGCAGTCCTAATGGGGAAATTCAGTGCAATACAAGCATCCATTCAAAAACTGGAAAGAAATCAAATACAAAAGCTAACCTTACACCTAAAGGGGTAGTGAAAAAACAGCAAATAGATCCTACACCCAGCAGAAGAGAGTTAATAAAGATTTGAGCAGAACTCAATGAAATCGAGACCAGAAGAACTGTGGAACAGATCAACAGAACCAGGAGTTGGTTCTTTGAAAGAATTAATAAGATAGATAAACCATTAGCCAGCCTTATTAAAAAGAAGAGAGAGAAGACTCAAATAAATAAAATCATGAATGAGAAAGGAGAAATCACTACCAACACCAAGGAAATACAAACGATTTTAAAAACATATTGTGAACAGCTATATGCCAATAAATTAGGCAATCTAGAAGAAATGGATGCATTTCTGGAAAGCCACAAATTACCAAAACTGGAACAGGAAGAAATAGAAAAACTGAACAGGCCAAAAACCAGGGAGGAAATTGAAGCAGTCATCAGAAACCTCCCAAGACACAAGAGTCCAGGGCCAGATGGCTTCCATGGGGAATTCTATCAAACGTTTAAAGAAGAAACCATACCTATACTACTAAAGCTGTTTGGAAAGATAGAAAGAGATGGAGTACTTCCAAATTTGTTCTATGAGGCCAGCATCACCTTAATTCCAAAACCAGACAAAGACCCCACCAAAAAGGAGAATTACAGACCAATATCCCTGATGAACATGGATGCAAAAATTCTCAACAAGATACTAGCCAATGGGATCCAACAGTACATTAAGAAAATTATTCACCACGACCAAGTAGGATTTATCCCCGGGACACAAGGCTGGTTCAACACTCGTAAAACAATCAATGTGATTCATCATATCAGCAAGAGAAAAACCAAGAACCATATGATCCTCTCATTAGATGCAGAGAAAGCATTTGACAAAATACAGCATCCATTCCTGATCAAAACTCTTCAGAGTGTAGGGATAGAGGGAACATAACTCAGCATCTTAAAAGCCATCTACGAAAAGCCCACAGCAAATATCATTCTCACTGGGGAAGCACTGGGAACCTTTCCCCTAAGATCAGGAACAAGACAGGGATGTCCACTCTCCCCACTGCTATTCATCATAGTACTGGAAGTCCTAGCCTCAGCAATCAGACAACAAAAAGACATTAAAGGCATTCAAATTGGCAAAGAAGAAGTCAAACTCTCCCTCTTCGCCCTTGACATGATACTCTACATAGAAAACCCAAAAGTCTCCACCCCAAGATTGCTAGAACTCATACAGCAATTCGGTAGCGTGGCAGGATACAAAATCAATGCCCAGAAATCAGTGGCATTTCTCTACACTAACAATGAGACTGAAGAAAGAGAAATTAAGGAGTCAATCCCATTTACAATTGCACCCAAAAGCATAAGATACCTAGGAATAAACCTAACCAAAGAGGTAAAGGATCTATACCCTAAAAACTATAGAACACTTCTAAAAGAAATTGAGGAAGACACAAAGAAATGGAAAAATATTCTATGCTCATGGATTGGCACAATTAATATTGTGAAAATGTCAATGTTACCCAAGGCAATTTACACGTTTAATGCAATCCCTATCAAATGGACTTTCTTCAGAGAGTTAGAACAAATTATTTTAAGATTTGTGTGGAATCAGAAAAGACCCCGAATAGCCAGGGGAATTTTAAAAAAGAAAACCATATCTGGGGGCATCACAATGCCAGATTTCAGGTTGTACTACAAAGCTGTGGTCATCAAGACAGTGTGGTACTGGCACAAAAATAGACACATAGATCAATGGAACAGAATAGAGAACCCAGAAGTGGACCCTGAACTTTATGGTCAACTAATATTCGATAAAGGAGGAAAGACTATCCATTGGAAGAAAGACAGTCTCTTCAATAAATGGTGCTGGGAAAATTGGACATCCACATGCAGAAGAATGAAACTAGACCACTCTCTTTCACCATACACAAAGATAAACCCAAAATGGATGAAAGATCTAAATGTGAGACAAGATTCCATCAAAATCCTTGAGGAGAACACAGGTAACACCCTTTTTGAACTCAGCCACAGTAACTTCTTGCAAGATACATCCACGAAGGCAAAAGAAACAAAAGCAAAAATGAACTATTGGGACTTCATCAAGATAAGAAGCTTTTGCACAGCAAAGGATACAGTCAACAAAACTAAAAGACAACCTACAGAATGGGAGAAGATACTTGCAAATGACGTATCAGATAAAGGGTTAGTTTCCAAGATCTATAAAGAACTTATTAAACACAATACCAAAGAAACAAACAATCCAATCATGAAATGGGCACAAGACATGAAGAGAAATCTCACAGAGGAAGACATAGACATGGCCAACATGCACATGATAAAATGCTCTGCATCACTTGCCATCAGGGAAATACAAATCAAAGCCACAATGAGATACCACCTCACACCAGTGAGAATGGGGCAAATTAACAAGGCAGGAAACCATAAATGTTGGAGAGGATGCGAAGAAAAGGGAACCCTCTTGCACTGTTGGTGGGAATGTGAACTGGTGCAGCCACTCTGGAAAACTGTGTTGAGGTTCCTCAAAGAGTTAAAAATAGACCTGCCCTATGACCCAGTAATTGCACTGTTGGGGATTTACCCCAAAGATACAGATGCAATGAAATGTCGGGACACCTGCACCCCGATGTTTCTAGCAGCAATGTCCACAATAACCAAATTGTGGAAGGAGCCTCGGTGTCCATCGAAAGATGAATGGATAAAGAAGATGTGGTTTATGTATACAGTGGAATATTACTGAGCCATTAGAAATGACAAATACCCACCATTTGCTTCAACATGGATGGAACTGGAGGGTATTATGCTGAGTGAAGTATGTCAATCAGAGAAGGACAAACATTATATGTTCTCATTCATTTGGGGAATATAAATAATAGTGAAAGGGAATATAAGGGAAGGGAGAATAAATATGTGGGAAATATCAGAAAGGGAGACAGAACATAAAGACTCCTAACTGGGAAACGAACTAGGGGTGGTGGAAGGGGAGGAGGGTGGGGCGGTGGGGGTGAATGGGTGACGGGCACTGAGGGGGGCACTTGATGGGATGAGCACTGGGTGTTATTTTGTATGTTGGCAAATTGAACACCAATAAAAAATGAATTTATTATTAAAAAAGTTTACAGATAGAACTACCCTGTGATCCATCAATTGTACAACTGGATATTTACCTAATAGATACAAAAATACTGATGCAAAGGAGAACATGTACCATGATGTTTATAGCAGCATTATCAACAATATCCAAATTATGGAAAGAGCTTCAATGTCCATCAACTGGATGAATGGATAAAGAAGAGGTGGTATGCACACACACACACTCACAGGAATATTACTCAGCCATATAAAAATAAATCTTGCTATTTGCAATGATATGGATGGATGTATAGTGTACTATGGTAGGCCAAAAAACAGTCAGACAGAGAAAGATAAATACCATATGATTTCACCCACATGTGAATTAAGAAATAAAACAGATGAAAATAGAGGAAGGAGGAAAAAAGAGAGAAACAAATCCTAAGAGACTCTTAACTGTGGAGAACAAACTGAGGGTAGATGAAGGGAGGTGGATGGGAGATGGGCTAAATGGGGATGGGTATTAAGGAGGGCACTTGTGATGAGCAGTGGGTGTTGTATGTAAGTGATGAATTATTAAATTCTACTGAAACCAATATTACCCTATATGTTAACTATCTAGAATTTAAATAAAACTTGAAACAAAAATAAATATGCTCTCTAAGCATCCTAGATCTGAAGTTTGTTTCTGAGATTAATTTAGGGAAGTTTGCAGTCATTATTTTTTTTAAAAAATTCTCCTATCTCTTTCTGTCATCTTCCTTATAATATTCGTATTCTATGCATGTCACATCTTTTGTAGTTGTTCCACAGTATTTGGATATCGTGTTCTATTTTTTTCCTTCATTATTTGTTCTATTTGCTTTTCAGTTTTGGAGATTTTTAATAAGATATCCTCAAGCCCAGAGATTCTTGCCTTAGTTGTGTCCAATTACTAATGAACTGACTCATCAAAGGCATTCTTCACTTCTTTACAGTGTTTTTTAGCTCCAGCATTTCTTTCTTTTTTTTTTTCCTAAAATTTCTATTCTCTGCTTATACTGCCGATTTGTGCTTGCAAGCTGTCTACTTTATCCATTAGAGCCCTCAGCATATTAATCAAAGTTGTTTTAAACTCCTGGTTTGACAATTCAAATATCTTTGCCATATCTGCTTTTGATGCTTGCTTTGTCTCCTAAAATTCAGATTTTTATTTTTGGTATGCCTTGTAATTTTTTCTTGATAGCTAGACATTATGTACTAAGTAAAAGAAACTGCTGGGCTTTTAGTAACATAGTAAGATGTTGGATGAGGGAAAGCACCCTATAGTTCTAATAATAGATTTTAGTCCTTTAGGGAACTTATGCCTCTGAACTGTGAACTTCACAAAAATTTCTCAGTTTCTGATTCTCCCTTACATGGAAGAGAATGCTTAGTGTGGAATAGAGTTAGGAATTTCCCTTTTCCCATTCAGGACGCTAGAGCTGAATGAAGTTGGATAGTTCCCTTTCCCCAGGTCAATTATTTTTTGATAAAACTCCAGCAGAATAGGCTCTGGTTAACTAGTTTTCCCCAAGGGCAGGCCTTATTAAGAACAGAGTACTCTAGGGTATTTAGAAATGATTCTTTCCCTTCCCTCTGCCAGGACATGAGGGGATTTTTCCCACATATGTAATGCAAGAACCTGATAGAGCTCTTGGAAATAAATCTCATAAAGTTGGGCAGCCCGGGTGGCTCAGCGGTTTAGCGCCGCCTTCAGCCCAGGGCCTGATCCTGGAGACCTGGGATCGAGTCCCATGTCAGGCTCCCTCCATGGAGCCTGTTTCTCCCTCTGCCTGTGTCTCTGCCTCTCTCTCTCTCTCTCTCTCTCTCTCTCTCTCTCTCATTCTGTGTCTCTCATGAATAAATAAATAAAATCTTTAAAAAAAAATCTCATAAAATTGTGGGGCCCTCTCTTACTGGGTCCCCTTATGTTTTTAACTTTCAGAGTTGTCAACATTGAGCCTCAACTAATCCATAAATTATAGTTCATGTTTTCCTACCCAATCTAACACTGTTTCTACAGAGATTTCTGCTAGTGAGTCTTCATTCTGTTAAGCCACAAAGCCACGAATCCCTGTATTTGCCTGACTTTCTCTCTGTTGGTGGAGGCCATGGTTTGCCTTGTGTCCTTATCTCTCTGTAGATCTTAAGAAGTTGATCTTTCAGTATATTCAGATTTTTACTTGTTGTTAGAGTTGAATGGCAACTTCCAGGCTCCTTATATGTAGAACCAGAAACCAAAAGTTTTCAATATAGTCATTTTTCAAATAAAATATTTAAATATTCATAATGCAAATTCTAAATTTTTTAATTAAACAGCACGGCAAATAACAACATTTTTATCATTATTCTCATGAAGAGTAAGAGAATTATCAAAACCAGATTTTGAAAAGTAATAGGATGACAGTTGCTTTATAAGGAAAGATATGTATGTTGATGCTCCTATCTATGCTCTAAATTTCAATGGAAATACAACTGATAGTATAGGTCTTCATCAATTTCACTAAGAGTGCCTTTCTGTAGTCACTCCTGCCAGACTAAATATTCACTGAATCTCTTTCCATTTTGAGAGATAAAAAAATCACAGCACAGAACATGAAATGCCTCAGCAATGTTAAAGTGATTCACTTCTGCTAGATTCAAAATTGCCATTTGCCAGCACTTTGGTAAAATGAAAAAATAAAAATAATAAAAAAAAAATAAAAAATAAATAAAAATAAAAATAATAATAAAATAAAAAAGACTTTTTAAGCCTATATCATATTGAAGCAACTTTTACAAATCTGTATGTCACAGTCAAGATTAGCCTTTTTGGATCAGTTATAAAGGGTCAAAATTGCTTACATAATGACTTTTCAGTGAAGTGAATAATCACTACCCTCTACAAACCAATGATAATTTTATAACTTATAATATCCAAAATACCATATAATAAAGGATTGTCATGCTGTTAGAAAGGCTACTTTAAAATATATTGCATTGCATCCCCACTTTGGATAAGCTAATAAAACTTTAAAGATGATGTAATATTCACATCCTCTGATTGAATTAAGTGTTTCCAATTGACTCAAAACAAATTGAAAATTTAGGTACACTCTTAACTCTACTAATAATAAAGCAGTCTTAAGTCCATAAATTAAAGATATATGTGTATGCTTTCTACAATTGAGAGTTAAAACATACAGGCAAAAAGTCTCCTAAAAACCTATCATAAGATCTAATGCTTTGTGAGAAAAGCAAGTGTCTGGAGAATATAGTGTCTCTCAACTTAATGAAAAATGTACATTTTCCCCAAAATTTTGCTATCATGATTGACTACTTTGGTAATTCATAATTGAAATCAGCAATATTCTAAAGGGAAGATTAAATTAAATGAGGCTTCTATTCTAACGACAGAATTAATCTAGGACAAAATTTTTAACAGGTAGGACTTAGCCTAAGAGTTTTTAGTTTAGTTTTTTTTTTTTTTTTAATTTCTGTTCCAGCTGTCTTTAGTTGACACAGCTTATTTTCTGGATAACCAATACCTAGGTTATATGCAGGACAAGTTCAATGCAGTGCTACAACTATTCAACTAGGATTTGGCTTCTGCAAGCAGTGCAATATTTAAGCCCTATTTGTCCTCTCTTCCACCCAAATTTATTTTACTTTACTTTCCCTACCCAAGATTAAATGTAAATTCCTTTTCTTCAAATCTTTGTGGTCTATTATCAAAAGAAAAGTTCCTTTCTTGATAACAATAACTTCTTTTTTGCAGATAGCACTGTCTGTATCATACTTGAGTTTGCATACTTATGTTTGCATCATATCCTCCAAGAGATAGGGATGGTGTCTTTGTGCCCATCATAGTACTGAGCACAAGATTCTCTACATATTAGGGTCCATAAATGTTATTAGAAATTAATTTTTAAAGAAACAAAAAATGCTTAATTGGTCTTTCTTTGTGCTTCTGTTTTAAGTGGGGTGAAAAAAAATCATTTTGGCCTGGACTTGAAGAAATTCTGAGATAGTTATACCAGGTGGAAGAAATAGTTAGCAGCTGGGAGAAAGAAATTAGAAATAATTAAGGTCAGCATATTAACTTTTTATTATCCTTCCTTTATAATTCCCTTAAGGTTTTTATTTAAAAAAATCATCTCTTTGATATTTCCACCTATTCATCTATAGTTTCTGATGTGTAAGCTCTAGATTCCATTGCTGGATTGAGGTAGGTTACACCCATGTTATAATTGTAACCCACACAGAAGGGAACCCACCAAACTGCACTAAATGTTAGAAATTGATTTTTTTTTAAGATTTTATTTATCCTTTCATGACAGACAGAGAGAAAGAGGCAGAGACACAGGCAGAGAGAGAAGCAGGCTCCATGCAGGGAGCCTAATGCAGGACCCGATCCCGGGACTCCAGGACCATGCCCTGGGCCAAAGGCAGGCACTAAACCACTGAGCCACCCAGGGATCCCCTGAATTCTTAAATTATGAATAATTTATGTATAAATGCTACCAAGTGTTTGGTGAGTTATGCATGCTTATTACAATGATAATATTTAGAATAAGAAAATAAATATTAATTTTATTGTCTCACATTCTCCTAATGTGTTTAATCAAAACATATATGATACCTGCACTGATAACCAGTGAAATTACAGTGTAGTCTTAAATGCAAGGCAAGGAAGACAGAGGAAGACAGAGAGAAGGTCTTGTTCCTAAATTATTTTCTATCTTGAGTTGCAGCCAAGAATTTTGATTTTGTAAGCAATCACCTCACCAGATGTCTTGATATACCCCTGCCATGCCCTTGCTATTCCTTTTCTCAGTGGTGCATGTGCTCACATGTAAATAATAGATAGGGTACATTAAGACATGGGTAATATGAACAGGTTTATTTGGCACTGAGCAAACATCTGCTATACAAAATCAAAATTAATTGCCATCATGAGTTTCCTGTACTAACTTATTGTCATCTATTTAGAAAATATCAATTGTCCTAAATAATGCTAATAGACACACAGAGGCAAACACATTCATAAGAACTTGAGCCCTTAGTTTTCAGGACCAGAATTCTGTGACATTGAGCTCCAAAACAATTGCATTTCTCATCATTTTCTGATCTCTGGGAGTAAGGTAGGACAAAATAAAAATAAAATCAGAATGAGTGCAAATGTTTTCCTCCAAGTCTTTGCAAAATCTTCAGTGATTCCTCCAAGAACCACTGGGGTGGATCTTAATTACAGATTCCCCTTTTCAATGTCTACTCTAGAACACTGTATGTAGCCATTAATGATGGTGCATTTCAGGCCAATGAATTACTAGTTTCCTCTCCCTGTAAATTCTGGCCTATGAAGAATAGTTTTCAGTGTTTTATAATTGTTTGATGAAAGAAATTTCCAGCTTTTCCTCAAAACGTGGCCCTAAGTAAACTAGTTTTATTTCTAAAGATTTTTTTAATTTATTTAAGAGAGAAACAGAGAGAACATGAATGGAGGGAGAGGTAGGAGGAGAGGAAGAGGGACAAGCAGACTCTCCAGTGAGCACAGAGCCCAGGACCCTGAGATCAGGACCTGAATGAAAGTCAGACACTTAACCAACTGAGCCACCCAGGGACCCCAAAAGATACACTGTTAAAAGAAAATAAAAAATGGATTCTAAAAATAAAGGTAAAACTCTCAAAAACAATGGAAAAACTTCAGGTTTCAGTGTTCATTTTTCATGAAATTTAATTCAGTAAGTCTGTTCACAGTATAGAATTCTTAACTTCAGAAATTGTGTCACAGAAATATTTATAAGTCTTATGTGATTCCCTACAAGATTACTTCTGCTACTTTTCTGCTTAACTGCTTATCAGCTAATTACATAATTTGCTTCCCTGCTTAGTAAATTAAAATCCCAATTCTCCTTATAGTACATTCACTCCAGATGAGTCAACATCTGTACATAAAGGATAGCGACCATTCAGCAAGGATGCTGCTGTTACCTATGGTGAAATACTGAAAATGTCAGCAGGACTTAACACAGAGGTGAGCGCTACATTATAAAGGTGAAAACACTCTGAAAATGTTTAAATAAAATGTGTTGTACATGAAACACATTCTATGTTAACCCATATATCTGTTTTAAACCTTTTTTAAAAAGTTTGTTGTAGTACTAGATATAATTATACTGTCCTCCTTACCAGCACAGTACCACATCTTTACATACTAATTTTGAATTTTAAAAAAGGCTTCTTTTCCCTTCATCATTTATATATATATTTTTAAATTTTTATTTATTTATGATAGGCACACAGTGAGAGAGAGAGAGAGAGAGAGAGAGAGAGGCAGAGACACAGGCAGAGGGAGAAGCACCGGGAGCCCGACGTGGGAATCGATCCCGGGTCTCCAGGATTGCGCCCTGGGCCAAAGGCAGGCGCCAAACCACTGCGCCACCCAGGGATCCCCCATCATTTATATCTTATATCACTCCTGTGAAACTGAAAGGGCTAGCATTAATACCTTTAATTTACATATAAGAAAACTTAGAATTACAGGAGCTATTCGGTAGTAGTATTGGGTTTCAAGATATCTTTTTTCCTCATTCCATACAATGTTATTTATAGAATATTATACAACTTTACATACCTTATATCACTTTTCTATTTATCAAATCTGAGCCCCTTACTTGAGTAACTCTGGCAACTGCATTCTGAAATCTGGAACTTTGAAGAAGGGAGCCAATTTTTTTTTTAAGATTTTATTTATTTGACACATAGAGAGAGATAGAACAACACAGCACAAGCAGGAGGAATGGCAGAGGGAGAAGGAGAGGGGTAAAAGGACTCCCTACTGAGCAGGTAGCCCAACAAGGGGCTCCATCCCAGGACTCTGGGGTCAGCACATGAGCCAAAGATAGGTGCTTAACTGATTGAGCCACCCAGGTGCCCCAAGGGAAGTCAATTTTAAGATAGAAATGTGAGAATAAAGGTATAAATGAGACAGGCCAGATTACAGAATGAAATAAGAGAACATTTTCATTGTGGAAATATGTAATAAATGAGGGAGGTGCTGCAAAAGTAAACTTGAACCATCTAGTACCATATAGTTTGCTTTTCTTTCTTGATATTGGACACAAAACCTTGCCCTAGTAGCTAATTCTCTTTATTTTATTTTTATATTTTTAGCCTCTCAGTCAGCAGATACTGAACTTTTCCACTCCAAAACACTCAAACCGTTTACTTACATGCTCTTCCCCAAATTATTTAAAATCAACCTCCCCCACTCCCTTATCTCCTCATACGTGCCCTTCTAACTGAGTAATGAGACACTGTCCCAAAGCCTTCTTTGAAGGCTTTCTTTTCCTCTTTCCTGATGAGGAAGCATCCCACATTCAAGTATCCAATTTTCCTTCTATCAGAGAGCATTTTTCAGAGTGGTTTCAAGTAGGATACTGAGCATCACTGACTTGCAAGGAATTATGGTGGCTCTCCACTAGTAAAAGAGAGGTAGAATTGCCCTACAGGGTTTGGATAGGGCACTAGAAAGTGGTCTAATGGGATAATGATTTAGTGATAGCTCTAATTATAGCACAGCTGACCCCAGCAAATGAGTATTGAACACAAAGCCATTTAGCAGGAAGTTGCAGGCTTCTCTGATGGCAGAAATAAAAGCTACACATCACTGTATTTGTTAGTAATAGGTCTTTATTCTCCTGACTCAGAGTCTTTTCCTTTTCTCTGAATGTGAGTGTAGGAAGTACCACTAGTCCAAATTTGTTATTATTATTATTATTATTATTATTATTATTATTGAAGATTTCCAAGAGTGAAAAGTGGCCAGCTTTAAAGATTCCATAACATTAGTGAGCACTGTGATTGAACTGATTATTAAATCAGTTGAAAAGGAAAACTAAACAGAAAATCATTTTTGGATCTTTGAATGAAATAAAAACAAGACTATTATCATTATTGCTATGGTTATTTTAGAATCTTAGAGGTCCTAGAGTTAATTTTATTCAGAAATTAAGGTTACCTGATTTTTGTTTCTCTGTAATTTCAATTATCATCTACATTTCTATAAGGTGACTATACTGTAATTCTTTTAAGAATATTACAAAGCATCATCAAGACCTGAGAAATCAGGAGGATATTTTTTCCCTATTATATTGTTTAAACCAGTATAATGGACTAGCATGAAGATCTAAAATGTAACTTAAGATATTTGTGGACCTCAAAGAATGAAATTTTACATGTTAGGTGTATTAACATTCTAAAGAAGAATATGTTCCTTAGCATGTAGGTTTGGTCAGATATATAAGCACTGAACAAAAGAATTCTCGAGATGAAATTTCAAAAGTTGTTATTCCCTATTCTAACATCATCAAAGAAAGAAAACTTCAAAAACAGTCTTCCAATGTTTGTTTGTAATTCACAAGGCTCTTCTTGTGGAATGGTTGTAACTGACCATCATAGTTTCATTCAACCAAATATTTTAATTTCCATAAAACTCATATTCTCAGCTCGTTTTCACTAAAACCTGCTAATGGTTTGGCTTCCCCACTAGATCTCCTTTAAGTAGAAGATATTATGGTTAATTTTTTAAAAGATTTTATTTATTTGAAAGAGAGAACATGAGTTGGGAGTGGGGCAGATGGTAAGAAAGAAGCAGACTCCCCAATGAACAGGGAGCCCAACGTTGGGTTCAATCCCAAGACCCCAGGATCATAATCTGAGCTGAAGGCAGCCGCTTAACTGACTCAGCTACCCACATGCTCCTGGATAATTTTTTATGATGGTTACATTTCTACTCTTCTTCTTCTTCTTCTTCTTCTTTTTTTTTTTTTTTTCTACTCTTCTTATAGTTACATCAGTCATTGGATTTAGGGTCCACCCTCATCCAGTATGCCCTCATCTTAACTTAAGTACATATGCAAAGACCCTATTTCCAAATAAGGTCACATTCTGAGGTCTCAGGTGGACATGGATTTGGAGAAATACAATTTAATGAATTATCTCTTCACTCAGAGATGGCCACAGAGATAGCCAGAATTATTTACTATAATTTATTTCCACAACAAAGAGTAGAGCAAAAAAGAGAAAGATATAGAAATACCTGTGGCATGTACAATATTACAAGTATCCCTCCTAATTAGTTACAGGATACAGATGTTAGAATTTATGATAGGTCAAGCTGACCTAAATGACAGGTCTGAATTGCTTAGCTGGACAGCTAGACTCTACTCTGACTTAATTTAGGGGACATACTGAACTAATTCCACTCTAGACTGAATGTTTGCTAATTCAGTAAAACAGAATTTGTTAAAAAGGCAATAATGCATAAATAATTGAACCAACAGTGATAGAAAATGAACAATACAATGTTTACAAACACATTGCCCCAAAATGACAAGCTCAAACTAACCAACAAAAATGTATCTCACAAACATGGCTCTGAAATAGAACAAGATTAGTGATTCAAAGTCCAAAGAATGAAAAGTAAATCATTTAATTTATTTAAGAGAGATAATCTGGGTGGCTGACACAGGTAAAATTTCTCTAACGACACCCAAAAGTTGATATTTTACAATCTATAAAGATGCCTCTCAACATTTTACTTCAAACAAGTATGAAATGAGCTTCATTGCATGGTTTCTTATAATAACCTAACATAATAAAGATCAAATAGTGTCTGTGTTAGATACATAAGAATTTTATCACCGTAAGTAAATATACAAACTTCTTTCAGGCTCATTTTTCGCCTCAGTAATTGGGCCTCATAAATTTGCTTTGAATATCTAATAAGGAGATACTTAAACATAGTATGGAGTTTGGCCTGTGGTTATCATTAAATGGTAACCATTTCATTAGAACAAAATCAGCATTTATTAACTTATTATAAAATGTGTATACTCCCAGTGTCCAGAATTATTATTATCTGTCTGTGGAAGTATTTTTATGGACTTAGTAACTTGGGATCTAATTAATAAACAGAGTATTTCAAGATATATAGAAGAAGGATGATATTGAAAAGTATTTCAAATGAGCCCTAATTAAGTCTGGTGAACCTTTTTTGCCAAACAACCAAACAGACTTTTTTGCAGCAATACAAAGTTTGAATATACCAGATGCCTTCTCTTTTTATCCTTACCATGTTAGATTAATATTAGAAAACACTAGTTCTTTGGATTACTATCGAGTTTCAAGAAAACCACTAATCTACTAATGTGCTATACCTTCAAATAGACTATAAGTGATTACGCTTTATTTTACATTTATTCTTGTTTTAGTTTCCTAAGACAGCTTTATTGTATATATAGGGCTATCACAAAATGTTCTTAGGTTCTCATTTAAAAATAATTCATTGGGACACCTGAGTGACTCAGTGGTTGAGTGTCTGCCCTTGGCTCAGGTCATGATCCTGGGGTTCTGGGATGAGTCCTGCATCAGGCTCCCCTCAAGGAGCCTGCTTCTCCCTCTGCCTATGTCTCTGCCTCTCTCTGTGTGTCTCTCATAAATAAATAAAATCTTTAAAAATAATAATAATTTATTGTGAAAAAATAATTTATTGTGTTTATTTATATAATACTGACGATATTTAGGTGTTGCCTCCAACTAGTTTCTTTGTAAGCTTTTGGATCACCTTACCATAGCTTGTCCTGACTCCAGCTGGTAAAGAGTAAGAATTAAGTTATCTATGGCATGATAAAGAGTCACCTGGCACTGTAAATTAATTTACAAGCATTTGTGATGATGATGGAGATTTTCTTCTTTTTTAATTTTTTTTTATTTTTATTTTTTGGGTTTTATTATTTTTTTAATAAATTTATTTTTTATTGGTGTTCAATTTACCAACATACAGAATAACACCCAGTGCTCATCCCATCAAGTGCCCCCCTCAGTGCCCGTCACCCATTCACCCCCACCCCCCGCCCTCCTCCCCTTCCACCACCCCTAGTTCGTTTCCTGGAGTTAGGTTTTCTTTCATTCTTGTTATATGTTAAAAATATTTGTTATATTTTTACCACAGTTAAGAATTTAAAAGGTCATTTTTAATTGTTAATCTTTAGAAAACATAGATGCATGTTTAAAACAGATTAATGACTTGGAGAAAAATATCATGTGCCACTCCAAAAATTTGTCAAAAAAGGACTAGTTTAAAAGTTGATCTGTCAAATATTTTTAAATTTAATATAAAATGTATACACACACACATATATATATAATATTGAATATTAATAAACTAAATGAAGGTGCAAAATGGGAAAAATCTTCAATGACATCTATAGAAATTCAGCAAGATATATCAAAAGCATATGTGAAATGAAGGCATATACTATACTTTTACTTACTAGCTATAGTAATTCAACAAGGCAGTGTTTTATGTAAACTCAAATGGCAGATATAGTGCAAAAGACTTGAGAATTTCTGTACCCTTATACTTGTTCTATGTCTTTGGATAGAATATGGCATGTATCTTACGAAGCCCACAGGACTGAAAATCAATTTGAATTGTATATCTTCCATTTCCCAGGTGTGTGATCTTGAGTAAGTCATCTATTCATTTATAACATCACTTTCCTCCTCTGTAATTATAAAATTAAAAAAATTAATAGGGTTAGTGTGAAAATTAAAAAAGCACTTTACATAGAACTGACTTATAAACAAAAAACTCAAAATATAATGTTAATATAAGGCATTATTACCATAGCAAAATATAAGGAAATTCTACTGAAGACATACAAAAAGTAAACCGTCACCCCACAATTTTTAAATGGTATTTTTCTTTTATTACTTCAACAACAGTATTACCTGCAGAGTCCAAAATAGAATGATTTCAAATTAGATGGTCTCTGCAATGTATTTTGTTAATATTCTCTTTGATTTGAAGGCTTACATTTAAACATAGTAGCAATATATATAAAATAAAAAATAAAATCACAAAGTTTCCATATAATTAGAGAAACCACTTCCATTATAGTTTTCATTGTGGGTTTTTAAAACAATGCTAATATAAAATCATATTCAGTGGAAGAAAAACTGTGGACAAGGCCTATGGCCTTCAAGATGAAGTAATAGCTCTAAAAAATGGAAGATATTTCTCGTGAGGTTTTCTGAACAAAATTTTACTAAATGTATAGTTAAAAGTAATTAACTATAAAATAAAATGAATTTTGGTGTTTTAGAATAAAATAAAAACTTGGTATCCAAAGAAATCAATATAAATAGTGTTGTAGAGTTACTGTAAATGAAGAGGCATCTTGTGGCATTAATAATTACAGGCAGAAAACATCATTCAAAATATGCTCAGTAGGGACACCTGGGTGGCTCAGCGGTTGAGCATCTGCTTTTGGCTCAGTGAGTGATCCCAGGATGCTGGATTGAGTCCTACATTGCTCTCCTTGTGGGGAGCCTGCCTCTCCCTCTGCCTATGTCTCTGCCCCTCTCTCTCTCTCTCTGTGTCTCTCATAAATAAATAAATAAAATCTTTAAAAGAAAATATGCTCAGTAGAAAAGAATCACACCACGACAAAAATATATTTTCAAGATCAAATAGGACAGAGTTGTTAAAAGTTAAAGTTGTCAAATTATAGGGTACTAAATAATTTTTTGCTCTCATTAGATAAGCAAAATTATTCATATAGTCATCGCAAATTGCCAATAGGTTAAAAATGCAAGAATAAAAAATGCAGATGAATTGAACAGCCAACATGTTTATTAGAAATGTTTTTCACATATAGACAGTAACAATTCATCACTTGTTTATCTTTTTTAAAAAAAATTTTACTAGATAGTGATTAAAAGCTACAGCATAGATCTATTGCCTGACTCACAGATTATATAATTCATTTTTAATTTTTAAAAATATTTCATTTATGTATTCATGAGAGACAGAAAGAGAGAGAAGCAGAGACACAGGTAGAGGGAGAAGCAGGCTCCATGCAGGGAGCCCAATGTGGGACTCCATCCAGGGACCCCAGAATCATGCCCGAGCCAAAGGCAGGCACTAAACCACTGAGCCACTCAGGCGTCCCATATTATATACTTTATATACAGAAATTTATTTTGGTGGTGGTTAGAAAGATGTCATATTGGTTATATTTATTTTTATAAGCACACATTTAGCCTAATAAACAACTCATGAAAACTATTTAAAACCTATTGCTTTATCTAATAATAACTAGTTTATGTTCTTTACAAGTATACTTATGTATCCATCATTCTTTATTTCAACTTCATTTCTGGTGCCTCTAGTTTATGTGTTATAATTACCTTGCTCATAATCAATATCACTGACCTATAAAACACACTACCTATGCTTGAGAGGATAAAATCAAGATGTATAAAGAAATCCAATTGCCATTTTAATCGCTATGGACATGATAAAAATAAAAACTACTGGTATTCAGTCATTCTAGTGAAAATCTACTTGGTCTTCTTTTTTTAAAGATATAATTTAGATTGAATTTAAAGATTGTTAAAAATTTAAAAAAAATAAAGATTGTCAAGAAATGATTTTTCATCTAGTAGAGCTCATGTGCTCATACATTATCTCTACATGCATAAATACTCTCCACATTGCTTGGAATGTTTTCCACAATCATCAGTGTGTCGTCAAGTTTAAACTTAGGCTATGGAAGTGGAATATATAGGGTATGCGTTTGTGATGCTGTGGAGACAGAATATTTTGAATAGATTAAGATTAGGCAGTGAAACAAAGTAACTACAAATTTTGGCACATAACGGATATTGAATAAATACTCCAGTGAAGTAATAAATAGACCTTGAACAAGAGACCAAGAACATCTCATTCAAGACTACATGTTAAAGATTTTAATGACATTAATCTTATAATAACAGCAAATATAGCAACATCTGACAAAAAACTGTACAGTTTAACAATAAAACAACTATATAATTATTTCTTAAGTATAGTCTGTAATTACTGTTTAGTTTAAATTATCTTGTAATATTTCATACTATATTTATATTTCCAGATACTAAGTTGTCTGTGATCTATACAAACATTAGAATTTTTAGAAAAAAGTCTTAAAGAAAGTACTACCAGTAAGAGGAAACGTTTTACACAGAAAGACCCCAAAGGTAATTAATATATTTTCTTTACATATCCAATAACATTTTAAAAAATGTTATTGTGGTAATGACACTTAACATGAGGTTTACCCTCCTAATCTTTCAAGTGTATAATATAGTATTGCTATTTATAGGCAAAATGTACAGCAGATCTCTAAAATGTATTTATCTTTCATTGCTGAAATTTTGTATCTGTTAATTAGCAACTCCCTGGGTCCTCTCCCCCAAACCCCTGGCAACTATAATTCTCTTTGCTTCCATAAGTCTATTTCAGATACCTCATATAAATGGAATCATGCAGTATTTGTCCTTCTGTATCTGGCTTATTTCAATAAAATAATAAAATGTCCCACAGGATCATCCATATTTTTACATATTCCAGGATTTCCTTCTTCTTAAGGTCATTAATATTCTACTTTAAATATTTACTTCTTTTATATTCATTCATCAGTCAAAGGACATTTAATTGTTTCCCTATTTGTGTATTATGAATACTGATGCATGAACATGACAGTGCTAATATCTCTTCAAGATACTAATTTTAATTGTTTCATTTATTATCATTTTATTGTATTGTTTTCATGTCTTGACCATATTCTGATGCTTTAATATGTAGTGCCTTGCTGTTGATATTTTGATAGGAATTGTACTAAGTCTACAGATTGCTGATTTCAATTGTTTTACTCTGAATAAAATTGCTGAATCATATATTAGTTCTATTTTTAATTTTTTGAGGAACCCCCATATTGGTTTCTATAATGGCTGCACCATTTCAGATTCCTACCAGCAGTGCCACAAGATTTTCTATTTCTTCACAACTTTGCCTATACATATTATCTTTGCATTATTTTGGTTTGGTTTGGTTCTGGGTTTATTTTTCTTTTCTTTCTCTTTCCTTTTTTTTTTTTTTTTGAAATAATTGTCAACCTCACCTGTGTAAGGTGATACCTCATTGTGGTTATGACTCCATTTCCCTGGTGATTAGGGACACGAAGTATCTTTTCATATGTCTATTGGCCATTTTTAAGTCCCTGGAAGGTAGAGGTCAGTGATTCATTAGTCTTATGTAATACCCGGTGCTCATTACATCACGTGTCCTCCTAATATCCATAACCCAGTGATCATATGGTTCTTATAATTTTACTAATGTGGTGTACATGTTAATTGATTTGCAAATATTAAACCACTCTTGCAACTGAGGAACAGATCTCACTTGATTGTGGCAATTTTTTTTAACGTATCATTGTGTTTGATTTGTTAGTATTTTATTGAGAATTTTTGCATCCATGTTCATCAGGGATATTAATTAGCCTGTAGAGATCTTTTTTAGTGGTATCTTTATCTGGTTTCCACATCAGGGTAATTCTGGCCTCATAGAATAAATTGGAAGTTTTCCTTCCTTTTCTGTTTTTTGGAATAGTTTGAGAAGAATAGGTACTAATTCTTCTATAAATGGTTGATAGAATTTGCTTGTGATGCCTGCCGTCTGAACAAGGACTTCTGTTTTTTGGGAGTGTTTTGATTACTAATTCAGTTTCTTTCTTGGTTATTAATCTGTTCAGGTTTTCTATTTCTTCCTTTT
Source organism: Canis aureus (assembly GCF_053574225.1). Taxonomy (NCBI): domain Eukaryota; kingdom Metazoa; phylum Chordata; class Mammalia; order Carnivora; family Canidae; genus Canis; species Canis aureus. The sequence continues at coordinate 8,149,743 of NC_135640.1, forward strand.
TTAGGTTTGGTAGTTTATATATTTCTAGGAATTCATCTACTTCTTCCAGGATGTCTAATTTCTTGGCATATAGTTTTTCATTATATTCTTTTATGATAGTTTGTATTTCTGTGATGTTGGTTGCTATTTCTGCTCTCTCATTTATGATTTTATTTATTTAGGTCCTTTCCCTGTGCCTCTGAATCTGGATGTCTGTTTTCTTCCTTTCTGTTTTATCCTCAGATTGGGTAACTTCTCAGTTATTATTTACTCAAAAAAAAAAAAAACAACAACAACAAAAACAAAAACAAAAAAAAACTTCCGTCTTCTTTCTCTCCTTCATCTGTGACTCCTATAATAGCAGTGTTCTTAACATTCGATGGAATCACTGAGTTCCTAAAGTCTATTCTCATGTTTCATAATTCTTCTTTCTCTCTTGTTCAGCTTTATTATTTTCCATTATCTTTTCTTCTAGATTACTAATTCATTCCTCTGCTTCTCCTAATTAGCTATTCACTGTATCAAGACTGTTTCCATCTCATTTCTTTCATTCTTCATCTCTGATTGATTCTTTTTTAACTCTTTTATCTCTGTGTCAGGGGTCTCCCTGATGTCTTCTATTCTTTTTCAAGTCCAGTGAATATTCTTATGGTTGTTGCTTTAAATTCTCCATCAGGCATGTTATTTATATCTATTTTGCTTAGATCTTGGCTGTGGCCTTATTTTGATCCTTCATTTATGGCATCTTCTTCTATCTTGGTATTTTGTTCAAATCTACCTTCTTCTGTGTATTATAAAAGCCAGTAATGTATGCTGAAAATAATGGCTTTATGTGTTAGGTCATGCAGTACCCAGAGGCTGACATTTCCGAGAGTGTCTCTTATTGTGTAGATTGTTTCTGATATTGTGTTTTGGTCACCCTGTCCTTCAGGCCAGTCATCTGCAGAGGCTCTCCTTCCCTGATATGTACAGTGTTTGGTCCTTGGCCTGAATGTGGTGAGTCTTAACTAGGTGTGCTCTGGTTTAATTGTGAAATGAGATCTGATCTGATACCATTTCCAGGAGCCTGAGGCCCTACAGAAATCTGGTCAGGAGACATAGTATGGGCAGAGCTGTCTTGGAGAGGAATCTGCCGCACTGGGACAGAGGGGGAAGATTGGCTAAGAGGGCATCCTGCCACAGCACAGGGTCATGTGGCTCATAGTAAGCAAGTTAGGCAGCTAGTGTAGAAGCTGTGCTTCTTCCTGAAGGTGGTTCTGTGTTTATGCTGAGGGATATGGGGGATAAATTGCACAGGCTAGCTCCTTTGTTCCCAGAGGTGTCTCCTTGAACATTACCTCTTAGAAAAGAGCCACAAGAAGAGTGAATAATCTTTGTGCTGTGTTCCACAAGTGTTTTTCAGATCACTGCTCTATGCTTTCTGTGACTGGGTTGTTTCCCTGTCTTCTAAGTAAAGGGAAGTGCCCTCAGGGCTCTATCCCAGACAAACCCACTGACCTTTAAAACTGAAGGCTTTAAGCACTATTGGTTGCCAAGAATTCACAAAATTTAGCTGCTCTCATTTTCCAAGCCAATGGCTTTCAGGAGACAATCTCCTTGTGCATCCCCCTGTGTGCTCCTCCCTCTCACACTTCTCCATGACCATAGCCTTCTCCCCTCCACAGCATCATGCAATCTGTTTCTCCCTAAACCATACCTCCATCCACACTTCCTACCTTCTTTGATGTGGCCTCTTTTATCTCTTTAGTTGTGGGAGTTTGTTATGTTAATCTTCAGGTCAATTTCTGGGGTATTTAGGATGATCTGATAGCTCTCTAGTTGTGTTCATGGGACAAGACAAGCCTTCAGTCTTCTTACCCAGTCACCATCTTCCCTATCTGTGTTTTGCCATATTGATTTTCAAATGTTGAACTATCATTGCATCCCAGAAATAAAAGCCATTTGACCAAATAAATATGGTTTCTTTAATGTGCTGTTGAATTCATTTTATTAGTGTTTTGTTGATGATTTTTACAACTCTGTTCATCAGAGATATTTTCCTGTAGCTTTCTTTCCTTGTGGTGTCTTTTTTCTTTCTTTGGTATCCAGATAATACTGGCCTCATGAAATTGCTTTGGGAATGTTCTATTCTCTTTCATTTTTTGAGAGATTTTGAAAAGGATTGGTATTTGCACTTAAACTTTTCAGTAAAATTCCCCGATGAAGGCGTCATATCCTGGGATTTTCTTCTATATGGTGTTTTTTGATTACTGATTCAACCATCATATTAGTTATAGATCTATTCAGACTTTTAATTTATTTTTCTTCATTATTCAGTCTTGGTAGTTTTATATTTCTAGGAATTTTTCTATTCTAGGTTATCCAGACACCTTGTATAAACTTATTCATAGTACTTTCTTATGATTTTGTTTTAAATTCCATAAAATAAAAATTGTGATCTTGTAATGTCTCCTTTTTATATGTACTTACCTTTTTCTCTTTTCTCTTAGTTTGTCAATGTAGTTTATTTTTTCAAAAAATCCAACTGTTAGTTTTGTCAAATTTTCTATTTGTTTTATTTATTTTTGGCTTAATATTTAGTATTTCCCTCCTTCTGCTGAGTATTCTCCTCTCTCTCTCTCTCTCTCTCTCTCTCTCTCTCTTTTTTAGTCCCTTGAGGTATATAGTTAGTTGCTTATTTAAGATCCTTTTTTTTATTGCAAGTATTTACTGCTATATCGTTCCAATTTTAGTATATGTGCTGCCGAAGCGAGCACTATTTACTGCTATAAACTGCTCTTTTAGTACTGCTTTTGGTGCATTCCATAAATTTTGGTATGTTGTGTGTTTATTTTCATTTGTTTCAAGTTATTTTCTAATATCTCTTTGATTTCTTGTTTGACTTGGTTATTTATAAATGTGTTGTTTAATATTCACATATTTGTAAATATTAATGTCTTCTTTCTGTTACTAATTTCTAGCTTTGTTTTAGAAATTTTTTTTTTTTTTTTTTTTTTTTTTGGAGAAGGTACTAGGTATAATTCCAATCTTCCCAAATTAGTTAGGATTTTTTTGTTTCATTTTTGTGATATAACATGTGACCCTTACTAAAGAATATTCCATGTGCACCTGAGAAAATGTATATTCTGCTGCTGCTAGATTGAATGTTCTTCATCTGTTATTATTTGGTTGATAATGTTTAAATCTGCTGTTTCTTTCTTGATATTCTGTGTGCTTGTTCTATCCTTTATGGCATAGGGTGTATTGAAGTCTTCTACTTTTATGCACTGCTATTTCTCCCTTCAGATTTGTCAATGTTGTCTTATGAATTTAGGTTCTCTGCTATCGGTGCATATATATTATAATCATTATGTTTTCCTCATCAATTTTCATTATTATACAATGTCCTTAATTGTCTCTCATGACAGTTTTTGACTTTTAATCTATTTGTCTAATATATTTAGCTACTTCTCTATTTCAGGTAGCATTTTTGTGGGATATCTTTTTATGTCCCTTAACTTCTGGCCTAAGTCTACCTTTAAAATGAAGAGGGGTCTCCTATACACAGCATGTAGATAAACCTTGTTTTGTTCAATCAATTCAACCACACTATGTCATTTGTTTAGGGAGTTATATCCATTTATACTTAATTATTGATAGAAACAAAATTTATTATTGCTTTTTGCTCATTATTTTATGTTTGTTTTGTAATTCTTTTTTTATTTTTATTTTTTTAAAAAATTTTTATTTATTTATGATAGTCACAGAGAGAGAGAGAGAGGCAGAGACATAGGCAGAGGGAGAAGCAGGCTCCATGCACTGGGAGCCCAACGTGGGATTCAATCCTGGGTCTCCAGGATCGTGCCCTGGGCCAAAGGCAGGCGCCAAACCGCTGCGCCACCCAGGGATCCCTGTTTTGTAGTTCTTTTGTCCCTCTTTTCCTCTCTCACTTTCTTCCCTTATGTTTCTCTCCCTCTCTCTCTCTTTCTGTTTTAACTTGTGTTGCTTCCTCCCTCTTTTTAAAAAAGATTTTATTTATGTATTTATGTATTTATGTATTTATTTATTTGAGAAAGAGAGAGAGAGAGCACAGGATCAGGGGGAGGGGCAGAGGGAGAGGGACAAGCAAACTCCATGCTGAGTAGGGCACCAAACCTGGGGCATGATTCCAGGACCCTGAGATTGTGACATAAACTGAAGGCAGATGCTTATGATTGTCATGGAGTTTACATAAGATATGGTTAACATAGTCTGTTTTAAACTATTTCAGTCACATACAAACTACACTTTAACTCACCCCCTTTATGTTATTGGTATATCAATAAATATTTCTTTATACTGTGTTTTATCTTATATTGTGTACTATCTTGTTTAAATTCCTTTATTTTAGGATGAAAAATTCCTTTTAGCATTTCCTTAAAGATTTTTAAAAAGATTTCATTTATTTGTTTGTTTAATTTATTTATTTTAGAGAGAAAGAAAGCAGGGAGAGGGGCAGAGGGAGAAAGGAAGAGAGAATCTTAAGCAGACTCCACACTGAGTACAGCCCAATATGGTTCTGAGATCATGACGTGAGCTGAAATCAAGTTGGAAGCTTAACTGATTGAGCCACCCAGGCATCCCACCCCATCTTTAGTATTTCTTATAATGTAGGTAATAATGAAGAATTCTCTCAGTTCTTGTTTATCTTGGAAATTCTTTGTAAACTTTTTTTTTTTTTTTTTTTTTTAATAAACATCTTTTTCATTTTTGAAGGAAACTCTTGCTGGGTATAGTATTTTTGGTTGGCATATGTTTTTCATTCTTTTTTTTTTTTTTTCCTTCCCCTCTCCTCCCTACCCCCTTTCCCCCTCAGCAATTTCAATATGTCATCCTACTTCTTCCTGGTCTGAAAATTTTCTGCTGGAAAATTTGATAACACTTCTTAGGAGTTTCCTTATATGTGACAATTTACTTTTATCTTGTAGTTTTCAAAATTCTCTATCTTTGACTTTTTAAAATTTGATTATATGTCTCAGAATGAATTTATTTGATTTCATCATACTTAGTGTCCTTTGAACTTTCTGGATCTGGTTTTCCATTTCCCAGATTTGGGACATTTTAAACTTATTATTTCTTGAAAAGCTTTCTGGTCCTTTCTAGGACTCTCTGCTCCTTCTGGAATGTTCATAATGCATATATTGATCTATTTACTGGTATTCAATAATTCCTTTAGCCTCTTTTCACTCCTTTAAGTTCTTTTACTTTTTCCTTTTCTGACTAGATAATTTCAAATGATTTATCTTCAAGTTTGTTGATTCTCCCTTCTGCTTGCTTTAGTCTAATGTTGAATCTATCTATCAAAATTTTCAATTTAGTTATCTTATAGTCCAGCCAAAGATTTATTTGGTTTTATTTCAGATTTTCTCTCTGTTGAAATTCTCCCTTTATTTATTTATTTTTGCTACTGAGCTCACCAAACATTTTTATGACAGTTATTTGGAATTCTCTGTGAGGTAATTCATAAATCTCCATTAAGGGTGATTTCTGAAGTTTTTTCTTGTTCTTTTATTTGTATCATGTTCCCCTGTTTCTTCATTTTCTTTGACTCTGTGTTGGTACCTTCACATTAGGGAAAACAACAACATCTCCATCTTTCTCGACTGGCCTTGTACAGGAAAAGATCTTCACCAATGAATCTGGTCTGAGCATTTATATGTCTCTCATACCTTCATGTCAACCCAAACTTCTGCCTTTGTTTTTAGTGGTCTCCAGGGATCTAAAGTATGCCAAGTTCCACTGGCAATCTGAGATAGGCAGGGCAGGGCCAATCCCTTGCATAGCTACTGGAAAAGTTATAACACTGAATGCATGATCTGACTCTTTTACTCCCCAGGGAGAAGTTGGAAACTGTGAATTATCATCTCCTTATTCTTTAATGAACTTGAGTTTGCTATCATTAAATGTTCTCCCACTAGTTCAGATTGCTACTTTTTTCTCTGTAGGCACTAAGGACTAGCAAGTATATGCCAAGGTTCAACAACTCTCTAAGGCAGGAAAGACAGAAGCCAGTTATTGAAGTAGCATCCCTCAAAGTTGAAATGCTTAATTTGCATTTGCTTTTCTCCTCAGTGGGAAGCTAGGAGTTGGAATTTTTTGCTCACTTTCTTTACAGTAAGCCAGGGAGAGAAGTTTTAGGGGTATTTGCCCACAATTTAGTGCTAACTACCACCTGGACATTTGTAGTTTCCAAGGGACTAGCATATACTAGGAGTTGTCAGTGCTCTGAGATAGATAAGACAGTAAATAGTACCTTGTGTAGTACCCAAGAAGATAGAATTCTAGATATTCACTTCAACTTCTTCAGAGAGAAACTGGCAACTGGGGTTCTATCCCTGGTGATGTCCTAGGGGTGGGGATTTTGATGAGGGTGTGTTTTCTCTTTCCTACAAGTTTTGCTGTTGTGGGTTTTGCAATCAGTAGGTGTGCAGAAACCTCTTAGGTAGTTTCTACATTTCCCATGTCATTTTACTTCAAATAAAACAGTGTCTGTGGAGAGAAATGGAAGTTCATTGTTTCTTATCCTGCCATATTAGTGACATCTACAACAACTATGTATTTATTAAGTGGTAAAGTTGTTGGTAGAGTTTTTCCTCATGAGTTTTGATATTCCATAATTAATTAAAAACATAAAATTAATTGAAGGTATTATTTTCTGGCTTTTTCTGAGGTATGTTAGAGTTCAAAATATACTAATAATACTTTTTCTATTGGTTATTTATACAGGCTACTATATTTCTGTGAGGAAATTCTAAAATAGGACAAATACTCTGAATTAGGATTATGTTAGTATTAATCTACTTCATGAATATCATTCTGTACATTCTTGAGGTGACGCAGAGCATTTCAGACTACTGATTTTATTTTTTTAAGAAATTCATATATCTTAGTGAAAAGATTTCCAATGCATTTCTGAGAACACTATTCTTTTTAGTACATGCTTTTGTTACATACCTTGTTCTTGCATGCTAATAAGATGACTCCCGAGGGCCACATCTTTTCCCATTGAATACTTAAATGGTTTTACTGCTCCTAGGACACATATGCAAATCACATTAAATTACAGAGAACATGCAACCCACTGTCAAACATCATAGACTAATGTTCACAACTGCTGAAGCGAATCTACCAAAAAATATGTAAAATGTAGAGGAAAATTTGAATTAAAGTTCAGACTTTATAAAACTTGTATTGATTAGGTTAAAAGAATACATTAAAAACTAGTAGTTTATAGAAATAAGAAAGGGATTGAGATACATGAACCAAAGAATTTGTGTTAAACAATAAATGTCATTCATCATTTTCTTTTATTATCTAACACCAGGAGATGCAGATGAGCAACAGAAAATAGAGTCTCACTAGTTATACCCAAATTGAAGTAAGAAAAAAGGGATACATGGGATCCCTGGGTGGCGCAGCGGTTTGGCGCCTGCCTTTGGCCCAGGGTGCGATCCTGGAGACCCAGGATCGAATCCCACGTCAGGCTCCCGGTGCATGGAGCCTGCTTCTCCCTCTGCCTGTGTCTCTGCCTCTCTCTCTCTCTCTCTCTCTGTGTGACTATCATAAATAAATAAAAAATTAAAAAAAAAAGAAAAAAGAAAAAAGGGATACATAGAAAATCAATAAATAAATTCAGTCAGGGTATATAGTTTATTATATTAAAATTCTTCCCCCATTTCAAACTCTATTCTGTAATAGCATTTTTATAACATTAGTGTTTATCCTGTTTAACTTATTACAGTAAGTGGAAATTGATTGGGAACCTTAGATCTATTTTGACACTATCTTCATATTTTAACTCATGTTTTTCTTTTTAAAAACTATTATGGAATAACTTTTGTCTCATGAATTCTTACCTTTTGTAATGATTTGATTTGCACTTTCCATATTATGCCACTACACAGTATAATTATATATATATATACACACACATACACACACACCATATATACTATAATTGTCTACACACCATATATATTACATAAGACATATATATAGTTTTATACATATGTATCATTTATATATTTATTTATATCCTTTATGTGTGTGTATGTATAAATATGATGAATGCAAGTATAAAGATTAGAACATATGTTCTTTGTTGTGATAAACATTTTTTTTCTTAACTTTTTAGTTAAAATCTAGAAAATTATTGCTTGGTATAAAATAGTACTATTTTCAAAGAAGCAACAAAAAAGAAATGGACAAAGTCTTGGTTTCTGCTCAAGATGAGATGTCAGGTTTGTGAGGTTGAGCCCCGAGTTGACACCATGCTTGGCATGAAGTTTGTTTGGGCTTTCTCTCCCTCTCCTTCTGCCCCTTCTCTCCATGCTTGCTCTCTCACTCACTCACTCTCTCTAAAATAAATAAGAAATCTTAAAAAAAAAGGAAAAAAGAAGAAAAAAATCATGTGAAATATGCCAGTGCACTCTATTCTTAACAAAGCCTGCTCTCAAGAGAAAGTAATTACCCAAAGACTCATCTGCTGGGTATTTTCAGTGCCTAACTAACTTAGAAGGGACATTTTCAACTGCAGCCCATTTTCACCATCCTCTCCCACCCAATGGGGGAAGCAAAAAACAGAAATACTTGTCAAGTTTATAGTCCAGATACATAGAATCCCTAGAAGACTGAGACCTAATCACAGGACTATACAACATTCCCTCCTGTCACATCCCTCATCATTGTATTAGTAAAGACCTGTTTATAGTAATTCTTTTTACCAGACATGACAGGGATATTGGAATTATCAGACTAGGGATTTAAAACAACTATGATTAATATGCTAAAGGCTCTAATGGATGATCAGCAGCATTCAAAAATAGATGGACTATGTAAGCAGAAAGAAAACCTAAGAAAGAACAACAAAATGATAGAGAAAAAAAAATCATTGTAATAGAAATAAAGAATGCTTTTGATGGACTTATTAGTAGACTAGATACAGCTGAGGAACAGACTGACATTATTCAACTACAAGACTTACTATAAGGTTACAGCAATCAAGATGGTGTGGTATTGGTGAAAGAAGAGACAAAGAGATCAATGGAAAGGAACAGAGATCCCAGAGTGATCTTTGAGAAAGAAGCAAAGATAACACAATGGTCCAAAGACAGTCTTTCCAACAAAGGGTACATCTACAGACAATAAAAGTGAATCTTACATGAACCTTACACCCTTCACAAAAACTAATTCAAAATTGATATATTTTTTTAGGATTTTATTTATTTATTCATGAGAGAGAGAGAGAGAGAGGGGGAAAAAGAGAGAGAGAGAGAGAGAGAGGCAGAGACACAGGCAGAGGGAGAAGCAGGCTCCATGCAGGGAGCCTAACATGGGACTGGATTCCAGGTCTCCAGGATCATGCCCTGGGCTGAAGGCGGTGCTAAACCGCTGAGCCACCCGGGATGTCCAACAAAATTGATATTTAAATGTAAATATAAAACTCCTAGAAGATTACATAGGAAAAATCTAGATGGTCTTGGGTATAGTGATAACTTTTTAGATACAATTCTAAAGGCATGATCTAAGAAACAAATAGTTGTTAAGCTGGACTTCATTAAAATTAAAAACTGCTACTCTATGAAAGACAATGTCAAGAGAATGAGAAGGCAAGCCCTAGAGGAGAAATTATTTGCAAAAAAATGAATCTGATGATGGATTGTTAGCAAAAATACACAAAGAAAACTTAAAACTCAACAACAAGGAAACAACCCCTCCAATTTAAAAATGGGCCAATGATTTTTTTTTAAGATTTTATTTATTTATTCATGAGAGACACAGAGAAAGAGGCAGACATTGATGGAGGGAGAAGCAGACTCCTCACAGGGAGCCCAATGCAGGACTAGATCCCTGAACCTGGGATCATGCCCTGATCCTGAGCCAAAGGCAGACAGTCAACCACTAAGCCACTCAGGCATCCCTAAAATGGGTCTATGATCCTAACAGACCCCTCACCAAAGAATATATACGTATGATAAATAAGCATATAAAATGATGCTCCACATCAAATCTGACCAGGGAATGTAACTTAACAGTGAACTACCAATGCACACCAATTATAATGGTCATAATCTGGAATACTGACAACACTAAATACGAGGAGCAAAAGGGACTGTCATACCTTGCTGGTGGGAATGCAACATGGCATACCATTTTGGAAGATCATTTGGCAGTTTCTTACAGAACTAGACATATGCTTAGGATACAACATTCATGCTTCTTGGTATCTATCCAAAGGAGTTGAAACTCATGTCCACACAAAAATCTATGCAGAGATATTTATAGCAGCTTTATTCATAATTGCCCAAACTTTGAAGATACCAAGATGTCCTTCAGTAGGTGAGTGGATAAATTGTGATGTATCCAGGCAATGGAATATTATCCACTGTTAAAAAGAGATGAGCTATCTAGCCACGTAAAAATGTAGAAGAAATTTCAATGCATATTACCCAAAGGAAAGAAGCCAATCTGAAAAAAGGCAAAATTACAGGACAAGTAGAAAGATCACTGGTTGCCAATTGGAGTTGAGGGCATTCCCTCAACAGAGGATTTTTAGGGTACTGAGAATACTGTGTGATACCCTAATGATGAACAAATGTCATTATACACTTTGGAATCCATAGACTATATACCTGAAGAGTGAACCATAATGTAAACTATGGATTTTGGGTAATCATGATGTGTCAATGTCTGTTTGTCAACTATAACAAATGTACCACTCAGGTGAGTGTGTTAATAATGGGGAAAGCTATATGCATTTGTGACAGTAGGGGAATATGGGATATCTCTTTACTTTTCTCTCAGTTATCCAGTTAACCTAAAACTGCTCTATAAAATAACATCATTAAAAACACATGGAAAGAAACTGAGGGCATCCAGTACCACCTGCCTGACATGAGTGAAGCCATCTTGGAACTTCTAGTTTCAGTTAAGTTACATGCAATCCCAGTGGAGACCAACAGAAGAACCACCCATATTGCCAACCCATAGAATCATGAGAAAAAATAAAATATGATATTTAAACAAAGTATTGGAGGTAGTAACATGATAATATATTATCGATATTATACTTCCTTTCTGTAGTATGTAATTATTTCAAGTCACCATATACTGTAGTACTTAACAATAAAGTACTTGCAAATTTTCCAATAAGGTGAAGAACATAAATGGGCTGGTAATGTATTGAACAGACAAAGTTTCATGGCCAGCTGCTAGGGAAAGTGTGGTTATGTCATCAGCAAACACATTTTCTCTTCTTGAGTATACAGCTAAGCTGTGTTTCTAAGTAAGAATTCATATGATAGCAGTCGTGACAAATCAAATAATTGACCAGTGTAATATATGTGTAAATGACATGCTAGTTCTATGCCAAAGGAAGTTTCTTTTCTTTACTTTCTCTCTTTTCCCCCTGGCTTCTAGTTAGAAAATCTGGAAATGTCTAACCATGTATGGAAAATGCCATATTTAAAATTTGGAACAATCCTAAATCTCTGAGTCACTGCTGGAAGAAAAGTCCCCATTGCTACCACCCTAACACTAATCATATTGGGTAATAAAGTGCAGAAGCAATGGACTGTTATTTTATTAACCAACTGAAATATATGGTTTCTTTTTTTACTGACCTATTACTTAGCCTACCTAAAACATTCCTATTTGTGAACTAGCTCTCTCATATTCCATGTGGTTTATGTGGGGCTATTTTCCTTCTCTTCTGTGGTGAATACATGACCCAGATTTGATCAGTAAAAGTCCATCAGTATCTCAGACACAGTGAGTGATTCAAGAATGACACTGAACCCAAGTGGGGCCAATCAGCTCATTCTCTGGGGCATGTATGCTAGAGTTATCAGACCAGGCTTTTCTCCAGCATTGGGATTAGAAGCTGAAAAATGGATGTTATAAATTGAAGTGGCTGACATCTATCCTTCTGGGCCTAACGAAACAATGTGTTTGTCATAGGAAAGAATGAGGGGCAACCTGCAAATACAAGCAAAGCTGAGAGATGTGGAAAGAAGGAAGTATCCCTCAGAACACATTTTGAGGATATAGTTTTAGTGATGCCTAAAGTCAGTCCTTCCTCTAGAATTTTAAAAAATATCTGGTTAATTTTATGTACTTTTCTTTTCCATGTAAGTTAATTTGAATTACATTTACTTTAGTTGTAAACAGAGTATCACATAGTGTTTCCCATCCTTATTTTTTAATATTTTGTTGAATTTTATCTAACGCAATAAGAAACAGTATAAATTCTGAAGAAAATTTATATATTAAAATTATATGGGGGAGGGGAAGATGGCGGAAGAGTAGGGTCCCCAAGTCACCTGTCCGCACCAAATTACCTAGAAAACCTTCAAATCATCCTGAAAATCTATGAATTCGGCCTGAGAATTAAAGAGAGACCAGCTGGAATGCAACAGTGAGAAGAGTTCGGGCTTCCATCAAGGTAGGAAGACGGGGAAAAAGAAATAAAGACACAAAAGGCCTCCGAGGGGGAGGGGCCCGCGAGGAGCCGGGCTGAGGCCGGGGCGAGTGTCCCCAGGACAGGAGAGCCCCGTCCCGGAGGAGCAGGAGCTGCACCGACCTTCCCGGGGGAAAGGGGCTCGCGGGGAGGTGGAGCAGGACCCAGGAGGGCGGGGATGCCCTCGGGCTCCGGGGACACTAACAGACACCTGCGCCCCGGGAGAGTGCGCCGAGCTCCCTAAGGGCTGCAGCGCGCACGAGGGACCCGGAGCAGCTCGGGGGGCTCGGGGGCGGCTCCGCGGAGGGGGCTGCGGGGCGGGAGCAGCTCGGGGGGGCTCGGGGGCGGCTCCGCGGAGGGGGCTGCGGGGCGGGAGCAGCTCGGGGGGCTCGGAGGCGGCTCCGCGGAGGGGGCTGCGGGGCGGGAGCAGCTCGGGGGGGCTCGGGGGCGGCTCCGCGGAGGGGGCTGCGGGGCGGGAGCAGCTCGGGGGGCTCGGGGGCGGCTCCGCGGAGGGGGCTGCGGGGGGGAGCAGCTCGGGGGGCTCGGGGGCGGCTCGGGGGCGGCTCCGCGGAGGGGGCTGCGGGGCGGGAGCAGCTCGGGGGGCTCGGGGGCGGCTCCGCGGAGGGGGCTGCGGGGCGGGAGCGCGAATCCACCAGCGCAGGCCTCGGAGCACAGGGCGCCGGGACACAGCCCAGGATCCGGCCTCCCCCGGGACAGGCAGAGGCCGGGAGGGCCCAGGACAGCGAGGACGCTCCTGCCCCAGCTGAGCAGATCAGCGGCCCCGCCCGGAGCCTCCAGGCCCTGCCGACGGAGAGCTCCGGAGCTACTGCGGGGGCTGACTCCAGGGCTGCAGAGCTGGCCCCGCCACTGCGGTTGTTCCTCCTGGGGCCTCACGGGGTAAACAACCCCCACTGAGCCCTGCACCAGGCAGGGGCAGAGCAGCTCCCCCAAGTGCTCACACCTGAGAATCAGCACAGCAGGCCCCTCCCCCAGAAGACCAGCTAGACGGACAAGTTCCAGGGAAAGTCAAGGGACTGAAAGTACACAGAATCAGAAGATACTCCCCCGTGGTTCTTTTTGTTTTGTTTTGTTTTGCTTTTTGTTTGTTTCCTTCCCCCACCCCCTTTTTTCTCCTTTCTTTCTTTTTCTTTCTCTTTTTCTTCTTTATTTTCGTTTTTTCTTCCTTTTTTTTTTCTCTTTCTCTTTTCTTTCCTTCTTTCTCTGCTCTCTTTTTCTCCTTTTCCCAATACAACTTGCTTTTGGCCACTCTGCACTGAGCAAAAAGACTAGAAGGAAAACCTCACCTCAAAAGAAAGAATCAGAAACAGTCCTCTCTCCCACAGAGTTACAAAATCTGGATTACAATTCAGTGTCAGAAAGCCATTCAGAAGCACTATTATACAGTTACTGGGGGCTCTAGAAAAAAGCATAAAGGACTCAAGAGACTTCATGACTGCAGAATTTAGAGCTAATCAGGCAGAAATTAAAAATCAATTGAATGAGATGCAATCCAAACTAGAAGTCCTAACGACCAGGGTTAACGAGGTGGAAGAACGGGTGAGTGACATAGAAGACAAGTTGATAGCGAAGAGGGAAACTGAGGAAAAAAGAGACAAACAATTAAAAGACCATGAAGATAGATTAAGGGAAATAAACGACAGCCTGAGGAAAAAAAACTTACGTTTAATTGGTGTTCCCGAGGGCGCCGAAAGGGACAGAGGGCCAGAATATGTATTTGAACAAATCATAGCTGAAAACTTTCCTAATCTGGGAAGGGAAACAGGCATTCAGATCCAAGAAATAGAGAGATCCCCCCTTAAAATCAATAAAAACCATTCAACACCTCGACTTTTAATAGTGAAGCTTGCAAATTCCAAAGATAAAGAGAAGATCCTTAAAGCAGCAACAGACAAGAAATCCCTGACATTTATGGGGAGGAGTATTAGGGTAACAGCAGACCTCTACACAGAGACCTGGCAGGCCAGAAAGGGCTGGCAGGATATATTCAGGGTCCTAAATGAGAAGAACATGCAACCAAGAATACTTTATCCAGCAAGGCTCTCATTCAGAATAAAAGGAGAGATAAAGAGCTTCCAAGACAGGCAGGAACTGAAAGAATATGTGACCTCCAAACCAGCTCTGCAAGAAATTTTAAGGGGGACTATTAAAATTACCCTTTAAGAAGAAGTTCAGTGGAACATTCCACAAAAACAAGGACTGAATAGATATCATGATGACACTAAACTCATATCTCTCAATAGTAACTCTGAATGTGAACGGGCTTAATGACCCCATCAGAAGGCGCAGAGTTTCAGACTGGATAAAAAAGCAGGACCCATCATTTGCTGTCTACAAGAGACCCATTTTAGACAGAAGGACACCTACAGCCTGAAAATAAAAGGTTGGAGAACCATTTACCAATCGAATGGTCCTCAAAAGAAAGCAGGGGTAGCCATCCTTATATCAGATAAACTAAAATTTACCCCGAAGACTGTAGTGAGAGATGAAGAGGGACACTATCTCATACTTAAAGGATCTATCCAACAAGAGGACTTAACAATCCTCAATATATATGCCTCGAATGTGGGAGCTGCCAAATATATCAATCAATTATTAACCAAAGTGAAGAAATACTTAAATAATAATACACTTATACTTGGTGACTTCAATATAGCTCTTTCTATTCTCGATAGGTCTTCTAAGCACATCTCCAAAGAAAAGAGAGCTTTATTTTTTTTTTTTTTTTTTTTTTTTTTTTTTTTTTTTTTTTTTTAAGAAAAGAGAGCTTTAAATGATACACTGGACCAGATGGATTTCACAGATATCTACAGAACTTTACATCCAAACTCAACTGAATACACATTCTTCTCAAGTGCACATGGAACTTTCTCCAGAATAGACCACATACTGGGTCACAAATTGGGTCTGAACCGATACCAAAAGATTGGGATCGTCCCCTGCATATTCTCAGACCATAATGCCTTGAAATTAGAACTAAATCACAACAAGAAGTTTGGAAGGACTTCAAACACGTTGAGGTTAAGGACCATCCTGCTAAAATATGAAAGAGTCAACCAGGAAATTAAGGAAGAATTAAAAAGATTCATGGAAACTAATGAGAATGAAGATACAACTGTTCAAAATCTTTGGGATGCAGCAAAAGCAGTCCTGAGGGGGAAATACATCGCCATACAAGCATCCATTCAAAAACTGGAAAGAACTCAAATACAAAAGCTAGCCTTACACATAAAGGAGCTAGAGAAAAAACAGCAAATAGATCCTATACCCAGGAGAAGAAGGGAGTTAATAAAGATTCAAGCAGAACTCAACGAAATCGAGACCAGAAGAACTGTGGAACAGATCAACAGAACCAGGAGTTTGTTCTTTGAAAGAATTAATAAGATAGATAAACCATTAGCCAGCCTTATTAAAAGAAGAGAGAGAAGACTCAAATTAATAAAATCATGAATGAGAAAGGAGAGATCACTACCAACACCAAGGAAATACAAACGATTTTAAAAACGTATTATGAACAGCTATATACCAATAAATTAGGCAATCTAGAAGAAATGGACGCATTCCTGGAAAGCCACAAACTACCAAAACTGGAACAGGAAGAAATAGAAAACATGAACAGGCCAATAACCAGGGAGGAAACTGAAGCAGTCATCAAAAACCTCCCAAGACACAAGAGTCCAGGGCCAGATGGCTTCCATGGGGAATTTTATCAAACGTTTAAAGAAGAAACCATACCTATTCTCCTAAAGCTGTTTGGAAAGATAGAAAGAGATGGAGTACTTCCAAATTCGTTCTATGAGGCCAGCATCACCTTAATTCCAAAACCAGACAAAGACCCCACCAAAAAGGAGAATTACAGACCAATATCCCTGATGAACATGGATGCAAAAATTCTCAACAAGATACTGGCCAATAGGATCCAACAATACATTAAGAAAATTATTCACCATGACCAAGTAGGATTTATCCCTGGGACACAAGGCTGGTTCAACACTCGTAAAACAATCAATGTGATTCATCATATCAGCAAGAGAAAAACCAAGAACCATATGATCCTCTCATTAGATGCAGAGAAAGCATTTGACAAAATACAGCATCCATTTCTGATCAAAACTCTTCAGAGTGTAGGGATAGAGGGAACATTCCTCGACATCTTAAAAGCCATCTACGAAAAGCCCACAGCAAATATCATTCTCAATGGGGAAGCACTGGGAGCCTTTCCCGTAAGATCAGGAACAAGACAGGGATGTCCACTCTCACCACTGCTATTCAACATCGTACTGGAAGTCCTAGCTCAGCAATCAGACAACAAAAAGACATTAAAGGCATTCACATTGGCAAAGAAGAAGTCAAACTCTCCCTCTTCGCCAATGAAATGATACTCTACATAGAAAACCCAAAAGTCTCCACCCCAAGATTGCTAGAACTCATACAGCAATTCGGTAGCGTGGCAGGATACAAAATCAATGCCCAGAAATCAGTGGCATTTCTATACACTAACAATGAGACTAAAGAAAGAGAAATCAAGGAGTCAATCCCATTTACAATTGCACCCAAAAGCATAAGATACCTAGGAATAAACCTCACCAAAGAGGTAAAGGATCTATACCCTAAAAACTATAGAACACTTCTGAAAGAAATTGAGGAAGACACAAGGAGATGGAAAAATATTCTATGCTCATGGATTGGCAGAATTAATATTGTGAAAATGTCAATGTTCCCCAAGGCAATATACACGTTTAATGCAATCCCTATCAAAATACCATGGACTTTTTCAGAGAGTTAGAACAAATTATTTTAAGATTTGTGTGGAATCAGAAAAGACCCCGAATAGCCAGGGGAATTTTAAAAAAGAAAACCATATCTGGGGGCATCACAATGCCAGATTTCAGGTTGTACTACAAAGCTGTGGTCATCAAGACAGTGTGGTACTGGAACAAAAATAGACACATAGATCAATGGAACAGAACAGAGAACCCAGAAGTGGACCCTCAACTTTATGGTCAACTAATATTCGACAAAGGAGGAAAGACTATCCATTGGAAGAAGGACAGTCTCTTCAATAAATGGTGCTGGGAAAATTGGACATACACATGCAGAAGAATGAAACTAGACCACTCTCTTGCACCATACACAAAGATACACTCAAAATGGATGAAAGATCTAAATATGAGACAAGATTCCATCAAAATCCTAGAGAAGAACACAGGCAACACCCTTTTTGAACTCGGCCACAGTAACTTCTTGCAAGATACATCCACGAAGGCAAAAGAAACAAAAGCAAAAATGAACTATTGGGACTTCATCAAGATAAGAAGCTTTTGCACAGCAAAGGATACAGTCAACAAAACTAAAAGACAACCTACAGAATGGGAGAAGATATTTGCAAATGACCTATCAGATAAAGGGCTAGTTTCCAAGATCTATAAAGAACTTATTAAACTCAACAGCAAAGAAACAAACGATCCAATCATGAAATGGGCAAAAGACATGAAGAGAAATCTCACAGAGGAAGACGTAGACATGGCCAACACGCACATGAGAAAATGCTCTGCATCACTTGCCATCAGGGAAATACAAATCAAAACCACAATGAGATACCACCTCACACCAGTGAGAATGGGGCAAATTAACAAGGCAGGAAACCACAAATGTTGGAGAGGATGCGGAGAAAAGGGAACCCTGTTACATTGTTGGTGGGAATGTGAACTGGTGCAGCCACTCTGGAAAACTGTGTGGAGGTTCCTCAAAGAGTTAAAAATATACCTGCCCTACGACCCAGCAATTGCGCTGTTGGTGATTTACTCCAAAGATACAAATGCAATGAAACACCGGGACACCTGCACCCCGATGTTTCTAGCAGCAATGTCCACAATAGCCAAACTGTGGAAGGAGCCTCGGCGTCCACGAAAGATGAATGGATGAAGAAGATGTGGTGTATGTATACAATGGAATATTACTCAGCTATTAGAAATGACAAATACCCACCATTTGCTTCAACGTGGATGGAACTGGAGGGTATTATGCTGAGTGAATAAGTCAATCAGAGAAGGACAAACATTATATGTTCTCATTCATTTGGGGAATATAAATAATAGTGAAAGGGAATATAAGGGAAGGGAGAAGAAATGTGTGGGAAATATCAGAAAGGGAGACAGAACGTAAAGACTGCTAACTCTGGGAATCGTACTAGGGGTGGTAGAAGGGGAGGAGGGCAGGGGGTGGGGGTGAGTGGGTAACTGGGGGTTATTCTGTATGTTAGTAAATTGAACACCAATAAGAAATAAATTTAAAAAAAAAGATGTTATCATTGGGGAAACTGAGTAAAGAATACATCAGATCTCACTATATTATGCATTACAACTACATGTGAAGCTACAATGATCTCAAAGTAAAAATGTTTAATTATAAAATATTAATGATTATTTCTAGACTCTGTATTCTGCTTTATTGATTTACATATTTATCTTTATGTAAATTCCACACACTTTTGATTATGTGACTCTATAATAAATTTTTGAATTTCCAGTGTAAAAAAAAAATAAAATTATATGACTCTTCACCTACAAAACTTGATTGTATTACCTCACAATATATATAGCAAATCATCATTGCAAAATTCAGAACTTTTAGAAGTCTGCTTCAGTAAGGGACGCCCCTGCCTGAAAGTCCCACAGGTGGCAAATTGGGGAAGAATCCTAGGTGGGACAGTGTGGTCTCAGGATTCCTGGGGTCATGGAAAAAGGGTGCCTGAGTACGGCAGAGTTCACGGCTCGATCCGTGAGCCCAGAAGTGGGCTTTCAGCTCTGGTTGCCATAAACCACAGACAGGCACTGTTAGTGGAGTAACTGCTCTCCAAGCAGGGGCCCAGCAAGCGGCAGAGCTTCGGAAAGACCCCTCTCCTTCTCTGGGAGGAAGTAGTGTGGGTGCACACTGCAAGAATTGTCAATTCGGAGACTAGAAACAGGGATCTGGCAACCGTTCTACTAGCAGGGCCCCAGCAAGGGGCAGAACCTAGGCAACAGCCCTCACCTTCGCCTGAGAGGAGTGGCCTGGATCCACTCTGCAGGAGTCTGTAAAGTTTGGAGACTTGAAATAGGGTTGCATGCCTTAGATAAAAACTCTTGGTCACAGGCGGGGTGAACACAGAGTGCTGATGGAAACCAGGAAGACAATAGCAATTGACTGATTCTCCTAGAAGGCCCACTGAAGAGTGGAGGCAGCGATCTTTCAGCTCGGGCTGGAGACTGGGGTGCCACCATTTATTGTCATCCTCTGAAGCAGCGCTAAAAGCCTTCTGGGCACAATAGCCACATAGAGCTTAGTTAGCCCAGCCACTGGCCAGGGCAGTGCAAGTCTGCCTGGGCTGATATCCGAAATACCTGGGCACAACAGGGCCCTCCCCAGAAGGTCAGGGAGAAACCAGCAAAGACCAGGTTCAGCGATCACGCAGAAATGTAAAACTCCAGTGCTCGGGGAGGAAATAGTATGCTTTTATCTTAGGATTCTTTGGTCTTTCAATTTTAATTTTTTTTTTTCTTTTTCCCTTTCAACTAATTTCTTATTCTATCAACTCTTTTTTTTAAGTTTTTTTTTTAATTCTTATTTTTACAGTTGCATTCTATTATTTCATTGTACTTAATTTTATTTTTGTATATATATACATTTTTCTTTCTTTACAACTTTGAAAGGTAGTTTCTTCTAACAAACAGACCAAAATACAACCAGAATCTAGTGTATTGCTCTGTTCTGTTCACCTGTCTGATTATATTCCTTCTCTAAAAAAAAAAATATTTTTTGATTTCCATATTTACAGTTACATTCTATCCTTTCATTGTGGTTAATTTTATTTTTGTATACATATGTTTTTCTTTGTGTACAATGTTGAGATCTAGTTTTATAAACAAACAGACCAAAATCTAGTATTATAAACAAACAGACCAAAATACCCCTAGAATCTACTGCAATTTTTTTGTTTTGTTCACCTGTCTGATTATATTTTCTCCTTTTCTTTTTTTCTTGTTTGTTTTTGGTTGTTTCTGATTTGTTAATTCTGACTGTATAATTCTCTGGGATCATTGTTGCTATTTTAGTGTTTGGTTCTCTTGCTAATCTATTCTTCTCTGGACAAAAGTGACAGGATGGAAAAACTCACCACAAAAAAGAGAACAAGAGGCAATACTAATTGTCAGGGACCTAATCAGTATGTGTATAAGATGACACAACTAGAGTTCAGAATAAAGATTATAAAGATACTAGTTGGATTTGAAAAAAGCATAGAGACTCTAGAGAATCCCTTTCTGGAGAAATAAAAGAACTAAAATCTAATCAGGTTGAAATAAAAAAAACGTATATTGATGAGATGCAATAAAAAATGGAGGCTCTAATTGCATGATAAATGAGGCAGAAGAGAGAATTAATGTTATAGAAGAAAAAATGGTGTGGAATAAATAAGCTGAGAAAAAGAGAAATAAACAACTATTGGATCACAAAGGGAAAATTCAAGAGTAAGTGATACAATAGAGCCAAACAATGTTCCCATAGGAAAAGGAAAGAGAGAGAGAATATTTCAACAAAGTATAGTTGAGAACTTCTCTAATCTGGGGAAATAAACAGGCCTTCAAGTCCAGGAAGCACAAAGAACTCTCAAAATCAATCAAGATAGGTCAATACCTTGAAACATAATAGTGAAGCTTGCAAATTTCAGAGACAAAGAGAAAATCCTGAAAGCAGCTTGGGACAAGAGGTCCATAATCTACAAGGGTTAAAACCTAAGACTGGCAGCAGACCAATCCACAGAGACCTGACAAGCCAGAAAGGACAGGCGTGGTATATTCAAGGTGCTAAATGAAAAAAAAAAAAAAATGCAGCAAGAATACTTTATCCAGCAAGGCTGGCATTCAGAATTAGAGGAGAGATAAACAAACAAACAAACAATTTTTTATATTCCCCAAATGAATGAGACCACGTCGAAGCAAATGGTGGGTATTTGTCGTTTCTAATGGCTGAGTAATATTCCATTGTATACATATACCACATCTTGTTTATCCATTCATCTTTCGATGGACATCGAGGCTCCTTCCACAGTTTGGCTATTGTGGACATTGCTGCTATAAACATCGGGGTGCAGGTGTCCCGGCGTTTCACTGCATCTGTCCAGGACAAACAGAAACTAAAAAAAAAAAATTGTGATCATTAAACCAGCCCTGCAAGAAATAATAAAAGGAATCCTTTAAGTGAAGAGAGAGCCCAAAAGTAAGATAGACCAGAAAGGCATAGAGACAATATACAGAAAGAGTGACTATTGTTAATACAATAGCTCTAAATTCATATCTTTCAATAGTTACTCTGAATATAAACAGACTAAATGCCCCAGTCAAAAGACTAAAGATATCAGATAGGATAAGAAAGAAAGACCCATCATTATGCTGTCTACAAGACTCATTTCAGACCCCAAAACACCTCCAGATTGAAAGTGAGGTAATTGGAAAACCATTTGTCATGCTAATGGATATCAAAAGAAAGCTGGGTCACAATCTTTATATCAAACAAATTAGATATTTAAGCAAAGACTCTAATAAGAGATGAGGAAGGACACTATATCATAATTAAGGGGTCTATCCAACAGATCTAATAATTGTAAATATATGTCCCTAACATGGGAGAAACCAATTAAATAAACCAATTAATAGCAAAATTAAAGAAACACATTGGTAATAACACAATTACTGTACAGGACTTTAACACCCCATTCACTGCAATGGATAGATTATCAAGGCAGATCAACAAGGAAACAAGGGCTTTGAATGACACACTGGACCATACAGACTTCCCAGATATATTCAGAGCATTCCATCCTATAGCAACAGAATACACATTCTTCTTGAGTGCACATGGAACATTCCTCAGAATAGATCACATACTGCACCACAAATCAGGTCTCAAGGTCTCAACTGGGGCCAAAAGATTGGGATCATTCTTTGCATATTTTCAGACCGCAATGCTTTGAAACTGGATCCCAAGAAACAGGAGAAATTTGAAAAGTACCCAAATACATGGAGGCTAAAAAGCATCCTATTAAAGAACAAATGGGTCAACCAGGAAATTAAAGAAGAATATAAAAAAAATCATGGAAACAAATGAAAATGAGATGCCCCAAAGGTGGTCTCAATAGGGAAGTTTATAGCAATACAAACTTTTCTCAAGAAACGAGAAAGTTCTCAACTACACAACCTAACCTTACACCTAGAGGATCTGAAGAAAAAAGCAAATAAAACCTAAACACAGCAGGAGAAGAGAATTATTAAAGATTAGAGCAGAAATCAATGAAATATAAACCAAAATAACAGTAGAATAGATCAACAAAACTAGGAGCCGGTTCTTTGAAAGAATTAATAAGATCAATAAACTTCTATCAAAAGAAAAGAGAAAAGACCCAAATAAATAAAATCATGAATGAAAGAAGAGAGATCACAACTAATACTGAAGAAATACAATTATAAGAACATATTATGAGCAACTATATGCCAGAAAATTAAGCAATCTAGAAAAAAAAATGGATGCATTCTTAGAAACATAAACTACCAAAACTGAAACAGGAAGAAACAAAAAACCTGAACAGACCCAAAGTCAGCAGGGAAATAGAAACAGTAACCAATAAATCTCCCAATAAATAAAAGTCCAGGGCCAGATGGCTTTCCAGGGGAATTCTACCAAACATTTAAAGAAGAATCAATCAATACCTGTTCTTCTGAAGCTGTCTCAAAAAATATAAATGGAAGGCAAACTTCCAAACTCTAGTAGGCTAGTATTATCTTGATCCTAAAACCAGACAAAGACCCACCAAAAAGGAGAATGACAGAGCAATATCCCTGATGAATGTGGATGCAAAAATTCACATCAAGATATTAGCCAAAAGGATCCGACAGTACAATAAAAGGATTGTTCACCACAATCAAGTGGGATTTATTCCTGGGTTGCAAGGATGGTTCAACAACTGCAAATCAATCAGTGTAATACACTACAGTAATAAAAGGACAAGAAACATGATCCTTTCAATAGATGCAAAAAAAGCATTTGACTAAGTACAGCATCCTTTCCTATTAAAACTCTTCACAGTGTAGGGATAGAGAGAACGTATGTCAATATCATAAAAGTCATCTATGAAAATCCCACAGCAAATATCATTATCCATGGGGAAAAACTGAAAGCCTTTCTCCTAAGATCAGGAACACGACAGGGATATCCACTCTCACCACTGTTATTCAACATAGTACTAGAACTAGCCTCAGCAATCAGACAACAAAAAGAAATAAAAGGTATCTGAATCAGCAGTTAAGAAGTCAAATTCTCAGTCTTCACAGATGACATGATACTCTATGTGGAATACCAAAATGACTCCATCTCAAAATTGCTAGAACTCATACAGGAATTCAGCAATGTGGCAGGATATAAAATCAATGCAAAAAAATCACTTGCATTTCTATACACTAAAAAGGAGACAGAAGAAAGAGAAATTAATGAATCAATTCCATTTATAATTGCCCCAAAACCCATAAGATATCTAGAAATAAAGCTAACCAAAGAAGCAAAGGAGGTGTACTCTGAAAACTATGCTCATGAAAGAAATTGAGGAAGACACAAAGAAATGGAAAAATAATCCATGTTGGATTATTGGATTGGAAGAACAAATGTTGTTCTAATGTCTATGCTACCTAGAGCAATGTATACATTCAATATAATCCCTATCAAAATATCATCAACTTTTTTCACAGAGCTGGAAAAAATAATTCTAAAATTTGTGTGGAACCAGAAAAGACCCCAAATAACCAGAGGAATGTGGAAAAAGAAAACTAAAGCTGGTGGCATCACAATTCCAGACTTCAAGATCTATTACAAAGCTGTGATCATCAAGACAGTGTGGTACTGGCATAAAAAGAAACACATAAATCAATGGAACAGAATAGAGAACCCAGAAATGGATTCTCAACTCTATGATCAACTAATCTCATATAAAGCACAAAAGAATATTCAATGAAAAAAAGTCTCTTCAACAACTGGTATTAGGAAATTGGACAGCCAGAAGAAATTCATCCAGAAGAATGAAACTGGACCACTTTTTCACATCATACACCAAAACAGACTCAAATGCATGAAACACCCAAATGTGAGACAAGAATCCCTTAAAATCCTAGAGGAGAATACAAGCAGCAACCTTATTGACCTCAGCCATAACAATTTCTTCCTACACATGTCTCAGGATTCAAGGGGAAAAAAGGCAAAAATGAACTATTGGGATTTAATCAAGATAAAAAGCTTCTGCCCAGCAAAAGTAAGTCCATAAAGCCAAAGACAACTGACAGAATGGGAGAAGATATTTGCAAATGACATATCAGATAAAGGGCTAGTATTCAAAATCTATAAAGAACTTATCAAACTCAACACCCAAAGAGCAAATAATCCAATTAAGAAATGGGCAGAAGACATGAATAGGTATTTCTCCAAAGAAGTCATACAAATGGCCAACAGATACATGAAAAAATGCCCAGTATCTCTCCGCATCAGGGAAATACAAATCAAAACTACAGTGAGATACCACCTTACAATGGTCAGAATGGCTAAAGTTAACAAGCCAGGAAACCACAGAGTTGGTGAGAATGTGGAGAAAGGGGAACCCTCTTACATTATTGGGAATGCAAGCTGGTACAGCCACTCTGGAAAAGTTTGGAGGTTCCTCAAAAAGTTAAAAATGGAGCTACCCTAATATCCATCAATTGCTTTACTAGGTATTTATCCCAAAGATACAAATGTAGTGATCAAAAGGGGCACCTGCACCCCAATGTGTATAGCAGCAATGTCCAAAATAGCCAAATATGGAAGGATGAGTGGATAAAGAAGATGTGGTATGTATATACAATGGAATATTACTCAGCCAACAACTTCCAATCAAAATTTTGTCATGGGTAATTCCCATGAATCCACTTCAAGGGATTTATCACCATGGATACACCAACACAAACTGTTTTGTTAAACAAATTAATAATAATCAGGTTTTTATTATGATCAAAAGACTGTCAATTCTCATTTTGATCAATGAGATTTTTGAAGTCCTAAAATTGGTTCAGATAATGCCAACAGATAATTCCAGTGGGGTATTTTTATTTTTGTAATTTATGTAAGCCATGTATCCTTGTTCTATTTTTCTATTTTAAATCAAGTTATACACATAAGTGGCAGGAAAATAAGGACAAAAGGTCATGATTGACACTTAAGATAATATTTATCTTAAATATTTAAGTTGGGGCACCTGGGTGCCTCAGTGGTTGAGCATCTGCCTTTGGCTCAGGTTGTGATTCCAGGGTAGCAGGATCAAGTCCTGCATCAGGCTCCCTAAGGGGAGCCTGCTTCTCCCTCTGCCTATGTCTTGCCTCTCTCTGTGTGTCTCTCATGAATAAATAAATAAAAGTCTTTAAAAGTATATTCATAATCAAAATTAAAACATTTATTTTTCAGGAAGAAGAAATAATTTGTGTAAGTTCATAGATATATTTAGAAACACATAGTTTGCTCTGTTTGGGCCAAATTATGTATCATCTAGTATGCATCTCCATTAGATTTATTTTTATATATTCCAATTCCCTTTCAAAAGTCATCTTTTCTTTTCTTTTCTTTTTTCATTATTTATTGAATACGTTATATTAATTATAATTATTTAAAAGTTCTTTTCTGGGATCCCTGGGTGGCGCAGCGGTTTGGCGCCTGCCTTTGGCCCAGGGCGCGATCCTGGAGACCTGGGATCGAGTCCCACGTCGGGCTCCCGGTGCATGGAGCCTGCTCCTCCCTCTGCCTGTGTCTCTGCCTCTCTCTCTCTCTCTCTGTGTGTGATGACTATCATAAATAAAAAAAAATAAAAAATAAAATTAAAAGTTCTTTTCTGATAAATCTAATGATAACACATGTGGGCCTCAGTATATTTTATTCCTTTTAAATTATTGAACATTTTGATAATATTAAGGTTTATCTTCATTCTTTCTTAGGTATAGGCTATTTAATTATTTTTTAAGATTTTATTTATTTCTTCATGAGAGACACAGAGAGAGAGAGAGAGAGGCAGAGACACAGGCAGAGGGAGAAGCAGGCTCTATGCAGGGAGCCCGACATGGGACTCGATCCAGGGCCTCCAGGATCACTCCCTGTGCTGACTGAAAGTGGTGCTAAACCGCTAAGCCATCTGGGCTGCCCTAGGCTATTTAATTTTGACTTTCTTTGTAGTACAAAACTTTACTCATAGGGTGCAGTCCTTACAAGTAGGTTATGGGTTTGCTTGTTTTGTTTTGTTTTGTTTTGTTGTAGTCTCAGTTGAAAGCCTGGAGTAGACACACAGACTCCACACAGTAGATGAAAAGAATAGTGAAATATAAAGTAAGATTTCTTTTTTATGTAATTTTTTTTCAAAATTGTCTATTATAAAAATATGAACTTTATAATCACTAAACAATAAATGTTAACAAAAATTTTAAAAAGGTTGTCAAAAGCAGAAGTAAAGATGAAGACTAAAAAAATGCATGGGTAAGAAAATACAGAAATAATTTATAACCTTGAAGAATGTGGTCAGGTGGAAGGTAAGTTTCGAATTATTAAAGATGGCAAAGGCTGTGTGTAAATTCTAGTTTTGTGCTTAACCCACTAACTTATGCAAATTTTTTCTATAAAGGAATTTACACTTAAAAGACATCTATTGGTTTCAGAATTAGTGGATATAGTTTAATTTTAATTGAATGAAACTGTGTAATGTCTAAATGACCAGAATTCTGAAAAGCTTATTTCTTATTTAACCTCTAAATCAAACTAAGCTGCATTATGACTTCTAAGACATGCTAGAATTTTGTTAGTCTA
Organism: Canis aureus; assembly: GCF_053574225.1. Lineage (NCBI taxonomy): Eukaryota > Metazoa > Chordata > Mammalia > Carnivora > Canidae > Canis > Canis aureus. The sequence goes on from NC_135640.1 coordinate 8,177,110, forward strand.
CCTTCCTGATAGTCATTGGGCTCTTTTCTATAGGGCATTAAACATCAAGATCATTACTTATATCAGATATGAAATACTTTAATGTTAAATTATCCCTGTTTTCACATTATAAATCTAGGTGGTGAGTTATATCATTTTAAAATATTGTTTTAATTTATTTTACTATTTTAATGCTGATGTTTTATTGAAGAATTCACATTTATATTGCAAGATGGTAGTGACATGTGATTCCTTTTATGATGCTTTCTCTTTTTTCAGGTTTTGGGATCATGAACATCCTAACTTCCTCTAAGTAACAAAAATACTCCTTTTATCCCTGGGCTCTGGAAAATTTTAAATCACTTAGTCTTGTTTAAGCCTCTTAAATTTGAACTATTCACATATTAATCGATATAAAGAAGGTACATTATCAATGTCTCCATAATTATTAATTGATATAAGATAACACTTATACTATTTCTTGAATCAACTTTGGTACTTTGTATTAATTGTTTGAAGGTAAATTTTAAGATATTTTATAATTAACTATTCATATATGCATATTAATTACATCTATCTATATAAAAATTCTCTATTCCTATGTGTTTTGTAACTTTACCTGATTATATGTTGATGAAGTCTTACTCTCATTCTAAGAGTATAAACACTATCTGTTTCTCCTGATTTTCCTTAAGTATTATCATCTTTTTTTTACATTCTTGCATTTATTCCTCATTTATAATGTTTCTTTCTGCTATGATGTCATTTGTTTTTCCTATATCCCTTCCCTAGGACTTTTGCAATTGTCTTTCTCTGTGCTTTTTTTTTGTCTTTTTCTACTCTGTTGAGTTGAAAGATAAGTTTATTTTTCATAATACTGTTGTTTATTAAGTTCAAATTCATTATCTTATAAGTTTTCCCCTGACTACAGCCTTGATTGTATGACATAAATATTGATGAAGTGCTATAGTTAATATATTCTAAAGTGGAGCGTATAAACAAACTTCATTTTTTGTCTTTAAAGATATTTTTAGGAGAGAGAATTTTTTAGGTCCCTCATTTATTTTTTAAAAATATTACATTTTTATGTATCTGTGGGATGTGTGCATATGTATAATGGACATCCATTTTTGGTTTCTTTTCACAAATTTTTCTGTTTTAAGGAACTCTGCCATTTTAATAAGAAAATATGGAATGTAATTGGTACTTTTTAATACACAGAGAAATCTGCTTTTCTTTTTGGGAAGTGAGGGTTCATAAATGTTTTATTTTCAACAAAAATTTTAATTTCTAAATACAACACTATGAGACACATTTTATGATGGCTCCATTAATTACATGTGCAGCTTTCTTTGTTTACTTCCTCTGGTAAAAGTTGAAAAACTGTTTTTAAATTCGCATTAAAATTATATTCTAAAAGATTATCTTCCATTAAAGTTATTAATTATTAACTTAGCATTTATTGAGCTCCTTTCAGGAAAAGAGCTAATCAATATATCAGCCTTCATGTAGCTTTCATTCTAGTAAGACCTATAGTTTAATGTGAGAAGTATCAGTAGTGTCTAAGTGTCTGACATATAGGCATATAGAAGATGTTCAATAGAATTTTTGCTCCAAGGAGTGCTTGAATAAATAAACAAATATAGGGCAGCCCGGGTGGCTCAGCGGTTTAGCATTGCCTTCAGCCCAGGGTGTGATCCTGGAGACCCGGGATCAAGTCCCACCTTGGGCTCCCTGCATGGAGCCTGCTTCTCCCTCTGCCTGTGTCTCTGCCTCTCTCTCTCTCTTTCTGTGTGTCTCATGAATGAATAAATAAAATATTTATAAAAAAATAAACAAATATATCTCAATGCCATAGTACTCCACCATTATTCCCCTTTTCAAATTAGCACATCATTGTTGCTTGTATCTTTTATCAACAATGTTAGGGAAGGAAACTTTGTTTTCCCATTTTGGAAAACACCCCTATCTTCTCTTTCTCCCTTACTCATGTCTTCCCTACAAGGGGTATTATACTTTATTGGTGAGTTTGGATTAAGAAACTTGGCATGAGCAGCTCTGTCTCTTCCTCTCTTTTCTCCATAGAAGCCAGGCTGTCTTCATAGATGTTTATTTTATGGTCTTTGCCTTTATGACACACATTTTACAATTATGAGCTTTGTGTGTGGAATGCCTGTAGATATCATACACTGGATATGACTGTGAGTTTGGGAAAGAGGGGGCTAAGAGTAAATCACTGTAGTCTGGAGTGCTTATTTTTGTTGTACCTGTATGTCACATCTTCCAATAATATCGTTTTATTAATTTATTACTTTATCAATAATAAAGCTGATATTCTTTTTTTAAAGCTGATATTCTTATATTCATTACTTGATAGTTTTTCTCAATTGGTTCAGATTTTTATGGGGTAATGGGGCCTATCTATTTATGCTCAAAACCCATGTAGTCACTCTTTGTCTTAGCATGGGCTCCTTGAAGCAGATACTGAGATTAACAATTTTGTACAGAATGTTTATAGGGGAATGTTCTCAATGATATGCCAGTATGAAAGATATGGTCAAGATTGACATGAACTCACAATGTAATTGTAGCTGAGGCCTCACCAATCCTGAAGGTGCTCTGGACCTGGGGTGCCCTTCAGAGTTGTCCCATATTGAGACAAGGAAGTTAAGCATTTATATACCACAGTCAGTCAATCAGTGGCCATCAGCTACCTCTGAGAATGGACATAATTGAGCAGAGCAGTTCTCTGCAGTTGAGGACAATTTCCAATGATGAACCCATAACTAAGAAGTTTAGAAAATGATATTCACAGAAATTGTGGGAAAGATGGGTTGGCAGTAAAGTGTGTGGGGGGGGTGGAACTGAGTGGAGCTTCCCAAATCCATCAGACTTTTGAACCATTTCATGATTTTGCTTTAATTTTAATTTGATATTAATATCACTAGCCTTATTATAAGGGAAAGGAGGGAACCTGAGTGGGAAAAATTAGAGAGAGAGACAAACCATGAGAGACTCCTAACTCTGGGAAACAAACGGTTGTAGAAGGGGAGGTGTGGGTAACTGGGTGATGGGTACTGAGGAGGGCACTTGATGGGATGAGTACTGGGTGTTATAACTATCTGTTGGCAAATTGAATTTAAATTAAAAAATGTAAAAAATAAAAAAATAAAATAGGCTACAGATGAAAGAAATATATATCACTACCCTTGATTTGCATTTGAAAGTTTGCCTGAAATATATGTGAAAATATATATTAAAAAATTTTTCCAAATTTCCTTATAATTTGTGCAGTGTGTTTTTTATAGAGAGACTATCATTTACTTTTTTGATAAATATTTTATTGATGTTTGACATAAATGCATGTAGAAAAGTGCATACATCAAAAATTGACAGCTAGTGGAATTATTGTATATTATATATAACCAATAGACACAATCCACATCAAAAAAATAATTTTGACAGTAATACAGAACCTCCGTTCAACTCTTCTTCGCAACCTTACATTTTTTTGTTTTCTTGTTTTTCATTATTGTTTTATTTTTAATATAAATTAAATGATATGTTCTTTAAAAGTCTTGTGGTTTTGCTTTACACATTTCTCTATCTTTGATTAAATATTATCTACTTAAATACTATAGATTTGTAATTTTTCTTGCTTGATATCTTGCATAAATATAATTTTTTAGAGTATTGTCTTCGACATTCTTAATTCATTGCATTTAAAATGTATTGAGGTATGTAATAACTTCATTCTTGTCAGTCCACAAAAAAATAAGTGCTTGACAAATTTTAAACATGCATATATAGTCATGTTACTATTACTCACATCTCATGATATAAGGCATCTCCCAGACAGATTAGAGCTCTGTGTTTTTAAAATTATTATTATTATTATTAGGGGAGAAGAACAAGTAGGGGTATTCAGTATGAAAACCTTAGTCCTTTAATTGAATATTTGGTTAATTTATAGTTAATATGAACATTTATAGAATTGGATTCATTTTCACAATATCACTATTTGGTATTTTTTTTTTAAAGATTGTAATTATTTATTCATGAGAGAGAGAGAGAGAGAGAGAGCAGCAGAGTCACAGGCAGAGAGAGAAACAGGCTCCATGCAGGAAGCCTGATGTGGATCAATCCCAGGTCTCCAAGATCACACCGTGGGCTGAAGGAGGCACTAAACCGCTGAGCCACCCAGGCTGTCCTCACTATTTGGTAATTAAACACAATTTGACCTATTCCTATTACATTACTGTTTTTCTGAGATCTGGACTTTTTAATGATCAGTTGTGTATTTTTTTTGTTATTTATTTTTCCTCTATTAAATAGAATATTTTCATCCTTTTGCTATTTTTTAATGGTTACCTTAGAGATAACAAATTATGCCTTTGAATTATTAAATATAAATTGTCATTTTCATGATTCTAGAAAGTTAGATCATTTTATTTTTTTTAATAATAAATGTATTTTTTATTGGTGTTCAATTTGCCAACATCATTTTATTTTTTTAATAATAAATGTATTTTTTATTGCTGTTCAATTTGCCAACATACAGAATAACACCCAGTGCTCATCCCGTCAAGTGCCCCCCTCAGAGCCGGCTACCCAGTCACCCCCACCCCCCGCCCTCCTCCCCTTCCACCACCCTTAGTTCGTTTCCCAGAGTTAGGAGTCTTCCATGTTCTGTCTCCCTTTCTGATATTTCCTACCCATTTCTTCTCCCTTCCCCTCTATTCCCTTTCACTATTATTCATATTCCCCAAATGAATGAGAACATATAATGTTTGTCCTTCTCCCATTGACTTATTTCACTCAGCATAATACCCTCCAGTTCCATCCACGTTGAAGCAAATGGTGGGTATTTGTCGTTTCTAATGGCTGAGGAATATTCCATTGTATACATAAACCACATCTTCTTTAACCATTCATCTTTCGATGGACACCGAGGCTCCTTCCACAGTTTGGCTATTGTGGACATTGCTGCTAGAAACATTGGGGTGCAGGTGTCCCAGCGTTTCACTGCATCTGTATCTTTGAGGTAAATCCCCAACAGTGCAATTGCTGGGTCGTAGGGCAGATCTATTTTTAACTCTTTGAGGAACCTCCACACAGTTTTCCAGAGTGGCTGTACCAGTTCACATTCCCACCAACAGTGCAGGAGGGTTCCCCTTTCTCCACATCTTCTCCAACATTTGTTGTTTCCTGTCTTGTTACTTTTCACCATTCTCACTGGTGTGAGGTAGTATCTCATTGTGGTTTTGATTTGTATTTCCCTGATGGCCAGTGATACAGAGCATTTTCTCATGTGCTTGTTGGTCATGTCTATGTCTTTCTCTGTGAAATTTCTGTTCAGGTCTTTTGCCCATTTCACAATTGGATTTTTTGTTTTTTGAGTGTTGAGTTTAATAAGTTCTTTATAGATGTTGGATACTGGCCCTTTATCTGATATGTCATTTGCAAATATCTTCTCCCATTCTGTAGGTTGTCTTTTAGTTTTTTTGACTCTATCCTTTGCTGAACAAAAGTTTCTTATCTTGACAAAATCCCAATAGTTCATTTTTGCTTTTGTTTCTTTTGCCTTCATGGATGTATCTTGCAAGAAGTTACTGTGGCCAAGTTCAAAAAGGGTGTTGCCAGTGTTCTCCTCTAGGATTTTGATGGAATCTTGTCTCATATTTAGATCTTTCATCCATTTTGAGTTTATCTTTGTGTATGGTGTAAGAGAGTGGTCTAGTTTCATTCTTCTGCATGTGGATGTCCATTTTCCCGGCACCATTTATTGAAGAGACTGTCCTTCTTCCAATGGATAGTCTTTCCTCCTTTGTCAAATATTAGTTGACCATAAAGTTGAGGGTCCACATCTGGATTCTCTAATCTGTTCCATTGATCTATGTGTCTGTTTTTGTGCCAACACCACACTGTCTTGATGACCACAGCTTTGTAGTACAACCTGAAATCTGGCATTGTGATGCCCCCAGCTATGGTTTTGTTTTTTAAAATTCTGCTGGCTATTCGGGGTCTTTTCTGATTCCACACAAATCTTAAAATAATTTGTTCCAACTCTCTGAAGAAACTCCATGGTATTTTGATAGAGATTGCATTAAACGTGTAAATTGCCCTGGGTAACATATTATGAATGGTTATATGCCAATAAATTAGGCAATCTAGAAGAAATGGATGCATTTCTGGAAAACCACAAATTACCAAACTGGAACTGGAAGAAATAGATAACCTGAACAGGCCAAGAACCAGGGAGGAAATTGAAGCAGTCATCAAAAACCTCCCAAGACACAAAAGTCCAGGGCCAGATGGCTTCCCTGGAGAATTCTATCAAACATTTAAAGAAGAAACCATACTTATTCTACTAAAGCTGTTTGGAAAGATAGAAAGAGATGGAGTACTTCCAAATTTGTTCTATGAGGCCAGCATCACCTTAATTCCAAAACCAGACAAAGACCCCACCAAAAATGAGAATTATAGACCAATATCCCTGATGAACATGGATGCAAAAATTCTCAACAAGATACTAGCCAATAGGATCCAACAGTACATTAAGAAGATTATTCACTATGACCAAGTAGGATTTATTCCTGGGACGCAAGGCTGGTTCAACACTTGTAAAACAATCAATGTGATTCATCATATCAGCAAGAGAAAAACCAAGAACCATATGATCCTCTCAATAGATGCAGAGAAAGCATTTGACAAAATACAGCATCCATTCCTGATCAAAACTCTTCAGAGTGTAGGGATAGAGGGAACTTTCCTCGACATCTTAAAAGCCATCTACGAAAAGCCCACAGCAAATATCATTCTCAATGGGGAAGTACTGGGAGCCTTTCCCCTAAGATCAAGAACAAGACAGGGATGTCCACTCTCCCCACTGCTATTCAACATAGTACTTGAAACCCTAGCCTCAGCAATCAAATCATTTTTAACTTACATACCAGTTCTTAACTTTTTTTTCCTTCCTCTTATGGGTTTGAATTCTATATGTACTTTAAATCTCACAGGTCATTCTTATTTTATTTTAATGATAAATTTTTATTATATTTATAGCCATATTTACTCTTTGTATTGTCATACTTTCTTATAGTTCAGAGCTTCCTTATAGAATCATTCTTTGCTTAAAAAATATTTATTATTTCTTTTACTACATGAATGGTAAATTCCATTAATTTCTTCTGGTCTAAAAATACCTTTATTTCCCTTCATTATCAAAAGACACATTTACTTTGAAATAAATAATTTCAGCACTTTGAAAAAGGCATAAAAAAAGAAAGAAAGAAAGAAAGAAAGAAAGAAAGAAAGAAAGAAAGAAAGAAAGAAAGAAAAAGGCATTCCATTTACTGTGATTTCCATAATTTCTGTTAAGAGTCAGCTATAAATCCAATTGTCCTTTCTTTAATAAGAATGCATCTTTTGTTGTTTGTCTGGCTTCTTATAAGATTTGCTTTTGTTTTCATAGAACAACTATTTTACTCTCCCTAGAGTATGGCTAGGTATGGCTTTCTTTTAATTTATATTGTATGGGGTTTATACCTCTTTTCTATGTTTAGCCTCCTACCTACTTACATTCATAATTTTTCAAGTGTCTTGAGTAATTGGTTTTGTGTCTGAAGACCATCACATCACTATTTTTTCCCTTTCATTCTAAAATACACACAATGAACACTGATTGTTCATCTATCCTCTAGAAGCTAACCTCTGTCTGAATAAAACCCAAGTTTTTGGTGTCTTGTTCTGCCCTCCAAATCAGCAAATGCTTCAGAGAAAAAATTTAGCTTTTGAATATCTCTTTATCTCCCAGTATTTTCCACCTCCCCAGAATCTTCACCCTATTATAATAATGGCTTAAGTAGCTCTATGATCCCTTCCTTACAGAATGTGTAGTTTTAATTACTAAGCTTTTCTAGTTATTAGGACTGTTCTGTCACATGTTTTTTCGTCAGCAACATTCACACAGTTTCTTTCTGCTTTTCTTAAACTTTCAGACTCCAAATTCTACCATAAGCTACACTATTAACCACTTTACTTTGAAGCATATTTGCAGGAAAAATGGCATTCTAAATGGATGTCAGAAGAGCCTACTCAACAGCAAGAGTCCTTAAAGCAGCTCAAATGCAGATGTCTCCATAGGTACAAGGGGAGATACTACCCATCATGCAAGTGCAAGGGTTGCCCTAACTTAAATGTCACTAAAGGTTTTATGTTCCACAGAGCCAATATTTTGCTAATAATTTCATAGGCCTAACTTTCAGTGTCTCTACAAGTGATATGCTGGTCATGAGAATAGGGTGCAGGACATCTCAGTATTTATATCTTACTTATAAATCCTCCATTCTACATGAGATTTACCAATAAGGAATTATTTATGTTATAGGCAATGCTGTATTAATATATATTAATAATGTTGTTATATTTTTGAAACATAATAACTTATCATGTTATCAGGAGAACAGAGATAAAGAATTTAACCAAAGATTGGATTTTCATAAAGTAGGGGAAAGGACCACAGTCTAGTTAGAGGTGGAATTTGATAGCTGACTACTTTTTGTGTCACCTTAGATATTTTAAAATAAGACAAAAGTCAGTAATGCTAATGACTGGTTTAGCTCATGTTAATTTTTCATATTGTTTTATTGCTTAGGCTTTCAATATATTCACTATATTCTTTTGGTCTGTTTTTGTAATGCTCCGGTTTTTCTCTTATTCTTTTTGTTTGTTTTTCTATAATTAATCTACCTGATTATTCTTATTTTTATAACTGTCACTTCAAAATTATAACTGATTATCTTAAACATCTATGTTCTTTTCTAATATGAAAATTTAGAACTGTAAGAATTTAAAACTATAGTATTTAAAATTATAAACCATATTAAACCATACTACAAAACATTTAAAACTATAAACATCCTGAAATAACTGCAATAGCTAAATTTTAAACGTTTTGATAGGTCATATTTTATTATTATTCAGTTAAATATATTTTAAAATTTTCATGATAATTTCTCATCCCATGGGTTTTTAGAAGTAAACTGTTTGGAATATACAGTATAATATTTATAATTAATTATAACTGTAATATTTAGAGAGTTGGACCCTTTGATTTTTTAAATGGATTTTATAGCAAAATCTACTTTGATAAAAAAATTCTGTATTATTTTCATCAATTGATATTTTGATTAGTTTGACTCTAGGACAATAATATGATTGTTTTGATAACTATCCATGAAAAATTGAAAAGAATATATATTATACACTTACAATGATCGATGCATCATTTATGACAGTATTATTAATCATATCATTCAAGATATATATCCCTAACTGATTCTATTATTTATGTCTCTATTATCAGTTACTGACAGTGATAAGAAGAAATCAACTATGATTTTGATTTGCTATTTTTTTCTTTTTATTATCTAAAAAGCTGAGACAGCATAGTGAGTACTGAAGGAGGAGAAACAATTCTCAGCACACACACACACACACACAAAGCTGACCATATATCTTGAATTTATAATTGGAGTTTGTCCAAAACAGGGTCCAGCTGTAGAAGGGAAAATCAATGTTTTAATACATTGGACTAGGGATGTCAACTAATGAACTAAGGTATTTTTTTAAACTAAAACTATAGAAGGACTTTTTATTCCATATGAGTTATCAGAAAATTCATAAATCTTGCTCTAATTTTACTCAAAAGATAAGTAAAAGTTAACCCCCCAGAACACCACAGGCAAAGTGGTGTAGACATTACAAAAAAAGTTATTCAGCTTATTTGATACAGTGATCATCTTACTAGTTCTTCACTTTATTTGACCTTCCATGGCATAAATTGAGGTGGCAATTTTCTCTTAAATTAAACAATGCTACATTCTCTGGATTTTCTCTTACGACTTCAGCTCAATATCTTTTACTGAAAAGTTTCTTGAGGATAATAATTATTTTCTTTCTTAGTGCTGTGATCTCGTGCTGAGATATGTCTGGCAGAAAATAAATACCCATTAAATATTTCCTGAGAAACATTTTCAGTGACAGGCTAACTATTGGAGTTCTTCAAACTTAGATGTTGGATCTTATTGTTACTCATTTATGTCTTTACCCTAGATGACTGAAACCTTTTGGTGCTATAGAATATCATACATATGTTGATTTTGCTTAAAATTGAATTTTTTTCTGATAGCATAACTGAAACTGAGCATCTTAACTTTAATATTTTAAGATAGGCCTTGGCCAAACTCGCTGGATTCAGTTTCTTGTAACGTAATAGAAAGCTGATTATAGATACCCACAAAGTGCTTGTTGATAAATGCAAGAAAGTTAGAAATATGACACGCCTTCATTAATGAATATTCTATGAACAATGAGGCATGCTTAAGCTGTTGGCCAATAACTAATGAACCATAAACTCAAATGTAATGCAAGTGATTAACTAGTTTTAGAAAATTAGAATGATTTGAATATTCTAATTCTAATTTGAAATCTATGTCTAATTTGAATGTAATTCAAATTTGAAAAATTCTAATTTGAATTCTAGTTTTAATTGTAAATTCAATATTTTTCATCTACTTTTATTTTTCTTCTTAACTATTCTTATCTGTCTTTATAATTAGTCATATATTAGATCTCTTCTCTCTTTCATATAAACTGGTTGCGTTCTGAGTTATCATCATTTAATTTTTCTCAGTAGACTAACAACATTTTTGAATACTTGACTAAATTTCTCAAACAGTTATCTACCTTAATACATAAACTGCATAATTTTTTATTCAGAACTTTTACTTTGTAATGTAGCCTTTTATAATTTTGGAGGGTTTCTCCCTCTATAAATTTAGCTTTCCTAAGTTCCAATAAAATATGGTTTATAAATTTTTGCAAGTTTAATTCCATATGATAATGTAAATCTACCTTTATGGGTGACTGCAATTATTATCTTTTCAAAAGTAAATATTTTTTATACACCTATCTAGAGTTTTCCTCCTTCCTTCTTTCCTTTTTCTTCTGATTTTGAAAGAGGACAAGATTTTTTCCTGATATTGCGTATCTTAGAGATAAGATAGAATTCTCAATTAGAAAGTTTATACTTTCTGTAAAGTCGTTTTTTGCTTGATCATAGGACTCTCGGCTGTAGGCTTATGCAACGGACCCTGGGAAGGAATGTGTTTATTATTTTCATGGACAACCAAGTCTACTGAAGACCACAGTTGCTGTCCCTTTAAATGGAAGAGATGTGTTGAGGTTTGCTTTCTATATACTGTTGCCTTTTCTGCTCTTGATTTCATTTCTTGTTTTTTGATCCTTGTGAAATGCTTGTTCTAAGTCAGACCTCTTGAGAAATGAAGATTTCACCAAGTATACTCTAGCTATGCCATTCCTGCCGAACAATTTTGGTTAGTTTTCTTTGTATTTGTGGTGATGACCAATATTTAACTGTGGTTTTATACTACCCTCTTTCCCCCATCTTAGAAGACTGAGGTAATCTTTTTGTTCCTTATCATATCATACATTAAAAAATTAAAAACTGTGGCTGGATATTCCTACAAAATATACTTACTCAGGGTGCTAACAGAAAAATAAAAGTTTTCTATTTTTCCTCTGTCCATGATTTCTACTTTTACTCCATATACCTGCTCCTGAAAGTATGACAGTTGTCTGGTTTCAGCAGGAAAACAAAATAAAAACAGAATAATACAAAAACAAAACCTTTCAGATAAATCCTTTCTTCGTTTCTGTTATCTGACTGGCGACAAACATTTAATCCCAATTTTGTCCAAATCTCATAATGTTTGTGAGATGTCAAATGATTGTCTAGTTTAAATATTATCATGTTAGGGATACCTGGGTGGCTCAGTGGTTGAGCATCTGCCTTTGGCTCAGGGCGTGGTCCCAGGGTCCTGGGATCGAGTCCGGCATGGGGCTCCCGTTTTGAAACCTAAATACAGTATTGTTTTGAACTAAATAAAAGTGTAATCTGATTTTTCTAGAGCCATATCTAGAAGATCACATCTGAAACAAAGCTCTTCTGGTCTTGCTTCACCAGGAAGCCAAAGAGAAGAAAAACATCTAAATGCAATATAGAGGCTTATCATTTTCCTTATTGTGTCAACCTCCAAAAATTTGTACTCAGGTTGGAATAGAAAAACATTAATGTTACCATCCCCTACCACTTAGCCTCATTTCTCCCACATAGAAGAGTCAATTATTATTGTCAAGTATCATACTTTCCTTATGGCATGGCATGTAAGAACTTCCACTATCCCGACTCCTCCTCTGCATCCATTATACAGATTCCAGTGGAATGTGCCATTCTTTAAACAGAGATGTGGATTCACATGGCAACAATAATTAGGCAGGCCAATATGAATCCGGGGATTTTTATTCTCCTTTAAAAACCTATTTTTTGAGATAAACTACTTTGAGAATATTATCCTCTTTTCTTTATATTCAGTGTTCCCTCCTCCAAATTCACATGTTAAAACCCTAACCCCTAAATTAATGGTATTGTGGTACTGTGGAGGGTAATTAGGTTTCATGAGATCATAAGGGTGATGCCCTCATAAGGGAATTAGTGCTTTATGAGAAGAAGGAAGACAGGAGAGTTCTCTCTTTTTACACTTTGAGGAAAGGTTATGTGAGCGCACAGGGGAAGATGGCCATAAGCAAGCCAAGAAAATGGTCTTCGCCAGGAAATGAATCTCCTAGCATCTTCATTTTGGACTTCCAGCCTCCAGAATTGTGAGAAATAGATATTTATTATTATCTAATAAATAGATATTTATTGCTTAAGTCACATTATCTATGGTATTTTGGTATAGCAACTTGAGCAGACTAAGAAAAATATTAAAACATTTTTTTAGAGTAGAAGTAGTATTTGGTATGTGTTAATATCATATCTCTTGCCTAGGCAGTGATTCAGAAAACTGGCATGTTAAAAAGATATAGGAAGAGTAGACACCTGGGTGGCTCAGTGGTTGAGCATCTGCCTTCAGCTCAGGGCTTGATCCCAGGGTCTTGGGATCAAGTCCTGCATCAGGCGCCCTATAGGGAGCCTGATTCTCCCTCTGCCTGTATCTCTGCCTCTCTCTGTGCATCTCTCATGAATAAATAAATAAAATCCTTATTTTATAACAAGGATTTGAATGAATAAATTGATAAGAGAGAGAGAGAGAGTTATATGGGAACCTTTTAAGACTTATCTTAAGCTTTCCCTTATAATAAACATTTAATAGTATTTTTCAGACCAAACTTTCTACAGATAAGAAAAGTTGTATAAAGTATTTTTTTTTAAAAAAAGTGTGAGAAGACATAGAGGAACTTAAACAACAGCAAGACTTGAGGACTCAAGATCCTGTAGAGTAAAAGCCCACAGAGTAAACAAGGCATTGGGCAACATTCTTTTCTTTGAAAATTTATCAAATTAAAGAAGTCATTAAGAAGGTGAGAGTCTAAAATAAAGCTTTCCTTACACTCAAGGGTAAATGAAAACGTTGGAATCTTTTTGTCCACAAAAAAGAAGCAGACCTGGTAAATATCCGACTTTTTGGTGGGACTTTCCAGAACTATACTGTACGAGTAAGGGTACATGTGAATAGTCCAGTTCTAACAAAGAATAAAGAGATTCAAATGGGCTCAGTTATTGATTAGAACAAGTCAATCTGCCCCTGCACTACATCCTATAAGAAGCAAAGGTAATGCTCTCTGTAGGAAGATAATATGATCAATAGCTTCCAATTTTCTTCATCTTCCCTGCTAGAAACCCAAAAAAGATATCACTTGGCTCTTCATAATGAGAACCTAGTGGGAACACTGGCAGTAAAATCTGTGAAAGTGAAGTGCCCATGGGTTTCTAACACTATGTAGATTACAGTGTAATTAGAACAGAAATCAAAATGATATAAGATAGCTGGAAAATTCCCAAATATTTGGAACTAAAGCACACCCTTCTAAGTAAGAAATGGGTCAAAGAAAAATCTCAATGGAAGTTAAAAATACATTTTGAACTAAACAAAAGTGAAAATAAAAATAGAACTCATCAAAATGAGTTGGATACCATGAAAATAGTAATTAGAATCAAATTTATAGTATTAGATGTATATGATAGAAAAGAAGATAGATCTAAAATCAATACTTTAGGGAATAAAAAATAAGAGCAAATCAATTCTCCTGCAAAAGAAAGAAAGAGTTGAAATAAATTGTAAACAGAAACATAACAGAGAAAATCAATGAAACCAAAAGTTGATTTTTAGATCAATAAAGCTGATAAACCTCCAGCCACAGTAACCCAGAAAATCAGAGAGAAAACACAAACTATTAATATTACAAACAAAACAGGGAGATTATCGGGATGCCTGGGTGGCTCAGCAATTGAGCGTCTGTGTTCGGGCCAGGGCGGGATCCTGGAGTCTCAGGATCAAGTCCCACATCGGGCTTCCTGCATAAAGCTTGGTTTTCTCTCTGCCTATGTCTCTGCCTCTCTCTCTCTTTCTCTGTGTCTCTCATGAATAGATAAATAAAATCTTAAAAAAGAGAAAGAAATAGGGAGATTATCAATACTGGTCTTGTGGACTTTAAAGATTACTATGAACGAACGTATGCCCCCAAATTTGATAAATTAGATAAACCAATACCTTAGAAGATCCACAATACCAAAACAAGCAGAAGAAATAAATAATCTGAATATGCCCATATCTATTAAAGTGATTTAATTGATAAGTAATAAAATTACCAAAGAGAAAACATGCAGGCCAGATAGTTTCACTAGTAAATTCTACCAAACATTGAAGCAATAAATGATACTAATTCTACTCTCTTCCAGAACATAGTCATAGAAAGAACAATTTTGAGTTTATTCCAATACTTAAACCAGATAAAAAACATTGCTAGTAAGAAAAACTATAGACCAAAATATCTCATGAACATATTTGCAAAATCCTTAAAAAATTATTAGCAAATCAAAACGAGTATGTATACAAACTATACACCATGGCCAAGTGGGATTATCCCACATATGCAAGATGAATTCCATATTCACAAATCAACTTAATCTATGTCACCAATTAGAAAAGAAGACTATTGTGATCATGTCAATTAATTCAGAAGCAAAATGGTAAAATTCAATAAGCATGATTGTTAAAATTCTCTCAATTAGAATTAGAAATAGAGGGAAACTTTTTTAACTTGATAAAGAATCTCTATAAAAATCTACAACTAACAACCTATTTAATGGTGAGACACTGGATGCTTTCCCCTATGACTGACAAGAAGGTAATGATGTCCCACTTCACCATTCTTATTAACATGGTACTGGAAGACCTACCTAGTACAATAAGACAAGGAAAAGAAAATAAAGGCATTTAGACTGAGGGAGAAGAAATAAAACTGTCTTTGTGAAAAGTACAAAGTCAACTAGAATATTCCCCATAATCAAAAAAATAAAAAATCTTGGAAATAAGTGATTATAGAGGTTTGCATGATACAAGGTTAATATGCAAAGGTCAATTGCTTTATAACATACCAGCAATTAACAATAGGAATTTGAAATTAAAATCATACTAACATTCATGATAGCATTTGAAAAATGAGATACTTAGATAAATAAAATATATTCAGAATCTATATTCAAATACATAAAACTCTGAGGAAGGGAATTAAAGACGAACTAAATAACTGAAAACATTATGTTCACGGACTGAAAAACTCAATATCGTTAAAATGTCAGTCTTGCCAAATTGATATACAAATTCTACAGAATCTGAAATAACAACCTAGTGAATTAATTTGTTGACATCAATAAACTGATTCTTAGGTTTATATGGAAAAGACCCAGAATAGCCAAAAAAATGTTGGAGAAAAAAGTTGGAGGATTGATGCTACCTGACATCAAAACATATTTTAAATATATAGTAATCAAGACAGCATGGTATTAATGAAATTCAAGGATAGCCATTCCAACCAATGGAATATGAATAGTTGGACATCCATATTTTTAAAAAAATTGTCTAGATATATATTTTACAAATTATAACTTGACACGTATCAGCAAACTAAATATAAAATGCAAAATTATAAAGTTTCTAGAGGATAGCCTAGGACAAACTCAGGGCTTTGTTCACAGAGGATATACTTGCCTACATAGAAAATCCAGGGACGCCTGGGTGGCTCAGCGGTTGAGCGCCTGCCTTCGGACCAGGGCTTGATCCTGCAGTCCCCAGATAGAGTCCCGTGTCGGGCTCATTGCATGAAGTCTACTTCTTCCACTGCCTCTTACTCTGTGTCTGTCATGAATAAATTAATAAAATATTAAAAAGAAAAGAAAATCCAAAAGACTGAGGGTATCTGGGTAGCTCAGTTGGTTAAGCATCTGACTCTTGATTTCAGTCAGATCACGATAGCAGGGTTGTGTGATCAAGCCCTGTATTGGGCTCCATGCTGGGTATAGAGCCCGCTTACAATTCTTTCTCTCCCTCTCCTCCACCCTCCTCCTCCATGCTCACACACACTCACTCTCACTCTATCTCTTTAAAAATCAATCGCTTAAAAAAAATAAGAAAATCCAGAAGAATCAACAATAAAAAACTCCTAGAACTAATAAGATTACAGGATACAGGCTTCATATACAAGTTAATTGCTTTTCTATATAACATCAGTGAACAAGTGGAACTTGTTATTATAAGCTTATTATCATTTGCATTAGCATCTCTCAAAATGAAATACTTAGAATAAATATAACAAAATATTTACACAATCTATATGAGGAAGACTACAAAATTCTGATGATATCAAAGAAGAACTAATTAAATGAAGAGACATCCATGATCTTGGATAAGAGGATATCCATATTCTTGCATAGGAAGACTCAATGTTATCTAGATGTCAGTTCTTCCCAATTTGATTCAATGCAATTCCAAACAAAATCACAGCAAGTTATTTTGTGGATATCAAGAAAGTAATTCTAAATTTTATATGGAGAAGCAAGGAGAAGCAAAAGACCCAGAAAAGCCAACCCAATATAAGGAGAATAAAGGAGGAGAATAAAGTTAGGGGACGGACACTATCTGAACTCAAGAATTACTATAAACCTAAAGTAAATTTTTTTGCTTTTTAAAAATATTTTTATTTATTTATTCATGAGACACATAGAGAGAGGCAGAGACACAGGCAGAGGGAGAAGCAGGCTCCATGCAGGGAGCCCGACATGGGACTCAATCCTGGACCCCAGAATCATGCACTAAGCCGAAGGCAGATGCTCAACCACTGAGCCACCCAGGTGTCCCAAACTAAGACACGTGGTATTGGTGAAAGAATACACAAATAAAACATGGAATTAATAGAAATAGACCACCATAAATATAATCAACTTATTTGTGATAGAACAAAGGCAATATAGTGGACACAGACAGTCCTTTCAACAAATGGTTCTAGAACAACAAGATAGCCATATGACTTAAAAAAAAAAAAAAAAGAATGAAAGAAAAATAATCTGGACACAGATTTTATACCCTTGACAATAATTAACTCAGATCACAAACTTAAATATAAAATTCAAAACTATGAAACTGCTAGAAGATAACATAGGAGTAAATCTAGATGACCTTGGTATAACCATGCTTTTTAGATTCAACAATGTAGACACAACTCACAAAAGAAATAACTGATAAGTAGGCTTTCATTTAAATTGAAAACTTCTGCTCTGTGAGAGACAACATCAATACAGTGAGAAGACAAGCCACACACTGGGAGAAAATATTTGCAAAAGACACATCTGAAAAAGGACTAAGATCTAAAATATATAAACTCAACAGTAAGAAAACAAGACACTCGAGTGCCTTGGTGGTTCATTCACTTAAGCGTCTGCCTTTGGCTTAGGTCATGTTCTCAGAGTCCTGGGATTAAGCCACATGTTGGGTTCCCTGCTCAGCAGGGAGCCTGCTTCTCCCTCTGCCCTTCCCACTCACTCGAGCTCTCTTTCTCTCTCTTAAATAAATTATATAAATAATAAATAAATAAATAAATAAATAAATAAATAAATAAATAAATTCTTGTTAAAAAAAAAAAAAGAAGAAAAACAAGAACCTCGGACCTTAACATACACCTCACAAAGGAAAATATTGAGACGGCAGATGGCAAATGAGCATATGAAAAGGATCTCAATATCATGATCATCAGGGAAATGCAAATTCAGATAATGGTACACAACTTCACACCTATTAGAATGGCCAACATCTGGAACACTGACACCGCTAAATGCTGACAAGGATGTGGAGCAATGTGAACTTTCACTCCTTGCTTTTGGAAAGCAACATGGTACGGCCACTTCCAAAGACAGTTTGCCAGTTTCCTACAAAACTAAACACACTCTTACCGTATGATCCAGCAAACATGCACCTTGGTATTTACTCAAAGGAGTTGAAAACATATGTCCACATAAAATCTGCACATGGATGTTTAAAGCAACTTTAATCATAAATGCCAAAACCTGGAAGCAAGATGTCCTTCAGTGGCTGAATGGATAAACAAACTGTGGTTCATTATTCAGTATAAAAAGAAATGAGTTATAAAGCCATGAAAGGACATGGAGGCACTCATATGAACGTTGCTATGTGAATGAAGCCAGTCTGACGAGGCTATGTACGGCATGACTCCAATTATATTCCATTCTGGAGAAGACAAAGTTATGGAGACTGTAAAAAAATCAGTCTTTGCCGGTGCTCTGAGGGAGGGAAGAAAACATGAATAAGTAAAATAAAGGAGATTTTTAAGGCAGCAGAACTGCAGTATATGATACAGTAATAGTTGATACATGCTATTATATATGGGTCAGAACCAATAGAATGCACAATGCAAAGGGTGAACCCTAATGTAACCTATGGTTTTTAGTTAGTAAGGTATCAGCATTGGCTCCTCAATTGTAACAATGTATTATTTTAGTATAAGATGTCAATAAAAGGGGAAATGAGATGAGACTGGGAAGAAGTGACAGTAAGGGAACTCTCTATACTCCTCACACAATATCTCTATAAACCTAAAACTGCTCAAAAAATCTATTAATTAAAAAAGAAAAGTGGGGTGTGTTCTGGATGAATAAAGTCACAGTCAATATAGGTACAATTTTGCTTTGTCAAAGTAAAAATGAAGTTTATAACATACAAACAAGAACAGGGAGGTGCTAAAAAATTGCTTACCCTAAAGAAAGGCAATTCGGCTTGAAAGAAAGTCAGTGGGGTTAGTTATTTTACATGTTGGTGTAGGAATGATTCTTTCCACATCAGAGCAGGCAGTCAGCAACAATGTGCTCAGAAGCAAGCTATGAGGGAACCGGAGGTAGTGGAGAAAGAATAATATTGACTATTATTCCCAGAGAGTTATTTATCTGGAAATTTTAGCAAACCTGAAAAGAATCATTGAACAAAGATGATATAAACCATTACATATAAATTTTTTTAAAAACTAGGCCCCTTGCCTTTGGATATATGAATCAAGTAGACGGAAAACAAAGGACAACAATTAAAAAGTAAAATGTGTGAAATATGACTAAAGAGGACACTGCTAACAAACTGCAATGAAGCAAAATTGAAAGTGATCATAGCTATAAGCTTTCATCAGAAATGCAAAAGAGGAAGTTCAAAATTAAAACTCCTTAGGGTGGATAAAATGGGAAAGTTCAATCAAGGTGATAAGTAAAAAGGCCCTTTACAAGGCAGCTTCCCTTTTACAACACATGCTCATCTATCTTGGAGACACTGAGCTAGAGTCACTGTCAGCCTAGATACAACTTGGTTTTGTCAAAGAGGGAGGAAAGATTGCAGAGAAGGAGTTATTAGGGAATTGAATGATATGTACAGTTGGATCTAATTAGGGCAAAGTGATAAGTGATGGCTTTAGCACAAGAATTAACACAGATGGTCAAAAAAGACAAATTTAGTATCTACAATCTGGAAAATGTCAGGCTTAGCATAGATAATGAACTCCTAGAAAATAAAGAATGAAATAAAGGCCCTACTGAAATGGCAAATGATTCTAGGAAGGAAAGCATGCACACACTATTCTTAGAATTCCTAAATAGATAATGACTATATTAGCTTAGCTCAGATTATCTGCTATAGTAACATAATGAGTGTGAAAATTGAAAACTTGTCAAGATAATAAATATGAAAAACTTTTAGATTTTTATTTTAAAAGAAAATAATAAAGTATAATGACCACAGTTCAAACTTTATATTGCTTATTATTAAATACCTTTCTACCCAAATATATTTATAACCCAGTTCATTTTAAAGTGGTAATTATCGATAAAATTTTTAAAAGCTGAGCTTTAATCATTATTTATTATTTCTTGGAATAATATGCAAATTGATGCTGAGACAATTATATTAAGTGAATTGTCTGTATTTTCTATGTAATATCAATTCCAAGTCAAATTCTATTGTAGCAAGAATTGATATGCTATTATTATATTATCCAAATTTGAGGTATCCAAAAGGCAGTATGATCAACAGGAAGCACTTGAGATTTTAAACTAAAGTAAGAACAAACTAATATTGGCTTTTTAATGGAAGACTAAAAATAATGTATCTTTTATTATACCTGAAGCACTTAGATTTTTCATTTGAACACCATTAACATTTCAGAGTCTGTAATTTTACATTAAATGCTCAGCACATGGTTTCTTTATCCAGGTCAGTGCTTAATAGAAGTCTGTGAAAGTAAATGCTAGTTGAAAACTGCTTAAGCATGTGGATAGTACAATGATGATAGGTAAAATACACACACACACACACACACACACAGAGGAAGGGAGGGAAGGAAAGAGGGTGACAGGAAAGGAAGGATGGGGGAGAGGGAGGATGAGAGAGAGATGTTGCTGCCAACAAACACAAGATAAATGTCTTTGTGGCAAAGATTCAGAATGAAAATGAAAGCAGTAAGTAGGACAGCAGCCTTAGATTTGCCAGACCCCAGATTCATACTTCTGTCTTTAAGAGTTTTATTCCCTTTGGAGTAAACTGTCTCTAATTATTCAGAATACTGGAAGCAAGATTACCACTTTTAAAACAGAGGCTGCTGTTGAACTCTGTTCATAGAAAGGTTCCCCCCAGAAAAAAAGAAAAATTGTAGGCAACTGTCCCTATAGCTTAGACCTATATAAGAGTAGGAAGAGCCATGTTCAGCTGTCTGTATCTTCAGTATTATATCCACACTACTGCAGGAAACATCAAACCACCTGAAAATGAGCTCATTGTTGACTAGTGTTATCAAAAGCTAGGGAGAGGCTGTAAAAAAAAAAAAAAAAAAAAAGTAAAACAAAACAAAAGAAAATAAACTAATAAAACAATGGAAAGAGAAAAAAATAATTTTTATAAGCTTGAAAACGTCCAAAGAACATGAGCAAAATAACTCTAAGAAAGTGAAAAAAAATTAAAAATTAGAATATTTCATTAAATAAAAATAATAGAGCAATTTGAAAATAATTATTAAGACATAAATAAATGAACAGATGTATCATGTGTATGGATGACTTACATTCCACCTAGAATTATTTTTTCTGTAGAGCATGAGATAGTGATCATTTCCTTTTCCTCTATACCCTACTCAGTTGCCCCAGAATAGTTTATTAAAATGATGTTCCATTTCCTACTACCATGCAGAGCCCTGCTGGTCATAAATCACAATAGGCTTGAACTTGGTTATGGGGTCAGTGTTCTATTACTTTTGTTTATTCTCGTATCCTCGGGCAGTGCATCTTAATTGCTATGACTTTATTGTAATTTGGATATCAAGTAAAGCAAATCTTCCTCTCCTTGTTTCCTTTTTGAAGACAGTCTTAGCTATTTATAGTCATTTGCACTTCCATGTGAATTCTGCTATCAGCTTTAGTTTTTTTTTTTTATTGAGATTTCCGTTGTGTTGTATTTTTTTTTTTTAAAGATTTTATTTATTCATTCATGATAGTCACAGAGAGAGAGAGAGAGGCAGAGACACAGGCAGAGGGAGAAGCAGGCTCCATGCACCGGGAGCCCGACGTGGGACTCGATCCCGGGTCTCCAGGATCGCGCCCTGGGCCAAAGGCAGGCGCCAAACCGCTGCGCCACCCAGGGATCCCCGTTGTGTTGTATTTTATACATAAATCAAAGAGGAAAAATTTACATCTTTAAAGTAATGATAATCTGTTGCATGAACAAGGTCTGTCTCTCCATTTGATTATCCTTCCTCTTGATAGTGTTGTGGTTTCCTAGATTATTCAAGTTATTTAGAATTGTTGGTGATATTGCAAATAGTATCTCATTAAAATATGCCCTTTTGTAAATTAATTTTTGCAGATATGTAAAACAATACTTTCAAGTAAATAGTACACAGCTATCATTGTTAGTTATGTATTTGTTTACTTATTTGTTACTTATTTCCGGTTGCTCTCAGTAAAATTTTAGTTACCTGTGGGAATTGTTGTCTTTCTATCTTTCTATCTAAGTTCTTTGAAAATATCTGGCATACAACTAATCATAATAAATATCCACTGAATAAATAATTTATTGAATTAATCAGTATGTAAACCAAGACCATACTTTAAAAAAAAATTAGTAAAGCTCATGAACAATTACACTCAATTCTCATTTTTTTCTCATCTGAGTTTCTTGCCCATTTTAACAACTTTAATACAGGATATCCACCATCCTACAGCCATTTTAAACATGCTCTTTGCACCATCTGTTATATGTTTCATTTCCCTTCATTCTCTTTTCTACTTTCCTCTATGACTAGCTGTGTGTAGAGAACATAATAATGCAGATTGATGGAGGATAGGAGCATAGAAAAAAGAAGTGAGAAAAGATCAAGAGAGAGAAAAATCAGGATTTACAAACAGGCAATTATTTCAATTTCTTCTTTCACCATCTGTTCCCAGAAATTCTTTGACAAGGAGTGAATATTGCAAGGTCTGATAATGCACACTTTTATGCAACAAGAAGGCAACTCTGGATTTGGTTATTATATGTATATTGTTAATGGGAAAAAAAGAAACTTCTCAAAATAAAAATATAAATAAATCAAAAGCATCAATAAAACATCAAACACATTAATTCATGAGATACACTTGACCCCATGACCATCATAGGACAGCACTTTGATTTATTGTTGACTTATCTTTTGTGTGTTTTGTCTTACTCTAACAGATATTTCAATTGGTGCTCAACAGCTAAGAAGTGTTGAGGCCTCATTGCCTGAAGTTCTTTATATCATTTCTAGAATTTTTTTCTCTATAATTAGTATGTTTTGCCTTGATAAATATTGTGGCTGAGTATAGCTTTCTGCAGAGAATTTATAGCTAGTTCCCAATTCTTGTCCTAGACTTGAGAGAACAAGTATGAGGCATTGCTACCCACATTATATTTGTAATTCTCTTACATAGTATAATTAAAACCTCCTAAATCATTAAACTTCCAAGTTGGAAGTAGCCACACATCAACTATTCTTTCAAATGTAATTGATATTAATTTCTTTTTACTTGATAAAGGAGGCAACCACATCGGTAGGACAAAAACTATTTTGCAGTTCTGGCTGAGAAGGGAAGAATGCCAGTTTATATCCATCAAATGATATGCTTCTCTACTGAGACTTCCAACAAAGGTGTTAAATGCATCTCAAAAGACTTGATACAGTTCAATTCTTACAACTGACCTCCTTTTTCATCTATGAAAATATAATAATATGAAAATAATGAAAATTAAAGAGAGTTGCTGCAAAGTTAGGCTTTTCACATGATTAAATTGCTCACCATCAAAAAAGGAGAGGAGTATATGGTCAAATTGAAAAATGCATAAGTTGAGAAATAAATCCAGTATTGAGAATGTAAATTACTTTGGGTTACACATAGTAAGTGAAAATTGGAAATCCTGATTCTTTATTTTACCAAAGTAAGATAATGATTTGGTCAATGTTTTAGAATATCAAATAAAGAAATGCCCAGTCATGAAACCTTAAACTGGTTAAACCTTAACCATATGTAAATTAATTTAAGAAAGAACTACAAAGACATAGAAATCTGAACTGTGGAATGTTTTTCCTCTCTGTTATGAATAAGGTTTGAAGTCATACTGTTAACCTCAAGTGACACCAGGTTAGAAAAACATACATATAATTAAGATATTTCTAATGTTGTCTGAGAATATAAAGAGTGGCTTATACCAATTTTGTTTTACCTCCACTACTTGAATCTTCTTTCATTCATTTCTTCATTCATGAAGTATAAAACGATTTAACAACTAAAATGAGCATTATCGTGATCTTCCCATATACATAAAAGTGCAGAAGACAAGTCTCTACCCTTTGTGATCTTTATATTTTTTAAGAGAGATAAAAATATATGTATCAGGAGAAAATGGAAGAGTTGTTCTTAAACACTCAATGAAATACCTGAAAGTCAATGAAAATTATATGACCATATATTCATAGCACTATAGTCAAAATTTTTTCACATAGCACACACATAAAATGATGATGTTTATGGCATATTAGAGTAGGGAGATCGCAATTTGCAGCCGGACCAGTCCAGGACCTGTGGCCACACTAGTTTTCATCTGGATGTTGAAAAAAAGATTAGTTCAGTGCACCTGAAAATCCATCAGTTCACACCAGTTGTCAAGCCTTACCTTGGGGAGTACCCAGGTGGAAAGAGATTGATACAAAGAGTATTCCTGGATCTGTTGATTTCTGAATCTTATTTAAATATACATTAATTCATACATGAAAATTTTAGATTAATAACAAAAATAGGGGATCCCTGGGTGGCTCAGCGGTTTCCTGCCTGCCTTTGGCCCAGGGCGCGATCCTGGAGTCCAGGGATCAAGTCCTGCATCGGGCTCCTAGTATGGAGCCTGCTTCTCCCTCTGCCTGTCTCTCTCTCTTTCTCTCTCCCTGTCTATTATAAATAAATAAAAATAAAATCTTTAAAAAGTAACAAAAATAGAAGAAGCAATGGAAACATGTAGAACAGATTAGAAGAATATCATGTATGAAGAAAATAGCTTGGGTTAAGCCAAAACTAAGTTTTTTTTTTTTTTTTTTCAAAACTAAGGTTTTTAAAGTGCATGTAAAAATGTGGTAAGAAATGTCACTTTAGTAGAAGCTGTGATTCAATACACTGAACCAAGATTTTATGTGATTCACATGTAGGAAGAAATCATTATTAGAATATTTGAAAGGGATCTGACAATTTTTTGAAATAGTTTCTGTCTTTGGAGGTGTTATAATAGAAATTGTATATTTTCCTACTCAAAAAAATCCATAAATTTATCCATGGACTAGCTAAAACTTAGAATAAAATTCTGTGCTGAGCATGTTGTTAAATGAACTAGACTGTGTCTCTTCATCATAAATAGAACCTTGATCCTGAATCACATGTTTATGACAGTAGTCATTTTGAATACTATTTTGGCTGTAGTTCATGTACTTTACAACATCATCATACAAAGTAAAATGAAATGCTAGCTGACTTTAGCAAATTAAATATTACTAACTGTCCTAAAATAAGTATAAATATTAAAACAAGTAAATTAATTATTTTTAAAAAAAGAAATAAAGAATAATTCACAGTCAAGCTTTTATACTTCCAGAAAAAATATTAGTTGGCTGTTTCAAGAATGAATGTCCTATCTACTAAAACAGCATGTTCTTTTCTGACTTACAGTCTCTAGACTCTTTAACATTTTCTCACAAACATAAGCAGAAGCACATACACAACCGAAAAAGGATAGTGAAAGTTATTTCTTGAAATTATTTTAAAGACTAAATACATGGCTATATGATTAAAAGAAGATCCTTATACTAATGCCTCCAACTTCACTCTTTTTATTCAAACCAGCTATTCAATCTTGAAATTTTTGAGTGAATTCTTGGGAAAGTTTAAAAATTTTGTTTATTTTTTTCTTGATTTCATACATCCCATAACAGGAAGTGCCACTTTTTTGTTAAACTTCATTATTTATGCTACCTGGGATATTAATATGGTAATGTACTTTTTGTAAAACATGACTAGAACTGATGATACTCTGTTAAATTATGAATTACTATAAGAACATGTAAAAATTGATAGATACACCTATATAATGAAGAAATATGTAAAAGGCCTTTGAGAAGCAGTAATTCAAATTCTGGAATATAAGGGGTTTTTTAGAATTTTAAAACCACATACATATATAATTAATAGATAAAAACAGCATCTTCTGGAAAAAATCAATTAAAATTTATTTTGAATTTTCATTGCCATCATTGAACAGCATACTGGATACAGAAATATGTTTCAATTAATTTTCTATGTGCATGCAAGTTATTACAAATAGACATTTCAATGCAAAATTAAGTTTTTTCTTGATCATTTACTCAAAGTATGACCCCATACTTCAAAAAATCTTCAAAACTATAGCTATGAGAAATGTTTATCACTGGCATGCAGATTTTATGTGCCTTCAATTTTGCACTCTACTGATGAGTTTATATTCACACACAAAAAAAATGGTATCTCGGGATCCCTGGGTGGCGCAGTGGTTTGGCGCCTGCCTTTGGCCCGGGGCGCAATCCTGGAGACCCGGGATCGAATCCCACGTCGGGCTCCCGGTGCATGGAGCCTGCTTCTCCCTCTGCCTGTGTCTCTGCCTCTCTCTCTCTCTCTCTCTGTGACTATCATAAATAAATAGAAATTAAAAAAAAAATGGTATCTCATGTAAGCTAAAATAAGTGCTAATTTTGAACCAGATCATGGATAGGTACTGTTTTGTTTTTGTTTTTGTTTTTCTAATTAACCTTATATCAAGAGATCTGGTCACAAACTTCAATACCTAAATAAGATTTGTGGATGTAATAGGATAAAATAATATGACAGCAGCATACAAAAATATAACTTATATTGTTAGAAAACAATTGGGATGATTTATATGTCAAAACACCTGGGTAATGCAATCCAATGTTAAAGTACTAATAGGGTGGGAGGCAAGGCAATCATGTCCTGTGTTCCTTTGTAGAATGATTCGTTGTTCCACATTGAATCTTTGCAGTGTGGTGTGAAGGATGCTGACCCAATCAATAATTCCCTCTTGAAAAAAAAAAGTTCAAAGATTCAATGTGAATAACATTATCCTATTTTCTCAAAAGCCCTTTCCTGCATCGAGTCATATGGCTTCAGACAAGAATTCCAACTGAGTTGTGGCATAAAAAAAGATTACAAGGATTCAGTAGATCAGCAGGAAGCACAAAAAGAAAGCATCCTTTCTTGCAACTAGCTTGATTAAACCAAATGATCTAAGATAAAATTAAGATAACTTATTATCAATATCTCCTCTAAGACTTTGCTTTCCTAATTGTTCAAAGTGAACAAATATCTGCTACATTTTCTGAAAAGGTTTCATCCTCACTTTTTTTTCTTACACTTAAGACTCTTTAGTCTTGATTGGATTTTAAATCATCAACCACATAAACAGGAATGATTCCTTCCTATACTTTTGGTGGAAAACCTCTGTGACTCTGCTCCTAATCTCCCCCATGCTTGATAAGACCTAAGGGACTTAAGCTTTTATTTCTTATTTTCTTAAAAATGGGTAACAAAAAAAATCTATTAATATGGTAATTATTTTCAGTGTATTCAATAAGAAAATATTTCCCTCTGTTTAATATCTAATAAAATTAAGTAAAAATGTTAGTTAGCTGATTATTTTCAAAATCATATACCCTCACATACTTCAATCTTGATTCATTTGAAAAGATGGCTATGTATAAATAGGAAAAAAATAGTTAACTTCTTAGATAACAATTATACATTAAAGTTTTATATATATAATAATGCTATATAGTCCTTTTAGTTCTAGATCTTAAAGGTGTTGCTCTCTTCCTTTATATGCTATGATATATATGAAAAGATATTGGATACAGCTATAGCAATTTATTTTGAGCGAAAAGATTTTGGCAATGTCTATAATCATACTGATAACCCCATTAACTGAGCCATTTCTTTTGATCATTATAAATATATTACCTTGAAAATCAAGCCAACACATGAACTAGGAGATGAGCCATAGGGTCCAGGATAATAAGGAAGCTAAATTTTCATCACTGGAAGTGAACCAATTATATTTCATATAAATAACATCTTTTAGAGCAACACCTGGTAGAAATGGTAGAAATAAAAATATTACACAGCCTTTTAATTTTTTTTCCAAGATGGCCTCCATTATTTCAAAAGGATTGATTTTTCCCACTTGGTTTTCAGAACAAGTGTTTCTTAGTTGGTATCTAGAGCAACATGGAAGTAAATTAAATTTGTAAGACTGGACTCCAGAATGCTAAAATGTGTTTATCTCATCTAAAACTAAAGTACACAGATATATACATGGAGGTTTATTTTAGCTTATTGCATCATCAAATTTACATACTTAAGTTCTTTTACTTATGAACATATCTATATCTCATTTTGGAATTATATTCATAGACTCTGTAGCATGTGTAGATTTCTTTTTTTTCTTTTTAAATTTTATTTATTAATTCATGAGAGACACAAAGAGAGACCAAGGCAGAGACACAGGCAGAGGGAAGAAGCAGGCTCCATGCAGAGAGCCCAGCGTGGAACTCCAGGATCACACCCTGGGCCGAAGGCGGGCGCCAAACCGCTGAGCCACCCAAGGATCCCGCATGTGCAGATTTCTAAAGTAGTCAATTTCCATTTATACATAGTTGACTTCCTTTAAAACCATAGATTAATTCATTGAATCAAACAAAGCATGAAACAGATAATGCTGGCCAACAATTTCTGAACCAGTTCAAATTTCTGGTAATTATAGCGTTGAAGGATGATCCTTATATTACCTTACTGGGGCCTAGAATCCATTATATAGTTTTTTGTTTTTTTTTTTTTAGAAAGGATGACTGATATCTGTTTATGTGTGAAATACATAAATGCGGATATCAAGCATGGATGTACACATAGACTATGTACACATAGACTGTTAATAGTCAAATTTTATTTTGTTTTCTTAAAGAAAAAAAACTTTTGCCTTTTTCTAAATATTCACTTACTTATTATTTATTTATAGTTATTTTTAGAAACCCTTGTGTCAAGAGCTGACTTTCAATAGATCAATGAGGAGATTACTCTGCAAGGTACAAACCCCAACCATCTTTTCTGCCTTTAGCTTATATATCTATAAAGTTTAATGTAAGTATGCTTAAATCTACATATCATGTTTACATAAAATAATTTTAGTCAAATTTGCTTCTTGAACTGTATCTGTAATTTTAAATTGAAATAAATTTGCACTTATCAAAGGCTCATCAATTTTAAGAGGAGAAACATTGGGGGGGAGACCATTCAAACACAAAAAAGCTCATTAAAAGGATAGCTGGAAATTAGAACCAAAACAGATCATTTATTTGCTAATATAACCAACATACGTTTAATGTGCCAAACCTTTTTTTGATCAGACAGTACAAATAATGTATGGATCATACCTTCTAGAAGTTCATGATTTATAATAGAGCACACAACCCTTCCAAGAACAAATAGTTGTCTCTCATCTTGATCGGCCCGCAGACACTTCTTTAGAACTCAGAAGGAAATGGTCCTGTAGAAGATTTTCTTCCCTGAACAGGTACAGTGTTTTGTGAATGTATTCATATAACATTCTAAGATTGAAATCTCCTCTGCATTAGATAGTTTTATAAATTGTTCTACCAAGAAACAGGTATCTTTCTGAATTAGGGTGTGAGATATCCAAAATATGGTATGTTTTGAGTAAATAAGCTGAATATAAAAACTGACATAGAAATCTAGACATATAACAATAAATATTACCTTTGACTATTAAGTAAAGCTTTGGGTTTTCTTCAAGAGGACAACTAGAAATTATGAGATGTGAAATATTTCCTATAAATTCAAAAAAAATACAACTGACTGAGAGTTATACAATGTTTTCAATTATTAGCCTTATTAGTATCACTGTTTATGGATTAAGATACTCAAAATATGTAACAGTGTCTCTAAAATTGGATAGAGACATGGACATTTAACACAAACTTCTATAACGCTTCATATTACCACAAAAATAAATACAGATATAAATTTGAAAATATATTTTTCTATGAATGACTGTGATCTAATGGTATAACTGCAGGCAGCCCAGGTGGCTTAGTGGTTTACCGCTACCTTCAGTCCAGGGTGCGATCCTGGAGACCGGGAATCAAGTCCCACGTCGGGCTCCCTGCATGGAGCCTGCTTCTCCCTCTGCCTGTGTCTCTCCCTCTCTCTCTCTCTCTCTCTCTCTCTCATGAATGAATAAATAAAATCTTTAAAAAAATATAATGGTATAACTGCAAGATTATTATAACATCAGTTTTGAAAAATATGACTATAGTCATATCCTTAATTTATCACATATTTGTTTTTCCAATACTAGAGGTAATATTATTTTATGTGAAAAGACTGCTGAGTGACCTTAAAATTTTGGTGATATCTTAGTTTTTCTTAGAAAACTGGAAATAAATAATGATTATCACCCTGCATAGCTCTATAATTTTTATACTTAAAATATTCTTGCAACAACTTCTGAGAATGCTCTTAGGAGTGGCTAAATTCATGCAATATCAAGGATAGCAGCAACAGGAAAGAAGAGCAAAATTATATTTTCATGAAATACCTAGCAAGGTGAACCAAAAAACATCTATAAATTTTCACAGATTTGCAACAGAAAATAACACTAATAATTTTATGACAAAAAAATATATCTCAGTGTGCTTTTTTAGGTTTGGGAAGAATAAAACATAAACAAAAGCTAAGAAAACTTGAGGTCTCTTAGAAAATTTAAATGGAAATATGTTTTTTATTTTATTTTTATTTTAGGAGGCAGGGTGGAAAAGTCATAGTGTTCAAAATTTTCCCTGTACATACTTTGCTCATCACTTTTCTTAAATTTACTATGATATATCTTATTTAAAAATAATACGTTCTAATAACAAAGGACATTTAATAAATAATGTTACACAAAAAAGAAAACTATCATGAATACAATGCAATGGTATTTTGGGGGACAGCCAGAAAATAGCACTTGAAATTTACTTTTAGAGAATGATATAGTCTCCAGAATTGAAAAACAAGTTTAATAAGTTAAAGGAGAGAAGTTCTAAATGTGAAATTGTGACTATAAAATTTTGAATGAATCCATTATAGGAAGAACCCAATATGGACACAGAAGAATCTAGTTATTTGGGGAAAAAAATTCATCAAATTTTAAAATCCATATATTTCCAAAATAAAATAAAAGAGCTGAAGAGACATCTAATAACAATAACAAAATATTAATCACTAAAGCTTAATATTTAATGGAAAAAGACTCAAATAGAAAAATCAAGTAGTTGATTGCATTTAATAATTGTATTATTTATTTATTTGTTTATTTATTTATTTTTAAGATTTTATTTATCTATTCATGAGCGACAGAGAGAGAGGAGAGACATAGGCAGAGGGGGAAGCAGGCCAATAAAATAAAATTAGGGTAACTATTAAAGATCATCGATTTGTAGACAACAAAAACAAAATAGTTCAATATGATCAAGCTTTTGCAGATTGTGTTCGTGGTGGGGGGTGCCTAGGTGGCTCAGTCAATTAACCATCTATCTGCCTTCAACTCAGATAATAATCCCTGGGTTCTAAATTGAGCCCTATGTCAGGATCCCTGCTCAGTGAGGAGTCTGCTTATCCCTCTACCCCTCCTGACTGCTTGTGTTCTCTCTCCCTCTCTTATGCTCTCTCACTCAAATAGATATAATCTTAAAAAAAATTGTGCCATGGAAAAATTATTACTTGAACTGAACTATCAAGAGAGAATCAACCATGAGATGAGAAAGCAGCATCTTTTCTTTCTTCAACTATTTAAAATTTTATACAACTAATTATATTTGTTTTGTTTGGCACTTTTTAAAAAGATTTTATTTATTTATTCATGAGAGACAGAGAGAGAGAGAGAGGCAGAGGCAGAGGCATAGGCAGAGGGAGAAGCAGACTCCACGCAGGGAGCCTGATGCGAGACTTGATCCTGGGTCTCCAGGATCATGCCCTGAGCTGAAGGCAGGCACTAAACCGCTGAGCCACCCAGGGATCCCCAGTTTGGCACTTTTTAAAGTTGTTCAAAAATGTTAAAAATCAAAAGATTCACTATCCAAGGAGAAAGCTGTTCAGGTAAATGACTTTTAATATGTGTTGTCCAAGAAGAATGTCCATCTTTCAAAGTTTTGGGGCATAGGTGGATGCCAGAAAGGAAGGTCAAGAAATGGATGAGAAATTGGAGTAATGGTTTCCATGTGCTTCAAAATGATGTTTAGATCAGTTGTGATTTCAAGTTTCTATGTATTTCTGAGCTAATTTTCCTGTATCTTATCATAAAAAGGAAGAACAAGAAAAATATTCTACATATTTATTTTGAAGGGACACATTCCAATATTTTGATAGCAAAAGGAAAATATTATATCTCTCTTTTAATTTAATTTACTTAAATTCAAATGAAGAGAAAGAAAGAAAGAAAGAAAGAAAGAAAGAAAGAAAGAAAGAAAGAAAGAAAGAAAAGAAAGAAAGAAAGAAAGAAAGAAAGAGAAGAAAAGGACTAGGATAGATCTTATTTCAACATCTATACAAGTAACTTTTAGCAAATTGACGGTCAAGCACATGAGATCATTCAGAAAGAGTTTTTAGGGAAATAATGGAAAAAAATTGGAGGAATAAAGGAATTAACACCAAAATGTATGTAGAGTTATTATCTTCAACAA
The DNA here is from genome assembly GCF_053574225.1 of Canis aureus. Lineage (NCBI taxonomy): Eukaryota > Metazoa > Chordata > Mammalia > Carnivora > Canidae > Canis > Canis aureus. The sequence continues at coordinate 8,209,888 of NC_135640.1, forward strand.
TTTGAAAAAGAAGAGGATTCCAGTCACCTTAGTGAGAGCTTTGTCAGTGATGCTGAGAGAATAAAAATAAGACTGCAGAAAGCTGAGGGAAGAAAATGGAAAGCAGTGGAGAAGACAAAAATACTGGATATAGAGTGCTTAAATCAGCAGATTCTGAATTAGGAAGAAAACGAACATTGTTATCTCAATGGAAGTTAAATGATAAGAACAGATGCTTTTAAGACTATATATATATATATATATATATATATATATATATACACACACTATATATATATATACACATATATTGTATACATACATATGTGTATATATACAATATAAATATATATATATATATAGTTTTTAAAGCAGGTTTATGTGCTGAAGGGGAAGAATAAATGATAGAAAAAAAGGAAGAAAGGCAGGTACTTCATGACGTGTTGTCCTTTACCTAGAGGAAGAGGACAGAATTCATTGTACAGGTGGCAGAGTTAGCTGTAGAGAGGGTAAAGAAAGTTTCTTCTACTGGAATATGAACAAAGGTATTAGAATCACTTCACTTCACATGATCAGGTTTCTGAGAAATTTTGCTAATGGTTACAATTTTCTACAATGTCAAAAGTTTATAATGTATAGAAATAAAGCCTTGAAATTTCAACTTTTAAGAATAAAGTTAATAGATAACCAGAGAGGCACTTCTATACCATTTATTAAGAATTCCTCATTAAATACTTAACCACAATCATCTATTCTTCTTAAAAATAAACAACAATGGGAAGATACCTATTTAAAATAATTACACTCATGTAACCAATATGATAGAATGAGATGAGTTATATATGTTATGTTTCAAGAGTAAGTTCAGACTCAATTTGTTAATGTAGAACGCCTAGAACAGTAGGAGAAAGGGAGCCTAGGGAAAGATTGTAATTAGCAGGTAATTTCTTTCTTCATTTTTTTTAATTGAAGAAACATGTTTTCCTAAAGTTTTATCTTTCACTTTTGTATACTGTCTTTAAAGTGATTTTTTTTGAAGTCTGGAAATTGGCTATTTAAAAATTTTTCTCCTATCAGTGCTACTATTTGAAACTGGCTTAATGTATATTAATATACCTGGCAACACCATAGAAATGACTTAAGGCAGTTTTCATTTAATCCACTATTTTCAATATATTCATCTTCTAAATAAGTATAATTTCATGTTTGCTTGCATAAGGGTAACTTTTTATATGTACAAATGCCATTTTCATATGTTTATTAAGTATACAGTTAATAAACCTAAAATCTGTAACTATTTAAGAAACATTTCATGGAATGTTTGGGTGGCTCGGTCAATTAAGCATGTAACTTGGGCTCTGATCATGATCTTGGGGTCCTGGCTCTGATCATGATCTTGGGGTCCTGTGTTACTGGGCTCAGTGGGGAGTCTGCTAGCCTCTCTCCTCCTCCTTCTGCCCCTCCCCTCACATTTGCATGCTCTCTCTCAAATAAAGTGTTTAAAAATTAAATATTTTTATCCATAAATATAAATGATTTCTATTATCATTTGCTGTATGATGTTTTATGAGAGGAAGAATAAGTTTTTTTGGAGGAATAACTGATTTCTATACCATAATCATAAAATGTTACTGCTGCAGACCATTAGGATTACTATAAAAAATTAGTATAGACTGGGTATTTTACAAATAACAAAAAGTTCTCATAGTTCTGGAATCTGGAAAGTTCAAGATCAAGGAGCCAGCAAATTTGGTGGCTGTTGAGCATCTGATTCCTGCTTAATAATAGACTGCCAAGTTCTAGATGTGTCCTTCATTCAAGAAGGTGCTAGAGAACTCTCTGGGATCTCTTTCATAAAGGCACTAATCCCATTCATAAGGACTCTATCCACATGAACTAATCACCACTCCTAGGTTTTACAGCTTCTAATACTATCATATTTGGGGATTAGGATTTCAACAAATGATTTTTGTGCAGACACATTCAGTACATAACCATTAGTATATACAAGACTATAAGTATATTAGAACATATTATAACTATTATACTTAAATCAATTTGAATCTTTAATATGTTTTAGAATCAACCAAAATGTTCACATTTTTTAACAAAGATTTTCTTAGTTTCAAGAAATATTATGTATAAAAATCCAAAAGTAAAACAACATTTCTTAATTCTTAACATTTCTTAAATTTTATTTATTTTATTTTTTATTTTTTATTTATGATAGTCACACACACAGAGAGAGAGAGAGAGGCAGAGACATAGGCAGAGGGAGAAGCAGGCTCCATGCAGGGAGCCCGACGTGGGATTCGATCCCGGGTCTCCAGGATCGCGCCCTGGGCCAAAGGCAGGTGCCAAACTGCTGGGCCACCCAGGGATCCCCATATCTTTTCTTGAGAAAAGTAAAACACACACACACACACACACACACGCACACACATACATTTTCATCTGCTCTGTCTGAAAATCAAAGAGCATCACCTGGCAGAGAGCCTAGAAGAGCATAGAAAAAAAAAATATATGTATAAAACTTTCTTCATTCAGGACCTAGTACCTGGCATGTACTTGTGGGTGCCAAATGAAAAATTTTGACAGAGATAACGATGACTACATATTGGCGCTGAGAATAAATTTATAAAATTTGAATTGCATTTTATAGTAAAAAAATTGCAGTTCACTATGTCATAATGATTCAACTGCTGGTATTTCTCTCTAATTCTGCCATTTTCTGCACTGAGCTTCATGCCCTTTTTCTGTCCTTGGTTTTCCATGATGTAAGATATTCCATAAGCAGGACAAATTAGAATAGGTTCATTTGATTGCCTCATTACCTTTTAGCATGAAGCCATAGTTGAATAACTTTTACTGAATCCACTGTAAAGTAAATTGCATTGTAGTGGGATACCAACGCACATTACTGTTCATTGTAGGCAATAAAAACCTGTAGATTGTGCAGAGGGCACCACATCCAAACTCCTACCCAAATTAGGAATCTCCTCCATAGCATTAATAGTAGATGTTCATCTATCCTTCACATGAATATTTCTATGAATATAAAATGCTTTCAACATATTAAACTTCATGTTTAGATAGCTCTGTTAGTACATATTTCATTCCTTTAACCAAAACTTAAATTGAATTAGTTCCTAGCCCTTCCCCTTTGTTCAATTTCTGAGAACATACATTGACTAAATCTCATATCTTTACAATATTATAGCTTTACAAATAGTTAAGATACTCCTCAGGTTTTTTATAAATAGTCTGATAGAATTTTCTGTTTGCCTATTAAAGTTCTAGTTTATATCTGCTTTCCTGGAAGAGCATTTGTCCAACTTAGAAAGTATCCAAAAAAAATTTTTTAAATGAAGTAGTAGTATTAAGAATTAGATAAAATAATCCAGAATTGTTTTAGTTAGACCTTTAATCATTCCTCCCATCAAATGGCATCATCTAGTAGTGTATATGATATATGTGCAGTAAGAGTTATCAATTTAACATGTCATTAAATTTGAAAAATGAGCAAGGATAACTCATCATTCTTTTACTGAGGGTACTTACTGATAAAAATATACTGCTAAGGAATAGGATAAGCTAGGAGCAGCAAATTCCTTGTATAGTAATTAAACACTACTCAAACATGATGTCCCTGTACCAGCCAACTCTACTGTGATCCATACTACAGCTTGTGAGATGCAGGAAGATGCCAAGCTACCAGTTAGTGCAGCCAGTAGGAAATGTGGAAAATTATACATTAGACATATGTGACACATACATGACAAATAAAGTGAATAACATCACCATAAGACAAATAGAGAAAAATAAAATGCTTTTGTAAAAGCAGTTTAGTTAGTTCCATGAGTGTGTAAATCTGCAATGGTTTATTTTATGTTTGTCATTCTTTAATCTGGCTTTCAGGTGTCAGTAAAAAAACTTATGATGAAATCAAATAAAAATAAAATACTAAATTTCTAATTTTTGACACTGAAATAAACATAAATGTTGCATGAAACCTGAAAACATGAAAAACGATATTTTAACATATGGAGTTACAGAATATGCTTTTATGTATCACTCTAAATTATGACTTATTTTTTTATAAATAATTATTCTTCCAAATTAATTTTGGCCTTTTGACTCCCAAGTTTTTTTTTAAGTAAAAAAATATATATCTTAACTAGAACTTTGGTTATATTAACAACAGAAGTCATTTACAAATAGTGTCAGATTCATATTAATAGATGTTTTAAATAGAAAAATAGATAAGATTATTAAAATAATAACTTAATGTTTTGTCCAATAAATTAAATAAAAGTAAAGCTTTTGGAGGTTCACTGGACATAGTTTTGAAGTCATATAATTTCATTTAAAAAGTTGTACATTGATTAAATTAATTGTATATGTAGTAATACTATTGATAATCATATTGACACTGACAAAACAAATTTTGGTGACTCACAGAATTATGGTAAGAAATTTTTTTTCTAAATTATGAATTCTATGCAGCCAATGTTGTTAAAATTGATCATGTGAAGGAATTCATAATTGCATCCAAATGAGCAGTGATATTTTTGCAATTGAAACAATCTATAATTGTCAAAATTTGCATATACAAGTTACTAAAATACATGACTTTTTGTGGTAAAGCTGATGTTTAATCAACATTATCAAAAATAAAAAAAATCATCATCATCATCATCATCATCATCATCATCATCATTTCTGTAGCACACTGATACACGGTTTCACACTTCCCTGCCTGGCATCAATTAAATTTAAGAAGTTTCATAATTACAAAAAGGTATTTCATAAATCAATTTGAGTACACTGTAATTCTATTGAACCTTTAATAAATGACCCTCTGCATTTGATCAGATTTGTTTCAAAAGCAGTTGGAAATCTTCAAATAATTCAGTGAATGAGAAATCAAAAGAAGTCATCTTTTTTAGTTTTAGAGACTTTTATTAATTAAAAATAAATCTTATAAACAAGATAATATTACAGAAATACACTGAAATTTATTACTAAAAAGGTAAGAGGAAAAAAGTAAGACAGGAAACAAGCTGAATGATTGATGAGAGCTTAAATAAAGTACAAATTATAATTCTGAAAGTCTGTAACTGATCCTTGCTATAAATTTTAAGAGAAATATTTTGATATAGGTCCTATTTTTAATTGGATAAATTTATATTATATAGTAAAACAATTCTATTGAGGTGGCCAAATTTGGCAATAGTTTAAAAATAAATATTAAATATATTAAATATAAATAAATATTAGGTTGAAAATATACCTGTTTTTTACAGGGTTCTCTGAATAAAGATAAAAAGCCTGAAAATACTTGAGTTGAATTTTTACATATTTCCACATGAAAACTAAGATTGATAATATTACCACAATTATTAACTAGCACAATCCTGAGATTTCTAGGTAACTCAGAACTACATGCTGTTTTCTCAATTATAAAAACACATAGAGACAATTGACTAACATCAGTACCTACCTACCTTCACTTATTTTTGTTATATGAAGAGAGCAATAAACATCTAGTATTTTAAAACCAGTGTTAGTCTGGCTTTCAGTTATCTGCTGAAAAAAATTGTGACTGCTAAATCCACTTATAACTGTGATAAATAAATATTACTAATTGTGAATACATTTATAATGAACATAAATTGAAAATCCATCCTACTTGAATTGTCAACTTCGTATAATACAATGTTATAAAAGTTCTCTAAGGACTCCAAAGGATCCCCGGATACCACAAAACAGGTGTTGTGAGTATGTGGAAAGAACAAGTAGAACAAGTAGAATAATAGGTTATTGTGATTTCAGCTAGAGTGCTTCTAGTTTTATTTATTAGGCTTCCATGTTAGTTTTCTTTAAAAAAAACAAAACAAAACAAAACAGTTCTAGAGCTAAGATATTTCTGAAAGCCTCTAGTGAAAGGAAAAGAAAATGTTAGACTACGTGTTGAAAATCCTGAGTTCCTGCCCCATTCTGACTTTATGACTTCTTGGTCATATCACCTCTGATAAAATAATTTTTAAATCTTTAAACAGCCAGACATACCTCATATACTTTTATATGAAAACTTTCATATAAAACTTTGCTGAATCTCACAGAAATATTTGTGGCACTGACCGACAAACTTTTGAACACTGTTTCACTTTATTATTATTATTAATTATTATTATTTAAATATTTTATTTATTTATTCATGAGAGACACCAAGGCAAAGACTCAGGCAGAGGAACAAGCAGGCTCCATGCAGGGAGCCCAATGCGGAACTTGATCCCAGGACTCCAGAATCACGCCCTGAGCCGAAAGGCAGACACTTAACCTCTGAACCCCCGGGCATCCCTTATTATGTTAATTTTGAAGAAGTTTCTGTATGTGTACAAGATTTAAAACGTGACTGGTGAGTTGCCTAATATTTCTAATATGTGATTACTCATTGAAGTAGGATTGCAGACAAACAAACGTCAACAGATGAATATTTTTGCACAAGAACACTTAAATCACATATAAACAAAACTGCATACAGTGGATGATTCTCTTCTCAAGGGAAGGATAATATAGTGAGACAATTTGACAAAAGTATTTTCTGTTTATCTTTGTTTTAATAAAAATTTTGTGTATTTTATGTTCACATGATACTGATATCCTTAAACGCTATTAAATATCAAAAATAGGAAAGTTAGAAATAAATAATGAATATATATAAAATAACAAAAATTTTCTATTTGAACACTAAAAATATCCAATTGTCCCTCATACACTTTACATGAACCTTATAAGGGTATCAAATTCAAAACAACTTTTTTTCATGTAATCAATTTTAAAATCCTTCTTTAAATTACTTCATGTAAATTTTAAGCTAAAATTAAGTTGAAAACTGTAGGAAGATATAAAATTACCATAGAAACTCAAAATTTTAAAAAGCAAATCTGTAGCAAGAAAGACTTGTATTTCCCCAGAATAAAAGAAAATATTTCCCCAAGATAAAAAAAACAATATATATATATATATACATATATATATATATATATATATATATATATATATATATATGCTATTACCACTAATTCTCATAGTAGGAAAGAGATGAAAGTGGGTGACTGCCTTATCCTGCCAAAATAATCCACCTTGAAATTATGACTGGAGGAACAGTTTTAGCTCCAAGATGATTCTTATAATTTAGAGTTCATTAAATATGAGAAAGTACCAAACTTGACATTTAAAAGGCAAAGAATTGCATTAGATGCAACCCATCCCAAAACTCTCCATGAATTCTTAGTTTCTTCTTCATGTCTATGTCAATTCCTCATAATGGCTTCTCCCACTCCTCCTCCTTTTCCTATTTTTCCTCCTCCTCTTCCTTTTATCTTAACAGTGTATGACATCTAAAGTCTTTAAGCAATCAAGTTTCCCATAACCACAGTTTATCTGCCACTTCTTATGGGCCCTTCCAGTCAGCAATCACAGTAGTCTGCCTTGGCATTATTATGAAATTACACACTCTTAAAGTGTTTCCTGTGGAGTCCCCCATGTCCCCTAACCTGGTATTTTATACTAGCAAGTATAGATCTTTTAAGTTAACAAAATTAAACAAGTGTTACAATGATCTCTGCTAGTGTTGACCATCAACTACCATTTTTTGGCATGTAAAGCTTTCTTCAAATGTATTTTGGATTAACCTTTATGGACTTTTGAAATTATATCCTGATACTGTTCATGATTTTGAAAGATATTCATATTGAAGCCCTTTTTTAGATATATGCAAATAACAATTAGTATGGATGAAATGCTTATTTTGGTATCTGCAGAATGCTTCATATCAATTATCTCACCTCAAAACAACATTGAGGAAAGCACTTCTAAGGAATTTTTTCAAAAACTATTAGACTTGTTTTAATGAAGTAAATCTGTGAAGCTTCAAAATCTTTCTTTCTTGGTTGCTTTATAAGCAGGCATTGCACACTGATAGCCAGAGGCTTAGAATCCTCCTCACTGGAAATGAGCAGTAAGGACTCATTACACCTGATTACTGTTTTAACTGGAAAATTTATACGAAATATCATATTTCTCTTCACATGTTCTCTCTAAAGTAGGAACATAGCTTCTTGTTCTCCAAAAGAGATCTCAGCACCATGGATATCCAGGATAGATTTATAAAGTATAGCATAGTGAATAGATACCTAGATAAATACTGATACATACATACATTTCTAAATAGAGAAACTTATAAACAGGAGGAAATTAAACAAAATACAAACTATAAGAAATAAAAAGGGAAATTAGAAATATTTTGAAATAAATGAAAACAAATAAAATACATACAAAAATTTATGAGATATTGCCAAAGCAGTGGCTAGAAGGAAATTTATACCTGTAAACACATATAAAAAAGAAGAGAGGGTTAGGTTTAACATGGAAGCATAGCAAGATCTTGAAATTACCTTCTCTCATTGGAACAAAAATTCTACAATTACAGGGGCAGCAGGGCGCATGCATCTGGTGTCCCTGGGCTGATTGGGCTTTTTCTGGGGCCTGTGTGGCCCTGGGTGGCTGGAAAGAAAATGGAGGAAGAGCCAAAGTCCAAGGGGGCACCCTTAACCCCTCTGACGGAGGTCTTGCCCCTTTGCCACCAGAAACCTCCTTCTTCTCCTGACCTAGCATGCTCAAGGGCCCCAGGGGCCTGGACCTCACCAGTGGAATGGTTGCTGAGGCCCAGGGTATTGGGATTCTGTGGGCTTAGTGAAGGTCCCTGCTCCTCCCACTCCTCCCCTGCTTAGTGGGGAGCAGCTGTATTCACAGGTAGTTAGAGATAGATATCAGTGGTCACCAACATAGAACATTTATTCTACACTGATCCAGGCAAATGTGCAATACCAACATGTCTGTGTCAACAGATAGTGCTGTAAGCACTTCACAAATTCCAGCTTTAGAACAAGAGACCCTGGTGAGAGCAAAGCCATTGCTTTTGAAGTTATTAAAATCTGTTCCTGCACAAAAAGACACTTCTACTATGAAAGAGGTTATGTTTTATCTTAGTATATTATGACTAAATGATTATATGATGAGAAATGATAGCATATTGTATATTGTTCCAATTATCTTCTAGGGGATTTGTTTGGAGTGCCAAATTTCTCTGTGAAAGAAGACAGGAAAAAAAAATATATATATAGTGATCTGAGGAAACTTGGTATTGGTCAATCAACATGAGCCATCAGATTCACTCACACTTGTGAGTGAAAATAAGTGTCCCCTTGAAGGAGGGAGTGATCAAAGGACCCTGTGCAAGAGTTTCAGGAAGACAAACTTCCATTTTCAGATTTGGTTTCCAGACCACCTACCTCATCTAGGAGAGCAATTAGTGATACAGAGGAACATTCAGATGAATTACCTGGTGAACCACAGTGAAAGCGGCACAAATCTGATAGTATTTCCCTTTCCTTTGATGAAACCCTTGCTCTGTGTGTAATAAGGGAGAGGATGTTATGAAAGAAGCAATAGCACTGAATCACCAGAGACTCACTCCATCAAATCCAGATGTTGATGCTGGTGTAAGTGAACATTCAGGTGATCAGTTGAATTCAGTATCAGACTGATTCAGTGTAGAATTTGAAGGTGAGTCTCTCAATTCAGAAGATTATAGCCTTCATGAAGGACAAGAACTCTCATATGAAGAAGATGAAGTATATTAACTCTGTGTCAGGCAGGGGAAAATAATACAGACTCACTTGAAGAATTTTCTGAAGTTTCCTTGGCAGACTATTGGAAGTGTACTTCATGCAGTGAAATGAATCCTCCTCTTCTGCCTCATTGCAACAGATGTTGGGCCCTTCATGAGAAATTAGCTTCCTGAAGATAAAGGGAAAGGTAAAGATAAAATGCCTGAGAAAGCTAAGCTAGAAAACTAAACAAATAAAAGAGGGCTTTGATGTGGTTGTAAAAATATATATATACACACATATATACAGTGAATGATTCCAGAGAATCATGTACTGAAGAAAATGATGATAAAATCACACAAGCCTCCCAATCCGAAGTGAGGACTATTCTCAGCCATCAACTTCTAACAGCATCATTTATAGTAGCCAAGAAGACATCAAAGAGGTTAAGAGGGAAGAAACACAAGAAAAAGAAAAAATCATGGAATCTAGTTTTCCCCTTAATTCCATTGAGCTTTGTGTGATTTGCCAAGGTCAACCCAAAATGGTCGTGTTGTTCATCGAAAAATAGGACATCTTATAGTATGCTTTATGTGTGTTAAAAAGCTAAAGAAAAGGAATAAGCCCTGTCCAACATGTAGACAAACAATCCAAATGATTGTGCTAACATATCTCATTAGCATTGTGGACATGCCTTTAAAAGTAGAATTCTAGATTTCTAACTATATAACCCTAAAATTTTAGATCACATGAAATTAATTATTTTGCACTTATCAAAGCAAGAAAGTATCTCAGTACATGTATAGTTCTCTCTATAGTGTAATTTACTTACTTTGGGAGGGGGGACAGTAAATTCTTCCTTCTAGAAAATTTTCACTTATGTTTATATTTTGTTTGTATTTTAGTGTAATTTAAATTGGATATATAGCTCACTCTTAACTCCTATTCCTCATATTTTAAATGATTTCTACTTTCTTAAAATTCAGAGAAGTATCTAATTTTGAAAAATATAACTAGGACACTTAAATGTACATTATGTATATCTGGGCATAGTATGTACTGATGATGCTACTTACAAAACATACAAATTTGCAAATATTTTCACTCACCATGCATATGCAAAAAATTGTCCAAATTTTTAGTTTTAATATACATATACTTTTTATTGACTTACAAATAAAATATTAGATATTTGATTTTAAAAAAATCTGTAATTACATGTGGAATAATTACTTCTAAAACTGGTAATTGAATGAAGTCTCTACAACAAAGAAGAGAAAAACAGCATCAAGAGGTGAGAGGAAGAGACATGGATTTGTAAAAATAAAAACAACAACAACAACAACAACAAAAAACAAAAAACAAAACAAAAACTATAGCAACACCACATTCACAGTGAGTCAGTGAGTCCTAATCAGGAATGATATAAAAGGTATGGAACCTTTTCCTGAGGACTGAGAGATTGCCACTCCACATAAGGGATACCAACTCTTAGATCATTCAGATCATTCACAGGAGAGACAGGTCCCCAAATCATCAGACTTTAAAAATCAACAGAGGGGTACCTGGGTGGCTCAGTCAGTTGAGCATCCAACTTTTAATTTGGGCTCAGGTCATGATCTCAGGGTCATTGGATTGAGCTCCATGTTAGGCTCCATACTTAGTGGGAGTCTACACTTGAGATTCTCTCTCTCCATCTTTCCCTGCCCCTCTCCACTGCATATTATTTCTCTCAAATAAAATAAATCTTTAAAAAAATAAAAATCAACAGGGATTATGTTCAGGAAAACTATAAAACTGTAGGGAATGGAAAACTCACTCTTAAAAGCTCCTGTGCAGATCACTCAACTTAGAAGTCATCACACACACACACACAAAAATCAATTTGAAAAGTGCATAGACTATAGGTATAAGAGATCCATTTACTAACCTTAAAGCATCTGCAAGGGAGGCAGGAAGCAGCAGGGACTGAGGTACTGGTAGGAGGCGTTTTTGAGATCTCAATCTACCGTACTAATAATACCCACACTAATGGACACGATATTGGAATTCTCCCTCGAATCTGCTAGTACCAGTGGGTATGTCCTGCTGATAGCTCAAACCTTCAATATGCCATGATGGTCGTGGATGCACCCCACAGCTGGGATTGGGACAATCATCATATAAGAAAATCTCATAACTAACATTATACTCAATGGGGAAAATCTGAAAGCTTTTCCTCTAAGAACTGTAACAACACAAGTATGCCCACTCTTCCCACTTTTATTCAATGTAGTATTGAAAGTCTTAGCTATAGCATTTAGGCAAGGGAAGGGAAAAAAAGTATCCAAATCAGAAAGGAATGAGTAAAACTGCTACTATTTGCAAACAATATGGTATTATATATAAAAAATTCTAAAGAATCTACAAAAAACCCCGCTACTACTAATAAATGAATTCACTAAAGTTGCAGGAAAAAAATCAACTTACAGAAATTTCATGTGTTTGTCTACAGTAATAATGAACTATCAGTGAAGTTGAGAAAACAAACCATCTACAATTACATCAAAAAGAATAAAATACCTAAGATTAAAATTAACCAATGAGGTGAAAGATCTATATACTAAAAACTATAAGATACTGATGAAAGTGAATAAGACACAAATAAGTGGAAACATATTTTATGATCATGGTTTAGGAGAATTAAATTATTGTTAAAATGTCCATATTAAAAATAAAATAAAATATGCATATATCCAAAGCCATGTGCAGAATCAATCCCAAACTCAACAAAATTCCAATGGTATACTTCACTGCACTGGGACAAATAATTCTAAAAGTTTTATGGAACCACAAAAGACTCCAAACAGATTGAAAAAAAGTCTTGAAAAAGAAGAATAAAACTGGAGGCATCACATTTCCTGAATTCAAACTATACTACAAAGCTATATTAAATAAAACAGTATGATATTGGTACCAAAAGAGACACACATATCAGTGGAACAGAATTGGGAGTTCAGAAGTAAACTCTCACGTATATTGATATATAGATATCACAAAGGAGCCAAGAACATACAAAGAATAAATGACGGTTTCGTCAATAAATGGTGCTAGGAAAGTTGGACAATCATTTGCAAAAAAAGTGCAACTAGAACACCATATCTTACACCATACATAATACACACAATTATCTTTTTTTTAATTTATTTTTTATTAGTGTTCAATTTACTAACATACAGAATAACCCCCAGTGCCCGTCACCCATTCACTCCCACCCCCCGCCCTTCTCCCCTTCCACCACCCCTAGTTCGTTTCCCAGAGTTAGCAGTCTTTACGTTCTGTCTCCCTTTCTGATATTTCCCACACATTTCTTCTCCCTTCCCTTATATTCCCTTTCACTATTATTTATATTCCCCAAATGAATGAGAACATATAATGTTTGTCCTTCACCGACTGACTTACTTCACTCAGCATAATCACACAATTATCTTATACCATACATAATATACATAATTCAAAATTTATTAAAGGCTTGAATGTAAAACCGAAAACCATTAAGTCCCTAGAAGAAAACATAGATAATAAGCTCCTTACTGCTCTTAGTGACATCCTTGTGTGTTTACTCCAATGACAAGGGGAAAAAAAGTAAAAGCAAATGAGACTACATGAAACTAAAAGACTCCTGCACAGCAAAGGAAACAAAAAAGCAACTCACTGAGTGGGAGAAAATATTTGTAAGCCATATGTTCAATAAAATGTTAATATTCAAAATACATAAAGAACTCATACAACTCAACAACAAAAATTAAACAACCCAATTAAAAAATGAGTAGATGATCTGAATAGACAAATCCTTCAAAGGAAACCTACAGATGGCCAGCAGGCAAAAAAACAAACAAAAGAAGTTCAATAACATTAATAGTGAAATGCAAATTAAAAGACCTCTAGCAGCCAAAGCAATCATGAAAAAAGAGAACAAAATTGGAGGTATCACAATGCCATATATCAAGGTATATTGCAATGCTGTAGTAATCAAAACACTTTGGTACTGGCACACACATGCACATACACACACATACACACACACATCAATGGAGAATAGGGAGCCAAGAAATAAACCCACAATTATATGGTCAACTAATCTCCAACAAAGAAGATAGGAATGTGTAATGGAAAAATGCAGTCTCATCAAAAAAATTATGCTGGGGGGCAACCTGGGTGGCTCAGTGGCTTAGAGCCTCCTTCAACCCAGGGTGTGATCCTGGAGACTCGGGATCGAGTCCCATGTCTGGCTCCCTCCATGGAGCCTGCCTCTCCCTCTGCCTGTGTTGTCTCTGCCTTTCTCTCTCTGTGTCTCTCATGAATAAATAAATAAAATCTTTTAAAAAATGATGCTGGGAAAACTGGACAGCAACATGCAAAAGAAAAAGAATGAATCTGGACCGTTTTTCACATCATAAAAGTAAATTTGAAATGGAATAAAGACTTGATGTGAATCCTGAAACTACAAAAATCCTAGAAGAGAGCCCAGGCAGTAATTTCTCCAGAATCAGCTGTGTTAATATTTTTCTAGATATGTCTCTTGAAGCAAAGGAGACAAAAGCAAAAATAGACTATTGATATTACATCAAAATGAAGTTTCTGCACAGTAAAAGAAATAATCAACCAAACTGAAAGACCACCTACTGAATGGAAGAAGATATTTGCAAGTGACCTATTCAGTAAAGTAATAGTATCCAAAATATATAAGGAACCTACACAAATTAATAATAATAATAATAATAATAATAATAATAATAATAATAATAGTGCAGCCTGAGTAGCTCAGCGGTTTAGTGTTGCCTTCAGACCAGGGCATGATCCTGGAAACCCAGGATGGAGTCCCATGTCGGGCTCCCTGCAGGGAGCCTGCCTCTCCCTCTGCCTGTGCCTCTGCCTCTCTCTCTCTCTCTCTCCCTGTTTGTGTCTCTCATGATTAAATAAATAAAATATTTGAAAATAAATAATAATAATAATAATAATAAATCTGATTTTAAAAGAGCATAAGACATTAACATCTTTCCAAAGACATACAGATGGCCAACAAACACATGAAAAGGTCCTCAACATCTCTCATAATCAAGGGAATAAAGATCAAAACCACAATGAGATATCATCTCACAGCTGCTAGGATGGCTAAATTCAACAACACAAGAAACAAGTACTGGTGAGGTTGTAAGAGGAAAAAGGCCTCTCATGAACTGTTGGTAGAAATGTAAGCTGCTGCAGTCATTGTGGGGAAAAAAGTATTGAGGTTCCTCATAAAATTTAAAGTAAAATTACCTAAGATCTAGTACTTGCACTACAAAAGAGTATTTACCCAAAGAATATAAAAACACTAATTTGAAAATATATATGTACCCCATGTTTATTGTATCATTTACAGTAGCTCAACTATGGAAGCAGCCCAGGTATCTGTAAACCCATCAATAGATGAATGGATAAAGAAGATATGATTATCTATCTATCTATATATCTATCTATCTATCTATCTATCTATCTATCTATCTATCTACCATATCTATCTATCTATCATATCTATCTATCATCTATCTATAGATAGATAGATATGGATATATTTGAGTAATATTCCATCATATTATATATCTTGCCTTTTGCAACAACACGGATGGATGCTAAGTGAAATAAGTCAGAGAAAGACAAACACCATGATTTCACTCATATGTGGAATTTAAGAAACAAAATAAATGAAAAATGAGAGAGGGAGAGAGAAGGAGATAGAAACCAAAAAAACATACTCTTAACAGAGTAAAGAACAAACTAATGGTTATGAGACAGGAAGTGGGTGGGTGGATAGATGAAATAAGTGAAGGAGATTAAAAGTACACTTATCATGATGAGCACTGAGTAATGTATAGAATTGTTGAATCACTATATTGTGTACACTTGAAACTAATATAAAACTTCATGATAACTATACTGGAATTAGAATTTTAAAAATTTAAAGAACATGAAAACACTAACTTGAAAAGATATATGCTATGCCTCCTTATGTTCATTGCAGCATTATTTACAATAGCCAAGACATAGAAGCAACTTATATATTTTTCAATGGATGAATGGTAAAAGATATGGTATATTTATACAATGGGGTACTACTCAGCCATAAAAAAGAATGGAATGTTGCTTGCAACAACACGAATGGTTCTTGTGTTGTGTCAAATGAAATAAGTCAAACACAAAACTGTACTTGTGGAAAACTGGTCTTAATTCTTCTTAAATGTTAGAATTCATCAATGAGGATATCTGGGCTGTGTTACTCATTTGGGAGTATTTAAATTATTAATTCAGTCTCTTTACTAGTTATACAAGGCCTATTCAGATTTTCTATTTCTTCTTGATTCAGTTTTAGTAGTTAGCTTAAGAGAATTTGTCCAATTCATCTACACTAATTTTTTTGTCTTATAGTTGTTCATATTATTCCCTTATAATCTTTTCCTATTTCTGTAATATCTGTAATAGTGTTCCCCTTTTCATTCATGATTTTAATAATATAGCTTATTGTTATTATTATTATTTGCAAATCAAGCCAATATCAACCTATATAAGGTTGAGAAACCTTTCATTTTGATGAGTGGTTTTTTTTTTTAATCATAAAAGATGTTGAATTATTTCAGGTACTGAAATACCTGAAATTGAGATTGAGTTGGGAGCTTTGTTTCTCTTCTAATTTTTGGAAAACTTTGTGCTCCCTTATATAGAGCAGTATGGAAAAACTATAGCTAACACAGATAATGGTCAAATGAAGAGACACACATGCCAAAGTCTCGCACAAAGGATTTTTGTCCTCACGGAACTGGAAGCCTTGCTCAGTGACACCTGGAAGCATTCTGGTTCCCTAAACATGGAAGCTCTCTGAAAAATGGATCAAAAAGCTCTCCTCTTGGGTATTTTGGAGACTTCATTATATAGTCATAATTGACCAAGTCATTAGCCATTGGCGGATTCAGTCTCCACCCCTTCTCTCCTGCCTGGAGGTCAGGAGGGTGCAACTCAAAATTCTAACTCTCTGATCATATGGTTGGTCCTCCTGACAACCAGCCCTCACCTTATTTGGGGTGAAAAATCATCTTCATTAGTAACAAAGTACCCATTTCACTTTTTTTTTGGGGGGGGGTGCTCTGAAACATTATTAAGAACTGTGATGAACACCAAATATATCTGACAAATATATTTCTTCTAAATCATTATATTGCAAAAGCTCATGATTACACATATCACAATTGTTAGGGTAAAGAATTATAGATATAAAAACAGCTCTATGCATAGTAATCAATTGATATGACTGAATCAGAATTTTAGAAACAAGTATTAAAAATTTGCCATGACTTGGCCTTAATCAGCTCTTTAAAAGGGATATTTGAACAAGAGAATTATCATGCTCAGGTTAACATTTATTGTTGTGATTACAACTGCCTAATAGAAAAAAACATTTCAAAAGAGATGAATCAAGCTTTTCTTCAAACAATTTTTAATGGAATTTCTAGAAAAATTGAGAACCTCTAAAACAGAACAATTAAGTTACTATCAATAGTGGACGAGAAGAGAACCAGGTGCCTGTTACATGTATGCTAGCATCATAAGTGTGCTAAATAAATACTAAATAAGAAATATTTTTACTAAATAACAAAATCAGCAAATAGACCAGGTTTTCTCCTGAGAAGTGTTTGAAAACAGTCTGTCCAATAGCCTCTAGGCCATCTGGGACTTGGTTTCAATATATAAAATCTTTTGAGGAATCTGGCAAATTTCATAGTGAAATAAAAATGAACAGGAAAGATAGAATATCACTTATTTTGAAATTTTCACCAAGCCATTTCACATAAAAAAGACATTTGTGCTATTGTATCATATCTGGGTCCTTCTAAAACTATATCACTAATTATTGAAATAATTAATTTGACCCCTTGGTCTATGATATGAATATCATAACAAAAAATTACAAAGTGTGTAGGGGGGTGGAATTAAACTTTGAGTAGCAATCTGAAAGAATATGATATAATTTATATTCTATAATTCACTAGCAAACAATATGTTAGACTTGTTTATTTTTATATAAGAAAATCTAAAGGTATAGAAAGATAATGGCATACTCAAGGCTTTTTGTTTTTTGTTTTTTTTGTCATTTTAAAACTAAGCACCAATTTAACATTATTGAACTGAGATTCTCTAATATTATTTAATCATGGAATTCTCTATAGAAGCAAACCACTAAAATATAATTTGGGAATGAAATCCCATATATTATACCATGAGCAATACAATTTAAAGTAATAAGCCCCCCTTTTCAATGTAATGTATTTTATATTGTAGTGAAATACACAAAAATATTCCATTAGTAACATTTGGCACATTCACCATTTTCAACCATAACTATTATCTAATTCCAGAATATGTTCATTATTTCAAAAGAAATCCTGTTTCCATTAAGCATTCAGCTATTCCTCCTCCACCAAGCCCCAGAAACTACTGATTTGTGTTCTGTCTCTGAGTTGCCCATGCTGGATATTTCATATAAATGGAATCACGTAGCATGTGATTTTGGTTTTGTTTTTTTGAGTGTGTTTTTGTGTTGTTTTGTTTTGTTTTTTGCTGTTCTGATTTTAATATATTATTGCATTTTGTAGTTGTTTTATTTTTATTTATGATAGTCACACACACACAGAGAGAGAGAGAGAGGCAGAGACACAGGCAGAGGGAGAAGCAGGCTCCATGCACCGGGAGCCCGACGTGGGATTCGAACCCAGGTCTCCAGGATCGCGCCCTGGGCCAAAGGCAGGCGCTACACCGCTGCGCCACCCAGGGATCCCTGTAGTTGTTCTATTTTTAAATAAACATTACATTAATTAGTTCAAGTCCTCTAAGAGGCAAAAACCAAGATGAGATTAGATGTCCAACTACTTTATCAGAGGAAACTCCTCTGAGGACAGAGAGGAGGGGCAAGGGACAAGGAAAACCATCAAAGGAGATGCAGTTCTGAACCTTATGAAACCTTATGAGAACAAAGGAGAGTTACACAGGCAGTCTACAGTGCAGTTAATAAAACATTTTGGCTAGGCTATTGGGGATTCCTTAAACCAGTCCATCAGAGAAGTTCTGTCTATGGCAGGATTGGGCCACCTAATATTTTATTTTTATTTTTTGGTTACTTCAATTAAAAATGAATCACTAAGGAGTATAGTTAATATTTCATGAAAATTGAAAGAATATCCTGGTTAAATTATTTCCTTGTAATTACTCTAAATATTTAAATAAGATTGACCTACAACCAGTGCTCTGTATCACAAATTTTACAGGAAATTCCTCTTCAAAGATAAGTTTGAACAGTATGAAGTAATATCTCTTTCATTCATATTAACTGAAACTAATGGGTTAAATAACATATCTTTCATATCAGATGATACCATTATTTACCTTTCTTAATACATGAGAAATTTAAAAAGTAAGTTGACTATTTCAATCAAACACAGTCAATATCTGTATAAACAAAAGGCTAAGGCTATATTTAATGTAATGGTACTTGCTGAGGGTATAACAGTTTCTTCAGAAATGAGAAAGCTGTGGGTGAGCTCATTAAAATCTGTTTTTCAACATTTTATTGTCTAAAATATTTAACAGATATATTTTTACTTTACATCTAAAATTGTCCCAATCTTTTAAAAACACAAATGGCTAGTTGGATAATATGGATTTTGAGGAAAGAATTATCAGTCCATGATGAAAGAATATACCACCTGAATACATGCTACCAACTGGCTTTCTACAGCTTTTTGAGGGAGAATTTGATTACATTAAGTGCATTAAATTATTTTGTTGTTGATATCGTTAGGTGTCCTGAAGATGACATCTTATATTAGTGCCCATTCTATTATATATAATATTTTCTAAGATTCACATTTATTCACACTTTTTATGTGAAATAAGAATGTATGTTTATCGGATGATATTTTATATCTGATAGAATGGAATGATATTCCTGTGGAAAAACAAAACAGCACAAAGGTTTGCTGAGATGATCAAATACTTTACTCATTACATGAAGATTTTATTTTTTAAGATACTAATAAATAAATAATCAAAGAGATGCCTTCTTTTAGGTGAATTTATCATCATGCCTGAAAGTATCAGATAAATGCTATTTTACTTTAGATTCCACAATATTTTTCCTAGTAAGTGAGGTAAGGGCAAAGTTTCTTTCTTTCTTTCTTTTTTTTTTTTCTTTTAAGATTTTAACTATTTATTCATGAGAGACACACACAGAGAGAGAGAGAGAGAGAGAGAGAGAGGCAGAGGGAGAAGCAGGGTCCACACAGGGAGCCCGATGCCCACTCGAACCCGGGTCTCCAGGATCACGCCCTGGGCCGAAGGCAGACGCTAAACCGCTGAGCCACCCGGGGTTCCCCAAGAGACAAGTTTCTATCCCAAAAATACCGTTCAGTACTTTACCTGAAAATATTGTGCTGAGTGAAATAAGTCAATTAGAGAAAAACAATTATATGGTTTCATTCATATATGGAGTATAAGCAGCACTGAGGATCACAGAGGAAGAGAGGGAAAACCAAATGGGAAGTAATCAGAGAAGGAGATAAACCAGGAGACACTTTTAACTATAAGAAACAAACAGGATTGCTGGAGAGGAGGTGGGTGGGCCGATGGGATAATTTGGTGATGGGTAGGGCATGTGTTATGATGAGCACTGAGTGTTATATGCAACTGATGAGTTATTATTAAACTCTAGATCTGAAATTAATGATGTACTGTATGTTGGCTAATTAAATTTAAATAAGATTTAAATACTTTAAAGAATATATATTTTTCAAAAAGGCAAAATCTATTTTACTCTATTTTTTTCCTTTAAACAATAGTGACCATGTGCAGTGAACTTTGTCATTTCTGGTAACATTAATTCTGTATCACTATAAAAATAATATTGTTTAAAAATTCATCTTTTATAAAATTCTACATTACACATAATAAAACCATTTTGCATTGGGACTAATTTGTGAAGTCATTTTGACTGCTTGCTATATCTCAATTTGACTATTGGATCTATCAAGTAAGTGGCATTGAAATCAGGGGAAAAGTGAGTAGGTTTGACATATATATCAAATCTTTATAATGGAAAGTGGAAAAGAGTGCTGTCTGCTTTAAGAAAAGTTTCTCTACGAAATGTGTCCTTACCTATCTCCAATCATCTAACTTCAACTCTGTGCTAGGGATTTTTTTTTTTTTTTAAGAAATCACTAAAGTTTTGAAGTTTTGAAACCTCCTGTTTTGACTGGAATGTTGTTTTAAGTGACTGATGACAAACTCTGAAGATGGTAGTGTAAATCAGTGGTAGAGCAAATAAGGACCAAGGATTCTTCATTCTATTTATCTAAGAGGAACCAAGGTAGAACTTAGAAAGATGTAAAAATTAAAACTAAAAAAATTAAGTATTGTTTTCTAAATTATCATATTATCTATGTTTTTAGGGGATTCTAAGTGGATAATATGGGCTATGTTGAGAAGCATACTCCATACATTTATTTTCCTCATTTTTTAATATTGAGATATAATTAACATACAACATTGTATTGGTTCCAGGTGTACAATAAAATGACTCAATATTTGTATATATTGCAAAATGATCACCACAAGGAGTCCAGTTAGATTCACCCTACATAGTTACAGATTTTTTTAAGTCTTATAATGGGAAATTTTAAGATATATTCTCTTAGGAACTTTCAAATATACAATTATTATTAACTATAATTGCCATCCTGTACACTACATTCCCATGACATATTTATTTTATAAATGGAAGCAGATGCCTTTTGACTACCTTCTCCCATT
Organism: Canis aureus; assembly: GCF_053574225.1. Lineage (NCBI taxonomy): Eukaryota > Metazoa > Chordata > Mammalia > Carnivora > Canidae > Canis > Canis aureus. The sequence continues at coordinate 8,231,418 of NC_135640.1, forward strand.
TTACCCACCCACTCCAAACCCTCAGCCTGGGGCAACCACCAATGTGTTCTGTATATCTAGTAACTTGTTTTTTTTTGTTGGTTTTTGTCACTGTTTTTGTTTCTTCTTTCTTTCCTTCTTTCTTTCTTTCTTTCTTTCTTTCTTTCTTTCTTTCTTTCTTATTCCATATATCAGTGAGATTATATGGTATTTGTCTTTCTTTGATTTATCTTATTTAGCAAATAGCCTGGATTTTCATCCATATAGTTTCATTCCTTTTTTATGGATGAATAATACTTCATTGTATATGTATGCCACATTTTTTTTTTTATTCATTCATTCATTGATGGCACTTCACTGAATGACTGAGCTCCTGGATCTGTTGCCTCTTGCCCTGCCCTGGAGGTGGTAGCTGTTTAAAAACTTTTTCTCTGCTGGTTATAATCCTATGGGACCTGTGAGCATTAGCCCTGTGGGCCATCAGAGCCAAGCAATGTAAAGAGATCTCCTGGCCACAGGCTCAAAAATCAGGGCACTAGAGAAAGCTATAAGCTTTTTTTGGGGGGTGGGGGGAATACTGGCCAGCTGGAAAGAGGCAGAGTGGAGAGCACAATGATCATTTTCAGTGGCCTCCATTCCCTGAAAACTGCTCTATGACTCTGAAAGGTATGCTAAGCTAAAAACTGCCTCTTGGTTAAGCCAAAACTCCTGGGCGAGTAAATAGTCCTTTTTCTCAGAAAGACTGGTGGTTTGTTTCAGTTCTTCTAATTGTGCAGTGTCTTGGGAGTGGTATTCTGCTAAAAACTGTCTCTTTGATTGTTACAGTCCCATGAGATCCAGAGATCAAGAGCCAGGTGATCTAGAGGTATCTCCTGGGTAGCAGTCACAAAAATAGTGTCCCCAGATATAAAACCTAGGTCACCAAATGTGTACAGAAACTCCCTCTGGGAGATTCTGACACTCTGGAGAGTGGCCGAGGGAGAGTGTAGGATGGTGTCTACTAGGTGGAGGAGGATAGGGGGAGTGCAAACATGGCACCCACCAAAAAAAAGAAGAGAAAAAAAATTGGGAAATAAAAGTAAAGGAAAAGGGGAAAAAAAGAGGAAACCAAAAAAGAAGAAAAAGACAAAAGGAGAAAGAAAAAAAGAAAACAAAATAAAATGACAGAACCTTTCAACTTTAGCAAGAGGGGGGAGAGCAGTGAAGGTGACAACCACCTGCTGGAAAATAAAGATAGTCCCCACCAAAAAAGAAAACAGGGAGGGGGGATGGCACCATAGGCTTTTACAAGGCAGGAGATCAGGAGGATGGGGCCCACCAGCATCTGTCCCTGGAGAGTATCCCAGGAGGCTGCTGCTCCTCAGACCAATGCTTTAAATTTAGGAAATGAATCTCTTTCACATAGAGTCTGGGAGCTTTTCAAAGCTGCTTCTCCACGGAGCCCTAAGGTGGGTGACTCTGCTTACAAATCGTTTAAGAGCCATTCCTCAATGTGCCACAATCCCACAGCCTTCCGGCATGAACCCAGTTGGTCTTCAAAGCCTGATATTTTGGGAATGCATCTCTCAAGCACCTGTCTTAACAGTCTGTGAGCCTTACATGGGGTATGAACCTTTCCCTCCTTGGGGGGAAGCTCTGGACTTTGATTCCCTCCCAGTCGTGGGTCACGATGCCAGAGGTGGGATTTACAGTGAGATTGTGTCTCAGCCTTTTTCTAGCCTCTTCAATGTGGTTTCCTTCTCCTTTGATGCTAAGGGGTTGCTCTAGCCACGTTTAGTGTTTGTTTTTTTTTGTTTTTGTTTTTTGTTTTTTGTTTTTTTTACCAGAGGAAATTATTATTATTCCATATAGAGTTGTAGATTTGATGTCCTTTGGAAGACGTGAGTTCAGGATCTTCCTACATCTCCATCTTGAATAGAATTGTACATAATTTCTTTAACGAGTAATGATAAATGCTGATGATTTTCTTTGTGACAAGGAGTAAGCAAAGAAGAGAAATTCTAGTCCCTTTAACAACCCAGAACATTCAGCTAAGGGAAGTGCTTACAGAAAAATGAAGCTTAATTATAAGAATGAAAGTCTTTTAAATTACAGTAAAAGAATTAAAGATTTATATTCTCCTTCTAAAATTTAGAACCTGTGGGCCACTTTCCATAGTAATTTATATTCATGATTATATTACTGTAGCTTTAAATATTTTGTTTAGAAAAAATATTTAAATTTGATTGAATAATATCTACCTATATTCACTTAATGCTTAAAAAAAATTCTAGTATTCTTAAAAGAATGACAGGGAGATATTTTATAACATAATATACTCAAATTGTTTAGAATAATAAAATATGCAATAGAATAACCTATTTCCTTTTCAATATCTGTCATTTTTGCATCTGTACAATGATGAGTGATGTGATCTGTGTGTTATTAGGGACATTGACACAATTTTTCATAAACCAAAATTTATTCTGAAGCATAAATTTTGATATTTCTATTAGTGAGTGAAGGCATTTATTATAAAACATCTACACTTTTAATTATCAAAAGCAGAAAAGGATAACCCAAATCCAAATGCATTTACTAAAATATATAAAATAAATTAAAAGTGTGTTATTTCATATTGCCTGTAATTCCCAACAAAATTATTTGGGAAAGAGAACACTATGAAACAAAATATAAAAAGGAACCATTTCTTAACTATTCCAAAAAGTGAGCATGCACACACACACAAAGGACACATGATTTTTAATCAGAAGTGTTAGATAAAAGTTGGCATTGCCAGGAGCAAAATGCATTTGAAAGCTATGGTCATGCTGTGTAAAAGAAAGACCGCCAACTTTAAACTTGAAGCTGTTAGCATAACCTTATCTTCCACTAGGGCTTCAACTCTATTATTTTTAACTGAATTCCTATTTCTTTTTTTTTAAAGATTTTATTTATTTATTCATGAGAGAGAGAGAGAGAGAGAGGCAGAGACACAGGCAAAGGGAGAAGCAGGCTCTACACAGGAAACCTAACGTGGGACTCGATCCCGGGTCTCCAGGATCAGGCCCTGGGCCGAAGGTGGCACTAAACGGCTGAGCCACCCGGGCTGCCCTGAATTCCTATTTCAAAATAAATAAATCAGTAATTTATAATGTGTTCAAACAGTGGTTTGGAATAAAATATAAATTTAAGGGTTCAAAAGCCAAAAATAAACCTCTAAAAATATTACCAATACATAGGAAAATTTACTTTAGTATGAACATTTCCAAAGAGACAGAGCTAGAGAGAGTGGAAGCACAAGTCCAAAAGATGTAGATAGAGATAGTTAGAGGAGAGAAAAGCAAGGAGAGAAAGAGAGGGAGAGAGAGTATTTGATGAACACTAATTGCATTTTGAATATTGGGTTTGGAAAGGTGAATTATGGTAGTAAAAAGATAATTAAAAATCACCTGCTTCTCCCACCACAATCCTCCTATACCAGGTTGCCAGTTATAAAGATCAGACAAGGCAAAGATAGAAATACAAGAATAGGTATGTATTTGGTAAACTGGGTAGAGACTACACAGCTTCATAAATATTTTAACATTTTACTAGTTTAGAATTGATACTTTTATTGACGTGAAATGGAAAACAACCAGGCAAAAACCAATAAACTACAAAAACAAAATTGATGAAAACTAGACTGATTTGTGGATGTAAAAGTCATTTTCAATGATGCAGAACTATTAAAATTATCAACTGCTTGTCAAATGTCATAACTGTGCTACATTGAAGTGATTTCTACTGTAGGATTTTATTTATAATTATAAATTCCATGGCCTCAGAATCAAACACTAATCTATAGCTTTTAGATTATAGTATATAGTTCATAAGCTTATTATAGTCATTCAGTATATATGCTTTAGAAACGTTTGTTTGTTTTTACTGCTATTGCCATGAAGGTTCATGTTTATAGATTGGAAGGTCTCAGAAGCTAAAGTTAAAACCTCTTAAATTTTCATGCAATGATATTTAGCATAATATTACAGATAATTAGGTCTATCAAGGTCTTAACATCCCAATAAATTGTTACATTAAAGATAAACTGCTATGGGGCAAAATTAAGTTTCAAGAACTTTTGAGTACATTTATGTACAAACAGAAAAATTAATAATTTAACTTTAAAAATGGAAGGAGGGGAAGAGGAGAATGTGGTACATAATATTAGCTAATTCTCATTTTTGTAAAGAGAGTCAATAGGTAATGTCTATAGCTGGTACATTAAAAATAATACATGATATTATCATAATTTAGAAGTCTGTATATACAACCTTCAAAGTGTACAAACCTCATGAGAAATTATTGAAATTAGCTTTCTACAGAGTGGATCTGAGGATATGGGAAAGCGAATGTGAGGTCTGTGACCTTTTACTAAAAGTACTTTAATACTATTTAATTTTAGCAACTACACATATTTCTTTGTTGAAAAACATAACCTAAGAAATAAATAAGCAAACAGGCAAACAAACTAAAACATGTTAATACATTTTGGGGACATATAATAATAAGATATTATAATTTATCAAAGTATTTTGGGGTAATAATTTGGATAGAGAAATATGTGATCAGATTTGAATTATAGAAAGATAACTAAGGCTATCATATTATCAATGGACTCAATGCAATTAGGCTAATAAGCAATTGAAATAAGAGGAGATGAGATGAGGACTTGCATTTTTTTTTTTAAAGATTTATTTATTTATTTAAAGAGCCAGCATGCAGGTGAGAGTGGCAGAATGATAGGAAGAGTGAGAATCCCAAGCAGACTTCCTGCTGACCCCAGAACCTGCCATGGAACTTGGTCCCATGATGCCAAGATCATGACCTGAGCTGAAATCAAGAGTCAGATACTCAACAGACTGAGCTATTCAGGTGCCCAAGGACTTGTATTTTAGACAGTGGCAGTTGAGATGGATTAGGAAGAAAATATATAAGATGAGGAGGTAGAAATTAGGACTTAATAACTTAATTGCTGTGGTAGCTGAGAAAAAAGGAAGATGTGGGGAATAAACTACTAGTTTCTAATTTGATAGTTGTTCAGAGGCTGACAATTGCTTTATTTTTAATAAAATAAAATAAATATAATAATAAAATAAATAATAAATAATAAAATAAAATGTGAGCTTATAATCTAAGATACAAACAAACCTAAAATACAAGTTACTTCAGATGCGATTATTGACATAAATTCATTTGTATCAATCTAGAACAGAATGTATCACTCACATTTAAAAATTAAGCCACGTGGACCATTCAAATCCAAGGGCTATCCAATAAATGATGCCTATTGGTAAGTGATTGCAGGATTGTGAGAAACATATATAATACCTTCAATTTTTTTAAAAGATGCTTTGATTTTTCCTATGCATATTCAGTCACTTTTGTCAAGCAAATTCTCATGAATGAGATACACCATAGCATAAAGAATGCATATTTATTATATATGAAAATGTAACAGAGAGAAAATATTATATATTCAAATGATAAGATTAGATTAGGTTTTACCATATGGTTATACATTTTTATTATTTAGTTTTTTGATGGATAATTCAAAAAGTGTCATAGCTTACAGCAGACATCATATCTTAAATTCAAGAAGACACAATTATGAAATTCACCAATTATGGACAAGGCCATTTTTACAACTTTGGTTGTGTATACATATTTTTCCTTTTAGTAGGGAAAATTGAAGTAAAATTGCCCACCACCCCCAACCAATAGACATATTTTCTTAGAGAATATTGTGGTGAGAGAAGGAATATTTGAGTTAGACATTTTGGAAATGAACCAGTTGCAAAATCTGAGTGTAAACCTGATAACTAGTGTTAGATATTGGGGAGTTTGTTACCAATGAAAAGGGCAAGAAGGATGGAAAGTCAAAAAGTCATGGTGTTGGATGTAGACTTTGGAATCACCCAATTTAGGAAGGCAGGGATTGGAAAGAAAGAGAATGAACTATTTCCAAGAAACAAATGAATGAGGAGAAATGCTTGGCAGTTTAGACAAATGACAAGTAGATGATTCCATCAGATGTTCAGTAATAAGTAAATAACTAACATTTGTATTTTCCTCCTTGGTATGAAAACAAATGCCACTCAATTCATTATAATATATTCAATTATAATATATTCTATTACATATTTTCTACAATACTTATACAATCAATGCTTATACAAACATTTTTGACCTTTGTTTAGAATAAAATAAACTTTTTTAAGACCTGAAATCAAAGAGAACCCTAAGAAAAATATTTAAAGTTTGAAATAAAGATTATGATTTCAAACTTTCAATACTTTTACAGAGACCAGAGGAGATGACAGAGGAAGTGATTTTAAGAATGAGAAATATTCTAGTCCCAAACTGTTGCAGTGTATGCTTGGGATAGACTATTTATGAGAAACTATGTCTTAATCTCAGTAGGATGGTGGATTTCAAAGTTGACGTTAGAGAATTTTAGAGGAACATATTTTTAAGAAGAAATACACGTATAAAAATATTTGGAAATCTTGAGGTGTATACATGGTTTGGTAAAATGAATAATATTGGAGTGCCCTCAATGAATACATTATCCAAATCCTTAAGGATTCTTTACTAAATGAGTATAAATAAATGTAAGTATGACTTCTTAAAATGAACAATGATGCAATAGTGGAGATTATAAATTATATTAAAATATAATTTGAACACACAATTATTTTTAATTTAGATTTTTTTATTGAAATTATCTAACTCAGCTCTGTGCCAAAGTTTTGTTCTAGTTTCATATTACTTCATTTTCCCCTCTTAAGACACTATATTATAATTTGGTTTTATAGATAGAGCTTAAATAAGACAAGGGGATTTAACATACTGTTTAAATTATACACTTACCAAATGATGAAGTCAGGAATCTTCCTTACCAGTACACCTTACATTCTGCTTAGATCACGGTGACCTCAAATGAGGTTGGAACTAGTGAAGTTAACTTTTAATTTAAGACTTATAAATTATGTAACAGGGAATCCCCGGGTGGTTCAGCGGTTTAGTGTCTACCTTCCGCCCAGGGCGTGATCCTGGAGTCCCCGGATCGAGTCCCGCATGGGGCATCCTGCATGGAGCCTGCTTCTCCCTCTGCCTGTGCCTGTGCCTCTCTCTCTCTCTGTCTTGCATGAATAAATAAATAAAATCTAAATAAATAAATAAATAAATAAATAAATAAATAAATAAATAAATAAATAACAAAACCTTCCTGAAGCGAGTATGTTTTCAGGTATCTCAATAATTTTGTATTTCATCTTATTACATTCCATTTCCATTTTAGCCTAGAAGTGAAAGATAATTTATGGAAGTGTCAATGTGTGGACACTTAAGCAAAATATTTAAAATGTTATCTTAGATTACGATAATTTTATTGGTGAATGTTATTGACATAAGGTATACTATAGTGACCTCCCTCTTACTGTTGATTTTTACTCATTGAAAAGAAGACAAATGTTCTAAGAGTACTGTAAGTTGTTGGAACTTTATATTTGCTTGCTTTTGCATAGAATCTTCTTTTATAAAAAATATTTAATTAATTCATGAGAGACAAAGAGAGAGAGAGATAGAGAGGCAGGGAGAGAAACAGGCTCCACACAGGGAGCCCGATGTGGGACTTGATCCTGGGACTCCAGGATCACGCCCTGGGCTGAAGGCCAACACTCAACCGCTGAGCCACCCAAGCATCCCTGTACAGAATCTTCTTCTTCTTCTTCTTCTTCTTCTTCTTCTTCTTCTTCTTCTTCTTCTTCTTCTTCCTTCTTCTTCTTCTTCTTCCTTCTTCTTCTTCTTCTTCTTCTTCTTCTTCTTCTTCTTCTTCTTCTTCTTCTTCTTCTTCTTCTTCTTCTTCTTCTTCTTCTTCTTCTTCTTCTTCTTCTTTTCTTCTTCCTTATTCCTTCTTCTTCTTCTTCTTCTTCTTCTTCTTCTTCTTTCAGATTCTTCTGTAATAGGGTACATCAAAGCATATTATGGCACTTCTCTTGAGATAAAGCATCCTTATTTTTAAGCCAAGTTCTATATAGAATTCTTTTATCATGCTTTGGGACCATATAAGTAAATATTACTTACTTATATGGGTTAAGTATTATAATATAGATAAAATAGCTATATTAATTAGATATTATTAATCTAAAATAGTTTAGATACTATTCAACTTCTTCAAATACTCCTTTATGTACATACTTCTCTAGGTGTATTAAAAGACACACATAGCCAATTATGTATGCCAATGTTAAGGGTGGTACTGATATTGTCATGTTTAGTGTATTTATCTAAAATTATTAAGTGACTCTTATGTGACAGAAGCTATGATAACTTCTGGAAATAAAAAGATAAATAATTCTTGTCTCTGTCCCTGACTAAGAGCTTACAACCTAATTAGGATTGGCAGAAGTGTACAATCCAGTATAACTAGAGATGTGAATCAAGTGTTCTGGAAGCTCTAAGAATAGAAAAGCTAAATTTTTGGAGATATTTATTATAAATAACAATGAAAAATACATAAGATAGAATGTTGGAATATGAAGTTCACAAATCATTATATGCTTATGTATTTTTTAAATTTAATTTTATATGATTCCATCAATTATAAATATCACAAATGACAGTTAAAGCATCCATATTTTATTATGATTTTTTAAAAGATTGTATTTATTTATTTTAGAGAGAGAGAGCAAGCAGAAGTGGGGGGTGAGGGGGAGTGAGGAAGACAGAAGGAGAGGGAGAAGCAGGCTCCCTGCAGAGCTCAATCCCAGGACCCTGGGATGGATCATGACCTCAGCCCAGCTGGAGGCAGACGCTTAACTGACCTAGCCACCCAGGTGCCCCATATTATGAATTTTTAAAATAAAAGCACAAAATTTTATTTTAAGACCTATAAGTTATAGATTAGCCATATACTGCAAATTACATGCAAATGCCCAATAACAGATAACAAATATTAATATAAAAATTAACCTCCATTTCTGAAGTATGCATTTTAGTATGGAATAATTTATTTCAAACAATTTTAAGTATAAAGATCAATAAAACTCTCTGAGATATTACCAGCTATTATCTATTTATATTGACAGGTAAATGTATATTTTATATATAAGTGAAAAATTGCATACAGACACACTTTAATTGCCTAATATTATGTATGAAAATAATTTGTTCAATTCTAGTTTATATTTTTCCAATTTACATATAATACTTTTAACATATATCTTTCTTTAGCAACCACATAGTCTTACTATGTGCGAAAGATTGATATTTGAGTTTTACCAACACTACTTATTTAATTCTCATGTTTTCATCCATTTGGGCTTTCATAATAAAACATTTTATAGACTGAGTGGTCTATAAACAAGATACATTTATTTTTCACAGTTCTAGAGCCTGGGAAATCCAAAATCAAGGCACCAGCAGATTCAATGTCTGGTGAAGTCCTGCTTCCTCGTCACTCTGTCCTCATGTTGCAGAGGGGGCAAGAGAGTCTCTGGGGCCTCTCTCATGAGGGCTCCACCTTCAAGACTTCATTACCTCCCAAAGGTCCCACCTCCAAATACCGTCACAATGGGGATTAGGTTCCAATTTACGAATTTTAGGGACACAAACATTCAGTCTGGAGCACCTCATAAAAATCCTAGGAAGGAGTTCTCATTATTAAGTCCATTTAAAGGTGAAGAGCACAGATAGGTCAAATAGCTCACTAACTAGGTTGTAAAACAGTCAAGATTTGAAACCAGACAGTCTGGGTTCAGATCAAGAAGTATCTTCAACCTTAGCTTATATTTTGTCTTGATGTTGTGCCCAAGATTGTGAATCCAAGAAACCACCAAGGAGCCAACACCGATGCAAGTACATGAGGGTTTATTAACAAGATCAAGCTTGGGTCCAAGTATACCTGTCACAGTGGAGCAGGGACTTGTACCCCGAGGTGGGTTTCAACTGGGTTTTTATGAGCTGGTCTAGGGGATTTCCAGAAGGGGTGGAGGAATTTCTTAAGCTCAGTTTTCATTCTGATATGGGGCTTTCAAGGGTGTTCAGTGTATTTTTCCTGTAACTGAAGTAAGGTAAAGTTCAGCTCTTATTCATGGAGGCCTGAGATGGCTGTACTTGTGCTAAACTTAAGGTAGAATGGCCTGAGTTTTCTCGGCCTCCACACTTAATATACATTAAATAAGTTTGCATTCACATGTAATGATATATTAATAATGTACTTAATCCCTATAGGTAAAGTATTTTCACTATAGATTTCTTCCTCATCCTTTCTGTACTTTAACAAAACAATTAACATTTCATAAACAGAAAAAAAAAAGGCATCCCTTCAGGTTTAAATGCAATAGACTCAATGTAGCTACTCTGAAAATAACATAATTATATCATTAGAACAGATGAATAGGACACATAGAGGGAGTGAGAGGGCAGTGTATCAATGTACAGTGTACAATACAGAGTGTTAATACAATACAAAATGCTAAATAAACTTATTAATAATTATGTTTAGTTATTAGAACTGTAGCTTCTTAATCTCTTCGTTGGTTCTTCACAATATTTTATATTATGTTAAAATTTCAAATCTGATTCTGTTATGGTCCTAGACTCTTATTTACAAAAGTCTTTTCAAATAAAATGTCTATAGAAAACTAGAAAACTTGCTTTTGCTCTGACATTTGCTTTTGTTTCTCTGTATAGCCCTGGAGGTTTATAAACACCCACATCATTGTCCTCTTTGCTCATCTGTAATCTTCTAACTCATCTTTCATTTTTATGTTGCCTCTCTCACTTCCAAGTTTCAAATCTTTTTCTTGCTATCTATCTTTCTAATTCCTCCCTACCTAGGCCATAGAACTAGACTTACCTTGCCCCACGAATGTCAATATCAGCATATGCTTTTTAGCAAGTTGGATATCACAGAGGGATTCTCCAATATGCTGCTCAGCAGGAAAATGCCAGGCAGCCATAATTCTGGGAATCACAGAAGAAGGAGGTTAGAGGTGCCACAGTCCAAAATGCAGGCTTTAATCTAAAGCCTTGTTTGTGGTACACGTCCCTCCTGCACTCATTTGAGCTTTGTGCCACCAAACTGGATGGACTATCTGACATCTGGTTGTGGGGGCTGCAGGATTCTAAGTTTTATAATCGTTCCATTTAGCTGACTTTCCAACATAACAAAATTAGTTCACATAATCTATTTAGCTATTTTTAAAATGTAAAAAATACAATTCTACCTTTAATTCTAAGGTAAATTATTTTTTTTTCAACTACCCTTTTTTTTTAACTGAAATCTTACAAAGGCCAATCTTAAGTCTTCAATTAACTTCTCAGCAGTGGTTGTGGGTACACTTTCATTTTTGGTTTTGTTTTTGCTAAGAATCTCTCAGTTGTCAATGTTCCTTTTTCCCTCAGAGCCTGTAATACAGCAACCTCTCTTTAACTCCCCCCACTGAGAGTAAGCAGAGTAGGTCAAGGTTCTTCCTAGATAAGTCTTAAGCAAATGGCTTAAGTGTTGGCAAATTTATTTTCAAACCTACATAGCTTCTCATAAGAGAAAGCCAATGCAGATATTTGTCTTTTTATTTTGTTCAGTGAGAGAACAAGAGTTTTAAGCTCCTAATTTCAGAAAGTACATATAGGATGATAGTCAAGCCTGTCATATTTCAATCCCTTACAATAAAAATGTGTCTCTCTATAATTCCTACTGATAGGTAGCTCTAGAATTGTCCTACAATCCAAATTCATATGTAAATTCTCCACTCTTATAACCCAACTGGTGATGATTGTACCAATAGTAGATATCCGACGTAAGGATATCATTCAGTAGACTCATCAGATCACTGGAGGGCATAGTGTGAAAATGTCTATTTCAAACTTGGCTTAAATCTCACTTTTCAGAACACTGTATTAAATTATGAAAGAAATATGAAATTCCAAAATAGTGAATGTACAGATTAAGAATATAAATTAGACCATGAGTAAACCAAAATTTAAAGTGATAATCATTTAGAAAATGCTATGCAATGGATAAGGAATGTGGAAGAGAAGCATGGGGGAAAGGATTGCAAAGATAAATGACCAGACTCAGGAATCATTACAATGATCCAAAACATCTGTCTCCGATATTCCTCAAATATGTAGTTTTCTACATTCATGTACCTAAGATATAGGCCACACGATGGTTTTACTTTTTGTTTGTTCCTGTGGCTTACTCAATTGCTTTTGGACTAGTATATACAGTTGTGTAAATTATCCTGAATGAAGGTCTGGCCTTTTGAATTCAATAGGAATACTATAACAAAAACTCATGATTTATAGAGCTCAGTAGGGCCAGACACAAACACAGCACACCCTTCACACATGCATATCTGAGATAAATGTATGTAATAGGTACACATGTATTTCTTTTTCTACTATTGCATTTTGAAATCCTGAGCCTGATAAGCAATTTAAAGCAGAAGATGATTTAATTTGATGCCACAGTTCTATGAAATCCTGGTAAGTTTCATATGTAGGATTTTTTTCTCTTTGGTTTGTAAACACTTTAGGATCTTTAATGCCAAAATCATTAAATATGGTGAGAATGGTTATATATATATAAAATGGTTATATATAATATATATATATATTTGATATGTATTTAAATATAACTAATGTATGTATTACATTTAATACATATTTATATTAAATCTCTGCAAAACCTTTTTTTTCTATAAGACATAAGAATATGTATCTCAAATATATAATATTTCCATTCTGGTTAAATTGAACTTATGCCTAAATTACCAAAATTTAGAATTCAAGATGATCCTCTGAAAAAGGCACTTGGGTTCCCCATGAGGCAGATTAATTTGAACAACAGCAGCTTTGGAAAGACAGCCACTGCATTTCTCTTTGACCCCTGAGCCAGGCACTGAATATACCCTGTGGCTATATTAGAGCACTTATGGAGAAATATTATATGGTCTCATTCATTTGGGGAATATAAATAATAGTGAAAGGGAATAGAGGAGAAGGGAGAAGAAATGGGTAGGAAATATCAGAAAGGGAGACAGAACATGGAAGACTCCTAACTCTGGGAAACGAACTAGGGGTGGTGGAAGGGGAGGAGGGCGGGGGTTGGGGTGACTGGGTGGCGGGCACTGAGGGGCGCACTTGACGGGATGAGCACTGGGTGTTATTCTGTATGTTGGCAAATTGAACACCAATAAAAAATAAATTTATTTATTTTTTTTTATTTTTTATTTTTATTTTATTTTATTTTATTTATTTATTTTTTTTTTTAATTTATGATAGTCACAGAGGGAGAGAGAGGCGCAGAGACACAGGCAGAGGGAGAAGCAGGCTCCACGCACCGGGAGCCTGATGTGGGATTCGATCCCGGGTCTCCAGGATCGCGCCCTGGGCCAAAGGCAGGCGCCAAACCGCTGCGCCACCCAGGGATCCCAAAAAATAAATTTATTATAAAAAAGAGCACTTATGTAGAATTGAATAAGAAAAAGCAATGCTGCATATTTCAGAATTTAGTTTGTTTTTACTAGACAAATGTATTCTTCTCCCCAAAAACCAGCTGAAATAAATTAATTTCTAAAATTGTAAATTCTATATGAAGAAATCAATTTTATTTACATGTTAAATTCTTATGAAATGTGTATGTATGCATATTAGCTATGCCTCAAATGATCTGCTATTTTATAAGGCTGGAAAATCACCTGCTTAAATTAGAGAAGTGTAGGAGGAATGGGATATGCATTTTTAAAGCACATTGAGTTACATTGATATCATAATTTGACAGAATAAGCTTAATCACTACAGAAAACTAATTTATGTTTGGAAAACTTCATAGGCCAATGCTTATCATCTATTTCCCTTTTTAAATGATGTAGGGGATCTAGAAATAGGTATATATTCTCCCACTAGTGCTAAATATGCTTTATTTTTATGACACTTTGAGATATTTTCTTCATGTCAGCTTTTATTTGATTTTTTTCTTTCCTTAGAACATTTTGTGAAAGTGTAAGTTAAACTAAAAAGAAGACCTAAAGATAGAACTTGTAGCATAATTTCAGAAATCTTTGTGGTTTCACATATTTGGTAGTGCAAAACAATGTGTTAAGAATTGACCTTGCTAAAAAAAAGAATTGACCTTACTATCTAAATTACTCCATAGAACAAAATAAAGTATAAATTCAAAAAATAAATAAAATCTTATTTCACTAGAAAAATTTTAAGTTGTCTATTATAAGAAATTAATAACTTACCTAATTTAAAATGAATTCAAATGTAATATGTTTAAAAATGTGATACATTTCTAAGCTCCTTACTTCATTGCCTGAAATAAATAAAACATAAATGTTAATAACTAATTCTTTAGTTTCACAATTCTTTACAATTAAAGTGAAATATTTTAAAATTTAAAATTATCTTATTGACTATTTTACATGGACCAAAATATATTGTGTTAGTTTCAATAGCTTGCAATATATTCTTTATTTATATAACATATTCCCTGATTTAAGTGCCTTAGTGAAGCTTGTATATTTCCATCATAGTAATAAAATATGTATAATTGAGTCTACCACTGTCAGGTTTAGCTGACAGGATGTAGGAAATAAATTGGCAATGAATTTCTTCATTTTAGTTGCTACAGATAAATGCTACAAATAAATATTTTAATTATAGGATTAACGCCCTTATTCTACATAATAAAATATGTACATATATATATCCCTGCATACACATACATATTCCTGCTACTTATATGCCACAAAGTTAAAACCATTATACCAAAAAAATTTAGGATCAAAACCTGGCCTTACAAAGGTCATGAAATTAAAAAAAAAAAAAAAAAAAAAGTAAAACACACACACAAAGATCATGAAATAAAACAATGAAATAGTTTATGTATTCAAAAAGTAAAAAATAAAACCCTTATTTTCTATGCTTATGAATACCATTATACTTTATATCTGTTTGTATTTATCTTGAAATATTTAATGTCAGAAGAAACACAAGATACTATGGAATAGAATCATTCAAGGGGTGTCTGGGTGGCTCAGTCGGTTAAGCATTCAACTCTTGATCTCAGCTCAGGTCTTGATCTCAGGGTTATGAACTCAAACATTACACTGGACTACACACTGGGCATACAGCCTTCTTTAATTTTTTTTTTAAGGTTAAAAATATATCAAATTCAAGCTTACATATGCTAAGCAAAATAAGTCAGTCAGAGAAAGACAAATACCATATGATTTTATGTATACGTAGAATTTTAGAAACAAAACAGACGAACATGAGAGGAAGAGAGAGAGGCAAACCATAAAACAGATTTTTAACTGTAGAGAACAAACTGAGGGTTGCTGGAGGGGAAGCCTGGGTTGCTCATGGGTTAAATAGGCGAAGGGTATTAAAGAGGGCACTTGTGGTGAGCACTCAGTATTGTTTGTGATGAATCACTGAATTCTTTTTTTTTTTTTTTTTTGAATCACTGAATTCTATTCCTAAAATTAATATTAAACTATATGTTAACTAATTGGAATTTAAATAAAAACTTGAAACTACAGAATAAAACCCTTGAAACTACAAATAAATAAATAGACAATATAAACTCTAATGGCCAAAATATAAAAACAAATTAAATTAAAATACTTGCCTTGTTAAAAACTTTAAAATATAAATAAATAAAAACTTGAAAAAGAAAAAATTTTTTTAAAATAAATTAAATGCTCAATAAAAAAGAAAAAAAAATCAAGCCTGTAGTTTTAGAAACAAATAATTAGAAATATAAGGGTGGATTTTATTCTTCCTTTTAAAAAGTAAATAAATCATAAGGCCTTTATTGCACTAGCTCTGCTTTCAAGTATATAAGAAATACATGTAAATATAGTAATTATGCTACTTTCTGTAGGGATAATGATTTAAAGGAAATTTATCATTTATTGCACGCAGAAATAATCTTTTCCACATTACTGCTAATAATAATGTTCTTCCAGAATTTTTTAAAGTTTAGTTGACAGAGGATGCAGTATGTCATAAAGAGCCTATATCGTTTTAATAGTAGCAGAATTTGCCACCCCCATATAATATGCTACTCTGGCATAAGGATTATTTTGAGCTGACAGCAATTGAAAAAAAATGGATACCAGAAAAGCTCTCTTCACTCTCTCATTTGTCTAAAAGTGGGTGGCCCCTCTCCCCTCCCTACCACAAAAGACAGAAGTTAATCTAGAGAAAATTCTAGATTCTTAATATCTCAGGAATGTACCACAAGAATCCACATAACAAATCTTGGTTAAAATCATCTCCTATCATTAATTTCCCCAATATAGTTGCCTTCCAATAATTTGTTAGAAGCTCAAAGTCCTTTTTCTTTGTTTTTGCTTCTCAAGAAATGTATTATATTTTAAGACAGTATATAAGTCCAAGTTTTAACCATCCCTCTGAACTACTCATCTCTGAGTGTCCTCATGCTTATACATAATGCCTATGTGTGTAATAACTTTGGGGGAAACATAGGTGTAAACAATCAGAAATTAGAAAAAAGGGAATTTTAAGTGTTACTCAAAATTCTTAATTGAATCACTATTAATGTTTTTCAATTAATACAATAAATAATAATTTTAAATTTTATTTAATTCTGGCTTTTGAAAACAAATTCAGCCCTCCATGAAGACTGGAAACAGTGGCAATTGTTTTTATCCCATTCAATTTAATTTTTCCCTTAAATCTGAATTTAAAAAAAAAAAATCTAAATCGGTCAGAAGAGTGAATAAATTTATTTTCTCATAATAGTTTTTCAAAGAGTAAAAACCAGTTTTAGGGGAGCCTGGGTGGCTCAGTCAATTAAGTGTCTGCCTTTGGCTTGTGGTTATGATCCCGGGAATCGAGCCCTACATTGGGCTCCCTTGCTGCTTCTCTTTCTCCCTCTGCTGATCCCCCCTGCTTATGTGCACTCTCCCTTTCTCTCTGTCAAATAAATAAAATTTTTAAAAATACATATATTTAGGGATGCCTGGGTGGCTCAGTGATTAAATGTCTGCCTTCAGCTCAGTTTGTGATCCTGTGGTCCTGGGATAGAGTCCTACATCGGGTTCCTGCAGAGAGCCTGCTTCTCCCTCTGCCTGTCTCTACCTCTCTCTGTGTGTCTGTCATGAATAAATAAAATCTTTTTAAAAGTTTTTAAAATAAAAAATATATATTTAAATAGATAAATAAATAAATAAATAATAAAACCAGTTTTTGTGTCCTTTACATGTCTACTCCTCCAATGCAATTTCAACTATTTAATACCTCTATTTTCTTAATGCCCCCACACTATTTTCCAAGACTTTCATGCCCCTATTCACTCCATTCTGAAGATATTCTAAAATTTGACTAAGATCCTCTAATGTACTTATAATTGGAAGTGATTTCCAAATATCATCAAGTCTTCATGGGCTCATTCCTTGTCTTGGTTGGCATATTCTATACTAATATACTCTGATTATACCATCCACATACTATAGCATGGCAACTTCAACCTATCTCTAAGGTGCTAAGGGTCAATTAAAATTCTCATATTTTATACAAACTGCTGTCAAACAAAATATCCTCTATCCCACTTAATTATATCTTTAATTTATATGCAAAGACTTACATTAATTCATGTTAAATCATTAAACTTGCCAAAATGATATTTTATTATTTAAAACATTTGGAAAATGAGCCATCAATTCCATTTATATCATCTTCCATTACCATTATATTATATTTTATCTCTTAAGGTGGAACAAATTTTACATTTCCTTTATGTAACCTAGCTCATTGGAGGGCACCCCAATTCACACACTTTTCTAATTCCATGCAATATTCCATAACCAAAATCTGTCTGCACAATCTACAACCAAAACAAACCCACTTCAAGTCATTTGAATGGGGAAAGGAGTAAATCGAAACATATAAAATGTTCTAGATGGGAAGATTTAATCTAACAAACCTTACAAGACTCTTAAAGTTACAAAATACACTGAGGGTGGATAGAGGGGAGGTGGGCAGTGGATGCATTAAATGGGTGATGGGTATTAAAGAGGGCCGTTCTTGGGATAGCACCAGGTGTTCTCTCTAAGTGATGAATCATTAAATTCTCCACCTGAAACTAATATTATACCATATGTTAATATGATATATCATACCTGCTGCTCCCGCCGCTAAAGCCTTCAGTGGGGTTTCCACGGCAATTTATTTATTTATTTTTTCACATGCACAGTTAGTGTTTTATTCTTTGAAGAATGGTTATGAAACATTACACTAAGTCAGGCTGAAAGGTAAAGTTTAAAATAGTTTTGTAAGGATATAACATGATTGTTCACTCCACAAAATTTTGACCTTAGAGCTTATGATACACTTAGTTGGCAGTAGCACCCAGGTTTTTCCAAATAGCCATCATTTTTCTTTTGTCTGCATAGACTTCTCCTTAGCTGCCTTCTGCTTTTGTTGCATTATCTCAGAGTCCCTCTGCTTTCTCTGAGAAGTGGTCAAGCTATCTTCTTTTCTTTCTCCCTTGCTAATTTCCTGGGATTTCTTCTTGTTTTTCTGGTGGGGGTAGTTCTCGCTGGTTTCCTCGGGCCATGCCCACGGCGGCCCTCCGGGGAGAGAGCTCCTCGGGGGAGCAACCTCCTCCTGGAATTTAAATAAAAATTTGAAGGAAAAAGGAATTTGGACTCTTCAAGACAGTGAAGAGTAGGGTCCTCACCTGACCTGGCCCCACCCACTCCCCCGGATAACTTCCAAACCATCCTGAACATCCTGGATCCAACCTGAAATTTAAAGAGAGGACAGCCCGATGCTACAGAGAGAAGGGTTTTCGCTTCTAACAAGGTAGGAAGGTGGAAAAAGAAAAAAAGAAAAAAATGAATCGAGGGGGGAGGGGCCCTGGGAGGAGCCGGGCTAAGGGGGGCAGTGGGAGCCTCGGGACAGGAGAGCCTCACCCTGGAGATGCGGGAACTTTAAAAATCCCCTCGGATTCTTCCCGGAGGGAAAGTGCTCAGCAGAGAAATAGGGCAGAAGCGCAGGAGGGGGCAGGACACCTCCAGTCTCCGGGGTCACTGGGAGAGGAGGGCTCCGGGGAGAGCGCACCCACACCGGGGGACCTCGGTCAGGGCTGCAGGGCACCTGGCGGGGCCTCGGGAGAAGCCGGTGGGTCAGGCGGGGGCTCGGGGGGGGGGGGGCTGCGCCCCAGGAGCGCGATTCCAGCTGTGCAGGCCCCAGATCCCACAGCGCTGAGGGACACAGCCCCCACCCTGCGGTCCCCCCGGACAGGCGGAGGCGGGGAGGGCACAGGACAGCGAGGACGCTCCTGCCGCCGGGCGCCCCCAGCTGTGCAGGTCAGGCCCCCACCCAGAAGCACCTAGGCCGGTGCGGACTGGGAGCTGCAGGTGGTTACTGGGGGAGCTGACCCCTGGGCTGGAGACCTGGCCGCCGACAGTGGTGTTATTCCTCCTGTGTCACCCTGTGCCTGGGACGGGGGGTGGGAGGGGCAGGGGACAGAAGCCTCATGGGGTAAAGAGCTCCCACTGAGCCCCAGATGGCGGGGTGGGGGTAGCTCCCCAGGTGCACACACCTGAGAGTGAGCACAGCACACCCCTCCCTCAGAGAGCAGCTGGAAGGACAGGGGAAGAGCAAGTTCTGGACCAAGCAGCGCTGGAAAGCTCCAGGGGAAGTCGATGGATTTACACTATATAGAACCAGAGGGTACCCCTTCTTCCCCACCCCTTTTCCAGTACCACTTGTTTTTATATAAGACTAAAAATTTCCAATATTTTTTTCTTTTCCCACCTTAACTACAATAATTTACCAGCTCTTCATTTTTAAGTTTCTTCCTTTTTGGCTTTCATATTTCTACAATTACAATTACAATTGATATCTTTTCCACTTCTGGATTCCCTTCAACATATGCATTTTAATTTGGGGAGATATATGAGATATACTTTTGTTTTGTTTTGTTTTGTTTTGTTTTGTGTTTTTTGTTTTTTCTGCCTCCTTTTGTTCTACAAAGGCAGAAGTTAATATCTTCTAAAACATGATTAGCATGCACCCAGAACCAAGTGGAATACCATGCTGTTTCATTCTGTGAGATCATATTCTCTCTTCCTTCCCATTCTGCCCCCCTCTTTTATCTTGTTTATGTTTTGGTGGTCAATGGTGGGGCCCTCTACAAGTCTTTCTGGTTTATATAAATTTGGGACTAAGCATCTTCTAACATACAGAACTTAATACACTCAGAACCAAGAGGGTCACCCTCTAGGACCCCTCAGACTACATTCTCTCACTACTACCACTTCTTCACCAGCACCATCTCCCAGTCCCTGCCTTCTTTTCCCTTTTTACTTTTTTCTCTTTACTTTTGCTTTTTTTTCTTTTTCTTTTTTTTCTTATTCTTTGGAATTCTTGACCTTTTATTTTTTACTTCTTTGTTTTAAATTTTTTTTTTCACTTTAGTGGTCCTTTTTGTTATTGTTCTGATCTTTGTTTTCATTTTCTAGTCTCTGACTTCGTCAGAATCAACTACGTTGAAATTTACTTAGGTTTTGGTTGACATTCTTGATGGAGCCCGCTCATACAGCCACTCTGCAGTGAGCAAAATGACTAGAAAGAAGAACTCATTACAAGAGAAAGATTCAGAAACAGTACTCTCTGCCACAGAGTTACAGAATTTGGATTACAATTCGAAGTCAGAAAGCCAATTCAGAAGCACAATTATAAAGCTACTGATGGTTCTGGAAAAAAGCATAAAGGATTCTAGAGACCTCATGACTCCACAATTGAGATCTAATCAGGCCAAAATTAAAAATCAATT
The DNA here is from genome assembly GCF_053574225.1 of Canis aureus. NCBI lineage: Eukaryota > Metazoa > Chordata > Mammalia > Carnivora > Canidae > Canis > Canis aureus. The sequence goes on from NC_135640.1 coordinate 8,252,248, forward strand.
AAATGACATGCAATCCAAACTGGAGGTCCTAACGATGAGGGTTAATGAGGTGGAAGAAAGAGTGAGTGACATAGAAGACAATTTGATGGCAAGGAAGGAAGCTGAGGAAAAAAGAAAAATAATTAAGAAACGATGAGGAAAGGTTATGGGAAATATATGATAGCCTGACAAAGAAGAATCTATGTATAAATTGGGTTCCAGAAAATGCTGAGAGGGACAGAGGACCAGAAAACATATTTGAACAAATCATAGCTGAGAACTTCCCTAACTTAGAGAGGGAAACAGGCATTCAGATCCAGGAGATAGAGTGCCCCCCCCCCAAAAAAAAATCAATTAAAAAAAACATTTAACAACTTGACATTTAACAGTGAAACTTGCAAATTCCAAAGATAAAGAGAAAATCTTTAAAGCAGCAAGACACAAGAGATTCCTAGCTTATATGGGGAGAAATATCAGGTTAACAGCAGACCTCTCCACAGAGACCTGGCAGGCCAGAAAGGGCTGGCAGGATATATTCAGGGTCCTAAATGAGAAGAACATGCAGCCAAGAATATTCTATCCAGCAAGGCTCTCATTCAGAATAGAGAGATAAAGAGCTTCCAAGATAGGCAGAAACTAAAAGAATATGTGACCACCAAACGAGCTCTGAAAGAAATATTAAGGGGGATTCTGTAAAAGAAAGAGGGAGCCCAAAGAAATAATGCACAAAAACAGGGACTGAACAGGTATTACGATGACACTAGGTTCATATCTTTCAATATGAACATGAATGGGCTTAATGATCCCATCAACAGACACAGGGGTTCAGACTGGATAGAAAAGCAAGACCCATCTATTTGCTGTCTACACGAGACTCATTTTAATCTTAAGGACACCTACAGCCTGAAAATGAAAGGTTGGAGAGCCATTACCATTCGAATGGTCCTCAAAAGAAAGCAGGGGTAGCAATCCTCATATCAGATAAATTAGAGTTTATCCCAAAGACTGTAGTAAAAGATGAAAAGGAACACTATATCATACTTAAAGGATCTATCCAACAAGAGGACCTAACAATCATGCATATTTATATCCTTAATGTGAGAGCTGCCAAGTATATCAATCAATTAATAACCAAAGTAAAGACATACTTAGATAATAATAATACACTAGTAGTACAACACTTCAACACAGCACTTTCTGCAAATGAGAGATCATCTAAGTTATTTTTCATTTTCAAAATTTAATTATGATGTATCCTGGAATATATTTCTTTGCTTCTATCTTTAAAAAAATAATTTATTTATCCATTCATGAGAGACACACAGAGAGAGGCAGAGATGTAGGCAGAGGGAGAAGCAGGCTCCCTGATGCGGGACTTGATCCCAGGACCCCAGGATAATGACCTGAACCAAAGGCAGACACTCAACCACTGAGCCACCCAGGTGTCCCTCTTTGCTTGTATCCTATTTGAAATTTGCTAGGCTTCTTAAACTTGTATATTGAATCATTCTGTCAATTTGGAAAGTTATTAGCCATTAATATCTTTGGATACTATTTCAACTCCACTCTATCTTCTCTGGGATTGTGATCATTCAAATGTAACCTCTTTTGTATATTCCTACAGTTTCCCAAGATTCTGTTCTCATTTTCTTTTTTTTTTTTTTTTTGCTTTAGTTTTTCTTTTTAAATTTATTTTTATTTTTTATTCTTTTTTTAGAGAAGAAGTGAGAGAGAGACAGAATCTTTTTTTTTTTTTTTTACATATTTTATTTATTTATTAATGGAGACACTGAGAGGGAGAGATGGACAGGCAGAGACACAGGCAGACGGAGAAGCAGACTCCATGCAGGAAACCTGATGTGGGACTTGATCCTGGGACTCCAGGATCACGCCATGGGCCGAAGGTAGGTGCTAAACCGCTGAGCCACCCAGGGATCCCCTGAGACAGAATCTTAAGGAGGCCCTACACCCAGCATGGAGCCTGTCACAGGGCTTGATCTCACAACCCTGAGATCACAATCTGAGCCTAAATCAAGCGTCGACACTTAACTTACGAGCCACCAGGTGCCCCTGCGTTTAAATTTTTGTCTATTATCTATCTGCTCTTCAGTTTAGGTGAATTCTTTTGATCTATTCTGATAATTCAAAGATTTTATCTTTTGCCATTTCCATTCTACTCTGGAATCCATTTAGTGAGATTTGCTCTTATTTTTCAGGTTATTGCATCTCTCATTTCTTTGTACCCATTACTTCTTTTTATAACTTCTACTTTTTTCCTAAGACTTTAATGTTTTTCCATAGTAATTCAGATATAGTTATTTAAAAATTTTCATTTTAGTTTCTGCTTAAACCACAATGTATCAGTATTACTCTTTGTGCATATGTGTACTTTAGTTTCAAATAACTAGGGATTTTTAGCTTGTTCTTGTTATTATCTTTATTTTATTGTTCTCAAATATGATAATATATATGATGCCTATTTTAGAAGTATTCTGAAATTTCTCTTTGACATAATTTATGAGTATATTATTTCCATGCTCTTAAGAAAAATGTATACAATCTAAATTATGGATGAGAACTTTTTATCTTAAGGGCAAACTTGTTAATTGTATTGTTATTTTTTATTTTTTTTTTAAAGATTTCTTCATGAGAGACACAGAGAGAGAAGAGGCAGAGACACAGGCAGAGGGAGAAGCAGGCTCCATGTAGGAAGCCCAATGTGGGACTCCATACCAGAACTCCAGAATCACATCCTGGACTGAAGACAAATGCTCAACTGCTAACCCACCCAGGAGTCCCATGTATTGTTTATTTCAACTATCTACTTGTTATTTTTACTCTCTCAATAATCAATAAATAGACATAAATATCCTGCTTTACTGATATATTATTTTCTCTGTATTTACATTAATCTATTTGATTTTTATGGATTTTATATAAAATATTTTATATTTATATGAAATATATTTTGACATTTAAATCTGGTACACACTTTTAAAAGAATTAACTCTTTTGGACAAATTGATACTTTTAACATTATTAATATGCAATAACACTTTTAACCAATAATTCTAATATTTTTATCAAGGTATGCTATACCTCATATTAAATAGCTGTATTATTTCACTATTATTAGTTATTATGTAGTGTGCTTTATTCTTTCATCTTTATTTTCAGTCTTTTTGTGTCCTTATACTTTGTTTTCTATTACATATAGTACATATGTTAAATGTACTATATATTTTTAAATGCAATGTTAGCCAATTAATTTTATTTTATGATATATTTTGTCATCTCCACCCTAACTATTCTCTCAGGTTGCTCTACTTTTCTTAGAATTTTTTTTTAAATGTCTATCATATAGTTTGAAAATTGAGTGCTATTTTCTTTATAGGGAGATAAAAGTTTTCCTTGACTCTCTTAGGTCCTTGGCTGGGTCTGAAAATTAAACTAACAAAAGAAATTAACAAGGATAAAGGAAAATGACATGTGTATTTTTATTATGGGTTTGATGAAGAATGGTCAGTCCTGATGGGATATAATACACTAAGGAGTATGGAATAATTATAGTAAACTGCAGGACACTTAGAAATGCCAGTTTTTTACATTCTTCTTGGTGTCTCTTTGTCTTTGGAGGTAAAGCTGCTCCTTCCATCTAGGTACAAGGAGGGCACCTCTCACAGGAGGATTTTATGACCTGTTTTAGGGGAGAAGAGCAAGGGGAAGAGTTAGGTCAGTCCTTCCTGCTTCTCTGTTTTCTTAAATTATTTTAGCTTAAAATATTCAATATGCAAAGATTTCTGTCTCTTTTATTGAATTGTAAGAATTGTATTCACATACATGATGACTTTTATTTCATGTACCACATCCTGAATTTGGCTCACTTCTACTTTAAATACTTATTCCAGTCTTGCTTCCAAAATTTGTTTTCTGAGAGTTAATTCCTATGAGACTCACTATACCTGAGAATATTTTTATTATTCCCACATAATTGAGTTGCTGGCTACCAAATTGTATGTTATATATGCTTTTTCTTCAGTACCAAAGACAGTACTTGACTGATTGCAATATCCAATATTATGATTGAAAAATCAGATTATCAATGCAATTATTGTTCTTTTATATATGTATATGCATTGTGTGTTTTGTAATTTCGTAGTTTTCTTTTTTTATAATGTATCTATATGTTTGTTTGTTTGTTTCCCTTTCCTTTATTGTGTCTCTTGCCCTCTGCAGGATCTTTCAACATGCAATTGTTCTTTTCTTTTTTCTTTCTTTTTTTGATGAAGGGAAGGAAAAGCATATTTGAAGATAAATGGAGACATACTTTCCCACATATTAAAAAAAATCACTACCATATTGGACAAGAGTTACTGTATTTTCTGGTATATAACATTTTCAAAGAAGCCCAAATGCAATCATAATTGAATGGTATTTCTCTAACTCCAGTAGTTAAGAAGCTCTAATTGTGAACCTGGGTTGAATAATAAAGCCATTTAAACCTTCATTCATTTTGGGAAGATATTTCTGAATTCATGTAGCTATCATTGTTTGAACTTTGGCTCTGCTTAGTGGTAAGATTCCAGCCTTTGACCTACACCTAGTTCCATTTCAGTTGTCCTCATTCTTTAAGATATAATTTTACTCATTAGCATGGTTCTCTTTTATCCTTGTTTCTTGATAGATAGATGATAGTTGATAGATAGATAGATAATATATATATATATATCTATATAGAAATATAGATATATATATAGCCTACCCTTTTTCAGTATTTTAGGAGTAGAAGATGTGTTTCACCACAGACTCAGTCCACTATCTTGCTGTACAAATCTTCTGTATATATGATTAGTTAACTTTGGACAGAAGAAAAATGAGAGAATGAAAAACAATCTTTTGTGGCAAAAGAAAGGAGGAGGTTACAATTGAAGTTGCCATTCTCAGAGATCAAATTTAATGTGACTTATTTTTGCTTAGGCATTATAATTGTTCTTGGAGTATTAGAAACAGCATTTCCAAAGCATAGAATCAACAAACTAACACTCAGAAATATGAGGGTGGCAGATGGGGAACAATGCTTCAGGACATTTTATATAATATACAATTTTCCGGGTACATAGGAACTAAGAATTTGAATGGATCTCAAATTAACAGTGATTTTGAAAAACGTACCTGATACTACAATTTTCAGAACAAAGAATCAAAGTTGTTCAGACAAATTTTATACTCGTTTTAAGTTATGGTTTTTGGCAATTTCATTATAAATTCTTTATCAGGGAGTGAAAATGAAGGTAAAACTAAGTATTTGAGATTTCTACTAGAAAGTTATTAATGATAGAAATGACTTGATGTTTAAAATTATATTACTTAAATATTTGGCCAAAGGGGCTTTGAATATCCTCACATAACTCATAATTAGAAGTGACTCTTGGGCAGCCTGGGTGGCTCAGAGGTTTAGAACTACCTTGAGCCCAGGGTGTGATCCTAGAGACCCAAGATCGAGTCCCACATCATGCTCCCTGAATGGAGCCTGCTTCTCCCTCTGCCTGTGTCTCTGCCTCTCTCTCTTTCTCTCTGTGTCTCTCATGAATAAATAAATAAAATCTTAAAAAAAAAAAAAAAAGAATCTCCCAAATGGAGTCCATATCCAAAAAAAAAAAAAAAAAAAAGAAGAAGAAGAAATCACTCTTTAAAATAGCTCATCTATAAAGTCTCTAGAATGCCAAGCCCTTTTTATTTTTATTTTTTTGGTTACATAATATGTTATATATTTTCAACATAGTATCAATTGATGTCATATAAGATTTAAGACAAGTATAGTGTCCATCTGTCATAAAAAAAGAAGAAAATATGAAGTTAAAATTTTTCTTGTCTTCCATTCTAGTACAAGTATTAAAGCCTCTCAGTAAATAATTATAATTGAACCTCTAATAATCATTTTTTCAACAGTTAAATATCTCTAAACAATAGTTTAAAAAATAATAATTAAATAATTAAATAATAAATAGTTTATAAATGCATTATCACAGGGAATTGTGGAGAAAATCTTTTTGTAAAAGAATAATTGTAGACTCAAGCAACAATGGAATAGATAAATGGCCTTGGTAGTAATTTGTCCTAATTGTTTCATATTACAGCAAATAACAATCAATGAAAGAAATTATAATACAAAGCCATTTCTAAAATAAAAAAATACCAGTTTTAATCTCAGGTTTTGACCTCCATTTCAATATATTTTTCAACTATATTTTATTTCATTGCTTTCCTCCATAACATATACAGTATAGAATCCACAATGAAGAATCCAAATGTTTTTAAATTCTTGGGGAAAATATTAACATACTGATGGAGTGCTAAAGACCAAATTTTAATTTTCATTTAAATTGTTAAAATATTCTCAATTCATAAAGCTCATTTTTCATGTATTTTAAAAAATTTCTCATTCTCTGATAGCTATAACTTTATCACGAATCCCACAAATAATTTGACAATTTCCCTCTGATTTCGCCACAATGATAAATGGTTGATATGCTCTTTGCTTTAAGTTTTCCTCTTCTTTATTACTTAGGAATTTAATAAAATTACTTATCTATCTGAATCTACTCAACCAATTGCTATAATAAATACATTAAAAATTCAATAAAAGTAAATTAATATTATGGACTAAAACATACATATTATTTTGGGGTCTTTTGTAGATTGATCATCTTTTATATTTTGTGTAGTTTATTCTCATCATAAATTACAAATTGTCTCATGTATTATGAGTTATACTACTTGGTTTATTTACAAGCCTATAATTGTTTTAGACATTTATTTTCACCAGCAAAATAATCAATTTATTTGATTCTTTATAGGTTCATGGTTGTTTTTTTAAAATATACAGCATGGCTTTAATTCCAAATATATCATTTAGTATGTAATTTAACAAAAATAAATATCTAGCGCTTGTTTATTTTATGAAGTATTGGATAAATCAGTGTTTTTCATTTCATTTTAAATTATTCATTTTAAATTATTCATTTTATTTTCATTTTTTAAATTATTTCATTACTAAACCTCAAACTCTAATTCATTAGAGAAATTAGACTGTTTGCAATGATTTCCACACACATACATCAAATGATTATCAGGCTGATAGAATTGTTAATAAATACAATACTTATTTCATTTAGCTTTCTTTTAAAAGCTTTAATTAATATAAACCTTCCCACATTAATGTCCTTGATTTAGCTTTCTAAAAGTTCCATTTTTAGATACCCATTGTAACTTTTTTCTTCGAAGTTTTTATTGAAATTCCAATTAGTTAACATACAGTTTAATATCAGTTTCAGGTATAGGATTTAGTGATTTATCACTTACATACAACACTCAGTGCTCATCACAAGTGCCCTCCTTAATCCCCATCTCATGTATTTAACTCATCCCCTCCCACCTCTCCTTCAGCAACCCTCAGTTTGTTATCTATAGTTAATCTATTTTATGGTTTGCCTCACTCTCTTTTTTTCGTTGTTGTAGTTTTTTGTGTTTATTTTATTATTCGTACATCAAATTTAAGGCTCAAAACAGATGAACACAGAGGGTGAAAAACACTGTTTTTATTCTAACTGTGGTCATTATCCCTTAAAATTAATTTCCTTGTGATGCTTTATTCTGGAGTTTTCAATTTTTAATTAAAAACCAAAAAATAGAGTATACAGGCAAGATGGTGGAGGAGTAAGGTTTCCAAGTCAACTGTCCCCACCAACTTACCTACATAACTTTCAAATCATCCTGAAAACCTATGAATTTGACTTGAGATTTAAAGAGAAAACAGCTGGAACGCTACAGAGAGAAGGGTTTGCGCTTCTAACAAGGTAGGAAGGTGGAAAAAATATAAATATAAAAAAGAATCTAGTGGGGAAGGAGCCCTGCAAGGAGCCAGGCTAAGGCTGGGTGGCGAGAGCCTCCTGGACAGGAAAGTCCAGGCCCAGAGAAGCAGGAACTTTAAAAATCCGCACTGGATTCTTTCCTAATGGAAAGGCACTCAGCAGGGAAACCAGACAGAAACGCAGGAGGGGCAGTGGAGCCCCCAGGTACCCGGAAGAAGCTCAGGTGGCTGCTCAGGTGGAGGGGGCTGCGGCAGCCCTGGGAGCCGGATTCCCTGGAGCCGGGGGCGCTGAGGGGACATAGCCCAGGATCCCGCACTCCCCCCGGGACACGCATAGGCTGGGAGGGCACAGGGCAGCGAGGACGACACTCCTGCCACCGGGTGCCCTAGAACCCGGCAGATCAGCGTTCCCCGTCCTCGGGAGCATTCAGGCCAGTGCGGACTGGGAGACTGCGGTAGTTACTGTGAGAGCTGACTCCAGAGCTGGAAGTCTGGCCGCCGCCAGTGTGGTTGTTCCTCCTGGTGTCACCCAGTGCCTGGAATGGAGTGGGGCCGCCCGGGAACAGAGGCCTCATAGGATAAACAGCCCCCATTGAACCACGCACCTGGCAGGGGGCAGGACTGTTCACACAGGTGCACTCACTAGAGAGCACAACAGGCTCCTCCCCCAGAAGACCAACTGGATGGACAGGAGAAGAGCAAGTTCTTTTAAATCTTTTTTTTTTTTTTTAATTTTATTTATTTATGATAGTCAGAGAGAGAGAGAGAGAGAGAGAGAGAGGCAGAGACACAGGCAGAGAGAGAAGCAGGCTCCATGCACCAGGAGCCCGATTTGGGATTCGATTCCGGGTCTCCAGGATCGCGCCCTGGGCCAAAGGCAGGCGCCAAACCGCTGCGCCACCCAGGGATCCCAAGAGCAAGTTCTTTAAATTGAAATTTTTTTTTAATTTTTTTATTTATTTATGATAGTCACAGAGAGAGAGAGAGAGGCAGAGACACAGGCAGAGGGAGAAGCAGGCTCCATGTACCAGGAGCCCGATGTGGGATTCGATCCCGGATCCCCGGGATCACGCCCTGGGCCAAAGGCAGGCGCCAAACCGCTGTGCCACCCAGGGATCCCCCAAGAGCAAGTTCTTGAACAAGCAGTGCTGGAAAGCTCCAGGGGAAGTCGAGGGATTTACAGTATATAGAAATAGAGGATGCCTCCATTTATTTTCTGTCTGTTTCTTTTTTCTTTTTATTTCTTTCTTTTTCTAGTACAACTCATTTTTAGCCACTCTGGACTAAGCAAATTGACTAAAAAGAAGAACTCACCACAAAGAAAGAATCAGAAACAGTACTCTCTACCACAGAGTTACAGAATTTGAATTACAATTCGAAGTTAGAAAACCAATTCAGAAGCACAATTATAAAGCTACTGGTGGCTTTGGAAAAAGCATAAAGGATTCTAAAGACTTCATGACTCCACAATTGAGATCTAATCAGGCCAAAATTAAAAATCAATTAAATGACATGCAATCCAAACTGGAGGTCCTAACGATAAGGGTTAATGAGGTGGAAGAAAGAGTGAGTGACATAGAAGACATGTTGGAAAAAAAAAAAAAGAAGAAGAAGACATGCTGATGGCAAGGAAGGAAGCTGAGGAAAAAACAGAGAAAAACAATTAAGAGACGATGAGGAAAGATTATGGGAAATATATGATAGCCAGACAAGGAAGAATCTATGTATAAATTGGGTTCCAGAAAATGCTGAGAGGGACAGAAGACCAGAAAGCATATTTGAACAAATCATAGCTGAGAACTTCCCTAACATGGGGAGGGAAACAGGCATTCAGATCCAGGAGACAGAGTGGTCCCCCCCTAAAATCAATAAAAAACATTTAACACCTTGACATTTAATAGTGAAACTTGCAAATTCCAAAGATAACAAGAATCCTTAAAGTAGCAAGACACAAGAGATTCCTAGCTTATATGGGGAGAAATATCAGATTAATGGCAGACCTCTCCACCCTAAATGAGAAGAACATGCAGCTGAGAATACTCCATCCAGCAAGGCTCTCATTCAGAGTAGAAAGAGAGATAAAGAGCTCCCAAGATAGGCAGAAACTAAAATAATATGTGACCACCAAACCAGATCTGCAAGAAATATTAAGGGGGACTCTGTAAAAGAAAAAGAGAGCCCAAATAAATAATGCACAAAAACAGGGACTGAATAGGTATTACGATGACACTAGATTCATATCTTTCAATAGCGACTTTGAATGTGAATGAGCTAAATGATCCCATCAACAGACACAGGGTTTCATACTGGATAGAAAAGCAAAACCCGTCTATTTGCTGTCTGCAAGAGACTCATTTTTGTCTTAAGGACACTTACAGCCTGAAAATGAAAGGTTGGAGAACCATTACCATTCGAATGGTCCTCAAAAGAAAGAAGGGGTAGCAATCCTCATATCAGATAAATTAGAGTTTATCCCAAAGACTGTAGTAAGAGATGAAAAGGAACACTATCCAACAAGAGGACCTAACAATAATGAATATTTATGTCCCTAATGTGAGTTGCCAAGTATTCCAATCAATTGATAATCAAAGTTAAGACATACTTAGATAATAATACACTAATACTGAGAGACTTCAATACAACACTTTCTGCAAAAGACAGATCTTCTAAGCACAACATCTCCAAAGAAACAAGAGCTTTAAATGATACACAGGACCAGATGGATTTCACAGATATTTACAGAACTTCACATCCAAATGCAACTGAATACACATTCTTCTCAAGTGAACATGGAACTTTCTCCAGAATAGACCACATAGTGGATAACTAATCAGGTCTTAACTGATACCAAAAGATTGGGATTGTCCCGTGCATACTTTCAGATCATAATGCTTTGAAACTTGAAATCAGTTACAAGAAGAAATTTGGAAGAAATTCAAACATGTGGAGGTTAAAGACCATCCTACTAAAAGATAAAAGGGTCAACCAGGAAATCAGAGAATAATTAAAAAGATTCATGGAAACTAATAAGAATGGAAATACAACCATTCAAAATCTTTGGGATACAGCAAAAGTAGTCCTGGGAGGGAACTACAAGCAATCCCCCAAAAAACTGGAAAAAAAAAACTCATATACACAAGCTAACCTTGCACCTAAGGAATGGGAGAAAGAATAGCAAATAAAACCTACACCAAGCAGAAGAAGAGACTTCATACAGATTTGAGCAGAATTCAATGAAATAGAGACCAGAAGAACTGTAGAACAGATCAACAAAACCAGAAATTGGTTCTTTGAAAGAATTAATAAGATAGATAAACCATTAGCCAGCCTTATTAAAAAGAAGAGAAAAAAGAAGAGAGAAAAGACTAAAATTAATAAAATCATGAATGAAAAAGGAGAGATAACAACCAATACCAAGGAAATACAAATGATTTTAAAAACACTATGAAATATGCTATATGCTATTTCTATATGCTATATGCCAATAAAGTATACAATCTAGAAGAAATGGATGCATTTCTGGGAAACCACAAACTACCAAAACTGGAACAGGAAGAAATGGAAAACCTGAGCAGGTGAATAACCAGGGAGGAAGTTGAAGCAGTCATCAAAAATCTCCCAAGACACAAAAGTCCAGGGCCAGATATCTTCCCAGGGGAATTCTAGCAAACGTTTAAAGAAGAAATGATACCTATTCTACTAAAGCTGTTACAAAGGATAGGAAGGTACAGAATACTTCCAAACTCGTTCTATGAGGCCAGAATCACCTTAATTCCAAAACCAGGCAAAGATGCCATCAAGAAGGAGAATTATAGACCAATATCCCTGATGAACACAGATGCAAAAATACTCAACAAAATACTAGCCAATAGGATCCAGCAATACATTAAGATTATTCACCATGACCAAGTGGTTTTATCCCTGGGATCCAAGGCTGGTTCAAAATTCATAAAGCTATCATTGTGATAGATCATATCAACAAGAGAAAAAACAAGAACCTTGTGATCCTCCCAATAGATGCTGAGAAAGCGTTTGACAAAATACAGCATCCATTCCTGATCAAAACTCTTCAGAGTGTAGGGATAGAGGGAACATTCCTCAGCATCTTAAAAGCCATCTATGAAAATCCCACAGCAAATATCATTCTCAATGGGGAAACACTGAGAGCCTTTCCTCTAAGATCAGGAACACAACAGGGATGTCCACTCTCACCACTGCTATTCAACATAGTACTAGAAGTCCTAGCCTCAGCAATCAGACAACAACAACAACAAAAAAAATCAAAGGCATTCAAATTGACAAAGAAGTCAATTCTCCTTCTTTGCAGATGACATGATACTGTACATAGAAAACCCAAAAGACTCCACCCCAAGATGGTTAGAACTCATAAGCAATTCGGCAGTGTGGCATGATACAAAATCAATGCCCAGAAATCAGTGCCATTTCTCTACACTAACAATGAAACTGAAGAAAAAGAAATTAAGGAGTGAATCCCATTTACAATTGCACCCAAAAGCATAAGATACCTAGGAATAAACCTAACCAAAGAGGTAAAGGATCTATACCCTAAAAACTACAGAACACTTCTGAAATAAATTGAGGAAGACACAAAGAGATGGAAGAATATTCCATGCTCATGGATTGGAAGAATTAATATTGTGAAAATGTCCATACTCCAGGGCAATTTACACATTTAATGCAATCCCTATCAAAATACCATGGACTTTCTTCAGAGAGTTGGAACAAATCATCTTAAGATTTGTGTGGAGTCAGAAAAGACCCCGAAAAGCCAAGGAAATATGGAAAAATAAAACTAGAGCTGGGGGCATCACAATGCCGGATTTCAGGTTGTACTACAAAGCTGCGGTCATTAAGACAGTGTGGTACTGGCACAAAAACAGACACATAGATCAATGGAACAGAATAGAGTACCCAGAAGAGGTCCTTCAACTCTATGGTCAACTAATATTCAACAAAGCAGGAAAGACTATCCATTGGAAAAAGGGCAGTCTCGTCAATAAATGGTGCTGGGAAAATTGGATAGCCATGTGCAGAATGAAACTAGACCATTCTCTTACACCATACACAAAGATATACTCAAGATGGTTGAAAGATCTAAATGTGAAACAAGAATCCATCAAAATCCTAGATGAGAACACAGGCAACACCCTTTTTGAACTTGGCCACAGCAACTTCTTGCAAGATACATCTATGAAAGCAAGGGAAACAAAAGCAAAATGAATTATTGTGACTTCATCAAGATAAAAAGCTTCTGCACAGCAAAAGAAACAGTCAACGAAACTGAAAGACAACCTACAGAATGGGAGAAGATATTCGCAAATGACGTATCAGATAAAGTGCTAGTATCCAAGATCTATAAAGAACTTATTAAACTCAACAGCCAAGAAACAAACAATCCAATCATGAAATGCGCAAAGACATGAACAGAAATCTCACAGAGGAAGACATAGATATGACCAACAAGCACATGAGAAAATGCTCCGCATCACTGGCCATCAGGGAAATACAAATCAAAACCACAGTGAGATCCCACCTCACACCAGTGAGAATGGGGAAAAGTAACAAGACAGGAAACAACAAATGTTGGAGAGGATGTGGAGAAAGGGGAACACTCCTGCACTGTTGGTGGGAATGTGAACTGGTGCAGCCACTCTGGAAAACTGTGTGGAGGTTCCTCAAAGAGTTAAAAATAGAACTGCTCTACTATCCAGCAATTGTCCTGCTGGGGATTTACCCCAAAGATGCAGATGGAGTGAAACGCCGGAACACCTGCACCCCGATGTTCTAGCAGCAATGTCCACAATAGCCAAACTGTGGAAGGAGCCTCGGTATCCATCGAAAGATGAATGGATAAAGAAGGTGTGGTCTATGTATACAATGGAATCTTACTCAGCCATTAGAAACGAGAAATAAAATACCCACCATTTGCTTCAACGTGGATGGACCTGGAGGGTATTATTTTGAGTGAAGTAAGTCAGTCTGAGAAGGACAAACATTAAATGGTCTCATTCATTTGGGGAATTTAGGAAATAGCGAAAGGGATTAAAGGGGAAAGAAGAGAAAATGAGTGGGAAATATCAGTGAGGGTGACAGAACATGAGAGACTCCTAACTCTGGGAAATGAACAAGGGGTAGTGGAAAGGGAGGTGGGCGGGGGGATGGGGTGACTGGGTGACAGGCACTAAAGGGGGCACTTGACAGGATAAGTATGGTTGTTATGCTATATGTTGGCATATCGAACTCCGATAAAAAAAATTTAAAAAATAGAAGATATATTGATCTCACTTAGGGATCAAGTTTTGAGTGAAATCTAAATTTGGGAAGACTTCCTTTAAAAGAAACTTGAAATTCTTTATTTTATTTTATTTTATTTTATTTTATTTTTTTTATTTACTCTGCCTCCTTTTATTTTATTTTTTTTAATTTATTTTTTTATTGGTGTTCAATTTACTAACATACAGAATAACCCCCAGTGCCCGTCACCCATTCACTCCCACCCCCCGCCCTTCTCCCCTTCTACCACCCCTAGTTCGTTTCCCAGAGTTAGCAGTCTTTACGTTCTGTCTCCCTTTCTGATATTTCCCACACATTTCTTCTCCCTTCCCTTATATTCCCTTTCACTATTATTTATGTTCCCCAAATGAATGAGAACATATGTTTGTCCTTCTCCGACTGACTTACTTCACTCAGCATCATACCCTCCAGTTCCATCCATGTAGAAGAAAATGGTGGGTATTTGTCATTTCTAATAGCTGAGTATTTTATTATTTTTTAATTTGAGTGTAGTTGCACACAATGTTGCATTAGGGTCAGTTATACAACTTAGTGATTTGACAGGTTTATACATTATGCTGTGTTCACCACAAGTGTAGCTGCCATCAGGCTTGACTATATTCCTTATGCTGTGTCCTTTATTCTCTTGACTTATTCATTCTATAAATGGAAGTCTATGTCCCTCACCCCCTCACCCACTTTGCCCTATCCCCCCACCACTGTGCTCCCTTCTGGCAACCATCAGTTTGTTCTCTGTATTTATAGGTCTGATTCTGCTTTTTGTCTGATTATTATTACTATCATTATTTATGAGTTGAATTATTATTATTTCAAGTGGAATTATTATTACTTATGACTAGAATCATATGGTATTATTTTTTTCAGTCTAACTTATTCCAGTTAGTGTAATAACATCTGTCAAAGAAGTTATTTATTTTAATATTTTATTTTTACTTTTTAAAACAAAAATAAAATAGTATTAAACACTTCCATTATGTAAAAGGAAAAAAAATGGATACAAATTTAAACATTGATTTTTAAAAATATTTCTAACATTTCCTCTTTAAAAATTGCATTAAATTGTTCATGCTAATTTTGTCAAATTTGTCTTTGAGAATAATCATTATGTTTTTTTATTTTTGTGTTCATGATCATGATGATCTTGATGAAGACATCAAAGGGCAAATGATAGAGTTGTCATTTTAAGTCAATCAATAAGCTGGCATATATTTAGGATAGAAAAATATCTTCTCTTCTACAAACTAAAAAATAACATCCTACTTCTGTAGCTTGCCATGTGATAATAAAAAGATTTTAAGGAAATAGTCCTTTGAAATTAAGATTTATTTATTTATTTTTTGATGCAGGATTCATGGAAACCTTGGTGTATTTGCAGACACACCTGCAGATGACTGAGGCTGTGGATTTTAAGAATTGGTAAGAGAAGAATCCAGAAAGTCAGGCAGATGTCAGAATCTTGTAGTTGATGCTAAAAAATTTGAACTTTGTCCTGTGAGTGATGGGGCCGATTCAAGGTTTTTAAGCAGGGCAATAAGTTGGTCAGATTTGTATTTATGAAAGATCATTCTGGCAGCAGTGTGGAGAATGGATCAGTTGTGGACATGACTAGAGGCAGGAGAATTTGTTAAGAAACATTTGCAAATAGACCATTGATATGACACTGGGAATACAGGGCCCACATTCTAGCTTAGTCACTAATTGTTTGGTTCTGGTACCTGTGGCAAGTCTCTGGGCCTCTCTGAAGCCCATAGATCTCTGAGTAAAATGAGAGGGCTGGACTAGTTGGTCTGTAAGGCCCTTCCTACTCTGATGATGTGTTATAAAAGCTTCCATAGTGTGTTCCATACATTACAAAGAAAGACTCAGTGGGCATTTGTGTCTTTTCAAAATGACTCCTATTATTAGAATTTGTACCATAAACAGATTGCAAATCTTTCATATAGAAAACCCCAAAAAGTAACTAGTATATGAACAATTTATATCTGTTGAAATACTTATCTGGTAGTAATCCCTTTTGAGGCCCTATTCTGCCATTATATTAGAATTTGGGAAAAAAGATCTATGTCTAAAGTTAAGTAGTATTTCTTAGTCTAGTCAGTATTTCTTAGTTTCTGAAACAAGACAAGGATTGTCACTTATCATCTAACCCTTATAATTTTTAAGGAATTATGGATTCATATTGGTATAGTATAATACTCCTATTTATAAAAATATGAGAAAGCATGTTTTTTTTTTGAGAAAGCATGTTTTAAGTATAGTTGATAATATGGTTTTCAAACACATCTCTGAATTTGAGTGAATTTTTTTAGAAATTCACATTATGAATCAAATAGACATTTATTTTAACTTATTTCTTTTTTTAAGATTTCATTTATGTATTTGACAAAGAGAGAAATCACAAGCAGGAAGTGCAGCAGAGGGAGAAGGAGAAGCAGGCTCCCCACTGAGCAAGGACCCCCGGGATCATACCCAAGCCAAAGGCAGATCCTTAACCCACTGAGCCACCCAGGGGCCTGATAATTAACTTATTTCACATAAGCATATAGTTTCCCTATTGGAAGTTGTTAGTAGACATAATTTAAACTTAGCATAATAGGACCTCAGATGCTAGAGAATAGCTTTATTAATAGCTTCATTATTACTCTTATTATTAAAGTCACAGAAACCAAAATCATACATTCTTTGCTCATCTGTAAAGATTTGCACATTAATGTTTGTTCAATATAAATGACTTCAGGTATAATATCTGTTTTGAAAAATATCCACAGTTGTCTTGAATCATATTCTATGCCTATTATATGAATTCGCATGCAACTGATAAGCTAGTTTTATTTTTAAAAGTATTTTCAGTATTTTTTCAGTATTAAAAATGGCAGAATGTGATGCTATTTTTGTTTCACACTAGCTACAATAGTCTGATATTTTCGACCTGGACAATTCTGAAGGAAAACTGTAACTGGTTCTAAATTTCATTTTTTTATTCTTTTGAGAATGAACATATTCCTCTTATAATACAGCATGTTTTCAAAGCCATATTTTTAAGGGATCATAGCTCCTCCAAACATCTAAAAACATGTTCTTTGGTTTTGGGAGTATTCTTGATTCTTAAGATTTATTTTTTTCTGGTTTCCATTCACTGCCTGACTCAGTTTTCTACGAGAACTACTTTATAAGGGCTGCTTTTGACAGTTTAGACTTATCCTGGATTCTTCTGCTCTTAATATTTTTCCTTGTAAGTTTTTACTAGGATTAATGTATGAGACAATAAATTCTAATAATTTAACATTAGAAAATTAGTAAATACTTCATATGTTTTACATACCTAATACATGTAACATATTAAACATTCTATGCCTGTAAAAATAACTCTCCCTGTCTTTTGAGCTATTTAGAGAAAAAATGTTACTGTGAATTAAATAGAGCTCTGGGAGCCAGGTTTTAACCATCATGCTGGTATTAATTATCTGAAGAATCTCAAGTGAATCTATTTACTTTTCTGATGTTCAATGTGCTCATCTTTAAAATGCATAAGGTATTTTTTCTTCCATCTTTAAATATTTGGTTCTGAATGCTGAAATTCTAAGATATAATATTCTTTCATAAAAGTACACTGGTAATTGTATAGCTGCATTTATTACAATTCTGAGGAACAATTATGAATCTTCTTTCCACCCAAAAAACAAATGTATTTGTATCTTTTACAACTTTTAAGGTACACATGTATAATATCTCAGTCAGTATCTCCCTTGAACAGGGCAGAAGAAGCCTCTGATCTTGGCTAGTACATTAGAAGATTCAGATCATAAACACACAGAAAAAAATTCAATTTAATGGAGTGGGTAACTCTGTCATTCTGGATCCAATGCTCAGGGTTTGGCACAGGGTGATCATAACCCTAAATGTCTGCTCCTGTGAGCAATGCCTTTCTGGACCTGGGATAATGCTTCACTGCACCTCTTGTACATGTCCTTGAAATAATGGATGTCTGAATATTGAAAACATTTGTAGATTGTGCTGCTGCCTACACTATAAAATGTACTGCGACAGTGTGGAGATGATTTGAGCAGCAGAAGCATTTAGGTAAGAGAAAAGGCAAATTAATTAACTTGTCAAATCCTTCCTCTCAGCATGAATGCAATAGATTCCTGCATAACCAAGTATCATTTCCCAGTAGCACTGAGCGACCTTTTGTTCTTCACTTTTGTTTCAATCCGTGGTTCCATAGATACTCTGAATTACATGGGGTTTTCAGAACAGTTGCACATGGTGATTGAAGAACATACTGAAATATTAAACAATCTCTTATTGAAAGTGTATGTATATGTGTAAGTGAAGATACTATATAGCTTGATTTCAATTCTTTATATGAGTAACAAGATGAAAATTGATCATGAGAATTTTGAATAGTTTTATTTTGTATGAGACATTAATGGTTTAATTATTTTTTTCAAAAATCTAAATTATTAACTTAATGTTTATATCCTTTTGAATTTAAAGCATTAATTTTGGAGGCAGGGCAAGATGGCGGAAGAGTAGGGTCCCCAAGTCACCTGTCCCCATCAACTTACCTAGATAACTTTCAAATCATTCTAAAAACCTACGAATTCGGCCTGAGATTTAAAAAGAGAACAGCTGGAATGCTACAGTGAGAAGAGCTCGTGCTTCTATCAAGGTAGGAAGACGGGAAAAAAAAAAAAAAAAGAAAGAAAAAAGCATCCAAAGGGGAGGTGCCCCAGTAGGAGCCAGGCTAAGGGGGGAGGCGAGTGCCCCCAGAACAGGGAAGCCCCGTCCTGGAGAAGCAGGAGCTTTACCAATCTTCCCGGATGGAAAGGCATTGGCAGGGAGGTCTGCAGGATCCCAGAAAGGGCGGGGATGCCCTCAAGCTCCCAGGGGCACTAACAGAGGAAGTACCCCGGGAGAGGGAGAGAGCGTGCCACACCCCGTGGGCCGAGCTCCCTAAAGGGCTGGAGTGCGTGCCTCCCAGGGCCCAGGGAGCAGCTCCGGCGGCTGCTGGGACAGCGGCTCTGCCCGGAGCAGGCTGCACAGCCCCGGGAGTGGGATTCCAGCAGCATAGGCCCCACAGTCCAGGGCGCTGGGGGACACAGCCCAAGATCCAGTGCTCCCCCGGGACAGGCAGAGGCCAGGAGGGCCCAGGACAGCAAGGACACTCCTGCCGCCGGGCACCTGGAGCTGTGCAGATAAGCGCCCTCGCCCTGGAACATCCAGGCCCCTGGGGACTGAGAGCTGCCATAGTTACTGCGGGAGCTGACTCCAGGGCTGTACAGCTGGCCGCTGCCACTGTTGTTGTTCCGCCTGGTGTCACCTTGTACCTGGGACTGAGCAGGGGCCTCACAGGATAAACAGCTCCCACTGAGCCCTGCAGCAGGCAGGGGGCTGAGCAGCTTCCCAAAGTGCACACACCTGAGAATCAGCACAGCAGGCCCCTCCCTCAGAACACCAGCTGGAAGGACAGGGGAAAAGCAAGTTATTGACCAAGCAGCACTGGAAAGTTCCAGGGGAAGTAGAGGGATTTAGAGTACATAAATGAGAGGATGGGCAGCCCCGGTGGCGCAGCGGTTCAGCGCCGTCTGCAGCCCAGGGCGTGATCCTGGAGACCCTGGATTGAGTCCCATGTCAGGCTCTCTGCATGGAGCCTGCTTCTCCCTCTGCCTGTGTCTCTGCTACCTCTCTCTCTCTCTGCATCTCTATGAATAAATAAATAAAATCTTAAAAAAAAAAAAAGAATCAGAAGATATTCCCCCTTGTTTTTTGTTTTCTGTTTGCCCCCCCCCCCTTTTTTCCCTCTTTTTCTCCTTTTTCCAGTACAACTTATTTTTGGCGACTCTGCACTGAGCAAAAGGACTAGAAGGAAAAACTCACCACAAAAGAAAGAATCAGAAACAGTCCTCTCTCCCACAGAGTTACAGAATTTGGATTACAATTCAATGTCAGAAAGCCAATTCAGAAGCACAATTATAAAGCTACTGGTGGCTCTAGAAAAAAGCATACAGGATTCAAGAGACTTCATGACTGCAGAATTTGGATCTAATCAGGCCGAAATTAAAAATCAATTAAATTAGATGCAATCCAAGCTAGAGGTCCTAATGACAAGGGTTAGCGAGGTAGAAGAATGAGTGAGTGACACAGAAGACAAGTTGATGTCAAGGAAGGACGCTGAGGAAAAAAGAAAAACAATTAAAAGATCATGAGGATAGGTTAAGAGAAATAGATGACAGCCTCAGAAGGAAAAATCTGTGTTTAATACAAGCTCCAGAGGGCGCCAAAAGAGACAGAGGACCAGAAAGCATATTTGAACAAATCATAGCTGAGAACTTTCCTAATCTGGGAAGGGAAACAGGCATTCAGATCCAGGAAGTAGAGAGATCCCCCTTAAAATTAATAAAAACTGCTCAACACCTTGACATTTAATAGTGAAGCTTGCAAATTCCAAAGATAAAGAGAAGATCCTTAAAGCAGCAAGAGACAAGAAATCCCTACCCTTTATGGGGAGAAGTATTAGGTTAACAGCAGACCTCTCCAGAGAGACCTGGCAGGCCAGAAAGGGCTGGCAGGATATAGTCAAGGTCCTAAATGAGAAGAACATGCAGCCAAGAATACTTTATCCAGCAAGGCTCTCATTCAGAATAGGAGAGATAAAGAGCTTCCAAGATAGGCAGAAACTAAAATAATATGTGACCACCAAACCAGCTCTGCAAGAAATATTAAGGGGGACTCTGTAAAAGAAAGAGGAAGTCCAAGGAAACAATCTACAAAAACAGGGACTAAATAGGTATCATGATGACACTAGATTCATATCTTTCAATAGTAACTCTGATCATGAATGGGTTTAATGATCCCATCCACAGACACAGGGTTTCAGACTGGATAGAAAAGCAAGACCCATCTATTTGTTGTCTACAAGAGACTCATTTTAGACCTAAGGTCTCCTCCAGCCTGAAATAAAAGGTTGGAGAACCATTTGCCATTCAAATGGTCCTCAAAAGAAAGCAGCCATCCTTATGTCAGATAAATTAAAGTTTATCCTAAAGACTGTAGTAAGAGATGAAGAGGGACACTATATCATACTTAAAGGATCTATCCAACAAGAGGACCTAACAATAATGAATATTTATGCCCCAAATGTGGGAGCTCCCAAGTATATCAATCAATTAATAACCAAAGTTAAGACATACTAAGATAATAATACACTTATACTTGGTGACTTGAATACAGCGCTTTCTATAATAGACAGATCTTCTAAGCACAAATCTCCAAAGAAATAAGAACTTTAAAGATACACTGGACTAGATGGATTTCACAGATATTTATAGAACTTTACATCCAAACGCAACTGAATACACATTCTTCTCAAATGCACATGGAACTTTCTCAAGAATAGGCCACATAGTGAGTCACTAATCAGGTCTTAACCCATACCAAAAGGTTGGGCTGTCCCATGCATACTTTCAGAGCATAATGCTTTGAAACTCAAAATCAATCTCCAGAATAAATTTGGAAGAAATTCAAACATGTGGAAGTTAAAGACCATCCTGCTAAAAGATGAAAGGGTCAACCAGTAAATCAGAGAAGAATTAAAAAGATTCATGGAAACTAATGAGAATGGAGATACAACCATTCAAAATCTTTGGGATACAACAAAAACCATCCTGAGGGGGAAATACATCACAATACAAGCATCCATCCAAAAACTGGAAAGAACTCAAATACAGAAGCTAACCTTGCGCCTAAAGGAGCTAAAAGAAAACAGCAAATAGATCCTACACCCAGCAGAAGAAAATTAATAAAGATTTGAGCAGAACTCAATGAAATAGAGACCAGAAGAACTGTGGAACAGATCAACAAAACCAGGAGTTGGTTCTTTGAAAGAATTAATAAGATAGATAAACCATTAGCCAGCCTTATTAAAAAGAAGAGAGAGAAGACTCAAATTAATAAAATCATGAATGAAAAAGGATAAATCACCACCAATACAAAGGAAATACAAACGATTTTAAAAACATACTATAAGCAGCTATACGCCAATGAATAAGCAATCTAGAAGAAATGGATGCATTCCTGGGAAACCACAAACTACCAAAACTGGAACAGGAAGAAATAGAAAACCTGAACAGGCTGATAACTAGGGAGGAAATTGAAGTAGTCATCAAAAACCTCCCAAGACACAAAAGTCCAGGGCCAGATGGCTTCCCAGGGGAATTCTATCAAATGTTTAAAGAAGAAATAATACCTATTCTACTAAAGCTGTTCAGAAAGATAGAAAGAGATGGAGTACTTCCAAACTCATTTTATGAGGCCATCATCATCTTAATTCCAAAACCCGACAAAGACCCCACCAAAAAGGAGAATTATATACCAATATCCCTGATGAACACAGTTGCAAAAATACTCAACAAAATACTAGCCAATAGGATTCAGCAATACAATAAAAGACAATTCACCATGACCAAGTGGGATTTATCCCTAGGATGCAAGGCTGGTTCAAAACTCATAAAGCTATCATTGTGATTGATCATATCCTCATGAGGAAACACAAGAACTATGTGATCCTCTCAATAGATGCTGAGAAAGTATTTGATAAAATACAGCATCCATTCCTGATCAAAACTCTTCAGAGTGTAGGGATAGAGGGAACATTCCTCAGCATCTTAAAAGTCATCTATGAAAAGCCCACAGCAAATATCATTCTCAATGGGGAAACACTGGGAGCCTTTCCTCTAAGATCACTCACACAACAGGGATGTCCACTCTCCCCACTGCTATTCAACATAGTACTAGAAGTCCTAGCCTCAGCAATCAGACAACAAAAAGACATTAAAGGCATTCAGATTGGCAAAGAAGAAGTCAAACTCTCCCTCTTCGCCGATGACATGATACTCTACATAGAGAACCCAAAAGACTCCACCTCAAGATTGCTAGAACTCATACAGCAATTTGGCAGTGTGGCAGGATACAAAATCAATGCCCAGAAATCAGTGCCATTTCTCTACACTAACAATGAAACTGAAACAAGAGGAATTAAGGAGTGAATCCCATTTACAATTGCACCCAAAAGTATAAGATACCTAGGAATAAACTTAACCAAATAGGTAAAGCCCTAAAAACTACAGAACACTTCTGAAAGAAATTGAGGAAGACACCAAGAGATGGAAAAATATTCCATGCTCATGGATTGGAAGAATTAATATTGTGAAAATGTCAATGCTATCCAGGGCAATTTACACATTTAATGCAATCTCAATTAAAATACCATGACTTTCTTCAGAGAGTTGGAACAAATCATCTTAAGATTTGTGTGGAATCAGAAAAGATCCCAAATAGCCAAGGAAATATTGAAAAACAAAACTAGAGCTGGGAGCATCACAATGCCGGATTTCAGGTTGTAATATAAAGCTGTGATCATCAAGACAGTGTGGTACTGGCACAAAAACAGACACATAGATCAATGGAACAGAATAGAGAACCCAGAAGTGGACCGTCAAGTTTATAGTCAACTAATATTCAACAAAGCAGGAAAGACTATCCACTGGAAATAGACAGTCTCTTCAATAAATGGTGCTGGGAAAATTGGACATCTACATGTAGAAAAATGAAACTGGACCATTCTCTTACAGCATACACAAAGATACACTCAAGATGGTTGAAAGATCTAAATGTGAGACAAGAATCCATCAAAATCCTAGACGAGAACACAGGCAACACCCTTTTTGAACTTGGCCACAGCAATTTCTTGCAATATACATCCATGAAGGCAAGGGAAACAAAAGCAAAATGAATTATTGTGACTTCATCAAGATAAAAAGCTTCTGCACAGCAAAAGAAACAGTCAACGAAACTGAAAGACAACCTACAGAATGGGAGAAGATATTCGCAAATGACGTATCAGATAAAGTGCTAGTATCCAAGATCTATAAAGAACTTATTAAACTCAACAGCCAAGAAACAAACAATCCAATCATGAAATGGGCAAAAGATATGAACAGAAATCTCACAGAGGAAGACATAGACATGGCCAACAAGCACACGAGAAAATGCTCCGCATCACTTGCCATCAGGGAAATACAAATCAAAACCACAATGAGATCCCACCTCACACCAGTGAGAATGGGGAAAAGTAACAAGACAGGGAACAACAAATGTTGGAGAGGATGTGGAGAAAGGGGAACCCTCCTGCACTGTTGGTGGGAATGTGAACTGGTGCAGCCACTCTGGAAAACTGTGGAGGTTCCTCAAAGAGTTAAAAATAGACCTGCCCTATGACCCAGCAATTGCCCTGCTGCTGTTTTACCCCAAAGATACAGATGCAGTGAAACACCGGAACGCCTGCACCCCAATGTTTATAGCAGCAATGTCCACAATAGCCAAACTGTGGAAGGAGCCTCGGAGTCCATTGAAAGATGAGTGGATAAAGAAGATGTGGTCTCTGTATACAATGGAATCTAACTCAGCCATTAGAAACGAGAAATACCCACTATTTGCTTCAACGCGGATGGACCTGGAGGGTATTATGCTGAGTGAAATAAGTCAATTGGAAAAGGACAAACATTATATGGTCTTTCTCATTTGGGGAATATAAAAATTAGTGAAAGGGAATAAAGGGAAAGGAGAGAAAATGAGTGAAATTATCAGTGAGGGTGACAAAACATGAGAGACACCTAACTATGGTAAAGGAGCAAGGGATAGTGGAAGGGGAGGTGGGCGGGGGGTTGGCGTGACTGGGTGATGGGCACTGAGGGGGCCACTTGGCGGGATGAGCACCAGGTGTTAAGCTATATGTTGGCAAATTGAACTCCAAAAAAAATTTAAAAAATAAAGCATTAATTTTCTTTTAATTTTAGTAATTATTTATATTAGAAAAGAAATTGTCTGAAAAAATATATCTGAATTTTACACTTACTTTAATTTTAACTTTGGGAATGTATATACAAGTTGCACATTTTGAGTACAACTATATTAGATTCTTAGAATACTACTATCAATAGGACAAAAATTTTGTGAAAAATTTTTTTTATATCAACAAGAAGAAATTTTGCTTCTGTGATGACAAAAAAATTTTTATGGAATAATTTATAGTAATTTATTATTTTTAAATTATCATTCATCCAAACATTGCTACCCCCTCAATTAAACAAACATGGAACATAAATATCAAATTAAATGATCCCTGGTATTTTGCTGATTTTCAGTCATATAAATATCATAGATTTTTACATAATTTCCCTAATTTATTGGTCTGAAGGTATAATTATGACAGTTGGAAGGGATGGAATATTTTAAAAATTTGTTATATGAATTTATAATTCTTTTTAAGGGATCCCTGGGTGGCGCAGTGGTTTAGCGCCTGCTTTTGGCCCAGGGCGCGATCCTGGAGACCCGGGATGGAATCCCACGTCCGGCTCCTGGTGCATGGAGCCTGCTTCTCCCTCTGCCTATGTCTCTGCCTCTCTCTCTCTCTGTGAGACTATCATAAATAAATTAAAAAAATAAAATAAGTATATAATTCTTTTTAAAAAGATTTATTTTAAAGAAAGAGAGAGAGAGTGGGTGTGTGCATGCAAGCAAGGGGGGCAGGGAGGGAAGACTCCCTCCTCAGTGCAAAGCACAAAGTAGGGCCTGATCCCAGGACCCTGAGATCATGTCCTGAGCCAAAATCAAGAGTCAGCCACTCAACTGACTAAGCCATCCAGGCACCCCTCTAATTCTTAAATATAATTGTCTTTCTTGCTTTTGGCCTCACAAATGTAATGGCTCAATATCCATTATGTTGAAATAATGTGTTTCCTTACTTTCTGTGGCCATTTCAGTAGGAAACCAAACATAATCCCTGTCCTTGGTTAGCATAAGAAATGCAACATTCAAGCAAAATAAATTGTTCTTGGCAAGTGACCATTCCCAGCACAAAAGCACGTTTATGTGGAAACCTTTAATCTCATGTAAGCTGTTATCATTTTAAATTCTAGAGTCCAAGTTTACATTTAAAATAATTTTTATGGAAATACCTCAAGTTCCTCTTTCGCCTCACTAAACCTCAGCTTCCATTTTCGGGGTTGCTTTCTTCTTTCTTAACCCTGGGTATAAGACACCATATGAGCCAAAGTTTATTCCTCAGCATCCTTAAGCATGTGGGTGATATCTAAACAGTTTCCCTATGTGTATTCACCTGTTTCAGGAAAGTGGTTGATTGAAATTTATCTTTGTGTCCTTAACACCTAGCTTAGTTCTTAACATACAGTAAGTACTAAATACAGACTTGCTAAGCAATTATATGGATAGACGAATGAATTATAGGTGATGTGACCAACCTCATTTAGGCTACATTCCCTACATGTTTTTGCTTTCATTGTTAGAGTTCTCATTTTAAATGTGAAATATACACAAATGTGCATTGAGAGATTAATAGGCAAGCTGTTTCAGACACTTTAAATGTTCTTCTTTGATAAATGACTAATAGTGCTAGGCACATCTAATGTAAAAAGAGTGAAGAGTTTTGAAAGGGATGTTATTTTTTTAAAAATATTTAAGGAGCACCTAGATGGCTCAGTCAGGTAAGTGTCTGCCTTCGGCTGAGTCATGATCCCTGGGTCCTGGGATGTAGCCCCACATTGGCTCCCTGTTCACCAAAGAGTTTTTCTCTCCCTCTGCCCTTCTGCCCACTTGTGTGTTCTCTCTCTCTCATTCAAATCAATCAAATCAATCAATCAATCAATCTTTAAAAAAAGAAAATATTTGAATAATTCCCTTACAAAAGAACTGTGTTATTTGTATATTCCTTACATAAGCATTTTCCTGAGTTACAGTAACTAACAATTGTATTGTTCTTCTCAGTCTCAGGCCTGGGTCCTAGCAGTTCTACAAATAACTCTTTACATCTCCCTAACAACACTTTAAGGTAGTTACTTTTACTCTCCCCATTTTACTGAGATACAAAGTGCATAAGCAACAAAATCACATAGCTACTCAGGGTCAATACTCTTAACTACTGTGCACCCTGCCTCTCTTCTGTTTTATTTTTTTCGTTCTCTCTCTTTTTCTTTTCCTAGAAGATATGAATTTTATTATACTATTATTCATACAGTGAAGATTCAGGAATTAGACAATAAATAAGAATCAAGAGAGAAAGACTTGCTTTCTCATGTCCAGGCTTTGAGGAGCTGAGATTTCCCAGTGTGGGTTTTTAGTTTGTTAGGAACTTGTAGGCATATCAAAAGATCAGTAAAATAGGGCAAGCAACATCATAATGCAAATAGTTTCAGTTAAAAATCATATTATCCAATTGTATGTATAAGGTTCTAAAATGTCTGAGACTTTACTAAAATTTTCTTTGAGTATTTTATTTTTAGAATTTTCTCTTCTGGAAGTAAAATATGTTAATGAGAAGCTTATGTGTCCAAAATTAGCCCATCATACTATGTGTGACACAGAATAATTAAGGGTAATTCCAAGGAATTATGAAATATAAATCTCTAGACAAGAGGAATGGCTTGATACAGCTTAGAAATGTTCTAAAGATAGCTTAAGTCAGAAAAAAAAACACTTAATTTTGTATTTCCTAAGAAAGGTATCTACTTTCCTTATGCATTTTTATATAAAAGAGACACTTAATTGAAGGAATTTTATTTTTCTGCTATGTAGTTTCACAGGAGAAAATATTCATAAACTAAAAACTTCTAAAATTATGAACAATAATTAATAGTATAGGGCCTTTTAAACCTTCTGGAGTTTATTTTAGGGAAATGAAAAAATATTAAAGAATATTAAGCAGGTAGGTGAAATAAAATTTGTATAACTGACCTCTTTTTACTGAATTGTGGCAACATTGGATGCGGGAAGTCCTAGTAGGAAGATTTGCAAATTTGCAATAGGCAGATAATGAATGATGGTGTCCTAGGCTACAATAGTATAATAGGCATGCAGAGGAGTGGATGAACTTAGGCTACATTTAGGAAGAAGCATTAGAATTTCATGACAAATTTGGTGTTGTATGTGAGGAAGAATGAAGAATAAGGATGACACACAGATTTCTGTGCATAGTGTGAAAAATGTATCGTTTGAAATTTCCATGTGACATGTATATAAAATATTGTGGTTGGAATTAGGTATAGACTTAAGGGTAGTCAGCATATAGATAGCCAATCATTTAGTAAATAGCTGTTGAGTGCTGAATGTATGTCAAGCCAGCGAGGTGTCTCTAAGATTACAATGGGCTCCAAATCTAATGCTGCTTTTACCTAGTATTTGTGTCAGCTTTAGTGAGAAAGATACATGCTATATGATATTATGTAGCCCTTAATGGTCAGGGAGGATTTCCAGAAAAAGGGACGTTAGGTTGAAACATGTCATTAAATGTAATGTGTATTTATGGGTAGGGTGGGTTGGGGGAAAGGGATGGAATTCATGGAATAAGAAATGGTATATGAAAATGGACATGAACAAAATCAGAATTGGAAATAGAAAGAAATGTATTACAACTGTAGCTCAAAGAAGAAGAGAGGGAATATGATATATGGCTAGAGATTGGCAGAAGCCACATGACACAGGACTATGGGCCATGTTGGTAGCCAGTGAAATATTTCAGCTGAATATATGATTTTATTTTATACTATAAGACTTTAGCTGCTTTGTGAATAATATATTGAAGCCATGTAGAGGTAATATGGATATCCATAACTTACTTCATCTTTGTAGAGGATTGATATCCTCATACCTGCAGTAGACATAAAGGGAGGTGGATAAAATTAAAAATATTTAATATGCAGAATTTATGGGAATTTGGAATGTATTGAACCTGGGAAGTGAGGATAGCCTTTTAGAATTCTGATTTGAACTTGCATATTGTCCCTTCTGGGAAAAGAAGCATTTGAGAAGTTATAGATGTTTTGATTTGGTAGAAAAAATGTAAATGGATCCATATTGGACATACTGAGCTCATGGAACTTAAAGTAAAAATCTGATTATATAGCTTTGTATACAAATCTACTGTTCAGTTTTTAAAGGGGGGGATCAATTAAATCATCAATAATCTGGAGGTCCCACTGAAGACATTGATAATTTGAGTGGGAATTCTTTATCAATCAAGATGTCACAGAAGGGAAGATTATGAGTATAGACATTTGAAAGCTTGAGTTAGTGATCTCAGAGGTGTAATGACTTTCAGATAATTTTTTTTCATGGTTTATCATTGACCCTCAGTGTATAGTAGATGAAGGTAAGTAGAGAAAGGATGTAAAAGTAAGAGGAGACTCAGGGCAGAATCCTGAGCAATTATAATTTAAAATGTGGTGGTAGGGGAGGAATCAAAGAAAAACTTGAAAGGAGATGCAAAGTATTTAGATAAAGCAAAGAAAACTTATAAATCAAACAGAAAAAAAAGATATGTAAATAAACAGGTATTTATATTGTCACACAAAACAAAGTAAAGGTATTTTGGCAAAGAAAATTTAAAAAGTCAATTATTTCACATATAGCCAAATGAACAGGCAGATGAATTGCAAAGGATAATTTGGATTTTTGACCTTGGTTTATAATTAATTAAATGACTAGGAAGAAGAAATGTAGATAACCTGTGAGAATAAGAGAATGAATATCTGCCACTTGTTAATAACTATTATTATTATTATTTATTTTATTTTATTTTATTTTATTTTATTTTATTTTTTTTAATAACTATTATTATTTCACTACATGATAAGAATACACCAATAAATACAACACATGTTATTAAGGATCTTTAAATACAGGGTAATACAACCAGGTCCTTCCTATTTATCAGTGCAATTGAAAGTTACCTGCATAAGACAGATTTTGAAGACAAAATTTGTCTTAGTATTTTGCTCCAGATATTGGAAAGGTTTAGTGTAAGATATTTAAAACATAACTTCAATATGTTAATAATGCTCAGTATCACAGAATTGTACATCTAATCTGCAAATATGTTTATTTAAATATTGATCTCCATCTAAAATAGATATTCATCATTGAATAATTATACATGATGGAAAAGTATATAATAGTATTCTGGAATATACTAATGTTTTCACATAGCCTCCTTCATATAGTGTCCTCCTTTATACATATAGGTATATATTTAATAAATCTTTCTTGTCTAGACAATGGAATGTGTTTCCCAAGATCATACAAGAAATAAAATATAGTTGTAAATAAAGTATAAAAGTTCTTGTTTACCTGAAAAACAGAACATTTCCTTCAGTCCAGATTTTTCATCAAGATACAGTTATTGCTTTTGCTCTTATCACTCATTCTTCTTTACTTTGTGTTGAAAGCATTTGTTGGTATAAACTGTGTTTTCAGAGATGGTTAGGATCAATAAAGGCCAAAGAAAGAAATAAGGTCTCCCAAGAAGAAGCCAAAGACAATACTTAGTATTTTAGAGCTTCCTAGGGGAATTGGGAATTAAGACCACTCCAGGTAGCCCTTAAAATCATCTAAAACTTTCACAGTATGGCAGTGTACTAAGAAGAAAATCATAAAAATTGAGTTCATGCTAGAAGCTTTTTTGTTTGCTAATCTTTTGAAGATTCAGCCCATTAAAAGAGACTGTGTCCCTTTCATTTAAACAATGTTTAATTACAACCATCTGATAAAAATTCCACATATCATAGAGCCTGTGGTAAAAGTAATTTCTCATGTCCTCATCAACAGTGAAACCGTCAAAGAAGTAAATAATTTCACTGAAGAAGACAATGTATTTACCAGCCCAGAGACTTTGTTCAGTTTCCACAAGCTACTTAATGCAAATGTTGTCACCATTTTATTTCACACAATTGCAGGGAAAAATAGTGAAAATAAGTGGAGGTATATTGTTTTGGCTTGTGAAAAACTGTAGATGTCACCAATAGTTTTTTACTACTATTTACTGCTTAATTTGCATTCTAAACATTTTTCTTTCCTTCTTTCTTTTGGTAGTAGAAAAATATTTTCTTTGGGATTAGATAAAACAGTTCAATATGACTCATTAAAGATAGGAAAAATAAAAAAATGACGTAAGGTAGACTGACACTTTCAAGATATATTTTTTTAATTAAATAAGGCAAAATTTTGATTGATAAAGGTATTGACAAACCTGTCATTCATTTCAAAATCTCAAGTGTATTCTGACACTCCTATCCATCATTAACTTGTTGGTGGCCTCTGAACAAAACAAATGAAACAAAAAGTTTTGGAAAGTTTTCTGCCTTTGATGCAATTTTTTCGTTGTTTTTTTCACTTCTCTAATCATTCATTTCATGTCATCATGAAAGAAGAGTCCTTCTTGACTATTTTCTAACTTTTTTTTTTTTTTTTTTTTTTGGATTTTGGATGAGTTGGCTTATGGTTCTTGATTTTATTTATTTATTCATGAGAGAAACACAGAGAGAGGTAGAGACACAGGCATTGGGAAAAGCAGGCTCCATGCAGGGAGCCCGATGTGGGATTCAATCCTGGGATTCCTGGACCACACCCTGGGCCAAAGGCAGGCGCTAAACTGCAGAGCCACCCAGGCATCACCTGGCTTATGGTTCTTATGCTCCTTCTTTGAACATGTCATAATTATATTCTTTTATATGCATATCATATTGCAACATATCTTTAAGTCAAAAGAAAATTTTCAACAAATATGTTACTCATTTATCATGTATTTAATAGTTGCCTACGTGTAGTGTGGAAATAAGAGTGAAAACAGATATCTGCATTCTTTGTGAAGGTTTTATGTAGGGAAATCTTATACCTGCACATCATGGCAATGAAGAATTTGAGGACATTATTGAGCATGTTATCATTTCAAGTTAAATCTCCTTAATCAGTTACTATTTAAATATTAACCTATTATAGGAACGCCGCTCTGAAGGAAATCCAAGATGTAAAATTCCAAAATGATAACACAGAGTAATTTACTCCATAAAGTGCTCTTTTATCAGATACATTCTGTTATATCATCACCAAAAAACCCTTTCAATTTAGAAATTATATATATATATAATATATATAATTTATATATATATTACAAATATATATATACTAACAAAGCAAGGTTCACCTTAAGTAACAATATTTACAAAGTAAACATTTATTTCTTTTTACAAGTATAAAGATGAAAAACAAACCACCAAGAAAATTAATAGTAAAAACATATCAAGAACTTATAATGTCAGGCAATTTAGTAGTGCTTTACACATATTACTTTATACAATGATTCTCAAAGTGTGGTTTCTAGCTCAGCACTCTCTGACTGAGAACTTGTTAGAAATGAAAAACCTCAGCAGGAACTCAGGGTGGTTGTGACAAAGTTAAAGCTTGAGAACCATTCAGCTAATATTGCTCTCTAACCTGTTTAGCACATGGTCTGCATTATCACCATCTTACAGAGAAGGAAAGAGTCATGGCTAGATAATCTATCTTGAAAGAGTCATGGCTAGATAATCTATCTTGCCCAGAAAGACCAAAAAAAAAAAAAAAAAAAAAAAAAAGAAAAAAAAATGAGGTTGAGTTAGCTTCCAAACTTAGAAAGCCAGTTTGATCCTGCCTTTGTGTCTTATCACTAGAATCTTGAACTATAAATAGAAAGGTCTTAGAGCCTTTTTAAGCAAAGAATTAACAGTAGTATAAGAATTTACAATATGGGGACGCCTGGGTGGCTTAGTGGTTAAGTTTCTGCATTTGGATCAGGGCGTGATCTTGGTGTCCTGGGATCAAGTCCCGCATCTGGGTCCCCACAGGGAGCTTGCTTCTCCCTCTGCTTATGTCTCTGCTTCTTTCTCTGTGTCTCTCAGGAATAAATAAAATCTTAAAAAAAAAAAAAGAATTTACAGTATGGATCTTAGAATCAGTTCTCACAAATGTGATATTTAACTCACTCTCTCCCCTCTCTCTGTTTTCTTCTTCTAGGTAGACATAGTATTTTACTGTGAGTTTTAAATTAGAGGCCATATCTAATACCACTTGGCTCTTAAATATTCGTTGTACAAATTTAGTCTCCTAGAAGTTTTGCAGGAAATAGTTGGACAGTCATTAGTCTATGCAAAATTTTTTATTGATTTTCCTTGACTTTTTGCTTTCTGTGTTTAATCTATTTGGGTAAAATTCACCACGTTCATAAACACACACTACTTTTAATATCCAATTAGAATAGGGCTAATAGGACAAAGGAGGGTACATTCATTACAGTATTTTAGATATGTTACAGAATATATATTATTAGATATGGCCCCAAGAATGTAATTTAGTACATATCTGACATTATATATGGAGAGCATAGGGCTGTTTACTTTGTATGAAGAGCCATGGAAAATCTACATCACTTTAAAAATATTTTTTCTTTCTTTCTAAACCTGCCAGAAGTTCCACTACATTTGAGTATTTTTTTTTAATGATGCTTATGTCAGAAACCTACTACACCAATGTATCCCACTATTACAGTATTAAATAGAATCATCTCATCAAATACCTTTTCACATTGACCAGTCAATGAGAATCAGAAACAGCTACTACAGAGAACATATGGCTCTGCCTTGGTGTAAGACAGAGACTAGCAAATGTAGTACAGCCAAGAGTCTGGGAAAAAGAGGAGAACATATTTGGGTAGATAGGTAGCAACCTTAGTGTGAGGGAAGCCTTTATCATGCAAACAAAATACATCCTATCTTCCCTTAACATTAAAAACCAAAATCCACTTGGTTGCTCCATTCAGCTCAAAGTCCAGGAACTTTGAATGATGTGAATTGCTGTCGAGTGAGCTTCTTGTGGACCAGGCACTTTATGAAATAAAAGGCAAGTTATAATATTGCTTCCTTATGCCAAATACATAGTATATAAAGGTGGAGCAAGGAGAAATTAGACACAATAAAAACTGCCATCAAAAAAGGGAAGTCTAGAAAATCACAGTGGTAACTGTGGATGGAACCCTGGAAGGCATGTGTGTGTAGTCAAGCTACCTTGACCTGACAGATAAGAAAGTTCCTCCAAAAGACCAAAGTCACTCTCCGGGAGAAACTTTCTTGATTATTATTTCTTATGGCTCCAGATCTGCCATCTGTGAAGTTCTTTTGTGTCCAATATACTCAGATGACCACATCAGAATTTGGTATCTCAGTGGATGGTCTAAATGAGGGATTGCAACTTTAAAAGCCTGCTTCCTCCTGCCGCAATTGTGCCAGAGTAGCATTTATTTTTTTGGATCACTCAATCAGTCCCAGATTCTCCCAGTGCAGGTTGTGGTAAGTTTGCAATACAGTTTCCTTGAAAACTTAGAAGGCTTCTGATCCTTTCACTTCTAGTCATTCTTTTGTGTCAGTAGCCACACTGTAACCAAATTCTTTTTCTGGCCATGCATATTACATGAGATTTATTTATTTTCTTCCTTGCCTTCAGGCCTGTCTTTTCCTTTATGCCATTATCTTGAGACCACTTGAAACAATAGGTTTCAGTAGGATGACAACACTCATGTGTCTATCTTTGCTAAAAGGCTGTGTCACCATAGCAAATATAGGCCATGTTCTTATATTTGCTAAAGGGCTATTTTTGTGTGAAAATTCTTCATGGATCTCATTACTTCAAGTGATTTTTAGCTTTATCTCATCTTTTCATGGTTTAGAAGCAATGTGGCTTCTTTATGTTTCAAATAGGTTTGCAAGTTTTAGCAAATAAAAATTCAAGGTGCCCAATTAAATTTGAATTTTAGATAAACAATGAATATTGTTTTATTATACCCTATGCAATTGGGATATTCTCATACTAAAACAATATTTTTTAATCTGCAATGCAAATTTACTGAGAGTTGTATATTTTATACAGTAAGCCTTACTTGTGAAGCCCTTAAATTTTTGGATTTTCTGTATTTCTCCCAATATATCCTTGTTAGCCAACTGATTCCTATCCATATTGTTATAATACCTAAAATACTTTATTACAATACTTTGCTATAAGTGACAAGGAATGATCAACACTTGCTAATATTTTTTTGTTCTTTCCAATAGTTTTGCCTAGACCTACATAATTGGCAAGCATGCAATCTGCCTTCCAAACTAAAACAGGCAATATTTTTGCCATAATACAGCAATAGCCTCCAGCTTTTCACCCCACTATATCTGCAGTGTCCACCTGTAGTGTCCATTACCTGGTTTTAAAGCCAGTTCTACGTGTATGTATAGTTATTTGCTTTGGAAGATTTCTACTACAATGTATTAATACATTTATTGGTCAGGATAGATTAGCCACTTTAAAAGATACAAATAACTGAGTTTTATGAACAATGATATAATAATCCAATCAAAAAGTGTCTCCCCTATTTCATAATACAGACTAATTCCTACAGAGTATCCCAGATACAGATATTTAAACTTATTTTCTTAGTCTTTGGACTTGCCATGGTTTAACTTTACTTTGTTAACTCAAGAAAATGCCATTAGACTTCACCTTACATTTTGTATGTTTACCAATAAAATATATGCCCATAGGTGAATTCTCAGTTGGTGTTGCTTACTGGATGGGAAGCATTGATTAGTGCTTCTGTTATGAAATTCAGAGACAATTTGTGGCTGTTTGGTAGTGACTTTTATTTGAGACTAGACAAGCCACATGAATCCAAGATAAAGCCTCTAAGAGAATTCTTTGTCTTGGCCTTGATTGAAGCCCAAAATAATAAAAACAATAAGCCCTATGCTCCATATAGAATCTACAGACTTCGGAGTTTAAAACTTTTGCCTGTAGACTTGGTTGAGACATAGTAAAAGCCAAACCACTGATAATAATTTCCAGATGAGGCTTCACTGAGAAGCTTCTTGCCAGGTTTAACTGCTTCTTCAGTCTAATCTGAAATGTAATAATGCCCAACTGTGTCTACAGCCTATGTTATAAATTCTGCATGGCTGGCTTTACTAGGGTCTCCCTATTTAGTGCTTGCCAAGGCCTGAGCTCAAAACATTTATCCTAAACATATCAAAATCTCAATCATTTTGGTTGCTTTACTCCACTCCTATTTGTCAAAATGGCAAGCCTACTCACCAAATTCTGAGGTGTGTATCAATAAATAGCATTATTTTGCCAACCTCAAAGAGAGAAAATTGTGAGATAGAGAACTGGCAAATAAAGATACAATTTCACTGAGAGGGCATGATACAGGATTTGCTTATTATTCTGGCACAAAGTGGAAATCTTATGAGGAAGCGTTGATATGATATACTGTAAACCTTGAAAAAAATCACTTTGGCTATTACATAGGAAATGAATTGAATGGGTCAAGTGTTTAGTGACATTCTTTAGGAAGCTGTTAGAAATTCAGGTAGAGATGTTTGTGTATCAGGGTAGAAATATTTCAGTGGAGAATGAGAAAAGATTAAAGTAGGATTAAATTTAGGAAGCAATTTTGACAGGCCTTGAGGGTGGATCAAATATGAGAGTTAAAGGAAACACTAGCATCAAGGAATACTCCGTGTTTTCTAGAAAATAAAAATCATTTAGTCTAAGCAGGATGATTAGGAAGGCAGCAGATTTTATGTGGGGGTACATAAAGAAAATGAATAGTTCTGTCCCAAGCACATTAAATTTGCAATGCTTATTGGGTATACAGACTGAGAAGTTTAGGCAATTAAATATATGAGTCTGAAAATCAGGGAGTGGTCCAAGACTAAAGATACATGTTTAGGGATAATTAGCATATCGATGTTTTCTAAAATCATAAGACTGATGAGGCCATTTAGAGAAGGTATATAGAGAAGGAGACCAGGTTATAGTCATGATAAATGCTGATGTAATAGATGGAATAGTGGGAGGAACCAACAAAAAACATCGAGAAGAAGCTGAGAGTGAGGTAATAGGAATATCAAAAGAGCATAGAGTCTTGGAATTCCAGATAATTACATGTTTCATCTTGGGGCAGGTTGCAAAACATATCAAACACTGCTTAATGTAAGGTGAGGTCAGAAAATATCTATTGGTTTGTCAAGATAAAAGTCAATAAGGACTTTGATTAAAATAATTTCAGAGGAGCTGACCACCAAACAATTGGAATAGGCTAGAGAGAGAAAGAGAGGTGAGAAGATAAAATAGCAACTATAAACAGGACTGTGAACATTTTCTGATTGGGCAGCAAAATGATCATGTGGCCATTGAGGTGTTCTTTTCTTTTTTTTTTTAATCGTATTTTGATGGTTAGTACTTCCTATGTTCTGCTTAAGAAATCAAGGGGCACCTGGGTAGCTCAGGCAGTTAAGCATCCAACTCTTGGTTTTGGCCAACTCTTGGCTCAGGTCATGGTTTCAGGATCATGGGATTGAACCCCTCGTTGGGCTCCATGCTTAGCATAGAGTCTGCTTAGATTCTCTCTCTCTCTCTCTCTCTGCACCTCCCCACTGTGTACTTTCTCTCAAATAGATAAATAAATATTAAAAGAAAAAAGAAATCTTATTAAAAGACAACAAGGCATTCTTATATGTTTCCTTGCAGATGCTTTATTGTTTTTCCTTTGATTTTAAGATGTACAATTCATCTGGAATTAAATTTGGGGTATAAGAGGCAAATTTGTCTTTAGAGATCATTTTCTTTTTCCTTAGGTAAATACACAGTTGTGTATGTACATATATATGTAAATTGTGTGTATTTTATACAATTATATATGTAATATGACTATATACATAACATATATACATATATATACACATAACAATAACCCAGAATTCTTTATTGAAAAAACTCTCCTTTCTTCAGTGCTCTATCTATAACTTTGCCCTCAACAAAGTGTCCATTTATGTGTTGTCCTATATATGACCATTGTTTTGGAATTTTTTTCAGGGGATGCATTTTTTCAGTTCTTGCCTCAGGACCACAGTGTTCTAATTTCTCTAGTTTTATGGGAGGTCTTGATATACAGTATGGCAAATAGTTCCACTGTGTTCATCTCCTTCAGGTGTGCCTTTGTTCTTGGCCTATCATATCTTCATATACACTTTAAGTTAATAAATTGCATTCATAATCTCCCCTACTTCCCCACTCCCACACAAATGGTTTTGAGACACCCATATATGCACTACACATATTTTGTGGTTAAAACTTTTAAAGTAACAAAGGCAAAGTCTATCTAATTATAAATACCACATATTACACAATGCAAATCCTACATTAAAATCACTTATTTAATTACATATATCTCTAAACTGTGTTGGGTCTTCTGCATAGTTTAGAATCTGATAAATGTTGATATAATTACTCCTTAGAAAAATAAAAATATGCCCCAAATGATGTATGCAAAATTTGAGGATTCAGGACTTTGAAACCCATGTAAGAACCTCTGTTTAAAAGACCTAGTTTAAAAAAATAAATAAATAAAAATAAAAGACCTAGTTTTAGCAACTAATATGTCCTTCCTTCATTAGTTGAGTAAATCAATAAACTGCAGTACATACAAACAATGAAATATTATTCAACACTCAAAAGAAATGAGTCATCTAGTCATGAAAAGACATAAGAGAATCTCAAATGCATATTACTAAGTGAAAGAAGCCAATTTGAAAAGGCTACGTACTATATGGAGATAGTAAAAATATCAGTGGTTCCCATGGAAAATTGTCAGTGGTTCCAAGGGAGGGAGAGATGATAGATGGGAGAAAAGAAGATTTTTAGGGGAATAAAAGCAATCTGTATGAAAAAAAAATCTATATGATACCATAACAATGGATACACATTATTATACATTTGTCCAAAATCCATATAATGTGCAGCAGCAAGACTGAACCCTAAAGTAATCTATGGTCTGTGGGTTATAATGATGTGTTAATATAGATCCATTAATTGTAACAAATGTACATGTCAATGTTGATAGTGGAAGAGGCTATGCAAGTGTGGGCAAGGATATATGAGAATTCTCTGAACCTTCTACTCAAATAGTTAAGAATTTTAAACTACTCTAAAAATGTCTTGTTTTATATTTACTTTTCCATGCCTCACTTCTTTTAATAATTTTCCCTTATATATTTTTATCAAATAAGTATGAAAGTTATTAATTTCCTCCTTAATTTTCTAGCTATAAAGATTACATTTCAAATTAGCCTACAATCAAGATTTGATTCTAGGAGGGCTACCATATAGTTTTGATAAATGTACAACAACAGAAAGAATATATTGTAAGATATTATAGAAAAACTGTTTTGTGTCAATCTTTCCCCTGCAATTGAAGGGTCATTGGCTGGAAGGTACAACAAGCCTCTAATCTTTGATAGTTTACATTGGAGACTCACTGAGAGTACAGTACTGTCGTGCTGGTGGGCATTATATTAGGCATCAACATTCCAGTAAAAATAAAAAAATCCTCTGTATTGTGATTTTGAAATTAGCAATACAATGTTTCTCTTAAGCATTTCTGTGACCAAAAGGTTCTCTTTTTAATTTTCCAAATGAAGTAAAAACCTAATAGAATTTTTTTTACTATTAGTACTAAAATTGTACATTAAATTTAGGAGACAGAAAGGTCAGTTGTTTCCAATAATGAAGACATTTTTCATAAATATATCTAAGTCATTTATTATTTGATTTCAATGTATATAAGCTGTTATAGTGTGATCAATAATATCAGAATATAGTAATCATATGTACATATGACCAATTATGTCAAATATATTTATATCCAATGACAATTTCCTTATTAATATAAGGGTTTAGAAATAACCTCATTTAAAATATTTAGGTAAAGTTGCAAAATGCTGGGAGAACTACTGAAAATTCTAGAGATTGGGTAAAAATTGTTATTGTACATATAAGGACAAATCTATATGACCATATGTTTTATATTGTATTAAGAAGACTTAAGATGAGTTCTACCCTCTTAAAATTTGAAGGGAATGATTCATTATTGTTAACTACTGACATGATGCTGTATAACTGATCTCTAGAACATGTTCACCTTGTATAACTGAAACTTTATACCCATTGAATTCCCCACATCCCCCTTCCTTCCTTCCCTGGTTACCATACTCTTCTCTGCTTCTATGAATTCGGCAATTTTTAGATAGCTTATATAAGTGGAACCATGCAGTATTG
Source organism: Canis aureus (assembly GCF_053574225.1). Classification (NCBI taxonomy): domain Eukaryota; kingdom Metazoa; phylum Chordata; class Mammalia; order Carnivora; family Canidae; genus Canis; species Canis aureus. Next base: position 8,292,452 of record NC_135640.1, read on the forward strand.
TCCTTCTGTGACTGGCTTATTTCGCTTGGCATCATGTAGTCCAGATTCATTCAGGGCCATATTTCTCTTTTAAGTCAAGTGCATAAGTAAGTTGAAGTAAGTAATGTAATTTCTATTATTTTATACCTTTTAAATATAAAAGAGATTTATGTATAAGGACAAAAGTGACAAAACAAACAAGCAATATTTAAACCCATCTCAAGTAAAAACCTAACACAGTGCCTCATGGTCTGTCTCCCACCTTCTCCCTAGAGGAAACCACTGTTCAGTTTCCAGACACTTTATACACATGTTTCTATATATACTCTCACTATTTTGAAAGTTCTGTTTCATTTAATAGTTTTTACCCATGTTGCAGAAAATATTACACTACATCTTTAGAGTGATATTTGTGTTTATAGATGTATGTGTTTTTGTATAAATTGAATTATAACTTTTTGAGGGAAGTTTTTCAGGATTTCCCAATGATTTTTTTTCTTATGAAAAACCTTTTCAATATTAAAAACACCAGTTTAATCTTTCAAGTTACTAACATAATGAATTATATGACTAGCATTTCTAATATTAAAATATTTTAATTCCTGAAATAAACTGTAATAAGTCAAAATGTATTCTTCTTGAATATCCTGCTACATTTTGTTAAAATCTATTGAATCTTTTTTTCTATATTCAAAGTGAGATTTTTATCCCATTTGCCTTTGTGTAGATGATCAGATGCTGGTATCTATGTTATTTTGAGTCTATATAAAGGCTTGAAGTCTGTATGGTCTGCATAAGTTTAAACAGTTCTGTATGTTTGATAGGAGGAATACATGAAATTTTCTGGCTTCCTGATTTCCTGGAACAGGACATTTTGGTAGTTTTTCCTTTTTACTGTCACAGTAATTGAATAATATGAATTTCCTAGCTTCCTTGGGATCACCCTTTTATGTTATACTTTCCTAAAGAAGTATGGATTTCATTAAATTGTTCAAATTTAAAAGCTTATTATTTATACTTCTGTTACGTTTCTACTTACAATTTTATGTATTATAATTTATGTCCCCCATTTTATAATTCAATTGGCTCTAGCATATATATTTAATGCTTGTTTTTAAAAGGTGAACTTTTGGAACTCATTAATTCTCTTATTTTACAAACCATTTCTTTATATATATAATTATACTTTATTTCTGGATTATTTTGAAGTTTTATTTTTTCAGACTACCTAACTGTTTAAACAATCAATTTTATCTTTATTTTTTAAATTTACATTTGTTCAAAAATTTTACATTTGTTCTAAGAATTTTCCTCTCCTTATCCATGGGACATAATGTATAATAGGATACATATGCAATATATTCATTGTTATTATTTTCCCCACTGGTAATACTATATTCTCTTCTTTCTTCTCCTTTTCTCCTCCTTCTCCTCCTTCCTCTCCCTCTTTTTTTCTCCTCCTCTTCCTCCTCCCCTTCTTCCTCTTCCTCTTGCCTATCTCTTTCTGCTTCTTTCTTTTGCGTTTCAGATTTAGAGATCTGAGTTAATTCCACCTCAGTGCTCATGGATTACTATTATCAGTCTCTTCGATTTATCCTGTTTTCTTTTTGTGATGTATTTAACCTATTCATTCATATATTCCTGTTTTTTCTCTATTTCCTTTTTTCTTCCTCACTGTAGGCAACCTCCATTAAAGCTTTTGATGAATATTCTTAAACTCATATGTATCTTTGCCAAATGTAGTTCTGGCCCAGATATCTCCACTCTTTGGCACTGAAATCTAAATTTCTTCTAATTCCCTGCACCCACACCTGATGCTGAGATAACATTCTATTACTTTTATTGTAAAATTGTCCTTTTACTAGAGACAATACTTTAGGATTTGTAGTTGCTATATTGCTTGGCTGATTAGCTGTAGTAGTACAGTTGAGCTCCTACAGAAATACAAAGAATTGTTTATTCTTTAACAATTGAGTTTATAAATATTAATATGCACACTCATTTACTTCATTACTCATCATTCTCAGAGCTTTTAATATGACAATGCACATAGTGAATCTTCAAGAAATAGTATACTTATACAAAATGTTGCAAATCTATTTGAACATATAACCTTTATCCAGGATGCCAAATTACGTTAAATTGCTATACACTTAGGATATTATATATGGACCTCATGGTAACTACAAACCTAAAGCCTATAATAACACATGAAAAATAACAGAAAGAAATCCAAACATAACACTAAGAAACCCATGAATCTCAAAGAGAGGAAAAGAAGAAAAATGAAACAGACAAGAACCACAAAAGCAACCAGAAAACAACTAACAAAATGGCAATAAGTACGTATTTATTAATAATTTCCTTAAATAAAAACTGCCTAACTGCTCCAATCAAAAGATAGCAGAATGGATCAAAATAAGACCCATCTATCTATACGCTGCCTACAAGAGACTCGAATCAAGCCTAAAAAGACAAATAGATTCAAAGTCAAGGGATGGAAAAACGTTTACCATGAAAATGAAAATAAAAAACACCAAAAAGCCAAAGTAGCAATATTCATGCAAAATAGACTTTCAAACAAAGATGAACAAGAGGCAAAGAAGGACATTACATAATGAGAAAATGATGAATCTAACAAGAGAATATAACAGTTGTTAATATCTACTCAGTCAACACTGGAGCACCGAAATACATAAAGCAAATATTAACAGATATAAAGAGAGAGATTGATGGTATACAATAATAGTAGGAGACTTCAAAACCCATTTTCATCAATGGATATATTATCAAGGCAGAAAATCAATAAGGAAACAAATGTCTTTGAATGACACATTAGAGCAGTTGGATATATCAGATATGTACAGAACATGCCATCCAAAACCAACAGAATACACATTATTTTCAAGTGCACATGGAACATTCTCCAGAATAGATCACATGTTGGGCCACAAAACAAATCTCAACAAATTTAAAGATTAAAGTCATATTCTGTGTCTTTTCTGGCCACAGTGGTATGAAACTAGAAAAATCACTTTTAAAAAATTATTTTTCTCAGTCCAAATCTTGTGCTTTTAGTAACCATTAATTTCTTCTTCTTTAAGTGAGTCAAGGATATATTATTATAATTTTTCTGAAGAATTAATTAATGGATCGATGACTTTGTATATATATTTGCATATATACACACACACACTTCCTTCAACTTTTTAATAATCTCAAATTATCTGTAAGTAGTTCTTTTATTATTTAAAGTGGTATATTCAAGTATTCCCCTGCTACTTGGTTTTTGCCAGTAATGCTTGCTTACATACATTGATGGTATCTTTGAACTTAGATCTTTGTGCATGCTGCTTCCTTAATGAATTTATTTTCTTTATTGCTTTATTAAGTTCAGCTTTTATCATAGGATGCTCCTTATTCCCCCAAATCCTTGTTGATCCTTCAAGGATATGTTGTCTTCTTTTTAGTGATCTTTTGTGAATCACTACTGAAGCATTTAGCAAATCTATCATCATTATTATTTATTTCTATATTTTCCCTACTAGGTTCTAAATTAGAAACTATTTCTGAGAACGATTGTATTTACAAGACTAGCATTTATAGGTTCTAATAAATGTTATTGGATGAATATATTAAAAATGTATGAGTCACATATAAAAATATGCATTCTTATCCAATGACAAATATATTCTTTCCCCTTCTTACCTAAAAGCAATCACTGTTACTAGCATATTTGATATTCTTACTAGAGATATAAACATATTTACAGACTGCATATGGCATTTTGTTATTTTCTCTTTTATTCAAATATAATTATACCTTGCTATTTGGCCACTTTTTTTTTACTCAATATTATTTTTGAGCAGTTATTCATAAAGAAAATCTGACTCTACTACATTTTTGTGACTACTGTACCATATCACATTATATGAGTATACCGCAAATGATATATTTCTTTTCCTACTTTTAGACATTTGAGTTGTTTTGAATTTCCTGATACTGCATATAATGGAGAGACAAACATTATATATGCATATATATGCATTCCTATTCCCATAAATATTAATCTTTTATTTATATAGATTAATACGGGGAAATTCTCATGTATATGTATAATCGTGGCTTGATTATTCTTTTGCTCTGTTCCTTTTTAATTTTATTAATTTATAGTAGCATTAATAGAGTAACATATTAATGCTAGAAAAAAATCCTTTCTATTTAAGAGAAGAGATGCAAATATAAAATCATATAACTTCAGCAGTTCTTTACTTTTAACCATAAACACAGTTATTTTTAAAAAATATTTTAAAAAAATATCACCTAACTCTGTTCACTAATAGGAGCCTAGAAGCAATAATACTTTAGTTGAAATGAGGACTCCTAATGTCCATGTTGATTTTTAAAATATCATATCCCAATAAAAAAACCCCAAGCTCCTCAGAAAATTATCTGATTCTAGACCTGGAGCCATGAAAGTGTAGGCTAAGTTTGGAGCATCTTATGCCAAAAAGCAGTGTTAGAAGATTAATGGAAGTAAAATGAATGGACACAGGCTGGCAACCACCAAATTCAAGACAATTTGAACATCAAAGGGATTGTTTTAATTGCTTTCAAAGACTGACTAAATAAAAATCGGAGTCCACTGTGTTACTCAGGTAAACCTTTAAAATTTTATGTTTCCTTTTAGATGACTATATACCAACTCTTTCATCTGAAAATTGGTCCAATTCTCTGATCCAATGGGGACTTCCCAGAATGTTATGATAGCACTCAATAATATAGAAGTAACATTTCAAATATGCACAGTGTTATGAAACAACAGGCATATGCATATGCTGTTACTGTAACTGTGCTTATAATTTGCCATCCAATGCCAATATAAAATCCTCAGTAAGTCATTAGAACTATATGTAAATATATCTTTTTCATACTTGCTCTTCACATTGTGTTGGTTATCAAACAAGACAGTTAAGAAACATGGCAACTGTAGAAGTGACTATAGTAATTATGGTGCTTGTTTTTCACTATTAAAGCTGTATGTTTCTTTACATTACAGAAACAATTTTTAGGGTTTTTTTGTACTAGGAAACACAGTTATTTGAAATACAATAAATGAAGACAATACATGGCTTTCCATTAAAAAAATAAAGATAGTTGTTAGAGGAAAAGCTATAAGCATATACTTTTTCATTTTATGAGTAATCTTTGTCATTCCAGTAGATTAAATAAGCTCTATTTTATAGAAGAATCCTAAATTATAAATATAGATGGGGAGGTAAAAAACAATTTCTTTGTAATATTCAATAAGTATATATACTGATAAGGAACACCAATGAGTGTTAAAATATTAGATACAATATGGTGGCAAACAAGGTATTCCAATAGTGTCACCTTATCACCTAATAGATGAGTAGCGTATTGCATTCAAGTTCAAACTCAGCATCAATAATCATGAGTAAACCATATGTGCATGTCTTATGATGTTATTTAATAATAAAATACATAGCATCACTTAATGATATTGTAAAAAGTACTTAAATTCAATTAAATCTTTAAGTATAAATATCATTCTATTGGAAATCAGAAGATGGAACATTGTGCAAGAAAGCATGTTGGTCTCATCAAAAAGTTAGTGTTATATTAAGAAGGTGGGGAGGGAGTCATGTTTCTAGAGTAAAAAGATGAATATCTAAAACAACATGAGAAGTTTGACTGGATATTTGATTTAACATAAAAAAAGATATGTAACACATTTTGAGAACAATTTTGAGAGTTTGAATATGGTTGAGATATTAAGTACTTAGGTTTGATAGAAGTATTTATGTAGGAGAAATGTCCTTGTCTTACAATGTGCATGATACAAAATTTAGAAACCGTCATTTTGCCTACAAATATTTTCCATAAATATAACATGGATCATGCACACACACAAATACATACAGTTCTGTGCAAGTATATAAGTTTATGTTTTATATATACATGTAAGCATATATATGCATATAAACATACACATAAAAGAATGGCAAAATATTAATAATTGTTATTATGATAATCTAGTGATTAGTATGTGGCTGACCAACCTTTCAACCTTGAGTGCTGGAATATCTTCAATTTAAACATTTTATAAATTATTTAATTTGGGTTAAAGTCATATTCTTTTGTGGTAAGGTTTATTTTTGTTACCATTAAATAACAGATTTCTTTTGTATGTTGGCAACTTTGTTTTGCAGGCACTTGCTGAGTTAGGAGGGATTTTTGTTTTTCTTCCTTGTTTTAGCTGTTATTCTTCTATATGTCTATCCCTGACTTTTTCACAGTTTTGCAGTTTTGTGTTGATGATGCTACCTGGTCATAAGTCTCCATCCTAAGCCAGGTATTGTAAACACAGGCTGTTGCTCCTGCTTTGTAGTGGTATTTGGGCTAGAAATTCATTTATGGGCCCAGTGTGAGAACTGATCAGTTTCTGCTTGCAAAGCTTGTTGTCTTCCACCAAAGAGAAGCTTACTTTATATTTTTTAAGATTTTATTTATTTACTCATTAGAGAGAGAGAGAGAGAGAGAGAGGCAGAGGGAGAAGCAGGCTCCATGCAGGGAGACTGATGTGGGACTTGATCCGGGACTCCAGGGTCACGCCCTGGGCTGAAGGCAGGCACTAAAATGCTGAGCCACTCAGGGATCCCGGTTTGTAGCATTCTAAGATTATTAGATTTTACCATAGATATGGTAAAGACATTGGAGTTTTATGAGCAAGGTATGATAATACTGGAAAAATAACATTTGGGCTGATGTGTTGAGAATATAGTTTAGGTGTACAGGCATGATAACAGAATCACTATTTAAGCAGCTATTGAAACACTTCAGGGGAAGAATGACCAGGATTTGAGCAGAGTTATAATACAGGATGTAGCAATTCTGGAAAACAGATGATAGCTGATAGATAGATAGATAGATAGATAGATAGATAGATATAGGAATACACATATCGTACACATATCTTTAAGAAGATATGGTGGACAGAATAGCCCTCTAAATATTTTAATCTCCAGAATCTGTGAATGTATTATCTTACATGGCAAAAGGACTTTGCAGATGTGAATAAGGAACTCAAGATGGGGAAATCATAGTATATTAACAAGATATACCCAAAACATCACAATAGTTCTTAAAAATGGAAGAGAGAAAGAGATGAGAGTCAAAGGGAGATGTTACCACATAAAGAAGGCACAGGGATGTGCAATATTGCTGGCTTTAGAGGTAGTAGAAACAGGTCTCTAGAATATGGAAGAGGCATGGAAAATGCCTCTCCTACATACTTCAAAGAGGAATACAGTCTTGCTGACACCTTGATTTTAGATCAAACAGGCCTATCTAGTATGTCTGACCATTTGACAGTAAATTTATGTCATTTTAAGCCAGTAACCTTGTGGTAATTTGTTATAGCAGCAATAGAAAACTCATAAATATTTTTATTCCTGGAAGTAGAATATTGCTATAACAAATACCTACAAATGTGAATGTAGATTTGGAATTGGACAATAAATAGAAGCTGTAAAAATTTTTAACAACAAGTTAGAAAAGGCTTAGATTGCCTTAAAAGGACTGTGAGTAGAAATGTGTGTGTTAAAAATATCACTATCTGAAAAGATGAAAAGATCATGGTATAGAAAACATGTATCACATCAGAGAATATCTAATTCATCTGTTGCTAGGAGCACAGATATTAGAGGCACTGCTGATTCAGAAGAAAATGAGGAGCATATTACTGGAAACTGTAGGAAAGGAAAATTCTTGGTGTATAATCACAGAAAACTTAGGAGAATTATGACCTACAGTTAAGTAGAAAGCAGCAATTGTAAACAATGAAATTGGACATGTAGCTGATGCAATTTTTAAGCAAAGTGTTAAGATGTGGATTTGTTTCTTAGGCACAAACAGTAAAAAAATGATGGGGGGAAATAAATTGGGAGAAGAATTACTAAACAAAAAGAAAAGAGGAATCGATGATTTGGGAAATTCTTAGTCTATCCAGATTACAAAACATGCTAAAATTCACTGCTATGAACATATAATCTAAAAAAAAAAAAAAGACCTAAGTGTGGCCGTACAACCTTTAGCTAATATCTTAGAAAGAGGAGAAGGTCAAAAGATTCAGTTAAAGTCTCTTTAGAGAGATTAAGGATATATCACAGATGCTCTCAATCAAATTAGAAAGAATCTTAGGAACTCGATGGATATGTTCCCTGAGTCATCTCTTTCAAAAATAGAAATGGGTTATATAGAAAAGATGTGTGTATGATCTCTTCTGTAATGGAATAAATCCTCATGATATACATAGAAAAACTATGAAGTTCTTGGTATTTTATACCAGTAGAAACGCTACCCACTAGACGGGACCAAAAAGGACAGAAAACTTTAAAAAAGGTTGTCATAACCCCAAATCTCTGTAGGCAGGAAACAGCCTCAACAAAATGTCTCAAATAGTAAATTTCATTTTATTACATTACATTTCAGAAGTCAGAGACACAAGTCCAGAGTATGGAGCCACAGCCACAAAAGAGTATTCCTAGACTATGACACCTAATAGAATTTTCCAGACTAGGTTTCAGAATTGCTTAGGACTGGTGGCTCCTTCATTTTCTCCCTTTGAGTTGGAACATCTGTGATAGTTCCCTTATGCCTGTAACACCATCACATTTTGGCAGAGGTCCACAGATGATGAAGATGTGTCTTAGGATAAATCACATCTAGAAACTAGTTTAGATGATTTAGATAACTTTTTAGTTGATGATATTTAGATAAGATTTTGGACTTTGGTTAGATCCTAAGTATGGCCTTTTGGGGAACTTAGGATAAATTCATTTTGCATGTAAGTTGGACAAGAATCTTTGGGAGACAGAGAATGGAATCTGGTAGGCTGAATAATGGCCCTCAAAATATGTTCATGTCCTATTCCCTAGAACCTCTGATAGGTTACCTAAGGAACTTTGTATAAATTATTAAGTTGAAGTGGAAAGGGGAGATTTAAAAGAGAGTCAGAAGATGCGACTATAGAAGAAAGTCATAGAATAGAATGTTGCTGGTTTAATTTATGATACCCTGTCCTAAAAGAGGAGGAGGTTAGTGCACCCCTGAATAGTCAAGAAAACCTGTAAGAAATACTTGGAGAATCAGATACTATATTACAGTGTGAATGAATGAAGAAAGTGCTCACACAGTTCCCATTCTTTTGTACCACTGCCTCCCACGGGGCTCCAAATTGCATTCATAAGAAGGAAGAGGCCCCAGAATCATGAATATTCTAGAAAAAAATCATCTCCCTCTCTAAACTCTTTAATACTCACAGTCCAACCAATACTATCTCCATTGGTAATTAAAAAGGTTATTTCCATAATAATATTTATCTCTTTAGATATTCCTATAAGAAACCCTAGTTCCAGATTATCTATTATTCCCAAAATCCACAGTCCAAATGACATTTAACATCACCTTGTTGGACATTTTCCAACTCTCCCTCTCAATTCCCATAACTAGTTCCCAAAGCCTAAAGGCATGCTTAATAGGCACCAGCAAAACACCTGTGTCACCAAACTTTTCTAAGAATGTCTCTTTAACTTTTTATTCTAACTGAAACCTGATGATATGCATATCTTGAAACCATTTTACTCATTTACCACTTCTCTATCATATTCTTCATTGCCAATTGACAGTGAGACAGAGGCATTTTTCTGAGCTACATCCAGATCATTGCTTTGCTCCCTTTGTAATATTAACAATCATAGCAACAATAATAAACAGTTTTGAGGGTTAGGTGATTGTTTTGTATGACCAGCTATTACCCTCCCTCTTGTATCATTTCCTGGAGATTTCAGTTTTTGAAATAAACAGTGTCCTCAATTCTTTATTGATGTAAGTCTTATTTCTGTAACTTAATTTACTTCCCTCCTAATTTTCACTTTTATTATTACATTCTGGAAGAAAATTTCTGTGTTTTTAGGTTCCTCTCACAAGTACCTAGCTGCAATAATTCTCTGACCCCACTGGGGCCTACAGCCATTTGATTTTGCAAAGCTAATTCCTTGCAAGCTAATTCCCTTCTTTATCAAACTTAAATTCTGAGGAATATTACTCTAATAGTCTTATAAGCACTTTTCACTTACTTTCTCCATCTTCTCTTTTAAGGAAAAATGCAACTCCAGTTAAACCCAACTCTCTCTTACCCTCTTACTACAAGTGTTAAGTGCACTCTTACTACACAGTGTAGAGGAAGCTACAACTGGCTGGAGAAATGCAAATGACAGTTATTCAATCTACATTTCCTTGGTCCTTAGTGGGGCTTAGAAAGCCCATATTTACTCTTCTATTCTCTTCAACAATTGTTTCTTATTATCCCTTGAATCTCAAAGGACCAATAACATTCAGTTATCTGTACTTTCACATGATTAATTTATACTTTTTGAAGATTTTGTTAGTTATATATGAAACAATTAGAAAATAATCCCTGCATCTCCTACCACCACTTCTCAACAGTTTATATCTGTACCAATATATCATATGTGTGACTAAAGAGTGTGTTATCCTTTATACTTATATGGTAAATCCATACCCTCCCCTCAGGAGTGTCCTTTCAAGAATTTTCCACACTCTTGCATGTATTACCAGTTTTTCTTTCTCTTTTGCACCATTCTAATAAGAATATGAATCTATGAGTCTCTTAAATTGATTTCCTATTAATGATCTTTTTTAAATTTTCTTTAGCCTTTTATTTTGATAAGAGATAATATTATATACTTGGTGGGCCCAATAAATCATATATGCATGTAAATTCTTTACAATGAGATTGTTAAGTCAAAGGGCAAAAGCACTTGCAATTTTGATGAATATTGCCAAAAAGACCCTCCTATGACATAATAACGCTGCCTATTTACATGTAGTTATACAAAGAAAATGCTGTTAGACATTGCCCCTTTTTTTTCTGCCATTCTGTGATGTGAAAAATTTTATCTCAGTAGAGTTTTAATTTGTATTTTTATTGTGATAGATTGATAACAAAAATGACCCAAATTCTCCAATTTCCCTATATTCATACCTTTTGTAGTATGGTTTTGCATTTATTACTATTAGGAAGCAAAATCTGTTTCCTCACTTTTAGAGTAGGAGCTGGCCTTATGACATACTCTGGCAATGTAATTTCACAAAAGTGACAGTGTGCCAGTTCTGAGCCTAGGCCTCAAGAGATAATGTGTATTTCTGATCTCTCTTTTGGAACTCTTCTACCACCACGTAAATAGGCCTGGGCTAGGTTGCTGGATAACGAGGCCCATTCACTTCTATTACCCTAGCCAACTAACAGCCAGCCCACAAACAACTATCCATCAACAAAGTGAGTGGTATTATTTTAGATGAGCCTAATATCCTCAGCTGTCCTAACAGCTGACCACAGATGAATGGAGCAAGCCCAGCTTTTATCTATAGATATACAAAGATAACCTGCAGGCTTGTGAATAACAGTAAAAATGTTAACTACTGACTTATGCAATGTTTATAATGCCATTTCTACATAATTGACACTTATTATTGAGTTTGAACATTTTTGCATATAAGCTTAAGAGCCATTTTTTGTATTCCTTTTTCTTTGCACTATTATATACTTTCCTGAACTTCCTCAGTAGAATTTGTCTGTTCTTTATCAATTAATTACTAGGAGCCATATTTCTAATGAAGAAGATTAGTCTTTTTCTGTGAATATTTCTTTTTCTCCCTTTGCATCTCTTTTGATGTTCCTTAAGGCATCATCTGCCATAAAGCAGCTCTTATTTGTATATAATAAAAGTATCACTTTATAGGATTCTAGATGTCAACTGCTTTCACAGTTTGAAAGATTTCTGTTTTCTTACTTCATAAGGCAACTTGTTCATATTTTCATCTAGTACTTTAATTATTTGATTTTTTCATAAATTCAAATTTTGTTCTCCCAATTTGGAATTAAATAGAAGCAAGAGAGCATCACATTCATCCAAACCATGAGAAAAATCCATAAAACTCATTTAAGTTGTAGTGTTGCAGAACCTATTTTATTTAAAAAAAAATTATTTATTTATTCATGAGAGACAGAGAGGCAGAGACACAGGCAGACGGAGAAGCAGGCTTCGTGCAGGGAGCCAGATATGGGACTCGTCCTGGGTCTCCAGGATCACGCCCCGGACTGAATGCGGCGCCAAACCGCTGAGCCACCGCGGCTGCCCTCAGAACCAATTTTAGTGCTGAGTTCCCAAAGCAACCAGGTGAACTAAATGTGAAAAAAGTGACATGCCTCTCAAAAAAAAAAAAAAAAAAAAAAAAAAAAAAGACAAGACTCAAAGAGTTTCCCCGTAGTCAGAATGCAGAAGAGAAATTGCTGCCATATATGCAGATAAGAAGAAAACTACTGAAATGTTCATAGACAGATGACAAATTTTAGCAGAGATATGACAACTATGAAAAAGTGAAAACTGGATATGCTAGAAATGAAAAATAAAATATTAGGAATGAAGAATATATATATATATATTTGAAACTTTACGTCCTACCATCATTGTTTATTATAAAGGCAAACACTGATTCTGATTATATGATTATCAATAGGATTTCCAGTAGGAGCACAGACACTGTACCTCCAAACATTTTGGATTTGCTGTGATGGGGATCAGCTACCAGCAGGGCCTGTCATACTGGATGTGGATGTCTCCAATCTCCTTCTGAGAAGCCTCATCTGACTATATCAAAAGCCACCAGGGTTTTGAAAATGGACTGGCGGATTGCATAAATCTGGGCCATGCTCCTGTCAACCTTCAAGCAAACTCAGATGTTCATACTAACAAATCTCGCCTTACCCAGAAGCAGAACAGTTGGAGGAGGTTGTTTTGCAGCTTGACAGCTCCATCATCTCCAGGGGCCACTCATTCACTTTGGTGAGGCTATTGCCCTGCTTTCAGGGTTGTGACCAGTTCCTTGTGTCCAAAGATCTGCATGTCCATTTCCTGATCCCTTGGTCCCTTGGACTTCATGAAGAGATTTTGTCTCACTTAAAACCAAAAAGTCTGACCTAATTGACTCACCATCCCAATGAAATAAATTTTTTTCTCAATTAAAGCTGAAGTCCATAAAATGTACATTAAGTTCAAGTCATTTATGGTAGATAAAAAAAGAGCATAATATCATTTTGTTTATTAAAATTTTAAGTATATATATATTTTAAAGATTTTATTTATTTATTCATGAGAGACACACAGAGAGAGAGAGAGGCAGAGATGGAGGCAGAGGGAGAAGCAGACTCCATGCAGGGAGCCCCACGTGGGACTTGATCCCAAGACTACAAGATTACGCCCTGAGCTGAAGACAGACGTTCAACAGCTGAGCCACCCAGGCACCCCTAATGTATATATTTTTCTTGAAATAATGATTGGAAAGAGTTTTCCCAAATACAAATAACATGAAACCAAAGATAGATTGTTTACAGCAACTTTTAAAAAATATATTGTATATTAAATTATTTTAGGGAGGTTGAGCCAACATCTTACATATGAAAAGAGAAACATTCAAAAGATTTCAATTAGTTGTTTATAATAGAAACAATTTTTGGTATGTCTACATCTAAAATATCGAATAAAGCAGTTAGATGTTTTAACCTGTATTGAATAGATCCTAGTTTGATTATCCCCTAAAAGTCATTTGAATATTAAATTTCAAATTAGAAGTGAAATTTTAAATTAATTATGTTCTCCTTTAGGTTTTAAAAGAAAACTATTTAAGCTGGCCTTTAAATAATTATGCTGAAATTTAGTGTTAATAAGTTCCAGCTATGCAATATTTTTAGTAATTGTATTTTATGCAGACCTTGCTGATGTTAATGCTAGTGTTTATTTTAAAGTACATTTGATAGCACGTTTCTTAAAGCATCCATTAATATTATTCTAAGACAAGCATTTTGAATCTGTAATAAATCTGTAAGAAAAAAATCACACATATTCCAAAAATTAATAGTGTTTGAGGAGCTTAAATTATACCTTTCATTGAATATCATCAAATATAATTCATAAACCTCCAAATATTCTTTGGAATTTTTTTATGATTTTCAGATGATAGCACATAACTTCAGCTTATTATTTCAAATAGTTTCATCTGCTCAAAAAGTGCACATTTCTAGCATTTTGTGACATAAAGTAGATTCAAAAGAACTGGCATAGAGGCATTTCAGAAGCGAGTCATTTAGACCAGCAAGAATTAGCACACTTTTTATACGAAGTGCCAGATAGTGAACGTTTAACCTTTCTGGGTTATTTGAATTCTGAGAAAACTACCCAAGTGTGCCATTTTCACATGATCGTAGTCATAGATTTTATATATATATATATATATATATTTTTTAGAAAGAGAGGGGGAGAGACAGAGACAGAGAGAGAGGAGCATATTTTGTTCTAATTAAATTTTATTTACCTAAATTTTTATTTATCTAAATTTTTATATTTATTTATTTATTTATTTATTTATTTATTTATTTATTTATTATTTACTTTTATTTAAATTGGCAGTGAGCTGATTTTGACTGAGGGGCCATAGCTTGCGCATCAGAGAGCCAAACTAATCTAAAATACAAAATGGAGAAAGGTTATAAGTATCTTAACTAACTGGCAACCATTTCTACACTTGTTGGTTTTGGTGGGTTTTTTTAACTTTTTAAAAAAGATTTTCCATTTGTCTCCGAAGTAAAATGCCTAAATTCCTCCATGTTCTTGTTCCTCAAACTACATTTGTAGTTTATATCTTCATGGCTCATTATTATCTTTATCTCACTTTGCTTTTTTTTCTCATTTACACTCTCACTTAAGTTTTCCTCATTAAAAAGTGAAAAGAAAAAAACTAAATGATGGAAGTCATAGAGATGACTCTATAACATTTTATTTTTTCCTATTTGATGTCCCTTTCCCTCTTTTTATATTTGTGTTTGCCTAGTGGTTCCAATAAAGCATCAGAGAAGACAGGGCCTCAAATAACAGACTATGGCACCATAAAAGATAAACTTAAGAGACAACAAATTTTATACTCTAAATGGAGTTGACACAGAGACCTATTGGTCAGACCAGGATGAAATGATAGTGGCCTGGCAACAAGAAGGCAGGCTCATCAGTAAAGTACTTCTGGCATTTCTGGAAGTCATGTACTAACCATCATAGACCTTGTCTTACAGTGAATGACATCCGTGAAATGGCATTGTTTGGCACATTTGCACATCAGGGCAGGCATAATTTTGAGAATTTTATTAGCTTCAAAGGACTCAAATCACAATGCATATTTCAAAGGACACTATGTTCAGGTCAAAATGGCATAGAAAAATGGAGAAGTGTCAAATAATCTTTCAGGAATATACAGAAATCTAAACATCAATCTTACTTCAGTTCCTAGGATTCTGAATCAATTTTTGAAAGCAGGCTATTGATCCACCTAATGAAAAAAAATCTCACAAACACATTAAATTGGATTTTATGCCATTTTAAACTTTTTAAAATTAATTTGCACCTACATTTGAGATTTGAGATATTCATGATATATTTATATAATACCTGGTTCTAATGAAGTCCAGGTAATTTATGGATATTATCTCATTAAACATATGCTAAGGGCACCTGGATGGCCCAGTTGCTTAAGCATCTGTCTTTGGCTCAGATTATGATCTAGAGTCCTGGGATCAAGCCCCGTGTAGTGCTCCCTGCTCAGTAGGGAGTCTACTTCTCCCTCTCCCTCTGCCCCTGCAACACCGCTTGTGTGCTCTCTCTCTCGCTCTCTCTCAAATAAATAAATAAAATCTTAGGAAAAACAAAAACAAAAACAAAATATGTGCTTGACATTCTGTATTGCATAACCCTTGGGTATCTGTTATTCAGATTTAATGTAATAACTGATGTCCACAAATTCCAAGAGAAATAGACATATGTAAAAAACTAGACCTATTAAAACTATATATGTATTATATATGTGAACATATATATATATATAATATCTGTATGTGTGCACAAGTGTATGAACCTAATTGTAATATAATCATTCAGTAGGGCTTTAGGATAACTACTTAGGTGGTATTTTAATATCCAGTTAGTTTTTTTTTTAATATATTGTGATAAGAGTTTGTCAATATTTCTCAGCTTGAATAAATGATATATAATAAAATTAGTTTATGTTTCTTGAAAAATTAATATAGAGCCTAATTTATTTTTAATTTTAGGGTACGTCTTGTGACTAATTTTATGAATTCAAAAAAACAAAATTAAGTTGATAGCTTATTCATGGGCATTATTCTTTTTCAAAAATTAAAATGCACTGACATATGAATGGCTTCATATAAATATTTTGAGTTGTCAGTCACTGGAAATATCAAGATAATATTTGTTTTTAGCATAGGCATTTGAATTTTAAATTCATTATGGTCATTTTCCTTTCAGTTATAGAAATAATTAGGATGTTTATATCATTATTTAGCATTTCAGTGAATTCTGGGTTTACTGCGGCACGTAGTAATGGAAAGAGTGAGATTCTTTATACTGAATAATCCATGCAATAATAAGTATAAATGATGTATTTGGAATTGTGTTTAAAATGATGATTTAAAAAATAAATAAAAATAAAATAAAATGATTTAAGTACTGGTTACTATAATTATTTTGTATTTCCAAATACATACATATGTATGTATACATACATATACAAATACATATTTCTCAGTTTGAGAAAATCACATTACAGCTTCAGATTCCTTGTCACTAGAAAGGGAATGATGAAAGTACTTGTTTCACTGTTAGTATTTTTAGGTCACTTTGTACTTTTGTATTTTTAATCTGAGAATTTATCATCAAAATACTCTGTTCAATAGCTATTGAAGTTAGTTTGCTACCCACATCTCTAATCATTTGAAATATAGTTGGATTAACTTTTTTTTTGTCTTCTATTATAGATTTTGTTTTTCTCCAGTGTTTTTAAAAGTTTTTTTTTTCTGAATTAGTGAATGTTGACAGAATTCTAAATGTCAAAATGATACAAAAATGTAAATTCAGTAAGAAATAGTGAAAGAAAAAAAAAGAAATAGTGAAAGAGACTATAAAGGAAAGGGAGGAAACTGAGTGGGGAAAAATTAGAGAGGAAGACAAACCATAGGAGACTCCTAACTCTGGGAAACAAACAAAGGGTTACAGAAGGGAAGGAGGATTGGGGGCTTGGGGTGACTGGGTGATGGTCACTAAGGAGGGGCACTTGATGGGATGAGCACTGGGTGTTATACTATATGTTGGCAAATCAAATTTAAATAAAATGTTTTTTAAAAATGTATACTCAGAGAAGTACTGCTTTCACAAATTAATTCCACCTTATCCCCATCATTCATTCTTTTACCCATTCCCAATCAAATCCTGTAGGTAATCACTGTCAGTAGTTTCTGGTTTATCATTCTTCTCTTTCTTTTTAAGGTTATTTATTTGTTTATTTGAGAAGGAGGAGGGGCAGAGGAAGAAGGAGAGAGATAATCCCAAGCAGACTCTGCCCTAAGTGCCCAAGGTGGACCTCAATCTCATGACCTGGAGATCATGATCTGAGTAGAAATCAAGAGTCCATTGCTCAGCCAACTGAGCCCCCACTCAGGTGCCCTTCCTCTCTTTCTTTTTGGGAAAACTAAGCAGATATATACATTTGTCCTTATTTCTTTTTTTTTTTTTTTTTTTTTTTTTTTTTTTTTTTTTATTGGTGTTCAATTTACTAACATACAGAATAACACCCAGTGCCCGTCACCCATTCACTCCCACCCCCCGCCCTCCTCCCCTTCTACCACCCCTAGTTCGTTTCCCAGAGTTAGCAGTCTTTATGTTCTGTCTCCCTTTCTGATATTTCCCACACATTTCTTCTCCCTTCCCTTATTTTCCCTTTCACTATTATTTATATTCCCCAAATGAATGAGAACATATAATGTTTGTCCTTCTCCGACTGACTTACTTCACTCAGCATAATACCCTCCAGTTCCATCCACGTTGAAGCAAATGGTGGGTATTTGTCATTTCTAATAGCTGAGTAATATTCCATTGTATACATAAACCACATCTTCTTTATCCATTCATCTTATTTCTTATACAAAAGGTATTGGTATCATACTATATGTATCTTTAAAATTTTATCATTTTCCATTAAACCTACACCTTGGGAATTACTCCCTGAAAGTTCAATTTATAAAGATAGTCCATATTTTTTAACTGTTATTTGATACTTCATTGTGAAGATGGATATACCTCAATTTAATTACTTATCTGTGTTTGAATATTTAAGTTATTTCCAATATATTGCCTTTATAAATAATGGAACAAAATTGTGGATATATAAGTGATATTTTTGGATAATTTTAATCAGGATAAATATTTACAATGATGGCTGAATCAGAAAGTAAGCACATGTATTTTATTATGCATTTTCCAATTCTCCACAAATGTACTCATTTCATCTTTCACAGGCAGTATATGAAAATAACTCTTTCCTCACAGCCTCAACAAAAGAATGATTTATCAAGCTTTTGTAATTTTCCAATATAATAGATGAAAAGTAATGTTCCAGGGTAATATTTTGTATTAAAATTTTATTGAGATAATTTTAGATTTACTTGAAGTCATAAGCAATAATACAGAGAGATCGCATGTACTCTTCTCATTTCCTCTAACAGAGGAAACACCTTGTGTAGTAAAAATATCTCAACCAGGATATTGACTAATGACATTGATATAATTCACCAGTCATATTCAGATTTCTCAAGTTTTGCTTTTCTTCATTTGTATTATGTGTGTGTATGTGAATTTAATTCTACATAACTTTATCATACATGTATTCATGAATTCACCACCATAGTGTACATACAGAACAGTTCCATCACCACAAGCACCTCTGGTGTTGTCCTTTTGTAATGACAGCGACTTCCCTCACCCACCTCTACTCCCATTACTAACCCGTGTAAACAAATAATCCACCCTCCATTTCTAAAACTTTGTCATTTCAAAAATGTTGTATACATATAATCATACAGTGTGATTTTGGCATCTTTCACTGAGTCAAGTTGTGTGTATGAGAAATTTGTTCTTTCGTAATACTAGCATGGATTCCTTGTATTCTAGGGCATTGATGTATAACTGTTTAACCATTCACCTGTTGAAAGACATCTGGACTGTTTCTAGTTTGGGGTTATTACAAATAAAGTTTATACAAATCACAGAAAAGTTTTCGTGTAAACATAAGCTTTTATTTTTCTGGGTTAAATGTATGAGAGTATAATTGCTAGGAAACTGTTTAATTTTATATGAAATTTCCAAATCATTTTTTAAAAATAGCTATACTATTTTACATTCCAACCAGAACGTAATATTTTTTTAAAGATTTTATTTATTTATTCATGATAGACATAGAGAGAGAGAGAGACAGACAGAGACAGAGACAGAGACACAGGCAGAGGGAGAAGCAGGCTCCACGCCAGGAGCCCGACGCGGGACTCGATCCCGGGATCTAGGATCGCACCCTGGGCCAAAGGCAGGTGCCAAACCGCCGAGCCACCCAGGGATCCCCCAGAACGCATTATTGATCCAATTTTTCTATATCATAACCAGCATTTAGTGATGCCACAATTTTTTTAAGCCATTCTGATAGTTGTAGGGATATATCACTGTGGTTTAGTATAAATTTCCCAGATGTCAAATGCCATTGAACATATTTTTATTCATTTTTTTCCATCTGCACATCCTTTTCAGTTAAATGTTCATTCATATTTTCCCTATTTTCTGATTAGATTGTTTATTTTCACTGTTGAAAGTCTGAAGTTTTTTTAATGCATAAGTGTAGCTACTACTCTTTTGCCAGGTGTTTTGCAAATATTTTCCATAAGTTTCCAGTTTGTCTTTTTATTCTCTTCATATAGACTTTCACAAAGGTTTTTCATTTTGATCAGGTACAATTAATCTTTTTTTTAATGGACTGTGCTTTTTGGCGTGCACTCTACAAACTCTTTACTCATTCCTAGATCCTAAAGATTTTATCTTATGTGTTTTTCTAAATGTTTTATGGTTTTGTGTTTTACAGTACATGAGTATTATAAATCTTGTATGTATTTATGTTCAAGTTTTAAAGCCTATAATGTGTAGTTTGAGATGGGTTTGTTTCGTTGGTTTTGGCTATGGGTTGAATACTCTAGCTTCATGGTAAGCCTGAATATCAGCAGAGTGACTCTTTATTCTCCTTTGTCATGAACACTTTAGCTAAACTGTAGTCTATACATTTTCATAGAAATATTACAATAAGCTTGTCTATGCTTACAGAAAATGTTACTGGGGTTCTGACAGAAATTGTTTTAAATCAATAGATCAATTTGAGGGAAGAGGATTAACATCTTTACCATATAAGGTCTTCCAATTTATGAACTCCAAACATATATCCACTTATTTCAACCTGCTCTGATTTCTTTATCAGTACTTTGTAGTTCTCAGTATGTGTTTAACTCTATGTTTATGGCTGAATATTTTACTTTTTTTGGATTGTTTATGGGAGATAGTGTATTTTTAATGTTGACTTCCTTGTATTCATTGTTAGTATGTCAAAATGTGATTCATTTTTGTGTTTTTGGCCTTGTATCCTGTGACCTTGTTGAACTCACTTATTCTAGGACTCATATCATTTTCTACTTAATAATGCCATCTGCAGCTTTAGTTTTCCATTCCAATCTATATGCATTTTATCAACATTTCTTGCCTTATTGCAATAGGTAGAACTTCCAGTGGTATTCTGAATAAGATTGATAAGAGTAGATATCCTGCCTTTTCTTGATGGTAAGGACAAATTTAGTCTTTTAATATTGAGTATATTTCAGTATAATTTTAAAGTTAATTTCTCTTTTGAGTGTAAATGAACTTTAAAAAATTTAACAGCCATTTTTTAAAGTTTTGTTTAAATTCCAGTTAGCATACAGTGTAATACTAGTTTCAAATGTACAATTTATTGATTCCATATTTACATAAAATACTTGATGCTCATCACAAGTGCCCTCCTTAATCTCCATCACCTATTTAACCCACACTCACCTCCCTTATGGTAACCATCAGTTTGCTCTCTATAATTCAGAATCTGTTTCTTGGTTTGCTCCTCTCTCTTTCTCTGCTTATTGTTTTGTTTCTTAAATTCCACATACGAATGAAATCAGATGGTATTTGTTATGTTAAGCACAGTAAGTCAGACAAAGAAACATTTAATGGTATATCTTATATTATCTTTGAGACTTGTCTGTTTACCACTTGAGCCCAATTTTCTGTTGGATGTTGCTGTTCCCTCATCCTTAATATTTTAGCTTTCATATATTGGTGCTACTAGCCTTTATCTGTTTTACCTTTTTACATTTGGATTTCTGATATATATGTGTATAGTGTGTGGCATGGAACTATTTTCATCTTTTGTTCAAATAATTGTTCAGTTGTTGCATAATTATTTATTTAAATATGTAACTTTGATACATTGTTTTCATGTCACCTTTATTATGTAATTTATTTCTATATATTTTTGTACAGTCTGATATTTCTATTTAACTCATTGATCTGTCTATTCATGTTAGAGGAAAGTCTAAATTTCCTAGTATGTTTTAGACAGTATATATGATTTTATATTTTATTACATACATTCTTTACTATATATTAATATTGCATTTTAATATCTTGTGAGGCTAGTACCCCTCACTCTTTAAGAGAACAAATGTTTGTATGAATAAGAAAAAAAATGTCCATTTGTACAAGTCTACTTGCATGTTTTTCAGGGATGTTTTAAAGTTTTTTTCAGGGGCACCTGGGTGGCCGAATCAGTTAAGATTCTACCTTTAGCCTGAGTCATGATCCCGGGGTCCTGGAATCGAGCCTGGCAACAAGCCTGGCATGGAACTGGCTCCCTGCTTAGTGGGGAACCTGCTTCTCCCTCTCCCTCTACCTTCTGCTGCCCGTGCTTATGCTCTCTCTCTTTCTCTGTCAAATGATACATAAAATCTTTAAAAAAAAATAAAGTTGTTTTCATATAAATTTTGCAAATTTCTTGTCAAGTTTATCCCTAAGTATTTCACCTTCTAGTTGATATTTAAAGGTGTGTCTTTATTACTATACTCTTACCTGGTTTTTGTTTCTGTTAAGGTTATTGATTTCCATGTCCCAGTACTTTATTTTCTTCTGACATTTCAATTATATCCTGTAAAATTATACTAATGTTAATTTCCAAAGGATATGTATCATTAACATGTAGTCACTCATGGAAATAATGAAAACGTAAACAAACGTGTAAGATAACAAAATGACAAAAATAAATATAATGAAAATGATAAAATAAAATGTCAATACATATATGCATTAACCTCACTAATTAGCAAGGAAATGACAAGAGATAGTCAAACACAAAGAAAATAAAAGGAACGAATAATAAAAATAAAATAACATTAGTAAAATAAACGAATATTTTCAAGTTAGAAAAATATCAACACCAAAATAAAGTTTTTAAAAATCATTAAATAGTTGATATAACTAAAAAAAAAGACAATAGAAAGAGAGAGGAAGAAAAGGCATAAAATATTGGTATGCAGAATAATAGTGTCAACACTGAAGATTCTAAATATATTAAAAACAAATTAAGAAGAAATTTCAAATAATTTTATAATTAAATTAATAGTTTGATAAAATGGTTCTGATTCTTGAAAAATACAACTTAGAGGAACTACAATAAAAATGTAAGAAATCTATATAGTGATATATGTGTATATATATGTATGCATGTGTGTATATATGTGTGTTTATATGTATATATCAAATAGAAAATAAAATTTTTGAAGTATACCATTTAAATTATCATTTAAAATGTAGAAATAGGTCTACTGAAAGATTTGCAAGACCTCAGCACAGAAAAGTGTAAAAGATTTAGTCAAACTCAGATTGATTTACAGATGCATTGGAATCCCAACCAAATGCCAGCATAGAAATTGAGGGGTAGTTTCTAGACAGAAGTTTACATTTTAAGAATAATCAAGACTATATTGAAGAAGAACAAATCAACATGATATATAACAATAAATATAAACATTTCATCTAAGGATACAATAAGACATTATGGCCTTAGCAAAAAAAAGGTAGCATAACAGAAATTAATAAACACATTCAAAATTAGGCTTACTTAATTCATGACAAAATTGATACTACAACACAGTTGAGAAGAAAATATCTTTTCAATCAATGATTCTAGGTGAATTGGACAGTCATATAAAACTTAATTTAATGCTTATCTTATATACTAATATAAAAATCATGGATTATATATCCCAAAAGTAGGCAATATATCTAAACAACAAAATAATACAATAAATACATAAGAATAAACATGGGAGACTATCATCGTATATTCAGGGCAGGCAAAGATTTCTTAAACAAGACATTAAAATGTCAATCCATAAAGAAAAAATGGGCAAAAAAGAGTTTTATCCTCTTCACAAAAGAAGACATCCTAATAGCCAAAAAATATATGACTATATGTCCTCTGCTTATTAGTAATCATGGAAATTAAAATTAAAACCACAAAAAATCCTTCATTCTATCATGATTAATAAAAATATTTAAAGATATAAAACGACATTTTAACATGGAGATACTGGAACTTTGGTACACTGCTGATGGATTTATGATTGACATTATTCCTTTGGAAAATTGTTGAGCATTTGCTACAAATGCTGAATACATTGTGACTCAGAAATTCTTTACTTGCACAGCAGAAATGCTTTCCTATTTTCACAAAAACACATGCACAAAAATGTTTATAGAAGAACTATTCATAATGGTCCTAAGTTAGAAGCAAGATAATTGGCCACCAGGAGTAAAATGTTAAGAACTTTGCTCCTTGGAAGCTAACCTATTTCTGTAACAACATGAATTTATTTCACACATTCAAAATTTGAACAAAAGGAGCCAGAATTTACAAGTGTAAATTGTATTATTCCAGTTATATGTAAATCAAAAGCAGGAAAACAAATCTATGGCATGAAAATCTAGGTACCACTTATCTTAAAGGTCAGTACCAGGAAGGAGGCACCAGGGATATATTTGGTACTGGTAATATTCTATTTCTTGATGTAGCTGCTGGTTTCATGAGAGAATTCACTTTATAAATTTTCATTGAGTTGCATAGTTATAACTCATATTTATCTCTTCACATATGTTATACTCCAATAAAAGATATTTTTCAATCGTTTGATAACAATTGAAATCATTAATCGATAAATCGATTAGGGATAAATCGATAAATTTATCCCTTTATCCCTAATCTGTCTTTTTAAAATTTTGTGTATTGGTGAGAATAAAGTGCTCTAGTTGTTTAACTGTTGAGAACTTCCTTTTTTCTGAAGCTTATAGAAATACACTTAGAATAGACAGTAATTTTTACTTAAGAATGTTGTTTGGAGAAATTAAATGACATGATACACATGAAATTACATGGCACATAAAGGTAGGTGCTCAGTAAATCTTAGATCAGCCTTCTTATTTTGAATTCAATTACTAAATAACCTTCTCCTTTTGGTTTTAATACCTGTCGGCTGCCAGAATAGAAATAGGGATTCCACCCTTTATTTGCAATGTTTCCTCTTTTATAGAAGTGGGAAAATTCACAAGAGCAAATTTCTTGTGTTCTGTTAAGTGTATGTTGGATAAATCAGCTCTTTCATAATAGAAGCCATGACTATTATAAAACACCTGTGAAATATTAAATGTACATATTTTTAAAGATTTTATTTATTCATTTGAAAGAAAGAGAGAGCAGGCATGCACACACAAGTGGGGAAGGGATGGGTAGATAGAGAAGAAGTAGGCTTCTGCTAAGCAGGGAGCCCAGTGCAAGATTCAATATCAGGACCCTAGGATCAAGACCTGAGATGAAGGCAGATGCTTAACTTAGTGAGCCACCTAGACACTCCTTAAATGTTCATATTTTTGAGTGAAATAATGATCTACAATTTTACTATGCTCTAACCAATTGAGGCTAATAGAATATTCTCTGACTAAAACAGGAAATTAAACCAAATATGATTTTCAGAAACACTATAGCTCCAATAAATACCAAGGAGTTTTCATTCACATATCAACATTTAGGAATTTAGGTATAAGTGCATGCAATCATGGACTTTTACAAGAACATGGGAGTGAAAGGGCATATAAGAACACTGATTAGTATTTTCCTTCTTAGAGATGATAATTTGATATGACTCCACTCATCTATTGGCAACCTCATGAAAAAAATCAGTTTATAATGTATTTCTCATGTGTTAACTTTACATCTAGTTTTCTAAGCTACATTTGTCTTATCCCATTGTTTTATGTCCTGATATTGTTGCAGCTACTGCTCTCATTATTGTTAATGTTTTGTTGCTGTTGTTTGTTTGTTTGCTTGGTTTTTAAAACATAGTATATGGAACTGTATAATGTCCTTTTTTTCATCCAGGCTGAGTTGGTCCACTTTTGGCATTGGCTTAGTGGTAATAAAAGAAGTATGATTTCAATAAAAAAACAAAAAACAAAAAACGTAGCATAATTAGTCCTTTACAAGAAACAGTTTGGGGGCTTATTTTTAAATTTATTTTCTATTTAACATACATTTGTCAGTTAAATAGGTATGTAATTATTTTGCAATTATGGAGATTTTAAATTTAGAGAGTCTCTAAATTATTTCTTTATTTATTATTTTTTTATACCAAACATCAATACTGTGATGCTTGGATTGTCAATTTATATCTTAATTCCCAGTCTACATTTCTTTCTAATAGCTTGAACAATACAGCAGTCCCATCGTTTATCTACTTCAAACAGTTGAATTAGTAATTTAATTTTAAAATTACTGATTGTATAATATATTATTAAATATTTATTTGACCTTTTCCTTATAAACAATTGTAAGCAAATCATAAAAATCAAAACAATACAAAAAATGTACATCACAAAACAATACCCCTTAATCTATTTAATCTAACTCCCATTTCCAAAGGCTAACACAGTTAACATTTTCTTACTAGCACATATAAGAACATACATAGAAAGCTAGCTAGAGAGATATGTGGATGGATAGGTAGATGTTGTACATATTTAAATAAATTGAGTTCCTCTTTCAGGACTGCATGTAATTTCTAATTTTGTTTTAAAACACTTCATTTCATTATTTTGAATGGTCTTCAGTAACAAATAAATATGACTGAATTAGTCAATTAGCCCTTTAAAGCTGTCTGTTAAAAGATTTAACAAACTATTTTAATTAGTAATGTTAAAGATTATTTACCTTAAAAAATATGTCTACTTACAGTTAATGGATTTCCTTCATCTATAAAAATATTAGTTTGCTCAAATAACAACATATTTTAATAAATATTTTCAAAATCTGAAAATGATAGAATTAGTCTTCATATTGATACTTACGTTAAGTAACTTTTCTATTAAAATAATCACTACATTAATTTTAATTTTATTTTCAAAGAAATTAGTTCTAGTCATATGCAGCTATGTATTTGAAAATACCAATTTATAAAATTAGGATAGTATATCAATATCTAATAATACTTAAAGAAAACAAAACTACATTTGAAACAATATGCTTGAATATGCTAAGCATAATAGTTCTTCATGCTACATTCCCACCCACCCCACTGCAAAATATTTAGATAAGATTTCAAAAACTCCTAGGTACCTAACTGGCTCAGTCACTCTTGATATCTGGGTTGTGAGTGTGACCCCCACATTTGGTATAGAGATTAAAAATAAAATCATTAGAAAAAGAATTCAAATACTCCCAATTAATTTCCTTCCATAAAATCTTCACATTGCCTTCATATAATATGTGAAAGAAATTCCTTAAAATATTGTAGTAATACAGTTTTCTAGAAAAAAAGAAATTCCACTAATATATCCTGGATTAATATTGTATCTGCATCATGAAGTATCTACAACAGAACTTCTTTGGCTGTACGTGATTTTAAAAATACATTTATTCATAAGTAATTTTCCACTTTTTTAGAAAAAGGTGATTTTATTTGAGAAGGCAATTTATTTTCTGTGTCATTTAATACTTTTAGCGTCATCATGCTACATCATTCTATTAGTAAGCATAAAAATATGTGTTTATAATAATTTTCAATGTTTTTTTCATTAGAAAAAAAATTTTCAAAGGGAAGAGCAATTGAAACAGTTCTTTATGCTTCAATGTTCTTAGGCACACAAATGTCAACATGTTATATATTGGGGTTTTATTGATAAAGCACTACACTTTAATACTAAAGGAAGACAAGGAAGACTCTTTAGAGAATCAGAAAATGTTTTTAACTAGGTTAAAAAAGTAGATGTATTCTTGCCTCCATTCCTTTTAACTCGTATTAATGTCTTGATTGAACTTTTGAATGAAATAGGTGCATTTACCTTTCTCTCTTGTCATAAAGAAATAGCAATATAAACATTTCCTTTGTGCTGTTTCAAGAACTATAAGAGCACTTTATTGATAAGTCCTCAACTCTCTGATGATTATTTAATCAAAAGACTTGTCAGTGTCACAATAAAAGTCAATCTTTTTCTGTTATCCAGAGGAAACTTCTTAAACATCTTATGTTAAATGCTTAAACATTAACTTTCTAGATATAATTTATAGTGGAATTTTACTATGTTGTAATATAATTTAAAATATTATTGTAGGCCAAACAAATATTTGAACTGAATTTATTTTGTTCATATTTCAGTTTTCAAAGTTATTTTTGAGGAAACTCATGGCATTGTAAGGTGTTTGGGGAGGAGAATACTTTTTAATCAGTGATGTACACCAATTAAGTTACACAGCTATTACAAATATATTATTTTATTTCTTTAAGATATAATATCAAATGTCTTTTTTTCTAGATACATATTATAAATATATATATATATATATATATAATGTATATGAGGATATGTAATCAAAATCATTACCTCCCTCATCACACACATACAACATCATTTGGGGAAGATTAGTAGAAATATAATCTGTCTTTGAAATTCTCTAGATCAGGGTTTGCTAATTCAAATACCTTGAAGAGCCACACAGGGAATATAAATGGGTAAGTATAAATAAGTCCCAGGAGATAAATGCAAATGAATCTTTTCCAAGTGAAAGAGTATATGCTCCCATTAAATGGGGTTATTAAATAGATGTTTCCCATAGCAAGTAATAAAAATCTGACTCAAACAACTAAGCTTATGCAATCTGTTTATCATGACTGGAAGTCCAGCTAGAAGGTCAGCATCAGGTATAGCGTTATTAAGACTCTGTTCGATTTCTTCTAGTTTACCCCTATTATCTCTGTATTGGCACTGTGGCGCCTTCTTGACAATACCTACCTCCATTTGATGTCCAGAAGATGAAAAAGAGCCTTCCCTATAAGGCTTGAATAGAAGTTCTTTCTTTATCTGGCTTGGTTCCCTTTAGGTAGCATGTCCATTTTATGGCTAAAACAACCCCCAGGTAAATATTTACCCCATCAGGGTTTAAGCTGATTTTTTCTGAAGCTATTACCTGCAAGAGAAATCTAACTATCACAATTGGCCAAAGCTAATGAGGACTCACTTTTAGACCTGGATAAATAGTCAGTTTCTCTTGAGTTCCATAATTTGAATAGGCAAAGATTGAGTATCTAATTAAAGCTGAAATTCAGGGGCATCTCAGGTAGCTCAGTGATTGAGCATCTGCCTTTGGCTCAGGGCGTGATCCTGGAGACCCAGGATCGAGTCCCACATCGGGTTTCCTGCATGGGGCCTACTTGTTCCTCACTTGTATCTCTCTCTGCCTCTCACTCTGTGTCTCTCATGAATAAATAAATAAAATCTCTTTTTTAAAAAATTGAAATTCAGCTGGAAGAAACAAGGAAAAATAAAACCCAAAACCAAAAATAAACAAATAAATAAATAAATAAATAAATAAATAAATAAGAGAGAAGAAACAAGCAAAATAATAGATGCTGGTGATCAATGAGGAGTGCCTATATACTTTTTGACCCAGCAATTATTCTCCCGGTATATAACCAAAAGAATTAAAAATCCTATACAAAATTATTCATAGGGGGCAACCCAGGTGGCTTAGCGGTGTAGTGCCACCTTCAGCCCAGGGTGTGATCCTGGGATTGAGTCCTAGTCAGGCTCCCTGTGTGGAGCCTGCTTCTCCCTCTGCCTGTGTTTCTGCCTCTCTCTCTGTGCTTCTCATAAATAAATAAATTAAAAAAAAAAAGTATTCATAGCACAATAGTGCATAGGTGCAAAAGCTAGGGGAAAAAAAAGAAATGTTCACAACAGATGAAGGGAAACACAAAAATATAGTAAATACACACAATGGAATATTTTATTCAACCATAAAAGTGAATGAAGTAGAATGAACAATGAAGACATATTGCTAACTAAAAGAAGTCAGTCATAAAAAATTACATATTATATGATTCTGTTTATGTGAAACAATTCAAAATAGGTGAATCCATAGCAGCAGAGGGCAAATCAGTTGTTGTCAGTGTGTGGGGTCAGTTGGAAATAGAAAGTGTCACCTTAATGAATATGTGGTTTTGTTTTGAGCTGATGAAAATATTTTAAAGCCTGATAGAGTTGGTGGTTGCACAGCATTGTGAACATACTAAACACAAGTTATTGTACACATTCAAATGCTTAGTTTTAAGTTATGTGAATTTTCATTCAATAAAAACAAATAGTTAAAATCTGTAAAGTATATTAGGAAAAAAGTATCCACAAACAGGGGACATTCCATATTCTTCTTCAGCCTTTTCAGAGCCACACATCCAGTATTGTCAAATCTTTTTGATATTTTGAATAAAGTTGAAAATCTGTGTTATGTGAAATATTTCAATAGTGAAAATAAATCAAATCTGAAGCTCTGTGAGGGCAAACAAACACCCCATTCACTGACACACCATGTGGAGCAATCAGTTCACACTTCTACTCTTATGAAAGTATTTTTGGATTATTCATGTTTATGCAAATTATTTACAGTATTTTTATGCCCACTTCAGTGCTACAAGTTAAATGTTATAAATATGAGATGACAAGTGCATATACCTCATACTAAATGCTTTTGATGTGTGTGAATGTGGGGAAGAAGGATGTTTTGAAGGGGTAGTGAGTGAAAGTAAAATTAAGGATACAGTTTCATTATTTGAAGTCTTTTCCACAGACCAAGCAAATAAGTAAATGTGGTGGAAAATAGTAGGACAGGAGAATAATACCACTTTGTGGGTTAGAGATAATGCACATAGAAGGTAAACAATACAGATCATATATAAAACAATATATATGAATAGAAAGAAAATAGTCATTTTAAAATAATTAAAATAATACATATTGTTATAAGTTTTTTTTTTGAAAGGAAGAAAGGAAACATCAGAAATAATGGCATCATCCAGATTTTTATTTTATTTTATTTTTATTTTTTATTCATGAGAGGCACACAGAAAGAGAAAGGAGAGACAGAGACACAGGCTCCATGGAGGGAGCCGGATGTGGGACTCGATCCCGGGTCTCCAGGATCACACCCTGGGCTGCAGGCGGCACTAAACCGCTGTGCCACCGGGGCTGCCCATCATCCAGATTTAGCACAAATAATTTTCAAATGTTTCTTCCAGGTATATAATTGTGCACGCTTTATATATGTGATTATATATGACTATAAATAGAAATCAAATTATACATAATATTTTTAAGCTTAAACATCAGTGGCTTATACAATATTCTAAAATGTGTTATAATGGCTGTATATTATTCAAGAATATTTTATAGGCTGTAATTTAAAAATTTCCTATTAGATTTCTTATTTTTTTTTAAACTTTTGGTTTTCTTTTCTTTTTTTTTTTAAGATTTTATTCATTTATTCATGAGAGACAGAGAGAGGCAGAGACACAGGCAGAGGGAGAAGCAAGCTTCTTGCAGGGAGCCCAATGTGGGACTTGATCCCAGGCCTCCATGATAACAACCTGGGCGGAAGGGAGGCACTCAACCACTGAGCCACCCAGGAGTCCGTCAATTATGTTTCTTAAATATTTTCAGTATGTTAATGTTACACGCTTTCAATAAATATCCTTGCTAAGATCTCTTTCTCCATATCTAGCCTTCACTATGTCCTTTTATATGTATGTAGAAGATGAAATACTAGATAACAAGTACGTAGGACATGTTAATAATTTTTTATAAATACTAATTCTTCTCCAAGAAATATATAAAAATCTACATCCTATGAGATCATCCATTTAAAACTTTCAGAATAATTCATAGAAAGTGTATTAAATTACACATTGAATGGCTGAACTACTAACTAGAGACATTTATACATGAAGCAGCTCTTTTAAGAAATAAGACCCATAAATATGTCTGTCTTGGTATAATATATATAATTGAAATGAATAAAGTTTAAAACACCACTGTTGTTACACCATGTTCTGTTAAAATCTTTAAAACTCACACAATTAGAATCCATTTGTACAATATTCATATGTATAAACTTACATTTAAAAAAAAAAACTTTAAAAAGCCTATATCCTAATAAAAACATAAAAATCCCCCTTGTACTCCACCCTCCCAACATTGTTTTTATTTTTAATTATGTCTAATTTGACACATTTTAGAGTGGGATCATATTTTAATTAGCAGCTGTTTGATATGTGAAATGTGAAGTTAGTTTTTCTCCATATGTTTATTGAATATACATTGCTATTTTTCACTTGTGTCCTCCTTCATTTTTTCTAGTAATAATTCATGTTTTTAATTTTTCAATATTTTTATATTTTATTTGTCAAAGTTTTGTGTTTATTACAGCAAATATTAATCCAATAGCTAAAATCAAGATAATTATCAGGATATAATATTGCCCCAGATGTGGCACAACTGCAATTCTCATACCTTGTTGGTAAAACAAAAAATAAAACCTCTATTTTGGAAAACAGTCTGGCAGCTTATTCTAATGTTAAACCTATCCAAGGACACAGCCATTTCACTCTGGTGAAATGAAAATATGTGTTCATAAAGTATCTTGTGTAAAAATGTTATAGGTAGCATTATTCATAAGAATCAAAAACTAGAAATAACCCAAATGTCTCTCCACCTGACAGAGAACATATGAAATGTATAGCCTCACAATGGAGCAACTAAAAAAAGAACAAGTGACTGATACAACAGAATGTATGGACTTTTCAAATGTTATTTTGAGTTTGAGACAGAAGAGCACATGTTATATGATTATATTTTCATGAACTTCATGCAGAAACAAAACTAATGTATACTTTTCGAAATCATGACTCTGGATACCTCTTACGTGAAACTTGACTTCAAAAGGAGCACAAGAGAATTCTTTGATGTGATAGAGATGTTCTAATCTTGACTTCAACATGGCTTCTATGATTATAAACATTTGTTAAAAGGCATCAAAATAAACACTTAAGATACGTATATCTCATTTCATTTAAATTATTAAAACAGAAGTTGAATTTAAAAAATAAAATAATGCCCAGAAACATGTAGAGAAAGTGGATGAGGAGCTTTTCTCTAATTCTTGCATTTAGAAAATTTATTATGGAAAGTTTTAAAATTCCTAAGTATTTTTTCTACTTAATGTATCTTCTCAATTTCTCTTCTAAAAAACGATGTATTAAGATATATATATATGTAGATGATATAGATATAGATAAAATGTTGGGAGGCATGCCTGAATTAATTCCTAAGATCTCTTCCAATTTCATTTGATAATTTGTAGCTAACAAGGTATACCCTTTGATAGATATTATGAATTATATCCATGAAATCATATTGATCATCTCAGTTTAGTTTTAAATAATGTTACATTTCACAAACTATAACCATTTTAACTTTTATTTTGGCTCAATTTAACACATTTATGACTAATTATAAAAATTTCAAGCTTACTCTAGTTCATTTCTTACATCATTAAAGCATGGAAGAGTTGTAAAATTTACTTTGTACTAAATAGGGCTCCTTATCAGAAATGTCTATTATGGTGGAATATTTTTAATCTTAAAAATAGATTATTTAAAGAAAAAAACTATGTTTTTTTTTTTTTTTTTACTTTTTTTATTGGTTTGGGACATCAAAATGTTAGTGCTTATCATATTATGATTATGTTCCTTTATATTTTTTCCAATCATAATGTTCAAATAATCTTAGATTTTTCTTTTATGTATTAGTGGTGTTTGACTATCATTGTCTAATCATCAAGAGCCTATTCTATTCAGGCACCCACAGATTAGCAAATAAAAGCTCACATAAATGCTGCTATTTGTTTTTAATTATGATGAAATCTATCAAGACATTTCTATTTGCAAGTAGATAACAGTCACATTTTTCAGAAAAGTATAATGAAAAGAATAGGCATACTTGAATAATTGTGCTGTATTTGTTAGCTTTCAAACAGGAAATCATATACACTCAAACTGTCAACAATTTAATAAAGAAATCTAGGGAAACCAGAGAGGAGAGTGCAATACAATGGGAGGTAAGATCATCACTCTGCTCTTGAATGGGTAGACATGATACCATCAGAACCAGAGGAGGCTCTTGAATGGAGAGTGCTGCTTGACAGGAGTGGTGATTCTAAAGACAGACATGACCAGCCTGAGGCAGCATATTTGGAAGTGATTCCTGTGAATAATTCCTTTACCTCCTTTACTCCCAGTCTCTGATCTCCTGTAGGTTGAGGAGGCAAACCTAAATTAAACTGAGAGAGCAAGGAATCTTTGACACTCCCCGTGTGGCCTTCTAAGCCACAGAAGGAAGCTGGAGAGAGATAGAGATGCAGCATAAGAAAATGCAGTAAATGGAAGATATCTAATCATCGTGTTTTTTTTTTTTCTCAAGCAAATATTAGTTCAGTGTTCACCACAAATCTTTCCTCAATTCAAATTCCTTTATATTACCTAAATTTCATGTGAAAACAGAACACTTTTTTAATTGATATAGTTCTGTTCACTTGAATTTCTATTTAAAAGACATTGCAGAATCTTTTTTTAAAGAAACGTTTCAGTTTCAGTCAAAATAACATATATAGTACCATTCTTGATATATAATAGGAGATTTTGCCATTATTGTATACTTGTGATTCAAAAATCGAATAATCTAATATAAGGGGTCATCTTTATGTGAGTTGATGAAAAAAAATACTTTTTATTTGGTCTATACTATCACTATCACTATCAGTCCAAAATAAAGATAATGAAGCTTCTACAGTAGACAACTATACAATATAGTTTGGGACCAAGTGATCAAGAAATAGTCATTTCTTAAAAACTCTCTGCAAAATAAGTAAAAACTTTAGTCCTTCTTGTTTGAGATGGGAGATAGAAAGAAAACGGTAGCTAATCACCATTCACCTTACATTCATATGCAACTTACTATAGACATTTACTGTAATTTTCATTCATTCAAGATGTTTCTGTCCTTTTCCATTTTACTTTTATGGATTTCCTCATAACCTAAATATGGATAAAATAATGAGAAAAGCATATCATGGATTTTCATCAATTGTTTCATTTTATGACATATATGTAACTGGCAAAGAGACAGATAATCTAACATTGAAAAAAATCACAAAATATTCTAAGGAAGTTAAGAATCTTGACTTTTGGAGCACCCAGGTGGCTCAGTGGTTGAGCATTTGCCTTTGGCTCAGGTCATGATCCCAGAGTCCTCAGATTGAGTCCCACAACAGGCTCCCCACAGGGAGCCTGCTTCTCCCTCTGTTTCTGTCTCTGCCTGTCTCTGTGTCTCTCATGAATATATAAATAAAATCTTTAAAAAAATGACTTTGTGATTTCTACTAGCAATTTACATATTAATATTTAATTTCTAAATGTTTAAAACTTTTTAAAAATATTCCAATAAAACTAATATTTTTTCACATTGAAAGAAAAAAATGTCTCTAATGAGTCTTATGAAATGTAATCTAGGAAATACATAAAAATGCCAAAAAAATACATGAAAGATACACAGAAATTCCATAGATTATAAACATAGTTTGAAAATGAATCAGTTGGATAACTAGTTAACAAAGAGACACAGTGTAAAACTTTATTTTTATCTATAAGAATTTGACAAAGTGAAATATACAAAAACAATTCAGAAATGTAACAAATATTGGTATGTCTCTGGCACACATTATATTAAAAATGAAATGTAATAAACCTATACATGTTGATTCATCATATATACATACATACATTCACACATACAAATAGTCCATACCCAATATATTTATTATGGCACCCAATGATATGGTTACATAAGTACTACTTCACACACTCAACCAATAAATGACAGCCACGTTGCTCTACTGCACTCTTCTCAGTTTGAGAACTACTTGCCCATCTGTGTCCTCACTCGAGGTATCTCATGTACCGCTCATTTGCATTCTGGGGAATGGTGTCTGCAGAGTGAAAGTGTTTTCAGTGCTGTAAAAGTGCTCAGCAAGATAGCACACTAAAAATTCGAAATGAGAACTTTATGATCGCTTGAAGTGGCTGAGCCATTTACAAGGTGAGCCAGAGTGAAGATATGATAAATCTCAGAAATGGATTAGGAAGAATTGCTGATAGTTTTTGGAAAAGTGAACTGTAAAAGCAAAAAGAAGAAATTGTGGTTGAAAGTGTATCCCCACTGCAGCAATTTAAAAAGAGACAGAAATTGCTATTAATGATTTACCATGGTAGGAACACATGTCCAAATGCTCTATGCTGGGATTTCACATGTAACTAAATTTAATTAGCACTTATTTTAAGTAAAGTGATACCCTCAGTAACAAAGAGGGGGCTTCATTTTATAACATAGACACATTCAAATAGAGGAAGATACAATTTATTTATCACTCATCATATTGAATGAAATACATTGAAATATTTTTCAGACTGAATTTAATATACCTTTTATGTCTTACAACCATTATTCTCAGGTGAATGACTCTTGTAAACTTTACAGACTGAAATGTTCTATTTTAATGTAAATATTATTTACCCATTGTACTTTTCAGAGTCAACCTCTTCTTTTGATAATCCTCTTCCTAATGACAGTCTTTAGAAATCCCATCTAAATTAATAAGCCACATAAAACACACTTTCCTGGTGCACCGGGGTGGCCTACAAGGGTGAGCTACTGACTCTTGTTTTTTGCTCAGATTGGAATCTCAAGGTTATGAGATTGAACCCATTTGGGGCTCAGTGATCAGTATGGAGTCAGCTTAGGACTCTCTCCCTTGCCCTCTGCCCCTCCCCCTTGTGCTTACTCTGTCTCTGTCTCTTTCTGAAACAAATCTTTAAAAAACACACTTTCTTCCTGATATGTTCTTACATTACTCCAATTATTAGAGGTTATATCACTAGTGACTTAGGTTCAGAAAATAAATGTATGTCTATACTTAGTGTAATAAACAAAAGTCATTCTTATAAAGATTTATTGATTGATTGATTGATTGATTTATGAGACACACACACAGAGAGAGAGAGAGAGAGAGAACAGGGAAAGGGACAAAGGACAAGCAGACTCTCTGCTAAGCAGGGAACCAGACATGGGTCTTGTCCCCAGGACTCTGAGATCATGACCTGAGCTGAAATCAAGAGTCCATGCTTAAGTGTCTGAACTATCTAGGCACTTCCTTGTTATATATATATATTTTTTTTAGGCTTGCAATAATCTTCCTTCAAAGACTCCTTCTAAGTGTATTGAAAATGTACCTCTTACTGCTAAGAGGTACTGCTTAGGGAATAGTCTAATGAAGAATTTGAAGTTGAAGATAATTGTGGGGATTAAACATAAGCAAAATAAGAAACTTAAGAGAATGAGAAATGGTTTTGTATACTGAAAACAAAAGCTATCAATAAGTTTTAATCTTCAAATTCTATAAGATTGTATCCTTTGATTCATCTTTCTTGGGGAGAAAACTTGAAAATATATTAGTTGAAACTTAGAGAAAAAAAGTAATACAAATAAGCTTCCCAAGACGCAACAGCCTTTTAAATCTAAAGCAACCTCAGAATTCAGCAAAATGTTAGAACAAGTGATTCAGAGTAAATGTGCCATCTGTCCTTTCTCAGCACTCCATATTTGATGGTCCTTGTGTCTGGTCATTTTATTTACTTGATTGATTATTTGATCAGAAATTCAATGCATCTTCAGATATAAAGTATTACACTTCATAGATTTCCCTGTTTATTCTTACAAGTTAACACTTCAATAATACTGTGATTCAAGAATTTTCCTTACAGCCATGTTCCCAACTTATTTGTGAAGATAAAAAGGAAGATCCTCTTAAAGATGTCAAGCAAAACAAACAAAACAGAAAGCAAACAAAACTTTATTACCTACAAATTCTTCTTAAACATGATACTTTAGCTGAAAGGATGCCATAATGCTTAGGAAAAAGGAATTTTCATACACTGTGGTGGGAGTTTTAATTGGTCAAGGATAGAAAAGGAGCCTTTAAAGATATGTAATCTTGGGCAGCCCCAATGGCCCAGCGGTTTGGCACCACCTCTGGCCTGGGGTGTGATCCTGGAGACCCGGGATCAAGTCCCACGTCGGGGTCCCTGCATGGGGCCTGCTTCTTCCTCTGCCTGCGTCTCTGCCCCTCTCTCTCTCTGTGTCTGTCATGAATAAATAAATAAAATCTTAAAAAAATAAAAATAAAAAAAATAAAGATACATAATCTTTTACTTTTTAATTCTGCCTTATGGGATACTTAGGGATGTACATAATGTTCATAAAATAATGAATCAATTATGATATTTATTTATTTATTTATTTTTTAAAGATTTTATTTATTTATTCATGATAGTCACACAGAGAGAGAGAGAGAGAGAGAGGCAGAGACATAGGCAGAGAGAGAAGCAGGCTCCATGCAGGGAGCTCGACGTGGGATTCGATCCCGGGTCTCCAGGATCGCGCCCTGGGCCAAAGGCAGGCGCTAAACCGCTGCGCCACCCAGGGATCCCCAATTATGATATTTATATGATGGAAGTATTTATAATCATTGAAGTGATATTTTAAATAATATACAAAATCCATTTATATAAAAAAATTAAAAAATCAAACTTATTTATAGGTATAAAAACATGCATATATATTACTAGAGCCAAATATGTTTTAATATATTTTAATTTTCCCCAATATGGTGTATTTATTTTATAATTAGAAAATAAAAATCCTTAATTAAATAATAATCTAATCCATATGTATATGCAGAATTATAAATTATTTGGAAGAACATTATATGATTTGCAATTGTGCAGAATTATTTCTTATTTGTACTAATGTTTAACCAAGATACCTTTTTGCTTAAAATTAAAAATTTGAAAGTAAGATCTGCACTCAATAAATTTTGTAAATGGTATCATAACGCACATAAAATTTCATCTAACTTGTAGTCACAGTCCCACGACTTTGTGTACATAGTCTTTGTGTACCTTTCCTAAAATATTCAATGTTCATAGCTTTTTATATAGTATGAATTCTCAATCTCTCTATACAAGGAAGAACTCCCACTGTTCTACAATTTCCCTTTTTTCCATTAAGAAGTTATATTTGATATTTTAAAAAAATCAGCATGTATATGTTTAACTCATTTAACTGATTCATTTTATAGATGCATCATACCTTATTTAAATCAATCTCCTTTGATGTAAATTCAAATAGCTTATTACAGATACATTCATGCAAAAAATATATAGAATAAATTACTATAATTGGCAAGAAAGAGTAAAACAAATAAAGTAAGAAATATTCTTGATTGTTCAGTTGGTTAAACTACAAAGCTTTAACTTTAAGAAACTTTGTCAATATTTGAGGTAGTGATCAGTATGACTTAAGTCCCATTAAGGATTAATTTACTTGCTGTGTGCAAAATGGGTCAATAGAAGCAATATCATGTTTTATTTTCCTTCTGTTCTACCCTCCTTACTTCTTTTTCTTCCTTCTTTCTTCTCCCTCCCTGCCTGTATTCTTCACTGCCTACTTCCCTCTCTCCCTTTTTTCTTTCTTTCTTTCTTTCTTTCTTTCTTTCTTTCTTTCTTTCTTTCTTTCTTTCTTTCTTTCTTTCTTTCTGTATTTCTAACTTTGATACATTGTATTTTACCTTTAACTCAGCCTAATATCAGAAAACTCATTTTATTATGTTTGGTATGATAAATGTGGTAAATATTACAATATTTCATGTGTGTGATGATCATAAATTGTCATAAATACATTTCATTACATTTTTATGATATTTCATGCGATTATTTTGGAGTAGAAAATTCAATTAATGGACTTAACAGATCAAAAATTTATGTCTACTTCATTTAATATACTTCTTCTTTTTGTCCTACCTTCATTCCCAATGGTAGAAATTAGAACACTCCCTATTTGTAATTGTTCCTACAAATTAAACTATATTTAAAAATATATTACTTAGACTTTTATTATATCTAGAAATTCATAGCAAATAGCATATGCCAGGAATTATATTCCAAAATCAATAGCAAAATAGAACATGAACACACATATTAGAAGGGAAGGAAATGCAAAGTCATAGGAAAAAATTAGTTTGAAAACACAGATACCTAAGAGAATTATACGTTTTGGATATCATACCATTTATTAAATAATATATACATATACTACGTATACTTTTTTCAAGGTTGCTTTGACTCTTTGGAGCTTTCAAGGTTCCATACAAATTTTAGGATTGTTTGTTCTGGTCTGTGAAAAATGCTGATGGTATTTTGATAGGGATTGCATTAATGTGTAGGTCTCTTTAGGAAGTAGAAACAGTTTTAAAAATTCAATTAATTAACATATAGTGCCTTATTTATTTCAGAGGTAGAGGTCAGTGATTCATCAGGCTTAAATAATACCCAGTGCTCATTACATCACATGCCCTCCTTAATATCTGTCACCCAGTTACCCCAATTACATCCCTGTCTTATTCTTGACTTTAGAGGAAAAGCTCTCAGGTTTTCCCCATTTAGGATGAGATTAGCTGAGGGGTTTTTATAATATATATTATTATGTTGATGTATGTTCCCTCTAAACCTACTTTGTTGAGAGTTTTTATCATCAAGAGATATTATACTTTGTCAAATGCTTTTTCTTCATCTCCTGATATAACATATGGTTCCTATCCTTTATTAATGTGTATCATGTTGGTTGATTTGTGATTACTGAGCCACCCTTTCAACCCAGGAATAAATCCCACTTGATCACAGTGACTGATTTTTCTAATGCATTGTTGGATTTGGGTTGCTAGTATTTTGTTGATTTTTGCACCTATGTTCATAAGATATTGACTGGTAGTTTGCTTTGTTGTTGTTGTTGTTGTTGTGTCATTATCTGGTTTTGGTCTCAAGGTAATGCTGGCTTCATAGAGTGAATTTAGGAGTTCCTTTCCTTTTCTATATTTTGGAATAGTTTGAAAAGAATATATATTAACTCTTCTATGAATGTTCAGTAGAATTTTCCTGTGAAGCCATCTGGTACCGGATTTTAGTTTGTTGGGAGTTTTGGATTACTTATTCAATTTCTTTTCTGGTTATAGGTAGGTCTATTCAAGTTTATATTTCTTCCTGTTTCAGTTTTGGTAGTTTATATGTTTCTAGGAATTTATTCATTCCTTCAAGGTTGTCCAATCTGTTAGGATATAGTTTTTCATGCTATTTATTGTCTTATAATCCTGTGTGTTTCTGTGGTGGTGGTTACTTTTTCTCCTTTCTCATTTATGGTTTTATTTATTTGGGTCCTTTCTCTTTTCTTTTTGATAAGTCTGGCTAGGGTTTACCAATTATTAATTTTTTCAGAGAACCAGCGCCTGGTTTCTTTGACCTCTTCTATTGTTTGTTTTAGCTTCCATATCACTTATTTCTACTCCAATCTTTATTATTTCCTTCCATCTGTTGGCTTTAAGCTTTTTGTGTTCTTTATCTAGCTCCTTTAGATGTAAGGTTAGGTTGTTTATTTGAGATTAGGTTGTTTATTTGAGAATTTTTTGCTTCTTAAGGGAGGCTTGTATTGCTATAAACGTCCCTCTATTTTTCATTAAAGATTTTATTCATTTATTTGAGAGCAAGGGCACAAGCTAGGGGAGAGGCAGAGGGAGGGAGAAGCAGACTTCCTACTGAGCATGGAGCCTCATGCAGGGCTCAATCCTAGGACCCTGGGATCAAGAGTTGAGCCAGAGGCAGATGCTTAACTGACTAAGCCACCCAGTCACTCTACAATCTTCCCTTTTAAAATCACTTTTGTGGTCAGCCCGGTTGGCTAAGCAGTTTAGTGCCACCTTCAGCCTGTGCCTGATCCTGGAGACCCAGGATGGAGTCCCATGTCAGGCTCCCAGCATGTAGCCTGCTTCTCCCTCTGCCTGTGTCTCAGCCTCTCTCTTTCTCTCTCTCTGTGCGTGTCTCTCATGAATAAATAAATAAAAAGTCTTTAAAAAAATCAGTTTTGCTGTATCCCAAAGGTTTGGACCATTGTGTTTTCAATTGCATTTGTTTCATGTACTTTTTAATTTTTTCTTTGATTTGCTCATTAATCCATTCATTATCTAGTAGCACATTGTTTAACCTCTGTATATTTGTGGCTTTTCCAAATTTTTTTCCTTCTGGTTTTCTAGTTTCATAGCATTGTGGTCAGAAAAGATGCAGGGTATGTCTCCAATCTTCTTGTATTCCAGAAGCCTGTGTTGTGGCCTAATGTGTGATCTATTTTGAAGAATGTTCATGTACACTTGAAAAGAATGTGTATTCTGCTATTTTAAGGTGGAATGTTCTGAATATATCTGTTAAGTTCATCTGGTCCAGTGTGTCATTGAAAGTCATTATTTCCTTTTGATGATCTGTCCATTGATATAACTTGGATATTAAAGTCCCTATTATTATATTATCAAATATTATGTTTGTTTTTAATGGTTTGTGTGTTTGTTATTATGTTTGTTTTATGTTTGTTATTAACGGTTTTATGTATTTGGGTACTCTTATGTTGGGTGCATAAATATTCACAATTAATATATCTTTTTGTTATATTGTCCCCTATATATTGAATAGACTCTTATTTTTTCTCTTGTTATAATCTTTGTTTTAAAGTCTAGTTTGTCTGATATAGTATGGGTACTCCGACTTTTGTTTGACACCTATTTGCATATAACTGTTTCTCCATCCTTCCACTTTCAATCTGCAAGAGTCTGGGTTAAAATGACTTTATTGTAGGAAGCCTATAAATGGGTCTTGTTTCTTATCCATTCTGACATGCTATGTCTTTTGATTGGAACATTTAAACCATTTATGCTCAGAATAATTATTAATAGATGTGTATTCATTGCCACTTTATTACTTGTTTTGTTTCTAGGGATTTTCTCTGATCCTTTCTTGTCTTTCATGTTTTGCTGATTTTCTTTAGTGATATGTTTGCATTTATTTCTCTTCATACTTTGCAAGTTTTTCCATGGTTTTGAAATGTGGTTACCATTAGGTTTATACATAACCTCTTGCAAATAGTATACATTAAGTTGGTTGTCATTTAAGTTTGAACCTATTCTTTTCTCCTCTGCTTCCCATGTTTTAGGTATATACTATTATGTTTTATATCCTTTCTTTGTGGGTTCCTTGACTGGTTTTTTAACATAAATTATTTTTTTAACATAACATTTATTTTTACTCCTTTTTTGTTTCTTGCTTTTATGCTGTCACTTTGGTCTCTCCTTTCCACTCAGAGTCCCCTTTAATATTTCTTCCAGGGCTAGTTTAGTGATAATAAAGTCCTTTAGTTTTTGTTTGTCTGGAGAACTCTTTATCTCTCCTTATATTCTGAATGGTAGCCTTTCTGGATACAGAATTCTTGGCTGCAATTTTATCCCATTTAGCACTTTGACACTCTATTATATAACATGGCATTCTATTCTGACTTATCAAGTTTCTGTTGAAAAATCTCCTGCTAGCCTTATGGGTTTTCCCTTGTAATTTAATGACATTTTTTTTTGTCTTTCTGCTTTTAAGATTTTTTTCTTTATCACTATATTTTGCAAATTCAATTACAATATGTCTTGCCGTGAGCCTGTTTTTGTTGATTTTGATGGGAGTTCTCTGGGCCTCCTAGGTCTAGAGGTCTGCTGCCTTCCATAAATTAAGCAAGTTTTTGGCTATTATTTCTTCAAAAGAATTTTTGCCCCTTTTCCTCTCTTTTCTTCTGAGGCTCCTATAATATGAATATTATTATGTTTGATGGGGTCACTGCATTGCATTCCCTAAGTCTATTCTTGTGTTCCATATTTTTCCCATTCTTTGTTCAACTACATTGCTTTCCATTACTTTTTCTTCTACATCATTAATTGCCTTTTCCAGCCTACTGTTCATTGCATCAAGTCTGTTTCTAATCTCATTTATTGCACTCTTCATCTTTGATTGATGTTTTTTAACACTTTTATCTCTGTAGTAAGGATCTCACTGGGGTCTTCTATTTTTTTCTCAAGCCCAGTGAGTATCCTCATAATCATTACTTTAAATTCATCATCTGGATGTTACTTATATCTGTTTCACTTAAATCTCTGGCTGTGGCTTTATCTTATTCTTTCATACAGGATAAATTTCTCCATCTTCTCATTTTGCCTTAGTCTCTGCCTTCTCTGTGTTAGAAAAGTCAGAAAAATATATATCCTGCTCCTGAAAGTAATGGCCTTATGAAGACGAGGCCTTGTAGCACCCACAGCCTGGTATTCAGGGACTGCCATGTCCTCTACTCTTGTGTTCTGGCTATTTTATCCTTTGGGCAAGTTGTCTGCAAAGGCTCTCCTTGCCTGCTGTGGACAGTGTTTGGTCCCTGTCCTGAATGCAATGAGTTTTAAGTAGGTGTGCTTTGGTCTTCTTGTGAAATGAGACTTGTCACCACCTCCACAGGAACTGAGGCCCTGCAAAACTCTATTTAGTCAGGAAACATGGTTTCGGCAGGAGCTTATGCTGGTCTTCTGGGGGAAGTGCTTGCTGTGCAGAGATTGAGGCAAGTGTGACTCAGAAAGACAGTTCCACCAGAGTGCAGGGGAGTGGGAATTAGCATAAGGAAGTTAGGCAGCTGTGTCCAACCTGCCTGCCTCCCACAGGTAGCTCTATGTTTATGTTGAGGGATGGGGGAAGGAAATATCACCAGCCAACTCCTTTGTTCTCAGAGAGGTGTCTCCATGAATGTTGCTTCCCAGAAGAACTCTCCAAGAAAAGCACATAATCTGCCCCCTGTGTGCCTATACACTGTTCAGATTGCTATTTCCAATCTTTGTGTCCTCAGGGTTGTTTGCCTGACTTCTCTCCAGGAGCAGCCCGCTGCCCTCCATGTTCTATCCTAGCCAAGCTCTCTGATTTTTAAAACGCCAGACTTTAAGCCCTGATGGTTGCAAGAACTCAAGAAATTCAGCCCCTCTCCTTTACAAGACAATGGCCATGGAGAAACATTCTTGTACATTCCCCTGTATGCTCTATTCTCACTCTCTATCATACTTCTCCATGACCATAGATCCCTCCCTTCCATAGCAGCCAGGATCTGTTTCTCCCCTAAACCACCTCTCTCTACTTCCTACTTTCTTCTATGTGGCCTCTTCTCTCCCTTGACAGTTGTGGAGTTTGTTCTGTCACTGTTCAGGTAGATTTCTAAGGGTATTTAGTATGATTTGATAGTTATCTAGCTGTATTTGTGGGACAAAGAGAGCTCAGTGTCCTACTCTGCTGCCATCTTTCTATCTCTAATGTTGGTAGTTTTTATCATAAACAGAAAAAAAAAATTCAAG
The DNA here is from genome assembly GCF_053574225.1 of Canis aureus. Classification (NCBI taxonomy): domain Eukaryota; kingdom Metazoa; phylum Chordata; class Mammalia; order Carnivora; family Canidae; genus Canis; species Canis aureus. Next base: position 8,337,326 of record NC_135640.1, read on the forward strand.
GAACAGAGAAGACTGCAGACTTAAAAATAAAGTATGTTTTTTTTTTAAATATAGATGCTTCCTTCATGTGGTGTTATATATTTTGTTATTAAATATCTGTAATGGAGTTACTGATTTATTCTGTGTTAGCTGACTTAACAATGGAAATATGCCAGCAACAAATTATCTAAGGAAGAGTAACCTCTCTGATAGTTAAACATTTCCTTAAAATAACCTAGATTTGGAAGCAATTATCCAGTAGTAGTTTTACTTTCTTCTCCATCTCTAAAATATCCCCATTAAAGCATAATTCATTTAAAGCCATCTTCCAATAAAAGTGGAAGTACAGAAATAGTTATACCTTTCAGTGGAGAATTGAGCCAACCCAAGCAATTTTCTGCAGAGTTGCATTTGTGTTCAGTTTATTTCTTAACCTAACCTCTAGGGAATTGCTGTAGAAAAATTGACATAGAAATTATTCTCTAAGGGTAAATTTTCTTCTTGTCTTCTGCTTGCACTGAAATTCTGTCAGGTAAAAGGCCACCTCACCGTACTGCCTGCTTGTACTTACACCTTTAAAAGGGGTGCTCTCTGGAATAACCACAAGAGAGATTTCCAGGAACCAAAGAATGATTTCCTTTTTATTTAATTTTATATTTGACTAACCTAGTGATGAACTATTAAAAAGGAAAATGGAAAATTTAACAACCAAGAAAGTATTCAAATTGTAGCTATATTTCTGCAAAACTTTTCAATGTTTCATTATTACAGGGTTTAAAACCTTTCTGTTTGGTTTATCTAAAATTTAATAAGCCCTAAGAAATTTTACAAATAGTAGTTAACTAAGTATTACAACTAACAATTGGGACAGTGCTTAATCTGAGAGTCAATATGATGGCTTATAAAAAGGAATCCTTCTTTTCAATAGAAAAGAGAACCCATAACATTAAAATAATGGAGTCTATAGTCTGTATTCATAATCCAAATTAAAATTAAGAAATTCATAGTAGATTTCTTTCTTTTATCAGCTGATGATGTGATCTAGAGTCTCATTACAATTATCTGCAAATAGAACTAAAGATATTATGTCCCCTGCTCGTGATAAATGCAGTATGTTTTTCTGGTTTTACCAATCTCAGGTTTAAATTCCCTTAATGTCTAAAAGGAGTTATTTATCCAAAAATTGTTGTATTAAGCCCTGTAAGAAAAATAACGAGCCTTTCAATTTAGCTAAATAAATAAATATAAATAAAAATAAAAATATTTTAGGCAAATCATGTACAAGGCAATCTGTTATGTCCTGAGCAGATGAAGATGAATAGAGCTAAGCTCCAGTCTCCAAGAACTTTATAGTCAAACTAAAATACAAGATATACAACAGTATAAATCAAACATGCTGAATGTACCACCTGTGGCAAAGCTTAAATAGCCTTGATGAGTGTTGGCAGGAAAGGATATCTAAGGTGACATTTAATGGGGGAAAGGGCATTTGTGCTAAACTATTAAGAATGTGTGAGATCTCAGCAGGTCTTGATGTAGAGAACGAATATTCTATACAAAAACAACATGGTTATATTCATTCAGTAGGATAGTGCATACCTTATAGTATTCACTTAGGAAATATTTATTGAGTCCCTATTAGTTATTGGGGAATAAGCTAAATTCATGAATCATGAATTTAGAGTACCTTTCCTCAAAATTTCAAAGTCAATTGGAGGACTATAGACAACTATCAATGATAATCCAAGACAAGAGAGTTCAATAAGGGCCTAATACAGATGGGCCCATGAGAGTCTTAGAAAAGATATTTAACCAAGTCTGAGTTAGTAACATGCAGTTATATAAAAGAAAGGTCACCTTCAATGTATACAAAATGAATTTGAAATTAATCAAAGTATAGAAACATGCCAAAGATAAGCACTGCAATCCAAAAAAGTTTAAGAATGTAATTATGTGTGACAGCATAGCTCTGGGAAATTGAAATTAGTTGATTAACAATGTGGCAGTAAGAGAGAAATATCATAAGTTGCCCAGCTATTGGAGAAAATTCATTCATTATAAAAATATTTATTGATTGGGCTCTATGTGTCAGGTTTTACAGTCAATGCTTGGGATACAACGAACAATGTTTTCTCCTTTCTCAGTGCTGTTAATAACATATTGGGAAAACTGACAAGCATGCAGGAAAGTGTAATTTAAAGTGATAATTGGATTAATCTCTAAAGAGGAAAAAGCATGAGGAAAGCTTAGTGCAGAGGAAATGTTTTATTTAATCCTACAGAACAGATTAACAAGGAAAGTGTATGGGATGGGCTGAGGAAAAAGAGACATTCCAGAAGTCAGGACTGGTTTGTGTAAAGGAATAGAAGCAAAGAAAGTGTAAACTTTTCAAGAAAGTTTTGGCTGAAAAAAAAGTGTAAAAAGGGCAAGATGAAGCTGGAACATATGAAAATAGAACCTAAAAGGCCTTTTACATTCTGATAAGGAGTTTGGGCTTTATTCTGAGGGAAACCAGAAGTCATAAATTAGGATAAATGGTGTCTTCATATTTGGTTAAAAGCATTTTCCTGTAGTGTGAATAGATACTATTAATAAAGATAAGAAGCAGAACTAGGGACTATTTTTTAAGTTTTTATTTAAATCCCAGTGGGTTAACATACAGCATATTTGTTTCGGGTGTAGATTGTAGTGACCCAACACTTACACACAGCACTAGGTGCTTAACACAAGTGCCTTCTTAATCCCCATCATCCATCTAAACCATCCCCTTACAACCTTCATTCTGGCAAACATCAGTTTGTTCTCTACAGTTAAGAGTCTGTTTCTTGGTTTGCCTCTCTTTCTTTTTTTCCCTTTGCTCATTTGATTTGTTTCTTAAATTCCACATAATTGAAATTATATGGTATTTGTCTTTTTCTACTATTATAACCCAGAAAAGAGAAGATGGTGGTTTGGACCAAGGTAATGGGATTCAAAATATAGATTTACCAACAAATTTTAGATACTGTCATTTGCTTGGTTGTTTAAAGAGAAAGATAAGCCTAAACTGTAACCAGGTTTGGGGCAACCGTATGAAGCTGTGCCACTAATTGAATACATGACACTTGGCAAAGAACAAGAAGTAAAACATAGTAACTTTAATTTGAATGTGCTGTTTGAGAAGAATAAAACACAAAAAGGTGGTGATTGCCAGAGGTGAGGTGGGTGTGGGGGAATGGTTGAAACAGATAAAAGGGATTAAGAGGTACAAGTTGCCAGTTATAAAATAATAAGTTATGGGGATGAAAAGTACAGCATAAGGAGTATAGTCAATAATATTGTAATAACTTTGGTGACAGATGGTGATTACATTTACCATGGTAAGCATTGAGTAATGTATAGAATTGTTCTAATCATTAGGTTGTACACCTGAAACTAATATAAAAATGTGTGCTAATTATATTTCAATAAAATATAGATAAGAGTAAAAACAAAGAAATAAAGCATAAGAAGGAAATACAAGGAAATATAATTTATAGGATTGGAGCTATATGATAATAGAATTTTATGATATTCAGTGAAAAATAGAATGGAATGAAGGAAGACAGTGAAAGAAATGAGGTTTTTATGTTATGGATCAAGAAAACATAAGTAGTGATGGGATAGTAGGCTACAGATGTGAAGATTGTTAATGAGGTTCCAATGATACAATTTTGTGAGGGCTGAATAAGAGGAGCAGATAAGGTTCATTTTCAGGTTTTAACCTTGGGAGAATAAAAAGATGTTGGAGACTAAGGAAATGACTTGGATGAAGAGAAATCTTGGGGGTGAAGATGAGTCCTTTTGGCCCGCATCAGTTTTAGATAGCCATGAGGTAATAAGCAGTGTCCAACTGTAAATATCAAGGAGATCCCTGGGCTGGAGATTTATTGTGTTTAGTTACTAGATCTTGAGAAAGAATGAAGTTAGTCAAGGAGCATGCATAGGTCAGTGTCAGAAAACCACCTATTTCTGACAGGATCAATGTTTGAGTCATCAATCATCCTGCTAGTTACTGGTCAGGAAAAGGAGAGAACTAGTAGCACTGTGCCATAGAAACCAAAAGGGCAGAGATCATTTCTTGAAGTAAGCCAAGTAAGCCAAATGCAGATGAAATATCTAGAAATATAAAGACAAAAAAAATGATCATTGCATTAAACAAATTGAAGGCTATTGGTGACTGGCAAAGCAGTTGCATTGGAGTGATAAGAAAAGAGTTTATATTGAAGTTTAATAATATGACTGTGAAAAGAAAGAAGAAGAATGAAGAGAGCAGAAGCAGATGGGGGAGAAGGAAGGGGAGAGAGATATAGTTAGATTCTAAATGATAGGAATGACTGAACAAATTTATATTACAAAACAAAACAAAAAATAGTATGTAAAAGGGGTTACTTCAGCATAATATTTGAGGTTCTATAGTGAAAAGATTTGATATTCTTTCTACACAAACTGTGTATTAGAATTTATTTCAACAAAGCAAATACTCAAATAGGAATTAAGCCACTTTAAGTTATATAGTTAATGCTCTTTAAATGATGCAATCATCTAATAAAACTATTCCTTATATAGATGCTTACTGAATCTTTTATATAAAAATATTTTTTCTTCAAAGATCTCAGGATGAGATTTTACTTTGAGAAGCATATATCCCAAACTAAGAGTTGACATACTATATAGATTATAAAAATTTCATCATTATCTTTAAATAAGAAGTATATGAATGCTCAAAAATATAAATGATGATTTTTATTTAGTAGTAAATTGTACTTGAAAGTATTAATTAAATACTAATTAAATATTTCTTCTCTCAAGAAATGAATGCATAATTTATATTTTAAATTTAATTTGTTATGACATTATTATTCATCCATGCATTTTTATTTTAAAGAACCATTAAAAACAGCTTTTTCAAATGCTATATTGCAGTACTGAAACAAATTATAAGATAAAATCTTTCTTTGAAATTGGAAAGTGAATGACTATAACTATATATTACTCTTGAAATTCAGAAAATCAAAATATGGCTTTAAAATTTTAAACTCTATATGTAAAGAAAGAAAATAAAATCAATAAGTTTGCATCTTCTAGGTATATAACCTTGAGAAATTCCTTACTATTTCTGTGTCTCAGTGTCCTTATCTGTAAAATAAAGATAAAAATACACAGAAGTCATGTAGTTATTTTGAGAAATAACCTTCACTCCCTCCCTCTACCTCTTATGTCTCTCTTCCTCAAAAATTCCCTGGACAATGGTAAATTGTATAGAAGTATCAACTATAATATATTGTAACTTAAATTGATATTAAGCACATTTCCATTATTTTATCTGTATTATATTCAGTTTTAGTCATTCAGTTTTAGTCATTTAAATTTGCCTTTCAGTTTAAATGTGCTTTCCCCCCATTTTATGCAATTATAATCCCTTCATATGACATTCAATATGAATTCAAGAGGAAAATAAAATCTATGTGGAGTCTATCTTAAATAAAATAGGCATTTGATTTTTCTCATGTATATTTTTTGTTATTAAATAATTTTGAATGCTTTTCATTGTGCTAACCAAGCAAGAATTAAAATTAAATGTGGAAGGGATGCCTGAGTGGCTCAGTGGTTGAGTGTCTGCCTTTGGCTTAGGATGTGATCCCAGGATCCGGGATTGAGTCCCACATCAGGCTCCCTGCAAGGAGTCTGCTTCCCCCTCTGCCTATGTCTCTGCCTCTCTCTCTCTGTGTCTCTCATGCATAAATAAATAAATCTTTAAGAAAATGTGGAAAAAATTGTGTGTTAAAAATTTGTTTTGGAGTAATTAATGTTATGAGGAAATTCTATAATTCGAGGCTGTTAAAGGGAAAAGAAACTTAAATGAGATTTAAATTTCAGTTTCAATTTTTAATTTGACTTAAATGGAATTTAAATTAGAATATCAGCTTATTGTATTTTAAAATTGACTCTAATCTTTGTGTAGTCAAAGTAGTAAAGTTACTGCTATATAAATTAATACTGTTTTAGGTTTTTATTAACTTTCTTATATTTAATAACTGGGAACTCAAAAAATTGCATGTATAGAAATTAAATTCTGAAATGTAAGTCTTGAAATACCAAGTAAGTGTACACATACACAACTTTGTCTGTCAAAGGTAGGTACTATCATCATTTCCATTGCATAGATTAAAAAATTGAAACTTCAAATGGATAATGATTCTTCCATGGTCAAATTAAAAAATTGAAACTTCAAATGGATAGATTCTTCCATGGTCATGTCACTGATATGTGGCAGGATTATACCAAGCACAAACTAAGGATAATAACTCTGATTATTTTAATACCATGATCATGACATACTTCTGAAATGGATCTGTCTTCTCTACTTCTCAGTCACTATGTATTTTTTATATGACAAGCTCCACACCTAAAATGTGTTCTCATTTTAATTCCTAACTGAAACTCTTGTAAGATCAGATACTAAATATGAAAACCTGTGATGTGGCAGGAATTTATAAAGTATATGACTAAGTGAGAAGAAACATGACACCTGTTTCCACTTCTTAAGAAAGGTAAGTGCTGACATTTGGGACCAAGTGAGAATCGCTTAGTAAATGTGAAAATTGTTCAATGTTGCTAGGAGAAGCTGTAAAAGGCAGACATCAGTGCTGACTTTTGGTAAGATTTAAGCTATGGACTTCTGGCAATTGATGTTTTCAAAGCTGTTTATATTTTCCATTGTTCATTTCAGTGGCTTGGAAAAATATGAAAAGTATTTTGTTTCTTCAAAGAAAGTACCTAAATCATAAACAAACACATATACATACATATATGAAAGAAAGGTAAAAATAAAGAGATGTAAAGAATATGAAAAACAAATAGCAAATGATATTATTATTATTATTAATATTCTGTCTGTAATATTAATACCAGACAGAAAAAAACACAGTTTTGTACATAATTATAAAAGGAACAATTTAACAAGGAAATTTAATAAACTGTCAAATGAGACTTTGATGAAACATGAAGTAAAAAATCAGTACATTTATGTGTACTCATTGAATTACATAATTTCACTTACATAAATACAAACTAAAAGTGCAACTGACACAAAGAGGTTTAGAAAGAAACTCACCTGGCATATATTACTCATTCAGTTCAGCTAACAGAGGTAGTCGTGAGCAGATTTGAAGAAAATAGCCTATCTGCACTCAGGATGGTTTTAGATGTTTTATAAGTTTAATGGAAAACACTATTAATCAAGAAAACCAATTTTGCATGTTGATTAACACAGATTTTGCTTTTTGTAAATATAAATATCAAATATATATATTTATATATTGCTGAATTAAATATGTGGGGCAGAATAGCATTGTGTTCATATAACCTGTTTTTCATTCTTCCTAAATGCATAGTTACAGTACATTTCCCAGTATTTATTTCACTTTGGTTTAGCTACATATCCAGATATATGTGGTTAGAAGTGATGTATACCACTTTAGTTCAGCCTATAAAAACCAGTCTGCTGTCTACACATTAGGATGTAGGGAACTCTCAAAAATAGTCACACATTTACTGTAGTACCATAAATGGATGGATAGATAGATTATAGATGATACAGAGAGAGAGAGTGCCTGGTGTGTGTGTGTGTGTGTGTGTGTGTGTGTGTGCGTGTGGTGTGTGTGCATATCACAGGAGGGTTACAGATGTGAAGCTGCATTTATTTAAGTCCAGGTGCCTTCCTTATGAATATTCACTAATCTTTCTTTATTCATGACTGGATATAACCCAGTGTTCTTGAATTCTAAGGTTCTGCCAAGATATTGGAAGAGAAACACTGATCTTTGTGGAGTTGGATAAGAATAGGACATTAGCAGAAGAAAGATCAGAAACAGGAACAAAATTAGGAACTCCCCACCTTCTAGAATTTAAACCTATGAGATTCCTAGGCCTCATCACAGGTTACATCATAACATGTGGGTTTGCTTTGACAGAAAGAATTCTAAAGATATAACCTGGTCACTGGAATAAATAGAGCTTTGCACAGACAAATGAAAAGGGGCAGGGGGGAGGGGTAGTCAGCAATGATACTAAGACATGCCAGGCAGAACACTTAGAATGGTTAATTCTTGGTGAGATATAAAAAACAAAAACAAAAAACTTGTAAAAAGAAGATCAGAGTTTATTGTGTAAAGACATTTTAAAACTTAATTACAAGGAGGATTCCTGGCTGTGTGAGTCAATAGAGTATATGACTCTTGATCTCAGAGTTATGAGTTCAAGCCCCACTTGGGTAAGGGGGTTACTTTAACAAATAAACAAACAAACTTAATTACAAGAAAATATTTCCTAGAAAATGAATTTCAATTTACTAATTCAAACTAATGAGCTATGAAATGATAATTATTGTTTAGTATTAAATTATCAGCCTGAACTAAGGAAAAAAAAAAAAGTCATGCACAAATAAGTAAAGCAGAATCTAAAAAAAGACACAATCAATATGAATGGAGAGGAAAGATAATGAAAAAAATAAAAATGAAAGGAAAACAGAACTTGGAGAACTTACTTGATGATAACACAAGTTTCAAAAAGAAAACAAATAGGCGATAGAGAATATACAATAAAAACATAAATAACTAGCCAATAGGATCAGGTCATTTTCCTGGGGTCCTGGGATCAAAACATAATAACAGCATCTATAGCCATCAATAGATCAGGAAAAATGACAAGAATGTCCACTCTCACCGCTTTTACTTAACATAGTACTGGAAGTCCTAGCCATACCAATCAGACAAGAAAAATAATTGAAAGGCTTCCAAATTGACAAGGAAGAAGTAAAGCTTTTGCTATTTGCAAGTGACATAATACTCTATATAGAAAGTCCTAAGCACCACCAAAATCTAAGAGAACTGATAAATGAATTCAATAAGATTGTAGGATACAAAATCAAATATATGGAAAACACTGCCTTTCTATACATTAATAATTGAGTAGCAAAAAGAGAAATTAGGAAAACAATTCTATGTACAATTGCAGCAAAAATAATGAAATCCCTAGGAATAATCTTAACCAAGAAGGTGAAAGATCTGTACTCTGAAAACTATAAAACATTGATGAAAGGAATTGAAGATGATGCAAAGAAATGGAAAGATATTCCATGTTCATAAGTTGAAAAAACAAATTTTATTAAAGTGTACATACTACTCACAGCAACCTACAGATTTAATGCAATCCCTATCAAAACACCAACAGCATTTTTTTGGAGAACTAGAAAAATTTTAACATAACTGCAAAAGACCCCAAGTAGCCAAAGCAATCTTTAAAATGAAGGAAAAAAAAAAAACTAGAAATGTCACAATACCAGATTTAAAGATATACAAAGCTGTAGTATTCAAAGCATTATGATACTGGCACAGAAATGGGCACATAGATGATCGATGCAACAGGACAGAGAGCTCAGAAATAAACCCACAGTTACATGGTCAATTAGTTTTTGACAAAGAAAGCAAGAGTATACAATGGGAAGAAGACAATCTCTTCAACAAATGGTGCTGGGTAAACCGGACAGCCACATGCAGAAAAATGACACTCGACCATTTTATTACACTATACACAAAAGTATATTCAAAATACATTAAACACCTAAATGTTTAGGTGTTTAACACATAAAGACCATGAGACCATAAAAATTTTGGAAAAATCACAGGCAGAAATTTTTCTGACATCAGCCATAGTAACATTTTTCTAGATAGGACTCCTGAGGCAAGGGAACAAAAGCAAAAATAAACAGTTGGGAATACATCAAAATTAAAAGCTTCTGCACAGCAAAGGAAATAATCAACACAAGTATAATACAACCTACTGAATGGGAGAAGTAATTTGCAAATGACATATCCAACGAAGGTTTAGTATCCAAAATATATAAAGAACTTATACATCTGAACACTAAAAAAAACCCAAATAATCCAAATAAGAAATGAGGCAGAAGACATGAACAGACATTTCTCCAAAGAAATGATGGGCAGATGGGCAACGGACACATGAAAAGATACTCAACATCACACATCAGGGAAATACAAATCAAAACTACAATGCAATATCACCTCACACCTGTCTGAACGGCTAAAATTAACAACACAAGAAATAACAAGCATTGGTGAGAATGTGGAGAATGGAGAACCCTCTTGCACTGTTGATGGGAATGCAAACTAGTGCAGCAACTCTGGAAAACAGTATGGAAGCCCCTCAAAAAATGAAAAACAGAACTACCATATGATCTATAATCATATAACTTGAAATTTACCCCAAAGATACAAACACACTAATTCAAAGGGACATATAAATTATTTTTGTGTATTTAAGCATTATTTACAATAGCCAAACTATGGAAGCAACCCAAGTGTCCATCAACTGATGAGTGGATAAAGAAGAGATAGATTAGATTTGATAGATTGATAGATTGATAGGTGATAGATAACCATGATAGATGATGATACATGTTAGATAGCTAGATGATAGCTAGATGATAGATGATAGATAGATAATAGAATATTATTCAGACATAAAAAAGAATGAAGTCTTGCCACTTGCAACAGGGATGGATCTAAGGAGTTCACTCATATGTGGAATTTAGGAAAAGAAAGAAACGAACAATAATAACAAAAAGAACAAAGCAGAAAGCAGAATAAACTCATGAGAAAAAACTCTAGAGAACAAACTCATGGTTACCAGAAGGGAGTTTGGTCAGAAAATGGGTGAAACAGGTAGAGAGGATTAAAAGTAAACTTATCTTGATAAGCACTGAGTAATGTATAAAATTGTTGAATCACTATATTTTACATCTGAAAATAATATAACACTTTATATAAACTACGAGCAAAAAGATACCAGCAAATATTAATAACAACATAATAATATCAAAGTATAATTGCCATGTTCATAGCAAATAATGTGATATTTAATGTTAAAGGCATTAAATGGATTGATGAGGAAAAATATATTATGGCCAAATTTGCAAAACATACAATATGCTAAACCATGCTTAACCGACGGAAAAAATTCCAATTAAAATGACAAAGTGATACTATTTTCATTTATCAGGCCGACTCATATTTAGTTTTTAAAGATTGATAATAGTGCCCTTATGTTATATGGGGAAATACATATTCTCTTATAGCTTGAAGGACTGAACTGATGGCAAATTTGTTGGAACAGAATTGCATAGTGTACAAAGTTTTGACTCAGAAATTTTACTCTTATATTCGTTCTATTGAATATTTTCTACTATTAATACCATTCTCGTGCTTGGACACAGGCTTGGATACATCTACACAGACTAGTGTTTTAGTAATTCTAATCTATCTATAAGATAATCTTCTAAAGATGGATAATATACAGACAGCTTATATAATTAGATATAGTAGGAAGAGAGTAATAAAGAATCTGGTAAGCTCAATATGAAGATACAATATTTTTTCCCTGAGAATCTGTATGGCATTGTCAATATGATTTTTTGAAAAAAAAAAAAATCTGATATTTAGTAATTTTAGGGGCAAAAACGGTTAATAGAATGTGAAGCAACAAATAAGCATTCCAATATATTTAAGTGTATTAATAAGATCCATATTCACAAAGGAATGTATAGCATATGGAAAGTATTTTTATCCTCAATTAGCCTGATAACAGAAACAGTATATTTTAAAGTTCAATTTAAAGTGTATGTGTAGGGATCCCTGGGTGGCGCAGTGGTTTAGCGCCTGCCTTTGGACCGGGGCGCGATCCCGGAGATCCGGGATCGAATTCCACGTCGGGCTCCCTGCATGGAGCCTGCTTCTCCCTCTGCCTGTGTCTCTGCCCCTCCCTCTCTCTCTCTCTCTCTCTCTCGGTGACTATCATGAATAAATAAATAAAATCCTTAAAAAAAAATAAAGTGTATGTATATCCAGGAAGCCTGGATGACTCAGTGGTTGAGCGTCTGCTTCTGGCTTAGGGCATGGCCCCAGTCCCGGGATCAGTCCCATGCCTCTCCCTTGGCCTGTGTCTCTGCCTCTCTCTCTGTGTCTCATAAGTAAATAAATTTATTTATTTATTTATTTATTTATTTATTTATTTATTTATTTATTTAATCTTTTTTTTTTTTTTTTTTTAAAGTGTATGTGTATCCTATTTCACTTGTGCTGGCTTTGACCAAAACGCCTTATATTTTCTATGCCTTATAAAACGGTCCTCAGTCAAGAAATTCTGAATGAAGCATCAATAACATCTGCTACAAGTTCTATTAAAATTAGGGTTATAGAGAGGGGGGAGGGCAAGACGGCCGAGGAGTAGGGTCCCCAACTCACCTGGCTCCACCAACTTACCTAGATTACTTTCAAATCACCCTGAAAACCTACGAATTCGACCTGTGATTTAAAGAGAGAACAGCTGGAATGCCACAGAGACTAGGGTTTTCGCTTCTAATAAGGTAGGAGGGCAGAAAAAATAAAAAAAGAATCCAGTGGGGGAGGGGCCCTGCGAGAGCCCCCAGGACCGGGAAGCCCAGACCTGGAGAAGGAGGAACTGTAAAATCCGCACCGGATTCTTCCCGGATGGAAAGGTGCTTAGCAGGGAAATGTAGAGGAACCGGAGGGGCAGTGGAGCCTCCAGTTTCACAGAGTCACTAATAGAGGAGGTGCGCCCAGGGAAGAGTCCACCACAGACTGCACGGATCTCCGTAAAGGGCTGGAGCGTGCCGGAGGGAGAAGCGGGAGGGTCAGGCAGCAGCTCCGGGCGGAGGGGGCTGCGCCTGCTGCCTTCGGGAGCCCTGGCCTGGGAGAACGACTCCAGCAGCACAGGCTCCGGATCCACGGTGCTGGGCCGACACAGCCCACCACCCTCTGCTACCCCCATCCCCCAGATAGGCGGAGGTGGGGAGAGCTCAGGACAGTGAGGACACTTCTGCTACTGGGCACCCCCAAGCTGTGCAGATCAGCGTCCCCTGCTGCCCCGGGAGCACCTAGGCCAGTGCGGACTGGGAGACTGTGGTAGTTACTGCAGGAGCGGACTCCAGGGCTGGAAAGCTGGCCTGCGACAGTGTTGTTCCTCCTTCTTGTTTCACTTTGCTCCTGGGAGAGGCAGGGCCACTGGGGGGCAGAGGCCTCATGGGGTAAAGAGCTCCCACTGAGCCCGGCATCTGGCAGGGGGCAGGGCATCTCCCCCAGGTGCACACACCTGAGAATCAGCGCAGCAGGCCCTTCCCCAGAAGACCAGCTGGAAGGACAGGGGTAGAGCAAGTTCTCCACCAAGCAGCGCTGGAAAGCTCCAGAGAAGTCGTCGGATTTACAGTATATAGAACCAGAGGGTACGCCTCCTTTTTTTTTTTTTTTTTCTTTTTCCAGTACAACTCGTTTTTAAATCAGACTGTAAATTTACAATTTTTTTCTCTTTTCCCACCTTAACTACAATATTTTACCACCTCTTCATTTTTAAAATTCTTCCTTTTTGACTTTAATATTTCTAAAATTACAGGTCTTAGATATATTTTTCACTTTTAGATTCCCTTAAACATACTCAACTTGATTTGGGGAGATATGCAAGATATGTTTTATTTGTTTTGTGTTTTTTGTTTTCTCTGCCTCCTTTGGTTCTACAAACGCGAAAATTAAAAGCCTCTAAAACATGAACATCATGCACCCAGAACTACATGGTATACCATTTTGGTTCATTCTGTGAGATTCCTTATTCCCATTCTACCCCTCTCTTTTATCCCATTTATGTTTTGGTGGTCAATATTGGGGGCCTCTATAAGTATTTCTGGTTTGTATAAATTTGGGACTGAGCATCTTCTAACATACAGAACTTAATATACTCAGAAACAAGAGCATCACCCTCTAGGACCCCTCAGGTAGACTACATTCTCCCTCCACTACAACTTCCTCAACACCAGCATCCCCCAGTCACCTCCCTTTATTTTCCTCTCCTTTTTTCCCCTCTATTTTCTTTTTCTTTTTCTTTTCTTTTTCTCTTTTCTTTTTTTTTTTTCTTCTTCTTTGGGATTCATGGCCTTTTATTTTTTACTACTTTGTTTTAATTTTTTTTTCACTTTAATGATCCTTTTGTTTTATTTCCTTCTGATATTTGTTTTCAATTTCTGGTCTCTGACCTCAGCAGAATCATCTAGGGTGAAATTTACTTATGTCATGGTTCATATTCTTGACGCATCCCATTCATACAGGCACTCTAGAGTGAGCAAAATGACTAGAAAGAAAAACTCACCACAAAAAAAGAATCAGAAGCAGTACTCTCTGCCACAGAGTTACAGAATTTGGATTACAATTTGATGTCAAAAAGCCAATTCAAAAGCACAATTATAAAGCTACTGGTGGCTCTGGAAAAAGGCATAAAGGAATCAAGAGACTTCATGACTGCACAACTGAGATCTAATCAAGCCAAAATTAAAAATCAGTTAAAAGAGATGCAATCAAAACTGGAGGCCGTAACAACAAGAGTTAATGAGGTAGAAGAAACAGTGAGTGACATAGAAGACAAGTTGATGGCAAGGAAGGAAGCTAGGAAAAAAGAGAAAACCATTAAAAGACTATGAGGAAAGGTAAAGGGAAATAAGGACAGGGGAAGAGCAAGTTCTTGAACGAGCAGTGCTGGAAAGCTTCAGGGGAAGTTGAGGGATTTACAGTACACAGAAATAGAGGATACCTCCACTTGTTTTCTGTTTGTTTCTTTTTTCTTTTTATTTCTTCCTTTTTCCAGTACAACTTGTTTTTAGCCACTCTGGACTAAGCAAAATGACTAGAGAGAAGAACTCACCACAAAGAAAGAATCAGAAACAGTACTCTCTGCCACAGAGTTACAGAATTTGGATTATAATTCGATATCAGAAAACCAATTCAGAAGCACAATTATAAAGCTTCTGATGTCTCTGGACAAAAATATAAAGGATTCTAGAGACTTCATGACTGCACGATTGAGATCTAATCAGGCTAAAATTAAAAATCAATTGAATAACATGCAATCCAAACTGGAGGTCCTAACGATTAGGGTTAATGGTGGAAGAAAGAGTGAGTGACGTAGAAGACAAGTTGATGGCAAGGAAGGAAGCTGAGGAAAAAAGAGAAAAACAATTAAAAGATCATGAGGATAGGTAAAAGGAAATAAATGACAGTCTCAGAAGGAAAAATCTACATTTAATTGAGGTTCCAGAGGCTGCCAAAAGGGACAGAGGACCAGAAGGCATATCTGAAAAAATCATAGCTGAGAACTTCCCTAACATGGGGAGGGAAACAGGCATTCAGATCCAGGAGATAGAGAGATTCCCCCCTAAAATCAATAAAAAAACAGTCAACACCTTGGCATTTAATAGTGAAACTTGCAAATTCCAAAAATAAAGAGAAGATCCTTAAAGCAGCAAGAGACAAGAGATCCCTAACTTATATGGGGAGAAATATCAGATTAACAGCAGACCTCTCCACAGGGACCTGGCAGGCCAGAAAGGGCTGGCAGGATATATTCAGGGTCCTAAATGAGAAGAACATGCAGCCAAGAATACTCTATCCAGCAACGCTCTCATTCAGGATAGAAGGAGAGATAAAGAGCTTCTAAGATAGGCAAAAACTGAAAGAATATGTGACCACCAAACCAGCTCTGCAAGAAATATTAAGGGGGACTGTGTAAAAGAAAGAGGGAGCCCAAAGAAATAATCCACAAAAACAGGGACTGAGCAGGTATTACAATGACACTAGATTCATATCTTTCAATAGTGACTCTGAATGTGAATGGGCTTAATGATCCCATAAACAGACACAGGGTTTCAGACTGGATAGAAAAGCAAGACCCATCTATTTGCTGTCTGCAAGAGATTCATTTTAGTCTTAAGGACACCTACAGCCTGAAAATGAAAGGTTGGAGAACCACGTACCATCGAATGGTCCTCAAAAGAAAGAAGGGGTAGCAAACCTCATATCAGATAAATTAGAGTTTATCCCAAAGACTGTAGTAAGAGATGAAGAGGGACAATATATCATACTTAAAGGATCTATCCAACAAGAAGACCTAACAATCATGAATATTTATGCCCCTGATGTGAATTGCCAAGTATATCAATCAATTGATAACCAAAGTAAAGACATACTTAGATAATAATACACTAATACTGAGAGACTTCAATACAACCCTTTCTTCAAAAGACAGATCTTCTAAGCACAACATCTCCAAAGAAACAAGCACTTTAAATGATACACTGGACCAGATGGATTTCACAGATATTTACAGAAATTTACATCCAAATGCAACTGAATACACATTCTTCTCAAGTGCACATGGAACTTTCAGCTGTCGCTGAAGTGTAGAGCTCCTGAAGTCTCTCAGTATATCTATCAGGTCTACGACAGCATTTTGAAAAACTAGCAGACGGATCTGGTTCCCTCCAGCCACCCCGTGATCAGTGCAAGCCAAGAATTCTTAACTGGAAGAAATCGTCTTGCCTCCTAGAATCTGAACTCAAACACACTGAGGCCACCTACCAAGGTAGTGACTAGTCTAACTTGTGCTAACATTAGGGCACAAGCTGTGGATAGTTTTAGCTTCCTGTGAACATTTGTAACCACTGCTTCTGTCACTTCCCACCTCCTGCCCCCTGCCACTGCTCTGTCCTTATCTGTGAGCTTCTTCATAACCTGCCAGTGCCTGGCATTTCTGAGAGCAGTTTCAGATTTTGTCATTGAGAGCTCATTTCAAAAGCAGAAAAAGACAAAAATATTAAAGCAAGGAAAAGTGTCACTGAAAAAAAAAAAATAGACCACATAGTGGATCACTAATCAGGTCTTATCTGATACCAAAAGATTGGGATTGTCCCGTGCATACTTTCAGACCATAATGCTTTGAAACTTGAAATCAATCACAAGAAGAAATTTGGAAGAAATTCAAACATGTGGGGTTAAAGACCATCTTGCTAAAAGATGAAAGGGTCAACCAGGAAATCAGAGAAGAATTAAAAAGATTCATGGAAACTAATGAGAATGGAGATACAACCATTCAAAATCTTTGGGATACAGCAAAAGCAGTCCTGGGAGGAAAATACAAGCATTCTTCAAAAAAAATTAGAAAAAAAACTCATATACACAAGCTAACCTTGCACCTAAGGAACTGGAGAAAGAATAGCAAATAAAACCTACACCAAGGAGAAGAGAGTTAATAAAGATTTGAGCAGAACTCAATGAAATAGACCCAGAAGAACTGTAGAACAGATCAACAAAACCAGGAGTTGGTTCTTTGAAAGAATTGGCAAAGAAGAAGTCAATTCTCCCTCTTTGCAGATGACACGATACTGTACATAGAAAACCCAAAAGACTCCACCCCAAAATGGCTAGAACTCATACAGCAATTCAGCAGTGTGGCAGGTTACAAAATCAATGCCCAGAAATCAGTGCCATTTCTCTACACTAACAATGAAACTGAAGAAAGAGAGATTAAGGAGTAAATCCCATTTACAATTGCACCCAAAAGCATAAGATACCTAGGAATAAACCTAACCAAAGAGGTAAAGGATCTCTACCCTAAAAACTACAGAACACTTCTGAAAGATATTAAGGAAGACATAAGTAGATGGAAAAATATTCCAATCTCATGGATTGGAAGAATTAATATTTTGAAAATGTCCATGCTACCCAGGGCAATTTACACATTTGATGCAATCCCAATCAAAATACCATGGACTCTCTTCAGAGAGTTGGAACAAATCATCTTAAGATTTGTGTGGAATCAGAAAAGACCCCAAATAGACAAGGACATATTGAAAAAGAAAACTAGAGCTGGGGGCATCACAATGCCAGATTTCAGGTTGTCCTACAACGCTGTGATCATCAAGACAGTGTGGTGCTGGCACAAAAACAGACACATAGATCAATGGAACAGAATAGAGAGCCCAGAAGAGGTCCCTCAACTCTATGGTCAACTAGTATTCGACAAAGCAGGAAAGACTATCCACTGGAAAAAGGGCAGTCTCGTCAATAAATGGTGCTGGGAAAATTGGACAGCCACGTGCAGAAGAATGAAACTAGAGCATTCTCTTATACCATACAGAAAGATAAACTCAAAATGGATGAAAGATCTAAATGTGAAACAAGAATCCATCAGAATCCTAGAGGAGAACACAGGCAACACCCTTTTTGAACTTGGACACAGTAACTTCTTGCAAGATACATATATGAAGGCAATATTTACAGCAATATATATGTTTTACATAAATAATATGTTAAAGTCTAGTGGCCATAGAAAAATGACAGTTTTATATATAATAGATTAGGTTCCTTTTCCATTAGAATGAGTTTTTTAAATATTTTGTTTATTTATTCATGAGAGACAACAGAGAGAGGCAGAGACATATGCAGAGGGAGAGGGAGAAGCAGGCTCCCCGCTCAGGAACCTGATGTGAAACTCAATCCCAGGACCCCAGGGTCACGACCTGAGCCAAAGGCAGGTGCTCAACCACTGAGCCATTCAGACATCCCCAATTAGGATGAGTTTTACACAAAGCTAATACTTTACTTCTATGAAAAAGGAAACTGATAAAGATGATCATGCAGATTTCTCTACCTCAAAATATGCTTTATGAAAACTATTGTTGGAAAAAGAGTATGCATCCATGATAATAGGAGAAGGAATGATATTTGGTGTTTTTGACTTATTTTCTATTCATGTTAAACTAATCTCTTAAATTGTTAAGATGTTTTTCAAAAAATTTAACCTCATTCAAGCCACCATGATATCATCCATTATATAATAAAACATTCCATATGAAAAGTGATCCAAATTTTTAGTTTAGAATTTATGTGGAGGAAAAAGATGCAATACCTAGAATGCTGTAAATTTTAATAGGTAAAACAACACTGCAGATTTGATTAGTCATGGTCTAAATGCCTCCTCAAAGAGTTACCTAATAAGCCTTTTATTCCTCATGTTTGAATCATAAATTTTCTATTGAATACCTTCATTGTATGAGGAAATTTAGAAAGTAATGGATAAATTCCATCATTCTGTATCAACATTTCTAGCATGATACATACTGAGAACTGCATCCTCAGAGTTTTAACAACTCACAGAAAAGTGAACTGAAATTTCCAAAGTCTAGGAAATGATAAGAGAGAGGTGAGAGAGAGACAGTGTGCTAATGACCCCAGAGAGTTTGAAAACATGGTCAGTGCATTTTGAGAGAATCTCCTAAAAGGAGATACTGGGCATGACTGAATCTGTAAAGAAAATATCTCGCTGTCTAGTGCTTGGGAGCATGGTAACCAAGAGCCAGGGGCAGTCAGCCAGAACTTGCCCCTGAGTAAGTTACTGAAATCCTTCAGAGTGAGGCTGAGGCTGTACCTCTACTACCGGAATTGAATTAACAAGTGCCACTTTTTGCCCCCTCCACAATGAATTAACAGTTATGTTTTTCTTCTTCTTCCTCTTTTTTTTTCTTTTTTAGATAATGTGTAAATGTTAAACATGCATAGCGAAAGATATATAAAAGGTATTCCATGAAATCTGGCATGATATTTGGGAAATGAAACATCAGATTTGATAATTCTTTGTCATTCCAAAGTCATAATTTTTTGATGTGTCCGACAATGGCCCTAAAGCAATTTATTTTATTTCTTTATTTCGGTCATGCATCAAAATAGGTATCCTATAGGCATTTCTATCACCCAGAATTGTGTTCCAAACTCTTGAATTAATGAGTTCCAAAATTCCTATCATTCCTGCTTCTTTATGCCAATTACACTTGTATTTGCCCATATCTTCCTCTCAATATTTTTTCTTCTTGTAATTATATCCACACTATAGAGACCAAATCATATAAGTAAACAGCTATACTCTTAGAAGTGCTGAATGTAATTATCCATTTCTTAATAGATGGCTTTAGCTTCCATTACAGTATTAAAACTGAGGCAATGAAATGTGGAAGTTCTTGAATGTTATTCTTCTCACCTAATTGACTTACAAGAATTCCTTCTTGGGATCCCTGGGTGGCTCAGTGGTTTAGCACCTGCCTTCAGCACAGGGTGTGATTCTGAGTCCTGATATCTAGTCCCACATTGGGCTCCCTGCATGGAGCCTGCTTCTCCTCTGCCTGGGTCTCTGTCCCTCTCTGTCTCTCTCTCTCTGTCATGAATAAATAAATAAATAAATAATCTCTAAAAAAATTCCTTCTTTACTCTTAATTTTCTTTTTGTCTGTACCTCAAGAAAGAAAAGTCCTTCATTTATAAGAGTGCCAACATTAAGGAGTGGGAGTGTGAAGGAGTTATAGTTTAAATAACCAACTTCTAGGGATCCCTGGGTGGCGCAGCGGTTTGGCGCCTGCCTTTGGCCCAGGGCGTGATCCTGGAGACCCGGGATCGAATCCCACGTCGGGCTCCCGGGGCATGGAGCCTGCTTCTCCCTCTCCCTCTGCCTCTCTCTCTCTCTGTGTGACTATCATAAATAAATAAAAATTAAAAAAAAAATAACCAACTTCTATTCCTTCAGTCTTTCATAAGCTACAATTCAAAGCCAGTTACAAGCATTCTCCTCAGATTATATTGCTGATTCTTTTTCTTTTTTTTTTTTTAAAGATTTTATTTATTTATTCATGACAGACACAGAGAGAGAGAGAGAGAGGCAGAGACACAGGCAGAGGGAGAAGCAGGCTCCATGCAGGGAGCCTGACGTGGGACTTGATTCCGGGTCTCTAGGATCACACCCTGGGCTGAAGGCGGCACTAAACCACTAGGCCACCGGGGCTGCCCTATATTGCTGATTCTTATAAAAATTCTGTTTTATTGTCTTCCTAGACGATAACCTCTAGTTGGAGCCATTTTTCATCTGTGTTTGCTTTTTCTTTCTTCTCTCTCTTCATTGACTTCTTCTCCATGACTATATACACATATTCAAATATCATGTTTAAGAAAAGTTGAGCTGAGTCTTGCTTCAAACTGCCAATAACTTAATGACCATAATAATGAGAAAGCTCTAATCCACAACTCCTCTACCTCTATTCATAATTTCTCTTAAACTCTGAACACATTAAATACCATAATAATCGTTCTTATAATATTGGCTCCTTAGAACTCACCGTGTTTTTCTTTTTTCATGAATGGAGAATGTTACTTAAAAAATTGTAGATTGGCATGCAACTATTAATACAAGAAGATCCCTTGTGTATTTTCTAGTTTCTCTGAATGGTAACATTTGCACATTGGTAGTGTAATATCACAACTGGACTATTGAAATGGATAAAATCCATGAGTCTTATTCAGATTTCCCCAGTTTTATTTGTGCTTGTTCATGTGTACTAAATTTTATACAATTTAATCCTCCATGTAGGTTCCGTATCCATCCCCACAATCAAGATACTGAACGTTTCCAGCACCCTCAAACATCCTTCCTTTTATCATTTTACATATTTCCTTCCTGCACTCTGCCTCTGTCCATAATACCTAACAATGACACATTCTTCCTGGTTCCTTTCTATTTGAACAAGAATCTTTCTGAATAGTAGTAGTACAGTTAAATCTTTCTGAATGAAAATTTGCTCCTGACTTTGCAGCAAAAAATTCTTGGCTTTTTTTGAGGGCTCTTGATTTCCTGACTCATTGTCTGTGGGTTGCTTCCTTCAGCATCTCGACAAGGATTGTGTGAGAAACTACTTTTGGCTCCCAAACAGGGATTATGTGTGAAATGGGATTATATGTTAGGGATTATATGTTACAGAAAAGTCTAATAAGATTACTCTAACAGGGATTATATGTTAGAGAAAACTCTTGTTAGAATTTTCTCACTTAGTCTTTTTTTCTGATTAATCCTCCTCTTCCTAGCTATAAGTCTCAATCCATCTGGAGTCTAATCTCCCTCACTGACTATATGATCTGTCACTATGACACTAGTTTTTTTCTTTCTTTCTTTTTTTGATCAGACTGCTTTTTGTATTATTTATTTTATTTTTTTTGTTTATATATATATATATATATATATTTTTTTTTTTTTACTAGTTCTGTTTAATGACTTTTAAAATGGCAAAATTTTACAAAGGATAATTTGGAATTTTAATGATCTTTGGAAAATTTGAGATATTCCCAAACTGGCTCATGTAAGACCTCTCCCTTCTATTATACCTGCTCATCCTTCTTCCTTTTCACTGCCTTTAACTTTCCTTTCAGGTCCCTTGAATCCTTTGATCTGTCCCCCTTCAATACCCCTAGTTTGTCCATCCACTTTCAACTCCTGCCAGACTTTTCCACTCCTCCAGCTCCTCAACTCATTATAATCACTAAAATCTGAGGCTTCCTGCTCTCATTGGTGACTCAAAGGAAACTCAAAATTAACCACCTGGTGTTGAAAAAGCTAATTAGGGATGACGGGGTGGCTCAGTGGTTGAGCGTCTGCCTTTCGCTCAGGGCCTGATCCCAGGGTCCCAGGATCGCGTCCCACATCAGGCTCCATGCATGGAGCCTGCTTCTCCCTCTACCTGTGTCTTTGTCTCTCTCTGTGTGTCTCTTATGAATAAATAAATAAAATCTTAAAAAAAAGAAATAGATTATATATTTTAAATACACAGATGACTTTGGAGATAACCAAATGGCTACACAGAATCTCTTCCATCTTTGCACAAAATTTAGTCCAAATCCTCCATAAAGTCACACATCAGGACAAAGAAAATCTTAAAAGTCTCCTCCACAAATATTGGTGGATATTCTTTAGCCCTCATGTTGATCAGGCAATCTCAATTTTCTCCATCTGCCAAAAACACAATCATGATAAAAATACAAAACTGAGGCAGAGTTAAGTCTTTGTTATAAGCCAATGACACTTGAATTTCTGTGTTTATATTTGAATTATGATTAAGATTTTAGAATGAAAGCAAAAGTTCTCTACTTCTCTCTCTCTCTCTCTCTCTCTCTATATATATATATATATAAAATATATAATTTGGTACTAATATGGTAATTGGAATTAAGAAAACATCATACATATATATATTATATATATATATATTATATGTTATATATGATGTTTTCTTAATTCCAATTACCATATTAGTACCAAATTAAAATTATAAAATCCCTTAGGTAGCTCTATTCTTAGCAGTTAGAAATAAGTAAATGTTTATACAAATTAGAGATCGAAAGTTCCCAAGAAATAAAAAGAAAAACACTAAACTTTAAATATTTTAAATATGAAAAAAAGAATCATAAAAACTAATCTAAATCTTTTAAACATTTAAGTTTAAACTACATAAACTTTGGCAAACAAATTTAGCTTAATATTCTCGATGTAATAAAAAAAACTATGTGTTCTGAATCATCAATGCTAATTATAAGACAAAACATATTTTATTCTATTTGGGTATAAGCTCCCTAAACTTATACAGATACTAGTCAAATAAGATAACACTTTACTACAAGGTGTATAGGTTTATTGAAATGTAAATGTGCCTTTAGTGACATCGAGTCATTATTCTAACAAACATCATACACAATTATGGGGCAGCCCCGGTGGCCCAGCAGTTTAGCGCTGCCTTCAGCCCGGGGTGTGATTATGGAGACCTGGGATCGAGTCCCATGTCAGGCTCGCTACATGCCTGCTTTCTCCCTCTCCCTCTGCCTGTGTCTCTGTCTCTCTGTCTCTGTGTGTGTGTCTGTCATGAATAAATAAATAAAATCTTAAAAAAAAAAATTATGCTTTATAATATATCATCTTAAGGTTAATTTCCCAGTTCTTTTGGTTATTTAAAACCTTAGACTTTAAGTATTTAAGGTATGAAAGATGTGTGTGTGTGTGTGTGTGTGTGTGTGTTTAAGGGGGGAAATAAAAACAAATATCATCCTAAAGTAAAATGACTGGTTGTTCCAGAAAAGAAAAAAAGAAAGATAGAGGATAAAACCTGAATAGATATAAAATGTTATGAAAATTTCACAGAAAAAGAATTTTATTCATCATGGTCAAAAAATATAATGGATTTTTTAATAAGATTTAAAAAAAAAAACTTTAATATAAAATAATATACTGCTGCATATCTAGAATTTGTTTTTCCTCTCTTAATATGACAAAATTTTCTTGAATTATTTATTTGTTCTTAAAAAGAGTTTGTAAACTGTTTGCTTTATTTTCTGAATAATCTTCATGTAAGGCAAAGATTCTATATCTGATCAGAATAATTTTCAATGCTTTAGGGTCCAACCCTAGCTTTATGTCTAAAAACTAAAAAGATACAAAAACTACTATGAATAAACATCCATCTTAATTGGAGACCTGAAAGGGGTTTTATATACATATATAAAAGTATATATACTTTTAAACTTTTGAAAAGTTTATATATATATATAAAAGTATCATACATATATATAAATCATCTTAATTGGAGACTTGGAAGATATCTAGATATCTAGATATATAGATATAGATAGATATAGATAGATATAGATAGATGTATTCTTATATAGGACTAGAACAATTTTTAAATATATTATACATTTCTATTTTATATATATGTTTATTTTTACTTTTAAATTTTGAATTCTTCTGCAATTTATTCAAAGGTATCATGTTTGAATAAATTCAAACCTTTATTTTTCCTGATTTTTTAAACTTTTTAAATTAAAAAATACATTTTTACCCATTGATTATAAATAATACTTTCACTATATATTATATTCTTACATAGAGTTGGGATTTTTGTGAACATCATGTTCTACAAGTCTCTCTAGCACTATTATGGTATTTTAATCATTTTTAATATTGAAGTTTTAAAATTCAAATTAATGATGGATACTTTATTTTCTCAGAAATATTATTAATATTTTTATCTTTTACTCACATTTTTAAAGTTCTTTTAAGAATTGATTTATACATGTTACATTATACCTGACAAAATTGTTTAAATTTCATATCATATGTAAAAGATTTTTACTTGATCTTCTTAGGTTTTACAGATAGACACTAATAATTTCTGTAAATAATAATATTTGCATATTGCAATCCTGTATTCATTTTTCATTCTCTTTATCTTACCTGATTGTAGCAGCTGTCACCCCTTATTTAATATACGTGTTAAATTTAGATAATTATGGCATCTTTAATTTATCCCTCATTTTTTAAAAGATTTATTTATTTGAATGAGAGAGTGCATGTTGAGGGAGAGAATCTCCAGCAGACTCCACACTGAGCAATCACAGAGACAGGATCCACGGGGCTCAATCCCACCACCCAGGAGATCATCACCTGAGCTGAAACCAAGAGTCTGATGTTCAACTGACTAAGCCCCACAGGCACCCCATCTTTTCCCTCATTTTTATTAAGAAAACATTTTCTGTCAATTTATAAACATAAATCATATTCTACTATTTTTTAAAGATTGATTGATTGATTGATTTTAGAGGCAGAGAACAGGAGGGGCAGAAGGAAAGGGAAAGAGTATCTCAAGCAAACTCCATGCTGGGTGAAGGTGGAGCCCAACTCAGGGCTCAGTCTCAGGACCCTGAGATCATGTTGAGCCAAAACCAAGAGTCACTCACTTACCAACTATGCCTCTCAGGTGCCCCTATACTACTCTTTTATTAAGAAAAAAATAGTAGAAACATTTGATTCTTTTAAAGATGTCTTTATCCTGAGATGTTCATGTAATTATCTTCTTTTATGTCAGTATTTTTATTTATCTTAACAGATGTCCTTATATTAGTTTTTATTTGCTCTCTTTTTTACAATTTAACTCCTGTTTTCCTGGATTGTTCATTTTATTTGTCTAGAATGTCACTCATCAATGTTTTCAGATTTATTTGCATAAAGTTGTAAAATATAGTCATTTCTTTAGTTCAGTGGTTACATCTGCATTCTCATTTTACTTTTGTATCTGACGATCTCCCACTTTGTCCTTGACCTGAAGATGTTTCCATTTATTTTCCAAGGAATAACTCAGGTCTTTATTTATCACGTTCTCTATTTCCTAAGTTGCTATCTTACAGTTTCAACTTTATTAAATTCTTCTACACTTTTATGGGGATTGGAGAGAATTGTGTCCTACCTTATTGCATAAGGTACTTGGTCATTTATTAACCTTTTTTAACTGAATACTTATTTCATTCATTTTTATCTATTTCATAGTTTACTTTTTTTAAGGCTGAGATATTTTTGTTCTTAGAGTTTTCCAATTTGAAGTTATCAATATCAATATTCTAAAACAGTGGATTGGATTTATGCTTTTATCCCATAAGAAACATGTTTTTAATTTCCTTCCTTCATCATCAGTTTCCAGAAATTATATATTATTAATCTTGAATATTTCTACATTATTAGTTTCCAGTTTTCCCATATTTGCCTTTAAGGAATTATTTCTACTATTTGTATTTTCTGGAACTCGTCCAAATTTTTATGCCAATTATTATAAGTTTTTCACAAGAATTGTGCAGTTATTTTTGTTACAGTGTGTAATTGGTTATATTTAATTTGTATTGCCTTATTTATTATATCAATACCTCAATTCCCTTATTTATTATTCATCTACTTGATTCATCAGGAAATGAAAAAAAAGACACTATTTACTAAAAATATGTTTTTAGTAATTTCTCTTTAAATGTCTTACTTTTTAAATTTTTTACTTTATTTTCATCGACTTTATTTGATTATACAGATAACATTTATAATCATAAGTGACTTCCTTATTTTGTCTAATGATTTTTTCTCTAAATTATATGTAATCTAAAAAAAATAAATAAATAAAAAATAAATTATATGTAATCTGATAATATTGGAAGCCTCCATTTTTAATGCAATTTTCTAATGCCTTTGGCCATGCTTTTATTTTTTTTATTTTAATATTATTTATTTATTTATTTATTTATTTATTTATTTGAGAGAGAGGGAGCACAGAGGGAGAATCAGAGGGAGAAGCAGACTCCCCACTGAGCAAAGAGCCTGATGATACCAGGAGGTGATCATAACCTGAGCCAAAGGCAGACGCTTAACTGACTGAACCATCCAGGTGCCCCTTTGGCCATGCTTTTATGAATCTTTTTGAGTCACAATTTTTATAGTCCTCTATATAATGCATATAGTTTATTTTTGCTTGCAATTCTGTCTGAATATCTGTTTCTTTCATTCTTCAACTAGGTAAAAAAAAAAAAGCAACTTGTATGGCTTCTTTGAAGTGTATACAGAAAAATAGCTTTTTATTTATGAGCTTATTCTGTTTTTTAAAATTTAGCAATGGAGTTCCTGGGTGGCTCAATCAGTTAAGCATCTGTCTTTGGCTCTGGTCATGATGTCAGGATCCTGAGATCAAGCCCCATATAGGGCTCCTTGCTCAGTGGGGGGTCTGCTTCTCCCTCTCCAACTGCCCTCCCCTACTTGTGCTCTCATTTGTGCTCTATTTCTCTCTCCCAAATAAATAAATAGATATCTCAAAAAAAAAAGTGTAGCGACATTAAAATTCCTAACTCCAGCCTTAAAATTGTAAAGTGCTACTATAATTTATCATTTTATAATCTCAATAAATGTTGAATTACTATATAAATTATTGAAATTTCCTATCTAAAAAAATTCATTTATGATAGTAAATATAGGAAAGATGATTTTCTTTAAGCTAGCACCAGCAATGGAGATAGTGGAAATATGGACAATTAGGTCACCAAATAACCTTGCCTTTAAGGAGATAAGTAGAAAGATTCTACATTATTTTCCAATATTTTGAAATATATTATTACCGATTAGATTTGGTATTAATTTTTCTATCAAAAGAAAAACATATTCCATTCATACATACATTCATACATACAGGTATTATAATACCTGAAATATCTCAGAATAAGCCTAGATGGAAGTTTGGGGAATTAAATGAAGAAAATATAGAACTTTAAGGACTGGTATAAGCAGATAATTACATATTGGTAAGACGTATTGTTTTGGGGCTTTGAGGTTTGTTTAATACTACAATTAATACTACAAATACTACAATTACTAAAAATTAGTAATTTCTTTTAAATTATGTTTAGTGGTTTATAACTCTAAAACAGTTTCTACCAATTATCTATTTCCAGAAGGATAAATATTGGGAAATAGTGAATTATTGATATAAGGAGATTTCCATTAGATTATTAACACATATTAAATATATAACATATATAAATATATATTACATCAGTATATATAAATATATATAAATATTATTGAAGCCCAAGAATAAGCAGATTGACAAATGGAAGAGATTTGAAAGCCTTAAAACTGACACTAATATTTATAAAAAATTATTATATAAAGTACTTGTCACAAAGTAAAACATACATTATTTGGTTAGCCCATGTTTTACGCAAGTATATGGTTTGGATATAGTAAAATTGTATGTTTGTGTGTTTGCATGTGCATAACTTTACCAACAACAACAACAACAACAACAAAATAGGGGGGATCCCTGGGTGGCTCAGCGGTTTAGTGCCTGCCTTCCGCCCAGGACTGATCCTGGAGTCCCAGGATCGAGTCCCGCGTTAGGCTCCCTGCATGGAGCCTGCTTCTCCCTCTGCCTGTGTCTCTGCCTCTCTCTCTCTCTTCTTCTCTCTCTCTCTCTCTCTGTGTCTCCCATTAATAAATAAATAAAATCTTTAAAAAATTTAAAGAAAGGGCAAATATCCATAAAGACCTTCAAGTTTTTATATTTTCTAAAATTTTTTACATGTTTTGGCAATAGTTTTGAATACTCTACCCAGTAAAAACTGTTGTTCAGAAATGAAGGAGAGATAAAACATTCCCAGACACAAAAGCTGAGGGAGTTCATCATCACTTAATATAAATGCTCAAGGAATGTCTTCAAGTTGAAATGGAAGTATGCCAAATAACAACATGAAAACATAAAGCTAACCAGATAAATAAAGCTGAAAAAATAATCTTTTATGAATAACTAATATGAACTATAGAAAAATTTTAGTGAAACTATCTGAGAATCTTATCTGCCATCATTTTTTTTTTTTTTGCTCCTACATCTTCTCATTTTATTTAGAGCTGTCAGGACATGTTGGAGGTTGCAGGGCAAATCCAGCTTCTCTCGTCCCAGAGGAGCCGGAGCCACGGCCAGATCCCCAGCCTCCCCGAGGCCCTCACACCAGCGCCTGGAAAACCTCCACCTTCCCCTGGTACAGGTGGTGGAACTGCTTGGCCAGGCAGTGGAAGGGGGCTTCGTAGCTCTCCATCTCCTTCACGGATGTTTCCAAACATTCCAGGCCTTGGCCCAGGGCCCACGACCGGGCCTGAGCTGAATCCACTGCTCGCCTGCTGGCCAGGTCTGTCTTTTCCGCACTAACACACCTACTCAAAAGAAACAACCGAAGCATCTCATTTAACTGTGGCAGCCTGGGAGGGCGGCTGGAGAGGGAAAAAAGCCAGCACATGACTTTTGAGGGGTATGAAACACTGTCGCGGGGAGGCTGCCTCATTCGAGGTGCTGAGCACAGCTGGGGGGAGACAGAGGCTCCAGGGTTGGCCCCGCCAAAGCTGCCCCCCAACCCTCAGGGCCGTGGGAGAGCGGGCTTTGCTTTTCACACGCTGCTTTTGCTCAGCCCTTTCTCCAGACTTCAAGCGGAGCTGTCTGCCCTTTCTAGGAAGCCTTGAGTACATGTAAAAGTTTTTCAGCTATAGTTACCTTGATAATATTTTCATAGAAATACTAGAATATTTCCTTTCCCTTTAACTTATGGATAACAAAATATTATTACGATAATGTACTATAATGTATTTGAATTCCATGTCAGGGAAAGTACATATCTCATTTCTCATAGAGAAAAGAGAGGATTTTGTTCTAGATTAATATTTCTTTTATTTCAATTTCTTGCCTTTTGGACTGCTAGAACCTCCAGTACAAGGCTGTGTAAAAGTGATAAAAGAGTATACATACTGACCTTACTCCCAGTCCTAGTTTTTTCATCATTAACTATGTTAACTATATATTTTTACAAATTCACTTTATCAATTGAAAATATTTACTTCCTTCTTAGTTTACCTGAACTTTTTTCATGAATGGATATTGAACTTATCAAATGAGTCTTATGCATCTGTTGAGAGGATCATATACTTTTTCTTCTTTATATTGATAGTATGGACAAATGCATTGATTTTCAAACGTTAGACAAAATTACATTTCTAGGATAAAACTCATCTAGTCCTGCTGTTTTATACTTTTTTTCATTATTAGATTTATTGGCTAAATTTTTGTTAAGAATGTATGTATATACATAAAGGGCATTTTGCTTATAGTTCTCTTTATTTGAAATATATCTTTTTTATCCTTTTCCAGTTTTTGTTAAATTCCATTCAGTTAACATACAGTGTAATATTAGTTTTAGATGTTGAATTTAGTGATTCATACTTACATGTGTCACCCAATGCTCATCACTAGTGCTCCTCCTTAATACCCATCATCCATTTAACCCAACCCCCAACCCACCTCTCCTCTAGTAACCCTCAGCTTATTCTACATAGTTAAGAGTTAGTTTCCTGGTTTGCCCCTCTTGGTTTTATTTTTTCCACTATGTTCATCTGCTTTCTTTCTTAAACACCACATATGAGTGAAATCATATGGTGTTTGTCTTTCTCTGACTGACTTGTTTCACTTAATATAATACACTCTGGCTCTATCCACATCATTGCAAATATCAAGATTTCATTCTCTTTGATGTGTCAGTAATATTCCATTCTATACTATATATATATACCAAGTCTTCTTTATCCATTCATCAGGCAATGGACATTTGACTCTTTCCATAATTTGGCTAATATTCATAATGCTGCCATAATCATCATCTTTATTTGCAATATCTATGCTGGGCCATGACGTTGAAGTAATGCTAGTCTCATATTATGAATTTGGAAGTTCTTCCTCTGTTTTTATTTTCCTGTAAAATTGGCACTAAATTCTTCCTTAAATGTTTAGCAGAATTCACTGGGAAAGTCATCTGGGCCTAAATTTTTCTTTATGAGAAAATGCTTAAACAGAACATTCAATGTCTTAATGAGATATAGTGCTATTTTTGTTATTCTTGATGGAATTTCAGTATCTTTCCAAAAAATGTGTTCGTTTCATTGAAGTCGTTAAACACACTGGCATGGAGCTGTTCTTAACATCTACTTAATGTTGTTTTAAAATTCATAGGAATTTCTATTCTGTAAGCTTTTCTATTCCAGTTTGGGGGATCATGAACTAATATTAGGTCAGTGTATCTCCTAATGATTGATGTGCCAGATCCTTTCTTGTGGTCTCTCTGTGACTTTGGAGAGTTTTCTCACATGTGTACACTGATATGCACTTAGCTGAAGTCTGAAAAAAAAAAACCCTTCTCAGGTCCAAATCCCATTCTATTTATATGAAATTCTCTTTTCCCCACTAATCTGCTCTGGAAATGTTGTCGGCTTTAGCTTCTATAAACCCTGAATGTTGTCCCCTCCACTCAGAAAGACAGCTTGCTTCTATTCAATGGAATGGAAAGTTTCCAATTCTGGAAACTGTCTTCATTCAATAAGATGGGGCTATTGTAAGTATTACCTCATTTGTTTCCCTTCTCTCAGGGATAACTTCCTTCTTGCCTGATGTCCAGTGTCTGAAAAACTATTGATATAGATACATTTACTATCACTTCATACTTACTGAAAGAGGAAGTCTGAATGTTATCTTTTTATAGAGAAAAAAATAGAGTGAAATGGTCCATTTTTCCAGAAATATACTTAATGACATTGAAAAAATTCATATTTTTCTTAATCTTATTTTCTTTTTTCTAGTCACATTTGTTTTTATATTTAGTTTAGTTATTTAGTTGATCAGTTTTTTGTTCATTTGTGTTTTGTTTGTTTTGGCTAGAATATGAAACCAAATTCAAAAATAAATACTATGGCATACAGGAAAGAAAAGTAGTTTAAAACATCTCACACTAGTTGAGGAAAAATAAATTTTCAGTCAAGGAAAATATAATTTTATCTTAATATATAATGTGACAATTTTATAGCGGATTTCAAAGATTACTGGCAATATAGAAGGCTTTTTGGTTCACTGATTTATATTTTATTTCAGTAAAGGAGAAAAGTACAGATGCTTTGGACCTTAGTTCAGAGCTCAATTAACTTTGAAAGGTTTGAAAGTAATTTCCAAGACCATACAAGTATCTAATGAATCAAGTGCCAAGGGAGGTGAAAGTGCTTCAGCAAGAGATAATAATAAACCTCCCCCTTTTTGACCCACAAATCATGGATGACTTTCTGTAGCCTGGTAAGTAGGACAACAGATACTTCATGCTTAGGTTGAAGTGAATCCAATAAAGATACAGAAAATAAGACTGTTCTTTTTTAAAATAAATGAATGTACCTTAAATATAAAAAATAAATTTAAATAATTATATTTACTATTTATTGAACAACTTTGTTCTGTCATTCCTTTATATCCTCTTAGAATATGAAATTATTTGCCAAAGCAGCATCAAAGATCAGTGTTTTCTGTTACTCTATCTCCTCCCAGAAAATATGGATGTCTGTCAAAAAATCAGCTATTTTTATTATTTGGATGATCTCTTGGATGATTTGACAATATTACCCAACTGACTCAGGGTCATTTAAACAAATAATGTGTGTTCTTTCTTCTCTGCTTAGTTTTTACTAAAATCTTAAAACACATATTTTGAAAATAACAAAAAAAGCCACTTTATGATATGAAGCCTTTCCAGTATGAAAACTTATTGATCATATATCACATTTCACATGTTATTTAATTAAAGATTACTATGAGGGCACCTGAGTGACTCAGTTGGCTAAGCATCTGTCTTTGGCTCAGGTCATGATCTCAGAGTCCTGGGGTCAAGCCCTGCATCAGGCTCCCTGCTCAATGGGGAGCCTGCTTCTCACTCTCCCTCTGCTGCTACCCCTGCTTATGTGCTCTCTTTCTGTCGGATAAATAAAAAATCCTTTAAAAATAAATTTTACTATGATTTCATATATTGTTATGATTACTTACAACACTGATAATTTTTTTGCCACTAAAAATCACTTGTTCTAGAATATGTAATAGGAGATTGACAAGTGAATTTTTAAATTCTGGTTTAGGATTAATTAATACACGAAGCATTAGTCCCACTTAAATAAAAATTTTGCCAACAAAAATTGCTTACATTGAAATATATAACAGAAAATAAGCAGGACTTTTTTCTATGATAATACATTAGCTAACAAATTAACCATTGGTTAATATTTAAGAATTAAATATTCTTAAGATCAAAGACCTCCATAGATTTTGAATCTCATTTAGAAATAATCAAATGCGTGTCTGAGTAATTAACAATGGCAATTCAATGCTACATTTTCAAATTGAAATATTGAAGAGTGGAAGGGTGATTAAAACTGTGTTAAATATGCATCTTTCTGTGCAAAGTGAATTTACTTTGGGAATTCATTCCTACACTATAATTATTTCCAGTAAGTCTTCTTAGTAGTGTTCCACCCAAATGCATAGGATTTATTCACAAAAGAAGTATGGAAAGAATCTCCATGATTTACCAGTGTGCAATCCCAGGTCGTCAATATACAACTTACTTTCAGATTTCAAATGTTATAGACCCAAGTTATTAATTTCCTTTAAAAAAAATATAGTCTTTAAAAAAATCTAGTTTACAATATTGCTTCCATCATGTGTACATTTCCAAGGCTGTCAAAAATACTACTTTTTTCTCAATTCATCTGAATTTGGGCTATACTAATCTCTACATTTTCAAAAACTCCTTATAGATCAAGAAATTGTCCTGAGTACATACTATCAGACCAAACTTCCCTTTGTTGTTTTGGGTTTGTTTGTTTTTGAGAGAAAGAGAACATGTAGATGCGAACTGCGGCAAAAGGGGGGCTGCAGAGAAGGGGAAAGGAGAGAGAGAATCTTAAGCAGGCTCCACACTTAGCACATAACCAGATACTGGGATGATCTTATGACTCTGAAATCATGACCTGAGCCAAAAGCAAGAATCAGAAATATAGCCCCACTGAGTCACCCAGGTGCCCCAGACCAAATCTTCCTTTGAAACGCTCTTTTCCTCAGGTATCACTTCACCTGCACAAATAGTTTTTTTTTCTTTTATTGTTTCCACACATCACTCAGCTGAAATAGTAGAAGTTCTAAGTATTGTTTACCTATTGCTGTAGTGCTCTTCAGTCAACTTAGATACATTAAAATGACCTTCTTAATTAATAGGTAATGAATCAAAGTTGTAATGTGGCAATCAAAAAACACACATGGATTCCTAGGGGGCCTACTCATCATCCAATGAAGTGTATCTAGAGATCAAGCACATAAATTAGAATAATCAAATAATATAAATGGCAGATATTTGTGATTTCCTTTAAAATAACTAAAATAGAATAAATAAAATAGAATATTGCCCTTTTGAAGAACATTTCATTCCAAAAAATTTTAAGATTTTTGAGAAAATCAAATCTGTGTTATAAACCTAAGGAAAAACTGGTACTTAATTCTTATTAGATTTGTTATATTAAACTAAAAACTTCACTGAATAAGTGAATTAATTAAAATAGGTTTGAATACAATAATTTTAGAAAGAAGGTGCTATTACATATATTTTTTAATAAAACTTCCTTTTGATCTATCTTCAAATGAGACCTCTGAGCTTTATTTTAGCAGTAGAGGCCCATATTCTTCATTAACATTCATTAAGCATCAGTTATTAAAAATCCTAGCTTGCTATTAATACCTTGCAATTTAATTCACAAGTATGAAATTGTCTCACATTTGAGAACTGCATGTACAGAATCCCAGCTTTTCAAAGCCATGGTTCATCCTATGATTAGTCTTTAGGGTTTGTTATATTAATAATATATTTGTTGGTACATGTTTACAGATAAAGGTTTAGATTTATTTGCCATATATATAAGAATGACATTATCACTGTTATATGTGGGCTTTCTTAAGATTTTATTTATTTGAGAGAAAGAATGAGTGGAGGGAGTTGCAAAGGGAGAGGGACAAGCAGACCCCCTGCTGAGCAGAGTCCCCCCCCCCCCCCAATGCAGCTCTCAATGCCAGGACCCTGAGATCATGACCTCAGCCAAAGTTAGAGGCTTAACTGAATGAGCCACCCAGGTGCCCCTATATGTGTGTCTTTTATTTGAACTTGTAAATAGATACAGTGAGAGTTAACTTAAACAAAATACCTTAACCGCATGGGTAACAGGAAATTTAGCCACATGACCCGAGTAGTAAATTACTCTATGTTTAATTTAGAGACCCAAATTGAATCTGTGACATGCTTGACTGCTAGTCATATTTTATGCAGATAAACACAATAACCTTTTCCAAGACTTGGGCAGTAAATAAAAGAGGCACTGATTTTATAATATTGACACACCATGAGAAGTGTTCCTGCATTTCTCTTAATTTCTAGAAAGCCTGTTTATTAAAAATATGTAATGTATAAAGATAATCACATTGGAAAACAAAATTTACTTAAAACTGTGGACTATTTTTTTGCCTATATTGTGCAACCACTTTTGATCTCTACACTTCACCTCATCAGCCACTCTAGAGTATTTTTGATATTAGAAAACAGAATATAAGGCAGCCCAGGTGGCTCAGTGGTTCAATGCCGCCTTCAGCCCAGGGTATGATCCTGGAGATCTGGGATCGAGTCCCCTCGTCAGGCTTCCTGCATGGAGCCTGCTTCTCCCTCTGCCTGTGTCTCTGTCTCTCTTTCTTTCTGTGTCTCTCATGAATAAATAAATAAAATCTTAAAAAAAAAAAGAAAACAGAATATACATCTCATAAGCCATATAATAAACCAAGCTGTTTCTTAGTTCTTAAAATTAAAACATGTTTGTATAAAATAAACACTATTTGTCTAATTGTCTATACTAAAAGAAGGTATCTATATACTTAATATAGTAAGTGTTCTAAAAAGAACAACAGAATAAAGGTATTACTGTTTTTTTTTTTTTGATATATGAGGATCTAAAATTCATATCAAGTTGCCCTGAGAGTTATGTAGGTAAACCAGTAAAAGAGAAAACAAAAGTTTATTGTTGATAGATTTATTTAAAAACTGCAAATAGAATGAGTCAGAACAAATCATATCTGAAAATAATTTGAATGATATTGGTAATCTATGGAGGAAAACAAAACGATAAAAAATGATTTTTGCAAGGTGTATTTTTAAAATTTATTCTTTTACTACAAGTTTTTATTTAAATTCTACTTAGTTAACATATATGGCAAAATTGGTTTCAGATGGAGAATTTGGTGATTCATCACTTATATATAACACCCAGTGCTCATCCCA
Source organism: Canis aureus (assembly GCF_053574225.1). NCBI lineage: Eukaryota > Metazoa > Chordata > Mammalia > Carnivora > Canidae > Canis > Canis aureus. The sequence continues at coordinate 8,373,618 of NC_135640.1, forward strand.
ACAAATGCCCTTCTTAATGCCCATCATCCATTTAGCCCATCCCCTACCCACCACCCCTCCAGCAACCCTCAATTTGTTCTCTATTGTTAAGAGTCTCTTATGGTTTGCTTCTCTCTCTTTTTTTTTCCCCTTTCCCATGTTCATCTGTTTTGTTTCTTAAATTCCACATGTGAGTGAAATTGTAAGGGATTTGTCTTTCTCTGACTGACTTATTTGGCTTAACTAACACATTCTAGCTCCATCCACATTGTTGCAAATGGCAAGATTTCATTCTTTGTGATGGCTGAGTAACATTCCATTATGTATATATACTCAAAGGATACAAAAATACTTATTTGAAGGGGCACATGCACCTCAATGTTTATAGCAGTATATTCAAAAATAGTCAAACTATGGAAAGAGCCCAAATGTCCATTGACTGATGAATGGAAAGAGGTGTGGTTTATATATGTATTTTATAGATATATTTTTAAAAGAATATTTCACACGAGTTGTTCATTTTGGTTTTAAAAATATAATCCTAGTGTCCAAATGATTTTTTTAAATATGAAAATGTGCTCCAAATATCTTAGTAATTACCATCAGCACTGAGCATAAGTTTCAGTATATGATAGATGTTATGTGGTCAAAGCAGCATTGTATTGGTACAATAATAGCTACATAGATCAATGAAACAGAATAGAAAGCTCAGAAGTGAACACAACTACATGGTCAACCAACCTTTGACAAAGAGGAAAGGATATCTAGTGGGGAAAAAAAAAAGTCTCTTCAACAAATGGTATTGGGAAAACCAGAAAGCAACAAGAAAAAGAATTAAATTGGAACACTTTCTTACCATACCCCAAAATAAATTCAAATGGATTAAAGATCTACATGTGAAGACTTGAAACCATAAAAATCCTAGAAGAGAACACAGGCAGTAATGTTTTTAATATCAGCCATAGCAACTTCTTACTAGATATGTTTCCTGAAGCAAGGGAAACAAAAACAAAAATAAGCTAGGACTTCCTCAAAATAAAAAGCTTCTGCACAGCAAAGGAACGAATTACAAAACTAAAAGAAAGACTACAGAGTAGTCTTTGTGCATTAGTACCCAAAATGCACAAAGAACTTATAAAACTCAACACTAAAGAAAATGAATAATCCAATTAAAAAATGGGTGGAAGACATGAACAGACATTTTTCCAAAGATGATATGTGGATGGCCAAGACACAAAAAGAGGTGCTCAACATCACTCATCATTAAGGAAATACAAATCAAAACTACCAAAATATATCACCACATACCTGTCTGAATGGTGAAAATTAACAACACAATAAACAACAGGTGTTGGCTAGGATGTGGAGGAAGGGAACCATCTTGCCCTATTGTTGTAAATGAAACTGGTATAGCCACTCTGGAAAACAAATAGAATGGAGGTTCCTCAAAAAGTTAAAAATGGAACTACCCTATGATCCAGCAATTGCACTATTAGGTATTTACACAAAAAACACAAAAATACTAATTCAAAGGGGTACACACACCCTGATGTTAATAGCAGCATTATCTACAATAACCAAACTATGGAAAGAGCCTAAAAGTCCATCAACCGATGAATGGATAAAGAAGATATAGTATATACATTCAATGGAATATTACTCGGTCATCAAAAATAATTAAATGTTGCCATTTTCAGAGAGATGGATGGAACTATAGAGTATAATGTTAAGCAAAATAAGTCAGAGAAAGATAAATATCATATGATTTCACTTGTATGTGGAATCTAAAAAACAAAATAAATGAGCAAAGGGGAAAAATAACAGAAAAGCAAACAGAAGCCGATTCTTAACTATAGAGAACAAACTGATAGAGAGGAAGTGGGTGAGGGATGGGGGAAATAGGTGATGGAGATTAAGGAGGGCACTTGCTATGATTAGTACTGGGTGTCATATGGAAATGTTGAATCACTATATTGTACACTTGAAATTAATATTACACTATATATTAACTAACTGGAATTTAAACAAAAGCTTTTGAAAATTCCAAAGCCCTACAAATTACATGACAGATTATACCATAAATAAAAATAATTGAAAGGAAGTAACTTTATAGAGATAAGCTGTATTTTCTAATTATGAGGTGAAAGAGCTGCCTATTTGATTTCTTCAAATTAATTTGACAATATTTTGGGAGTGTTAAGAGAGATAGAAATCTTACTGTCACTTTGGATTAGTTGTTTTTTTAACCACATAAGCAGGATTACAGCTAAGCCTCATGCTATATTTTATTTAACTATAACTACAATGAGATGACCAAGTGATCTTTTATTTCACATAGATATGTGTTTTATAAATATGCTCATTAGATTGGACAGTGATATGAATAGTAACTTTTAATCTCATTTTATTCCTTACACTGGAAATAAAATGGGGAAGACTAGATAGCTCTCCTTCCTATTTCACAGTTTCTATGTCTATTAGGGCTACTATAACAAAATACCACAGTCTGGGTAGCTCACAAACTACAGAAATTTATTTATAAAAGTCAAAGCCTGAGATCGGAATGCCAAAATGGTCAGATAAGGGCCCTGTTCTGCTATGCAAACTTCTCTTTGCATACTTATACAGTAGAAGGGACTGGAATGTTCTCTGTGGTTTCTTTTATAACAACACTCTTCTGCCCTCTTGACCTATGCATCTCCCAAATGTCACACCTCCTAACAAATACCGTCACCATTAGGTGGTAATAATCACCTTCTAAACTATTAAGATTTCAACATATGAATTTGTGAAGGTACAAATTCAGATTATAGCAACAGTTTAAATCAATGCCCTAAGTGGTTCTGCTTTATCAACCCAAGTTTAGATAGATTTGACATATAATCATCCAACAATGGTTGATTTAATTGAACAATATGTTGTGTCGTAACAAAATATGTAAGAATGTTGAGCAAAACATGGTCAAAGATCACAAATTATAGCTTTTCTTGACAACTTTATATACTATTGTTTATGATGTTGCTATTTTTACTCATATGCATTTTTTGAAACAGATTCACAACGCAATAAAGAAAAAAAAATGAGTTTCATCTTAGGTAGTGAAATCCCCTCTCAAATATTCAGATTACTTGACACTTAGAGTCATTTGCTTAAGAGTACCTCCAGGACATTTGTAATACCTCCACACAGTTATTGGTAGGGTAGATACAGAAATGCCACTTTCTTGTTGATGACTACTTCAAATTTAAAGATGCATTACACTTGGTTTAAGATTAACACCTTGACAACGTATAGGTGCAAGTTAATTTATAAATACAATATTATTTTTATTTTCCAAACATCAAAAGTTTGGCTTTCAGATCAGACTGAAGTTTTAAAATGAGAACTTGAGTGAAATTCATGTTTATTTTATTGACAGATTTTCATGGTACTGTTTGCATTTCACACTGTGTGAACCACATAATGATTCAAATATGTCATATCCTACTTTCAGGGGTAGTAATATCATGCACCCAACAGTGTGCATTTTATTTAAACTGCAACTGAGCATATTTGAGAAACAATCTGTTGTAGAATCACATGTATAATTTCAATGTTGAATATTTCTATTCTGAGGAAAATATGGTCTTCATAGGGCCACCACTTCAAACATAGAAGGCAAATTTTAAAAATTAGATCCAAGTACTGATAGTAAATGATGTGTCACTTATTTCTTTGAAGTATATATATATGTATATATATATAATCACTAAAACTTTGAAAAAAATATATAATATCACTAAAACAGTTTCTACTATTACAAAAGGAAGATAAGATGGGAAGTAATGTTTTGTAACATTGAAATTCAAACATTATCCATATGAAATGACCATGCAATTGAGGCATAAATGATATTTTGATCTTTAATCTTGAAAGGCTTTAATTATTTTACATAAAGAAATATTTCTAATAAGTGTTTTTGAAAGATTGTGAAAAGCATGCTTTATTCTGAACATAAAACATCCAATACTCATTCATTTATTTACCAACACATATTTTGGATGCTTGTTATATACAAAAGGTTCATTTGGTTACTACTAGTATAAAAAGCTCAATCAACCATTTCCAGTAGAGATCATAGTTGAGTAAGGGAGGATATAAACCTATAGAAGTGTAATAAAAAGGGGGAAAAGTGTCATAAAGTAAGCACATTGTCAGATGAAATGCTGTGGAATTTCAAAGAAAAGAGAAATATTTGTATTCGAGATACCAGGGAAAGCTTAATTGAGGAATTTACACTTGAAACCAGGAAAGAGATTTGTTGAATCATGGGAAAATGGTGAGTAAAAATTACTCAAGTCTATGGAACAATGATTAGCAAATATACAACAAAATATTTGGCCCAGATAGAGAAATAATGGATTACAATATGTTTAATAATAGAATATGTATCCTTTCTTTTAGGAATTATCTTGAAGTCCAGAACAAATATATTTTAGAGCTGATATCCTTAAATCACCATTTTTTAATGAAATAACTCATATTTTTAAAAATGATTTTAAAGAGGTGAAATAAACAGTTTGTTAATTGAGGATATTGGAGGCCCTAATTGGTTTTGCATATTACCCCATCTACATTCACAAATTATCAAAGCATGTCTGACCACAAATAGCAGGCATCTTAAAGTATTAAAAGTATGGCATCTATTATTTCCACCTGGGCCAAATATTTCCTTGTTGCTGTATGCAAAAAGAGAGAGAAAGATAAATTACAGAAAATATCTTAACAACAATTTCACGTATCTCTTGCACATGGAATAATAATAGTTGGGTATTTTCCTTGATGTTAAGGTCTCATAAAAAGAATGTTAGATTTTTGGATCCAATGCTTATATTCTATGTTGAAAATTTATAAGTATTTCAAATTAATTTTGTTTTTTTGCTATATGGATATGCATGTTCATGTTCCTGTGTATTTATAATTCTTCACCACTTTGAGTCAACTCTTGAAAGAAAAACATATGTTAATTGATTGGAATTTGAATAAAAACTTTTAGAAAGTGGATAATTAGATCATCGCATTTCTTGGGAGATAACCTCATAATAGCTCAAATTTATTAGCAAAACAAAATGTAGGATTCAGGTTTAAATACTACAGTCATATAAAAATATTTGATTAAAAGAAACATGCAGAGTTGTTGTTTTGTTATATTAACACCTTAGAAAATCCTATCTAAGAAAACATATTTACTAACTAGTAATTCTAAAAATAATTGCATTAAATTTGATCTCATGGAGAATTCATAAGACTTAATTTAACATTATTTCTGTTTTTGAAATGCAAGTTTTTTCATGCTGGTTTATAATGAGTTTGCAAAATAGAAATAATAAACTAATATAAATTCACATTTGAAATTAAAGTTTGAAACAATGTTTTAGAACAGTAATAATATAACATTTTATAACTACCTTGAAAGAATGTTTGTATATTTTGGCCTTTTTGTTTGTTTTGTTTCTTGTTCTGTACTGAAATAGATACTAAATCTGAAAAAAACATAGATAGGTTTCCTTGGGGAAGTATATATATCATTCTTTTAAAAATAACGGGGCCTCCTTAAGAGGTCATGAAAAACAAAATGACTACATTTTATAATAACTTATGTTTTTACATCAATTGTTCAACAAAAATTAACAAAAAATGCTGCTTTATTTTTTTTTTCTAAACCAAATTATTTTTAGTTTTTTTAGTATAGTCCTTAAACTCTTCAATATAGTTTTTAGTTTCTCCAATATAGTCTAGTTTCTCCTACATGGTCTTCAGCTTTCCGAGCATTTTCACATGTCCAGAGGACCCAAATGAAAAACATGTCTGACTCCCTCACTCTGAAGTCCAGAGACTTTGTTTCCTTCCTACACTCTGCCTTTAAGACTTTTTTTCCTACCAGATTCTCCAGTCTTTCTATCTTGATGACCTTTATTTTGTCCTGATTAGATTTAGATTGCAAACCACTACTTAAGATACATTACTGATGTACTAATGTATTTCCCATTTAGGAAAACATTTTGGAGACCTATACTATGCCAGAAACTAGGTAATGTCACATGACTGCCTATTGGAGTTTTTTTTTAAGATTATCCTACCATTCTCACACAAATAAAGCTGATGCATACTCACACTTGCATGCACATCTTCACCAGCACTACTCCTCTATTTGGGTAAGGCATCAGATATTTATAAAGATGATCACACATTTATACACCTTTTATCATGCTTATCTGGGTAGGTTAAGTGTTCAAAAGTCCCAGATTGGGGAAAAGAAAGATATCTCAGTAAATGCAATAAAGAAGAAGTTATATTAAAGAATAATTTAACATGCCATCAGAAATGACCTTGATAAGTTTTTAGGTGCAATCAGTCTTCTTGTCCATAATTCTTCTTAGGTTCAACATTGATTTCTATAGCCTTTTCTACTAGACAATGTATTTTAAGCTGTGCCAATAGTAGCTGGCACAGAATTTTATTAAGTGATTGGATGCTTTCACATTTTTTACTTGAACTCTCATTGTGCCTTTCTCAAACTATATTTTTATTCCCTATTTAGAAAACCAAAGGATATAGTCCTCAAGGTTTTCATTTTTGTTGTTGTTTTGGGTTTTTTTTTTTTGTTTCATTTTTGTAATCTTTACAATTCCCCTCTCTTGAGGATATGAGGTAAGAGCTCTGTGACCTTGTAAAAGTTGAGGAAATCACAATTAAATAACCTCTAAGATATGTTACAGGCTGTCCTCATATTTCTCAGAGAATCCAGGTCTAAAGAGTTTGAATTCAAAACTGTTAATGTTCCATAACATCATAAAATATTAAAGCTAGAAGAGTTCAGAAAGATAATCTTATCCCTAGTCTCTTCTTTTATCTTAAAGAAAACAGTTTCAAAGTGAGTCTAGTCTAGTCACAATGTCTGTTAGCAACTGAAGATGTACAGAAACCTAGACCTCACGATCCAATATAACTTTCTGCAACTCATTGGATACAGAAACTTTCATATGTCATAGTAGTGACTGTGCAACAATACATAATCTACCTTGATTAATGACCGTGATGAAAGGTCTGATTAACACAATGGAAATAAATGCAGCAAGCAGAGTTATTAAATTTTAAAAGCTGTAATGTCTATCTGGTTGGCATTAGTGTGACGATGGTCTTTTTAATCTGCTTGTGTTATATTTACCAGGTCTATAATATCTGGTCATTCTGGCTGTTCATGAAGAAAGAAAAAATAACTTCAAAGATGAATAATTATGTTGGAAAAATGTGTAGCTACGGAGAAAAAAATGTTGCTGATATGTCAGAGAAAAATGTGTTCGTGTTGTGTGTACATGTGTGTTGAATTTATATATGTAATAAAGGAGAACTCTTCCCATATGTTCATTTGGAAAAACTGAAAGAATAAAAAGTAAAGAGGGACTGAAAAAAAAAACAAAACACTACTTGGCTTTTTAAAGTGAAACTGATATTATTTTAGACATTTATAAGAGCTCGTTAACATTTACAACTAATTATAATGGCACCTAATTTTTATTATAGCTTTTATTTTTCAAAAGCCTTTATTTTATAATCACGATCTTAATTTGCTCCCACAATAGCTGTGGGAAATAGTTAAAGGAGATTTTATTTTCTTCATATTACTGATGAGACAAAAAGGTCAAATGTTTAAGTGGTTTGCCCAAACAAATAAACTAGGTTGTTTAGATGCTTGACCTATATAATATATCAAATTAACAGTTTCATTCATTCATTTTCAATACCAAATTCTTTATAAAAACACAGCCATTTGTAACTCACATGATATGATTATCTGTTTACTATTGTTTATTACAAAACCTTCATAGTTGGTTTATCTATTCCATTTTCTCTATCTTGAAGAAAAGCAGGATATCCTTTTTATCCTTAAAAAAGGAACTTTCACCATGAATTTTTACCAAATCCATTTTATTAACAGCACACTACTATCTATAAAGTATAGCCAAACAACCTAAAGTCCTCCATACAATCTGTGATCCAATATAATTCATGAAAATAGAACTGATCTTAAAAGCAGGAGCTATCAATTTATACCCAGGTCTATTAAGTATGTAGAAATATAGCCCCTTTAACATATCTTAGTGGTAATTATCAATAAGATGATTTTATTACAAAAATCCCTGTCATTTCCAAATAAATTCTTATTCATACATGTAGTTAGTTCCTAGAGTCAATGATAGAACTTGGGTTGGCCATGCTGTATTAATCCCAGTTTATAGTGTGAGTGTAGCAACTCAGTGTTTCCACTAAGATGTGGACATGTAGCCATGTTTAATTGTTCTGCATGAGGGCACACTACATTATCAAGACACAGCAACCTTTTTGTTGCTACTTTTCAATTTCTTGAATCATCATGGCTAGAGATTATTACTTCTTTTTCTCTCTACCTTAATGACACCTAGTTTCTCTATTTCATTAAAGAAGCTTTAGATAGTTGTACTCCTGGCCCAGTATTAGCCCCCTCCCTTTCAGCAGTGATCTTCCTCAAGCCATCTCTATTGCCCTAGAATATATGATTTCATAATATTCATTGAAAGTGCTGAATTCAGTCAGGTGCACTCATTAGGACACAAAGCTTTACATTTTTAATGTGACTTCCCAGCAATGCTATTCACCCTGGCAATACTTTATGCAAATTCACAGCTTTTAGATTTACCTTTGGGAATAAGGCACTTTTGCTTTGAGATATTACACTTCTCATCTATATAAATTAAAACATCTACCTAAAATCTAATTTAATCTGTGTCTCCTCCTACTAGTTCAGGTCTGTCTGGCAAAAGACTGAAATTATTGAGAAAATCTTTACTGACCACAATGTTATTAAACTAGAACTCAAGAACAACAAGATAATTAGAAAATATCTAATAGCTGCATGAAAGTTTTAAGAAAAGCCATAAGTAATACATGAATATTAGAAGAAATAAAAAAGAAAATTTAAACATGTTCAACTTTTCAAACAACAAAACAAAACAGTGTAGGATTAGCATATGGAAATCAATAGTCTTCATTACACAAAAAATAACCAGTTAGAAGATATAATTGTAGGGAAAGGTCATTTACAATAGAAATAAAGAAAACAAATATATTTAGGAAGAAGCTAATATAACAACAACAAAACCCTCAAATGTGCAAACATGTAGGGAAAACTCTAGGACACTCTTACCAAATACAAAAGTAGAATTAAATAAACACTCTTAGTCGATGACTAAGTGTTATAAAGATTTAAGTTCTAGCATTAAAAAATAAATAGAAGTTTTTTATGCACCTGCACAAGTTGATACTACTCAATATAGACAAATAAATATGTAAGAATAGTTTTTTTTCAAAGACAGGAAATATACAAATAGGACTAACCATAAAAAATATAAAAACAGATTATAAATAACATGTTGAAAAACTAAAAAAACAAAACAAAACAAAACAAAACCTAATGATAAAAGGTGCAGTTGCATCTTCCAGGTAAGATTCTGATGTCAAATATGAAAATAAAATTACATATAGTCAGAGGTAGCCTCAAACATACTTTCAATTATGGATAATTGCAGGATAGCATTTTGTGTGTAGGATAACACTTTCGATAGACATCTTTAGCGACACCTCTAACTCTTCATTAGTCATGTTTTCTCCATGACAGTCACTTAAATATTTGATAACTTTTTCTGACCTTTTCATATTTTTTTAAACATTCCAAATAACTCTTGAATCACAGAAGAATTATTTGAACACAGAAACTGACTCTGTGAGGGCCTTACTTATGAATGTGGGGGAGGTGCAGGTAATGGATTAAAAAAAAAAAACAAAAAAAAAAACAAAAAAACAAAACAAAAAAAAAACAAAAAAAAAATAAAAAAAACAAAAAACAAAAACAAAACAAAACAAAAAAACAAAATGAGGGATCCCTGGGTGGCGCAGCGGTTTAGCGCCTGCCTTTGGCCCAGGGCGCGATCCTGGAGACCTGGGATCGAATCCCACGTTGGGCTCCCGGTGCATGGAGCCTGCTTCTCCCTCTGCCTTTGTCTCTGCCTCTCTCTCTCTCTCTCTCTGTAACTATCATAAATAAATAAAAAAAAAAACAAAATGATTTTGTTTTGCACAGGTTAAATTTGAGATTGTCCCTAAAGAATCCAAGTGGAATGTTGCAAATACACTTATATATATATAAAATATGTAAAATATATTTTATATATGTAATTTTATATATTATATATGAATATATTTATATATTTATTGATTAAAATTATTTATTTATATTTTATTATAAATTTAAAAATATATAAATATATAATATATGTAAATAAATATATGAATATATGAATATATAAAATATACTTTATATATTTTATATTTATATTTATTTATATTTGTATAAAATATATAATATATATAATATATAATACAGTTATATATGTATATAAAGTTTACAAAAGATATTGAGTTACAGATTAAAATTTTGTAGTCATCATTTCAGAGGCAGTGTATAAAATTGGAAACAGATGACATGACTAAGGAATTGCATTACAGAGAAACCTGAGAATTGAGATTAAACCCTGGACAATTCACGATTCAACATTTCATAGTTGGGAAAAGTAGAAAAAGTTAACAAAAGAGAATGAGAATTAGAGGAAAACTAGGAGAGTGTGATATTTAATGCAATTCCTACTTTAACAGTATATTTTTCTGGAGCTTTTCTTTCTGTTTATAATAAAATGCATTCTCTTTCTCTTTCTCATCATTCCACCATATGTGTCTTTGTGTGTAAATATGTCTCTGTGTGCTGAATAACAATGCAGATGTTAATGTTTCACAGTTAAAATTGTTTTATACCACTCTATAGTGCTTATTTCCTAAATCTTGCATAATTTCTTCTCTAGCATGAAAACTTTTATAACAATCTCTAATGAGCTGAATGTATTCTTTTTTATTACTATATGCTCAATTTTCCTCTTTCTAGATACTGGAATAAGTAAACATTGTTGGATAATCTTGATACATCTCTCCCATTTTGATTTTATAAATGGGCATGCACCTAACTAGAGGGTTCTTTTTATTGTTTCCTCCTTCAGTTGTTTATGCCACAGGCCAATGTCCTTCAAAGTAGGCTTGCTTTTTCTTTTGTGTATCATGGCGTAAATGCCAAATGTTCTTGCCACTCGTGTCCAAGTTGATTACAACTTCCAGAAAAGACAATTTAAGCATGAAGTTAGTTTGAATTTTTTTTATACAACATATATGTTATTGTCTTTGGAAACAGAAAAACTATATTCATATTCTATGTATTAATAAATCACTGTTCTCCAAGATCAATCATTTGGACATAGTTTGTAATAGATACAGTATTCAAGATCCCTTTAATATAACGTAAGAGTCTTCATAGATTATGCCGTATACTCAGCAACTCATATTCTCAAATCATTGGTGTTTATAAGAGGACATCATAAAATTCACTTTAGGTAAAATCCACAACAGAAAATTTATGTCTCAAGGAAAAAAATTATCTTGTGGCAATTTCTTTTAAGCAGCTTAGAAATCCTGCTCCAAAGAAATCATGACTACATAGTCTTATTACTAATTTTATTTAAGTTGTCTATGGGTATAGTATAATAATTGTATTACATATATTGTATGTATTATATATAATATACATACATTTTAATTGTATAATTATTAATTCTAATTATATATAATTATTGGTTATAATTAAGATCAAATTAAATTTTTCATTAGGAAATTATTGTTTAAATGCATAATTGCATTTTTAATGTTGATTTATAGAAACTATGGGTATCTCCTCTATACATTTAATATTGAAATATTTTACATCGCTGGTAGGTTTAGCATTAAATGGAAATGAAGCTAAGCAGCTGTTGCTAAGATTAGCAGTCACTAGTTCTTAATGTTTTTGTAGCTATAGATGCTTCTATGTGTATGCTGATATATATTCATACATAATATGTCATACAATTTCAGAGGTTATTTTGGGGGGCGGGAGCAGAACACATTAGTTAAAATGAATCCAAACACATGGATACTTCTTTTTGATACTTTATTTTTTAATAAAATTGACAATCATTGAAGATATATGACATGTAAACCACAGTATTTTCTATTAAAAATACAAATATGAATAAAATATGGTCCCTGAGCTCTAGGGCATCAAAATTAGGGGAATAATCAATGTATGTAACTAACCATATCTCATAGTTATTAGGCCAGTGACAGTGATGGCGGCAAAAATAATTAGTTCTTTCTTTGACATTTGGAATGGCTATCCACGAAAAGGCAGGTCATGAAAATGAGTATCATTTCACTCACCTGAAATAGACAGAAGAGAAATGTGAAAGACCATGAGTCAAGCAGATATACAAATAAATAGGGGCTCTGCTTTATTTATGTCTGCATCATTATGGAGTAATACAGTTTGGGGCATAAAGCCAATATTAAAAAAAGTACAACGTATTAAGGTTATAGGCTCACTAAGACAGAAATAGAAGAAAAAGTTGGTAGAATGAATGTTGAAATGACATAAGACTTAAGAAATAAATTAGGGAAAGGTTTTTATTGTCAGTAAACTCTATTAAAATATACAGACTCTTTCCAGTAGGCAATATGAAGTTCTGGAAAGTATTAAACTGTGATTTACTATGTTTTAATCTATGAAATACTTAGGTAAAGAAAGTGACAACATGACTTGCATATTACAAAACCAAGGACATGATGTGTAAAGGAGGCTATTAGTACCTCCAGTATGAGATTAGGACAGAATAGATGAGAGGAAGGTGGAGAAAGTAGGGTCAAAACATATTTTGAGAGAAAATCAACAGTAGATTTTTGTCCAAAGCATTGAGTTCATTTATTTAACAAACATTTTATCAATCTTTATAATATGCAGGAAAATGCAATCCACAGTGGATATATGACTCAACCACTAACCTTAAGGAGCTAAAAATCTATTAAAAATTTATGAGGCAGAAATCTCAAATTATGTTCTAAAGTGACTTCAGTCAGCTATATTCTAATCTAGGTGTTTCCATTTTGAGGTCTTTTAGAATGCAGATTTTTCTTTTTATTATATTTCCTTTATGAACCGGATCTTTAAATTGTATCTGTAATCCTTCAAAAATGCAGAAGCATAATAATAAATACTGCCTTATCCTTTTAGCATATAAAGTAACATATAGTAAAATGCCATGCACATCCACAAAGTAATGAAAATATATAATCAGTCCAATTGTGCAAGGGAAGCAAATCAGGTAATGATTTTTGAGAGTTTTTCTTCTTTATGCACATTTTAGTGAATGCTCTTGTTATTTTTAAACACCATGTAGGAATGTTACCACTTACATGCAAGAGGTTAGAACATTTGAAAAATGTTTGTGAGTGTGTATATATATGTGTGTGTATATATATACATGTGGTTCATATATGTATATAATTTCTTGTGTAGAATATGTCCTTTTACACATTCAACCAAAATAAAGATGCTAGTTTTCTTTCCTCAGCAACATTTTAGTAAATTCAAGTATGTGAATTTACACATGTGAAAACTATAGAATTTCTAGTTTTTTGATAATCTATAGTCAGATAATTATGTAAACCACAGCTTTGTATAATGAATAATATACTGGAACTTCTATCATTTGAACAAATGATTATTATTTCTTGGTTCTAGTATAGGCTCCTTATAAGTCTTTCTAAGGACCTGTTGCTTGATGGGTGAGGAAAATACATTAAAATCTGATTTTATAGAAATTTGATCTTTATATTTCTGTTGTATTTCAATTATATATATATATAAAACATCAAAATAGTGAACTTCTTTATATTCTCTTTTACACAAAACTGTCAGTAATTTTTGTCTTTCTTTCTAAGGATTTGCATTAAAATGATTCTATAAATCTTTCTTAACTCCTGCAAGGATGGCTGATCTTTAGAATGCCATTGAAAATGAACTTGTGGGACAGGTAATTCCTATGTGGCAAACCTATTTGCACACTGCCATCAGCATGCAATGACAAGATATAAAAACTGTCAGAGCAATTCATGTGAAGAACATCACACCAAATAACATCATAGAGGACCTGTGTAACCAATAACACATTTTTCCTGATCTCTTTAATGCTACACATATAATAAATTATTCACCTGATTGTATACTATAAAATATATATTTTATTCAATGTGTTTCTCTAAACAACACACACACACACACACACACACACACACACACACACACACCACAAAGTTTCCCGTGCATTAAGTTCTAGTGAGAAGAAATATGAGACACAGGCAGAGCCATAGACTCCCTGATACAGGCAAATCTTTTTAACCCATGGCACCACTGTAGCAGTTGTAGCCAGCAATTCCACAGACACTTAAATCTAAATTAGTTAATGGTCCTTGTCAGCATCCTGCAGTTCTAAGGATGCCGCAAAGTATTTTCTTTCTTCCAGTCACAGAGAGCCTTGACTGGAATGAAGGATATTGAGGAAGTAGGGCATGTGTCATCGATGAAATATATTGGATCTCTAATGTACATCTCCTAGAAACCATTATTAATCCCAAGTTCCTCAGCTTGAAAATCTAGTAGCTGCCAAAAGGAAATAGTGGTAGTGGCCATTAGAGTAACCCAGGCTTAAAAGTAAATGTCTTCCAGGCATGGACAATTGATAGCTATAGCTCAAACTGAAAGGTCTACTTACTATAGGCCTATTTTGAAACAAAACTAAATTTCAAAAAATGCAATGATTTTATTACATTGCAGAGTCTAGTTACATGTGTTGATCTATTGAAAAGGAAATATTTATCTGCTGTCTAATCCTGAGGAAGTTACCAAACATTTTTGGCCCCAGTTTCCTCTTCTCTAAAATGAGGATTTAATGCATTACCTATAAATTGTTATGAGTAAATATTTTATGTATTTTTAAAGCCCATGGTGTCGGGCACATAATGGGTATACAGAAGTGCATGGCAAATGGAGTAAAGATAGATTTGGAAAAGCTGACCAGAAAATTCAGTTCAAGTATCTGTTTAACTTCTGCCATGAGGCAGATGTAGCCCTCTCATTTAAGGCTCAAGATTCTTAGACAAGTTGCTTAATCTTGGTAAACCTCATCTATTAAATGGAAATATTACTTGTCTCATAGTGATAACCCTGAGAATTAAAGGTGCAAGTACCTGTTACGTAGTAGATTGAACAAAATGGATATTCAGCATGGAAGAGGTAATATTATTTTAGCTTCTATTGTTACTAATTAGTGCTGGGCTTATCTCTAGGTTTTTTTTTTTTTCCCTTGTCCTCCTCGTGACCTATGTTGAACCTGATGATGCAAGCTTCCATCAACACTTTAATAGCAAATGCCTTCCCAAGCAGTGCTTATGCAGCACAGGCCTCATGGAAAGGAAACTGTTAAAAAGAAAAAACCTCAGGATACATTTCCAGAGGCATGTCTGAAAGTATAACACAGAAAGCTACTTAGAATCAATGACTTTTGAAAAGTGGAGAAGACTTACTCTGGTTGAATTCAACTTAGAAGTTGTTCTTTTTCTATCAAAAGCAGGAGCCAAAGATTTATAGAATGAGTAAGATGCAGGTCCATACAGCACAGAGGTATGGTTAATGATGTCTCTACAGTTGAGCTTGAAGAGTAAGCAGTTACAAACCGAGGGAATGAAGTTAGTATCCAAGCACCACCATAAGAAAATGACCATCTTGATTCAGATTAATTTGCTGTGAAGAAAGCGATCAGTTGACAACAGAAAACATGGGTGAAAAATAAGATATTCTGTACAGGATTAGGTAAAAACATCGATCTTAATCACATATAGCCAAAGAGTACCAATTTCTTTATTTAAAGAACTGCATGCTAACACGATAGCTATGCTGAATATTATGTGGCATTATTTGAGTGGCAGTGTGTATACCATGTACATATATATCGTGTGCATGTGATTTGCACAAAACTAATATAGAGAATATAGAGGCAAGCAAAGAATATGTTTGAAGGGTTAATGAGGAAAATAAAAAAAATTAAAAATTGAAGGATCATGTCAAGGACATCATGGATAAAGGACAAATGGAAGAAAATATGACAATTACAGGAGAGTTAACTAAATTTCCTGTTGCCCTTTCAGTGGACTACAAGATAGAAGTGTGAAAATAAGCATAATTAAAAATCTAGATGAATATAAGTGAGACCACAGATCCACAAACAGCCACAATAGCATTGTTGAGATAATCTTAGGTTACCAATAAATTGAAA
This sequence comes from Canis aureus, assembly GCF_053574225.1. Taxonomy (NCBI): domain Eukaryota; kingdom Metazoa; phylum Chordata; class Mammalia; order Carnivora; family Canidae; genus Canis; species Canis aureus. The sequence goes on from NC_135640.1 coordinate 8,389,916, forward strand.
GCCGCATAATTTCAAATACCATAGTGTAAAAATCCAAGAACCTTATTGTAGCAAAGAAAGGGGAGAGCTCTAGAATACATTGAAACTGAATTCAAAACAGAACAATCCATTCTAGTTGTTTTATTTTTTTTACTTTGAGCATTTTAACCCTATAATCCTTATCAATTTGTTTAAGAAATTATATATTCTATGTGTGTCAAGATACATGATGAAGATGTAAAAGCCACATTTCCTATTTTTAGGGAAATCTAGTGAGGTAAGGGAACAGTGAGCAGATACTTTAGTATACTAAAGTATTATAAATGCTAGAGGGGGCTTTAATCAAGGCATAGGTTTAAGGGATTAAATGTGGTTAGGTATTTAGGAGAGGTAAAATCTTAGCTAGACTAAGAAAGCTGAAATTAACTAGGTGCCAAATGTCAGAAGATTATTGTTTGAAGATGAAGCCATCTGTTTAAAAGGTATAGAAGTATATGTAGAAGATGGCACTTTAAAAATTGCAAATAGGTCCATATGAATAGAGTGCAAGGATGGATGAGTTGAAACAGAGCAAAAGCATGTCATGATAGGTGATTTGGAATTAATATCAAATCCTGTAGGAAGCCACTGATGGATTATGAACAAGGAGTGAGTTTTAGAAAATCTGTTGGATGATGTAGTAAATGTGTTTGATGCTGTGCCCAGATAGCATTTTCTAAGCAGTTGAACCTATTCCTTCTCAGAACTGTTGCTGCTGTGTTAGCTGCCCATGGCTCAGAGTTGCTCCTTTTTAAAAAGTGTCCTCAACCATGGTGACCTGACATACTCAGAATGTTATGCTCCCCCTACCCAAAGGAGCTCCATAGGCAAAATGACTAACACAGAGATATACAAGGTTGTACAATGGGAGCACTAGCCCTGTGGAATAGTTCATTCTCCAGCACAACTTGAGGATTGAAGGTGGGCTTAAGCAGAGACCACATCTTGGTTTAGCTCTTCTTTCCTGCTTTATTTAGAATCCATCATTTCTCTTCTCTGGATAGCATACCCTCAGTGAGCTGTTTGCACACGAATTTCCAAGAAAGAATTGGCTTTTAGAGAAACCAACCCAAATAAGTCATTTTATGTATAAGATGGGCCAGAATGGAAAACAAAACAAAAAAATTACAGAAAAGAGTTAATTCTAAAATCCAAGTATGTATGGAGTTCTTACAAAGATGAGAAATAATGAGGACCAGAATAAAGGAATAGAACTTAAACTAGAATAGATGGGTATAATTGCCAAGATTGTTGAAGACTGAATTGACAGGACTAAGAGATATGGGCTAAGGAAGAAAAAAAAATATAGAATAGGTGTCTGCATTGGGGGCAGGAAATGAGATCAAGGATGAAATAGAAAAAATAGAAATAGAAAAATATAAAATCAAACAAGAAGTTCCTGTACTAACAAATAATAATGGGCTATGAAGTTTATGATTAACACTGCTTTCAATTTTCATACCATTGAAGTTGGAAAAAGAGTATAAGAGAACAAAGCAAATGGGGGAAATTTGATAGAAGAAGAGGTTATACATTAAGTTTTGGATGCATTCAGTAGAATTTTGAAAATTCTAGACTGGGCTTGAGAAAACTGACAGCAATATATTCATCCACAATGAGAAGGTACTTACCCACACTTGGGGAGAAATTATTCTACTCTATATGCAAAAACACTAGGCTCTGCCCCTAACACATATACCCAATAAATTTCAATTTTCCCTTTTCAAATGCCCTATTCCTGTGATTGAATCTGATTGTATATTGACAAATAGAAAATTCTGTTACCAGTTTGCACAATTTGCCTTATTCCCTAGTATCAGTGTTCTTGAACTTGCTGTTTGCTACTGCTCAACTTTTCCTTTTGGGTCAGGTATCTACTTCTAAACTAAGGACTCTATTAGCCTCAGGCCTTCTGTTTTACTATTACCTGATCCTTTCAGCCAATTCACTACAGGTTTTCTTTGTATCCTATCAATGATCAATAAACAATTTGCCTTAACTGCCAAATATAATCACTTTGTCAATCAATGTATCCTATGTTAAGCTTAAAATCCTAAATTCTTTGTGTGAGTAGGGTTAGGTGGGAGGAAAACTTGCCATTCTCCATGAAATTCCCTAGACTGTAGTCACTAGAATTTTATATCCTAGTTAGCAGAGATACAAGGTAAAATATAATAGATATTTAAATTGTTTTTAGTCCCTTAATATAAAGAAGAGGAAACCAGGGCCTGATGAATAAATGGTATATATAAAGTACACATGTTAACTAAAAAAAAAAATAGACTTATTATTATATTTGGATTGCTATAGCTTCCTGTTTGGCTATTTGGATGTCATATAAATGAATCATGGCCACAACTTCATATAGGGAAGATCCAATTTCAATAGCCACATTACAGGCCAAAAAGACTTGTGGACTGTACAGAAACAGTAAGTTGAAGAAAGATATCAAACACATGAGCCAGAAAGAGACTTCGCAATAAGCACATGGTAGCCAAGTCTAGTTTAAGAGGTCCTGGGAAACCAGAACATGATACCATGATGTTTCTTTTAATCTAGAACAGATGTTATGCATATCTCTCTCTCAAGTCAGATCATTAAAGACAGATATGGAAACTATAACCTGAGTGGACCAAGAAGAGATTGAGATTGAGATGCTGACTCATAGTCTATCCTTTTGCTCATAAGTATGCTTATAAAGCCTTGCACATGCTCCATGTATACACACACACACTACACAGGACTCATCTGGAAGATATAGCTATCTAACAAAATTTGCTATGTCCATGTAATTTATATCTTTCACAGTATTTTAAAAGGGTTAAACAAAATTTTTGTATTATTTTTTGCCTATGACTAATACTAAGAAATATGTCATGTTGTCATTACACAACATGAGTGTGCAGACTTTCACATACAAATAAAACTGAAATAAAAATTATATTACTTATCCTATTTCTATTTTATTTTCCATTCTTTCTTTTTTCTCCTTTTTCAATATTCCTCTTCTTCTTTTTCTTCACCTTCTTTCTCCCTTTATTTCACCATTTGTTCTTTCTTTTATTCTTTTATTCATTTTTTTTCTTTTTCAACTGAACCAACTAAATTAATTTCATGACAAATAAAATTATTTCATGACCCTCATGAAAAAAACACTGTTCTGGGGACCTGACTAGATATAAAGTAGCATTTTTTACTCAATAAGCAAATAAATTGAGAAAAATATGGAATAGCTAGGAATAAAAAGGGAATTTATTAAAGTAGTTTTGGGATAAAGACCTAGTTCCCACTTTGTTGGGGGAATATGATAGCTGAAGCTAGAGTAGAGATTTGTACAGACAAGAAGATTTACAATAAAAAGAGAATAATTGAAAATATAAAATTGATATATTTTCATTTCACCCTTAATTAATGCTCCTTTTCACTCTTCCACTATTAAGGCTAAATCATAAATTTTATCACCCCTAGCTGAAGGACATAGGATTATGATGTCCTTAATAAGATAATAGACTTGAAAAATCTATCTTTAAACCAAGAAAATTGTCTTTTAATTTACTTCATGCTTCATTAGTAAATCTTGAAACAGAGTTGTGGAAATAAGTCATAAACTCTTTACTATAAAGAGGATAATGTGTCTGAGATTCAGGATTAGCCATGGACCTTGAGTGGTAAGGAAGAAAGATGTCAGATAACACCTAATTTTCTTATATGTATGACTTATGATCCAAGAAAAATGTCCAAATCTTTCCTTTATGTGTCTTGGTACTCAGAAAGGAGGTTTCTATTCTTAGTGGTTCTATACACCATGCAGTGAATTTAAGAAAGTATAGTTAACATAGCAGAGATAAGAAGGTGATGAAGTTTTTATAAGAAAGCATTAAGGATGGAGTAGCATAATCCTTAAATTGCATGTATTCTAGGTAATTCAGAACTAAGTTTAGGTCCAGAAAGCCTACTATTTAAATTTTTATGAGAGTGGATATCCAGAACCAACAGCATGGATGAAGAACATTATAATGTTCCTATTAGAATTGAAGAAAGTCTGTGTCTTCAAAGGAGCAAACAATAAACTCTACCAAGCTCAGGGAGATCAATTAACAGCAGTCCCATAAACCAACTGTGAATGCCAAAGAATGTCCTGAGAAGACCACTCACCTCTCAAGACAATCAAACCTATAACCAAGAACCAGGATGAAGCTTTAGAGTTCCCCTGTCTCTTACATTTAAAGATCATAAAAATCCTTTCTACATTCCCTTAGAGAAGAGCAGAAATAATTAAATTCTGAAGATTAAGGATTATGCAAGCTACAATTTTAAGTTTATTAGAGGTGACAAAATTATATATTGGTCAGGACTAAATTCTTCCTGAACCCAAACATAAGGTTCATAAATTTCTGGTCAATTTAATCAAGACAAAAGACCAGCAATTTCTCTATACATACAAGTTGCAGTATAATTCATTTTGAGACTTCACACATATCGGAGAGTTAACTTTTGTGGATCATGTATAATACTCAAGCCCATATACTGAAATAAAGTTAATATTCCAGAGAAAGCATTTAAATCTATTGTCATTTTCAATTAATCCTTTTGTTAATAAAGCATAATACCACAGATGTATAAATTCTCCATTTAGTATGTTTTTCTCCCAAATAAAAGGGATTACCTTCAAGACTGCTCAAATGACTAATCCACTTATGCTGGGTTTTGCTGCTAATCTCTTGCTTATTTTTTTGCATGTTCTATAAAGAATGCTACTACATAGAATTATACTGATGGGAAAGGATTCTTAGGTCATAGAGTGATTTCCTTTGCCTTCAGTCAAAACTGAAAACATATTCTAAAACATAGTTATTTGTCAATGTTAATATGTATCTCAAAATTTACAATATTAATTATGCCACTGACTACACTGAATTTAAATGTAAGAATATTTGGAAAATGAGACCACATCTTTATCAATAGCCCCTTTATACCTTTCCACATTTTTTTACCAATTCATTGAAATAAATTTTTAATTTATTATTAAACTTTTAGTATTTTTCTGTTTTTTAACATGACATTTTAGCCAAAATATGAACTACAAATACACATTTTATTCTTCATATTGAGTCATATGGGATAAATTCATGACTTGTAACACTGATCTAGAATGAAAAGCTTGTATGTTCACATGTGCAGACACACCCCTGAGAATCCAGAGACAGATTTCAAAGTTCACATCTAAATGAGTTGTGAGATCCGGATTGTATTATTAGATCATAAGGCAAAGAGAGGTAGTACTGAGGAGGTCACCATTTGAGTAGTGAATAGATGTTCATGAAGGAACAAACAGCAGATATTTGTGGCATTCTAGGCCAGAGAAAAATCAAATGGCAAAGTTCTGAAATGGGAGTGTAACTTTTGTGTTTGAAGACTGGCAGAGAAGTTATGTTGCTGGTTCAGAATGATGATTAGATGAGTGAAAGCAGAAGTAACTAACTAATAACCATATTGTACGATCCTTGGCTTTTACTCTGAGTGAGATGGAAAACAGTGGAGGATTTTGAACAAAGTAACTTATATTTTATCATGATCAATGTGACCATTTTATTAAGAAAAGATTGAAGTTCAGAAGGCAGGATACCAGTGGATGCCATTGCAGTTCCCAAATCACTGAAGAGTCTTGGAAAGTTAGAGTGTTCGTTCTATATTTTCCTGATTTTCCTTTTTAAATTGTTTTAAACTTATGATGTATTTATTTATTAAATTACATTTTTAAATGATCATATGTATTTCGTCATGCACATACTTCTGAGTTGAATGAACATGGTCACTGACCTCAGTGATGTTGGATATTAGAAGAAATACTTTAACAAATATATTCATATTACATAATAATTGAGAAATTTTATGTTCAGAAGATCCTCTTTGCTCAAATAACTTGAATTAAAATGAGCAGGGGGCTGTCAAGATAATGATAGAGGCAAAAAAAGAGAAAGAATGTCAAAAAACTGTGAAGACACAGAGAGGGAAAAAGATCATGGTATATTCCAGAAATTTAATGAAATCAAAGTGATTGTGAGCACAGGGTATAATGACTAGAAGGCTGGAGATGAAGACAGGTATCAGAAAGTAAAGGACCTTTAGATTATTGTGTTAATTTTCTATTTTATCATAAAAGAAATGAGACTTATTGAAAGAGTTTGGTAAAGAAGTTATCTTATTTCATTTATTTTTAAAGTTAATTACTCTCAGAGTTCTTTGTGGAATTGAATGGGGATACAGAAACAAGATTTAACAAAAGGAAATGAATAAAAGAATCATTGCAGAGATCTGACAGTACTTGATTTCAAGATCTTTTATAAAGCTATAGTAGGGATCCCTGGGTGGCGCAGTGGTTTAGCGCCTGGCTTTGGCCCAGGGCGCGATCCTGGAGACCCGGGATCGAATCCCACGTCAGGCTCCCGGTGCATGGAGCCTGCTTCTCCCTCTGCCTGTCTCTGCCTCTCTCTCTCTCTCTCTCTCTGTGACTATCATAAATAAGCAAAAATTAAAAAAAAAAAATCTAAAAAAAAAAAAATAAAAAATAAAGCTATAGTAATCAGGACAGCATGCTATTGATGAAGAGTAGACAAATAGATCACTGGAATAGAATAGAGCCAAAAAATAGACCATATTAAAAAAAAAAGGCAACTGATCTTTGACAAAGGAGCAATGTCAAAACAATGGATAAGAAGAAAAGATTATTTCACTCCTGAAAAGACTACATTATTGTATGATTCCAAGTATATGACATTTGGAACAGGCAAAGCTATGGATACAGTAAACTATGAATACAGTAAAACACAAAACAAAACAAAACAGTTGTTCATCTATTTTCTTTCTTAAATTCCACATATGAGTGAAATCATATGATACTTGTCTTTCTCTGACTACTTTTGCTTAGCATAATACACTCTAGCTCCATCCATGCCTCTGCAAATGGCAAAATTTCATTCCTTTTGATGGCTGAGTAATATTCCATTATATATTTATATATGAATTAATAAGAGGGCGTGTGTGTGTGTGTGTGTCAGTCATTGGATATTGGGCTCTTTCCATATTTTAGCTATGGTTGATAGCGCTGCTATAGACATCAGGGTGCATATGCCCTTTTGTTTTGTTTTAAGATTTATTTATTTATGATAGACAGAGAGACAGAGAGAGGCAGAGACACAGGCAGAGTGAGAAGCAGGCTCCATGCACCGGGAGCCCGACGCGGGACTCAATCCCGGGTCTCCAGGATCGCGCCCTGGGCCAAAGGCAGGCGCTAAACTGCTGAGCCACCCAGGGATCCCCGCATATGCCCTTTTGAATCAGTATCCTTGAGTAAATATCTAGTGATGCAATAGCTGAGTCAAAGGGTAGCTCTATTTTTAACTTTGTAGGCAACTTCCATAGTATTTTCCAGATTGGCTCCTCCAGTTTACTCCTACCAACAGTGTAAGAGGATTCCTTTCTTCACATTCTTACCAAAATATAGATTTAGTCCATATCCACTCTAAAACCCATCTAGTTTTTGTTTGTTTGTCTCAGAGAAACATACTGCATTGACATACTGTATTTAAAAATTGCAGAAAGCAAATTCCAAGAATAGCAAGGGGCTCCTGAAGAAGATGTGAGAGAATGTATCTAAGCAAAAATAGGTAATGATTATGAAAACATATTACTAAGATAATATGTTACTTATATAAGAATAGGCAAATAGTACCATAAAATAGAGGTCTCTCTGTGCCTTTCATGAATAAATAAATAAAATCTTAAAAAAAAAAACAAAGATAGGAATATGATGACAAGTATTTGAAATATGTTTAATTTTATTAGTCACCTAGAACACATAAATTAAACTGTAATTTTATACCTATTTATGAACACATACCAGTTCACAAAATCTAAAAGTATGATAATACCACAAGTGGTTAAGGAACTGGAAGAACAATGCATTTATACAAGTCTAGTGATGGGAATTTTTAAAACTATTCTTCTATTTTCTAATAACATTGAGAACAAACATACCCTAAAATCTAGAAATCCTACTACTCCATATATACTCTAGTAGGTGTTTGGCAGAAATGCACCTGGCAACCAAAAATATTGTTCATAGTAGCATTATTTGTGGCAGTAAAGTATTACAAATAGCTCAAATATCCATGAGCATTTGAATGCATTAATTTGTTTTGTGTATTTTTGCAATATAATATTATAAAACAATGAACATGGATGAGTTGTATATATAGTTAAAAAATAAATACTTCAGTGAAAAACATGAGTCACAGATGAATCTATTTTAGCCTGAATCTATACGTTCATAAAGTTTGAAACAAAAATAAATAAATATATTTTTTCAGCATGCAAAATTTTGTGGTAAAACTATAAAAAGTAAACAATGACAAATGGAATTCTATTTTAATAGTAATTTTTGAAATGTAATTCACATATCATACACTTCATTAATTTGGTGTATAGTTTATGAGTTTATTAAATTTATACAATTGTGCAATCATTACCACAAACCAGTTTTAAAACTTTTACCTCAATCCACTGTTACCTTTGTGACCTCCAAAGTTAAACAATATTCCAACCACAGTTCCAGGAAATAAAAGATCTTTTTTCTATCTCTATAGTTTTGCCTTTTCTATAAATTAGATATAAATTGAGTCATATAATATGATAGATTTTGTGTTTGGCTTCTCTCATTTAGAATGATATTTTTGTGATCTATCTAAGTTACTGTGCTTATCAGTGTCCCTTTCTTTTTACTGCTGTGTTGAATTCCATTTTAATGGAGGTTGCATTGACTCGATAAATCAATTTTAGGATAATTTCCAGATAATAGTAATAATAAGTACTTTTATATCATAAGTATGATATATCTGTCAATTTTTAGGTCTTTTTTTCTCTCAGTAACATTTTATACACTTTATTGATATTGTATGTCATTTGTTCCTATATATATTTTTGTCATGCTATTGTTGACTTAATTACTTTTCATTTCATTTTTTATTGTTAGTAATATACTTAAATACAGTTGGTTTTCATATACTTATTATGTATCTTATGATATTGCTTAATTCACATATTGGTTATAATATATTTTTTGTAGAATCTTTAGGACTTTCCACATTCAAGATGATGTCATTTAAAAATAATAAAAGTTTTATTTCTTCATTTCTAATCTTTATATTTTTCTTTTCTTATTGCCTTTTTCCAGCCAGGTAATTTAGTACAATGCTGAATAGAATTGATGAGAAGAGAAACTAGCTTCTCAATCTTAGGGGGAGAGTTTTCAGTCTTTCACATTTATTGTGATGTTAGCTCCAATCTTTTTGTAGCTGCCCCTTATGAGATTGTGGAAATTCCCTTCTGTTTCAAGACTTCAGACAGTTTTATCTGAATGAATGTTATATTTTGTCAAATGTTGCTTTATCTCTTTTATGCTTTCAAAATAACTCATTAATTGAATTTTTATTATCCCTTATCTTGCATTCCTCTTGGTTAGAGTATATTATTATCATTATTAGATATTGCTAGCTTTTTCCATGAATATTCTGTTAAGAGTTTGTGTATTGTTGTTCATAAAGGATATTATTTGGATTGTAGATCAAGTACCAGGAAAATTGTTTATGCATCATATTTTTTTGCTATTTTTAGTTTTTAAAATAAACCATTATAAAAAATGATCAGTGGTGAGAAAAGATACTTGCAAATATACAGGTATATCAAATAAGCCTTGACTTATTTTAAAAATGGGATGATAATTTTGAATAGGCTATTATAAAAGCAAATGAACACTGGTTGTTAATGCAATATGTTGGCAAATTGGATTTAAATAATTAAAAAAGCAAAGGGATTAATCTGTGAGAAAATAACACAGACCATTAAATGGGGAGACTTCATGTTAAAACACTCTAAGTTCCTTGAATTGTTTAAGAGAATGGCTTTGCTTTCCGGTTACAAGCCTTTCCTTAAAAGGCACTTGCAGTGCAGAGTAATTTCTGCTCTTGCATGAATGGCTTCTCCTGTCTCCTGCATGGGCAGCAGTATTCCATGGCCATCACCGACCCCCGTCACCCTAATTTGGGTGTTTCCTATTAGTTTCCCAGCATTGCTGTAAAAAAGTACCACAAACTGGAATGGCATAAAACAACAGAAATTTCACAGATCTGGAGGCTAGGATTTGAAACAAAATGCCAACATGGCCATATTCCCTCTGGAATCTATAGAAGTAATTCCTTCTTTTTGGAGGACACAATTCAACCCATGCCAGATGGTATACTCAGTGAAACCCTTCCCATAAATATCTTTCTTTTTGAGGACAGATTTCTAACAAGTTATAAAAGGATGATTTAGAGCAAATTTCAGCAATGTGGTGCCACACCAACGTCTGTGCCTTCCACTAAGGATTGTGCATCAGTAAAAGTAGAGTGGAACCTCATCCTTGAACACTTCGTCTCGGCCTTAAGCTTAGTGGTATATTTTAATATATGGGTGTAGCAATATATTAGAATGTATTGTGTATGATGTGACATGATATATCTGGTATTCCTATATTCTTTAGAGTTTTATTTACTTTCTACTAGCCAATCTTTCTAATTTGAGTCTCCTGCTATGATTACTTACATTAAAATTTTTCTATTAAATTATATTGTTTTCTCTCTTCAGATTGTAACCAAACTTATATAATACTAAGAGATATAAAGTAGTATAGAACATACTATAAAGTAGTATATTACATCTAAGTAATAAAAGGGAACATGGAATGTAGAAATATTATCTTTAGCACATTTTGTGAAGGCAGTAAAGCACAAGAAAAGAAAACAAGTTTTATATATTAGGGTGTTTAAGATAAAATCAAGGAAGTCTGTAATGGCAGTAGATATATATATATATATTAAAATCAGCTAAAAAAGAAAAAATATTCTAGTTGAGTTGAAAAAAAAAAGCAATCAAAGCAATACCAACTAGGTACTTGCTTTCTATAGGGAATACTTTAAAAATATTTTTTAAGTAATAGCATAAAATAAGAGTGTAAGAACGTATCTCAGGAAAAAGTAAAGAAACAATGTTGTAGTAAATCTAATCCTTTTATTACCAAGATAAAATAACATTTACATTGCGTATATGAAATGCAAAATAACCTTAAAGATATAAATTAATATACTGTAATCAAAGGGAGAAATTGACAAGTTCATAAACAGAGTAGGAGCACAACACTACCCTCATCAACTAACATGTCAATTGGCAAGATAGAATATGTTAATGATATAGTTCATAAAGTATAAAATACACCAGAAAGCTTTAATTTTCACAATTAAGCAGCTTAATAAATTTTCTTACAAATCAAATTCACTTTTGCAAACATTACCTGGATCAAGGGGTTGAATATCTACATCTGAAGAGGACTCCTTATATCACAACCTCCCCTCCAGTAGTGACCACTATCTTGATTTTTATGAGTATAGGTAAGTTTTGCTTTTTTTTTTTTTTTTCTGTATATAAATAGCATCATAAGTATGTGTTTTTTTTTTTTACCTTTTGTCTCTGGCTTTTTTGGCTCAAAATTATACTTGTAAGATCCATCAATATTTTTGCAAGTACTGGCGGCTCATTTATTTGTATTGCTTTTACAACATTACATTGCTTAAATAGATTATAATTATTAATCCATTCCAAACTTGATGAATATTTGTGTAGTTTCCAGAGTTGTTTTCTCACAAGTACCATGTATATTGAAAATTTTATTGTGTGTCCATATCTTTGCCAACATTAGCATTTTGCTTTATGGTTTAATTTTGTCATCAAATTCAATCTTCATTCCTATGATCACTAAGGAATTAGAGCACCTTTACACATATAAATAGGGCATTGCCCATTTGGATGTCCCATTTTGTGAGGTGTCTGTTCAAAATTTTTCCTCTTTTTCTACTAATACATGTAATTTTTTTTTCTTAACTTATATGGTTTCTTCAGAAATTCTTCACACAAGATCTTTCCCTCTAAATTATGTACTTAAAAGTGTCTTTTGATGAATAGAAGTTAATTTGAATATAGTTCACTTTATTTTTCCTTTAAGCTTAACCCTTTTGTTTCCTATTTGAAAAAACTTATTCAAAACTGATTATTATATCATGAAAAAGCCTTATTATTTATTATTTTTCCTTTTCACAATTAGATCTACAGTCCATATAGAATCTATTTTCTTTGTACATTGTGATTTAGAGGTCAAAATGTGTGTGTGTGTGTGTGTGTGTGTGAATGCGTGTGTATATTTTTGCATGACTAACCAAATGGCACAGTTCCATTTATTGAAAATACTATTCACAACCTTTTTAGATGGTATTGTTATTATTTTCACAATACAGGCTCTCTTAGATCAATTTCTGTAGTCTCTCTAATTCCATTGGTAGGATTATATTCCCTTGTATCAATGCTATCCCATCCTGTTTTTATTCCCATACCTTTATTGTCAGTCTTGATGTCTGGTACTATTGTATATAGAAGATTTGGCCAAAATATTCAACATATTTGATCAAGTGGGCATTTAGTCATCCCCACTTCCAGGTGTTAAAGAAGTTTTAGTTAATTTAAGTACACGAGGGGAATTATTTTTTAAGTCACCAAGTAATAGTCTAAAGACAAATAATTTACCAGGAATTACAACAGACTGTATCATAAAAATATTTCTCTGAATGCAATTCAACAAACTTTTAAAATAATAACAAAAAAGAAAACCAGATTTTATTTTGGAGACTTCCAACCACAAGATTAAATAATTTATGACATAAAACATCTTAAGGGAAATAGTAAAATGTGTGGAACTGAATAATAAAGAAAATAATAAATGCCAAAATGTGTAGCATGCATCTAATGCAGTAGTGGTACTTAGAAATAAATATAAATATTACATAATTAAAATATTAAAAATATGAATTTAATTTAAATAAGCTAGGCACTCATAAGAAAGAAAGACAAAAAAAAAAAAAGAAAAACAAAAACAAAAAACAGTAAACCCAAAGTAAAAGGAAAAACAAAATAAAGCCAAAAGCAGCTACAACTCTGTGAAAAACCAAGAATCATTAGGCATGATAAAAGCAAGTAGAAAGATTTTTGATTCAAGCAATCTTCACAAATTCCTAAGCAATGTGTATTATTAGCCCTACTTCATAGAAATAAAAAGCTGGGCCTTGGAAAGTGTGTTAAAACCAGTTAATTCAAATAGTAGGTGTAGGAAATGGAGTAAAAACCCAGTTCTAGATCAAAAGCTTCAATATGTACTTGTTTGAAGAGAATATTTAGGGATGCCTGAATCACTCAGAGGTTGAGGGTCTCCCTTTGGCTCAGGGCATGATCCTGGGGTCCTGGGGATCCTGGGATCCAATCCAGCATTGGGCTCCACCTAGGAAGTCTGCTTCTCCTCTTGCCTATATCTTTGCTTCTCTCCCTGTGTCTCTCATGAATAAATAACAATAAAATCTTCAAAATGAAAGAGAATATTTAACTGGACATCCTCATGTTTATCATTATTTTTAAACAAGCAGACATCACCAATATTTAACAAGCCTAGTTTTGGGAAGGTAAGAATTAGAAAAGACAATACCACAATTCCTAAGAGTAAAAGTTATCAGTAATGATGATTTTCTTTTGGGAAAATTCATCCTCCAGCAAAACAGCAGTTGGATAAATCAGAACAGTGCATATAGAAGCAGACATGCTTCTGGGTGAATATATATGAAATTATCTTCCTGATTAGAGTTTTATGGACATAAATCTTCTGATATGAGTGATGATATTTAACCTATTGTATAAGCATTAATCATTAATTTCAAATAGAACCCTATTACTTAAAAAAATACTCAAAATACTGTGTAAATGCCCTTTTACAAAGACAGAGCAAACTTGCAAACATTTTACTAAAATGTTACACTGAAATTGAATGCCTACCACTTATATATCTGCAGTAGTCAAGACATGAATATTAGCAGGTATGAACAGAAGAAATCAGTTATTTGTGTATTTGGAGGGACTGAAACAGAAATTCAAACAAAACAGTACTTTGTAGGTTGATTAGGTTGTGCCCAGAATTTTTTTTTTTTTTTTTTTTTTTTTTGTAGAAGTTGGATGGTCTGTAGGTCTGAATTTAAGCATAAATCACTGAAATGTAAACACCCTAAGTAATACTAGGGAAAAATAAGTTTGCTTCTTCTTCTCTCTCATACACACACAGTCACACTTTGGAAACTTAAATATTTCAAAGAACTTAATGAGCCCATTTAAGTATTCTCTAAAATGTAATCAGATAAAAGTAAGCCATATATTAACAGACATGAATTTAAATTCTAGATCTATTTTCCAAAATGAAATAAAGTTTCATTCATTCTGGCTTAAAGATTTGTCCTTAAACTAAATGAAGAATTGTCACATTAGAAGAGAATTCTAAATTTGTTTGTTCAAATATCATGTCTAGAAATTCAAAGTATTTAGAAGGTCTCAATAAAAAATATGAACTAAGATTAGAGCTAGAGAATTATTTACAGCTTCTCTTAAAATTCTCCTCAAAGAGATTCTTCTTCTCTTTATATTCACTTTTATTTTGATTTTGGTTTTCTAGCCTAGGCTATTAATGTATATTTGTCAGAGACTTGTCTAAATGTTTCCTTCAAAATTTTATGATGAGGAATTCAAATTAGAAATGTAAAATTATAATTCTAATATATATTAGGTTTTGGCATAGCATAATATCATTGGAAATTCTGGTCACTAAGAAGCTACAAAAATAGGACTACCCACCATCCCTGTTCTGGTACAAATTTCGAACAAATTCTTAGATGATATTACTATTGCTGGTCCAAGGAACATATGCTTAAAAGCACCAGTTTAATAAGATGTTAGTGGAAATGCTGAAATTTTAAGAGCCAGTGACTGGTTTGCAAATCTCTCTCTCCCTCTCCTCTCTCTCTTTTTCCCATCCACCATGGAAAACTGCAACTTCCACATACTGGCCTCTGTGTTAGTTAGCCTGGATCTCAGATGGAGGAGACATGGAAGGAGAGCCTGGGTGATAAAATACACATAGCATATATTTAATAAGAATGAGAATTCAATTTTGTTGCTTCAAGTAACTAAGATTTACAAGTTGCTGGTTTTCTTAGCATGCATAACCTAACCCAAACTCACTGAAAATTATGCTTTGCAATTTTTTTAAACATCAACATTTAAAAAAAATAACTGACTATAAGCAGGAGAAAATAATTTCTATATCTCTTTCTTTTTCTTAATTGTCTCAGAATTAAATTTGAACTCATTTCTTTAAATTAACTAAATTAAACTACTTTCTACCTTAATTTCAAAGTATATAGGAAACAACTAAGTAGGTAATTATGTATATTAAAATGAACTACACATTTTTACATATGAAATTTGATAAAAATTGACTTTAGTATAATTTGGTAAAAATATGATTTGGGGGGATCCCTGGGTGGCTCAATGGGTTTAGCACCTGCCTTCGGCCCAGGGTGTGATCCTGAAGACCTGGGATTGAGTCCCAAATCAGGCTCCCTGCATGGAGCCTGCTTCTCCCACTGCCTGTGTCTCTGCCTCTCTCTCTTTCTGTGTCTCTCATGAATAAATAAATAAAATCTTTAAAAAATATATATGATTTGGGATTTGAAGAAATTTGTTGACCGGTTATTTGAATGAGCTAGGATAATAATTGCTTAACAGGAAAAATAATGCAGAGCAAAACTATAGTATATCAAATACAAGACTTGGAGAATTTAGGAAACAAATGATTAATATTGTATTTTTAAATAAGGAATTTCAATTGATGAGTAAATATAATATTGTGGTTACAGAAAGTTTTTCATTTTTTTTCCTCAAGTCATCATCTACAAGGTAAGGAGAATATTCTCATAAATAAAATATATACCAAAAAAGGTAGCATTTTAAAATGACTCCAGAGTAGTGATTTTTATTTTTTTATCTCAAGCCACAGGCCTTTTTACTTTAGAAATACAAAATTGAAGAATCCATCATATCTCATATTTTGTGTTTTGGCATTCAGATAGTAGTACTGGAAACATTTGAGCTACCATGGAGAAAACACCCTTTTCATTTGACGTACCTTGAAAAATCAAATTATACATATTGAATCAGATTAATGAGTCTTAAATATCCTCCAATTTCTTTTAGGATTATATCAGCACTATGAGACCATTCAATTCTGAAAGATTAAAGTACAAATACCTATAAATTGAAAAGACAATTTTTCATTGTTAGATTTATCTGATTAGACTACAACAAAACCTGCATATCAAATGGTTGTTGAAGAAAAGAATACTTTTGCTTTTCCTCTCAGCATTGCTTTATGTTATTAGATCACTGCTTGTAATTTCTGTACATAAAATTTTTATTTAGCAATCAAATCATTTGGTATTGAAATATTATTTTTGCCTTAATCGTATGTTTGTTCATATTATAATATATAGTGCACACTACATGATATAATGTATATCTCTTATCTAATAATTCAATTAGAATAAAAGTTCCTCTATCATAAAATAACTTCCTTGAAATAAGGTGGAATCTTCAAATTATTAAGGAGAATTCAAGTAACTTCTAAGGACTCTTGGTCATGCCATTTAATTTTAGAGAAAGGGAAAATGTCCAATCTGACCAATTTTTCAACATTAGGGACTGTTTTTTTTTACAATGTAGAGGTTGAGAAAACACTCATAAAATTTCATGTCGTTTTCTACCATGGACTTTCTGTAAATCACTTAATTATTTTGTATAAGGTACTATTCTAAAATAAAAAAAATTATTTTTCAAAATGTTAAGCTTGGTTTATGTTCTATACACAATTCCCACACTGAATTATGTAAGAATATAATTTTGTGTATTTACATATACATGTATCTTATGTGTATGAATGTATACATATATAAATTATTTATGCAAAAATAGACACATATGTGATTTCATTGGGCCTTTATTCGGCGTTTGAAATAAATAAATTCTAGGAGTGCCTTGGTGGTTCTCTCGGTTAGGCATATGACTTTGATTTCAGATCAGGTAATAATCTCAGGATCAAGCACTGTGTTGGGCTCCTCACTAAGCAGGAATCTGCTGGTGAGTCTCCCTCTTCCCCTCTTCTTTTGGCCTCCCCCTGTTCTCTTTCTCTCTCTAAATAAGTCTTTTTTAAAAAAGAAATACATATATTCTGTTTATTTTCATTTGGATATATATTTTGTGAATTTTTGTTTGTTTCTTTATTTTCCGCACTAATTTATGATCTTCCATCCATTAATTATTTTTCTAATTAAGTTGGACTCATTACTAATATTCCACAAAGCAACTTGCCTAATATAGCTTGTCTAACAAAATTATAAATGTGTGATATGAATATAGGTAAAATTTACACATCCTCTATTTTATATTCCCTTTTCAATTTGTATCTATTTTAGAAATTTTATAATGTTTGGTGATTCTTCTCTTAGTTATGTGCTTAACAGTTTCACTTCATCCTTGATTTTAATACATTCGTGATCCCACCCTTATTTAATAAAATACAATAGAGAAATTCTCATATTTTTTAAAGATTTATTTAGTTGAGAGAGAAAGCATGAGCAGGGGTAGGGGCAGGGGGAGAAGCAGGGTGCCCACTGAGCAGAGAGACTGATGCAGGACTCAATCCCAGGATCCTGAGATCATGATCTGCGCTGAAAGCCCATACCGGAGTCACCCAGGTGCCCCAGTTCTTATGTTTTTATATAGCTAGACCATTCAGTAGATTAAAAGGAGAAAGTATAGAAATTGCCCCAGTAATGCCCCATAAAGAAGTTTCCAAAGTAATGCCTTCATGACCTCATTAATGGTTGTAAGTATAATACGAAGAAAGTTTAAAAATATATATTTATTTTATTGTAGTGATTTTTAAACTACAGTGATAAAGATTGCACCTATAACTGACCAAAATTGAGAGTAAAAAACCCTAGTACAGCTTTCTGTTGACTTTATGAATGTAAACAAAATTGACCATCATTTTTTTTAATATCTATGTGGTTTTAACTTAAGACATAGGTAGATTTTTTAAATGCGTACTTACTTTTCTTGCTTCTTTTTTGAGATTTAATTTATTTATTCATGAGAGACACAGAGAGAGAGGTAGAGACACAGGCAGAGGGAGAAGCAAGCTTCCTGCAGGAATCCTGATATGGGACTCAATCCCAGGACTCCAGGACCATGCCTTAGGCCAAAGGCAGGCGCCTAACCACTGAGCCACTCAGGCATCCTTCTCGCTTACTTTCTTAAACTAGTACTGATATCATATATATGTGCTGTGTTATTATATAATAAACATATTACATATGTGTGTAAATTGAGATTGGGTGAATTTAGGAAACTAATCATTTCAATGATGTTGAAATAAGATGTTTTTTTTTGTATAAAATAGTAGGAGTATTGAATAACAATAGTTTATTCTGCAACATGTTGAATTATACCCAGAAATGTTATCATCTATACTGTTATGATTTTATTGGAAGAAATAATATAATATTCTTTAATATGGGTCAGCTAATAAAGTACATATGTAAAAGGGAATGAAATGGAAATAAAAGAGAATTTTCCAATGAAAGGGAAAAACAAATATTTAACAATAAACTACATTTTCCTAGTAAATCATTCATTTTATTATGTTTTCCCTGAGATTTATCAGAGTTCATTGCTACTAATTCTGCCAAAATACTCAATAATTGAGATTTGATCCTAAGAAGTATCAATTGAGATACCTATCACCTACTTATCAATCTATCACTTAAATATTACTAAATGCATGCAATTAACAATACTAAATCCAACTTGATTATTTAAGATTAACAAGTTTTTTTCCATATATCAATATTCCACACTCAATTATTTATAAAACTATTTTTAAACCATGCATTTTATTCCCTTGAAGATTTCTCTTTTTTTTTTTTTTTTAAGATTTTTATTTATTTATTCATGAGAGACACAGGCAGAGGGAGAAGTAGGCTCCATGCAGGGAGCCCAATGTGTGACTCCATCCCGGACCCCAGGATCAGGCCCTGAGCTAAAGGCAGAAGCTCCACCACTCAGCCACCCAGGTATCCGGAAGGTAAGATTTCTTACAAACTATGCCTACTATTGTTTTCAAGGTTTGGATTCTTATCAATTTCTTACAGGTTTTGAGGAAATGATTTATGTATGAATCAGGTTAAAATACTTCTGACCTCGATTGTTTTGATATCTAATAGTATTTTTAATTAAAGAGTAAGCTTTATTTTTAAACAAATTACAGTTTATACACTTGATGATACCAAAGACCAGCATTTTTTAATGATCTTAATTTGAAAAATAAATTGAAAACAAAAATCTTTGTTCCAAATCAGAGTCAAAATTATGAATATACTTAAACTTTTTCTGTATATCAACTACGTTGTTAAAAATGAAAAGGCTAATTACATTTTGCGTGACTGACACTATCTTAATGGTTTCAGATCAGATATTTTTTGTGATTTACAACAAGTAAAAAAAAATCAGACAAGCATGTGAATAAATGTATGGCAAAGACATTTTTAAGAATTGGTCCTAATTTTTAACTGAATTTCTACATAAAATTAAAATCTATCATGCTTCTGAAATAACTGAAAATGAAAGGCAGTAGAAGCTGAGTTTTTAAGGATTTTTTCTGGCAGTCATAATTTCTGTTAGAATCCTCATAGATCTAGAGATAATTTTGGATTATTTACGTTGATCCAATTTTTAGCACTTTTTAATATTTCAAATATTTAGTTTGCAATTGGAAAATAAAAACTCATATGTTACCTTCTATTAAATGAGGAATTTCTGTTTGGGTTCCCCACCTGGAATTAAAAACTTCATTGTTTTTTTTTGTTTTTTTTTTTTTAAATCCTTATAAATGTAAACATTAAACTACAATGCTCTCAATCATTCCAATATAAATTGGTTTTTCCAATAAACATATGGATTACCTTTAGCCACATTTTATAGTTAAAATTGTGTAAAATATACCCCTAAATTATGTATTCCCTCATAATATCTTTATTTATTTACTATTGTATATATTCCGTGTATTATGCACTTACCACATGACAAACAGTATGTTAAATACTTTTTATAAATGATTTCCTGTAATACTTAGAATAACCCCTGAGGTAGAGATCCTCACCCTCAACTGACATCTGAGGATTCTGAAAGTCAAGAATTGTGTGACTTACTCCAAATTGCTCAGCTATTGTCAGAATCAAGATTCAAACCCTGGTGTCTTAATGCTAAAGCTCATCTTTTTCATCATTATGGAATACACTGCCAAGATTCTTGAGAGAGTTGCCGACATTTACTGTCTGCTTCCTCTCTCCTCAGTTATTTGAATTTGGTGTCTATTTTCACCAATCCATGGCTAATGTTCCCTGTACTGCTACACAGAACATCTGCTTTGACAAATGGCTTCTCCAGTGCCATATCCATTAAATCTTATCAGTTTCTTTTTTTTACTTAGCTGGCTGCTCTCAAAAATACATTATTTTTAAGATTTAGCTTTCTTTTTGTTTTTCTAATTCTATTAATATATTGATTGCTAATAGGGAAATATGACAAAAATTTTAAGGCGTCCAATAGTAATTAAAGGAAATGCTTTCAACTTTTGTAATGTGATTAGTTTTATTCCCTATAAAGTGTTCCTTAATGTAATTGATGCAAGAGTGGACAGGAATCTTTCAGTCTTAGAGTCTAATTTGGATACATCAAGAGTGAATGGTTCAATAAAGAAGTGAATAACTTTTCATCTTGAACATTAGTTTTCCCCCAGAAAAATGATATAGAAGGAAGCTTCTGACTTTATACCATGTAATAAAGTGGTTACGTAAAATGTAAGCTGAAATATGGTGATCTGTTGAAATTCATGATAGTCGTAAATTTCAGAAATCAGACAGCATATGCAAATATATAATTTTAGGTGCCTCTGATCATCCATATATTTTCATCACTTTAGATATGGTAATAAAAGATGTAGTATAGTTAAAATAAATACATTTGCCTTTAAACCACTGTCTATTGATTTGATTTTATATTTTCAGTTAATAGTTACTTAGCCTATTTTTACAACCCTCACCTATAAAATAGAAATGCCTTTGGATTTATGACCCCAATAAAATAATTTGAAACAGCAAACACTCTTTCATATTTTTCATTTATTTCTAGCATTTTTAGATAAATTAAAATATAAAGTGTCATTTTAATATATATAATGTAAATATTTAAAAATAAAATTATTATCCTTTTAATATAACTTGATACTTGGCAATAAATATTTTTAAACTATATCAAAAAGCTCATCCTTAACTGTGGAAATTTTACTTTACTAAAAAATACTTACATGTATACTTTTATTCAAGTATAACGAAAAATTTTTATCATAGTATAATGCTATACTTTGTAGTTTATTTTTTAAGATTTATTTATTTGTTTATTTATTTATTTATTTATTTATTTATTTATTTATTTATATACTTATTTATTTATTCATGATAGACATAGAGAGGCAGAGACACAGGCAGAGGGAGAAGCAGGCTCCATGCCGGGAGCCTGATGCGGGACTCGATTCGGGGACCCCAGGACCGCGCCCTGGGCCAAAGGCAGGCGCCAAACCGCTGAGCCACCCAGGGATCCCCTGTAGTCTTTTTTAAAATTTTTATTTATTTTTTTTAATTTTAATTTTTATTATTATTATTTTTAAAGATTTTATTTATTTATTCATTAGAGACACAGAGAGAGAGAGAGAGAGAGACATAGGCAGAGGGAGAAGCAGGCTCCATGCAGGGAGCCCGATGCGGGACTCGATCCCGGGACTCCAGGATCACGCCCTGGGCTGAAGGCGGCGCTAAACTGCTGAGCCACTGGGGCTGCCCCTATACTTTGTAGTCTTATGTTAATTTCCTTATACCTTTCTATGAAACTATGGATTAAAAATTGAAAAATTTTTAAAAACTTTTCTGCCTATAAGGTTCTTAGTGTTAAGTTTTTTTAGTTACAAATGAATTATTAAAATTGTTAGTAAAGGGGATCCCTGGTGGCTCAGCGGTTTAGCCCCTGCCTTCCACCCGGGGCATGATCCTGAAGTCCGGGAATCGAGTCCCGCGTGTGGCTTCTGGCATGGAGCCTGCTTCTCCCTCCTCCTGTGTCTCTGCCTCTCTCTCTATCATAAATAAATAAAAATAAATAAATACTAAAATTGTTAGTAAGTAATTCATCAAACACGTAATATGAATTAATTAAACTTTTACTGGAAGTGCATTTCTGATGGGCAAATATTTTTATTAATTATTTTAATTAGTTATTATCTGTAAATAGATGTTATTCAATGCTAAATGGGATAGTGTTCTTTCTGTAATCATATTTTTCACTTTATTTTTCACTTTATTTTTCACTCATTTTTCATGGTACAGTGTTAATAAGTGGGAAAACTTTTGTCACTCCTATAAGTGTTCAGGAATTAGATTTTCATAGCACTGTCATTCAGTTATTTGAATTACTTCTGTAAAAAAAAAAAAAGCCAAAACTAACCTAGGATTCATCATAAAAAATAATTTATTCTTTTAATTCTGCCTAAGGCAAAGAATGAATATTATCTGATTTTTATAGATTTTACTATTACTACTCAATAAATAGTTAAGCACTTTCCTAAATTCTTTCTTCCCCCTTGCTACTGGAAACACCCATTAATATCTGCCCCAGATAATCTAAGGTTTTGAGAACTTGTGATATCTTCAGTCTGGCAAAATCTAGAGAGGTAAGAAGGAAAAGACCAGGACTATGTCTATAGACCGAGTTTTTCTTCCACATTCACAGTTATGAAAGATTTTTACCTAATAAAAGGATGTATCATGGTATGGAGAGAATCCAGAACTGCTACACTATAGAAGTAACGTTAGAATAGGGAGTGACTTAACGTTTTCTCAATATTAACAACAACTATTAATATTTTCATAACTTAACCTTGTCAATACAAAAATTATCTGTGCATAGTTGAGCCTTTTATGTTTACAGGAATATACATATTTATCCATATATCTTTTTATACCTTTAAAATAAAATATCCATCATATTAAAGGACAATCTGAGGCAAATTATTATTTTTTGCTTAATACTATATCATGAAAACTTTCTATATCAATATAAATGCTCTTTCTATACAATCTTTTTCGTTTCCTGTTATACTTTTCTGTTTTAAAGATCTAGAATTGAGAACATTTGAATTTGAAGCAATATCAAAATTCACTTACATCAATTTTTTTTTTTTTTAATTTCTGTAACATAATTATTTCCCAAGGCATCTTCCTTCCATTTCTTTTCTGGAATTCTCCAAATCATTTCTCATCTCATTTTTATTTTATTTTTTTAAAGATTTTATTTATTCATGAGAAGCAGGCTCCATGCAAGGAGCCAGATATGAGACTCAATCCTGGAACTCCAGGATCACGCCCTGAGCCTAAGGCAGACCACTGAGCCAATCATGTGTCCCTCATCTCACTTTTGTATGTCTTATCAACTGTATTTGTCATGATTTTTCAGAGAAATAAAACCAAGAAAAAAAATATAAATATATGTGAAGAGTTTATTATGGGAATCAGCTTATGTGATTATGGAGGTTGCAAAGTTCTCTGATCTGCCATCTGCAAGTTGGGGAACCAGGAAGTGGTATAATTCAGTCTGAGTCCAAGGCCAAAGATTGTGGAGGCCACTGGTGAGTCCTGGTCCTCACTAAGTCCAAAGGCCAGAGAAAATGGATGTCCTAGTTTAAGTCAAAAGAGCAAATCTACTCTTCCTTTGCCTTTTTGTTGTTTCTGCCCCCAGAAGATTGGATGGTATCTACCCACATTGGGTCTGTTCATGTTGTCTACCAATTAAAATGCTAATCTCTTCCAGAAACACCTCACAGACACATCCAGAAATATGTTTTACAGGATTTCTGGGCATCCCTTAGCTCAGTCAAGTTGACACATAAAATTGACCATCTAATCATCCATTGTTATCTTGCAACTCTTCTTGGAATAATTTTTCATGGCCTTTTTTCTCTATTTCTTTAACATTAGAAGAACTTTTTTTTTTTCCAGAAGATTTATTCAGCTTCCTAGAGCAAATTGTTTTTTAATATTCATTCTTTATGTGACTCATGTTTTAGATTCTTTTCCCTATTATTCTCTTCATGCACAGTAAAGTACCAAAGTAATTTTCAGTTACTTTTGTCTCATTTATTTCCTTCAGTATGAACTACAAATCCACATAAGCATTACCAAAATATAGTTAATACCCTTGTTATGTCTTCTCTCCCTTCAACATTTCCTTTGAAGAAAATAAGAGAATTTTGCTGTATTATACTTAACTAAGAGACGAATAATATCTTTTTAACAATAAATACTTATTGGACATTTGAGATATCATTAAATCATCAAGATAATAAGATAGTAATATACACAGTGTATTTCAAATATATTATTAGAAGTTTGGGGTAATTTCAAGATTTTGTTATATGATACTTTTATGAAGTTTTATAATATTCCTATGAATGAACTAAACAGGTAATGTTGTTCTTCCTTAGTTGCCCATTATTCAGTTTATTTATTGAAATTTAAAGCCTTTTATTCATTAATTTGTCTCATCTATGTTTTGTATTTACTCAGTGAAATTAATTTCTTTCTTTTTTTTTTTAATTTATGATAGTCACAGAGAGAGAGAGAGAGAGAGAGAGAGGCAGAGACATAGGCAGAGGGAGAAGCAGGCTCCATGCACCGGGAGCCCGACGTGGGATTCGATCCCGGGTCTCCAGGATCGCGCCCTGGGCCAAAGGCAGGCGCTAGACCGCTGCGCCACCCAGGGATCCTAGTGAAAGTAATTTCTGAGAGTAGTATTTTGAACTAGAGAAGAACAATAAAGATATGAACTATCTGCTCAAATTTTGTAATCAATATTATTGGCTTTCTGGGTAGCCATAAAATACTAATATCATACAAATACTTATGCTTCTTCTTATATATGTATTTTTTCATCCATATTCTTCTAACTTTATTCTCACAAATGTTATGCTTGTAATAGTAAGAATATTTGCTCTGTATCAGTTATCAAAATTAATGTAGATAATATAAGAATAAAAAGCATAGTTTGACAATTGGTTAGATTATGTATTTCTTAATTTCTCTAAAAAAGGTGTATTTTTTCTTTCAATTAATTGAAGGTTTACCAAAGGATATTTTTACTGGCTGTCATCATAAGTGTGTATTATTCATTAAGTAAAGGATGCCAAAATAAGTTCTATATTCTTCATTCGATTATATTTTGTTCCAACATAAGTAAGTATCAAAAGATTTATGAGAATGTTTCTTTTACAATTGTCGGTTTTAAAGTTTCTGAAAGAATAAGTGAAGCACTAAGTATTACTTTAAATGCCCATAATAGGGATGCCTGAGTGGCTCAATGGTTGAACGTCTGCCTTTGGCTCAGGTCATGATCCTGGGGTCCCAGAATCGAGTCCCCCCACATTAGGCTCCTTGCAGGAAGCCTGCTTCTCCTTCTGCCTATGTCTCTGCCTCTCTCTCTCTGTGTATCTCTCATGAATAAATAAATAAAATCTTAAAAATAAATAAACAAATGCCCATAATAGATAACAAACCAGTTCTAATTTGGCAAGTCCATAACTGGACCACTATACTTCATGTTTATATTTAAGTCTTGCTCTTTTTAATGCTTACAATTACTAAGAAAAAGTGTATTATTATTTTATATACATCTTCATTATCAGAATTTATACACTCAAGGCTATTTCTCTGTTTAATAATATATGTCCTAGAATATTTTTAAAAAGCACAATTGTATGTAAGATTTCACTTTGCAAATGTTGCTACTTTATGAGAACTTTTATAGCATCTAATCCTGCTACTCTTTAATTTTAATGACTTTTTTGTTGTGCTAAATTTGTGACTAGTGGAAGACAAACAGAAATAAGTATGTATGTTAATTCTATAAAATTTAAAATCCTGTAGAAGTATTATTATAACCTTTTTAATTATAGAAAAATGAATTTGTAGTTTATGTCTCATCAAAAAGAAAATATTTTTTTTTCTTTTTAACATTTTATTTGTTTATTCATGAGAGACACAGAGAGAGAGAGGCAGAGACACAGGCAGAGGGAGAAGCAGGCTCCATGCATGGAGTCTGATGTGGGACTTGATCCTGGCTCTCCAGAATCATGACCTGGGCTGCAGGCAGCGCTAAGCTGCCGAACCATGCGGGCTGCCCAAGAAAAAATTTTCATAACACAGTAAAAAAAATCAATTAATTAGGGCTCAGGTAAATGTATGAAGAAAATAGAATTTTTTCAGTATGACTCTATATGATGCTCTATTAGACCATAAAAAGAAATAATGAAGCAAGGAGAAATTGGCTCTAAGAAGGAAAAGGGTAGATCTTTTATGTTGTTTTAAAAAAGTGCAACTTGATCAGCTTCTATTAAATTATTGTAATTTATTTAAAATAATTTTCCAGGTAGAATACTTTGGTCATTATTGGTTTCCTTTTGATATGTGGAGGGAACAAGTACATAGAGAGAGGGGGAGATAGAACCCCTTCTGTAAACTTTTCAGTGATTTGTTGTGTCATTCATTTTCAAACACCAAAGGATTTATCTCCATTTCATGAAAAAATTATATTTGAATTAATATTCTTAGAAATTCTAAATATTAAGCACCTTTTTAAGAAATGACTAATTAGAATAATGTGTCTGTGAATAGACATCTATATCTGGGTATTGAAATTATTGCTTCATATAAAACTGTCATTAGGTATGTATGGTGGCAGTATAAAATGATACAATCACTTTGAAAAACAGGTTTCTCACTTGCAAAATATTTTCTTAAAAACAGTTCCACTCCTAGGTATTTACCCAAGATGAAATACAAATGTATTTATTCAAAAGATTGTATAAAATGTTTATAACAGCTGTTTCTCTAGTAATAAAAAATGGAATTAGCTCAATTTTCCAAGAATGGATGAAAAGATAGTGACATTATGGTATATTTATATAATATTATTTGTTGTAACTCAGAAAAACAGAATGAGATAGCAATGCATAAAACAACATGATGACTCTTAATTTCATTCAAAATAGAACAAATCAAACACAAAAAAATACATACTCTGTGATTCAATTAAAATGAATTTCCAGAATGGATAAAACTAAGCCATGCTCGTAGAAATCAGAGCAATGATTGAATGGTTGACTGAAAAGAATATGTCAGAATTTACTGAGATGAGAGAAGTGTTCTGTATTTTAATGGGAATGAAGTTTACACTAATAGATGTATGTCAAAACTCATCAAACTCCTTTCTTTTTTTCTTCTTGTTTTCCATTTCTTTCCTTGCTTCTTCCCATCCTTCCTTCCTTGGCCTAATTAAAAAGCCATTAAGCAGAAATAAATAGGGCAGCAATGCAGTAAGGTTCAGAAATTGCTTATATATGAGGGATTAAATGAATACATAAATAAATACAACAAAGTTAATTGGAGCCAAGTTTCACATTTGGAGAAAAGATGATCCTAAAATATGAAAAGAGTGAATGAGTCCTGAAGTATAATACTGAACTTTGAAGTAGAGATATGACCTCATAGATACAGAAATAATTGTAGATGTCACATTCACACTGTGTATGTGTGTGTATACCTATATATATGAATTTGCATGCATTTATTTTCTGACTTCATCCACTTCTGGGACCAGCAAGTCCTCAACAGAAATAAGAATACTTAGAACTCAGAACTTGGTCAATAAATATTTTCCACTAAAAGAAACTACTATTTCTTGAGGAAATTATTTATTCTAGGGCTGGGGCTGGGAAAGAACAGCATGGCTCTGGCAAATTTTGTTGCACAAGAAACAAAGAAATGTTCAAAGGACAGAGAAAACACATTATAACAACATGGAAGCTAGTTTAAAGAAGCTAGCACTGTCATTGGCCCAACTGAGAAAAATGAATTCCAAATATAACAGTATGTGTGTTTATCACATTGAATAAAATAGGAATCCACAAAGCCACATTGATTAGATAAATAAACAAGTAGGAAAATAAAAATGTTTTCCTTGAAGTAGAATGCTGAGTAACAAATTTGAAAGAAATGATGAAATTAGAAAATTACCCTTACTATCACCGCAATTAAATACAGGCAAGGAACATCAATTGGTGGTTAAGAGTGACTGGAATCTGGATGAGAAATAGGAAATCTGTATATCTCTATCTGTGCACCTTCAAAGTACTTATCTATTTAAAGAAGGGAGGAAAGCAGCTTTACAGTAGAGAATCCTTTCTGCTAGTACCACAAGGAATTATCTCAAGCATCACAAAAGATGGAACAAATTCAACTGTGTGGCCCCTGTTGGGATATTATAAGAATACAAAAGTATTCCTGTGGCATTTCTACTGAAAGGCATAACTTAAATCTAATCATGATGAAATAGGAGACAAATTAAAAACCATTCCAAAAAAAAATACTGTTCTGTAATCTTCAAGAATGTGTAGGATATTAAAGTCAAGAACAAACAAAGAATTGTTCTAGCCAGAAGACATCTACAAGTAACATGATCTTGATCTGGATCTTTTTGACATAAAGTATATTGTGGGGAAAATTTTTAGAATTTGAATTAAGAATCTGAATTAAAGGTAAATGATGTAAGTGGTGTATTTCTTACAGTTCTTCAATTATTTCCTGTAACTTTGAAATAAATTTGAAATTAGTAAAAAAAAAAAGAAATAACTTATTGAATTGTGCATCTTCTTTACAATTATACCTGCAATGTGTACTTCATTGTAAATGATAGCTTTTGACTCATATAGAGACAAAAGTACACAGCAGAAGAGATCATGAAATTAAAAACACAAAGTGAACAGTTCATAAATATAAAGAACAAATGGCAAATAAAAATGGAAAAATATCTAATTTTATGCCTGCTCAAAGCAACATTTACCACACTGACAAGTATTTTAAAATTTGAGAATATTCCATAATATGAGAACTCAAGCAGACACTGTCATATAATATTGATGAATATAGAATGAAATATTAGAATTGAAAACCAATTTGACCACTTGCTATTAGATTTGTGAGAGTTTTTTGCTTTGCATTTTTTCTCCTACCTTCCATTCTGATAATGATGTCCTATCTAATGAAACTATCTTTATTTCAGTGTAATCAAAATCATCAGACTTTTTATGTTTTTTTAATTTATTGGTGAATTATAAAAAACAGTCTCCTGTATTCAATATTTTTAAATATAAAAATGTATTTAAAATTCTCTAGACTCTGCCACTCATTCTGAATTCATTCTGTATTCAGCAAAACCAATGATAGTCTTTTTTTCTATTCTGTTGTTTTATATTTATGTTTTTCTGCTATGAATATGAATTATTCTTATTTTTAATTCCATATACTCATATGCTCTCCAATGTGTCTTTAATGGTTTGATTTTCCCGAAGTGTTGATGGATTTTACTGCATGCAAAAGTACAGTAATTTGTACTTTTTTAATTTGTACTTTTTAATTTTTTAATTTGTCTAATTCAACAAGATTTTGATTTTTTTGTGTGTGTGTGCTGGAATCTGTGAATATATATAGTATACATATGTATATATATGTAGGATATATATGTATATATGGCATATATACAGTATGACATATGTGTATATATATGTATATATATAAATTGTTTTTAATTGTAAGCTTTTGCTGTTTGTGTTCTCTTTAGATTGGTAATATTTTAACAGTTAAAATTTGTATGTCCTTCTTAAATATTAGTCATTCTTTTCCAAAATACTATTGTGGCTCTTGAAATATGTAAGTATTAATCTATAAAAGGAAATTAGATTATATTTAATCATTATATTTGCTCCAAGAGGCTCAAACTATTTTGATCTACTCCATAAATCCAATGTGCAAGTTCAGGTGGTGACGTTTTCTCTATGTGCCCACCAGCTCAACTCTTGCTAGATTCCAAAGCTCGGCCAGATTTAAAGTTCTCAGTGGTGTTTTGGTGTGTTAGGTGGTTGACTGAGTTCACATATTTCACATGGTGCATGAAGAAACTCAGAAGGACCTCAAACAACATCTCAGGACATTGATCATCATCATTACTGCTAAATAGTCACCAAGATTATTGTCTAGCAGCAGAGTTAAGCTTTTTTCCCCCAATTTTTAGTACAGTAAAATACATATAATTTATTATCTTACATTTTAACTCTATGGGTCAGTGGTATTAAGTATGTTCATATTGTTGTGCAACCATCTCCTCCATCTAATTCCAAAACTCTTGCTTCTGTAAAACTATAGCCATTAAACAGTAACTCCCCATGACTGCTTCCCCTCAGCTCCTGGCAACTTCCATTCTACTTTTTTCCCTCCCATTTCCCTCTCTCTGACCCCTAGCCTTTGGTAATCACTATTCAAGTCTCTGATACTGTGAGTTCAGCCTTTTTTTTTTTTTTTTAAGATTCCACGTCAGTAGGGTTGTGAAATATTTATCGTTCTGTGACTCTTTATCTCATTTAGCATAATGTCCTCCAGTTCATCCATGTTGTCGCAAATAGCAGGATTTCCTTTTTTTTATTAAGGTTGAATAATACTCTATGGTATATATATACACATTTTCCTTATCCATGGACCCATCAATAGACATTCAGGTTGTTTCTATATTTTGGCTATTGTAAATAATGCTGTAATCACCATGGGAGTACACATATCTCCTCAAGAGAGTTACTTATTTCTCTTGGATATATACCTAAAGGTGGCATTGCTGGAATATATGATAGCTCTATTTTCAATTTTTTGAGGAACTTCCATGCTGTTTTCCCTAGTGGCTGTATCAATTTACCAACAGTGTACAAGGTTCTCTTTTCACTACATCCTCACCAACTCTTGCTATCCCTTGACTTTCTAATAATAACCACCCTAAAAAATGTGAAATGTTAAATCCTTGTGGTTTTGATAAGCGTTTCCCTGATGATTAGTAATGTTGAGTACCTTCTCATATCATTTACCTGTCTGCCATTGGTATGCCTTCCTTGGAAAAGTGTCTATTCAGGTCTTTTGCCCATTTTTAAATCAGGTTACTTGTGGGGCTTTTTTGCTATTGTGTTGTAAGAGTTCCTTATATATTTTAGGTATTAATCCTTTATCAGACAGATGGTTTGCATTTTTTTCTCATTCCACAGTTTGCACTCTCATTTTATTGTTTCTTCTGCTGCAGAACTCTGTAGTTTGATATAGTACCACTTTATTTTTGCATTTCTTATGTGTGCTTCTGACATCAAATCAAAAAATCATTGTCAAGACCAATGTCAAGGAACTTTTCATTTTCTTTTAGGAGTTTTACAGTCTCAGGTCTTACATTTGAGTCTTTGGGCAATTTTGAGTTGATATTTGTATACAGTATAAGAGAAGGGTCCAATTTAATTACCTTTCATGTGGCTTTCAGCTTTCTAAACCATATTTATTAGAGAGACTTTTCTTTCTCCATTGAAAACAGCCAGGAAAGCCTTTAGAGGGAGGCAAGGATAAGACCCACTGAGATGAGGGCTGAGCAGCCTGTAAAAATCAATTCAGTTATTTTAATATGCTCTCTATGAAAATGTCTCCTGTATCTATGCTTGGAATATATGTTCTGTTGTTCTAGCTGCACATATTATAAATGTATGATCATATTATAGTATGCACCTCTATTTCTTACATTTTTTTTAAGATTAATACATGTTGTTATATGTATAACTGGCTAGTTGCTAATAACTAGTACTGAGATGCCTGCACATGTTTCAGTTATTCATCCTTCCAAGGACAGACAATATCCTATTGGTCGTACAAGTCCATGTATGTATCCTAAAGTGTACTTATGTGAGAGTATTTTATATATATTATTCTTGGATCCTGGGTAGTGCATATATTTAATTTGACCAAGAAGTATCAGACTGCTCTTAAGAATAGCTGCCCTGACAGGTCACAACATAAGCTCTACTTTCCCATATCCTGGCAAGACTCATCATTGTCCAGTTTGATAGGTTTAATATGATATCTAATTATTTTCCCTCCAATTTGTTTGACAACTAATTATAAAACTTTTTCTTAGAACCACTTAGAACAGTGGTATTTAAAACATTCCTTCAAAAATATTCTCTCTGTCTCTTGTTTCTTAGCTATCCATCTCCCCATATTTCTCAAGCTAGTTACATTTGATTTTGTTACTTACTAGAATGACATTTTCCTTTAGCTTAGGTAGCTACTCCAGATTTGTTTCTCTCAGCTGAATGAGATTGCAGTTGATTTGGGATGAACCAGAATCTCAATGCCCTATTAATATGCCTCACTTTCCCAAAGTCTCCCAAACTACTTTATCATAATCTCTTTTATTATGCCATCAAGGAATTTCTTTTCTTAATTTACTAGAAACCAGCTCTTTCATCCTTGCTCTTTTGTAGGCTTACACTTTTGGAAACAAGTATCTTGTAGGATCATTCTTTGAGATAAGGAATCACAGAACCTGCTACTTGGTTAATTGGGGAACAAGAAAGGAGAAAACATGGAGGAAAAAAAAAGTAACATTTTTAAAGGACACCTGCCATATGCATATTAATGAGAGGTAGAAAGAATCTGTATACCACATTATGACAACTTCCAATTCAGGATATATTTGTGTAATGCTTTATAATTTACAGAGTGCTTTGAAATTCATGGACTCACAGAAGGATAAGCTAGCAAAGTATATTCACCTTACTAATGTACATATGAATAAGGTCCAGTCAGCAACTCACAATGTAGAGTCAGATGTATTGATTCTCCAGATTTTCACACACAGTAAGCTTCCTTATTATCAACAATTTTCAACTAACTGTCCACATATGGCTGCAGTGCTTAGGGAATTTTTCATGTTAACTGACAAAAGTGCCTGCCTTTCTCTTATCACACATTATTTTACTGAGGTACCAATTATTATGCCTCGAGGAAAGAAAAACTAATTTTATTATTAGCTTAGGTACAACACAACTAGAAAGTTAAATCTACTACAGAAAATCACTTCATATAAATTCTTTTAAAATTAACTGCACTTTTAGATTATTCATGCCACTGCTTCTCTCCAATAACATGGATAAGTGAAAGTTGATGAAATTGCTAAATTGAGTTCCTCAGAACAGCAAACTGGAAAGTTTCCAGGAAGTTAACACTTTTCTTGATTGAAGATCAAATCATTTATTTTAAGGAATAGTCTCTTCACAGTATCACCCCAGAGCATTTGAACTGGGGGTTTCAAAATCACAGTTTGAAGTTTCTCATCTCACCAACTCCCACATCGAAGCTAGGGTCAAATATGTTGAAGTTATGAAACAATATACTCTAAACTAGAACCAAAAAATTTTTAAAAAGTGGAAGTTATAAGAAAGTCAAGCAAATGCAATCCCATTTTTTTTCTACTTGCAGACTTTCTAACTTCAAGAGGAATGCTATCTTCTGAAATCTTTATATCTTGTTACGTAATCCCATTTAAAAAAAATCTCAGTCCTGTTTAGAGACTTTGTTTACATGATTATTCTGATGAAATTACGTGAATAATTTAAAAACATTGGTTTGCAATATTGAAATGGTTGATACATTGATTGGCTAGAAAAATTGCTTATTTATTTTGAAGCTGTATTGACAATCATTCCAAATATATACAGGCTATATATGTTTTGTATTAGCTCTTTTGATATTTCACAATAAATCCAAGTTTTTCACATATTCTGCCCCCTTAAAATGTTTTCAACATCTTAGTTTCCAAAGAGTTTTAATAGCCTAAATAATTAGTGTACCCCACTGTCTTCTTGGTAATAAAATCTAAATGCAATTTCTGTTTTGCTGATTTTCTAGTGGAGTCCCTCTGATGATACATCTCCCTGTGAGGAAATTTCA
This sequence comes from Canis aureus, assembly GCF_053574225.1. Taxonomy (NCBI): domain Eukaryota; kingdom Metazoa; phylum Chordata; class Mammalia; order Carnivora; family Canidae; genus Canis; species Canis aureus. The sequence goes on from NC_135640.1 coordinate 8,423,968, forward strand.
CTAGCACCCTTGTGGGTAGATTTATGGCAAGTGCTGGAAGACACTTTTCTAGCAATTTCTGCCAGTGGCACTCCAGTGACTTATCTGCCACTCAGTGGCCAGCTTTATGCTTCTATAAAAGGTATGGACCTAGCCTTTGATGGTCCTCTTCCGTAGATACCTCTACTCTGGGGGTAGTAACTACACTTGTATATCCCATTCTTATGTTCTTTAGAGTAATGAGGAAATGGTCAGTAAGATGTAAAGAGAACTCTATTTTCCTATTATAGTTAATAACTTTTTATATTAAACTCTTCAAATTACTGTATGGTTTCTACCTCCTGATTAAATCCTGATTAACATATATGGAGATGATAGCAGAGTAAGGCTGAACGAGATTCTCTTTTCCTGTTGACTGATAACAAATAGGTTGACCTTAAACATAATAAATGCTGATCGAATCTACTCTTGTGGAAAATATAGTCCTACAGAAAATGGTGAAACTTAAAATGGCAAGTGGAGGAGACAGATACTAATGTCTTCAATTAATGTGTTGCAATAAACAGGTGGTCAGAAAATGACAATGATCACGAACACAAGGCAATTCTTATGAATGAAGACTAGTCCTTCAGGTATAGTCTCTTCACAATCTTACCTCAGAATATTTAAACTGGATATCAGGAACTGAAAGAATGGGAGTGCCTGGGTGGCTCAATTGCTTAAACATCTGCCTTCACCTGAGGTCATGATCCCAGAGTCCTGGGATCCAGCACCCTGTAGAGACCTGAGTCCAGCCCCAGGACCAACCTTGCATCCAACCCCTCACTCCCCTTACTGGGCTCACTGCTAAGCAGGGAGTCTGCTTCTCCCTCTCCCTCTGCCCCTCCCTGGCCTGTGCTGTTTCTCACTCTCTCAAATAAATCAAATCTTAAAAAAAAAGAAAGAAAAGAAAGAAAGAAAGAAAGAAAGAAAGAAAGAAAGAAAGAAAGAAAGAAAGAAAGAAAGAAAGAAAGAAAGAAAGAAAGAAAGAAAGAAAGAAAGAAAGAAAAGAAAACCCCAAAAATGTGTGTATTTTATGAGTGTGAAACATATACTTTAAATCTAAAAATACAGAGTTGAGAAAATACTAGTTACTAATCCCCCCCACCACCACTTTATCTTTGTTATATAAAATATAAGTGAATGTGAAAGTTTTCACTAAAGGCAATTTCAGAGAAATTGGTCTCCTTGATGAAGAGCCCAGGTCCATTTACCAAGTTTTTTCTTTTTTTTACTCTAAAAGAGTACTCTATTTTTAATCATTATTTTGTAAAATAAATTCAGCTAGTAATTTTTTTTTAGGTCAATAGTCACTACACATTCTTGGATAATGTCCAGTAACCCTGAATATGTAATTAGAACAGATGGTAATGTAAACAAAAATGATACATTCCTATCTTCTTAAGCACAACCTTTAATTAATTTAACATATATTAAGGTAATTAATTATAGGAAATTCTGATCACTTCAAAAACTGGATAGCAAACTACAAATATTACAGCACTATCAATTATAGATTTTATAAATAAAATGCCAGATCACCATAAGAAGTAGTTTATTTGGTGGGCTCTGAACTTAAGAAAATCCATGTTAATATTTCATTTTACTTGAATTTTTAAAAATTGGGTGAGTTAGAGCTAATACCAAACCGAAGTCTCTCACAATTCCAACATTTTCTCTCATTATAAAAATAGGCAACTTCTGAAAAAAAAATCTTTTAACAGTTACTTTTTTAAAAAAAAACAGTTCTTTGGATAATTTCTAGAGTAATGATTTCTGAAAAGATTTCAAGACAATCAATTCTAAAAAAATCATTGTTAACTGTACTCTCATTGTCTTTAAACATACACTTTATTTAAATAAACTGATTTATTATTTCAACTTAAGTAATGTTCAGATAATTAGTATAAAAATCTTTAAAACAGACCTTAATAAGCATTAATGTTCTCAGTTTTGCTCTGAATAATTACAACTTAATTTTACAAGCAAATACATTGAACAAATATATTTTACAAAACAAATAATAGATTCAGGCCTTGTTCAGTATTTTAATTTTGTCCATTTTATCTTTAAGAGCGTCACTTGACCAACATTGTGGCAAAGCCTAACTTTAACTTTTAGTCCTGTTGTTCACCTTGGGAAACATTCTGAAACTTAACAGCAGACATCCTTCTTACTAACCTAACTGAAGTAAAGGCCTGATATTGATAAATGTGTTTATTTTCAATATGAATTTTGACCATTCTTTCTAAGTAAATGAACTGTTAGGCAGTTGGCGTGAGCCGGGAGGAGAAAGCAGGTGCTGGCCACACCCTCAGGCCACCCAGAGGGCTTACAGCCACACCTTTAGGGCCACCTCTAAAGGCTAACACAACAGAACGGGAAAGGCCTAGCCTCAGAGCTGGCTCAAAAGCCACAAGGGGACTTCGAAGGGTTGAGCACACACACAAAAGGTGCAACTTGCCCTTAGGTTACCTTACAGTCACAACAAAGTCTATTAAAAGTCCATTAATACGCAATAGGTAAACAAATACAATTATAACAGAATGACTCACGGGTAGGTGCATGCGCAGAAGCCAAACCTTCATGTAACCACCAGCTGTCAATCAAAAATGTCAATGAAAGCCAACATTAAATGCACACAAAATAGGTGTAAAAGGATGCAGCTAGAGCTTCTCAGGGCCGTTGCCACTGCTGCACCGGTAGCGGCCCACTTTCATTCTTGAAAGTCTACTACACTTACCTACTCCATAAACTCTCTCCCCATCCTGGTCTCAAGCCTCTAGTTCTTTGGTGCATCTGGGACAAGAACCAAGCCACCAGGTAACAGGACTTCTACTTTTTGCTTTTCCTCACAAGGACAGGTGGTCAGTGCTTTTTGTCAAAAAAGCTTCCCTTTTGCTAATCTCCTGCTGTCTGCTGAGATGCCTCAAACACCATACTGTGCCATCCTAGAAACTCTCACTGATAACTATTTTCCTTTCTTTGCTCTATGGTGCTTTCTGTTACTGCCCAGCTGCCATGCTCAGTCGGCTAGCTGGGAATTCCTCTGAACAGAAAATAACCTCCTCAAGACCCATCTATCATCAGCACCTAAACTGCATACATTTTGGAATGTTGGCTGAAGGACTAGTCTCATTACCTTAGAGGATATTGTTCTATTTTAAAATATAGAGTTTTGAAAATGTAACCATTTTCCATAGACCTGGCTTAATTGACTCAATCAGAGAGCATTGGATTATGGCCCAATTAATTCTGGGAAAGATAACATGCACTTAAATAATCACTTATTTCCAGGTTTGTTTGCTTTTTCCTAAGCACAAATCTAGGAATACACTTTGAGCACTGTGTGTACTCAAGAATCTGTAAAATTATTTTTAAACTTTGTAGTCACTAATTAACATGGATTACCACTAATGTGGAATTTGACTATTGAACCAACTAGGTTGCCCTTTTCTCCAAGATCAGCTGTGAGTCTGATTTATTCTTTAAAAAGCCCACTCATGGGCAGCCCATGTGGCTCAGCAGTTTAGCGCCACCTTCGTATCAAGTCTCACATCAGGCTCCCTGCATGGTGCCTGCTTCTCCCTCTGCCTGTGTCTCTGCCTCTCTCTCTCTCTCTCTCTCTCATGAATAAATAAATAAAATCTTAAAAAAGAAAAGCCCACTCACTGTTAGTATTTCCACTCTTCATGTAGTGACACTCCAGTATTAATGTAATTGTTCGGCTCTGTAAATTCTACTGATCACTATGTTCAAACAATATGTTTAATAGTACTTCTCTTGGAAAATACTTCCTCAATCCATGTGGTTTTAGTGAGAGTTATCCAAAATATTAACTGCCACTAGTTACCATCTCCCCTTGGTCCCCAGGATGGACACATGATGCAAGGGGGCAAAGAAATATATATTTTTTTAGATTATGTTGATATGAGTACTGACTTGCTGTCAGAATTATCTCCACTCTTATTCCTTTTCATAGCTTAAGCTAATTTAGTTTTGGTTTCTATCATTTACAATGAAAACATTTTGACCGATCTAAAATCTAGCACTTATCGTTTCAATATCCTCACCCTTTCGATGTCAATAATCTGTTTCCACTATATCCCCTCTATGTTCTCATTTAGTTTGCTACACTGTTTTCATTGACAGTTTGTTAGCCTCCTTGAAAAATTAGTAAGTCATGTAGGTGTGAGACATTCTAGTATCATGTCACATTTATAGGTACTTAAAGGCATAAGACATAAAATTGGGTACATTAGATAAAATTTTAATGACTTCATGACAATAAAATTACTAGACATTTGTTGAGTATGTGAAATTACTGTGACTACCTTCTAAACTTTGGCAGTACTTGGTTTTAAAGATATATTTTTCTTTTCAAAGTTCCAATATCCCATTTTACATTGGCTTTGTATGTGATCAGTACTGTTACTCATAGAAAATTTATAACATTGTGTCAGATTTGCATATTCAACTCATCCATCCGGAATTGTATTTTATATGTCTGTTTTAATTGATGTGACTACAAACATATGTGTACAGTTACTGAAGAAGTGATAACAAATAAGGCATAACCGTTTCATATAAATGTTTTCAAAATTCCTTGCTGGCTGCCAATCTATGGCCTTCCCCAGTTCCTTGCCTCATAGGACTCTTTATGGGGTACCTCACAATATGAAAGTTGGGATCATTAGAACAAGCAAGTAAAAATAGCTAGTGAATATAATAACTTATATTCTTAGGATAATGTTTTCCAATAACCTCAGTTCTTGGATATTTATGGTTTAATGCTAAAATTATCTACTGAGATGTCAAAAATAGTTAACATAAGTATATGAGTAATGAAACATACAGACTTCATTAGAATTATTTCAATTATTTCCTTGAGATATATCTGCTATTTAATACTGTGTCTTGTTATTTTTTTTAAGATTTATTTATTTATTTATTTTGAGAGAGAAAGATAGAGAAAGAGTAGGAGGAGAAGCAAGGAGAGAAGTAGAGAAAAAATCCTCAAGAGGACTCCCCACTGAGCCCACAGTCCGGAGCTTAAAGCCCAAGGTGGGTTTGATCCCTGGAGCCTGAGATCATGACTTGAGCCAAAACCAAGAGATAGCTACTTGACCCACTGAGCTACCCACGCACCCCTGTGTCCCATTATTTTTGTTTGACTCTTATGTTAGTTCACAGCTTTCTCTGGAGATTCCTGGGTGAAATCTGAAACCAGCCCGGTACTTGGAGTTGCAGGCAGAGACTGAAGAAAGAGTCCGGCAACCCCAGATTAGTAGTAGCAAGTTTACTAAGCAAGGGAGTTTACTTCTAAGGCTTGTGTGGCCACATGACAAATAGATTTCCATATCTGCCTGCCAGAATCCTAAACTTTTATATAGAGGCCTTAACGTGGTTCAGTCACATCCCCAGTCCAGATAGCCTTGGAGTAGGTCGTGGAAGTGGAGAAGGCAAGCAGAACACACATTCTAAGGACGATGGACAGGGGGTGGCTGGAAGTCTCCAACTGCCGTGGTCCAGCTGGCACATCAACTGGCAGTCACAGCTTCTTGATGACCACCTCTAAACAAACTAAAAATATATCTCCCATTTCATTTGCTTGTTACTCTATACCAATTAATATTTTTCTTAGAATTGCAAAGAAAAAAAACCCTAAAATGTAAAACATATTGAATCAAACTTGTCATAGGAAATACCAACCTAACAATTTTTCTGCTTATTACATAAATTAATTCTTAGATGTCTGTGAAATATTATTTTCTGCGAATACACTAGGAGGAAACAGGGAAGTTTCTGAGTAGGATGACTTACAAACTATTTTGTTTACTATTGTAGTTCTTGGAATCTTACTAAAACCAGTGTGGAAATTATGGAGAACTGGTTTAGCCCAAATACATCTATGATCTGAAATCAATACAGAACCACAGGATATATGGGATTTATCATCTCTCACTTGCCATGGTCAGGTCTCCACAATGTTTTAGCTGGGCCCACCATTCTAGATTTGACAAGATGGAAGTGCAGGTGTTGGCTGGGTGTGTCCTTAACTAGAGGCTTGACTAGAGAAACATCAGCCTCCAAGCTCCCTCTGGTTGTTGGCAGAATTTATTTCTTTGTAGCTATACAATCAACATTCCTGTTTTCTTAGTAGTGGTTAGCAGGGATCCCTGGGTGGCTTAGTGGTTTATTACCTACCTTCAGCCTAGGGCATGAGCCTGGAGTCCTGGGATTGAGTGCCACATCAGGATCCCTGCATGGAGCCTGCTTCTCCCTCTGCCTGTGTCTCTGCCTCTCTCTCTCTCTCTCTCTCTCTGTGTGTCTCTCATGAATAAATAAATAAATTAAAAATATTTTTTAAAAAAAGAATAGTGAAAAGGAAAAATAAATAAATAAATAAATAAATAAATAGTGGTTATCAGGATACTATTCTAAGGTTTTAGAGATCATACTCAGGTCCTTGCCACATGGCCCCCTCCATAACCCCTCTCACTCTGTAAATATCTTCCCTCAGTAAGTGTCTGATTAGATCAAGCCTACCCAGGGTAATCTCCTCTTTGATTGAGGATCTTAATTTTATCTGTAAAATCCTTTCAATTCCACCCACATTCAAAGGGGGAATAATATATATTGTGTATACCAAGGAATATGAATCTTGTGACTCATGAAAATTCTGCTTATAACAATGGTTTTGTTGATAGAATATAAGTGGCTAAGGGAATCCGACAGGAAAGCTGAACAAAATTCAAATACCCTTTTCTCCCACTATAAAGAATGCTATGTAACAGTTTTGGAACACTGAAATATGTTAAACATTTTAATTATATTTCTCTTCAGTCTTGTGAGATGCAGTCGGTTAGCTTGAGTTTCAAGATATACAGATATCGGAAAGTCTTAATCCATGCCTCATAAACCCTTTACTTAAAATATGACATCATAATGTGTTTGATCACTGAAATAGAGATTTCCCATCACAGGACTGAAAATGCTTCTCTTCTTTGTTCTGATCTTCTTTCTGAAAAGAAACATATATTTAGCTATGATAATAATAGTAATAATAATAATATGAAATATTGTGCAGTTTCATATTCCTTGCCATAGAAAATTCTACCTTAGTACTCTTTATACATGAAGTTTTCAATAAACTCTAGTGAGGTATTTATGTTTTACCCTTTCATCCAGTTATTATTTATGAAGTGTCCAGAGCAAGAGAGACTTCTAAAAAGTTCAATGATTTACTAATAAAGGGATGATTATTCTTCCCCTTTTAGTGCACACTATCTTTCTTCTCTTCCCATTGATGTCTATTGCAAACTCTAGATAATTGATTCATATGCCTATTTCTGATACATATGTGATTTTAAGACAAATAAAATCATAATACATTATTTAATATTTCTTAATCTTTTAAATTAACAATATAGTCAATTATTAAAAACACATTATGTTCTAGGCACTATTCTAGCCATTGGGAATATAGCAGTGAACACACAGGAAAGGCTCCAAACAGCATAAATATTACTTTACACTGAGATGAGAAGAAAGGAAACAACAAAACAAACATCTAAGAAAAATAATCACCTAGAGGAGCAGGGACAATTCAAATTATGTAATTAATTGCTTTAGTTTTATTAGATACAATTAGGAAAGTTTAGTCTCTTATTTAAATCTCCTTACAAAATCTGGATAGTTTAAATAATTAAAACGTTGGCCTTTTTTAAGCTAGAAAGAAATTAAACATGAAATACTCGTCCAATGCTATTGATTTAATCATATTTGAAAAATTTTCTATATTAGTTTATCTAAGTTTCCTATGCCTGTCTGTATATTTTGATAGTTTATATTTGTTAGGGAATAAATTTCTGAAAATTGAGTTTTTTTAATTTGTCAGCTGTAATAGGCACCTTCTGAAAATGGCTCCCAATGATCCTTGCCCCTGGTCCTCATGTTCTTCTATAACCACCTTCTCTAGAGTGTGATCACACAAGTGAAATTTTAAAAAGACTACGTCTTCAGTCTTGTTCCCCCCTCTTTTTTTCTGGCTGTTTTTGCTTGCTCATTCTAATGACACAAACTTTCATGTTGTGAACTGCCCAAGAGAGACTCCCATGTGGTGAGGACCTGAGAAGGGCCACTGACTGACCACAAGCAAGAAACTTAAGATCCTCATTCCAACCTGAGAGGTATCTTAACAAGTATCATACATGGATGTAAATCTTCCTCAGTTGAGCCTTCAGATAATTGCAACCCTACTTGAAGCTTTCATGGCAGGTTTGTAAAAGACCCTGAGCTGGAATAACAGCAAAATCACACCTGGATTCCTAAGACACTGAAATTGTAAGATAACAAATGTTGTTTTAAGTCACTGGTTTTGGGTTAATTTGTTACACAGTAATAAATAACCATCCCTATAAAATTGTATTTAGAAGTCATCTATTGTTTTAATCTCTGCTGATTGCTTGTTTTCGTGTCCTCTCTAGTTACTAATCTGTATATTTTGTCTTTCTGCTTTTCCCTTGAACATACTTCAGAGGTGTTTTGATTCTTTACTTTTTCTTTCCTTTTTAGCATCTTGGAAGAACCAGAGTTTAGATTTATGTGTCTTGTGTTATTTATGTTATCACTTATTGATGTACTGTATCTTTTACAAGTTTAAGGCAAAAAAAAATGTTTATTTCTTGGAAATTTTAAGATTTATTTATGACAAAGTTCACAGCTTACTTTTGTGTCTATCCCATGAACATAAAAATGAAAGGTACATCCTTTTTTTTTTTTTTTTTTTTTTTTTTTATTTATTTATGATAGCCAGAGAGAGAGAGAGAGAGAGAGGCAGAGACACAGGCAGAGGGAGAAGCAGGCTCCATGCACCGGGAGCCCGATGTGGGACTCGATCCCGGGTCTCCAGGATCGCGCCCCGGGCCAAAAGCAGGCGCCAAACCGCTGCGCCACCCAGGGATCCCTGAAAGGTACATCCTTTAAGGGAAAGTTCTAAATATATTAAACTAAACTGAGTTTCTTTAATGAAATTATTCTATAACCTTTCTATCTGCTAGATATTTCTTTTTATTGGAGAAATAAATTACACTCCTTGCCATAATTTTATTTTTACCAAATTTTCCTTGTTTTTTTGTTTTGTTTTGTTTTTGTTTTTAAAGGTTTATTTATTCATGAGAGAGAGAGAATGAGAGAGAGAGAGAGAGAGAAGCAGGCTCCATGCAGGGAGCCTGATGCAGGACTTGATCCCAGGACTCCAGGATCACACCCTGGGCCAAAGGCAGGCGGTAAACAGCTGAGCCACCCAGGGATCCTTTGTTTTTTTGTTTTTGTTTTCGTTTTTGTTTTTATTTTTGGTTTTTGTTTTGTTTTGTTTTTAATGGAGAGTGAGCATAAGGGGGCAGAGGGAGACAGAGAGAGAAAATCTTTAAGCAGACTTCATGCCCAATACAGAGCCCACTTGGGGCTCAATCTCACAACCATGAGATCATGACCTGAGCCAAAATCAAGAGTTGTCAATGGACTGAGCCACTCAGGCATCTGTCTTTACATTTTTAATAAATTTACCTTTATGTAATTAGTTGCTTCCAAGATTAATGCAGTTAGTATATTTACCTTTTATTATTACCTAATGCCATTCTTTTTCCTAATTGTAATGTTAATCATAAATTTTACCTTTTCCAATATATATTTTTCCAGTTCTTGATTTCTGTATTAGTTTGCTCGGGCTGCCAAAACAAAATACCATCAACTGAGTGACTTAAAAAACAAACAATCTATTTCTCACAGTTCTGAAGTCGGAGAAGATCAAGATCTAGGTGCTGGCTGATATGGTTCCTGATGAGAGGCTTCTCTCCTAATCAAATTCTCATTATCTCTTAAAGTTTCCCATATCCAAGTACCATCACACTGACAGGCCAGGGATTTCAGAGTATGAATGGGGGCTAGGCTCACAACCATTCCCAAACTTTTTTTTTTTCATAACATTGTTTTAAACATATTTCTAATAAGAAGCCAAAATAAAGTTCTTAATTCAATTTGTCTGTTTTGTATCAGAAGTTAGTCCATTCACTCTTTAAAGGAAGAGAATATGATGTAATAGTTGAATATCATATTTTTCAGAGGCTAATAAGGTCTATAATAAAAAGACTGGAACAACCAGAAACTTCAAGTGGCAGGAATCTTGTAAAAGATTTCATACCACGTGGTCACACAATGCAATGGGATTAGTCTTACTTTCTAGTTCCCCATGTTGACATTCATTTTCTTTACTGCTTTTCTTGACCCTTGGAGTAGTATATATTTCTACTAAATATCTGTACTTTGGGAAATTATTAAACTTTCAAATTCTGCTTTAATACCATCTCTTCAATGAAAGTTATATTTTCAAAAAATATGTATGTATGTATGTATGTATGTATGTTAGAGACAGAGAGGGAGAGACAGAGCATGGGGTGAGGGGAGGAGGCTAAGAGAGAGGGAGAAAGAATCCAAGTAGACTCCATACTGAGTACAGAGCCCATCTCTGGGCTCTATCTCATGAGCCTAAGATCATGATCTGAGCCAAAACCAAGAGCTGGCCATTCAACTGACTGCACTACCCAGATGCCCCTGAAAGTTGTATTTTAAGCAATAAAAAATGATTTCAAGTGTGTTTTTATTATTATTGCTAATTACAATTTATAATTAATGTCAATTTTAGTGCACTATAACTAAATGATATATTCTGTTTCATTTCTACTTTAAAAACCATGGGGCGGGATCCCTGGGTGGCTCAGCGGTTGAGCATCTGCCTCTGTCCCAGGGCATGATCCTGGAGACCTGGAATCGAGTCCCACATCGGGCTTCCTCCATGGAGCCTGCTTCTTCTTCTGCCTGTCTCTGCCTCTCTCTCTCTCATGAATAAATAAATAAAATCTTAAAAAAAAAATTAAAAACCATGGGGCTTGTTGGCAAATTGAACTCCAATAAATAAATAAATAAATAAATACCATGGGGCTGTCATTATAGACTTACAAAATTGTCAATATATTCTCAAAACTATTTATTATGCAAAATTTCAAACTTAAAGATTCATTGAAAGAATAACATAATTATGTAATATTTAATAATTATTAACATTTGCCATGTATGCATTATTTACATCTATAGTTCTAAATGTAAATATACTTAGACATACAAAGATAAATGGTATAGCAATCATGTATGCATCACTATTTATTTGGAACTTAATTGAAAACTGCTCAAAAAATCATAAAACTTCACCACCAAGTATGCATTTTATTTTTAAAAATATCCTCCCTTCTCATTATCCAATCTAAATCTACTTAAAAGTTATTCTTAAAATTATTTAACTTGTAATTCACACTTAAACGTACCACACCTGTCGAAGGTGAGGTAGATGGCTTACTAGGTTTCTTAATTTGAAAGCTCACTTAAAAGAAGTGAAGTGATGTGTTTTTAATAAGTTTTGCCCTTTATGTTTTTTTCTTCTCCTCTTCCCCCTTCTCCTCTTCTTCCTCCACCTCCTCTTTCTCCTCCTCCTTTTTCCATTCCTCCTCCTTCTTCCATTCCTCTTCCTCCTCCATCTCCTCTTCTTCTTCTTCTTCTTCTTCCTCCTTCATTTTATGCACTTCTTCTTTCTTTATAGTTCAAAAATGAACTAGTCTATTGCTTTCCTTTTTTTTTTTTTTTCCTTAAATCATCAGGCCTTCTTTGTCCCTTTCAAATCTTCCCCTCTGAGTAAAAAACAGTTCATCCATAAGACTTAAACGTTTTGGTCATTTATACTTCCCATGACCATTCCCCTAAACTGTATTGTAGCTAGTGCTCTGATCCAGTAGGCCTTGGAACTGTCCTTAATATGTCTCCTCTCAAAATAGTCTTTTCCTTCAGGGAATGACATTAGTTGATGGTTTTAATGTTACATATAACCACAATAGCCTTTCTAAACTGAATTATCCTTTGCTGTGATCTTCAGATCTGGAACCAAATTTGTTTTCAGATAATAGTTTCATTATCTGTTACTTATGCTGTTGGCTTGGGATATTGGTGAATTTTAGAACTATCCTAATTTTGAAGCTATAGAGAGTATTTTAAAATTTAATAACTACTTGTTCCTAATAGGAACCCCTCCATCGTGACTATATTTAAATTCGGGAGGCCAAAGAGGAAAATTTTAGATTGCTAAGAGTTGTAAAATAAAGGAAGTAGCAGTATAAAAGTCAAACTTTCACATACTTAGTAACATCAATGAATAGAAAATGCAGAAGTAATTATGGTTAATAACTTTGATAAATCTTAACAAAAATTTTTAACGTTATCTGCTTATCATGGGTATATGTATATATATATACTTAAGAAAACTTCGGAGAAACAAATAAAATGATAGTCTTTGGAAAACTAGGATTTCAACATATGAAAATATATTGTTTCATAATTCTCTTTATCTCATTTATCTTAGTTATGGCTTACCTGTTACCTTAATTTTTATTCAATTTCCCAGATGACTATAGTGATCCATTTCATTCTACAGACTATTGTTGATTTCATTGCACTTCTAGCACTTTGCTAGCAAGTTTACATTTCAGAGATTTTTCCTGGCATGAAGTTGTGGGTTCTCAGTTATTTGCATAGAATCTTTCAGAAATTGTTTAACCTCTTGTTATGATCCTGAGACCCCTCTTGAATTTTCAGAACTGCTATATTCACATTTTTTTTTTAATTTTTTGTGTATTTCTAATGAAATTTAAATGTGAATTGAGGTGAAAAGAGACCTGTGTATGCACAGACTATCATGATGAACTGAAACACTCTTATTTCAAGGTTTTACCCAAATATTACTTCCTTTATCAACTTTCTACAGATATGATCCAAAGTATATATATTTTTGATGTACAACTGAACTTTTTATTGATCTGTATTTGTGCTTTTCTTATAGTATTATAACCACAGTTTTCATGACATGACTATTTTTCCTTTTTCAAAAACTGAGAGATCATGTCCTTTCTTTTTTTTAAAGATTTTATTTATTTATTCATGAGAACACACAGGAGAGAGAGAGAGAGAGAGGGAGGCAAAGACACAGGCAGAGACACAGGCAGAAGGAGAAGCAGGCTCCATGCAGGGAGCCCGACATGGGACTCTATCCCGGGTCTCCAGGATCAGGCCCTGGGCTGAAGGCGGGCTAAACCGCTGAGCCACCTGGGCTGCCCAAGAGATCATGTCTTATTTTTGGATCCTTACAACATAGTTTGGTTTAAAATTATAAATTGAAATAATGTATATTAATCTTGTGTTCACTGTCCTGAATAGTTTATCATTTTATACAGAAAAAAAAAATAGTAAATATTCACACGTGATGCACCTTAATTCTGGAATATTATATGATTATATTGGTAAATATAAAACTGCATTGATTGGCATATGTCTATATCACATTAAGTAATACCACAAAATACCAGAAATCTCTTGTCCCTAATAAGCTTTGAACTTATTCACTGTATGATAATCATTTATACTGTCTGAGCCTTAGTTTCCTTGTACATAATATGAGACTGATGCTGTCCTTATTTCCTGTATTTATATGCATTACTCATTAACAATGGAATAGAAACTATGCTTGGTTATTTAACACTGATGAGATAATTAAGGAAGACCCTATTACTAAACTCAAGAGCAAAAATATGAGAATCAAATGATATATAGTATGTTCAACTAAACAGTACATTTAATTATTATTACATGCATATTGTGGAGGCCGAGAAAAATGAAGGCCATCCCACCTAAAGTTTAGCATTAGCACAAGTACAGCTATCTTAGGCCCCTGTGAATAAGAGCTGAACTTTAAAGGGAAAAACTGCAGAATGTCCTCAATGTCGTCGGCAGTTAATCCCATATCAGAAAGACAACAGCCCACGCCCATGGTAGAAAATCCCCTAGACCAGCCTAATTATTCCATCCTTTCTGGAAATCCCCTAGACCAGCCTATAAAAAACCCAGCTGTAACCCACTTCGGGGTCCAAGTCCCTGCTCCCCTGTGTTGGGTATACTTGGACCCAAGCTCGAGCTTGTAAATAAACCCTCGTGTGTTTGCATCGGTGTCGGCTCCTTGGTGGTTTCTGGGATTCGCAATCTTGGGCACAACACATATCTTTGTAAAATAGTTAAAATATGAACACAAACTAAGCTATACCCTCTAAGAGTAGTCTGATAAAATTGGAGCCAACAGAACCTGATACTAATAGTATGTATTGGGTTATTTTTGGAGTTTAGATATAAAATTAAATTATAATGAAAACAGTGTCTTCTTAACAAGAAAGTACCAATGTACTATACATTGTATATAATTTGACTTACTGAGTTCAGATGCAAGAGAAATACTAAAAGGGTGGAATGATTCTCCACGACAGGGTTTGGCAAACTAAGGCCTATGCATGAAATTTATCCTGCTGCCTGCCTGTTTTTGTAGGGTCTGCAAGTTAACAAAGGTTTGTTTTGTTTTGTTTTGTTTTTTACAGTTTTAAATATTTGGAAAATATTTTTTAAAAGAATAGTCTTTTAGCATACTTGAAAATTATATGAAATTCAAGTTTTGTGTCATGAGCTCAAATATGTGCTCCCCAAACTGTCTCATTGAAGCTTCAGTATCCAAGTACCTCAGAATGTTGACTGTTTTTGGATACAGCCTTTAGAGGTGTGATTAAATTAAAATGGGGCCATTAGGGTAGGCCCTAATCCAATCTGACTGGTGGATAATAATAATAGGAAATAAAAGGAAATTTGGATGCACAAAGAGGCACCAAGGATGTGGGCATGCCCAGGAAAGACCATGTGAGGGCATAGGAGGATGATGTCTATCTGCAAGCCAAGGAGAGAGACCTCAGAAGAGACAAAAGTGTTAATAAGAAATGGATAAAGAAGATGTGGTTTATGTATACAATGGAATATTACTCAGCTATTAGAAATGACAAATACCCACCATTTGCTTCAACGTGGATGAAACTGGAGGGTATTATGCTGAGTGAAGTAAGTCAGTCGGAGAAGGACAAACATTATATGTTCTCATTCATTTGGGGAATATAAATAATAGTGAAAGGGAAAATAAGGGAAGGGAGAAGAAATGTGTGGGAAATATCAGAAAGGGAGACAGAACGTAAAAACTGCTAACTCTGGGAAACGAACTAGGGGTGGTAGAAGGGGAGGAGGGCGGGGGGTGGGAGTGAATGGGTGACGGGCACTGGGTGTTATTCTGTATGTTAGTAAATTGAACACCAATAAAAAAAATAAAATAAAATAAAATAAAATAAAATAAAATAAAATAAAAAAAAATAAGAAAACCACAGGTTCAAAAGGCATCCTTTAGGCTGAGTCCCAAACTGGGGCTTAATTCCTAATTTAATTGCAACCTCAATCTTCCCCAAGAAATATATTCTTAATCAGTAGGTCAGAAACTTTCCGGTAGATGCCAAGGAGTCGGCCACATGTGTCCTCTCCATCCCCCAAAGAATGATGGAGTAATTTGCATAAGACTGCTTTTCCATCTAAGGACTTGCCTGAAATAATCTCCCCTCAGGGAGTCTGCTTCTCCTTCTGCCTATGTCTCTGCCTCTCTCTCTCTCTCTCTCTTTCTGTCTCTTATGAATAAATGAATAAAATCTAAAGAAAAAAAAAAAAGGAAAAGAAACTGATTCTTACTTCCATGGTAAAACTGTAAAATTCTGCAAGGTAAGGGATAAAGATCCAAGAGATAATGTTCATGCTGCCTTATCTGGAATCATTAAGCCATGTACTGAGAATTGTTGTTATAGAAACTCAGGTGAATCCAAAAGAAATATTTTAATGAAAAGTTCTGAATAAGAGGACAAGTTAGCTAAGGTTCTACCTTAATCTTTAAGTAATGGTAAATATAGTAAAGAGTTAATAACAGAGGCAGCAATAATACAAGTGTTGCTATCAAGTGGTTCTTACTTTCTTGAAAGTTGGAAGAAGTGTGAAAAAACAATGTGAGAAAATGCCAATCCAACTTTTCTTTTGAAATTTGGGAAAATACAATTCTCAAGGGACACAGTAGATGTAAAAAGTTACAAATGCTTAAGCCTTCCAAGGAGAGAAGACTGTCCAAGCCCCAAGGGAGGGAGGTACATGATGAAGAGGAGCTTCCTTGCCAAAAACTGTTGGATTGGGTTTCTGCAGCTTTATTTAGTACAAAAACAAATTGTAGGCAGTAACCTAGGTCTCCCAGCAACACAAACACACAAGAGGATGTGAGGTTCCATTCCATGAACTCACACAATTAAGTGCTCTAAACAGTTGTGTTCTTATTCAGTATGGAAGATACAAAGGAAATAAATGAACAGGTACAGTACCACTGTATTCTGTCGTCTATAAATGGATGCCCCTACTATGTGCCTAGTGCTCTCACTGAATCTGAGATAGAAATATGAAACAGGTAATAGATTTATGGAGGGGAAAGAACTCACTTTAACCGATAAACTTGCTAATGCAATAATTTCCTTAAAAATAAAGATCATAAAATTTTTGTTCAATAAAAGTACAAAGTATAAAATTATTTAATATATTTTCAGGAATTATAGGAATTACAAACTCTACCCTATATATATCTTTTATGGGCACTCTAGTCCTAATACTTGATAACTATCAAGAATTTAACTGTTAAAGAATTGCATAGTGATACATAAAATTTAGAGGAAAGTTACCAAATCGTTGATTCGCCCTATGTCAGACACTCCAGGAGAGGAGAGGAAGTGCCATATGTACCCTATTTAGACTTTTTCCATGTAGAAGAATTATAATTTGAAAGGCATCCTATATGCAATTTTATTTTTCATAAAGGTCCTCTGCATAGATCTGTAAGCTAGAGGCTGGAATGTGTGAGATATATACATGATACAAAATGTAAAGTGGGGATTTAAATAATGATTTTTTTTTTAATGGGGAAATGGTGGTCATAATTAACTTCTTACTTCCAATATCATAAATTCAGGGAACTTTAACACTTCTACCTATTTAAACTAAATTATGTTTTAAAACTGAAGTCAAACAGAAGAAGGTGCTGAAAAAAATCTTTTTAAATAAGTAAAACTGAAGTCATTTCCTTCAGATTTCATCCTTTGCCATTAAACAAATTAAATATATTCGCAGAAAAGTTTCTTAGGAATTTGTGGTTCTAATGAGTCCTAGATGCCAAAGTTCTATGCTTTTGCTGTCCTGGTTGGAACAAGGTTGACAATGATTGAAAGTCACCGTGGTCTACCATGTTCTTGTTTTAATTATGATAAATTAGTCTTTGGTGGTTTTTTTGTTTTTTGTTTTTGTTTTTTTTTTTTTCAAATCATAATATTTCCACTACTTCTGACTCAGGATATTTTTAGTATTCATACAGAAATATTGTGTCAAATTCACCTAAGGCAAAACCTATCCTCATATCCTTACAGTAATTTCTTCAAATAGGTTTATAGTCAGATGAAAGAACTCTGATCCATCTTCACTGCTATTGCATTCCCTAATGTAACAGAATTTACCAGATCATCTTTTTAGGTACTAAAACCAATAGCAATTAGTAAAACACAGGTGCTGTTTAATTTACCTGCTCCTTATTTCAAACTGTTTTTCAGTTAATTTCATTTCTCTATTTAATTATCTGCCATTATTTAGGCATTTTAAATCATTTTGACTCTTGTTAATTTGTTAATTCAGATAATAATGACCAAGCTTTTAATGATAACCCTAACAAGACCTCCACTGAAAAACATGAAATCTCATCTGGTATGTATTGCAGGTAATTATAAGAAAGAAGATATAATAAGGAAGTGTGGAGGCCGAGAAAATTAAGGCCATTCCACTTTAAGTTCAGCATTAGAGCAAGTCCAGCCATCCGAGGCCCCTGTGAATAAGAGCTGAAATTTACATTACTTCAGTTACAGGAAAAAAACAGCTTCCAGCTTAACGCCCTAGAAAGCCCCATATTAGAATGAGAACAGAGCTCAATGCCCTTGAAAGCCCCATATCGTAATGTAAACAGAACTTGAGAAATTCCTCCACCCTTTCTAGAGGTCCCCAGACCAGCCCATAAAACTAAGCTGGAACCCACCTCGGGGTCCTAGTCCCTGCTCCGTTGTGTCGGGTGTACTTGGACCCAAGCCCAAGCTCGAGCTTGTAAATAAACCCTCGTGTGTTTGCATCGGTGTCGGCTCCTTGGTGGTTTCTCGGATATGTAATCTTGGGCACAACAGAAGGCAGGTAAAATAAAAGAAAAAAAAAAATGGAACAAAGGTAAGAAGGAAGCAGGAAAGAAGAGAAAAAAAATTAAGAAAAGTTGTTTAATAACAGAGAAAAGCTAGCAAATTTCACATAAGTAGAGTTCATTTGTATTAAGATTCAGGAAGAATAAAAAATGTTAAATGGGTAGATACAAGTGGTGCTATGTAGATTAACTCTTCAAAAATATTCAGGGAAATACATTCATGTTTACTTAAATAACACCTAGAGATATATATTCATTTCAGATAGCTATTCCAAGATTTTAAATGTATGTGACTCTTGAATGGCTTAAAATACTATTTACTCATTATAACACTCACAGCCTTATTTTCTAATTTGTTACCAATATGTTATGTATCTTATGTTTCAAAGTCAGTCTTTCTCTCTCACTCTGTCCCTTCTTTCCTTCCTTCCTTTTTCATTCCATTTTTCCATCTTTCTCATTCTATCTCTATCTTTTCCTTCCTTCTTTCTTTTTTTTTAAAGTCCATTTCTCTTTTATTCTTCTTAGCATAAGATCACAGGAGTCAAGTGGGACCTATAGAAATTGCTTAGGGAACACTAACAGTAAGAAGATATTTACTAATACACTTCTTTGAAGTGCCCCTTATAATTATGAATTCAGATTTAATTGTTTATATTACAAACATAAGGAAGACATTACAAAATTTCCAAACTTCAAAAAAAAATATATGAGTATTTCCCTGAGCATTAAAAAAATAATGTTATGGCTATAAAATATAAACAGTTCTAGATTTTGATCTTGATACAGAGAATTCTGAATCATTCCTTGAGCAAGGATGAAAGATGTTGCTGTTATATTATTTTACCATCCAGGTGTATACCTAAGGGAAATTGGTAGGTTATTACTCACTGCTCAGCTCCATTCATCCAACTGTCTGGCAGAAGAGAGTCAAGCTTTGCCCAGGACATTTTGTAGCCAACCTGCCTTTGCAGGTCTACACAGTGAAATAGACATTTTTCTTCCTTTTCCTCTGGCACTGTATTTCATGAAAAATTCATTTCTTCCATTTCCCATCTCTAAGTAACTCTTTATAAAAAAACATAGACAAAAGGAAATGACCTTGGGTCCATTTGAATGACTAGTCCTGAACTGTTGGCTTGCTGTTTTCTGCTTTCACTGTGAGTGTCACACTGACACTTGCATACAAATAGATCTGCTCTCTTCTGCGGTGGTCACTCATACCAATTAGGTCCTCGAGACAGACCCCAGTCAGCTCCCTATTACTGAAGTAGGTTGGGTTCAAAGTTCTTCAGAAGACTACAGTACAAAAGTCTCAGTTTTTCAACCTTGCTAAATAGAAGCATTGGGATGAGTAAAATGATGTTGTTCTTAAAAATAGAAGGAAATGCAAAAAAATCAGGAAATATTTAGCAAGGAAGTTATCATCATGATGCATTACTCTGTATCTAACAATGACTATAATTAAGAGTTCAGGAATGGCTAACTATGCAATGATTCAACACATGGATGGGGAATAAAAGCAGTCCATAAAATCAAATAGAAAAAAAATCAAATAGATACAAGATAATATTAAATATAATAATGTAAATTCCCAACAATTTATATATTTTCCTTAGCATTCCTGGGTCATTTCCAGAAAATACAGGTGTCAGTTATTTCCAAAGGATAAATCTGTATCTCAGAAAAAATGAATGATTTCTATTAGTCAAAAATTATTAAGATAGAATGTCAGAGTCATAAATATTCAAGGAAACTGTTTAATCTTCATAAGGTTACAGTCATGCATCTGGAGAAAGAGTAAGAAATAGAGATAAATAATAGTTCTTAAAATCCAGAGATATAGGGAAAGTCCCTTTATTCTATATTCCATAGCCCTCTCATAGTAGGATTTGAGAACTAAAATATCCTATTTAGTTGCATGTCAGAATTACCAGGGAGATATATGTTACCTGAGCACACTGTGATTTGTTCAGCATTATCCAAACATTTACCATATATTTGGACCACATTTCTCTAGTTATTTTCCGTGATACTGTTTCCACCATGCTGCGTATATGACTTCCTTAGCACTGGATTATGATCCTGACAATTTAGCTCCACCCTTCTCCAGGCCAACAGCCTTCTTCCTGTTCCCTTTATAGTCACCTTTAGGGTTCAATGGCTCCTGACATTTTTAGAATCCTAATTTTTTAATGAATAATCCTAATTAAGATAATCAAAACAAAACAGAACCAAAACAAACAAACAAACAAACAAAAAAACAGAACCATAGAGTAACGGAATTGTGAAATGTTAGAAGAAAATTTTATATTCAAAAGCAAGTTCAGAAGCTATAAAGAGTAATTAAAGTATAATAACATGACCCATACTTTCTACAGAAGCATTTCTACATATATTTTTATCAAATAGTTATATGAAATAAATATATTTTATATACATGAAACCAAAACATTATAGAGGTGAACATATCCAAGGTCCCAGAATTGTGACTTGAATTTTTATTAATATGCCCATAGCCTATGCTATTCACATGAAGAATGATGGAAAGGCAGAAAACTGTTTTTATTAACTGTTAATACAGGTAGAAACTCTGTTGTTATGAATGACTGGCTGATAACTAAGTGAAAGCAGCATATATGAATTATTCTTTGTAAGATTTCAAGGATGAAAAAAGAGGATGATGGCATAGGGTAGTAAAATTCAATGATACTTTGTTTGTACATGGAGATAAAAGGCCAGAGTAAAGGGGAAACAGGAGAGAGGAAAACATAAAAGATTGAGAAAGCAAGACAGGAACAAAACCGGAGAGAGAAAAATAGAGCAAAGTGAAGGAAGAATATTCTTTTAACCTGGTGCTCTGATGGACTTTAGTTTTTAAGACTTATGAGAAGTTCAGAAAGAGAGGAAGTGGAAGCCAGCCAGATGAACAAGCCACTGAGGAATTTGACAATAGAGATATGTTAATGATGATCTTTTTCTACTTGAAACAAATGTAGTCACTGCTTTGTAAGGACTGGGAGGGAATGTGGGACCCTGAGAAATGGAACAAAATTTTGAAACTTAAAACATAGGTTATGAGACATTCTGTAGACAAAAAAAAAAAAATATATATATATATATATATACACACATATATATAGATATAAATTTGTTTGTAAACACATATTACAAACTTAATCCTTATCATCTGTTTAACCCATCCCCCCAGCTGCCTCACCTCTACTAACCATCAGTTTGTTATCTGCACATTGATAACTGTTCAGGAATTATATTCTTATTATATTGAATTGAATTACATTATACTATGTTTTATTACATTATATTTTATTATGGTTTTGACTACATACAATAAAATTTGAAATGCCCTATTTTTATTTATCCAAGTCTCCATTGTGACATATAATTTTCCCTAGGAATGAAAACCAAGTATTTTTTTTTTTTTTTTTAAGATTTAATTATTTGAGAGAGGGGGAGAAAAGGAGACTCCTGGCCTAGCACAAAGGTGGACATATAGTTTGATCCCACAACCCCGAGATCATGATCTGAGCTGAAATCAAGAGTCATGCTTAATCAACTGAGCCATGGATGCACCCCCCAAAATAAATCTTTTAGTGGAGTCTTAAAATGTTTACATGACTTCACTGTAGCATTTTTTTTTTTTTTGTGGGTCAAATTCACTTCTCACTGTGTTATTTTCAAAGGTCTAATCTTGTTTTATGTATATTTTTCTTGATTTATAAGGAGTTTCTTTCATTGTTTACATAATCAACTAATAAAAATGTTAAGATTCTTAAAATATGTTTTGTAGCCAACAGATACATATATACTACATGCCTATTCAATAAAACTTCTTAGTTCTATTATTCCTGTACTCTTTATTTTTATTATTTTGCTTTAATTGACTTGCCAATTTAAAAAAAAAAAGGTATAATATCTTCCCTCTAATTTTTTTATGTGAGTATGAGATTTTGTTCAATATATTCCTATATTTCCAACTAAATATTTCTTCAGTTGATAGAAACATTTTGGCAACATACAGCTTTTTTTGTCTGTCCTATTGAATTTTTTTACTTAGAATTCAGTCTTCATGTTAATGCCATCATATTAGCTTTCCTTTATTTTGATGTCTACCCTCATATGGCCAACCACATAAGGCCTGATGATCAAACAAGCTGAGTTTCGTAATTTACTCTAGAGTGAAGAAAAACATTTTGACATTCTGTATGGTGTGTCAAGAGGGAAGACTACAAGAGGAATGTAGAGGGTTTTTGGAATTGGTGACAAGCAGTTTAAAACGAGTCTTTCCTTATCAGAAATTAATTGGGATTTGGTAAAGTCTGTCCTAGGGAAGCAAAATTGAAGCAATTTTAAGCGGCCAAATTCTTGCTCAGATAACTGTGAGCAATGTTCTGGTTAGACAACCATTTGCCCAGGTGAACAAAATATATACCTGTATAAACTGGTTTGCAAGAACTTCCAGGAGTAAACACTGGAGGTACTTAACTTCCTAAGTAAGAATATCTTGGAGCGAATAGTTATGTTGATGCGGGTGGTCTCACGTCTCAGTCAAATCCTTTCAAGTTATGATAATTTAGGCAATCTCCACTTATCTCTGACCATCTCTTGATTTTTAAGTATTCTGCATAATTTCTGAAATTGCATATTGCATAACTATTTTTTGGATTCTCTATTCTGTTCCTTAGATCTATATTTCTGTCCTTGTAACAATAGAACCTATGTTTTCTTCTAAGTTCTTATATTTATATATTTTATTCATTTTAAACTAGATGTTATATATGGTGTTAGGTAAAGTTTATGATTCTTTTTTAAAAAGCATATTCGATTGTTTCAAGATTTTAGACAAGACCATCTTTTTACTAATTGAATTTCCTTTGCTCCTCTGTTGAAAATTAATTAACCCTATACAGGTAAATCTATTCTGAGATTTCTCTTTTTTCCCCAATGATCTATATGTCTATCCTGATGTCACTAACCCATTGTCTTTATAGCAAGTCTTAACATCAGTAAACTAAAGCACTAAAATCTTTTTTTTTTTCCCATGGCAAAAATGGTTGCTATTCTATATGTTGTGATTTTCTGTGTACATATGAAAACAGTTTGTCAATTTTTAACTCTTCCCTCCCTTAAAAACTACCCTGCTGAGTTTTCATTTGGCTAGCTTCAAATTAGAGATCAACTTGTTGAGAAGTGTCTTTTTAATAATGTGGGATTTTCCCATTCCTGATATCTATTCCTAATCTCCTCATTTTTTAGATTGTCTTTAATTTCTTCCAGCAATATTTTTGTAGTTTTTAGTTAATGAGTGTTGTCTATATTTTGTTAAATTTGGTAAGATCTATTCCTAAATATCTTATAACTGTAAACAGTAGTATACTTTGATTTCAATTTCCAATTGTTTGTTATTGTATAGAACTACAACTTGATTTTGGTACATTGTGCAAATTAGCTGAGTGAACTTATTAATTCTCAGAGCTTTCATATGGATACCTTAAATTTTTCTACATAAATTATGTCATCCAATATATGAACACTTTTACTTTTGCCTTTCCAATCAGTATTTGTTTGATTTTGTTTATGTTCTTATTTACACTGGCTAGGATATACAGTATATTGTTAATTAAAAGTAGTGAAAACACATATTTTTCTTGTTTTGAAATTTGGATAAAGCCTTCAAAAAAAGCCTTTTTTTTAAATGAAATATTAAATCGATGTAATTATTTAATGACAGGAAAATTGACACATTATGAAACAAGCAGTTTACAAGTAGGGGCTAGAGGATGACTTCACTTCTGATAGAAAATTTAAAAGTATATATACAAAACACCAGATGGCTATGTACGAAAATATTGAGTTTTTACTCCTGCTCTTTGATTAAAAGCAAGACTTCCCTTTGTTTTTGTGTATTTTTTGAGAAATAATTTCTTCTGAAACAAAAAAAGAAAACAAGTTCCTGGATATCTTAGATGAAGAGTTGTTAAATGCCAGGAGTCCAGCAGTCAAATCCTGAACCCCAGGACAGATCCAGCCAGGGGAACAGTGGTTAAGCCCAGACACAGAGTATCACTTTTTTTTTTTTTTAATACTGGGATGCTATTTTCTTGTTTTGAAATTTGGATAAATCCTTTTGCATGTTAGCTGCACATTTTTTATACAAATTCTTTTTCAGATTGAGGAATTTTCATCCAATTTTGAGAATCTTATCATGAATGGGTGTTGAACTCTTTCAAATGCTTTTCCTGCATCTATAGAAATATTCAAATGGTACTTCTTTTTGGATATGTTAATGTTGTAAATTTCATTCATTGATTTTTCATTTTTAAACTGTATATTTCTGGGATGAAGTCAAATTTGCCAAGATGTACTATGCCATATATATATATATACATATATATATATATATATATATATATATTAAAGTTCGATTTGCCAACATATAGTATAACACCCAGTCCTCACCCCATCAAGTGCCCCACTCAGTGCCTGTCACCCATTCACCCCATCCCCCACCCACCTCCCCTTCCACTATCCCTTGTTTCCCAGAGTTAGGAGTCTCTCATGGTTTGTCACTCTCTCTGATATTTCCTACTCATTTTCTGTCCTTTCCCCTATAATCCCTTTCACTATTTTTTATATTCTCTGTATGAATGAAACCATATAATGACTGTCCTTCTTCAATTGACTTCACTCAGCATAATACCCTCCAGTTCCATCCACATCAAAGCAAATGGTGAGTATTCGTCCTTTCTGACGGCTGAGTAATATTCCATTGTATACATAGACCACATCTTCTTTACCCATTCATCTGTCGATGGACACCAAGGCTCCTTCCAAGGTTTGGCTATTGTGGACATTGCTGCTATAAACATTGGGGGGGGGGGGTAGGTGTCCTGCCATTTCACTGCATCTGTATCTTTGGGGTAAAGCACCAGCAGGGCAATTGCTGGGTCCTAAAGTAGCTCTATTTTTAACTCTTTGAGGAACCTCCACACAGTTTTCCAGAGTGGCTGCACCAGTTCACATTCCCACCAATAGTGAAAGAGGGTTCTCCTTTCTCCACATCCTCTCCAACATTTGTTGTTTCTTGTCTTGTTAATTTTCCCCATTCTCACTGGTGTGAGGTGGGATCTCATTGTGGTTTTGATTTGCATTTCCCTGATTTGTATTTCCCAAGTGATGCGGAGCATTTTCTCATGTGCTTGTTGGCCATGTGTAGGTCTTCTTTGGTGAAATGTCTGTTCATGTCTTTTGCCCATTTCATGATTAGATTGTTTGTTTTAAAATCATTGAATTCCATGTGCTGAAAATTTAAGGTTCTTTGGGTCTATATTCATGGGGAATAATGATCTATATTATTCTTTTCTTGTAATATCATGACTGGTTTTGAAATCACTGCTGGCCTCAAAAATGAATTGAGAGTTTGAGCACCTTTTGATGTGTCTGTTGGCCACCTTGATGTCTTCTATTGGTAAATGTCTGTTAAGTCCCCTGACAGGTTTTTAATTTGGTTATTTGTTTTTTGGGGTGTTGACTTTGGTGAGTTTGTTACATATTTTTATATATCAGATATGATATTTGCAAATATCTTCTTCCATTCATTAGGTTGCCTTTTGTGTGTGTTTTGTTGATTGTTTCCTTTGCTGTACATAGGCTTTATTTTGATTAAGTCCCAAAAGTTTATTTTGCTTTTGTTTCCCTTTTCTCAGGAGACATATCTAGTAAGAAGTTGCTATGGCTGATGTCAAAGGAGTTACTGCCTGTGATCCTCTCTGGAATTTTAATAGTTTCCTGTGTCATATATAGGGTTTACCATATGTTTAATAAGTGGAACTCATATAAAAAAACTTGAGGGTAAAAATAAGTGTAGGGAGTATTAATATGTATAACTAATTGAAACTAAAAAAGGGAGCACCTGGATGGCTCAGTTGGTCAAGTGTGTGACTCTTGGGGTCAGCTCAGGTCATGAGCTCATGAACAGGCTCTGTAATTAGCAGGGAGTCTGCTTAAAGATTCTCTCCCTCTGCCCTTCCCCTAACTTATGTGTGTCTTCTCTCTCTCTCTCTTTCTCTAAATTAATTAATTCATTAATTCATTAATTAATCCTAAAAAAAACTTAAAAAAATGAGTTGGGGGTTTTTATCACCTCTTATTTTCTGGAAAAGATTTGGAAAAATTTGCCCAAATTTTCCTTAAATCTTAAGTAGGATGTTTTTAACTACGAATTTAATTTTTAAGTGGTTATATGGCTGCTCAGACTATCAATTTCTTCTATGGTTTGTTACATTTGTATATTGCTATACATTGTTATATGATAATTTTGTCTGTCAGATAATACATTTGTATCTAACTTGAGTTTACTACCATAAAGTTTTTTATAATTTATATATTCATAAGAATGTCATAGTTTGTATTCCATTACTACTCATGTAAGGTCTATAGTTTCTGTTGTATTGTTCCCTTTTATCTAACATTGGTCTTTATTTTTTTTTTTTTTTCCTGGTTACTCTGGCTATACTCAATTTTATTGATTTTTTAATAAAAGAAGAAAGAAAAAAAGAGAAAGAAAGAAAGAAAGAAGAAAGAAAGAAAGAAAGAAAAGAAGAAAAAAAAGAAAAGAAAAGAAAAGAAAAGAAAAGAAAAGAAAAGAAAAGAAAAGAAAGAAAAGAAAAGAAAAGAGAAAAAAAGAAAAGAAAGGAAAGAAAAGAAAAAAGTCTTCTGGTTTATTTTTCTATTCTTTTTTTTATTTCATTGATTTCAATTCTTATAATTATTAATTTCTTTTTTCTGCTTGCTTTGAGTTCAGTTTGCTTCTTTTCTAGTTTCTAAAGGTGTAAGCTTACTCATTGAATTTAGACCTTTCTACTTTTCTAATAAATGCAATCAATGCTATAAATTTTGCTCTGGATACTCTTTTAGCTGTATCTTATAAATTTTATTATTTAAATTTGTTTTTTCAGTTTAAAATATTTCAAAACTTTCATTTATATTTCCTCTTTAGTGCATGGATTATTTTGAAGTTTGTTGATTAATTTTCAATATGAGGGGATTTTCCAAATAAATTTCCTTTATTGATTTCTTTTTAAATTCTATTGTGTTGAGAGAATATGCATGTTTTTCCTTTTACATTTATTGAGACTTGATTTATGGCTCAGAATATGATCTATCTCAGTAAATTTTCCACCTACACTTGGGGAAAATTGTGTGTTATACTGCTGTTATAAATGTTAATTAGGAAAAATTGTTCTAGTCTTCTATGTCCTTACTGATTTTCTGCCTTATTTTTCAATTAACTATTAACTTCTAACAGAAGTTTTGATTTCCATCTCTTCAGGACATTTTTTTTTGGGGGGGGGGGTGCCTTCTGTCAGAGACTCACAGCTCTGTGCTGTGTATTGTCTAATTAGAGAACAATTTTTCAGATATTATCTAGATTTTTATTTGTTTAATTTAGGTTGGTAAATCTGGTTCTTGTTACTCGATCTTGGCCCAAAGATGAAAATATTTACTTCTGTTAAAAATTTCTCTGTCTTCCTTTTTCCTTTAGTGATATAGTTAGATAGTTAGATGTACAGCTAGATATATTTATTAACGTCAATTTTTGCAAGACAAAAAGATTACAGGGATCTTTCACTTTTCTTCTTTTCTCATATGCTGTTTCATTTTTTGCAATCTGATAATATTTAAATAAATACAATCTATTTTAATGCAATAATTAATTCAGTAATTTTAAATTCAA
Organism: Canis aureus; assembly: GCF_053574225.1. Lineage (NCBI taxonomy): Eukaryota > Metazoa > Chordata > Mammalia > Carnivora > Canidae > Canis > Canis aureus. Next base: position 8,452,011 of record NC_135640.1, read on the forward strand.
CTTTGAGAACAAAGTAAATTGATATAGATTGTCCATTTTGTAGAAGAACCTAAACTTGAAAGTTTATTTGAATTATTTAAGTCATATTATTTTTATTTGTTGTCATAGGATTAAACTCTACCCTATTGGATCCTTAATACTGTTATCTGCAAGAATGTGTATTTTGTTACTCACCATAAACTTCTTCAATTAGTGCATTTGCATTTTTAAAAATCATATTTGACTTCAATGGAATAATAAGTAATACAGTCAGAACTTTAAGCTAATTAAAAAAAAAAGAAAAGAAATCCATACACCAAAATACAGTAGCCACAAATGACAAAGATATCAATGGATTTAAAGCTTTCTAAGGCGATTGTTTTGAACACTATTGTTTCTATAACTAGTGTATCTATTATTCTATCATTCATATTCAATGACGCTAAGATAATATTTATTTATTTTTTGTTAAGGAATTTATTTATTTATTCATGACAGACACAGAGAGGGGGGGTGGGGGAGGGAGGGAAAAGCATAGGCAGAGAGAGAAGCAGGGTTCCCACAAGCAGCTGGATATGGGGCTCGATCCTGCATTCCAGGATCACGTCCTGAGCAGAAGCAGACACTCAACCGCTGAGCCACTTAGGCATCCCAAATATTTAAATGACAAATATAACTTACAAATGCCATCGTTATTTCAGTGCATAAAAAATATAAATTCAAAAAGCACCCTAATATTTTCTTCTATTCTTTAGTGAAGCTAACAGAAGAATTTCCAGAGTAGAGTAATTAGCAAATCAATGGGTTAATTTAAAGACATGCAATTTTCAATAATAATGAAAGTTAATATTTCTTATGGGAACTGGCTTAAACTGGGTTATGAGGAGGTATGAATAGTTGAAATAGATTAATTGTCTTTCAAGTTTGGGATATTAAGATTGAATAAAATGCTTTTAAAAACTCTATTAAAATGATATCTTTGTGTGAGCAATTCAGGTCATAGATCTCTTTTTTTTTTCCTCCCCCCCCCGACCAAATTCATATTTTAAACAATTTAACTGTAAACCATTGAATGGAAATGATAGTTTATGAGATTCTTACCAATGACACTGAAAGTATATTAATGGTTTTATATACCTTTATACAGATAGATTCAGAATTCTTGAACAAGCAAAGGTTCTTCAGAAGCAGCCCATGTTTGGAATAGACATTTTCAACCAGTTATTTTATAGATCCAAATGTTAAACTTATATATCTACACTCGCATATAGCTTAATTTATTTTATTTATATATAGGCAAATTTGCTCAAATCAGCTTTGAAATTAGACTCTCAGTTTGAAAATTTTGTCAGCTCTCAATTATTTACATACAAACTCTAAGAAATTAAAAAAAAAACTAAGAAATTAATAGTAATTCACTTTTATTTTCATGGTTTCTACTTTTCTGTACCTACCTACTGCTGTAACATCTGTAGCTGTATAATTTGTACTTGGAATGCTGGCAAATGGCTGACTTCCAAAACTTCCTGCCAATATAAATTAATATGTACTATCAAAGGTACCCCCAAGTGGCATAAGAATGCAGTCTCTTGAGTTATTTTTATGGAAGAAGCTTGAAGCAAAACTGAATAGCTCTGGCTCCCATACAGCAGACATGAAAACATTTGTGCCTTTAGTGTTGTCCCTGATGGTATGTACTAATTCGCTCAAAATTATTCTAGTTTCTATTTTAAAATGAATGAGAATGAGGGAAAAAAATGCTTCCATATGTAGGTACATTTATGTATGCTTTTGTGCATAAATATATACAGAATATATCTAGTTATCTATCACCATATAAAGAGCCCTATGGTTAAACTTCTAGGAAGACCACTTGTATGCACCAGTTCTTTACTTTATGGAACAAATATAAAATTCTGAGTAGTCTCTATTAAGATATAATTTTAAAATTATAAATATCTTTCTTTAAATAGCAAGTTTTCTTTTTGCATTATAAATTATTATGTCAATGTTTATTTTCTCATATTTTATAGAATCCTTTTTTTTAGAAAGATAAACACTTATTTATAAATATTCTTCTAGGACTGGTAAAGATATGGTAAAATATATTTTAAGATAATGAGTAAATTTTGGATATTAAAATCACTCTTCAAATATTTTAACAAATGAGTAAATAGCTACTGTTCCTCAAAGCTCTGATAGCGTGTAGACACACACAATACACGCAACTTTATAAAACATTTTTAAAAAATGATTTTTTAAAAACAGGGTATTTGGGGACACCTGGCTGGCTTCGTCAGTAGAACATACAGCTCTTGATCTCTGGGTTGCAAATTTGAGCTTCACATTGGGCATACAGGTTACTTAAAATAAAATCTTCAAGAAATAGGGTTTCTGTAGAACTCATACATGGATATTTCAAAAAACAAAACTTTTTTTAAGCAAAAAAGAGACTTTAAAAACCTCTTGGAAGTTGGCTATATTTTGACACTGTAAAAACTAATAAACTAATTTTAATTGCTTATATGTAATTTTCTTAGTTAAACAGCACACTTTTAGTAAACTTACAGTTTACATATTACTAGAAGTAGTGGGTAATATTACAGACTTTCTCCTTACCACTTAAATTTTACCACTTGCTACTTTTCCAACCATCATTAAGGCATAAAGCCAAGTCAACAAATCCATACCTGCTTATTATTCTCTGTAACTGGTTTTCTTAGGAAAGAGACATACCCACTTATTTGATTTAATAAAGTTTTATTTCCTAAAATGTACAGTTGGTAGGATTGCAAAAAAACAAAAATAAATAAAAGAATCAAATTATAGAGCCTTATTAAGAAAAATAAGGTATGATGCATAGGACAGAATAAAAGACATACACAATGTTATTTTTGATTAATTAAATTGTAAGGATACTTATCATAGTTATTCCAGGATATTTATTTCTTTTTAGAGGCCCATTCCTTTAGCATAGGCATCTTAGCTTCTTTTTTTTTTTTTTTTTAAGATTTTATTTATTTATTTGAGAGCAAGAGCACAAGTAGGAGGGAGGGACAGAGGGAGAGGGAAAGCAGACTCCCTGCTGAGCAGAGAGCCTGACTTGGGGATCAATCCCAGGACCCAAGATCATGACCTGAGCCAAAGGCACCCAGGTGTCCCATACATCTTAGCCTCTTTGCTGTATTATACTCTTGCCAAAGGTGCATATGACCATTCAATGTTTATTCATTATTTTTTCAAAAGACTCTTCCACTGATGCTATTTTCAGGATTCCAAAAGCTTTTGGGCCAGCAAAAGCTGGCCTGTACTCTTCTCTGTACTCTTTCTTTGCCAAGTCCTATCTCAAGGGCCTTCCGAGTATTAGGACTCAGCTGGCAAATCAGTAAGACTACAAATTAAAGGGTACATATATATTGTGAGCAACACAGCATTGACATGAATAACTTTATTTTTGTGTAGCTATTTAAGTGTAAAAATAAATATCTGATGTTTCACAAACTTAGTTTATTTTATATATAAAATTCATATGGTTGATAGTTTCAAAAATATTTGTTTTAATGTAATATTTCTAATTCTAAATAGTGAATTAAAGAAACTGCTGCTTGGAAAGTGAAAATATATAAATAAATTATAGTGCTCTTATCTCCGTATCCATTCCATATTATTGATACCCTAACATCATAAAAGATAAATTGAAATGTAATTATGAAACTCTTGACTAGTTTTTCATAGTGATTAAAATGAGACTAAACAAAAGCACAAAGTGTAGAGGTCAGTTTATTGTTTTCAGTTTTATTCATTAGTTTAATCAATACATATTAGTTCCTAACTAGTTACATTAGATCAATCAAGTATTTATTGTGTGTCTGACTTTACGTAGACAACTTCTAAGAGCTGATGACAATGAAGTCTCAGTTCTAATGATTCCTCTATTTTAGTGAGAGAAGCAGTCACAAAATAGCTAAGAGATATGTGAGATGTGAGATGATGAAAACTATGGTTAAAAAGAAAATACCTCTAGATCTCAAACCAAAATTAGTAGCAAATATGTAAGAAAAAATATTCCAGGAAAAAAATGAGCTTATGCAAAGGTTCTGTATTAGTTTCCTAAGGCTCTTGTAACAAATTCTTATAAATTGGATGAGTTCAAACAACAGAAATTTATTTTCTCATAGGTTTATTTTTTGTTTTTATTTGAATTCCAGTTAATTAGCATACAGTGTAATATTAGTTTCAGGTGTACAATATAGTGATTCACCACTTCCATAAAACACTAGGTACTCATTATAAATGTTCTCCTTAATCCTCATTCCTATTTAACTTACCCCTCACCTCCCCTCTGGTAACCATCAGTTTGTTCTCTATAGCTAAGAGGCTGTTTCTTGATTTGTCTCTCTTTTTTCCTTTGCTTATTTCTTTTATTTCTTGAATTGTTTCTTAAATTCCACACAAGTGAAATCATATAGTATTAACCTTTTTCTGACTTATTTTGTTTAACATTATATTCTCTTGCTCTATGTCTCTGCAAATGGAAAGATTTCATATCTTTTTTATGGCTCAGGAATATATATATATATATATACCTCTAGATCTGTATATATATGACTGTTTATATATGTACATATATATGTATATATGGCTATTTCCATAGTTTGGCTATAATAGATAATTATAAATTCTACATATAGATAATTATAAACATTGTGGTACATATATCTTTTGAATTAGTGTTTTTGTATTCTTTGGGTAAATACCTAGTAGTGCAATTGCTAGATCATATGGTAATTCTATTTTTAATTTTTTGAGGAATCTCCATTGCATCTTCTAGGGTGGATGCACCAGTTCTCATTCCCGCCAACGGTGGAAAGGATTCCCCTTTCTCCACATCCTCACCAACACTTGTTGTTTTTTTATGTTTTTTATTTTAACCTTTCTGACAAGTGTGAGTTGATATCTCAATGTTGTTTTGAATTGTATTTCCCTAGTGATCAGTGATATTGACCATCTTTTCATATTTCTATTGGCCATCTGGATGTCCTCTTTGGAGATATGTCTGTTCATTCTCCTGCTTATTTTTTTAATTGGATTTTTCATTTTTGAGGGTGCTGAGTTTGGTAAGTTCTTTATATATTTTGGATAATAACCCTTTATTAGATATGTCATTTGCAAATATCTTCTCCCATTCCTTAGGCTGACTTTTAGTTTTGTTGATTGTTTCCTTTGTTGTGCAGGAACTTTTTATATTTATGAAGTCTCAATAGTTTATTTTTGCTTTTGTTTTCCTTGCATCAGGAGACATATCTAGAAAGAATTTGCTATGACTAATGTCAAAGAGGTTACTGCCTGTATTCTCCTCTAGGATTTTTACAGTTTCAGTTTTAGAGGCCAGAATTTAGAGATCAAGTTATCAGCAGAGCCACAATTCCTCTGGAGACATTAGTGAAGAATCCTTTGCCTCTTCTAGCTTCTGATGGCACCAGATATTCCTTGGTTTGTGGCATAATTCCAAACTCTTCGCTTATCTTCTCCTTGCCTTCCCTGTTTTCTCCTCATGTAAGAATATCTTAAAAAAAAAAAAAAAAAAAAGGATTTATTTATTTGAGAGAAAGAGAAGGAGTGAATGATGGAAAGGGAGGAGGGAGAGGGTGAGAGAATCCCAAGCAGACTCCTTACTGAGCACTCACAACTTTGAGATCACTACCCAGGCCAAAAGCAAGAGTTGAATACTCAACCGAGTGTTCTCTAGAGCACTCTTACAAGAGCACTTTCATTAGCTTTAGGGCCCATCCATATATTCCAGATAATCTCATCTTCATTTGTCTTGTCCTTAATTTCATTATACCTCCAAAGACTTTTTTCCAAATAAGATCATATCACAGGTTTCAAGAATTAGAGGGTAGTGATTGTCTTTTGGGGGGCCATCATTCTACCCACTACTACAAGACTCTAAGTCAAGGGCACACTTAGAATATTAAACAAAGAATGCTATTATGCTGTCTTAGTGCAAAGATCAGGTGAAAAAAAAAATCATTACTGACAGTATTTAGGATTGAATTGTGACCCCCAAAAGATATGTTGAAGTCCTCACACCCACACTCTGTGACATGATCATACTTGGAAATAGGGTCTTTGCAGATGATCAAGTTAAGTTGAAGTCATTAGGATGTCCTGATCCAATATGATTGGTGTCTTTATATAAAAAAGGAAATTTGGACATAGACACAGACATTTACAGAGGAAAGATAATCTATGAAGATGGCTATATGATGAGGGAAGCAGAGATTATACTGTTGAAGCTGCAAGCCAAAAAATGTTAAAAATTGCTGGCTATTCCTAGAAGCTAGCAAGTGGCAAGGAAGGATTCTACACACTGTATCAGAGGAAGCGTGATACTATAGCCACCTTGATTTTAGTTTTCTATACTCTCAAATTGTGAGACAAGAAATTTCTGTTGTTTTAAGATACATAGATGTGGTACTTTGTAGTACCATAGTAGCCCTAGGAAACTAATACTGTTATTATCTAGGGCTTTAGGGACAGATAAATCTAGGGCTTTGAAGAGCATATGTGTGTCCAATAAAGACTACGTTCAACCACATGTAATAGAAAACTCAAATAACAATTTAATTCAATTTTAAGCATGTATTTAAAAACTTTATTATATAACAAGAGGTCCAGGGCTTTTATGACGGGTCCAGTTTTTCATGAAAAATGCAGCTTTCTTTTACATAATCCGTAGAACATGGTCTCTATTCTTTTAAGATAGCTGCCCAGTTTAAACAACATACTTATATTCCAGAACACGGGAATGAAGAAGACCAAAGGAAAAAAAAATGTGCCAGCTGAGCTTACTCCCATTGTAGGAACATTCCTGAAACTACTGTAAAATGTCTGTTTACATCTTTCTAGTCTTTATCTCTCTTTGTAAGGCATGATAGAAATAAAGTTTTGGGGATAATCACAATATAACTTCAAATAAAATCAGAATGCTATAAATGAGGAAAGAGCAGAATGGGCAAAAGTAGATATTGGGTAGCCTCTGCAGCACTATATGGATTTGGAATTTTGTGCTGCTAAATAATAGAAACCATTTCAAATGATTTTGAACAGAGGATGCCAAAAATTTACCTATATTATAAAAAGTTATCTCTGCCCGCATTGTTGGCTGTAGATCTTGAAAGAACAAGGTTAAGAATATGGAGATCTGTAGGGACATTTAAACAAGAGGTAATAGTGGCTTAGACAAAGACATCAGCAGTGGTAATTGGGCAAAAGTGGTGATTTGGGCTATTTTGCAAAATTAAAGTTGACAAGATTTTGTCAAGGCATAAATTTGGGGTGTTTACTGTAAGAGGAATCAAGGATGATTACAAGATATGTGTCCTGGGAAACTAGAAAATAAAAATTGCCACTTACTAAGATGTAAGATGGAGGATACTGGTGAAGAGCAAGTTTTATGGTAGAATTCAAAAGTTCTGGGCTAATAAATGGCTAAGTTTAAACTGTCCATTATGTTTGTCAACATAAATATCCAATATAAAGAAGAATTTATGAGTCTGAAGTTCAGAATTATATCAAGGTTGGAGATCTATATTTAGGATAATGTATATATATGTTTTTCTTATTTGTTTTGTAAAAATATCAATATGATAAAACAAACATCAATTTTAAAAAATACAAATACAAAAGTTTAAGTTACATTATTGTCATTAGCATTTTAGTGATAATTATCTAGGCATTCTGCATGCATTAAAGCATGCAAATAAGATTATTGTTTTGTATGTATACATACAGAATTTTTAAAAATTATGTAATTTATTATTGACATAAAACAGTGATTCTTTCAAGATATATGTGCAGTAGAAAGTGCTAATCACTTGAAAGTCAAATGAAAAAATCCTTATTATATATGAAAATTTTAGTTTATTAGAAATGTGCTTAAATCTGATATTATAAAAGCCACATTATATTATGATGATATTTATTTAATGTGAAAATAAGATTAGCATGCTTTTTCTTCCTTCTCATATTACTTTCCATTTTGAATTGTGTTTAGGAGTTGGTTTTCTTTAATTGGTTGTGTTTCTCTTCTTTGGCATTTTCATATGTTGCTCTGTGCAGGATGAATTTTCAAGCAGCTAAGGTCTTCATGAGTTATTTTAGAAACTATAAAAATCTCTTCTGCCATTTTGGATTTTCTTATTAGCAGGAGGATTGAAGGTTGTGATTTCTTTGCAGCTCAAGGCAGTTGATCCTCAGTAGGAACAAATGCTCACAGCAACCTAAAACTTGAAAAGATTATTGTCTTTTCATATGAAAACAAAGATTCTGAATGCTACAGATAGCTGCAGGGATTTAAGCTTTTTTTTTGGGGGGGGGTGGGGGGCAGAGGAATAAACCTGATACAGTAGCCACAAGCTCTGAAGCTATATAGGGAGTATCAGTAAGGATAGTTGTTCATGAACATTTCATTTTCAATTAATTTCCTATAAAATAAAGGCTTATAACAGCAAACCATAAAAAGTAAATACACATCAATGTTGCATTTTATATTGCACCATTATAAAATATTTAATTATTTTAAAACTGAATAGTTTTGGGTAGTTCTAGCTAAGTGAATTTTTTTTTAATGTGTATTTTTACCAAATCTAATACACAATTTGGCTGAACCTCAGAAATTCTATATAAGTTAGCTTTGGCTTTAAACAAACTTAGTTTTTTTATTTTGAACATAATGGAATACTTTTCTACTGCTGAAATAATGACAGCATAATTGCAAAATAATTTGAACATTTTGTCTTATAGAATAGTGATTTAATAGGGTGTTTGGTATGATTGTGATACAAACATTAAAAGAAATCAAATGATCTGAGAATTAGTCTGTTCTCCTACTATGTGGATACAAATACATCATTTTCCCAGTCTATAAAAATAAAAACAGTTATCCATGATAACTAGCGATCTTAAGAGGGAACTCTACAAGAATCCTCAAAATGAAGGCACTTTCACTTTTCAAGCGTGTCACACTGGGCTTTCACGGAGGTATTAATGATTTTATATGGTGAATCTCATTTTGTTTTTGGATGATTATAACTGCCAAATGTGCCATTTGAAAATCATCTGGAAAACTTATAGTTTAGACATAGAAACAATAATTAATGTCACAAAAATTTAGATGCTATTTATTATTATTAATGTTAATTATTAGATAATCTTTGTTGTCTATGTGGAAAAAACTATGAGGGTAAAGCATAACAAATTAAGCAAAATCAATGATTGATGGAAATAAACTTAGCAACTGAGGAGATACTGATAACATTAGAACATAACATTGTAAATCACAGTAGATCTGAAATTACATATATAATCTTAGGCCTATGAAATGAATAGTTTCCTTTTGCATATAAATAAATATGATGATCTTTATTTTTTTCTTTTCTGTGTGGATTTTAGTGACAGATTGTGATCATGGTAGCTTTACATTCATGGAAAAAAATAGTAAGACAAAAATAATAAGATGAAATAAGACATTTCAGAATGAGAAAAGAATAAAAAATCATACAGAAGGAACTGATCATTTTAGAACTAACAGGCTTAAATTCAATGGTCATCTTAAGGATTACTTATCAGACAAAAAGATTCAACAACTTTTTGCCCAATAGATCAAAAAAGATTGAATGAATCCTGCTGTAAAAGGAACTCAGAATGCACACCTTAGTTACACATGTAGATCTTAGCTTGCTCACCCTAGCTTCTTTTTCACTTTTTCAGAGTGTCATTTTTTCCTTTATATCCTAAAGTATAGATCTGTGAAACATTTTTTTAATTATATATTTTCTTGGCTTCATCCCATACCATGTTAATATTTATTAATGTATCTAAATGATGACCTTTATGCTTGAATCTAGCACAAGTTATATAAACAACTTGCAGTAAACCGTCATCTGAATTATTCCTGTTGAGAATGTACCACTGGGTCCACATTTATTTATTTATAATTTTATTTAAGTTCAACTAATTAACATATAATGCATTATTGGTTTCAGAAGGAGGTCAGTGATTCATCAGTCTTATATAATACTCAGTGCTCATTACATCATGTGCCCTCTTTAACGGTTATCACCGGTTACCTTGTCCCCTCACCTGCCTCCCGTCCAGCAATCCTCTTTGTTTCCTATGATTAAGAGTCTTTAATGATTTGTCTCCCTCTCTGATTTCATCTTTTTTTTTTCCTCCCTTCCCCAGGATCTGCTGTTCTGTTTCTTAAATTCCAGATGTGAGTGACATCATATAAAAATTGATTGACTTTCTCTGATTGACTTACAATTAGTCATGTTACTGTAAAGTAAAATAACAATGAGATGATGCTTTCCAGCATCAGCTTAGTAAATATTAAAAATTGTGATTACTACTTTAGCATTGCAGGGAAAACAAAACTCTCATACTCTGCTTTTGAAGAAGTGAATTATAATAGCTTTATTGAAAAGCAATGTGGTAATTATTAAAATTTAAAACATTAACATCAGTGCCAATCACTCAAGAAGAAACTAATAATTAATAATTCTATAACTATCAAATAAATGTAATTCATAGTTAAAAACCTTTCATTAAAGAAATCATTTATAAGGGCGTTGGTCTATAATTTCATTTCTGGAAAGATATTACCAGAAATATTTTGTTATTAAAATAATGCTGGTCTCCTAAAATCAGTTGGGAAGTATTTCTTCCTTTTCTATTTTCTGGAAAAGGTTGAATAACAGAGGTGTTACATTTGGGCTACTTATGTAAATAAACAGTAAAGACTGAGGCATCAAAATACTTATTTATAATTTTGTTGATTGCTGTGCATTTTGTTCACTTGTTCATTGTTCAACAATGGTCCAATTTCTGGGAAAGATTACAGTCTGTGAAAGGGTCAGAATCATCATAACTTAAAAGAACATTAAGACTCAAACGAGATGAAGTGAATAAATTTAAAAAGAAAGTCCTCCGGGAATAAACATGGGTTATTTTAAGGAAACAAGAATGCTATCCATACATAAAGTCCTTTTAAAGAAAACAAATTTGGGGCTTAAAATATTTCACTCTAAATTATTTTTTCAGATATTGATAAGTGCCACTAATATGGTACAAACACCTTTTGCGATGTAAATTCATGTACAAATGAAATAAAATCTCCTTATGTGGTGGAATCGACCTTCCTCCCCATTGATCTTGTGTATTTTCTGTCAGGGTCACCCTCTACTTTGCCTTCAATGTCCCCTTTAGCTCTGGTTCTGCCTCTTGAATTCCCAGTGCGGAGGCAGTTGCAGAAAACAGCCACAGTCTTTTCTCTCTTGCGTTTTCTTGTGTTATTGGGTGACATCAGGCATGGAGGCTGCAGCAGATCATGAGATCCTGAAAACGATCTTGATACTTGTCTTATAAACTGGGCGCTTGTTGATGCTGCCTAGGTTTTGTTTGGGGGTTTTTGTTTTGTTTTCTTTTGTTTTTCACCTTTTGGAATTCCAGAGTTTTGGCCCTAAAACTTGGAGATGTGGACTGCTTTCTTTGTGATATGTTGCTGCTGCTACTCTTAAGTGGGGGAAGAAAGAGTTGAAAGGCGACTTAGGGTGATCTGAGGAGCTCCAGGTGGTCGTGGGGGCAAATGCTGTTTGGTTGGTTGTAGTGATGATACTTGGATAAATGGACTCAGGGAAGATCCTTTTTTATGCTTCTCTGCTAACGAAGGCAAATATTTCTTGAGGACTGGGAAGCTTATTTGTGAAGAGTGGGAGCCTCTGCATTGCTGTGGTTCGGATGGTGATTACATTTAGGAGGCTGGGTCCGGGCAATTCTTCTCTTCCGAGGTGGAGAAGGAGAATATCTCCTCTGTGTTCTAGAAGGAGTGTCTTCTTGAGGATGGTGAGCACCAATGTGGGAAAGGAGAACAGGAAGAAGAAGAGAAAGAAAGGAGAGAAAGGGAAGAAAGGGAGAGGAGGTGGAAAAAGAGGTCACCCTCTGATGGGCAGTGGTGGCAACTTCTACCTCTGCAGCAAGGTAAGGCTCTGGCACTTTGGTGGATAGGCATCCTGGGAAGCGGAATGTGTCTGCAGCCGCTACCTTTCTGTAATTCACTTGGGACCTCGTGAGTGGCCATTTGCTGAGAGAAACAGCCAGAGTCATATAAAGACTTTTGGTTTTGTTGGCCATACTTGTGTCTTATACCGGATCTGCTGCTCGTATACTGCCACTTTATCTTTTCTTAGGTTTCGATAACTACTTTTCTAGGTTTGGGTTCTGGTGACCTTGTTTCCCCCTTAGTGCCTTTAAGTTTGATCATTTTACTTGAAGTTCTCTCTGGAGAGAAAGAAACACGTCTTTTTCTTGTGCAACTGGATGGTACAGTGTTGATGGATACAGTTGTGGCAGGGGAGTTGCTGGAGCTCACAAGCAGGCACCTTCTTGGATGATATGCTGAAGAGAACTTGCTAGTCTTACCTGCCAACTGGATATTCTCCTGGAGGTTTCTTTGGTGTGGCCCTAAAATGAGGACTGTGTGCTGCTTCTAGACAAGGGTGGATGAGCATTTTTTCGTCTCATTGAAGATGTACTCCTGTTAGGTCCTGGGGGAGGAGATGCCTGTCTGGTAGAGTTCTGGGGGCAATGGCCACGTTCCCGGGCTAGGCCACCTCTTCTGTATGTGACTGAGATCTTTACCGGGATTTGTGGTGCTGACTGTATTGAGAATGAGAAGTAGACCTCGAATGCGGTTGGAAACTTGATTTGGAATATGGTCAAGTAAGTCTGAGTGTCCTTTTCCCTTCTGTAATTTATTTTTCCCCCCAAAGAAGATTTTCTAGACTAATGTAGATTCAATAGGAAATTTTAGAATGTTATTAGTAGAGGTGGCCCTTTGCACTGAAGGTTCTGAAGGTTCTTTTACTTTTATCCAAGGTTTTGGTAGCACTGGAGTCTTCTTCATTTCAGCAACTGGGAAAGGGTTTCCTACCCTCTGCCCCTCAGCTCTTGGTTCAGGGAAGATGAGACAGAGAATGACCCATCTTCATGACAGGAGAAGTTCCCTGCCTAGGAGAAGGTGTGCTTTATTAGGATCTTTTTGAGCTTCCCGACCCCCTCCATTTTTTTTGTTTGTTTGTTTGTTTGTGCTTTTCTTTTTTTTGGTCTTACTTAGCTAATTTAGGCTTTATCTTGCTTTTATTTATTTTTTTATAGATACCAAATTCTTATCAACCCGTCTTTTTTTTATTTTATTTTTATTTTTTTATTCTCCAGTGAGTTCTAGGAAAGCAGGAAGGAATTCAGTTATTTTTTCCCTGCATATAACAAGAGAGGCCATACTTACATTTTCTAGTTTTTCCTTTCTTTCTTTCCTCCTTCCTTCCCTCCTTCCTTTAGCCAAGTAAGGTCGATATGAATTATTTTGTAGTCTACAGTCTTCACTTCCAACTAGTTGAATATAAACTCAACCACAATATCATTTTAAACCCAAGCATTTCTGTTATTTGTTTTGTTCTCCAGGGATTTATAATCTTCAAATTTACTTTGAACCTGGTTTCTCCTGAGGCCTCTCTTCTTGGCTTACAGACAGCCTCCAATTTGCTGTGTCCCTACATGGCCTCTTTTTCTGGGCAAGCACACTATCAGTGTCTCTTCCTCTTCTTCTGAGAGCACTACTCTTTTTGATTAGGGCCCCAATCTTATATCTTATTTAACCTTAATTACCTCCTTAAAGATCCTATTCTAAATACAGATGCATTCAGGGTTAGGCTTCAACAAATGAATTCAACCTAGATGTAATGCAGTCCAGACAGAGAACTGAAAATAGAACACAGTTACAAATTATATTTCAAATTAACAACTATATTGATGAAAATAAATAATCTTCTTTAGTAAAATATTTTATTTATTTGAAAGAGAGTGAGCACAAAGTGAGGAAGGGGCAGAGGGAGAAGCAGACACCCCACTGAGCAGGGAGTTGGATGAGGCGCTCCATCCTAGGACCCTGGGATCATGATGTGAGCCCAAGGCAGCTACTTAACCAACTGAGCCACTCAGGTGTCCCGAAAAGAACTAATCTATGTGACTTTGGAAAAGAGTATTTTGGTTGGGTATTAATCTTTTAGTGTAAGACTAAAGGCAAAAGAAACCGCCCACAAGTACTATTCTATAAATAATATTTAGTAATTTCTTTCACAGGTGTATATATTATAATTCTGAAACACTTTTATATGTATACTAGTTTTAACAAATAAGTGAATATACTGTAGGTAAGTAAAACATGATTTTTCATTGTTGAAGAAATAAGTTCCTTGGTATTATAGGTAAGAACTAACTTTTCTATTGATTTATCTACCCATACATTATATATACATATATACTCTGAAAGAGTTCTCAGTGGCTGAAACTAGTACAGTTAGAACAAAACAATAACATCAAGTTGTAAGCTATAGAATCAAATAACTGAGAGTCCATATGTTAAAGATAAATACATCAATGGAATACATAAATTATTGAGAACATGGCACAATTACCTCTTAGAGAAAAATCCCAATGGATAATATAGAAGGAATGAGGAAAATCAAAATTAGAACACCACAGTAGTAATCAAAGAAGGCAAGATGCACAACAAATACTAAAATTTGTGGTTGGAAGTTTGAAGAGAAAGGAGTATCTGGGTAGCTCAGTCAGTTAACATCTGACATGTGATTTCAGCTCAGGTCATGATCTCAGAGCTATGAGATTGAGCCCCATGTCAGACATCATCCTGGTTATGGAGCCTGTGTGAAATTCTCTGTCTCCCTCTCCCCTTACCCCCTCCCTTTCCTCTTTCTCTCACCCACTCTTAAAAAAAAAAAAAAGTTTGAAGAGAAATAGATACTTTGATAGTCTCAAAGAATCTCGAGATATTTCTGAATTATAAAAGGAAAAATAATAACTTTACCATAGAAAAACTTCAAAATTCAATTTTAATCAAATGATCAAAGTTAGTGAGTGCCTTCAGTAACCAGAAATATTATGTCCTCCTGGTAAGATCCAATGAGAAAGGCAATGGTGTATGTTATTCTTGGGGAAAAAACATGCATATTTTCAATCTAATCATGAGACAATTTCAGTCAAGCTCCAACTGAAGGCAATCTAAGCAATATCTGACCAGTATTCTTCAAAAGTATCCAGCTGATGAAAGACAAAGACTGAGGGACTGTAACAGAGTGGAGGAAACCAACAAGACATGTTGGCTAAATGCAGTTATGAGTCCTGGAGCGTACTGGTGTGGAGGAAAAATATTAGTGGAAAAACTGATGAAATCTAAATAATATCTGTAGTTTAGTTATTACCATGCTGTTAATATTAGTTTCTTAGTTTTAATGATCATACCACGATTTTTTCAAGGTGTAATAATTAGGGGAAGCTGGGTCAAGGGTGCAGATGAAATATCTATTTTATTTTGCATCCTTTCTATACATACAAAATTATTTCAAAAGAAAAAACAAAGGACCTGAGAATTATAAATTTAAGTCTAATTTTTAGCTCTGGAATTTACTTACAATTTCAACATTTACATTGTGATGTTTTCTTGCTCATATGGTCACCATAGTTTATATCTAAATATGCAATACTCACAATTGTTCATTTATAGTTTTTCAGTTACAATTATATTTTTAGGTATACACTTTGATTTCCTTCTAAAGTTCTCAAAGTTCAAAGATAAATTTTATTAAAAACTAAAATTCATGGGCACCTGGGTGGCTCAGTCAGTTGTCTGCCTTTGCCTCAGGTCATGATTCCAAGGTCCTGGGATTCTGGGTCCTGGCCCCATGTCAGGCTTCCTGCTCAGCAGTCTGCTTCTCCCTTTGCCCCTCCTCCTGCTCATGCTCTCTCTTTTTCTCTCTCTCACTCCTCAAATTAATGAAATCCTAAACAAAACAAAACAAAACACCCTGAAATTTAGATTATGAAAATGTTTTCAGAAAAAAATATTAATATCTGAGAAAACACAACACTGTTGATTAGGGGAAATGAAATTATTGTGTTAGAGGACTTTTTCTACTTCTTTTCAAATATGGCAAAAAAAAAAAAAAAAAAAAAAAAAAAAAGCTTAAGCCTTGGTGATATGACTTGTGGACCTTGTTAGCAATGCATGCTCTAGGAGAGGTAATAGGACTAAATTTCTAATTGGCATCTTTTTCCCAAGAAGTCATTATATATCCAGCATAGCATGTGTTATTTCAATAGGACAGTAATTCAATCACCACAACCACTGCATGGAAGTGTGAGTTAGTTTAATACATTGATGAATGCCTATGTTTTACAATTCTAGGGAATGTTACCTGAGGTTTCCTTTCAATAGGTGATGTTAATACACATTAATTTGATATATTTCCCACTTCCCTCAGGCTCATATATTTTAAAAAAGACTATGTGGCTCTTCTGCCCTAATTAAAAATTCAACAAAACTTGTTCTTTCTCATACAGTCTCCTCTTTACCAAACAGAGGATGACTTACAGTTTTCTTATTGATGTTGTAATGGTAGTGGTGGTAGTAGTTCTGAACAATCAAAAATAAGAGTACTTAATTAGAGATAACGTACATTCTACTCAACTTCATAAAGTGGCCTGATTAAGAAACACTTTTAGAGAATTATAATGTATTCCTCTACTAACCTAGGATGTCAATATTCAAAATCAAAACAGGTTCAATTACCATTTCACCTAATGTTTAATATACTTACAGGAACATTTTTAAAAGTCACTTCTATTAATCAGATATGAAGATAACTAGGAAAGAAATGGCTGCATAGATGTATTGCTTTGATTAATATAATGTAATTAAGTGAAGGTAAATTAGATTTTTCTACTGAATATTAGTAATAGGAGCAAAGTAAATTTAAAGAAGCAAATTAACATTGTTAGTATTTCCTCAGCATATAGTAAAAGAACACAATTTGCAGAATTACAGGCACAGGATACATATTGGTTGTATTCCTTTTTAATTATTCCTTGAATACCAAGTCAAAATAGAGTAGAATTTATTAAGCCATCTTTAGATTACCAAGGAGTTGGTTATAAGATTTGGCTTTTGAAATTTTCAGGTGAATGGTGTTCATAATATATTATTACTTTTTTAAAGATTGTATTATTTATTTATTTGTTTATTTAATTTTTTAAATTCATTTATGTATTTATTTATTTGAGAGAGACAGAAGAGAGTGAGAGAGGTGAGGGGTGAAGGTGGGGGGGGGGAACAGAGGGAAAGGGAGAGAGAATCTGAAGCAAACTCCCTGCTGAGCACAGAGCCAGATGAGGAGCTAAATCCCAGGGGCCAAAACCAAGAGCTGGATGCCTAACTAACTGAGCCACTCAGATGCTTCTATTTATAATATATTATTATTGTAATTATTACGAAAGAAGATAATCTGGATCCTATTTTTTAGTTGACTCCAATAAAATAATAAATTGAAAAATCAGACATACATGGACAAACTTTCGAAAAATGTTGATAAAATTATTTCAAATTTCTGTGGACTAAAGGAATTCCAATCCTACTCAAGTCCTAAATCTTTGAAAAATAACATAGAAAAATTACATATTCTAGGTAATTAGAACAGGCTTAATATACAAAACCATTTGCCAAGATGACAATATGTCTTCACATTAGGAAGTATTTCTAAATAGCTATATGAAAAATAATATAAGCCCATTAATAAGTTTTTAAATTTTAATAAAGCCAATGTTACTAGCACTATACCAGTTTACCATTTTACCAAATGACCAATTTTAGAAGAAAGAAATCACAAATTTTACATAACACTGTTTTCTCTTATCAGAAAAATACATATTGTGTTAGACTTTGATGTAATATTTAAGTGGTGCATTGATAAAGGTGCTTTATCTACCTGGCTCCTCAAGGTGAAGTCCATGGACTTGCAGCAATAGTGTCACTTAAGAGTTGCTAGAAATACAGACTCTTGAGCTTTGTCTCAGATCTCTTAGATTACAAATTGCATTTTAAGTTTGACAAATACCAAGAAATCGATTCTCTAATTTGGCTAACCATTGGAAACACATGATTTTAAGTACTCATGCTTTTTCAATTCCAGAAATTCTGACTTAATAGGCATACATATAGTGTAACTTAGACATGGTTTTAAATTTTATATATATATATACATATATATATATATATATATATATGATTCATCAGTTGAATTTAATACTCCGTGCTAATTGCATCAAATGCTCTCTTTAATGCCCATCATCCCATGCCCCATTCCCCCATCCACCTCTTCTCCAGCAAGCCTGTTTGTTTCATAGAGTTAAGAGTCTCTTATGGTTTGCCTCCCTCCCTGTTTTCATCTTATTTAATTTTTCCTTTCCTTTCCCTATGTTCCTCTGTTTTGTTTCTTAAGTTCCATATGAATGAGATCATACAGTATTTGTCTTTCTCTAACTTATTTCACTTAGCATAATACCCTGTAGATCCATCAACATTGTTGCAAATGACAAGATTTCATTCTTTTTGATGGATGAGCAATATTCCACCATGTGTATGTATGTGTACATATATATACACATCTTCTTTATCCATTCATCTGTCGATGGACATCTGGGCTCTTTCCATGTTTTGGTTATTGTGGACATTGCTGCTATAAACATCGGGATGCAGGTGCCCCTTTGAATCACTATGTTTGTATCTTTTGGATAAACCTAGTAGTGCAATTGCTGGGTCGTGGGATAGTTCTATTTTTAACTTTTTGAAGAACCTCCATACTGGTTTTCAGTGTGGCTGCACCAGTTTGCATTCCAGCCAACGGTGTAAGAGGGTTTCTTTCTCCACATCCTTGTTATTTCCTAAATTGTTAATTTTAGCCATTCTGACAGGTGGTATCTTATAGTTTTGATTTGAATTTCCCTGATGCTGAGTGATGTTGAACACTTTTTCATATGTCTGTTAGCCATTTGTATGTTTTGTTTGGAGAAATGTCTCTTCATGTCTTCTCCCCATTTCTTGACTGGATTTTTTGTTTGTTTTTTGGGTGTTGAGTTTGATAAGTTCTTTATAGGTTTTGGATATTAGCCCTTAATTTGATAAGTCATTTACAAATATATTCTCCCATTCCTTAGGTAGAGTTTTAGTTTTGTTGACTGTTTCCTTTAAAAAATATATATATATGGTATTTATTTATTCATGAGAGACGCACAGAGAGAGGCAGAGACACAGGCAGAGGGAGAAGCAGGCTCCATACAGGGAGCCCAATATGGGATTTGATCCCGGGTCTCCAAGATCACGCCCTGGGTGTGAAGGCAGGCGCTAAACTGCTGAGCCACTCAGGGATCCCCTTGACTGTTTCCTTTTTTATGCAAAAGCTTTTAATTCTGATGAAGTCCCAGTAATTCATTTTTGCTTTTGTGTCCTTTAGTTTTGGAGCCATGTCTAGCAAGAAGTTGCTACCTGTGTACTCCTCTAGGATTTTGATGGATTCATGTCTCACATTTAGCTCTTTCATCTATTTTGAGTTTATTTGGAGTAAGGTGTAAGAAAGTGGTCCTGTTTCATTTTCCTGCATGTGGCTGTCCAATCTTCCCACCATTTATTGAAGAGACTGTTTTTGTTTCCCCATTGGATATTTTTCCTGTTTTGTTGAAGATTAGTTGAGCATAGAGTTAGGAATCCATTTCTAGGTTGCCTGTTCTGTTCCATTGACCTATGCGTCTGTTTTGTGCCAACATAAAATACTGTTTTGATGATTACAGCTTTGTAATACAGTTTGAAGTTCAGAGTTGTGATGTCTCCAGCTTTGGTTTGCTTTTTCAACATTCCTTTGGCTATTCGGGATCTTTTCTGGTTCCATACAAACTTTAGAATTGTTTGTTCCAGCTCTGTGAAAAATGCTGATGGTATTTTGATAGGGATTACATTGTGTGTGTAGATTGCTTTGGGTAGAGTAGACATTTTAACAATATATATTCTTCCAACCCCCGAGCATGGAATGTTTTTCCATTTCTTTGTGTCTTCCTCAATTTCTTTCATAAGTGTTCTTCCAGGTCATTCTAATAAGCAGCAAAGTTTGAAAACCATTGTTCTAAGATGCATGATCAATCACCAATAGTAATTTATTGGCAACAGTGACCCAACCCAACCAAAGTCAATTACATTGATAGTTTTTATTTCTGTTAAAGAAAAAAAATAGGAATCCCTGGGTGGCACAGCGGTCTAGCGCCTGCCTTTGGCCCAGGGCGCGATCCTGGAGACCCTGGATCGAATCCCACGTCGGGCTCCCGGTGCATGGAGCCTGCTTCTCCCTCTGCCTGTCTCTGCCTCTCTCTCTCTCTCTCTCTCTGTGACTACCATAAATAAATAAAAATTATAAAAAAACTTAAAAAAAAGAAAAGAAATAATAACTTATTTCAGACTGCCTATTAAAAAATATATTGTTGAAAAGGATGTTATTGAAAAGTGCATAATTCAAAGATTTATAATTTATTTTTTTCAAAGATTTATAATTTAGATAATAGACTTATTCATTAAGTTTTATTTTTTTTTAAAGATTTTAAAGATTTTATTTATTTATTCATAGAGACAGAGAGAGAGGCAGAGACACAGGCAGAGAGAGAAGCAGGCACCACACAGAGAGCCCAATGCAGGACTCGATCCAGGGTCCCCAGGATCACGCCCTGGACTTAAGTTTTATTTTTAAAGGGATTATAAATATATTTGTAATTGAACATCTATTTTGACTCATACATTATTAACATGCTTTGTGTGTTAAGTTTACAGTTTTAAAAATTAATCATGTTATAAACACCTTTGTCTTTAATCCAATTTCAAAATATGTCTTTTTTTGAAGTTAAAAACACAATCCTTATTTATTTTGATTATTAAATGTTGGCTTATGGTGGAGTTAGTGGTTATTTCCAGAATTGAAAAAGCAAATTTCTGGGAAGGTCACATATTTTTCATTACCCTACACAGTACATTTAAATTTTTGTCCCAGTGAAAAGTGAATATTTTAATATCTACTAGAGATTTTTTAATAGAATTATGTTTGTCTCATATATTATGCCTTTAGGGCACAGGCATCACTCCTGGAACTTACTTTATGGCATTTTGGGTAGTACCAATTTATAAATGGCTATTTAATAAATACCAGTGGTTATGATTACTGTACAGTACTTTCCCTGAGGCAATATAAGAATGCATTTTGTGCAATAATATAGTTTTATTTCAATTGAACTATCTGAAGTTAATAATCCTAAATGATAATTTACAATTCACCCTGATGACCCTTCCAGTAAATATAAAAATGGTATATATCTTTGTTTTTGTTTTAATAAGAATTGGGCATCAGTAACTGTTTGTATAATTTTCCTTCACCATACCTGTTAACTTACACTTACCCTTGTGTGGAATATAATTTTCTAGAGATTGTTGTCATGAGAAAGTTAATAAAGGAGGAGAAGATATTAAATGTAGTAAAATAGAAAATATATTTAATCATCTATAACTAGCTGATTAAGATCTTTTTTATGTTAAAGATTTTTATTTATTTATTTGAGAGATAGAGAGACAGTGTGTGTTAAAGGTCTAATATACTAATTTAAGCTAATTAAGTAGTATCTTGTACCAACTTATATAGTGTCAAGTATATATAAATTATTTTATCAGCTTTGATTTGATAGAAGTCATTCTATTAACCATACATGCTCTGATTGCCATATAAATCATCAATATAGTTTTAAAATATTTTAAAAGTATTTAAATATGTCTGTACCTTTGTAAAGAGAATTGTAAGTCCTTGAGTCTTCACTGTTTTAAGGAGAGCAAAAGTCATCATCTCCACAATCCAGTCCTCACTTTTAGGTTTAGAGTTTTGAGACCAGAACTTCTGATTTCTAGAGCAATGTTATTCAGTTTTGACTGGGTATTAATTAGTCAATTAGCCCAAACTAACTGAAGAGTTACTTTTGGCATCAGGAATTCTGAGCTTTTACCATAAACACATTTGCAAAGTCTGAGTTTTAGATTCTGATTAATATGTATAATTGTGATCAAAGTTGTGGATGGAACTTTGATGTTTTTCAATGAAAAAGTTTTTTTGGAAGCTGATACCTTAATATTTCATGATACATAAACTTTTGCCTTTGCCTCATTTTTAAAATAAAATTAATGCAGTAAGTTATGTTTATTGCTGTAGATTTCCTACATAAACTTTTTTCCATGAGGAAAAAAATAAAACCAACACCCCTTCCCCCAAAAAAGACTATTGAAAAAGTACTAAATAAAGGAGAACTCATATCAGAAACATGAAAATGACAGAGTAGTAAAATAGCATTACAATATTTAGATAAAAGCTAAATTTCAAGAAATATAAATGGTTATAAACTCTTACTTTGGAATTTGAATTCATCCTGTGCCTAAAATACCAACAGCATTAGTTGTAGAGATAATCATTGTCAGTTTGGTGTCTACTACTAGGAATTTAATATAGCCACCTTATCCATTTCTTAAAAGTGTTATGTGTTAATTAAAGACTATAAAGCATCTTGCAAATAAAATGCTACATACATACCTAATAAGGCTAATAATGTTTATAATGATACCAGCTGCTGAAATCCAACACATATACATAATTAATGACAGTTGAAGTTTACCTACAGCTTTTCCATCTGCTTCATTAGAATACAATATCCAAAATTAAAAATAGTACTTTTACTTTAGAAGGCAAGATTTTTCTCCACACTCAATCTAAAATATGTGTGGGTTTTTTATGTAGCGTAATATATACTTCACATCTTATTTCAGTTAACTATCCAAAGGAAACTTTTATGATAAACACATTTGTGAATACCATCTCTTGCTCTAATCCAATTCTATTTGTATAGGTGTCAATTTCAGTACCTTATTTAGAAGTGAATAATAACACTAGTTTAACTTGATTTGTGTCACCAACTTTGTACAGTTTTCTACCAAATACTACACATTTCATTCCTTAGGTAATATCCAGAACAGTACTGTGAGATAAGTATTGCTAATAGCTCAATTTTAGAATGTAGGAAACTAAGGGTAAATCAAGTATTAATGCAGAGATAACTTTTACAAATCAGAGAAAATACCTTTATAATTTACAAGGGATCTTACACAGATAACTGTATCCACAAACTTAATAAAAGTGCAGAGACAGTAGAACAAGAACTCAAATTAGAGGTAAAAGAAGCTACAAACGATTGGATGACAAGAATATAGTTGAAGCAATTCAGAAAAATAAGCAATACTAGTGTAATAAATCAATACATAAACACCCAAAGACATAAATAGGGAGCTGAAAAATAGAATTGTGGCATGGACGAATAAATTAAAATAATCATTTTAAATGTAAAGAAAAAGCAAAGAATAAAACATTTAAAGAGGGTACAGTAGTTCTGAATGTCAGATGATCTAACACAAGGATAATCTAACACAAGGTCATTGTCGAAATAGAATAACTGGAGAAAGAGGGTAGAAAAAGTGTTGAAAATTAGAATACAAAAGGTACAAGGTCTAGAAATCAGAGGAAAAAATTAAGATGCAATCTACTAGGACACAACTTACATAATGGGAAAAATTTAAATAATTACCATCAAAACATAACTCATTTTAATTACTGAGTTTCAAACATGAAGAATTCTTCAGAAACCTATTTGAAAAAGTAAGTTACCTAGGGTAGAAAGATTAGGTGAGATTTCTCTCCATCAAAGCCATTGCGGGAAAAAAGGTGAATTTGGGGGTTTTGGATGATATTTGGCTTCTTTATTTTTACATTTGTAATTACTCATTTTTTCAAGAAAATATCTCATTTTTATAAATATCAATTTGTCAATCTATAAAAGCAACATTGACTAATGTACTGAATGATGTTATTTTTTAAATAAAGATTTGAGGTATAAATCTATAAAAGCAACATTTATATCTGAAATCTTTATTTAAAAATTAACATCATTCAGTACATTTTTGTATCCTGCTATTATAATCTGAAAATAATGTTCTGTATATAATCTGCAGTACTCTTTCTTTAATACATTTAAAATATTTTACGATTGGCTTTTGTCTTTTTTATAGTATTCTAGGTTATAGCAGTGAATAGAATAAAGGAAATGACATGCCCTCAAGAAGCTTGCATTATGGGGATGCCTGGGTGGCTCAGTGGTTGAGTGTCTGCCTTTGGCCCAGGGCATGATCCTGGAGTCCCGGGATCGAGTTCTGCATCGGGCTTTCTGCATGGAGCCTGCTTCTCCCTCTGCCTGTGTCTTTGCCTCTCTCTGTACGTGACTCATGAATAAATAAATAATATCTTAAAAAACAAAAAAACACCATCAACAACAGAAGCTTGTATTATAAAGGAAGGAGTTAGAAAACAAGATAATATATAAACTATAAGCATGTTAGAAGTTGATATGTTCAATGGAGGAAATAAAAGAAAGAGCACAAAATATACAGGGTAGTGATGACAAAGTAGTGGTTTGACATTTTAGGTGGGGTTTGGGTAGATATCTTTGAAAAAGAGCAATTTGAGCAAGGACTTGGGTGAGGCTCCAGGAGTAGCCATGTGAACATCTGATGGAAGAGCTCTGAGGTGATAAACATAGGTGAAAATATGCCGAGACAGAACATGCCTGCATTCTGAAGAAAGTAAAGAAACCAGTGTGTTTGGAGCAAAGTAAGAAAAAAAAGAAACTAATAGGAAATAAGGGTAGAGAAATAAGGATGGGTTGAGGGTTTGTCTTCTAAACAAACTGGGGTGCCAGCAGAGAATTCTAAGCAGGAAGTGAAACAATCTGATTTACATTTTGAAAGGTTCACTGAAATTGTGTTGAGAATATATTTTAAGGGGACAAAGCTTGGGGAGGCAAAGTAATTTGAAAGCTAAAATTATAATCTGAATGAGAGAAAATGGTTGCTTGAACCACAGAGGCAACAGTGAAGATGGCAATGAAGTACTCAGACTTTGTAAAAACTTTGTGCACTTGCACACACACATACACACAACTTGATCAATTTTATTGAGGCATAATTTACATAAAACAAAACATAGTCATTTTATGTTTGCTTCTCAGTGAACTTTAAAAAATCCCCCAAATTTCTGTTACTCTCTTTTGCTGTCACTCTACCCCATCAATGCAAGCCATAGCAGCCACCTAATTTGCTGTCTGTCATAGTTTTTATCTGTTATATAATTCATACTAATGAATTTAATATTGATAGGATCACATAGTATGTCATTTTAAGGTTTCATTTCTTTTGTTCAGCATAACATTTTAGGATTTGTCTATGTTGCCTGTATCAATAGTTTATTTCTTTTTATTGTTAAGTGATACCTTCTTTATATATATTGTAATCTCTTTATCCATTCACTAATTGGTACAAATTTGGGTTATTTCTGATTTGGAGTTATTACGAATAAAACTGGAGTTATTATGAATTAAATAAAAATATAAACCTTTTTGTGGACATATACTTTCATTCCCTTGCCTAAGTACATAGGAATGGAATGGTCCCATCACATATTAGATATATGTTTTACTTTTTAAAGAAATTGTTCTCCAAAGTGATTATAGCATTTTGCATTCCAACCAGGAATGTAAAAGAGCTTCAGTTGCCCAGAATTCGTACTCATACTTGTTATTATCTATATTTCCCCTAATGGGCATGTAGTAGAATTTTATTGTGAATAATTATTTCTTTGTGACTAGTAATGTTGAACATCTTTTCCCTGGGGCATATGGGTGGTTCAGTGGTTGAGCATTTGCCTTTGATTCAGGGCGTGATCCTGGAGTCCTGGATCCAGTCCCGCATCAGGCTTCCTGCATGGAGCCTATTTCTCCCTCTGCCTGCGTCTCTGCCTCTCTCTCTCTGTGTCTCTCATGAATAAATAAATAAAATCGTAAAAAAGAATATCTTTTCCTAGGCTTATTGTATATATGTATCTTTTTTGTTATGATTATACAAATTAATTGCCACATTGTTTTATTATCAAGATTTGGGAATCCTCATATATTCTGGATTCTGTTATCTATCATGAACATGTTAAATAAAAGATGTCTATTAATCATCCAAATGAAGGAATTAAATAATGCTGCAATTAACATAGGGTTGCATATATCTTTTTGAATTAGTGTTTTCATTTTCTGTGGATAAATACCCAGTAGTGGGATTACTGGATCATATGGTAATTCTATTTTTAATTTTTTGAGGAATGTCCATACAGTTTCTCATGCTGGCTGCAACAGTTTGCGTTCCCATGAACAGTGCATGAGCATTCCTTTTTCTTCCCATCTTTGCCAATCCTTACTATTTCTTATATATTTTTTTTTTTGTTTTAGCTATTCTGATAGGGGTGAGGTGATACCTCAGTGTTGTTTTAGTTTGCATTTCCCTGCTGATTAGTGATGTTTACTCCAGTATTATTTACAATAGTCAAAATATGGAAGTAATTCAAGGGTCTATACATAGATAGATAAAGAAGATACGGTATAAGTATATAACAGAACATTACTTAGCTGTAAAAAATAATGAAATCTAGCTATTTGCAACAACATGGATAAATATAAAAGATATAATGTAGGTGAAATAAGTCAATCAGAGAAAAATCAATACCAAATTAGTTCACTCATATGTAGAATTAAGACATAAAATGAATGAACAAAGGAAAAAAAGAGACAAACAAATGAAGTTTACAGAAAAGACCCATGTAGGAAATCAAATCTCATTGTTCACACACTTATCAAGCCTCTTAATAACATGTTTAAATTAAAAGATAATGGAGATAATAGAATCTTTATGTAATGCTTTTATCAGAATTTAGGTGCTCTAAGTTGTTTATAATGAACAGAATTTATGAATTTTAGAAGGCAGGACACATTGGATAATATCACTAGTAGGAAATTTTTGGAGTATAAAATGGAGATCGTTCATGACTAAAACTCTAACAACCCTTTCCATTTTTAGTAAGTTTCATACTGGAGAAGATCTTTGATTCTTCTCAGGCAATTTGGCAATATCCCTTTGTTAACACAGGGTAGCACTGTGGACATGATTGTTTTTCAGATCCACAGTTCATAAATGTCTAAATCACCTTTAATCAGGAACTAGGATGAGATGGAAAAACAACATGAAAATCTGAACACAATAAAGTCTACTGATCTTTGATGTAAAGTGGGAAAGAATTGGTTTTATGGGCTAGTCTGACCAGTGAAATTTAGAAAAATTAGACTTAAGGGAACTAGCCAAATGGGTGGATATGGAATATGCTATTGGGTTGAAGGGAAATTAGCAAAAATTTCAACACTCTGTTCTAGAAGTAGCTTTCTTAACAGAATAAAGAGAAATAAAACCAGAAATTCTTAGTCACGGGAAAAGCCTTCTTGTGTTGCCATAGCCATCTTGATAGCTGATATGTTTGTAGTTAAATTAACTCCATTAAGACCACTGATTACTCTAAAAAAATATATAAGAATGATGGCCATCGTCAGATGACCATGGAATCCCAAGGGTATTCTGCCAAAGAATTAGGGTTCTTTATAGTAGAAGCCTGACAAATCATCATTGACATAGATACATAGATTCTTAGAATTAACGATGGGGTGGGGTAAAGTTTGGTATATCCAGAAAATACTGAATGAAAGAAATCTTTAGGTTGCCAAATATACCCAAATAAATTTGTATGAGCTGACATTTCTGAATAGTGACTATTAACTTGCTATAGTTGGAAAATGAAGGTTTTTGGCAGATTGGCTCTGATAGAGGTTAACTGCCCATGCTTCTTTTGAATAAATAGACGTTTTATAAGTGAAGGCAATTCTAAACTAGCTTTATGATGATACATTTAATTTAATGTTATTGATGAGGACTATGGTAATATTATAGTATGACAAAGGATTCCCCAATCTTCTGTACCTTATGTAATCTTGTTGAGGCCTGGTGAGTATTTAGGAGGCAATAACTGACTTATTCTTCATGCAAAGAGTTGCATGAAAATGATGCCAGCTATGCATAAGAAGCTGCATAATGGTGGAAAATAGAAAAGGTCAACAAAAAAAATTAAGAGATACCTGGCATAATGGGTTGATTATGTAGATGGTCTTCAAAGAATGGCATAAAAACATAGAAACTTGATAGGATTCTCAGTAAGGGGTTAATGGCTTATTATCAATATAGGGTGGGGTACAGATATGAGAGAATTGCTCCACCCACCTCTTACATTGTCATATCTAATATTCTGTCTTTATTCTAGCCTAAAGAAATTTAAATTCAATTATGAGAATCATGATTTAGAATGAAATATATTGAATGGGCAGGAGTAAGGGAAGAAGATTGTAAATTTACAGGAACAAATGAGTAAAAGGCCTAGATTTGCATATCCAAACCCTGGATAGAGATCTTAAGACATGCAAAGAATTAAGTGACTTGTCCAGGACATGATATAGAACACATTTTAGATTTCTAAATGCAGGAGTTCAATATGAGCCCCCTGGTGGATACAGACGGCACTTTGATAGGCATGAAGACTATACTGGGAGTGCGTGGAGATGGGTGGTAGAAGAAACTGAAGTGAAACTGGAATAACAAATTGTCCAGTCAGACTGGAAAGATTAGTCTCTGGTCATGTAGACTTCACTTGAGTGAATGATTTAGGTGGGTATTGTGTATGAATGGGACATGTTCCTTTCATCTTTTCTATAGACTAAATCTGTTCTTCAACCAGTTAACTGATGAAGCTAACTATTGGACTTGTCCCATCTCTCCTCTAGAGCAAACATTAAACAATACAGTATTCTAGGAGTGCAGTGAGAGATCATGACTATGAGGAAGAGAATGGTTGAAGGATGATTTTTAATTCCCTGTAAATTCCTTTTTATCAGTGTTCTATGGCCAGTATGCAAAATAGATGATTCCAGGAGTTTGACAATAGACCAACAGAATTTAACAAGGTGATTCCCTAGATTGATTCACCTATACTTGAAATGGAATAAGCTTCATAGGAAGTGCTACAAGCTAGAGGGGACAGCAAGTCACAAGGCTAATGCCTTCATTTCCATACAAATGTGGATTCCATCCAGGTACAAAGGTAAGGTTGACAGATTTTAAAATAAAACGGAGAAGCCCAGTTAAATTTGAATTTCAGATTTAAAAAAAAAATTATTTCTTTTAGTATGTCTTAGATGCCGCATGGGACAAAGTAATGTGTTTTATCTGGCTCCTGTATGTGGCATTCTCTTGGATTGGAATTCAGTATACAGTTATCGTTTTGCTACAGGAATATTTGAATTGCCATAATCTAGTGATACAGGACTTGGACTTAGTAACCACTTAAAGTGTGTTAATAATACACTACATTGATGATATCATGATTTGCCTCCTCCAACAAAGAAGCATAGGAAGAGTTAAGGACTGAGATCCCTAGTACAACAAATCAAAACTAACTGGTAAATCCAACTAAAATTCAAATGTCAGTCCAGTCTATGAAATTCCTGGGAGTTCTGTACTCAAAGGCTGTCTCTGCAGCTGCTCTTCATTAAATAGACATACACTACCTTGTTATTGGATGTTGGTGTAAAGGGCCCCAACTATAAAAGGGCATCAGGTAGTTCAGGAACCAGAAATACTGATGGGGTGATATAAGTGAGATTAAAATAGAGGAGATGATGATCTGCAAAGATTACTCATAAGATGGAAATAGTGTATTCCTGGGCATACTGAGTGAAAATTCAAAGGAGTTCACTTGTTCATGAGCGGATTGATTCCCCGCTCATAGGAGTGACTAACAGAGTAAGTACTCCAAGGACTTTCCTGCTTCCATTGCTCCATAAGCTGAACAATATGAATCTCCCCAATTGAGGCAACAGATTTCGTGGATCCCAATGAGGTTTTCCTTGTAGATGGAAATCATCTGCAGTACACCCTGCAGATGGTAAAATCTTAGTGACAGAAGGTCAGAGCTGAGAGTTGTTTATTTTGCAGCAGAAGAAAAATTAGGTTTGGGTGCTTAGAGCACTATTTGAATATTTACAGACTGTTGGGCAGGAGCTAGTGGCCTTGTAATATGGATAAGCAAACAGAATCTTAGATGTCTAGACAATAAAAACACCATTCTATGCAGTTCTCAGGAATGGAAGTTTCTGTGGGGATTTACAGAAAAAATTAAAGTGGTTCATGTAGACAATTGTGCGTGTATGTGTGTGTTATGACAAACACAATCAAATACAAAAATCATTTGCCAGCTCAGAGAGGTATTGATGCTTCTCTCAAACCTCCAAGTCTTCCTCCTTCAGTATGTTTCACATACTGAAATGCAGGTACTCACCATACACTGACAGAGAAAACATGGATTACCCTGGCATCCTATAAAACTGATAGAAGGCACAGAGTCTGTACCTATTTTCATAGGAGAGAATTCACTTGAAAATGACTTGGGGAAAAATTTTACAGACAAGAGCCCCACCATATCTAGCAAGTAGATTATATTGAACCTATACCAATAACTCCAGGTTGCTACAAATTGTTAACTAGGATTGATACTTACTCTATGCTTTACTTTTCTTGTAACGGAAGCAGCTTTGGATCATACAATTAAATGTTTGAGAGAGTAAATTCTCTATAATTATATTATACATTTCACTTCTACCAATGTAAAATGAGAAGAAACAAACAAAAGAAAGGAAAGAACAAGAAAAAGCAAGGAAACATAGTACAAGGACATACCGTATTCCTACCGTACTCTCGATCACTGATCTCACTTAAAATTAAAATGAATAATTGAAGCACCTGTTACTCAAAATATGTGATGAAAATTTTTAATTAAAAGTATGGATTAGGGATCCCTGGGTGGCGCAGCGGTTTGGCGCCTGCCTTTGGCCCGGGGCGCGATCCTGGAGACCCGGGATCGAATCCCACATCGGGCTCCCGGTGCATGGAGCCTGCTTCTCCCTCTGCCTGTGTCTCTGCCTCTCTCTCTCTCTCTGTGACTATCATGAATAAATTAAAAAATTAAAAAAAAATAAAAATAAAAATAAATAAATAAAAGTATGGATTAATTTTTAAATGATTGTACCCTCATGTTCCATATGAAATGAAATAAGCTAGTGACTTGATTGGAAAGATTTCAAAGATCAAACATGAGAATGAGGAATGCGGGAGGATGCAAGCATGGAACTTTCAATCTTTCCCACTTCAAAAATTCTTTGATTTTTTTTTCCTGAGCCTGTAGTGCCAGGCCCAGGTGTGAATCTGTGTATATCCAAAGTTAATATAAATACACAAGACACCCTATATTGCCATTATATTTGACAGCACCTATTCCTATATGTGCTGTGGAATGCATCATCACTTCACCCATAGAGCCAGATTGAGATTAACTGTGACTACAACTCCATCACAGGACTTGGACTTAGTAACCACTTAAAGTGTGTTAATAAGAATCAGGTGGGTCTGATAAAAAGTGTTAGTCACTATTGTTTGCCCTTTTGGTTCAGAAGTAGAGCTAAGCCAGGAGGAGAAATTCTGAACAAAGAGATATGAGTGTGAGTCAAAGACGATAATGTGTAAACAGAGGAGATCCTGGAAATAGGAGAAATGCTTGTAAGTGGGTAAGAATACCAGGAAGGAAATCAGTCATGCCATTTCCTTAGGAGTATCTCAGATCTAGAGAATGACTCTGTCCACTGCCTATTTTCTGTTTGGGTACAGTTTAGTGGCTGATGCTAAGAGAAAACCTCTGTGTAGACCTGTGATTCCCACAGAAAGAAAATTAGATTTCTGCTGATTAATATGAGGTCTGCCTAAATACTACACTTGGATAATCTGGAGCAGTAAAATGATATTGTGTGTCCTGATGATTCAACTTCCTGGTAGCTAAAACAGTTAACCATTAGGTTGTGCTATAACCATTAGGCTATATTACCATTGTGATTAATTTTCAAGTAAGGTGATTGACATACTACCGATGAATAGTATAGGGCAGAGAATTCTGCAGCAGAGCTTTTCTGTACTCTTTGGGGCTACAATCCACAATGATACCTTGATATAAAGGGAAAAAAAAAGTTTGCTGTCTTGACTAATGTTAAAGCTTGATTTACATCCACTGCCCTTTGATTATACTAAATATAAATTTAGATAGAAAGTATCTAAGGAAAGTGGAAATGAAATTAGTATAGCATTAAGAGATAAGAATTTGGATCTTATTTGGTGGCCATATTTTACCAAAATCACCCTTACGACAATGGGGATTTATTTTATTTTATTTTATTTATTTTTTTGACAATGGGGATTTATAGAAACTTTGTGAGAGGGAGTTGAATTTGATGGCAAAATATATAATAGGCTCATGGAACACAAAATATTTTGGGGTACACAAATCCGGTAATATTCAATAACAAACGTGTGATAACATGGTCAGTCCTGGCCCTGCTCTGCTGGTGCTATGCTGTGTTTTGAGAGGATTTTAGGAGCTAGTTTAGGGGTCTGAGTCAATCTAAAA
This sequence comes from Canis aureus, assembly GCF_053574225.1. Taxonomy (NCBI): domain Eukaryota; kingdom Metazoa; phylum Chordata; class Mammalia; order Carnivora; family Canidae; genus Canis; species Canis aureus. Next base: position 8,484,503 of record NC_135640.1, read on the forward strand.
TAATATTCCTGAAGGTTCTCTGTAATCATGAAAAAAACTTGGTGATCTAAATAAAGCTTCTAACAAGAATTCTCTTCCAACAAATTTTGGAGGAATTCAAGTTTAGAGGAAAATAAAGCCATAATTGGACTAACAAAATAGTTGCTTTAAGGTAACAATGATGAGAGATAGCCTAAACTCTCATCCAAGAATGACCCGTGTGCACTTTAATCATTTTGGAATCTGGTGTACTTTTGATGAAGTTTTGGAATATAGATGACGTTTGGTGGGAGGAGGTCCAGAGCTGACGACCAGGAGAGAATTCTTGAGATGTCTTTGGTGCAAAATGGTGGTTTTATTAAAGCCAGGGAACAGGACCCGTGGGCAGGAAGAGCAGCTGCCCTGGGCCTGTGAGGAGTGGCTGATTATATACCTGGGAGTTGGGAGGGGTTTGAGGATAGCCTACTCTCTAAGGAATTATGGAAGCAAGGTTTCCAGGACCTTAAAGGGGGCCAGCTATTGTTGGGAAAAGGTCACTTATTAGCATTTAATAAAACCTGAGTCATGAGACCCTTCAGATGTGTATTGGTGGTCCATGTGCTTGGGGGATGATTGCCAACATGTATCTTGAGGGTGTAGAGATAAAGGAAATTTCTAGAGGAATTTTCATTTTTATTTTTATATAAAAATATATGTATTTTATATTTTTGTGGCTTAGAGGATCTTTGGGGTCGGGCTAGGATTGCTTCTGCCCTTAGCAAAGTATGAACATCAAGGCAGTTGAGTCCGTAGAGGAATGTCCCTCTGCCTGTTTCAAGGAATTGTCAATGTGTTTTGATCTCAGCTAATCCTCTCTTCCCCCATCACTTGTAAGATCAGTGGCGAGGATTTCTAGAAGGCCAAATTAGAGAAGTGCATTTATGGGAAACTTATTTATTATAACCTTATGGCATAAACTGTGATAGTGTCCCACTTGACTGATGATTTAATCTTTTTTTTTAAGATTTTATTTATTTATTCATGAGAGACAGAAAGAGAGAGACAGATACTTAGGCAGAGGGAGAAGCAGGCTCCCCGCAGGGAGCCCAATGTGGGACTTGATCTCAGGACCCCGGGGATCACGAGCTGAGCCAAGGCAAATGCTCAGCCTCTGAGCCACCCAGGTGCTGGATTTAATAATTTAATCATTTCTAATTACATTCTATGGTCTTTTGTTCTTTTGTGTTATGACTCATCTGGGTCAGATAAGAGAACAATAGTTCCTTATCAAGTTGGTGCCCTCCGTTACATAATGATATCTGGAAGCTAATACCTTAGTGATCTAATACTATGTAATGATCCTGGTGGCCTCAATGTGCTTTTCAACTTTACCAAACTTTAGACAAGTTTCTTCCTGACCAGAGGCCTTTGACTTCCTTTTATTAGGGCATCTGCTTTAGAAAAGTTGCGTTTGTAAATTCTTTGTCCTTTATTTTATTTATTTATTTATTTTAAGATTTTATTTGTCTTTTAAATGTAGATCTTCTACAATCCAGAAATGTCTTTCTAAAAGACCTGTGAGCCATCCCTCTGGAATGTAATCATCAAGATACTGCCTCTATTTCCCAATCCCTGTTGAGGGTAGGAGTCTAATTTACATAAGAGTCAATCAGCAAAGATAGGTGGCAGATGGCCTAATCACCTTGCCCAATCATCCCCCTAATTTTATCTCATACTTTTTCATTAGCTGACACCAGAGTTTAAATATCTTATTGTTTTTTATTTCAGCAAGAGTTAAATTCAGTCTTTCTCTAATTGCATTCAATTTCTCCTATTACACCAGTTGTGGATAACGTCTTCTTCAGACTTTTTAACATTTTGAATATCTGTTACAATTGCTTTTGGATGACAACAGTTTTACAGTAAACAGTAACTTGAAATAGCACATATTTATTATTTCACAGGAATAGACATCAGGGTACTATGTACCTAGAGATTTGAAGAAGAGCACTATTTAGCTAGCTTTCCTTTGACCAACTGAACTATATTCCCAGTCATCTGTTGATAAGATACCTAGTTTCTTTAACTTCTTGTAATCAACTAACTCTCTTGCCACTCTCTATCTCCTTATATTGCTTTACTTTACTTTATATACTGATCATCTGTAATGTTGCATGAATTATTTGGATATTATTTCTGTCATTGCCCAATAAAATGTAAGCTCATGAATGATAAAATTTTGTGTTTTTTATACTCATGTATCCCCATATCAAGTATATCATATGTCGTCAATATATTTTGATTGAGTGAATGATTATTATCAGGCTGGCATGTTTTATTGCTGATGTTCTTGAAAGATATATATAAATAAAATCCCTTGCGGGAAGTATTTATTTATGATTTTGTAACTTATTAGGTGTCTCACTATTGAAAAATCTGGAGAAAATCAAGCTTTATGTTCTACTTAAAAAAATTTCTGGAAAAAAATGCTTTTTCAGTGTCTGCTAAAAGAGAAACAGCTAAAATGTTTTTGCATAGAATTGCAAATTTAATGTTTCCTTGGGGCATTCCGTTCTAGAGCTTTCAATCATTTTCTCTTCCTTGCTCAAAAATGCCCGAGTCCTTTTAAACATTTAGTAATTTTTGAAGCATTTTTCTCAGTCTGACAATTCTTACTTGGATAGAGTAATTTTCTTCATGCTTCTTAAAAATCAATTTTACTTTTTCACTTTAGCGTCATAATTTTATCTCTTTCAGTGAATGATGGTTGGTTCTTCCTGTTAAAGCCTTCTCAAAGCCAAAAACCTTACAGTTTAAAGCTCTGGATAACAATTTAACAATATTTTTGAAGTCTGTCAAAAATTTTGAAATACTAGAATGCTCAAGTATTGAGTTACTCTTTAATCTTGCTGACTCTTACTACTTGTGCATATACTCATATTCAGAGTTTCTTGAATTTTAATGGAACATGTTCCTTGTAATGGAAAGATCTTCTCAGCTATGTGAATGTGTGATGTGCGTGTGTGTGTGTGTGTGTGTGTATGTGTGAGTGTAAGTTTACAGTAAGTGGAATAAACTTAAAGATGGAAAGGGAAAAAAAATCTCTGTAGTGATAAAACAAAAGAAAAGAAGAATAGTCATCAGGCTCCTGACCAAAATGGTGACATAGGAGGCTCCTGAATTTATGTCTTTCCACAGAGATACTGAATGTACCACTATTCACAACTGTTCTCTCTATGAGAAATCTGGAAACTAGTTGAGTAACTTCTACACATTGGGTAAGTAAGAAAATAATGACATCAGATTAGGCAAGAATGAGTGAGACACACTTCTAGGGTGATAAACACCATTGCAGCACAGTGCCATACAATGGGGAGGGAACCCCCAACTCCCAGCTTCATTGTGAGGAGCAAATGGTTTGGACTGCCACCTAGTTCCCTGATTTCTAAGGGTCCCTTTGAGGGACAGGCCTTCAAATGATTGAATTCTGAAAGCTAATGGTGGTTGTACTCCTGAGTCCCACAGGACTATGACAAATGGACAGTGTTACTGGATGTGTGAGCACTGTCCTTAGCTATCTGCTCAGGGCCCAAAGCAAAGGGAGCAGACAAAAATGTTCTAACCCAGTCTTGTCTATAAGAGCTTTGACTACATACGTTACAAGCTGCTGCCTGAAGTTCTGGCTTCTAATTAGCATGCATTTAAGTGTTGGTTGTTATCCTCTTCAGAGACCAGCCCACCAACTCGTAGGCACTTACTCACTTTCTCCCACCAATTTGCTTCACAATAAAATCAAGTCACCAGCATCTCTCTGGAAGGAATTTATCCATGTCTAACACTCCAACTTTTATAGATGCCATTTGAGAGATAGACATCCAAACACTGGGCTCTGATACCCAGGGGAGTTTGTATTCATGAATCCCACAGGACGGTAGCTAGACAAAAAGGTAGTTTTTAATAGGTGCACATGTGAGCTTTTGTTAAAGTTATGCCCCCAGGGCTCACTGCAGAGAGACCAGTCATTCTCATCCCCTAGGAGTTTGGCTATATAATTTAGAGTTTTTTTGCTTGTTTGTTTATATTTAAAATTTTATTCATTTGAGAGAAAAAAAAAAAAAAAACAAGTGAGGAGGAGGCAGAGAGAGAGGAAGAAGCAGACTCCCTGTTTAGCAGGGAGCCAAAAACGGGGCTCGAACCCAGGACCCTGAAATCATAACCTGAGCAGAAGACAGATGTTTAACCGATTGAACCACCAGATGCCCCTTACTGACAAATCTTAATAAATTTAAGAAGATTGGAGTCATATCATACATCTTTTCCAAACACACAATAAGAAGCTAGATATCAGTTAAAAGGAAACTGGAAAATTCACGAATATGTAAAGATTAAGCAACATCTCTTGAACAATCAGTGGTTCAAAGAAGAAATTAAAAGGGTGATCAAAATGGGTCAAAAGAAGAAATAAAAATTATCTTAAAACACGTGAAAAGGGAAACACAATATACCAAAACTTATGAGATTCAGGACAAGTAGTTCTAATGTCATAGTGATAAATGATACAGTAGTGAATGCCTGTAATAGGGAAAATTCTACCTAGTGAGTCATCAAAAAATTTCTAGGGGTGCCTGGGTGGCTCAGTCAGTTGAGCCTCTGCCTCTTGATTTTGTTTTGGATTGTCATCTCAGGGTTCTGGGATCTAGCCCTGCATTAGGCTCTGTGCTTAGCGGGAATCTGCTTCTCTCCTTCATTCTCTGCCTCTTCCTGCATGCTCTCTCTCTCCTCTCAAATAAATAAATTAATTAAAAACAGTCTGAACACTAATCACTTACTAGTAAGGAGCTTGAATCATTAATCAAAAATTTCCTAACAAAGTCTAAGGTCATATGGTTTCACTAGTGAATAATAACAAACCTTCAAAAAAGAAATAAGAATCCTTCTTAAACTGTTCTAAAAAGTTGAAGAGAGGGAGGACTCATTTTGTGATACTAGCTAGCTTCGTCAAGGACACTACAAATAAAGAAAATTCCAGGTCAGTACCCCTGATGAACAGGAATGCTAAAATCATCAGTAAAATATTAACAAACCAAATTTAAGAACACATTGAAAGAATCAGATACTATAATTCACATGGGATTTATTCAAATGATGTAAGGATGGTTCAACACCTGCAACTCACTATTTTTAATACACTATATTAACATATGATCATCTCAATAGATAAAAAACAAACGGAAGAACTTGGGACAAAATAGAACATTCTTTCATGATAAATATTCTCAACAATGTGAGTACAGAGGGAATGTACCTTAACATAAAAAAGCCAAATATGAGAAGCCCACAATCAACATCCTGTTCAAGTTAAAATTTTCTTCTAAGATCAGAAAAAAGACCAGGATACCTACTTTTGGCATTTCACTCAACATAGTACTAGAAATCCTAGCCAGAGCAATTAAGCAAAAAAAAAAAAAAAAAAAAAAGGAGAAATAAAGATAATTAAATCAGAAAAGAAGTAAGATTGCCCCTGTTTGCTCATGACATGATATCAAAAATGGAAAATCCTAAAGACTCCACTAATACAAACAAAAGAAAACAAACTGTTTGAGCTAATAAATTGAGTAAAGTTTCACAATATAAAATCCATATATAAAAATCATTGTCTCTTCACCCCCATGTTGTTTTGGAAAGAATGTGCATTCTGCTTGCCTTCTCCACCCCCAGAATCTGCCTTGCAATAATGATGTACTACTGAGACTATCTGTTTGGTGTGTATGATTGAACCCAGTTAAAGTATCTACCTAAACCTTTAAGATTTGGAGGGTGGGTGTGAAGATCTACTCATTTTGCAGCCACTTAAGCCTCATATGTGAGTTCCCTTGGATATTAAACCTGCCACCTATCACTCTGAAATGGCCTCCCTCTTTCTTTGGTCTCTCCCTGTCCTCCCCATAAGGGGACAGCCTTCAGATTTCACCTAGGAAGCTCTTGAGGAGGTTGTGAATCAGTAAAAATGAAATACTATTCAGTGTTCAAAAACAATCCTGCCTTTTGAGACAACATGGATGAACTTGGAGGACATTATGCTAAGTGAAAAAAGCCAGGCGAAGAAAGACAAATACTGCATGGTATCACTTATATGTGGAATGTAAAAACAGTTGTACTTATAGAAACAGAGTAGTTGATAGATGCCAGGGGCCAGGTGGTAGGAGAAATTAGGAGAGGTTGATAAAAGTATACAAACTTTCAGTTATAGGGTGATTAAGGTTTCAGAATCTAACACATAATTTGGTGATTATAGTAAATAATAATATTTGTATAATTGAAATTTGCTGACAACAGAATTTATTTTCACACATTAAAAAAGGGTAAATATGTGAGGTGATGGATGTTTTAATTAATTTGAATGTGGGAATCCTTTCACAATATATACATATATCAAATCATCACATTGTGCACTATTACCATTCTATTTGTCAATTATATCTCAAATCTGAAAAAATGAGAATAGAAAAAAAAATGTACTAGTGGAAACCACAAATACAACATGACAAGACTTATTCATTTTTTTCTTTGCCCTTCCTTTTAAGTGAGAGAGTCAGGTACCTTTGTTTTGCTAATTCTATCAATTATGCATTAATAGAAATTATATTCCTTTATAGAAAAAATAATTCATCGATGTCTACATGTTTTGGAATTCTAAAATAGAGAAAGATGTCAACCACTAGATGCTAACATGAATTCAGGAAGAAGCCAAGAGTGCTTTTCATACTTCCACAGAAAGTTTCTCATTCACCTGCTTAAAGTTGGTTAGGCATGGAACTATATTAATTACAGGATAACCCTTATCAGATTTGATAAAATTCTATGGAAGCAAATCAACTGGTGATGGATCTGAAGGGGCTTACTATGAAGGAACTTTACAATGAATCAAAACATGATTTAGTATTTTTCATAGAAATGAATTTGAAGACACAGATTCATTAAGAAGACAAATTGAACTTTAAGATTTAATAGATGTGTAGTTTGAAAAGTAAAAGGAATGTAGGATAATCCAGAGGTTTTTTTTTAGATATGTAAATTAGTGTGGGGTGGTTGATTAACTCAGATATTGGATAGAGAATGAATAATTCAGTGGTGGAAGATACTTTATATCTCATTGATTTTAAAATAGGTCACTCAAATAATGATGATTTCAGTTATTTATTGATGTGTAACAAACTACCTAAATACTTAAGAACTAAAACTGTAATTAATTATCTGTTGCAGTAGCATATGTTGATTGGGCCCAGCAGGGCAATTCTTCTTAGCAGTCTCTCAATTACCATTTTGGATGGTGGCTAAAAGCTTGAGTGGACTGAACACTGAAGATGGCTCTTTTCTCTTAGGTTTGGAACCTAGGATGAGATGGTTGTATGGTACCTCTTTCTTTATGTGGCTAGCTGTTTTTTTCTTACAGCAAGGTGGTTCATCTCATGATAGTTGGACATTTTACTTAGTTGTTTTCTACAGAATGAGCATTCCAGAAAATTCAGGAGGAAGTTGCAAGGGAATAAGACCTAGAATGTCACTTTCTCTCATCTTGTTTGTCAGGTAAATCACTAGAGAGTACAAGGTGAGGGGAAGAATAGACTAAACCTCTTACAGGGAAATTAATTGTGAGTACGTGGAGGAAAATAATTGATTATAAATACCTTGGGGATTAGCTATCGCATAATATTCCCCCACCCATTTACTTGAAAATGTGTGTGAAAATAAGGAGAGATGGATAGGATAAACATGTAGTTTTGGGAATCTTGAGCACATAAGAAGTAATTGTAGCCACAATAGTTGATGTGATTTGTTCAGAGACAGCATGGTAAATAAGGATAATAATATATTTAGAGCTTGTTGCATACCAGAGTTTAAAAACTGAGGACTAAGAACTGTGCAGTGTCTGAGATTCTTGAGAGCCGTCCACACTTCCATTGATGCTGATATCTCTAGGTCAGAAAGAAAGAATAATATTACATGAACTCCCCGTTTGCACAGTTCCCTTTGCCCCTCAGGTTCCACAGGGATGATGTGGTTGAACAAAGATGGAAGCTATTCATGTAGTGAGTTTGTGTCCCAATTGAGGACCTTGGGTATAGAAAACACCATTTTTTTATAATGATTGCAAGCAAACCTGCCTGACTTTTCCCCTGAATGAAGATATTGTATATATTATACTGGACAGCAAACAAATCTGTCCTCTACTCTGGAGGTAGACATCATCTCTATCTTTTAAGTCTGCTTGATATATGAAAGTGCTTGAAAACTAAACTCATGAACTGTTACTGCCATAACTAATCACAAACTCAGAGGCTTAAAATAACACAAAGTCATTACTTCACCATTATGTAGGTTAGACATCTCAGTTGGCTTAACTGTTGGTTCCTCTGCTCTAGGTTTTACATGTTTGAGATAAAGATGTTTATCAGCTGGTCTGTTGTCTGGAGGCTCTCAGAAGAATTCACTTCTAAGCCCATTCAAGTTGTTGCAGAATTGAATGCCTTGTGATTTGGGGGTTTAATTTCCCATTTTCCTATTGTTTTTCAGCAGCTGGATCTTCCCTAGTAACTAGAGGCCTCTCATTGGTCCTTACTCCTGGGTCCCTATATGTGAGAGCCAGAAACATCATATAAAATCTTTTTTAAAAAAAATATTTATTTATTCATGAGAGACACAGAGAGAGAGAGAGAGAGAGAGAGAGAGAGAGAGAGAGGCAGAGACACAGAGGGAGAAGCAGGCTCCCTGCAGGGATCCTGATGTGAGACTTGATCCTGGGACTCCAGGATCATGCCCTGAGCCAAAGGCAGACAGACACTCAACCTCTGAGCCACTCAGAAGTCCCTGTCACATAAAATCTTCATCACACTTGGGATATCTCTGACATCTTTGGCTTCCAGCCCTAGAAAGTTCTATGCTTTAAGGGCTCATGATTACACTGTGCTGACTAGCATGAACTCCTTATTTTAAAATTCTTAATCATAATTGTATCTGGAAAATCTAGTTTGCCGTGTAACAATATACTCATAGATTCTAGGGATTAGAGTGTGAAACTCCTTAGGGGGCCTTTTTTTCTTTTTTTTTCCAACCACACAAAGGTGGCCATGAACAAAATCTATCAGTGCTTTTGCCCAGAAGACATGCAAGGACATGAGAAATTCATGGAAAATTATCTCCTAGCTCTGCATAGAGGTGAAAAAATTCACCAAAGGAAGCATTCCAAAATGATAAAATTAAAAAAAAAATAAGGAAAGGATAGTGCTACTGGAAAAAAATACATGTAACAGTGTCAAATATTATATTCAGGAAAAGTTAGATACTAGATATTTGTTCCTTTGATTTAGTATTTTAAAAAGTCATTAGTGACTATTTAGAATCAACTTTGGTGGTATTTTGGGAGGTATGCTAAATTGCACTGGGAGTTGGAGTAGATACTTAGTGAAGAAGAGATACCAATAAGCGCATACTACCTTTGGCAAAGCTTATTAGTGAAGTAAAGGACATCAGAAAGTTTGAAGCTAGGACTAGAATCAGTGGTGGATTTTTTTGTAGGGATGTGTGTAGGTGGGGGACAGTTGGGCTACCATAACAAAATACCGCAGATTGGGGGACTTAAACAACAGAAATTATTTTTTCAGTTTTGGAGGCTGAAAGAAAAAGATCAACAAGCCAGCAAGGTTGATTTTTAGGCATTTTTACAGTTTTGTTTTTCTGTTCTTGGATATAACCCACTAGAAACCTGTCATCAAATTTCTGGATTATAAAGTTAATATGACTTTTCTTTATGAATTAGCTGCACAAGTTTATTTTTTTTAAAGATTTTATTTATTTATTCATGAAAAACACACAGAGAGAAAGGCAGAGACACAGGCAAAGAGAGAAGCAGGTTCCTTGCAGGGATCCTGATGTGGGACTGGATCCCAGGACCCCAGGATCACGGCCCGGCCGAAGGCAGGGGCTCAACGGCTGAGCCACCCAGGCATCCCAGTTTATTTTGTAATTTGCTTTAGAGATTAGAAATTTCATTTTGAACTTAATTTTATTTTGTTGTAATGTGAAACAATTGTGTGTTTCCAAAGTCAAATCCATGAAAGGTTTCCTGTGAAATCTTCTCCAGTGTCAATTGTTGCTGTCAGATGGACCTATCAAACATTTTTATGCAGAGCAAGAACATGTATTTTGAGAGTAAATTCTTGCTGCCATTTATCTGTGTTCTCCATTCTCAAGGCCATCAGAATTCCCCATAGTTCACCTTTTTCTTCCCACATGGGTAGTGATACCACCAGAGTCTAGTTATTATTGGTGATTTGACACCCTTCACTCATAAACTGATCCCCTCCACTTTATAATCAAAGGTTTTGTGAGGCAGATAGTATTTTTCAAAGGTGATTGTACATATTATACACACACACACATATGTACTGTGCTGGTAAATGTTTAACAAACTGACAATATATGGGTGGGAGAAGGCGATAGCATTTGTTGCATTTTGTCAGTTTTCGTGGTGTAAATACTACCACCATGCCTGATCTCAAACTATCAATGTGATGCTGCTGAAGATAGAGTTCGGAAGTAATGCTAACCATCAACCCACGTGACTCAACTCCAACAAAAGCTGATCCTATGACATATGTTCTACTTTCTTTTTTCTTTAATATTTTATTTATTTATTCATGAGACACACACACACACACACACACACACAGAGGCAGAGACACAGGCAGAAGGAGAAGCAGGGAGCCGGACGTGGGACTTGATCCCGGGTCTCCAGGATCACACCCTGGGCCAAAGGCAGCACTAAACCGCTGAGCCACCCGGGCTGCCCTATGTTCTACTTTCTATGTGATATCTTATTCCTCCATTGAGTTGGTAGAGATTAAATTATTCTCTTTGAACCTAGGCAGACTTTTGTAATGACCTCAACCAATAGGTTATAGCAGAAGTCTACATGACTTCTGAATCTAGATCACAATAAGCAATATAGCTTCCTCCTGATTTTCTTTCTCTCCAAATATGCACCTTGGGAGCCCCAATATATGTAATCTAGCTACTCTGAAGCTGCCATGCGGAAGCTGCCATGCTGGAAGTATATAGAGTACCCAAATGGAGATGGAGAGACTTTTCCTCAGCCTTTTGTTTTTTCAAAGAAGGAAATAACTGAGCTTCCAGATGATTTCAGTCCCAGCCAACATTTTCAAGCAAGAACTACTTAGTGAGGCACAGTCTACTTTTAGACCTGTGACAGGTAGTAATACATTATTGTTGTTATTGTTGCTTTAACTTAATTTAGAAGTAATTTTAGATTTACAAAAAAATTGAAAATACAGTATGAAGTATATCATTCAGCCAACTTCCTCAAATTTTTTTAAAGATTTATTTATTTATTTATTTATTTATTTATTTATTTATTTATGATAGACACAGAGAGAGAGAGAGAGAGAGAGAGGCAGAGACACAGGCAGAGGGAGATGCAGGCTCCATGCTGGAAGGCCGTCGCGGGACTCCATCCTGGGACTCCAGGATCCTGCCTTGGGCCAAAGGCAGGCACCAAACCACTGAGCCACCCAGGGATCCCCAACTTCCTCAAATCATTGCTACTGTCCTTTATTGAGTCTAAGATCCAACCTCAAAACCCATATTATACGGCTTTGGATTGAGGGTGGTTTGTTATAGTACCTGGAACATTATTCCTAACTTTTGGTTAATGAGAGTCCATTTATGTTATTGCTGTGATGGATACCTTCTGTTTTAGCTCCTAGATCCATTCTCTGTACCTTTCTCTAAACTTTCCCCTTTGTGATATGGATCCTTTTGGTTGAGAGCCTTATGTATTGAAGATGCAACTTTTCTATCTGACATAAATGAAACCAATACTTAATGGAAGAGGAACAAGATCATTATAAAAGCATTCACATTTAGGAAAGGGAACAAATTTGGGTAGTCATTTCTTTAAGCTCCAAGCTCTGTGGCTTCATCCAAAGTGATCATTGCCGAAATTAACTCTATTTCCATTTCTACTTTGTTTCAGGTAATAGGGATTTGGAGAAGCCCTATGGTCATTTAAACTCCTGAATATTCACTTCCTATTTTGAGTCCAGGCCCATGATCTTTTATAATGCAGATCTCTTACAAACTTGGTAGTTTTCTTTTCTTTTTCTTTTTAATGTTAATTATCTAACAGTTATTTTCTATATATAATTCTGTGATTTGCAATAAGACATTTTGTGTGTGTGTGTTCTTGTCTACATGCCTCGTTTTATTCTCAACTAGATTGGACCTCACAAGCTTTGGCGAGAGAGTCTCATGTTTAGTGAGCTATTTATGTTAAAATAATCAGATATATTGGTGTCATATTCACTACTTCAACTCACCAATTTTTAAATTTATCATCCTTTCTATTTGATCTTTTTTGCACAACTGAGTTTTAGTTAGATTTAGTTTACATAACTATTTCCCAACTTTAATTTTCACCATTTGAGGTTAAAAGACAGTTGCCTCTTCCACATTTATTGATTCCTTATTTCTGGATTATTACTGAGAATTTGTGTCCCTTCTTGCATACTGGCCAATTCTGAACTTATTTTTTGTAATACTTTTAAAAGGTAAATGACCAAATATACTATTGTAATTCTAAAGACTCTTCCCTAAGAACCATGAATTATCTGCTATCAATATTATTATAGGATAATTTACCAAATATGCTCACATAATAAAACATATATTGCCATCCTTCCAGCCTCTGATATAAGTGTGTTTACTGCCTCACCTCTAAGCCAAAGCCACATATTTCAAGTTCTGGCTATGGAAATACTCCAGGAATAGGTACCTGTGTTGAGGTACCCCAAAAACATCCACAGACTCAAGGTTTTGCTGGAATTCCATTACTTATTGTTATCTTCATGGTTATAGTTTATTATGGGAGAAAAGATACAGACAAAATCAAAGAGAAAAAAATTCATGGAGCAAAATTCAAAAGAATACAGGCAAAAACTTCCAGGCATCCATCCCAGTGAAGTCACAAAATACATGCTTAACTTCTCTGAAGTGATGTGTGACAGCATGTGCAAAGTGTTGCCAACTAGGGAAGCACATTTGAGCTCGATTGTTCAGTTTTCCTGGGAGTCAGTTGTAGGAATACAGAGCCTGAGTACTGACCTCTGTTATTCTAGCTCCAAAACCCTGGAGAGAAAGTAGATTTTCACAATAAATTACACATTAGTATATACCATCTGGACAAACTGGTACACTGTGGGTCCAGGCTTTAGGCAGGCTAACATGCCCTTACTAGAACATTCAAGAAGCTTGGTTCTCAGGAGCTGACCAATGGCCAGTCCTGAAAATAAGCCTTTCTTTAGAAAATGTACATGTTTGAGCAACCCAGATCTGCTGAGTTAATCCTTTCCTGAATAGTACCCTTTTCTGTATCTGTCAGAATAGGCTGGGAGTAAAATTTGAAAGGACAGAAGTAAAATTTCAGTAGCTTTAGTGCATTAAAATCTAATTCTTATTACTGCAACAAGTCCTTGTAGAGTTAGTTGGGAACTCTATTCTATTTCATTCTCATTTAGAAGGTTGGGGAATAAAAAAAAATCTACCTTTTAAAGTTTTAGCCTAGAAATAACACACATTTCAGTAATAAAAGTAAGTCACATAGTAATACCTAATTTTTTTTCAGATAGCTTAGAAGTAAAATTTTACCCTGTATACAGAGAGCAGAAAGGTATAAGGATTGGTGGATGCTACTAATGACTTGTATGTTATTATATTTATAATTAAAATGTGATTATTTTACCTATACAGTGTATATAAAATATGTAATCATATATATTTTATGGTTGTACCAGTGTATTATTATGTTTGTTTATTGATTTTACAGAGGTCTCAAAGATAATTCTCACAGTTTAATATCACTTCTGAAGTTAGCTATTGAATGTACAGTACCTTTTTTTTTCTTTTTAAGATTTTATTTATTTATTCATGAGAGAGGCAGAGAGAGAGAGAGAGAGAGGCAGAGATACAGGCAGAGGGAGAAGAAGGCTCCATGCAGGGAGCCCAACGTGGGACTCGATCCCAGATCCTGGGATCAGGCCCTGGGCCAAAGACAGGTGCTCAACTGCTGAGCCACTAAGGCATCCCTGTTTTTATTATTTTTTAAGGATTTTATTTATTTATTCATGAGAGACACAGGGATAGAAGCAGAGACACAGGCGGAGAGAAGCTGGTTCCCTGCTGGGAGCCTGATGCAGGACTCCATCCCAGGGCCCTGGGATCATGACCTGAGCAGAAGGCAGACGCTCAACCACTGAGCCACCCAGGTGCCCCTGTACTTTTCATTTGAATGACTATATGAAAAATATTCCTTTTACTTACAAATCTGTAGGTTTTCCATTCAGGACCAAACATTCCATTTCTTACAGAAGCTGAAGTTTGCTTTTAACAAGTTGCTTTTGACCTTCTTAGGGAGCTAACGTGTCAAATATTAAAGATCACAATCTGCCAGAAACAGATTCCTGTATCCACTTAGGCTTTGTGTTGAGATTCCAAAGGCCTAAATTTTAGGAGGGAGGGTAAATACAAAGTAGATAAACTTCCATGGAATTGTGGCCCAAACATGAATTCTTTGAATCTCTGAATGAAATAGATTTGGTATTTCTAGGACTTTTAGCCTAGCCAATTACAAAAGTAAATTTTATCTGAGGAAGATAACATTATCTGTAGGTATATGACATAGCTCTACAATTTTTCATATATAAGGTATCAAATTTAATAAATAAAAAAGCTGGGATGCCTGGGTGGCTCAGCGGTTTGGCGCATGCTTTCGGCCCAGGGCATGATTCTGGAGTCTCAGAATCAATTCCCACATCACATCAGGCTCCCTGCATGGAGCTTGCTTCTCCCTCTGCCTGTGTTTCTGCCTCTCTCTCTCTGTCTCTCATGAATAAATAAATAAATAAAATCTTAAAAAAAGTTAAAAAGCTAAATGAGACATCACACTAGTAAAATAAAACAAAAATAATGAGAATAACACCAAAGGTTAAATAACTGAGTCTAATTTTAGGATTACCACCAAATAATATTACAAAATACATAACTAAATTTAATTCAGATAAAATGGTTACAGAAGTTCAAAATTGTCTTGTAGTTATTTAAGATATCAAATCTACATATAAAAACACACAAAGAAAACTGAAGGCCTAGATGGTCCCACCCCTGAATTATACCAATTATGAAATAATGCCAATATTATAAAATTTTTTCAGAGAATGGTTAATGAAGGAATATTTTTTATTATATTTTATAAAGCTGGTATAATATTCATATTGAAACTTATCAAGAATTATAAGAAAGGAAATTTACAGGAAAATTTAATGATTATGTAAATATAACAGGTTCTAGTAAACTGAATCTAATGTAGGCACTGTAAAAATAAGCAGGTATTACCACATATGTTTTATTTAGTTAATGATTGAAAGAAAAATATATTTTTGATTTTTTAAATATTTTTCTAACACATATTATGGAAGTTCGTCCTGGAATATATCTAACAGTCTACTTCTCTTTGAAGAGAATATCAGAAAGATTAAGATATCTATACATAGACATTTCAGTCACCTTTTTGTAGGTTGTGCTACTATTTTCACTTTTCTCAGTCTTGACAAATTGTCTTTGCTTAATAAAAGACATGTATGTTTCTGACAGACGTCATCCTTATAATGCCAAGATAAGTGGACAAAAGTCCATGTATAAAGAATGGAGAAATATGTCATCTGATTAGTTTTCTCAACTTACCTGTTTGTTCCATTTGTTCTTTTATTTCAGTGTACCTGTTTTTTCTATGGCATTTTTACCTTTTCCCAAATAAAAGCAAACTGAACTGAAAATGTCAAGATTATCTGAGAAAATGAAAAACGACAAAGCTATACAACATGGCATACTTTTATGGCTAGTTCTCTAATTTGAAGGTGCAGAGACTGCAAAGTAAGAATAGGATTTACTTAAGAGGATAAACCAAAATGGAATAATTTACAAATGCATTTTCCTGTAACACACTCATTTGGAACCTATAATTTAGCCAGAGCAAGTCCATTTATATTCAATTACAAGACATCTGTAGGGAAATTGGTATGAAATCAAATTCAATATATGTGGGAAAGCTCTTAGAAATCATTTGCTTCCAGTGTCACCAAGGAATTTCCTGGGACTTCTTGGAACACCAGGATGGAGAGGAATTTCACAGGATATTACTGTTTCCTCAGAAATTATTTAAGGAGAACACATTCTCATGGGATCTTTAAGTGGTAGATTCATTATGCAGCATAAGTGGATTTCAAATATAATGCAAAATTTAATATCCTAACTAGATTTTTCAGTGGGACTTTTGTATTTGTGTTGTATTTTAGAGTTGGGATAGAAAAACTGACATATAATTCCATGTTATAGGTTAGGCTCTTGGGAGTTATATAACAAATGAAAATATATGGCATCTGCCCTTGACAGATGGTACTTAATTCTAGAACTAAAAAAGTAATAATAATTAAAAATTTGAGGGAGCTACTCTACATATTTTGTCAGAGAACTTACTTTAAACC